>NW_026535896.1:1265625-2531250 GCF_028551555.1 Melozone crissalis | reverse complement strand
ATTGAAACGGTCTTGGCAAAGAGGGTGAGCACCACAAATTCACATTTTTGGAGGGGTTCACAGGTGTTTTGTCTCTACAGAGGTTGTGTTGCCTGTCAAGCATTCCCTGCCAGCTCTCCTGTGTGCTGGTGAGCCCTGGGTCTTGTGGGCTGCCAGCTCCAGCCAGAGGGGAGCCCTGGGGAGCTTCCTGCCCCCCCCTTAATCTTAGACAAAGAACAGCCAGATCCTGAATGTCTCTGTAACCGCTCTGTGGCATCTGCTGAAGCACCAAAGTACGGACATGCTGGCCATGTCCAGCCTCCTGGAGTTGCTGTTGTATTCTCTGTAGACACCTTCTAGCTGGAGATGTTCCTGCAGGGGGATGGGATGGCACCAGGGGGTTTTGTTTCCCAGTCCCCAGTGAGTTAAAGAAACCATTTATGGTTTCTTTCTGGGTAAAATGCCTCACTCTAAAGTAACTTGCAATAAATTAATCTTTTTTCCATGCCAGTTTGGATGGTGAGGACCCAGGTGACTGTTCTTCTCCTGGGGAACAAAAACAATGGAAAGGGGGACAGTTCATGTGGCCCCTTCTGGAACAAACAGTGATTGTTTGGAGTAGAAATGCCCAGCTTGCTTCCAGACCAATCCACTTGAAGTTACTGCAGACAGGTGGTATGTTTTCAGTTTTTAATTTCTTTTTCCTTTTTTTTTTTTCCTTGCTTGTTGTTAGTGGAGAGCTGATAGATCGGCCCAAATAAGGCCATGAGCAAGGCTGGCCATTTCCAGGAGGATCCACAGACAGTCCGTGCATGACTTGTTGCCTTTATCTCTGAGATCAGGAGATTCCTTTGCAGTGATGGATTAATCCACCCTTGAGTGAATAATATAACTGAGAACAAGTAGGAGCCAGCGCTCCAAACAGATGATTTGTTCAGTACGTGTGTGCCTCCCCTCCCCCTCTGAAAAGCATCTTTCTTCACCGTTTCATTCAGCCTGTTGAAACCTCCCAGCAACCTGTGTCTGCCCCAGCCCCCAGCCCTGCCAGGATGGGGCTGTGCCAAAGGCCTGTGCTCCCAGGTGCAGGGAAGATAAACCAGGATGGAGAGAAGGAGCCCGTGGGCTGCTGGGCTGTGATGTCACCTGTCTGCTCTGGCCATGACATCACCTGTCTGCACGTCCTGGCTGTGGGGGAGAGTGTTGGTGCTGGCACCTGCCTGGGCTGAGCTTGCACAGCTCTGTCTCTGCTGCAGTGACTGTACCCCTGGGCTGGGTGTGCACAGCTCTGTCCCTGCTGCAGTGACTGTACCCCTGGGCTGAGTGTGCACAGCTTTGTCCCTGCTGCAGTGACTGTACCTCTGGGTGAGCTTGCACAGCTCTGGTCCCTCTCTGACAGTGACTGTACCCTGCTGCAGTGACTGTACCCCAGGGTGAGCTTGCACAGCTCTGGTCTTTCTATGGCAGTGACTGTACTCCAGGGTGAGCTTGCACAGCTCTGTCCCTGCTGCAGTGACTGTACTTCTGGGTGAGCTTGCACAGCTCTGGTCCCTCTCTGACAGTGACTGTACCCTGCTGCAGTGACTGTACCCCAGGGTGAGCTTGCACAGCTCTGTCCCTGCTGGCAGTGACTGTACCCCAGGGTGAGCTTGCACAGCTCTGTCCCTGCTGGCAGTGACTGTACCCTGCTGGCAGTGACTGTACCCCAGGGTGAGCTTGCACAGCTCTGTCCCTGCTGGCAGTGACTGTACCCTGCTGCAGTGACTGTACCCCAGGGTGAGCTTGCACAGCTCTGTCCCTGCTGGCAGTGACTGTACCCTGCTGGCAGTGACTGTACCCCAGGGTGAGCTTGCACAGCTCTGGTCCCTCTCTGACAGTGACTGTACCCCAGGGTGAGCTTGCACAGCTCTGGTCTCTGCTGGCAGTGACTGTACCCTGATGGCAGTGACTGTACCCATGGGGTGAGCTTGCACAACTCTGGTCCCTCTCTGACAGTGACTGTACCCGTGGGCTGAGTGTGCACAGCTCTGTCCCTGCTGGCAGTGACTGTACCCTGCTGGCAGTGACTGTACCCCAGGGTGAGCTTGCACAGCTCCAGTCCGTCCCTGGCAGTGACTTTTGTAGCTCATATGCTGGATCTTGTTGCTTTACCGTCTTGGAATGCATCGGGAGCATGGTCTGCTCCTGTTGATAGGCTCCAAGAAGGTGTGAGATGCCTTGCACAGCTCTGGTCCCTCCCTGCAGTGACTGTACCCCTGGGTGAGCTTGCACAGCTCTGGTCCCTGCTGGCATTGACTGTCCCCAATGTGAGGCAGCAGGCTCTGCATCCAGGAGAAGCTGTGTGAAGGAGCTGGAATATTGGCACTGGGGGAGTGAACTCACTGGGCAGTGAGTGGCTTTCAACAGAAATAAGAAATAAGATATTTAGGAAGATGGTTCTTCAGTTGTGCCAGGGCAGAGCTGTAACTCATCAGCAGAGCCATGGCTTCTGGAGATGCCTGGAGATGTCCTGGAGCTGGACACCAAGGGCTTCAGTGACACATGGACAGTCCTTGTTAGCACACCCCCAGTACAGAAGACAAGGCTGGAAGGGAGTTGTGCAGCTACAGCAGAGGAATTCATGTAGTGAGATCTGTTATCATCCCTGTGGATACACTGGAATAATTCTCTGGCAGCTCATGTGCTGGGTCTTGTTGCTTTAACATCTTGGAATGCCTCAGGAGCATGGTTGCTCCTGTTGATAGGCTCAGAGAAGGTGTGAGATGCCTGGGGCTCCTCCTGCTCAGGGACCCTCCCAGGCAGTCACAGTCTTATTGAGAAAAGCTTTGATAGCTCAAGGTCAAGTTGGTAAAGGTCTCCAGCTTTGGGAACTTTTCCCCAAAGCTTTCCTTGCTTTTCCCCACAAGTTTTCCTCGTGTCATGAGTGCCAGCAGCCTTGCCTTGATCCCATTCTCTTGGGGTGTGGGATTGGAAGCATTGGTGGCAGCTTTCAGCTGCGTTTTGGAGAGTTTCTGTGCTCTGTGGGGTGAAGATAACATATTTTAAATGGCATTCTCCCTCTGGAGAACGGGCTCTGCTGCTGTTGGCTGTACATAATTTCTGGGAGCTGAGGAGTTTTGCTGTGTAATGTTCCAACTCCATGTAGATTAAATGTATTGTGGAGTCAAAATAAACAATAGCATGTGGTTTTCCTTTGTTCCCCCCCCCCTTCCCCGCAATGAGAGTTCACAAAAGTTCTTGAATTAGGGCTCTGCGTGCCATACGCTCGAGCGTAGGCTCAAATTTTCATAAAGCTTGCTGAGGGCTGTTGCTGCTGGGGAGCACTTTCTCCTTTGGGATGGCTTTGGAAATCTCTTTGTTTCTCAGGAGCTTTTTCTGAAGGTGTGTTTTAGTGCAGCACTCGGATGCTTGCTGCCTTAAATGCTTTGCAGTGACAACGTATTGCAGCTTGATGGAGATTTGAGACTCCTCTAATAAAATGCAAGGGAAGGAGGAAAACCCCGAGGGTTTTTTGGAACAGAAGATGTTTTCTGTTCCTGCCACTAATCTCTGTTGCAGAATGAAATAGGAATGTATACTTTAAATCTCTGTCAGGGTGTAGAAGGAAGCTGGCAACGGATGTAATCAAAAATGTTATTATCAAAACTCTCTAAGTATGTTGAAATTTCAAACTTAATGATATCATTTTAAATTCAGCTATTCAGACTGAGGCATGGTTTTGGGGTGCAGATTGCACTTCCAAATTGTGCATCAAGATGGACCAGAGAGGAGTTTGGAGCAGACTGTAGGTGGTGGGTACTGCAGTGGTATGGCTGGAGTCTTCAGCCCTGTGATTTCCAGTGACTGGGGTGGCAGCATTAAATTGAGGTGTGGTTTTCTAGATTAAGGACTTTGTGGCTGAGCACTTAAAAAAGGGTCCAGTTTCCAAGTTAGCATTTTTCCTAATTAGTGCGTTTGCCGTGGCTTGTACGTAACCAGCACAGGTAGAAAGTGTACATGTTCAGAGTTTGTCTGAAACAGCTCTGGGCACAGTGAACACAAAAAAGCACACCAGATCTGATGTGCAGCAGCAAATACTCTACCTAGTGCAAGAGGAGACAGAAAGTTTCCAGCCTTAGACTTGGAATAAGGGAACTGTGAGTAACCTTCACCCTTGTGACCCTTCAGCCTCAAGTGGAGAGGCTGCAGGTTTGAGGATGCAGAAGAAGCTCAAGTCCTTCTCTGAGCCGAAGGTGTGAAGCTGTTTATTTTCACTGGGACAATGTATATATTGCAGGAGGCAGATCCTCGCCTGCTTAACCCAAGCACTCTCTGCTTATCTGGGCTCTGGCGAGTGTACAAGTGTTGTCCCTTCTAATCCCCCAACATTAAACAGTCCAGGCACCTTTCCCTGGCTGAGCCTGGGACTGCTTTAAAAAACACACAGAGAGAAGCCAACAAAAAAGAAACATTTGCTTTCTTTGCCAAGTTTAAATGAAGACTAATGCCGTGGTGCTGCTTAATCTTGTTTTTCTTGCTATCTGATGGATGCTAACGTGGGATGGAATCAATCCCGGCAGCCGGTTATCTTTGCAGGGCCCCCACGTTGCTGAGCTCGGCATTCGAGTCTCGTGGGGGAGTTGATTTGCTATGAAGAGTCTGGAAATTTCTTCCTACGTGGTGAAGCTGTGGCTGGGGCATCCGTCTTCCTTTGGGAAGGTGTCTCCAGGAATTGCCAGCCTGCTGTTGGACGTCCAAACAGAAATCCTGTTCGGCAGAGCGGGATGTGTCTGAGCGAGTGAGAACAGGGCACAGTCAGGTGAACCTGGCGGAAATTTCTCCCTGGTCCCTGTGATGAAACTTAACTCCTTTCCTATCAGTCACTCGTGTTTGAACTGGTTCTGCTGGGAGCAGCTGCCATGGCCCCGATTTGCAGGAGGAGGTTTGGGCTCTGACTCACGACCTGCCCCTGTGAGGGTGCTGCCCTGAGTGCCCCCAGCCCTGGGCAGGGGTCCCTGCTGCTGGCAGGCTGGGCTTGGCTGCAGTGAGTGGAGCAGGAGGGCTGCAGGAGCCAAACCCTCAGGCCAGAGCTTCATGATGACTGCTGGATCAAGGCTCTCCTTCGCTCTGCTGGCGTGAGGAGGGAGGCGGGAAGCTACACCGGTGCTGGGTTGTGCAACACCACTGAGCAGAGCCAGCCCAAAGCCTCCCTCTCTTTCCCCCATATTCCACCACCCCTCTCCTTGCTTGGGAGCCAGGTTGGTTTGTTGTAGCAAACCTGGCCTGACCAACACAATTTTTCATTTCTTTTTCTGCTGAGCTGCTGCTTTTGTCTGGGCCTGAGGCAAAGGGGCTCCTTTTGCTAAGCAATATTGTCAGTTGTGTCAGGATTCCTTCCCTCGAGGTGAAGAAGTGCAGGAGTGTGCGTTTGCCAGAGAGCTCGGACTTCAATTTTGAAACCAGGTTTGGTCTTTTGAGCATGGGGGAAGGGAGGGGAGGAGAGCAGTAAAACTGAATTACTGTAAGGCTGGAGGATGGATTGTGTGAAGGCTTGTTTTAATCGGGGGAGGAAAGGCCGGGGTCTTTCCTGCTCTCTCCCTCAGCTGTCCCTGGTTAGCTGGTTTGCTTTTTAATAAGCATTGTTCTGCCTGGAGCCTGGGTCCAGCAGCAGGGAGTGTTGGCATTGCCTGTGACAGCGTGTGGACAGCTGTAACAAGGGGGGAAGCAGTGACTTGGAGTGCAGGGCAGCACTTTTGTGTAGAAAGCAGAGCCCAGATGGGTCTGTTGCTGCAGCCTGAGTTCCAGCACGGTGAATTCTGAGGTGCCTAACAACTGTGCTGTAACACAGGCTTGGCTCTCTGCTTCCAGTGCACCTCCCATATCCTGCAGCCATGAGTTCACAGGCTCCTAATTGCATATGATGTAAGACAGCAGTAGATGAGGTTGCTATAAATTCTGGCTGCAGGTGTGGATTTAATGGCTGTGCTTCCCTTTAAGGGCTCACGGATAGCATGGATCCCTGCAAGTTACAACAGAGCGACTTGGACTGGGGCTAGCACAGCTAAAAGAACCCATTTGTCTGCGTTTTTTAGAGCTCTTGCTTGCTGGAGGCTACCAAAGGACGAGGTGTCAGTGTTCATCTGGAATTGCCTGGGGAATGAGCTCGCTGTCCTCTAACAGAGCTCAGCCAGGTTCTAATTCTTTCCATCAATGTTCTCTCAGGGCTAAACCACCCAGGTGAGAGGATGTCACTGGAAGGGGACCTTTGGGCAGTCCGTGTGGACACAAGCACCTTTGTCTGAGAGTATGGCAGCTTTTTCTGATGGCCAGTGCAGGACTGTGGTTCTTCTAGTCATTTTTATTTTTTATTCATGCTGGATACTGGTTTTAGAAACCATAGACAAATAATAATCATGGGTGATGGTCCTTGACTTGCACAATGCAAGCTTTTTGGAGGGAAAAATCCACCCCCTGAGGCAGTTACTCCAGCTTGCTGTGATGTGTGCACCTGTAGCTCGGATAATTAGGATGGGGAGTTCCCTAGCTCCCTTGAGAAAAGGGGCATGGCTCACTTGGGGTTTGGTTTTGTATATTTTTCTTCATTTTTGCACACATTCTTGCAGCCCAGGGTTTATTCAACATACCAGGGTGTTGCTTCATGAGTTGAGCTGAGGCCTCACGCTGTTCGAGTGCTAAGTTCCTGTTCTTGGATGTCCATTCCCAGCCCCTCCTTTGGGCTGGTGCTCCAGGACTGCATGGGGAGCTGAAACTGCTCCCTCATCCAGGTGAAAACTGAACCTCATTTTTCGTCTGGCTGAGTTTTCAACTGGATCTGCCAGCAGATCTGACTCACTTGCTGGCCGCAGGATCCCTGCTGCAGATAGGGGAGTGCAAGCCAGGTCCTGAAGGAAGGTGTTGCTGCCCTCCTCGGCAGCGGCCCATCTTTAAATTGGCTGAAAAAGGGTTGCGAAATCTCATTCTTGCTAAAAACCAGAGCCGGAGAAGGAAAGCAGGCGCCTCTCCCCGAGGCTGAGGCCAGCCCTGAGGAAGGAGGGGAGGGGGTCTTGGCCCAAGGACCCTTGCAGGGACATGACTGAAGGCAGCAGAGCTGGCACAGGTGTCCCTTCGGTGGAATGGCACAGGTGTTGAGCTGAATGTGGAGAAGAAAATGGAAATATGAGGCAAAGTAGTGCCGAAGCAGGGGAGATAAAGATAGGGGAGATTTGGGGGGCCTCGAGGAGCAAAGGGTGAGAATTTTGTATGTATTTGGCCTACTGTGATAGAACTGTTAAACTAATGATACCCTTAGCTCCCTTGGGGGCTGAAAGCCCTGATTTAGGCATTTAAGCATAATTGCAGCCCAGCAGAACTATGTATCAGGCTAATGCTCTGTTCTCTGGCTTCCCTGAGGCCAGAGGAGGCAGGAGCCATTCCCACTTCATTAGTGTGGCAGCAGGGGGACTGTCTCAGCTCCTTTGCTGAAGTTAATAATAAAATTAAACTAATTGTTACGCCTGTTTGTGGAGAGGAAAGTGTGGCTTCGGGGATGATTTATTTCTTTTTCTCCTGATGCCTGTCTCGCTGTGACCGGTGTAGGAATGGCAGGATGGGAGCCCCAGCTCTCCCCCCTGGGAGCACAGATGTGACTGGGGAGTGTTTTCATCTGTGTGTGCTGAGGCACAGTGCACAAACTGTTAAATTTCCTTCCCTCAGCTCCCAGATCCATTCCTCCAGCCCATGCCAAGGCATGCGTTCTTCTATCAAGACCATATGTACGCCAGGACCAAGGTTCTAAAGTCAAGGTGTTTTTGAAATATTGGAGCGCAAATTAAGGATTTGAGTAATCTTAACTGTCTTCTAAAAAAAAAAAAATTCTCTATCAGCCTCACGTATAACTCAAAAGATTAATGGAAGGCTAAACTTTGATCCAAGTCCAACAACTGATACCAACCATGAGACTTTCCAGGCCTGGAATCAAAATAGAAAAATCCAATAAAAAATGTCTCCTTCTGCATCTTTGAGGCACACAGCCTCTTGGCCATGGTTTGGGCTATTACTGCTGTTTTTTCCTCAGTTTTGCTTAACCTCTTCTTGTGTCACCTTTGTCCTGTGCCACTGAACCTTACCTAGAGCAGTTTGAGTAAATTAATGACAATATTTAGGGTGTTTGATAGCTTGGTAGGAAACACATCTGCCTGATTATTGAGAAAGACCAGCAGGATGTGAGATCCCCTGTCCTCTCTGGGGCTCAGTCACTGTCTGGTTTGCTCAGCACTGTTTGTTTTTCCTGCCATCTGCCACCCGAGCAAACACTTGCTCTGTATTTTGACAAAAATATCAACTTTCAGGTCTTTAAGGTCCCTTCCAATTCAAGCCACTCTGTGAACAGTGATGTGACATTAGAAATTCCTGCACAATTGATAAGGGACTTTAGCCTCAGAATTGTTCTTTGGATTCATCACTGATTCATGAGGGGTTAAATGGTGTGAAGCAAGAAAAAAGCTCATGCAAGGCTGCTTATAAAAATAAATGTTACCTAAAAAGAGGTAAAAATACCAATTGAATCCTTAGTGGGAATTAGCATAGGAAGCACTTGGATCTGGGTTACCCCTGGTGGGTATGGGCAGAAATGTGGAGGCATTACCAAAATCCAAGCTGCGGATTGCAAAGTTTGAGCAACTGTAATTTCTCTCCTTTGTTCAGGAGATCCTTATCCTTCTGATAAGGATCTGGAGGGTGCACTTTCATTTGTTTAAAATGCAATAAATAAATATGAACAGAACATCAAAGGATGCTTTTTCTTGTAATTTTTTAGTGCCTCTCCCCTCAGTGTTTCTGCAGTGTTTCTGTGGATCCCTGGGCGTCTGTTTCATTGTGTTTGACTCGTTTGTGTCTCTCATGCTTGGTTTATAGGGTTACTATCAGGAAACTGATTTTTCTGGGGTTTTCCCTTTCACATGTTTTTTTTTGGGCATTAAGAAAATCCCAGGCGTATGGGACCGTTCGGCAGAGTTCTGCGTGTTTCCTAAAAGCACATGGAAAATCCCTTTGAAGAATGTAATTTTATTGCTTACACTCACAAAATCCTCTCTTTGGTGATGCCATAATTCCAACACAAATGCTTAATTACGGTATTTTTTTACAAAATCCCCGACCCTTCTGTAGCTGCCTGGCTCCTTATCTCAGGCACTCGGCTTCCTGTGATTTAGTAGCGCACAAACTGCAGCTCCAGTGCTCGAGGTGGAGAGGGGTAAAACGGGAGCACTTGAATGTTTTCTGCCCAAGCTGTGATTACAGCCTGGCGTTTCCCGGCGCTCGAGCCTTCTCTTCGGAGTGTAATTAGGAACACATTGATTCTTATTGCAGCTGGCAGCTGCTCGCTATTGCCTTTTTCAGCTTCTGACCCCCATAGTCCCGCTGACCTTTCCTGGGGTTAGTCGTAGGCCCTTTTCATTGTGATGGGCTCGAAGTGGCTCATGTGGAGTTGATTATTTCCTTGCTTGTCTGGCCTTTTTGGTGCCATAACTCCAAGTCACTTCCATTTTTTTCCCCTGCTTTTGGCTGACCACAGTGAAAGGAAATGCTTTTGCTGGCGACAGGATCGGTTTGCACGCTTGACTGACTCGATTGAGACCCTGAAAGGGGGGGGAGGGGGAGGGTAATGAACACTGTAGGTGCTGCATTTGCTTTTTAAAGGTTGATGGTAATGATTGAGTGGTCATTAGGCATTCATAAAAATGAGGCTTCGTTGCCTTTTGGCGCTCGGAGCCGCGCGGGTTGGCATTAGGGGCGCGTCTGTCGCATCCCGCGGGCAGCGGTGGCTTCGGGAGCGGCGCGGTGGGTGCGGAGCATCCGCTGTCACCTGCGTGGTACAGCCCTGGAGCATCCGCTGTCACCTGCGTGGTACCGCCAGGCTGTCCCAGGCCCGGAGCGCTCCGCTGTCACCTGTACAGCACCACTGGGCTGTCCCAGGCCCGGAGCGCTCCGCTGTCACCTGTACAGCACCACTGGGCTGTCCCAGGCCCGGAGCGCTCCGCTGTCACCTGTACAGCACCACTGGGCTGTCCCAGGCCCGGAGCGCTCCGCTGTCACCTGTACAGCACCACTGGGCTGTCCCAGGCCCGGAGCGCTCCGCTGTCACCTGTACAGCACCACTGGGCTGTCCCAGGCCCGGAGCGCTCCGCTGTCACCTGTACAGCACCACTGGGCTGTCCCAGGCCCGGAGCGCTCCGCTGTCACCTGTACAGCACCACTGGGCTGTCCCAGCCCCGGCGCGCTCCGCTGTCACCTGTACAGCACCACTGGGCTGTCCCAGCCCCGGCGCGCTCCGCTGTCACCTGTACAGCACCACTGGGCTGTCCCAGGCCCGGAGCGCTCCGCTGTCACCTGTACAGCACCACTGGGCTGTCCCAGCCCCGGCGCGCTCCGCTGTCACCTGTACAGCACCACTGGGCTGCCCCAGGCCCGGAGCGCTCTGCTGTCACCTGTACAGCACCACTGGGCTGTCCCAGCCCCGGCGCGCTCCGCTGTCACCTGTACAGCACCACTGGGCTGTCCCAGCCCCGGAGCGCTCTGCTGTCACCTGTACAGCACCACTGGGCTGTCCCATCCCCGTCACCTGCACGGTACCGCCGGGCTGTCCCATCCTCAGAGTGCTCCGCTGTCACCTGAGCTGTCACCTACGCGGTACCGCCTGGATGTCCCCGCCCTGTCACCTGTACGGCACCACCGGGTGTCCCAGCCCCGTCACCTTTGCGCCCCCCCCGGGCTGTCCCAGCCCTGTCACCTTTGCGGTACCGCTGGGCTATCCCAGCCTCGCCGGGCTGTTCCATCCCCGGACCGCTCCACTGTCACCTGTGCAGCCCCACCGGGCTGTCCCAGCCCTGTCACCTGTGCAGCAGCACCGGGCGGTCCCAGCCCTGTCACCTCTGCAGCACTGCCGGGCTGTCCCATCCCCATCACCGGTGCAGCACCTCTGGGCTGTCCCAGCTCTGTCACCTTTGTGGCACCACGGGGCTGTCCCAGCCCCGCAGTGCCCGGAATAACCCGCGCACGTTCGGCCGTGAAGCCGCGGGCAGGCTGCCCGGGGCTGCCGGGGGCTGCCGGGGGCTGCGGGCTGGAGCCCGCTCCTCCCAGCCCCGAAAGCTAATGAAGGCTATGTGCCAGCTGTTACACTCATTTTGCCGGACCCCAGGAGGACAGCATGAAGACAGTCAGTGATCAAAGGCTCTGGAGATCACTGAGGAGCCGAGAGCGGCAGGAATGTCTGCTTGCTTTCTCTTGGAATGCCACAGGCTTCAATACCTCCTTTTTTTCTTTTTTTTTTCTTTTTTTTTTTTTTAGGTGTCTTGGTGTGAGATTTAATGATCTAACTCAGCTTGCTCACGCTGAAGCCAGAGTATTTTACTTAATTCAAGGGGATTCATTTGCTCTAAATTTAGGTGGTTTGAAAATTCGTGGGGTTTGTTGTACTGATAACAAGTTAAAATGAAATTTTTCTTGGTAATTCTAATAAATGACCTAGGGGGAAAAAAACCAATTTGTTGAACTTTGGGTGTTAAATCACATACGGCACTATAAAATGAGGTGAGATAAATCAATTTTGAATTGATGCTGTTTAGGAAGAATGGGAAATGTGTGTATCCAAAGCTGGTACACTGCAGAGGGCTGTCACAGTGCAGCTGGTGGGCAGAGCCGTCCCCAAGCCTCAGTCACTTTTTCCTTGGGCTTCTTAGCAAAGGCTGTCAGCTCCTGGAGGCGGAGTGGGCAACCTGAATAACTCCCTCTGTTCCTGAGCGTGCTGTTTCCTTCCTCCTCCTCCTTCTGCTCTACCCAACATTTATAGGACCTGGAGCGTTTGGGTAGTGCAGAAACCCTTCCTCGTTTAGCTGCTCCTCGTGGAGCAGCTCACTGAAGGTTGGGAGAGTGTTGGAGCGGGGAGTGGTGGAGCAGGAGTGCATCAACACATCGAGGTGGGGTGGTGGCTGTTGGGAAGGGAGGTCCTGGTGGTGTCCTGCCAGCTGGTCTGAGATGGCAGGAAGATGATTCAGGGAGCTAAACCAAAATGGGGATGAGATAATGCTCTTTTCATAGTGACTCTGCCCTCAGCTGCAAGGGTGGAGAGGAGAAGTTCACGCTCCAGTAAATAAGTGGGGCAGGATCTCAGCTGTGTTTGGAAGGACACAGGAGCTTGGCACCATGGGAATGCATGGCAAACAGCATTTTGTCATCTTCTAGAGTGTGTGGAGGGCAAGCTTGGGTAGGAGTAAGTTAATTTGGAGGTGAGGGCTAAGTTACAGTGCCAGACCAGGCCTGTGAGCTGTACATTGAGGACCCCTGGTTTCTGGAGAAGCAGTGACAAACATGAAGCTTTGGGAAAGGACAGGAGGGTCACTGCCAGGGCTGCAGAAATCCTGGCTGCTCTGCTGCCTGTGCCTCAGTAGGGTGCTTCAGTGGGCCCACAGGCTGCTCTCTGGTCCAGGGTGACCCATGGCCATCCTGGTGAGGTCTCCAGGCCATGCCAGCTGTGTGCCAGGCTGTTGTGCCATGCTGGTGTTGGGGACAGCCCTGCTCCCGTGCTGGGAAACCACTGTTGAACTGTGCCCTCCCCTCTGTTTGCAGTTAGAGGTGATGGTTTATTTTCCTGCCTGTGCACAGCATTCCAGAGGTTGTGGGGCTGAAACTGGGAGCTGCTGGACTCCTGTGCCCACAGCTCTGTGCTGAGGGGTTCCTTTCATAAAAGGACTTGTCCTCTGTGACAAACGAGGCACACAGCTAGAGTTGTGTCATGTGCAGAAATACTCTGTCTTACTAATTATGTGCAGAAGTAGCAGGCACACGTTTCTGGGTGCCCCTGTGTGTGCAGGATGCTTCCTGGGGCAGGCATCCATTGGAATGGTCGGGATGACCCCTCCCCCTGACACAGGTCTGTTATCTTCCTTGTTTCCCTTGATCCATGAGCAATAACATACTTCAGAGCTGACAAGGAGGTCAAGTGCTGCATGAAGATAACTGGGGGATGACTTTAGGTGAAGAGGTCTGGGTGGAAGTAGGAGAAATGTGGCCTTTGCCATGCTGTGTCTTTCTGCTGGGCTGGAGAAGTGGCCAGTGAAAGTGAAATGTACATTTTCCTGATCCACGAAAACCATGTCTGTCTCTATTCAACCTTGAATATTATTTATATTAATAACTCCTCTTTTAGTGTAACATGCTCAGACAGTGACACCTCTTACTAAACACCGACACCTCTTACTTCAAAATAATTCTGACTATTTGATCCACAAGTGATGGAGGTACATCCTTCCAATCTAGGAACAGTGAACAGTGGGCAGAGTTCTGAGCAGAGCTCATCTTGGAGTCTAGGGCACTAAAATGGAGTCACACCTAATAAAGATGCTCCTCTTTCACATCCCAAAAGGACCCCAGTGACTGGTATTTGCTGTCAAAATGTCCTAAATTTGCTGTCAAAATTACCTGTCAGGGTTATTGAAAAGATAGCAAAGGGGAAGAGTCATGTTTTTCCATCCCTAGGGCTTTTTTAATACAATATTAGAGGCAGAGTTTCTCCATGGGATTTCTAAAGACCAAAAGCTATGAGCTGAGGTCTTTCTCTCTTCTCTGTTTTTAACAAGGGGCTTCTGTATTGTCACCATCTACAGAAGAAAAAGAAAGAAGCATTTTTGGGTTATGTTGTGTTGCTGGATCTTCCCCTGTGTTCCCAGATCTAGCAGTGAGCAAGATGTTTCTGCCATCCCTTCAGAAGCAGAAGTTGAGAAGCTTCATTCAGATGCCCAAGTGTTGGTGCTGAACAATCCTACTCCAGTTAAAGACAGTATTTTTCCTTTATTTCCCCCAGTCAGAGAACTTTGGTCCTTGTGGCTCGCTCTGTGTACTCAGTGCTTTGCAGTTGATCTTACCACTCCACAAGCCTGCAAAAGCCAAACTGGTAGGTCAAAAGAGGAGTAGCTGTTGACACTGGCAGCGAGGAACATGTAAGGAGAAAGATAAACAGAGGGAAATCAGAGCCTGGATAAAGTAGATCTCCAAAGATAAAGTTTAGTTAAAGATAATGAGCTGGCCTTGTTTAAAAAGACAGCTGCAAAATAACCCAGTAGCTCCATGTGCTGGGGTTAAAGTTGACCCAGAATATACGTTTCATTGCTTTTGATAAATAAATAGTGGAGGGAAGATTTGGCAAAAAGCAACATTGCCCCCAGCCCTCTTCAGCAAAGTGTTTGATGTTAACAAGTTCTCCGGGTGTTTACTTTGTCCTCTGCGTGCGCTGGTGGAGCGGCGCTCCTGCCCTTGAACCGAGGGAGAATTCAAATAAACCAACCCCTTCGGCACAGCTGGGCTCTTCTGCCATCTGTGGCTTCCCAGAACAGCCCCAACTCGCCTTGGGAGCCAGCCTGGGCCACGGGATCGCTGGGTCTTCCCAACAGCTGAAAGAAATTTGGCGGATCAGATAAAACTGCCCAGAAACGGGAGCAGAACTCGACAGCGTTTCTTGCTGCCCTCTCAAGCTGTCAGTGTAACCCAGAGTGCAGTTTGTGGGCAAACAGCTCCATAAAATCCAGAGTGATCATTTAATTATGATTGGAGGCTTTTCCTGATGCTTCATTTGCATATATACTTTACAGGGATGCTGTGATGATAAAATATGGTTATTTTAAAATAAACCACAGGAATAATTTTGCTGTTGATATCTGGATCCAGCTTGGAAAGCAACTGGCTCTATGAACACTCAATAAACTGGGGCTTATTCCTACCAAGCATGTGTACTGCTGCACTTGTTTCTGTGCTGAGTAAAACAGTAAAACTCCCAGTTATTGTGTGTGTGTTGGATACATGTTTATATACACAGCTGATAGATGAGATGTTTAAAGTCTACGTTGAGTGTTATCAGCAGTGGAATTGTATGGCCAGGCTGATAAATGAAGTAACTGTGCTAAATGAGCTCAGATCTTATCCATCATGGCATTACACAAAGCCAGTTGGACATTTACATGAATGACAGCTGTGCATTTATTGTTTTCTTGGAGAAAGCAGTGTTTGATTGAGACTCAGAGTGTCAGAAACACCATTCCTGAGACTCACCTCAGGCAAGTTCTGTTGCTGGTTCCATGATTTAGTTTTTATCTTGCTGGTTTAACAATTTATTGTAGAGTGATTTAGGTTGGAAACGACCTCTGGGATCATACTTAGTTTGTGTTTTGCTGGTTTAATGATGTAGTTTTTATTTTTGATGATGAAAGTGAGATCTCATATAGCTGAATGGTCGAGTGTGATATGGCCAAGGAAAGGACTGCCCTCTCTAGAAGGAGCCGTGGAGATAAAAGCGGATATAATGCATGGCACAAAAGGATATAGGAGAAAGCACCATTTTTTTGGGAATATAAATGAGAATGAGACTAATGTTGGTGTTTTTTCATTGCTATGGGTTGCCTGTAAAGCCCAGCAGAAGCAGCCAGCAGATGACAGGTCTCAGTGAGCAGGTTTAGAGCAATTGAGAGCGGTAGCGGCATCGCGGCAGTAGATTCATAGAAACTTGTAAAACAAGTGCGGCCTGATGATAGATGGTCAAATGATTATTGTTTGCAAACAATATTATCTCCAATAGATAAGCTGTTTACTTTGGACTCCAGCTCCTCTGGGTGGAACAGAGTCTAATTTATCAAGGCACAGCGGTTCAATGCGGATGCCTCATGCCCCAGCTGTGGAACAACTCTTACATTAAGAATAGTACTTGGAACCACAGTGAAGTTCAGCTCTAACTCACTTTTACAGATGGTTTCTATATTGCAAAGAATATTAGCTGTTTCCTGGTTGTGCTTTTTTTTTTTTTTTTCTTTAAACCCCAAACACTTTGTTGTAAGAGAGTTAAAAGACAAACTCCTGAAACTCACAGTAGACATGTGCCTGTTTGTTTTGTAGCTGTTTCTGTGCCTCGTCTTAGTCTGGAGCTTTGGGCTTTCAATTTGGATAATCTGGCGCTATGCATCCAGCCCCTGGGCGTTTCCAGGCACTGCTCCTCATTGCTGCCACCAGCCTTGTCACTGTCACCAGCACAGGTAAGGCCTCCCCCAAGCTGAGGAGTTGGAGGTTTTGGGGTTGAGCTCAAACTTTGGAACAAACAACGCTTGGGAGCGCATTTCAAAGTGGCCAACTTTACTGGATATTGTCAATAAGCTGCTTTAAGGAAGCATGGAGCACTGAAACACAGCCTTACACTCAGTATGACTTTGCTTGTGAAAACTTGGCTCAGGACAAGCACCAGAACATGGAAAACTCTGGGATACGTGGGTTTGTTCCTTGGGATCTCCATGGATTCAGCTGGACGCCGGTGCTGCTGCACGCAGTGCATCTTGTGTTCCCAGGGGTTGGGAGGGGTTTGGGTTTTCAGGGGGAGAGGGGAATCAGCCCTTTGAAATCCAAAAGCTGATGCGTGGCTGCAGTTGGAACAGCTCTGGTGTTAAAAAAAAGGAGAGGCATGGTTTTAATTGACACATCTGCTCTGTGTAGTCAGCTTGTCTTAACGTAACCACACAAAAAAGAAGCTTTTACTACTTTTAGCACTTCATAGCCAATCGTTATGAGCAAATGGGATAAATTTTATTTTTCAAGCAGTCATAGGAGATAAATTCCAGCTGCAGGGTCACTGCTACCAATTTTGCCTTTTACGCGAAGTGCAGTGTTGGTGTCAGAAGTGAGGGCAGGGGCGAAGATGAAAGTAGCAGTATGATTTCATAATAATTGGTGGCAAGCAAACTGAAAGGTCAGTGCTTCCCTCTTATCCCTGGAAATTCAAACTGAACTAATAGGAAAAACAGTTTTCTAATTAAAAGCTAAAAATGGACATCTGGAGTCCTGCGAAATGCTTGGATACCATTTTTATGGATTTCATCTTTTTTTGTTAAGTGAAGCCACACTTTAATTTCCAGTTTTATTTTATGTTTATGCAGATAGTTTATGGTTCAGTTAAAAATGTGCAGTCTCTCATCTGAAACTCATAACCAGAGCTGGGATGGACTGACTTGAGAAGAAAAGCATGAACCCAGGGCCCCACCTATAAGAAAACTGTCTCTGACTTGGATGTCATTTAATATCATCTTGACCCGTACTATCTGGAATTCCTTAAGATCCTTTACAAAATAGAAGTTGTTTTTCCCTGCCAGTGTGTCTATTTTTAATTTAGTTTTTTCTCCTAATTTATATTACTAACCAATTAAATATTACTGGTGTTAATTGCCTTTTCTCTTGCTTCCTTCATGCAGAATCTTTAGTGGAGGATTCAATAGAAAACAAATGGAAATACTTCCCAATGTTTCATTGGCCAGGATAGGAAAAAATCTCTTCCAACAAGCAGGAAT
Organism: Melozone crissalis; assembly: GCF_028551555.1. Lineage (NCBI taxonomy): Eukaryota > Metazoa > Chordata > Aves > Passeriformes > Passerellidae > Melozone > Melozone crissalis. The sequence goes on along the minus strand of NW_026535896.1, from coordinate 2,513,926 downwards.
TTTCTTTTGGCAAATAAAGGGATTCTCATAACCAAGTTCTGTGGAATTGAACCTTTTATTTATTAGCAGCTCTTCCTGTTTCTGTTCATCTTTACTCAGTAAAGATAATGGATGCCCAATTCATCATCCTTGTCCTGATGAAGTCCATGTATTTGGAATTAGCAAGAGCCTTTGCTGTTCGTCCAGCTTTTTTTTATCCGGCTATTTTTAATTAGTTCTGCAGACTCGGAGACGGTTCTGTGTAAATACCTGGCAGGCTCCTGCCATTTCTAGCATTTTACAAGTCACGTCCGGGCCTGCTTCATATGGGACAGATCAGCTACAGCTGCGTGTTCCTGTGCTCCATCTCTTCAGGTGATGGCTGCTGTTTACCTCTGGATAAATCCACTGGGGTTGCAATTTTTGCTGGCCCTGGCAAGCATGACGCCAGTGCCTTGTGCTCACTTGGGGATGTACCTCCCCCTTACTGCACCTACCTCCATTTAATTGTTGTTACCCCCTTTGTGGGATTTGAATCTTGATGTTTTCCCAGTGTTTTAGAGTGAGCAGGGATCTCTCCTGAGTTCCTCTTGCCGAGGAAAAGGCAACACTTGCTTGAGTATCAGAGTTTAGAGTCCCTTTATATGGTGAGTCTTTCCTTCCAGTCAACACATTGTTAACCTGATCACCTGTGTCCATGCAAAATTCTGGTCTCTAACTCAATATATGCATATTTTTCCTTTTAGATCTAACTCCCCGTTTTATTTCTGAGCCCTCATCTACTGTCCAGAAGCCTGGTGAGCCCGTCCAGCTCCGCTGCTCTGCCGAGCCCTCCTCAGCTCACATTTCCTGGCTGTTCAATGGGGAGCCTCTGAGCAGCAGGGTGGGAGAGGTGGAGATGCAGGCAGGATCTTTGACAATCGTGTCCCTGAGCCCAGAAACGTGCGGGCGCTATCAGTGCGTGGCGAGCAGCGGCGTGGGCGCCGTGCTGAGCCGGCCGGCCACCGTGTCCATGGCCAGTAAGTTCATCTGCATTCCTGTTCTTTGCTCCCTGCCAGTCCTCAGCTGGCTTGTATGGCTTGTCCTTTGACTTTTAGATCAAAATGTTCTGGGATAATATGATGGGTTGTACACTTCTTGCCTTTTGTTTAAATTACGTCATCTGAGACCTGTCAGGTGATGCAGCCCTGGAGCAGATTCCTCAGAAAGCTTGTGGATACGCATCCTTGGAGGCTTTTAAAGCCTCAGTTACACCAAACCATACCTGATGGATTCAGTGTTGGTGTCAGCCTCACTTTGAGTTGAAAGACCTCAAGGGTCTCCTTCAGTAAACACAAATGTTATTCAATGAAATAATAATTAATTTCCATGAATTGGCCTGAAAAGACAAGATTCCCAAATGCTTCCCTTCACAAAGGATGTTGAAGGAGCAGTTGAGCTGCTACACCATTGCAGAAGTGTAAGAGTTGAGGAGAAATCTGTGGGAATTGTTGCCTGGGAAATAAGTGGGAGCTGCAGATTTTCATTTTCATTTGATTTAATCAAACCAGTGTTGATGTTCTTCAGGTGGGGACAGTCTTCTCACCTCTTAGGGACAGCTTCCCTTCTCTTAGTTGCACTGGTTCTTCTGATCAGCCTTTGCCTTGATGCTTGATCTGTAAATTGTGTGACCTCCAGGGAAGAGGAAGGACAATGTCTTCCACAGGGAAAGGACAGTGCAGTGCTGAGAATTGGAGTACAGTATTCCTGCCTGAATGTGGCTTGTCTGCCTGGATCTGTGGGCTGTCTGAATCAGGTCTTTGTCAAGCAGGGTTTGAGTGATTTCTCTGGAAGGGTACCTCATCTATGGAGCATGTCCAAAATCCCCTTGGGAGGAAAATCTCTTATAAGTGTTTTGGTAAAGTACTGACCCATGGCCAGTCCCTCTCAAGAGAGCTCCAAGGGTGGCCAACATAAGAAAACTTCACAGCCTCAAAGAAGTTTGAACATGGAGGGAGTAGAAGAGCAGCTTTCACACTTCCCTCCTGCCTTGGAGGTTTGGCAGCACACAGGAAGGTGCTGGGAGCTCTCTGCCTGCCTCATTATCATCCCAGAAAGACAATTCCACGTTTTTATGGACAGGTTTCCTGCTGTCAGTGTGAATTGTCTTCTGTAGTGCCCGCAGAGTGTGTGAGGAGTCCTGCAGCCTTTCCAGTGTCTCTGCTCACTTTTCTGGGAGCAGTTGAGGGGAATATAGAAATTATTTTTTCTCCTCACTGTTCCCAGGTAAAAGCTTTTTGTAGTAAGGAAGTGGTTAAGGAGGGTTTATGGTGTTAGGGGCTGCAGGATAGACCAGGCCTGTTGATGTCAATGTCCAAAAGCTGCAGCAGAGAAGATAATCAGCATGAAACCAACTGTATTGTGAACACAAACACTGAGCTTACTGCCCTTCCCCTCTCCCATGCCATGGCTGCTCTTACCCTGTTCCAACTCTCTCCAGGTTTAGGTGACTTTGATGCCTTGGGGACAGCTGTTGTTGAAGCAGAGGAAGGAGGCACAGCTCTCATCAGGTGCAAGGTGCCAGAAAGTCACCCCAAAGCACAGGTTCGCTTCCAAGTGCGGGGGAAGTGGCTGGAGCAATCAACAGGTGAGGGGTTTTGTGCAATATAAGTATCCAACAAAAGCTTGCCTAGAGTTTTTTCTTTGAACCTAAAGGAAAAACACTCCTCTGGAAAGTTGCAGAACTTCCTGTACAAATTACTTTATCTAAACCTACCCTTATAAATGAGTCTCCTTTGCATGGGGATTTCTCTTTGATTCTGTATTTAGAATAAATAGCTATAGCTGACAAATTAATTTTAAAAATTACAAAAAAGAAAGACATCTTTTGAAACTAAATTAAATTTAATCCTCTTTTCACCTTCCCCTCTTGTTCAGACAACTACCTAATTCTTCCATCTGGAAACCTACAAATTTTGAATGTATCTTTAGAAGACAAAGGATCCTACAGGTGTGCAGCATACAACCCAGTTACTCATGACCTCAGAGTAGAACTCACTGCACGGAAGCTCACAGTCACACGTGAGTATTGAGTTCAGCTTTCCAGAATTAATACAGCTCAAACAGAATAAATAACATCCCTTTTAGCAAGGGCCTATCAGTGCCTCCAACACCATGGTATGCAAGATGTCTCCTGCATTCTTTGCACATTCAGTTCTTATTTCCCCTCACTGTGGAGGAGCAGCATGGCTTTTCAAATCCCAGGCAGTCACCTTTGGAAAGGGAATACTGCTAATACATCTGTCCCCAAATCTCTTTTGGAGCAGGACTTCTGGAAGTGCTACAACATCATGCTCAGTCCCAAGTGCAGTGTTTGAAAGACATGGAGGAGGACAGAGAATGGGGTGGGGTTTAAAAGCTTGGTTGGTTTCTCCTGCAAGGAAAAGCTAAGAGAATTGGGATAGTTCAGCCTGTAAAATAGAAGGTTTAGGGGTGACCTAATTGTGATCTTCCAGTACTGAAGGGAGCTTTCAAGAAAAATGGAGGGAGAGGGCCTGGAGTGACAGAGCAGGGGGGAATGGCACTGGTGGAGAGTAGGTTTAGATTAGATATTGGATTCCTGTGAGGGTGGTGAGATCCTGTGAGTCTCTCTGCCAAGAGAAACTGTGGCTGTCCCACCCCTGGAAGTGTTCAAGGCAAGGATGGACAGGGCTTGGAACAGCCCAGTCGAGTGGAAGGTGCCCAGACGCCCAAACCATTCTGTGATTCTATTCCACATTTCGTCTCCTTTCCTGCAGGCCCTTCTTCAGGTGGCTCCCACATCCTTCACCCGCTGGCTCCCCAGAGCCTGGCAGTGCCCCAGCACAGCGCCCTGACCCTGGAGTGTGTGGTCAGCGGGGCAGCTGCAGCCCCCATCCGCTGGGTGAAGGACGGCCGGGACGTGCTGAGGACGGGCAGGTGGAGGCTGCTGCACTCCCACCTGCTCACCGACAGGCTGGAGCCATCCGATGCTGGGAATTACTCCTGCCTGGTGGGAGGTGACTCCGGAGCAGTGAAATATGTTAACTATTCGCTTACTGTACTTGGTAAGAATTAAAGATATTTTCACATCCAGGCAACAAACTTACCCTTCGTATACCTGCTAGTTTTGGCATCTGCTTCCAAACAGCCTTGCATTCTTGCTCAACCTTAAGCATATTAAAATAAAGAATACAGATCTCTTTATAATGACTGTATCCCATCATTTCTCCCAAGTTAAAATCCGTAATTATTTATCTCTTCAAGCCATTTGCAGTCTGAAATAATGAAATAGTGAAGGATAACAAACTCCAAGGGAAGAACTGATCCATTTATTTTCCTACAGAGCGCCAGTGCCAGTAATGTGCCAGGGACCAGATTTGCTTCTTTTGAGGTTCTATGTGAACAAAAACTGGTGAGGGAAGGTGATATGTTTGGATGAGAACATCAACAAAAGCAAAAGAAACATAATCATATATTTGGCCTCTTTTGTTTGGCTGCTAGTTATTCCTCACCTCCCCTTTCCATTGTAGCAGATTTTCCTAGTATTTGAGTTTTTCTGCATTTGTGACAGATTTTGTTTGGGTTTTAAAATGTGTGTGTTTGAGTTACTCAGAAAACAGGGTGTTGATGCACAACACACCTCTTCTTGGGGGATGTCACTAATTAAGTGTTTTGAAAATAGAAGTCTTTTATTTACAAGATTACTGCAAACATGTGGCTGTTGAAATAAAAGGGAGAACCCATTCAAATAAGCCCACGTGTGGGAAAACCAGCTTCGGGCTGTGCAGCCTGTGGTACTTGTTCAGCCTTTGGATGTGATAAGCCTGTGTAATGTTTTACAGCAGTTTTTTCAGGATTTAGCCGAAGTCATTTATGCAGAATCGTTTCCCTTTGCAGAGCCTGCCTCGCTCTCCAGAGGGCTGCAGGACCAGACCGTGGCCGCGGGGGCGAGCGTCCATTTGTGGTGCGAGGCCGGGGGCAGCCCCGCTCCCACCCTCGCCTGGCTCCACAACGCGGCTCCTCTCGGACCCTCCCCACGGCATCTCCTCACAGGAAACCGCCTGAGGATCTGCGGGGTCACGCTGGGGGATGCTGGCTTGTACCAGTGTGTGGGAAACAACGGGATTGGGTTTGTGCAGTCCACGGGGAGACTCCGTGTCCAGCCAGGTAGGAGCACTTGCAGCCCTCGAGAGCACACATTAAGCATTCATACTTTAACCTTTATTCTGTTGTGGTATTTTTTTCCCCTAGATTATGTATTCATTTGTTTCTGATCACTAATCTTGCAAAGAAGGTGCTTTCAGCTGGACTTTAAGAGATGCAGGGATTTCTGGGGTAGTGTGGCTACTTGATACTTAAAACCTGGATTATCAGCTGCAATCAAATCAGCTTATGATTGGACTTGATGGGATTTATTCTTAAATGGAATCAGGATCCTGTTGTGCTGGGTGAGCTGGTACTCTTCGTAGTATTGGCTGTTGAGTAGTTAAGCCTGTTCCATAATCAAGTTTACACAACAATCATCAGGTCTGGGGTTAATGCACACTTCCCCTCTATCAGATTGGCAGGATCAGGTTCCAGCAGTCTTTTTGATCTCTTTTCTCTCTAAGATACCTTCTAATACCCAGAGAAGTTGATTTCTGCTGGCACAAGGATGCTGGCAAGGCTGTTGCTGTCCCCATTCTCTCCCTGTCGTGCATAGCTGAAGCTTTGAACCTTCTCTGGACCAGCTATGGTTGGTGTGAGCTGTTCAGAGCCTGGCTGAGCAGAGATTTCGTGGTCTCTGTGTGTGTGGAGTGGACTAAGCCAGTCTTGCCTGTGCTGTGTTCCTCACTGACAGTCAACTCTTCATCATTTAGAGAATTTAAAGCACAGTTTAAGTGTAGGTTTTTATCAGCCTTCTCTGAGGTGGAGTCTGTGCTGATCTCTTCAGTCTGGATGGGAAGTCTAGAGGTGCTTTGTAGAGAAGGATTATTTGTTAAAATGGTTAGAAAGAGCCACATGTGATGTTTTAAATTGTATTGACGTGTTCCGGCATTAAGTGTCATATCCCTTAGCTGAATTCCTGCTTTGGTTGTGTTTCCCCCCAGGCAAAGACTCCGTCCCCACCATCATCTCCTCCCCAGCCAACACCACCGTGGTGGCCGGTGGGGACGTGACCCTGTCCTGCAATGCCACGGGCCTGCCCGCTCCTGTGATCCGCTGGTACGACAGCAGAGGCCTCGAGATCAGCCAGGGGCTCCCCCCTGGAGCACAGAGCCCTCCCCCAGCAGGGCCAGAGCCCCGGTGCCCCTCGGTGCCCCGGGCGGGCTGGGGCTCCCTGCGCCTGCGGAACGTCAGCGCCGAGCGCGCCGGGCGGCTCCGCTGCGAGGCCAGCAACGAGCATGGCTCTGCCCTGGCCACTGCCTTCCTCACTGTCGGTGAGTTACTGCCCCTGCCTTCCCACTGCCCCTGCCTTCCTCACTGTCGGTGAGTTACTGCCCCTGCCTTCCCACTGCCCCTGCCTTCCTCACTGTCGGTGAGTTACTGCCCCTGCCTTCCCTCTTGGCTCCCTGATTTGGGTGAGAAATGCCTCAGGATAAGAAATGAGTGGCAGGTGGGTGGGGTGGAGTCTCAGGGGAAGGAAGCAGAGATGTTTTAGTTGTCTTCATGGAGCAATTCCTCCATCCCACCTCAGGCAAAGGACGAATGCTGTGTGCATTTCACGGGCTTAGCATCTTCTGTGTGAAAAAAACTATCTGAGGGTGTGTCAAACTAAGCCCTTTTCTGACTCAGAGATGGGGCAGCTGAGGGGATGAAATGCCTTCCATGCCTTAAAGCAAATCATCTAAAATTACCCCTCGTAGGTCCTAATACAATACATCTTTCATAGTTCTATTTCTCTATTTCTATTTCTCTGTTTCTCCAAAGTATCTAGTCTTTTTTACAAAGCCATCCTTTAAAACTTGTTTCCATTTCCATTTCTCTCTCAGCAATATCTGTCCCATTCCATAGCATTTCTAAGTCAACATTTCTTGTCTCAGTGTTTATATACAAATACATACTATGTGAGCCTTCTGTCAGGTTTTGAGATTTTTCTACAAATCCATTTCCCACAAGGGTGGTATTTTTTATTTATTTCTTTAAATTGCTACTAGGAAAAGACAGTACTTACATTAAAGCAAAATGGGAAAGAGCCTTTCCTCAGATTGGAATATTATATGACATTAATAACAGGTTTGAATTCTCCCAAGTTCCCTTCACAAGAACCCAGATTCAGATTTTTAGTTACATGAAGTTACTTAAGTTTCTCAACTCTTTCAGCACCTTGCCTCAGTTAATTTAGCTGAATGCCAGGGAGATTTCAGGTTAGTGGGATTTAATATGTGGCCCCGTATTTAAAGTTCTTTGGTTAGAGTTTAAAACTCCTGTAAATAACATAAAAAGATGCTTAAATGTTCACTTAGGGGAAAAAAAGAAAGAAGAAACCTCAAGAAAGTGATCCCATCATGTAGTTTTATAAATCAGTTATTTTTGGACCTTGCTGAGTGGAAAAACGAAACTAAATATCATCCCAGAATTCAGCCTGTGTTAAAGAGAAAAATCCCAGTGCTTTGCCTCAGAATTTTATGGCAGCGAGTTCCATTTTAATGCTTTGTTTATTAACTTTTATCGGTTTCTAATACGTTGTACTGGCTGCTGATTATGGTGCAGAGGGTGGTTAAGGCATTTGGTTTTGATATAAAAGTCTCTGAGGACTTTCTGGGAGCTGTTAGGGGTTTAGAGCAGCTCCCAGCCTTGCCAAAGACATGCTCAGACACTCAGCTGTTTAATGAAGAATTCCTGCCAGGTAACACTTCCGAAGCACCTGAATGACTTCAGCTGGGATTCCATTGCTTCAGCAGAAGGATCAGCTTAAACACCTCTCAGCTTCAATACCTGGTCCTGTAATTTGCTTTGTCCCAGCACACAGTAAGAGAGCCCATTTGGCTGAAAAATATATCCTTTTTTTTAAATTCTGCTGGATCTGTTCCAGGCTGTGATTCATTGCATGGTCTAACAGTGGGCAGGACAACTTCAGCTGCCATCATAGTGAGAAACCACCAAAATGTAAAATGATGCCTCAGGATCCTGTACCCACGGCCTTCCCTTTTTTGGGTCTTTTTTAGACAGTTGCAGGAGCTTCCCAGAGATACTGGACACAAGGTTAAATCTCCAAAATAACTTCATGTAATGGAAATGAAGGAGAAAAATACACTGCAGGCAGTTTCAGTAGCAGGAAAGGGAGTGAAAAACAGAAGGAGCATTTAGTATACACAGGTGGGTGTTTCAGGGATAAACAGGCTGAATTGCTCCTACAGAAACCTTAGAGAAGCTCTGAGAAGTCCTAATGTGATTTGAAACACGTGCCAGGTGTGGGTGACCTCAGTGATGTGCTGTGTTCAGGTTTTCAGAGGGCTTCCCCAGCCTGTGCTGAGGTGTTTGGAGAGCTTGGAAAGAGGGAGGATCCTCTGGCTGTGAAAGGAGCAGGGAGGAAGTGCCTGGGAATGTGACCTGTTTGCACAGCAGAGATAAAACCCAGAGCTGCTGGCTGTACCCTGGTCAGGAGGGAGCAGGAGAACAAGCAAAGGTGCTGTGAAACACAGCAGGTGGGGAAAGGTTTCTGCAGGAGGAGAGGCTGGAAAAGTGAGAGCTCTTCCCCTTCAAAATGAGGCAGCTGAAGGGGAGAAACAACAGCGAGCAACAGAGTACTGGGTATTGTGGAATGTGTGAGTTGGAGCCAGACTGGGAGAGTTGGGATAGTTCATCCTGGAGAAGAGAAGGATCTGGGGAGATCCTAGACCCCCTTCTCATGCCTAAGAGAGCTGGAGAGGGTTTTTGTACAAACCTGGAGTGACAGGACAAGGGGGAATGGCTTCACACTGCCACAGGGCAGGGTTAGATGGGATGTTGGGAAGAAATTCCTCCCTATGAGGGTGGTGAGGCCACAGAGCAGCTGTGGCTGCTCCATCCCTGGGAGTGTCCAAGGCCAGGCTGGACAGGGCTTGGAGCAGCTTGAGATAGTGGAAGGTGTCCCTGGACATGGCAGTGAGGTGGAACTGAATGGCCTTTAAGGTCCCTTCCAACCCAAATCATTCTAAGATTCTATGAATACAATTCTTTTAATGCCCAAATTTGGGTCATTCAGTCCTTCTCCACTTGCTGGTGGGATCAGGATTTTGGGTGCATGTGGCCTTTGGCCTGACTCTGCTCAGTGCTGCTGGTGTTTCCAGTGGGATTGGGGAGCTGAGGAAGAAAAATCTCCATGGCTAAGGAGAAAGGGATGGCACTGAGAGCAACAGCCAAAAAAAGTTGCATAATGACACAGCAGCAGAGAGAAGGCTGATGTGCTGGGTTATATGGGTAGTAATTATACCAGAAAGTTTGCAGAAAGAGCTTTGATGTGAATTACTCAATGGGAATTGTTACCCGGGGCTTGTTTTCCAAAGCAAAAATACAACAAACCCAGCAGTTGTTGACGACTCCCCTCCTGCAGCAATAAACACAGCGCTGGCTGTGGGTCTGCTGTCACCAGCTGAAACCACAACTCATCCTCCACTCCAAGAGTCCATTCCCCAGTGCCAGCAGGCACCAAACCATGCCCACCCACATCCTCGGGGTCCACCACAGCGCTGAGGGCCTTCCACCTCCTCCCATTTGTTTCCAATATCACGCCCTTCCCGCTGCTCCGCTGACAGCAGAGATACCCTTTCACTCAGGGATTGTTCTGGGAGTGTCTGGCATTTTAGGACCATCTGGGCTTTGGGGACATCCTCCCCACGTTGTTGCCTTCTTCCTGTCTCTGAATTTTGTGGCATTGCTAAATAAATGAGAAGAAACAAACAAGGAATGCTTGCCGAGAGCATGTCTTCAATTTGAAAAGAGAACTTTCCTTCCCAGCTTTTTAAAAAGTGGCCAAAAATAGCAGCCACACTTGCTGCTGGTATTTTAATGGAGGTTTGAAGGAATCTGAGTCAGCCAGGCTAACACTGCCTAGGCTTTACATTACCAAGGAATTTGTTTGTTTTGTAAACCAAGTTCCCTTCATTCCCTTCCCCTTCCAGACCCCGGCACGTAACATAAACCTACACAAATCTGAAAGGACGGACAGGGCTCCGAACATCTGGCTGTCCCACTGCTGCCGTGTGCAGCCTCGAGGAGCTGTGCTGCTTCCCAAACCTTCTTGCTTTAAGTACTGATGTTTTCTTGTCCTGGATAATCTCACATGTCCAACCTGCCACCATTTTCCTGCCTGGAATTCTGACGAGCCCTGCATCAGCCAAACAGGGCTTTTTTTTTTTTTTTTTTGTCTTGTGGCCTCTTTTAGAGTACTGATACCATATAGATTTCTTTTTCATACCAGCAAAAGTAAATAGGATGGAGGAGGCTGGAGAAGGATTTCTTGAAATGCGTTGGTATTAAATTGCATATAGATCTTCCTGTAAACTGAGTTTATTCTCAGCATAAATTTTCAAATGAAGTAGTTGAGTTGTACAGCTTTCAAAGCTTCTCTAAATTACAGCTAAAACCTCAGAAACTGGGGTAGGAGAATGTCCTCTTGTGTGCATGCCAGTGCAGGCCATGAAAAGTTCCTTGTACAACGACATACAAATTACTCGGTTTGTCTCACAAATTTAGCTATATACTTATTTATTTCTTTTAACATGCATTGCCATGACTTAATTTAATGGAGATATGGTCAAACTGTGCCTGTAGACCTTGAGTTTCAGGTTTTCTCTCTTTGCTACTGTGAAAAAAACACCAAACCAAACAAAACAAACCGAACCCCACTGCTGTGCCCTGAAAAAACACCCAGGCCACAGCTTGGCACCAGGCTCAGACCTGTGTGGGCACCTCTGGACCTGGCGTTTTGCAGCAGGGCTTGTTTGGAAATGTCACTCTGAAATGATTTAGCGTCCCCTCGGCGCGGGGCGAACGTACGTCATGGTGGGGATGTAACCAGACCCTCCCTTTGCAGTTCCTTCAGCAGCTGGCACGAGAGCAGGAGAAACAGCTCCTCTGGAGCTTGCCCAGAGCGACGAGAGCGGCGGCGATTTTGGTGCAGAAATGGCGTTTTCAAGCTCGCCTCCGACAAAATCTCCTCTGGACGCGGCCGCCATGGAGAAGGCGTCGAGCGCCGCGGCGCCGCCCGAGGCTCCCATCATCCTGAGCCCCCCACAGACGCCCAAGCCCGACTCCTACAGCCTGGTGTGGCGGCCAGGCCGCGCTGGGGGCCTGCCCATCAACGCCTACTTTGTCAAATACCGCAAGGTACCGTGCCCAGCCCCGTGCGGGGATGCACCGCGGTGCTCTGGGTTTCACAAGGAACAGCAGGGCTGGTGGGTTGTGGTGGCTGGTCAGGGGTCTGATGGCTCAACACGGACACTGCAACCTTCCCAGGGAGAGCTCAGCAGGAGACGGCTTCTAGGGGTCTCAGGCAGTCCTTCAGCCGCTGGGTAACCTCAGCAAGGGGCAGGCACCTCAGCTCTCAGCAGGGATTTCACCTCTTAGCGGGGATTGCACCTCTTAGCCGGGATTTCAGCTCTGAGTGATTTCAGCTCTCAGCAGTGATTTCACCTCTTAGCAGGGATTTCACCTTTTAGCAGTGATTTCACCTCTTAGCAGTGATTTCAGCTCTCAGCAGGAATTTCAGCTCTGAGCAGTGATTCCAGCTCTGAGCAGTGATTCCAGCTCTTAGCACTGATTTCACCTCTTAGCAGGGATTTCACCTCTTAGCAGGGGTTTCACCTTTTAGCAGTGATTTCACCTCTTAGCAGTGATTTCAGCTCTTAGCGCTGATTTCACCTCTTAGCAGTGATTTCAGCTCTTTGCAGTGATTTCAGCTCTGCCTTGCAAGGTGTCCCCAGGCCAATACAGGGATAAAGAGACAGGAGCTCCCTGTAGCAGTTCCACAGAGTTCCTTTATTCCTGCAACCCTCTGAAGGAGGTCAGGGCTGACGGCTCCCTCCCAAACAGGGCAGAAGGTGGGGTTTTTATGGGGAAAAGTGGGGTGGTACAAAGGGGGAAAAACCAATGGGTTACACAAAATCTACATGGGATCCAAAGTGTGCTGGGAACTCGCCATGACCAAGGAGGGTTCCTCAGTCCAGGAGGGTGGAGATGATCTTATCACAGCCCACTCAAGGGACATCTCTCCAAGGGAGAGGTTTGGCATGCTTATCTGTCTCCACACTGCTGTGAACCAGGACATGGGCTCAGGCCAGGCTGGACACAGTGTCTGAAGCACAATGTCACACACACAGCTGAAGCACAGTATTCCTGTGCCCACACAGCTTGTTTGAGGGATGGCTGACATTGTCACCAATACACTGCTCTTTTTAGTTTTAAGCCAGATTTATCCAAGCTTTTCTGTCCTTTACAGTGTCATTATGGAGAATGGGGCTCCAGGGCATGTTGTGTGCAGTCAGTGAGGTTAAAATGCATTTAAGTGTGAGCCAGCTTTAATCTGTGTGTGAGAGCAGAAGGGAAGCTGAGTTTTACCTTAGTGCATCACTGAGTTTGCTGCTCTGGGTCCCAAAAGGACTTAATTAAACCAAAGTTATCAAATATGAAAGTGAACTGAAATTTGCAGGGCAGTACCTACTATAGCATTAAAAATGGTGTGACAACACCAAGCTCTTTTCCTTAATATCACATGGTGGGATTCCTGGGGTCTCTTGTGCAGAGCCAGGAGTTGGACTCTGTGATCCTTGTGGGCCACTTTGAACTCCGGATGTTCTGTGATTCTAAAATCAGAACCAAGCAATGCCTGCATCTGTTCTTCCAAGCAAACCAGTTTTCTGCGTGGCAAAGCTGTTGGATTTATTTTTCATAAGCTTTTTAATCCTCTACATCCTGATCTTGTCTTAGCCTGGAGGGAATGCTTAGAGTTTTGACCTGTTGGTTCCTGAAAACCAAGTGCCAGAGTTTGTTGGTGATAATTTCTCATCCAAAGGCGGTTGGTTCACATAAGCCCTGGAAGCTCTGGATGCTTTTTTGACCTTTTTGACGCTCTCCCTTCTCTCACACCAATCCTTTCCACATTAAATGTGCTCACTCATGCATTTCTCGGCACTGAATTTATCCTGGTTTTTAGGGTGGTGCTCTCTTTGTGTCATTAAATTATTTTATTGATTTCCCTCTTTTAATAGAGGAAAAAAAAAGTTGGGGGATTAAAAGCCCTGGAGTGGCTGCTGTAGAAGAAAAGAGTTGAACAAAGACCTCTGGCATAACCTTTGATAATCCACAGTGTTTAGATCTGCCTCCAATGTTTTATTAAAGTCTTATATTGTTTAGTAGTTTATTTTTGATGGAATCTTTGTCTTTTCCTTTGGGATTTGGGGTAATGTTTTCCTGCAAAGGTCAAGCATTAAGAGACTACCCAGAAAGTCTTTCTTTTCTTTAACGGAGCTGATTTTTCACTGCTAAGTTAAAAAGTGTTTCTGCTTTTAAAAAAACAGAAACATGCATTGGTAAACCCAAATCTTTGATATCCCTGCTGACTTTTTTGCCATCCTTAACTAAGACATACGTTTTGTTGCCCATTTTAGCCAGTAAATATTTTTAAATGCTGAAGTTTAGGGGAAGCTGGGCAAGTACAGGGGGTATTGGGTCCAGCCCTTTAGTCGCACACAGCTGAAGGCTGACTGAAGGCTTGAAAATCATTTGGGCTCTTGTAGTTTTAGCCACAAGTGAAAATGAAAAAACACCAGTCAAAACCAACTGTGTGTGTGTGTGTGGAGAGGGAAATAAGTTTATCCAAGGAGTGCTATGGTGCTTATTCCAAGGAGTGAAAGTGGGTGCAAAGCTGCTGATTTGTAGTAGAAGCACTTAGAGACAAACCATAGGTGAATGCAGGAGAACACAAGGAGTTTTAGTGAGGAGCAGAGGTGCTTTGGGGCATGATTCAGGGTGTGTGAGCAGTCCCTAGTTCTGAGCATGCCATGCTGATGGTTTCTCCCTTGTGAGCAGCTGGAGACAAACCATAGGTAAATGTAGGAAAGCAGTTTTGGTGAGGAGCAGAGGTGCTTGGGTGCCTGTGTGTGGAGTGATGCAGGGTGTGAGCAGTCCCCCATTCTGAGCATGCTGTGACAGTTTACCCCTTGTGTGCAGCTGGAGACAAACCATAGGTGAATGCAGGAGAACAGCAGGAAGAGCAGAGGTGCTTTGGGGTGTGATTCAGGGTGTGAACAATCCCCAGTTCCAAGCTGTGACAGTTTCTCTTGTGTGCAGCTGGACACAAACCACAGGTAAATACAGAAAAGCAGTTTTGGTGAGGAGCAGAGGTGCTTTGGGGTGCAGTGCAGGGTGTGAGCAGCCCCCGGTTCCAAGCATGCCGTGACAGTTTCTCCCCTGTGTGCAGCTGGAGATTAAGCATAGGTAAATGTAGGAGAACAGCAGGAAGAGCAGAGGTGTTTTGGCGTTCAATGCAGGATGTGAGCAGTGCCCAGTTCCAAGCACACCATGCTGACAGTTTCTCTTGTGAGGAGCTGGAGACAAACCATAGGTGAATGTAGAACAGCAGGAATTTTGGTGAGGAGCAGAGTTGCTTTGGGGTGCAATGTGGGCTGTGAGCAGTCCCCAGTTCCAAGCATGCTGTGACAGTTTCTCCTATGTGCAGCTGGAAACAAACCGTAGGTGAATGTAAGAAAGCAGTTCTGGTGAGGAGCAGAGGTGCTTTGGGGTGCAGTTTGGGGTGTGAGCAGCCCCCAGTTCTGAGCACACCATGCTGACAGTTTCTCCTGTGTGCAGCTGGAGACAAACCATAGGTAAATGCAGGAAAGCAGTTTTGGTGAGGGGCAGAGGTGCTTTGGGGCACAATGCAAGGTGTGAGCAGCCCCCAGTTCCAAGCACACCATGCTGACAGTTTCTCCTGTGTGCAGCTGGAGACTAAGCATAGGTGAATGTAGAACAGCAGGAGTTTTGGTGAGGAGCAGAGGTGTTTGGGGTGTGATTTGGGGTGTGAGCAGTCTCCAGTTCCGAGCACACTGTGCTGACATGTGCAGCTGGAGACAAACCATAAGTAAATGCAGAAAAGCAGTTTTGGCTAGGGGCAGAGGCGCTTTGGGATGCAGTGCAGAGTGTGAGCAGCCCCCAGTTTCAAGCATGCTGTGACAGTTTTCTCCCTAGTGAGCAGCTGGAGACAAACCATAGGTAAATGTAGGAGAACAGCAGGAGGGGGCAGAGGCACGTTGGGGTGCCATTCGGGGTGTGAGCAGTGCCCAGTTCCGAGCACACCGTGCTGACAGTTTCTCCTGTGTGCAGCCAGAGACTAAGCATAGGTGAATGTAGGAGAACAGCAGTAGGAGCAGAGGTGCTTTGGGATGCAATGCAGGGTGTGAGCAGTCCCCAGTTCCAAGCACACCGTGCTGACTGTTTCCCTTGTTCCCCTGTGTGCAGCTGGAGACAAACCATAAGTAAATGCAGAAAAGCAGTTTTGGCTAGGGGCAGAGGCGCTTTGGGGTGCAGTGCAGGGTGTGAGCAGTGCCCAGTTCCAAGCATGCTGTGACAGTTTCTCCTGTGTGCAGCTGGAGACTAAGCACAGGTGAATGTAGAACAGCAGGAGTTTTGGTGAGGGGCAAAGGTGCTTTGGGGTGCGATTCGGGGTGTGAGCAGCGCCCAGTTCTCTACACACTGTGCTGACAGTTTCCCTTGTTGCCCCGTGTGCAGCTAGAGACAAACCATAGGTAAATGTAAGGAAGAAGTTTTGGCAAGGGACAGAGGCACATTGGGGGGCATTTCGGGATGTGGGCAGTGCCCAGTTCCGGGCACACCGTGCTGACACATGCAGCTAGAGACAAGCCATAGGTAAATGTAGAACAGCAGGAGTTTTGGTGAGGGGCAGAGGTGCTTTGGGGTATGATTCGGGGTGTGAGCAGCCCCCAGTTCTAAGCTGTGACAGTTTCTCCTGTGTGCAGCTGGAGACTAAGCATAGGTGAATGTAGAACAGCAGGAGTTTTGGTGAGGGGCAAAGGTGCTTTGGGGTGCGATTCGGGGTGTGAGCAGTGCCCAGTTCTGTACACACCGTGCTGACAGTTTCCCTTGTTTCCCCGTGTGCAGCTGGAGGACGGCGTGAGCGCGGCGGGCGGCTGGCACACGGTGCGGGTGCCGGGCAGCGAGCACGAGCTGCGCCTCACCGAGCTGGAGCCCTCCAGCCTGTACGAGGTGCTGATGGTGGCCAGGAGCGCCGCGGGCGAGGGCCAGCCGGCCATGCTGACGTTCCGCACCAGCAAGGGTAGGTGCAGCACAATGTGCCCTGTGTCCTGGCCTTCCAGAGACATTTGTTTAATGACATCAGTCCTTTAATGGCATCTGCTAAGCCATATGTGAAATATTCTGCGATTTATTTGCTAAAGAACAGCCTCTAATAGCTGAAATTGCTGGAGGGCAAAGTTCCTTGAGTGTGAGGCTGTTGGTAAGTAGAGGCTATTAAAAGCTTGATAATATTATTTTTGGGGTGATTGTTAAGATTTGTGCTGTGAGGTTTCTCTTGCTTTAAGGAGCAAAGTCAGGAGTAGTCTGTCCTTGTTGAGATTTTTAATCACAGAAGAAACTCTGCACCACTGAGTTTTCATGTGTCAACAAAGCTGTTCCTGGTTTGCTTTGCAGACACCTCAGTGACAATCTCTGCTGACCACAAGCCAGCTGTTCTGATAGTTGTGTGCAGACAGCAACAAGCACAACATTCCTAATCAGAGCGTTTTTTCTTCCAAGCTTGGACGCTGCTGCCTGTGCTCTTTAGCACACAAACAAGTAGATATTTTTTGTACTACTGTCCAAGAATGGCTTTTAAGTGACAGAGGGTAGGGTTAGATGGGATATTTGGAATAAATCCTTCCCTGGGAAGGTGGTGAGGCCCTGGCACAGGGTGCCCAGAGCAGCTGGGGCTGCCCCCTCCCTGGAAGTGTCCAAAGCCAGGCTGGATGGGGCTTGGAGCAGCCTGGGACAGTGGGAGGTGTCCCTGCCCAGGGGAGGGGGTGTTGACCAAGGTGAGCTTAAAGGTTCCTTCTGACTCAAATCCTTCTGGAATTCTATGATGGACAGGATAGCTTAATTTTTTTTTTAATAATTTCATGTCTTCATGAAATTTGTGAAACATACTTAGATCCTTTGCCCAACCATCCTTCTCATCATTCTATCAATGAACAGATACAAAACTGATGGCCCAAAACCTCTGAAAATCTCTCCCCTGCTAAAAAAGTCAACAACTCCCTAATTGTGACCTACCCACCTCCCAGCACATCTCTGCCTGATGAAACTTTGGGTCTCTCCCAGGCACCTTCCCAACAACTCCAATCCTGGCTGGCCTACTCACCCTCCACAGCCCAGCAGACACAGCCCCAGCCTGCACCAGCCTTGGCCAGACACACAGAAATGTTCAGTATGGCTGACTGGTCCCTCCCCTGCTCCAAAGGGAGCCTCATTCCTCACCTGCATCTGTCAGCAA
This sequence comes from Melozone crissalis, assembly GCF_028551555.1. Taxonomy (NCBI): domain Eukaryota; kingdom Metazoa; phylum Chordata; class Aves; order Passeriformes; family Passerellidae; genus Melozone; species Melozone crissalis. The sequence continues at coordinate 2,496,483 of NW_026535896.1, read as the reverse complement.
GCTAGATGAGGATTCTGTGGCTCCTACTTACACAAAGAAACCTCTAACACAGGAGTCCTTCTCCTGCTCCCCCTTCATGGACTGTGTGCTAATGAGGTCAAACACCATTTTGAGAGGCCACAGTCATCCATCCCCAGCCTCTTCTCAGCCATCCCCTCCCCTGCACAGACCCTCAGAGGATGAGTCTGAGGAGGATTCTCTGTAGAACACCCCACATTTACCTGATTTTTTGTGCTACACCTCCTCCCTTTATCATCACAGGTGCACATTCCTCCACCCCACCTTCCTCCACGTGTCAGGTTCAAACAGCCCCCAGGGCATTGCACCAAACTGTGGCAGAATCCCATTCCACCCATTCTTTTCTGTAAAAGACATCCTGGTGTTCATACTCACATTCCTCCTCCTACAAACCCTCCCAGCTTACTGGGGGGCTCAGAAAGCTTCACACCAGCAAAGCCACTTGTCACAGCCCATCATATAAACCCAGATGATGCTTCCTCTTCACTGTCCTGTGATAAATCCCTGGCAAAGTCAGGGCAGTCAGTACTGCCACCCCACCCTGCTCCACACTATCCTGCCACAGGTCAAAAGCCCTCTCAGCCTGGTGTGCTGGCTCCAGCTGCTTCCACAGCATTTTTATTCCTCCTCTAGACATGGATTTCAGTGAGTAATTTTCTCCATCTGGTGATGTTGTGATGAGTGGGCTTGGCAGCACAGGCAGGAGCTGGCAGCATCACCACTAAGCACTGTGGATGTCAGTACTGCAGATGGACAGGCACCCACCCACAGCCTGGGTGGGAAATCTCTCCCTGATTGCTCTCCTGACTGTCCAGCTTGGGGTTTGAAGCCAGGGCAGCACGGTAGCAAGTGAGCATTGACAAAGAGCATTTCCTTATGCAGGCCCTACACTGATGTACTGTCTGTCAAATCTTCTTAGAAAGAACATCATCCTCGAAGAACACACAGGCTCCATCTCCACCTGCAGGAATCCCCAAGCATCCCATTGTTCATGAAGGCACAAACAATAACTTTGGTGTCATCCTCCCGGACCTGTCTCGCCACAGTGGAGGTAGGAGTGTGGATGGTTTGTGATTTGGGCACTAAAAGTTGTGTTGCAAGGAGCTGTGTCTGAGTTAACCTGTGTTTATTACTGCTCCAGGTGCTTGTATTGCCTCCTCTATTTCCTGTTTATTCTGTTACATAGGATATTTCCTAGGATGTGCTGCCTGCATGTGTGGCTCTCAAAAAACAAGAGAATTTTTGCTTACAACCCACATTCTTACTGCTCATTTTAAAACCTGTGGTATCTTTTTGCTAAATACTCTGGTTTTCTCTTTCCTTCCACTGAGAAAGAGCCAGAGGAAGAGGAAATGGGAAATGGCTGTGTCAGAGCTTTAAGTTCTCAGAGTGTGTGATATCTGTTCTGAATGTTTTCCTGTGGCTTCCCAGGGACAGGCTTATTTCTGATGGGGAGGAGATATAAGCACTTCCCAGTAGATGTGATGTTTGGCCTGGTTTCCAGTGAAAAGAGCACGTTTATAGTCCTTTTTCTCATCCCCTGTTCCCCCAGCCTTTGAACTCCTTGGCCTGGTTCAGGCAGATTTACTCAGGGGCTGAGATCTCAAATTATCTAAAATTTGGGGTGAAGCCAAAGGTGAGTGGAGAGGTTTAATAACACAGGCAAGGAGCTGAGCTTGTGGCAGCACTGAATGTCAGAGGAGCCACACAAGGGCCTTACTGGTGCCTGGCTGCAAATGCTCAGCTGCTTCATGCCCCAGAGCTGCCAGCCTGCTGCTCCTTGCTCCACTCCTCAGCACCAGCTCCATGGATCCAGGCTGGTTATTAAAGCCTCACAGCTCTTAAAACCAGATTTACTAACACCCCTCTTTCCCTTCTCTCTGTCCCACTGCTGCCTGTAACTTCAGTGAGTTCCGTAAGTACATCCTGCTGCATGCTTTGTTCTCTGTTCCTACTCATTTCTCCAGCACTCCTTCATGCAGATGGGTTGAAGTCCCATTGGGTCTGGGGGGATTTTGGGGACTTGAAAATAATAACCACCATGTTTTTCTTGTTCACTTAGTGTATGCGTCTGTTTCATTGTAGAAATGGTTGGAGTAGTGCAATACCATATAATTTTTTTAATATTATATTGGTAAGATAATAAATTCCTCTTGAATTGTCTGCTTATCATCCATCCTCTTCAGCAGTGGTGATTTCAGGAGGATTTGAGATTCTCCTTGTTAATATGTGAAATCCAACACAATCATCAGCAACGAGCTTAATCTGTTGTTAGTCAAAATTAAGTTTCAGCTGACTCTAACCCTCTTGTACCCGAATTTCCCCGTTCAGTTCCAGAAGCTCCTGACCGACCCACGATATCCACGGCCTCGGAATCGTCCGTCTACGTCACGTGGATCCCCCGTGCCAACGGGGGCTCCCCCATCACTGCCTTCAAGGTGGAGTACAAACGTCTGGGGCGCAACAGCGACTGGCTCGTCGCAGCTGGCAACATCTCTCCCTCCAAGCTGTCTGTGGAAGTTAGGAACTTGGAGCCAGGTAGCAGAAATGATCTTTCATTACTGCAGCTCTTCGGGTTTTTTCGTTTTAACTTCTGCTTGGATTACCCCGTTTCTGCTCGATTAGGTTTGGGTTTTGTGTATGGCCTAGGAGCTCGTTACATGAATTCAAGTTGATTTCTGGCTCTCCAAGTGGAAAAAAAACCCACCATAATTTAATACTTGTTCATGTGGAGAGGAGGGTTGTGTATCACTGCTATTTTTAACTTAATTGTCCTTCTAATGAACACTCAGAATGTAGAGAAAAATGCAATAATGGAAAAATGTCTGTCCTGACTTCTTCCAGTGTCTAGCCCTGAAAACTCAGGCAAAAAACACAAGAGAAGAGGGAGTGGATGGTGATAGGGATCCTTTGAAGCATCTTCTCAGTGCCCTCAGTTTAGGGATTTTCTGGGCTGATGGAGGTATCTCCAATAGCCTATTGGAGGTATCTCCAATAGCCCTGAAAACTCAGGCAAAAAACACAAGAGAAGAGGGAGTGGATGGTGATAGGGATCCTTTAAAGCATCTTCTCAGTGCCCACCAGTTTAGGGATTTCCTGGGCTGATGGGGGTATCTCCAATAGCCTTAGGACATTCCTTGAGTTACTTCTAGAAGCTGTTTATATCTCCACACCAGCCTGTGGCGAGGACTCCTCTCCTTTTCTAACTGCATGCTGTGCAAAAAGTACTTCCTAATCTGTTTAGTCTCCCCTTGAATCCTCTTTCCAGCGCTTGTTTTGCTACAAGGGCTTCTTTCTTTTCCCTCTTTCCCTTAAAAGGAGAAATGTACCGGTTCCGCGTGATCGCGGTGAACACGTACGGGGAGAGCCCGCGCAGCGCGGCGTCGCGCCCGTACCAGGTGGCCGGCTTCAGCGGGCGCTTCTCCAGCCGGCCCATCGCCGGCCCGCACATCGCCTACACCGAGGCCATCAGCGACACCCAGATCATGCTCAAGTGGACGGTGCGTGCAGCTCTGCCTCTTCTTGCTGTAGGAATGACGGGTGGAGACAGATGGAGACGAGAGATCTCTGAAGCCAGGGCTGGAATTTGGGCTTTATTACAAAGGGCCTGGGTGCAGGGACCTGCTGGGAGCTGCCAAACACAGCTCAGAGCAGGCTGAGAGAAGAGAGGGGGAGAAAGGATGAGAAGGTAAGAGAGTAAAAGGGTAAGAGCGTAGAAGGGTACGCTCTTATGTACGAAGGGTACAAGAGAGAGAGGTTCCCGTTACAATACCATAAATCTTCTTCTGTGTTGAATATTCTAATTCTCACTAACCAATCTAATACAAGATACAAATCCTATAGCATTTCCATACAGCCTATAAGAATCATTGCATTACCATCCTGTGTTACATTTTAAACCCTAAAAACTCCTCATTGGGCCCCTTCTGCCAAGCCAGTAGGGTCTGCTCTGACCCTTGGACCTGTCTACAAGCAGAGGGTATTGTTTGATCAAAAGGGAATTACCTTCAGTCCAGCCACACCATTGTTTTCCAGTTGTTCAGTAACTGAGGTATCTCAAAGCTTGCTTTCATTTCAATCTCGCTTATAGTTTCTATATTCTCAAAATCTTTTGCCAGACAAACATATTTATAAGGCTTTCCTGTTTCATCTTCCCCAACACTTACCACAGTTTGTACTTGAAAGCCAAGGATTAATGCTGTTTGTAGAGTGGTTTTCCTCCCCACAAGACCTGGAGATGATCGTGTTCGTAGGATGGGGCTGAGGCACTTCATGGCTGTATGGTAGAACTGGGGCACTTAATGGGACTTGTGCCTCTCAAGCCCTTTGCCCCCATTTCCAGACACTTTTTCCCGCTCAGAGGCAGCCCTGTCAGTTGTCTGTTGCCTTTTGCACCATCTCCCAGCTTCCCTCCACCCCACTCCCCTTCCAGCTCCCCGGGGACCCGCACACCCCTCCTCGGGTTACGCCAGATGTGCCCAACTGGCAGCTCCAGTGAGAGGCTGCAGCCGCCCCAGTCCACCTGCTCTGGCACACGCATCTCAGAGGCACCAGTGGGCTTAACTCTGTCCCAAGCCCTCTTCATGCCATGAGTTGTGAGTGAGTTGGCTCCGTTTCCTGCAATTCCTGCTGCTTTTGTCAATCCAGGCCGGGGTGGCTGGGAGAGTGTTTCAAACCCGCCGTCTTCCCTCACATCCAGTGGAGGTTTCATGTTAGAGAAACATTTTCCTTTCCCCTGTTACCTCGTCTATTGTAAACAAGTACTTTAAAGTCCTTATTGAAACCCACAGAAATTCTTTGCTCTTGTTTTGAAATCTAACCCCCTGGTATACTTTGGAGGATTTAATGTGTAGAGTTCCCAGTGTTAGTTTGCTCTGCTAGCTCAGCCTTAAGAGATGTTAAGGATAATAAACTTAAAATAACCTCTGGTTCCTCAGGAGGCTGCATAACTTAAAGATTCTTGAGCTGATTTTTAGAGTGATCTTAACTCTTTCTGAAGAGTTTTATGGTTTTAACTTTTCCATTTCCATTAATCATGCAGATTTTCAGGCTGTGCATGATCAAACCCTAACTGAGGGTTTGGGGAGGGATACGGGAGGAAAGAATAGGCCCAAACTCAGTCTCTTGTACCCATCCTACTCTCTGTCTACTCATGGGAGTTCAGTCACTTTTACTTACACAACCTTATTAAAAATACTCATATTTGCAGAGCATGAGCTACTCGGTGGCAACAGCACAGCGGGACTCAGTTAAAACTTTTCTCCTCTCATGCAGTCTTAACATTCTTTTGCAGTACATCACATCGAGCAACAACAACACGCCCATCCAGGGATTTTACATCTATTACCGGCCCACGGACAGCGACAACGACAGCGACTACAAGCGCGACATCGTGGACGGTACGGTGCCTGCCTGGAGAAGGGGAAGGACACCCTGTAGCCATGTTGGCTGTGTTTATATGAAATCTAAACTGCTTTTCCCAAGCAGTCTTTATAATATATCTCACAGGAGGAGCTATCTCAGCTCCCTAACGTCGGGGTTTGCCCACACGTGAGCTGGTTTCTTCCTTCTGAAGCCTCTTTGACGTGGAAGCTTGAGGGCTAAATGCTGGGTTTAAGTTTGGCTTGTTATACAGCTGCAAAGCCTTAATGAAGGTCTATTTAAACTGGTGTAGCTTCAAGTTGTATAAAGAGAAAGCAATCTAAATGAGGTTTAACCCAGGATAAAAACATCTGGGTTACAGACTGTACTAACAACTAGCTGGCTTTCAAAATTATTTACCCCAGCATGGACTTTCTAAGCTGGTAGTATCTTGTGTGTAATTGCCCTTCTCTCCTCTTACCTCGCCTAATCACTTCTCCTGCTATAAGGAAGTTGCTTTTAGCCTCAAGTGCTGCAGCACTCTGCAAATGCAGCTATGTTTGTGCTTCATTTTGCCTTTTAATCAAGTTATTTTTTTCCCCTGTGCATATTAGATCATCATTTTCCTGGAAGAAGTTATTAGATAATGTCTATATTAGTCCAGAAGTGGAAAACCCTTTTAAAAATATTTTATTTAATGTCCTTATTGCTCGGCCTGAGCAAATGCAGTGATCTCATTCTGGCCCAATGACGTTAATTATTTTTTTCCCCCTCATTTATTCAGTTACAAGAGGAATGGACCTTTATTTTGAAAATTTTCCCCTGCCAGACAATACTGCACATAGTACTTTGATGCATGACATAAGCTTTTGCACACTATAAAGCTATTAAAGGTCCAGAGTTTGAGCTCAGAGGCTTTAAAGAACCTTATGCAGGCTTCACCTTCATCTGCAAATGTATTTTAGCCTTTGCTAGACAGAACTTGTGTGTTTATAAATCTTATACACTGAGCAGTTAGTTGTTTAAGTGGGCTCCACTGTGCTGTGAAATTAGCTTGTTTCGGGTTTTTTTTCCGAGCGTGTGTGTATTGAACTCTTTGTGGCAGTTTGAAACCATTAGCAGCTGCTCCGCTCTGCCAGAGCCTGCAACAGAAATCACTCGGTGGAAAGATTTAAACTTCAGCTTCTCTTTACTGTGCTCCCCTAAATTAGCTTTTCAGGAGGAAAAAAAAAAAAAGAGAGAGAACTATTTTCAATTAAGTTGTGATTGGAAGCACTTGATGTGAAATATGTAGAGGAACATGTGACTTAAGGTAATTTTGCCATAAATCACTTGTTCTTTGCTCTTTTTTTTCCCCCTCTGTTACCTTTGAATTAATCTGCTTTATGACAGGGAATTCTATCTTGAAATGACTGCATGAGTTGTGGAAAAAGTGTTGTGATGCCTGTGCTAGCTAAGTGCTTGCCGCAGGCTTTCCTCACCGCTTCCTGTTAAGTCTTGTCTTTCGAGACATTCAAAACTCTGCAGAAACCTATTTTTTTTTCCTTATAAATGCCGCTGCAGGCAAAATCAGATTTTATTTGAAGGAAAAAACAAGCAGAAAAGCTCTGATGGCTCCTCGGTATCTCTCAGCCGCTTTAGGCAAAAGCAAAAAAAAATCACCCCTGTCCTGCAGCGATGGTCTGCATTTCTCCGTTTCTGGTCTGAATTTCTCTGTTTCGGGTCTGAATTTCTCTGTTTCGAGAATCCTGGAGATTGAATTTTAAATGTAAATGCAGTCTGATGTCAGTTGTTTAAATGTTTTCCCTTGCTAATGGTGCACGAAGAGGACAGTTAAAGTGCCTGTACTGATTCCAGTTCCACTAATGGTTTGAAGCGGAAACCTAAAACCTGGTGTAGTAATTACCGAAAGGAATGCTTGGGGGTGGGGGCGCCGGGAAAAGCGAGGCTGAATCTTGGGAAAAACGTGCGATTTAGGGAAAGGCAGCTCCAGCCTCAGCCAGGGCTGGGGATGTGGACACGGACCGTGCTGGGCAGCCCCTGGTGCAGAGGGGCCCCGCTGGGGGTCCCGGACCTGGGCTGGGGTCCCCGAGGAGCTTGAGCAGCATCACGGTGACAGCCGAGCACGCCCGAGCCCTTTTATTAATGCTTAAATCAGTAGGTGGTAGACAGTTCCTTAGAAACAGTGGAAACAGTTCAAGGTGGTATTTTCCAAGAGGGATTAAGAGCACTCAAACAGTTAATTAAACTCCCCCTCCAAAAAAAAAAAAAAAAAGGGTCGCTGTTTAGTAAAATTTGTCACAAGCCCGTGAAAGTAAAAACTGGGAGTGATTTATCCTGAAGTGCTCAGTGCTTCAGGAGGGTGTCTAAATGAAAAGCTGGCCGGGGGCCAGAGATGACAAAACCATCCTATTAGAGAAGATTGCTTGGCTGGGGCTGGGGCTTGGGCTCTGCAGGGGCAGTGGCACCAGGACAGCTTTGCTGCGTTCCCAGGATGGTTCATAAAATGCACCTTCAATTATTTGGGGTTTCAGCCAAACTGAGCAACTCAGATGTGTCTTTTCCATGTCACACTGATGGCTGCAGTGGTACCTTGCACATCTGGAAAATCTGCTCACAGCCAAGTTCTTCCTTGTCCCAAGCTCTGTGTGCCAGTTTTGATTGTTATTTGCCCAGTGTACTGTAAATAGTCAGCATAATCCACCCTAAACCCATCCCTCTGACAGTTCCATGTTTAGGGTGCACAGGGCTGCTGTTGAACTTAAATGCACATGTGTGGACATTTGGATGTCTGGGTTTTGAGTTTAGTGAGTTTTGGCTTTTGTAGAGAATGACTTTCTTTGAAAGAAAATACTGAAAAACCCTCACTTTAATTCATCAAAAGGTCCTTCTAATAATCAATTTCACAAGATAACACACGTCTTAGAGAGTCATGGAATGATTTGGGTTGAAAGGGACCTTCAGGATTATCTAGTTCCAGCCCTCTGTCATGAGCAGGATGCCACTTGTGGACCATGGTTTCAGTTAAATCCATAAACAACTACTGAAGATTTTTGTGCTAACAAGACAAGCTGCAGTGCTCCTGCATTTGGTAGAAAAGGTTCCTGCAAAGCACTCTGCCATAATTCTGGCTCCTATGGGTAAATGAATTGCAATTTACTTTTTGTCCCCTCCATAGGTACAAAGCAGTGGCACCTGATCAATCACCTGCAGCCTGAAACTTCTTATGACATTAAGATGCAGTGCTACAACGAGGGAGGGGAGAGCGAGTACAGCAACGTGATGATCTGTGAGACCAAAGGTGAGGCTGTGGGGCCGGGCTGGGCTGGCCTTTGGGACGGGAGAGATCCACTGGGGGGATTTCTGTGCAGCACAAAAGTCAGCTGCGAGGATGACCATAATTTTCTGGAATGTTTCGGAGGATTGTTTTGTCTTCCGAGGCTGGGATTGTTTTGAACATATGGAAAGTGATCCTTTGCACTCCTGAGGCTCTGAGCAGAGCTCTGCAGCTTTGCCTGCCCTCAGAGATAGTGCTGCTGCCTCTGCTCTGCTGATGGCCTCTCCTTAGGAGACAACCATGCGCCTGAAGATGACAGAATTGATTTGTACATCTGTTTTATGTCTTCAGGGCTCTGTGACACATTGTATAAGTGCAGACCACAGCAATTGATGGCTGTGTTGGCTGCCTCCATCCCTAATCCTGCATGCCTCTGGCACAAAGTTTGTACTGTTCTCGGGAAGTGTCAGATATGGCAGTCACATTTATTTTGCGAAGAATTCCTGTCTCCTTTAATCTCTAAAACCAAGTAAGGCTGTAAAGGGAAAATGCAGACAGTAAACTTCAAATGCAGTGCTATGAAAAAATGTTTGAGAAAAAAAAAAAAGAAAAAAGCCCTCTGGGAGCGGAAGCATCAAAATTCAGTGAAGTGAGTAGTGAAGCCTTTGAAGGAAGGAGTAGGAGCTGCAGGGCTTCAAGGCTGTGCACACAGTTGGTCTCCCTCCTGCAAGGAATATAATATTCTTCTCTAATTTTAAAACGGGCAAGATGTAATCTGTCATTCACACTGCCTCTTCCTTAAAATTTATCTCCCCCAGGCTTGTAAGGGTGATCCAGCTTATCCAGCATACCTGCATGGAGATGCTTGTCTCTCTCTGACCAGCTTCACTCCTAAGCCAGGCACCTCTTTTAGGGTTTTAGTGTCAAATGAAATCAATCTGAACTGTGGTGTACTGGAAACTAATGTAAATGCAGTTCCTGGGTTAAACCAGCATCTCATTTTCAGTGATTTTCTGTTCATCTCTTGGTTGATCTTTAGCTGTGTGGTTTGGAAAAGGGGTTAGCAGGGTTCACATCAGATAAGGGCAGGTCATCTGGCAGAGCCTGGGCGAGAGAAATGAGTGTTGTGGTTTTTCCTGACCTCAGAAGTGGAAAGATTTGTGCTCTTTCAAGTTGAGAGTTACAGCAGTTGCAGCCACGGGTACCTCGAGCGGCTCGTTAAAGTTCCAGTGACCTCAAGGAGTGGGTGAGCAGGGGATAATCACCATTTTCCAAGGCAAACAGTTATTACCCAATAGGAGCTGGCATTCTCATTGCAGGATTTAGCGTTGACTTGGAAGCTTTCTTTGCGAGGCATCGGGACTCAGACTCAGTAATTATTTTCATTTCGCGATGAAAAAAACACATTTAGAAAAATGCATTTAGTGGATGTTCATGTCCTTGTCTCTCCTCACCCAGTGAAACGCACACCAGGAGCGTCTGAGTACCCAGTGAGAGACCTGAGCACGCCCCCCAGCCCCCCTGAGCGGGCTGGGGGCAGCGGGGCCGTGGCTGCCGGCGGCCCCGTGCGCAGCGGGGACATGCTGTACCTGATCGTGGGCTGTGTCCTGGGCGTCATGGTGCTCATCCTCATCGTCTTCATCGCCATGTGCCTCTGGAAGAACCGGCAGCAGAACGCCATGCAGAGTGAGTGGGGGTTGCTTTCACGGGGAAAATATTACCCAGGGTAAAATTAGGAATGTCCATGCTGCGTTTTATGGGTGGGAAGCAGTTTCCTGTTAGGAGCCAGCTTGCATTTCTGTAGAGATTTGTACTTCCAAGTGGGCCTTAGGTGCAGCTTGGGTTTTTAAGAGCAGTGTCTCCATTTCTTCACACTGATGCTCCTTGTCCTGCTGGGTCCCTGGAGGACTGTGATGCAGTTTCACCCAGGGAATGGTGTGGGAAAGGCCTGGGCAAATTTTCTGCAGTTTGTGTTTAACTTTAGGGCCCCTGCATAGGTCTCTGATGGTTGCAGAGGCAGAATGTGTGTAATCATAATCACTTGTTAAAATTGTGGAAGGTTAAACCCTGGATCTCTCCCTTTCTTGAGTGCATCTGGAAAGAAAGAGAACTTGCAGCTCTAGGACAAGTCCCTTGTTACCTCTTAGTCCTTGCACAATGAGATGGCATTCAATGGCCAAGTGTTCCAGAGAGGTGTTAATAAGGAAAACCTGTTCATTAGCGAGCAGGAGCCTGGAGCAGGAGCTTTGCAAGGTGCTCTGCACCCACCAGCAACCCAGAGCCAGCAGAATCTCTGCCCTGGCCTTTTCTGCTCCTTGTGCATAAATCAGCCTTGTTCTTGCCACGGCCTGTGGTTATTTTTAAATACTCTTACTCTCCTACAGAGAGAAATGTAGGAGATAATAAAGATAGTATCTTCAGTTGCAGCCCAGAGAGATCTTCTGGAAGCAGCTTGTAGCAGATACAGCAGAAGGGCTGTTGGTGATACAAAAGGCCTGGTTTTAGGATGCTCTTGTAGTGATTGACATCAGCCAGGTCTTCCAGACCAACATTTCTGGCCTGCTCTCCAGGATGTGGCTGTTTTCCATGTCTACAAGCACATGTATGCTAAGCAGTGGGATAGCAGAGTTAGCTCACAAAAGCTGGGGAAAGAAAAGACAAGTTCATTATTTTTTAGGGTTGCTCAGTAGAAGCGCTTTCAGTAGAAATGTCTTTTGCAGAATACGACCCTCCAGGCTACCTGTACCAAGGGGCAGATGTCAATGGGCAGATGATTGAGTACACGACCTTGCCCGGGACCAGCCGGGTCAGCGGCAGCATCCACGGGAGCTTCCTCAGCAACGGCCTCAGCAACGGCTGCCCCCACCTCCACCACAAAGTCACCAACAGGGTCAACGGCATCGTGAGTGCAGGAGGAGCAGGGCTGTACCCAGGGCACACCAACTCCCTGTCCAGAACACACAGAATGGACTATGAGCATCCCCGTCACCTTGTGAACGTAAGGTCCTACGCTCGGTGGGAGGCTCAGCCCGGATCGTGGGGTTCATTCAGGGGCTGTGGAAGCAGGCTTAGTTTGGGTGGGGGAATGCTCATCCACTGATAACAGCCAGTTCCACTGAATTCCTTATCCCAGAGGAAGCAACTGGGCTGATATTTGTGATACTAACATCATGGTTTTCATTTGAGAATATCAAATGACAGCAAGAATTCCACTTACTCTGGGAAATCTGCCTCTACCCTCCTCCTAACAGCATGTAAGCTCTGAGAATGCCTCAGTGCTGGGCTGAGATACTTTACTTGTACATATGGTATTTCTCAATCTCCAAGTTAAATACATTTAATTATAGCTGCTTATTCTGCAGCTTTATGGATCACCCGTTTTTCCCCCACCTGTTTCAGATCTGTAACTCTGAGCAATGCTATTAATTATGGCAAAGCACGAATGGCGCAGGAGGTTCCATGGAATGAAGTGCCCCATACATCTTGAGCTGCAGCACAGCCATAACTGCTTTTTTTCTTGTTTTTCAGTCCCCTGTTTGTGACTGTTGAGACAGGCTCGTTTTTTGTTTTGAAATTGAAAATAAAATTAAAAACTAATTTCAGTCTGCGACCCAGCTTTTGTATGCTGTGGAAAAATACTTCATTTGCTGAAACGTGTCCTGTTTCCAAGAGAGAATAATGATTTCATTATTGTCTATGGAAACAGATGGCTTGCATTCAGACTTACTAAACTTACTCAAAACTGTGAACATTGCCCAGGAAAACTGAAAGAAAAAGTTCAAAAGTCTGAATAACCCATGCTGTTTCTGGAGAAAAAAAACGGATCTATTGTTTGTGTTGGTAATTGAGCACAAGCACTTCATTTTATTGAACAACAAATTAGCACTTGCACAGTAGTTGCCACTTCACTTCCCTCCAGTCTGAGCCCAGACCAGTCAGTTCTTTACCCCATTCTGCCCTTGGCCTACCCATGGAGCAAGAAGTGCCCACTTTTGGTTGTTTTCAAGCACAACCAAGGCCCAAACTGGGTTTTTTTTGTCCTGTCCAACCTCCCAGTGGGTGAAACTCTCCAAAAATCTCCAAGCCCTCAGGGAGAGAGGATTTGCAGTGCTCAAAAGCTTGTCTGGGAGAAAGACTGGGAGTTTGCATTCAGTTTTGTCCCCTCCATTTTTATTTTTTTGGGGGGAAAAATGAAATACATGTGTGATGACACAGGTCTTGGTGCCTGGAGCTCCTCTGTGCCATGAGGTGTCCACCCAACACCTCTGTCCTGCTGGGAGCAGGTGATGGGGTTGAGCCTTTCTTTCCCCACTCCCTGTTAGGAAAGTTTGAGTCACAGGATCTCTGCCCATGGAGAAGGGCTGGGGCTGGCACGTGGGCGAGGCAGAGGAACAGGATGTTCTGATCCTGTTAGGTTGCTCTTTATTGTTTCAATGATTGGCTTAAATGAGGAAGGGAGAAACTGGCCAGGATGGCAATCAGGGCTAATTAGGCATTTCCTCAGTGCTCCCTATCCCTCAAAAACTTCAGGGTAAGCTCTGTTTTTGCGAAAACAGGGATTGCTAGAAGTTGCCTGGCACTTGAGCTGCCAAAAGCCAGGTGAGCCTTCCCAGCCTGGCTCCCTCCTGGAGGCCAGGGCAGAGCCTGGCTCTGCAGCCCCCTTGGAGTGGCTCCCACATCACTGTCTGCCTGGTCCCCAACAATGAGGTATGTGTTAATCTGGGCATTTCAACTGGCTTGTAATGGCCCCGTTAGCCAAAACCAACAACACAAAATCCCTCTCACCCGGAGTCATTGCTGGCTGAGGAATTGCCCCATCTGTGCAAATACGAAACGGTTCAAAAATCAGCGTAGTGAAGTAAACTGATCTAATCGGAGTAATTACAGGAAAGTGGGATGGGTTTGTGTGTGACATCAGCCCTGCAAATTTAATCCTCTGTCTCCCTAAACAAGCCTTGCGTGCTAATGAACAGCAATTCGCTTTCGTGTCTGTCATCAGCGTTAAAAATAAATATATTTACAGTGTGTTTATTAAATTAGACCTCAGCATATTAAGCTGAAAACAGACCAGGGAAATGACCACATACTTGTCTAAGCTGCAGTTATTTACTTTTCCCTGACACACACACTGGCAAAGCCCTCCCCTGGCCTTTGGACAATCGCTCAGTGTTGCTGTGCCACGTACAGCCCGAAGCAGGACATTGATAATGTGATCAGAGTGGGGAAACTGAGCCAAAGAGCCCTGGGGTGTCCCTGCAGTGATTTGATTTATAATCATTAATTATTAATCCTTCCTGCTGCAGGGTGGAGGGATGTACACGGCAGTGCCACAGGCTGACCCCGCGGAGTGCATCAGCTGCCGGAATTGTCGGAACAATAACAGGTGAGAAATGACAGTCACAGGTGAGAAATGACAATCTCAGGTGAGAAATGACAATAACAGGTGAGATTTGACAATCACAGGTGAGATATTACAGTCACAGGTGAGAAATGACAGTCACAGGTGAGAAATGACAGTAACAGGTGCGAAATGACAGTCACAGGTGAGAAATGACAATCTCAGGTGAGAAATGACAATAACAGGTGAGAAATTACAATCACAGGTGAGATTTGACAATCACAGGTGAGAAATGACAGTCGCAGGTGAGAAATGACAATCTCAGGTGAGAAATGACAATCACAGGTGAGATTTGACAATCACAGGTGAGACATTACAGTCACAGGTGAGAAATGACAGTCACAGGTGAGATTTGACAGTAACAGGTGAGAAATGACAGTCACAGGTGAGAAATGACAGTCACAGGTGAGAAATGACCAGCCCAGAGAACAGCCCTCCCTCTGTGTGCTGGGGTGGAGCTGGGGCTGACAAAAGATGAGAGCTGGAGTTCTGGCTAGCATGAGGAGCTCCATGGATGACCTGGAGGGCAGTTGAAGATTTTCCATAGGACAGAATATAACAAGTTGTTAAAATTCCAGAGCTCACTTTGCTCAACATTCTCCTCTGATGCTGTCTAGGAAGTAAGGCAAGTTGGGCACTCAATTTTAGAAAAAAATCTGTATTTCCTGTGTTTTTCTTCAGTTCTGAGATAACAAAATCATTCCATATGGAGCTTGTCAAATTGGATTTAATTGGTCTTCTATATTTTACACTTCCTGACATTAAGAACACTAACCAACTCACTCCTTTGCCTTCACAATGCTGTTCTTTGTAAAACATGGGATGTGAAGTTCTTGAGGCCTTCAGGAGGAGATGACCCACCATTGTCAGAGTGGGATACATTTTTTTTCATATGAAAAAGGATTCTTGTGTACAATTAGGGAAAATCTGTCTTCTGCATTGTAGCTGGGAGTCAGAAACCTGATAAAAATTACTGAGTTTTCACTTTTGGCATTATTATCCTCCTTAGGCTTCTGACTCAATCTCTGGTAGTTTTCATGATTAGAAATAGGACTGAAAGTCAGACAAGCTGGGCTGCTCTGACTGGCAGGTTCTGGGCTTTTTTTTCAATCATACTTTGATTTTTCAGTATTGTTAAAATCTTCAGCTGCCTTTAGGTGTGCATCTGGCTAAGCTGAGTTGAAGTTAATCATTGAATCATTGAATATTCTGAGTTGGGCCCACAAGCATCCTCGAGTCCAACCCCTGCTGAACAATCAAGCTGTTGTTGAAGGCAGAAAACACATTTACTTTATTTTCATAGATTTGCTTTTTAAAATATCACTTATAATGAGCTTTGAATCCTTCTTCCTTCCATGAATATGGGCATGACAGTGAAATGCTGACGAGCTGCTGCTGGCAGGGGGAGCAGGGCATGCCTTGCCTGGCCCAGTGTCCCTGGCAGGTCTCAGGAAAGCCCAGTGCATTCCCTCACACCACAGTGCTGTGATTTCCAGCAGGCTGTGCAGCAGCCTCGTGGTAATTTGGAACATGCCATATGTGTTACACTGTAATTAAGAGCTTGCTTCCAGCGTTAAACACATTTAATTCTTTTTTTGCTCTTTTTTTTTTCTCCCTAAGAAAGCGATGGAAAGAGTTCCATCCTCAGCAGCTGCGCTGCTCCTCCCAGCCAGGTCATCAGCAGGGCCTGAACTTTGAGTTTTCACAGCCCCATTCTATATTTGACTGCTTGACAGAGAAACAAGCTGTCCCTGGGAGCTGCCTTGGCCCGGAGGGGATCATTACCCTCGGTTTGGCCGAGAGCTGCACGGCAGGGACCGCTCTGTTCCTGCCCTGCCGCTGGGGGAATGCACAGAGGACATGGGAGAGGGGAGAGGAGGGGACCGGGACGTGCCTCAGCTTTCCACCAGGGAGCTGGGGGTGCCCAGGGGGAGGAGGAGGAGGAGAGGAGGAGGAGGAAGGCCTGTTGGGTTAGTGCAGCCAGCCCAGGAGGTTTTGGCAAGCAGGAATTTGAGGCTGGAGCGTTTTCCCCATTTTGTTCAGCCCCAGTGCACAGGTGAGGGCTGTCCCCCTGTCCCCAGCCCAGCCTGGAATCCCTGCTGAAATCAGGCAGGAGGGAGGGGGTTCAGGTGGACACAGCTCTGTCAGGCTGTGCCACATCAGCCCTGTGGCCTTGGTGCCACGAATTCCTCACCAGCCCATTCCCACCAAATGCCTGGAGCTGTTGCTGATTTGAGGTGAATGCAGCAGTTTTGTGAATTGTAACCACGTGCAAATGAATCCTAAAGGTTCAGCGTTATTTCATAGCTGTTTTCAGCAACAGCCATCTCAGAGCAGGTTTTATTGTTTCAGTGCTGAAATCCCTGGGTCTTCTGTTTAAATTAGCACTTTATCCCTCATAACTTCTCGTGGAGCCTTGCCAGAGGGAGAAGCTGCTGAAAACTGGAGACCCACTTTGCTATTGTGGACAAAGCCTGTGGTTGACAGGATTGAGAACTGATCTTTTTTCTTCTCTTGTGCCTTTGTGCTAAAGCTCTCAAGATACCTGACGTTTGCAGAGGAATTTTCACTTTTGCAGATCTCTCTCCTTTGCTAATTCACTGTATTTTGATCAGGAATCTGAAATACTCAATACAGATGTAGGAACATCAGTTTGTTTTTCCAGACTTTTCATCTAAATGATGATTTTTTTAGATTATAGTTTAGTAGGGTTTCAGAATTAAGAATTGACAGAAGATGTGTTTTCCCAGTAGGGATTTTACATCACTCCTCCTCCACACTCTGCTCTGGTTATCCCCATGGCTAGTTTCCATCAAAATGTGGTTCTTGAAGCTTAGAAGGTTGAACTGCTGTTGAAACATCCTTCAAGCTCTTACAATAACACAGAGAACTTCACTGACCCCTGTATCTTTAAGAAGAAACCCCCCAAACATGCAAACCCAAACATTTAGATGGGTTTCTCTGAGCTTTTTTTCCTAAATAATAAGTGAGTGCAGTCAAAACCTCTGCGGAGAGAAAGGCAAACTAATAAATGGATTTGTTTGAGGACCAGATGTGTTTCATGTGGATTCTCCAGTGGCTTCTGTGGTATTTTGGTACTTGGAATAATGATTTTGGAGGCAGTTACAGGAGTGGGAGGACAAAATAGGAGAGTGAAGGCTGAAGCTTAGTGCTGCTCCATCCTCACAGCTTTTGGGAGGGGAGCAGGCTCCAGAGGGAACCCATTTGTCCTGTTCTGGCTTTGCAGGTGAAGAATCTGCCTGAGGGAAAGCTCATGACAGCTCCTCCTCTGACAGGTTCATTTCTGTTGTTGGGTGTTTTGTTGCCCTTTCAGTTCTGGCAGTATCGATCCCAGGTTTTGATCAGGTTTCTGGTGTGAACTGAGGCTCTGGGCAGGGCTGTAGGACAGGTCCCTCCAGTGTGATGGTTTCCCTTATTGCCATGACTTTTTTAATGGCATAAAAGTTGTTTGTGGGACTTGGGCAGGACTTAACTGAGACTGCCAAGCTTAACATGTCGTGGTTGAAACCCTTCTGAGCTCAGTGCTGGGCTGTTGTCGAGGTGAGCCCTGCTGCCTGCTGCCCTGCACTGCTGTCCCAGCCCATCTTTCCTCATTTTCAGCAATTTTTCATCTGCTCTGCTCAGGTTTGGGCCAGAATCAGTCTGGAGCAGCACACAGTGCTCTTTGCTGAGCAGGCAGGTCCCAGAGATGCATTTTTGTATGTCCAAATGCAATCTTAGAGAGCCCCAGGGATGATGGATAGCAAGTGCACTGGGCTGATCCTGTGAGCAGAGCAGATGAGAGATGGGTTTACATCTGGTCAGAAAAAAAGAGAAGGATGCTCAGAGCTGTATCTGCACCAGCACATAGAGACCTGGAGCTTGTTCAGCTTTCACAGGGGCATTTTGGGGTGTCACTGGAGGCTGTGAACACTCTCCATCCTTATTTCCATGCGTTTATCTGCAGATCCATCTCTGTCCTGCACCACAGAACAAGGAGCATCTTGATGTGTAGTTTCTCAAAATTTGTGATAGCTGCACAAGTGAACCTTTTATTTTTGGGGTAGTTATGGCTTTCTTATGTAGGAATTGTTTCTATAAATGTTCTCTGAGGCCACATTGTTCATGGGGCTGCAAACACTGAGGTGTTTTCCCTCATACCAGAATGCTATGTGTGTCAAAGTCCTGCTCCTTTTTTTTTAAAGCTTTAATACCTCAGCTGTAACAATTGATTCAGCACTTTAACTTCTGTGCCACAGCTTTACACAGGTATTACAGGGCCACAGTCTGACTTACACAGCAGAACAGGGGGGTTAAATTTGTTATATTGCATCTATTTTTCTAATTTGCATTCACTCCAATAACACTTAGTATTTATTTTTCAAGGTACCTAAGTGTGCTGCTTGGGTTTCAAGTTTGAGCTCTTTATCTTGGCAGTGAAAACATGTTTTATGGAGTTGCTTTGATGGAGAAATGGACTCACAAGTCAGGTCATTGGGTCTCAGTTGATGGGGGAAGGAACTGAGCGTGTTTTGAATGTTTTCAGCTGTCTGCTGGGAGAAAAAAAAAAACCACTCAATCCTTTTCTTAATGTCAGAATCGCTCCACAGATATATTTAAAACTGATTTGACAAATGCTCTGATCGTTGATATGGTAAAACATTTAAAAGTTGTGGGGGGAAGAAGGAAGGGGGGAAGAAGTAACGTTGCCCTCTGTCCCTCCCGCAGGTGTTTCACCAAAACCAACGGCACTTTCGGCAGCAGCACGCTGCCCGTGGTGCCCCTGGGAGCCCCTTTCCAGCAGGAGGGCGTGGAGATGAAGCCCCTGAGCCCCCATGTGATGGTGGCCATGTGCCTGGCCCCGGCCGGCCCCGAGTGCAGCGCCGGGCCGGAGCAGGAGGAGGGCGGCGAGAGCGCGGAGCAGCCCCCGGCACAGCGTCCCTGCTGCCGGGAGGGCATCAGCCAGCAGCTCTCCGTGGATTGCATGGACGGTGAGGCACCCCTCAGGGGATATCCCTGCCTGGGAGGCTGGGAATGTTCTGTAGGGAGCTTAATTTATTGCAGGGAAGACAGTAATTAAACACCTGTAAGAGCAGGCTTGGAGGAAGGTGAAGCGTCCCTGCCTTTCCCATCATGGAAAGTGGGAGCGGTGCTGCTCCAGTGCCTGCTCCTGTCATGCCCGTGTGGTTGATGCCTCTCAAAAGGGCTCACTGACACATAAGGAGGCTGTGACTGATGGATGCTGCACTCACAGCACACCCAGTGGCCCTGACACAGGACACGAGCATCCCAAAGCCACCCTGGAGGCAGGAGCTGGCACAGGGAGGGACCCAGTCTCTGTTGGTGGAAAGAGAACCTGTTCCTCGTCCCACCCTGGAATCATTGCTGCTTGTGTGCTGAAATCAGGCAGCTCCCCCAGGCAGGAAGGGAAGGGAGGTTCAGGTGGACACAGCTCTGGCAAGGTGTGCCAGATCAGCACTGTGGCCTTAGTGCCATGAATTCCTCACTGACCCATTTCCACCACATGCCTGGAGCTGTTGCTGATTTGGGGTGAATGCAGCAGTTTTGTGAATTGTGACCACGTGTTAATGAATCCTAAAGGTTCAGCATTATTTCATAGCTGTGTTCATCTCAGAGCAGGTTTTATTATTCCAGTGCTGGAACCTCCTCTGAGCTGTTCCATACAGGTGCTGTGCTGGGATAGAACCTGTGCCCTGTGCTTGTGCCTGGTATGGTGGAAATGAGCCTGAGCCCAAAGAGCATCACCCACTGGAATTAAAGAGTTTTTGGGGCATGTGGTTCTGTTAAACTGACAGAAAATCTGAAAAACCCAACCCAACCACGTGCCCTGCTCTTGCTTTGCAGGCAGCAGCTTCCTGCACTCGGAAACGTCGAACCACATTTTGAGTTGGAGTCCCCTCATTCTTCAGCCTCTTTCCAAGGACTGTAAGGAAAAACCAGGATGGAGTTCATCCGGAGTCACCCTAAATGGTTCTGGGGACCTTTGTCAGCTCCAGCTGCAGGAAACCTGAGGCAGTGACCGTGTCCCCACTCAAGGCCAGGAACTGCACCGCTGAAAGGGAGTCACGGGGGGATGTTAATTATAACAGAGAGAGTCACTATTTATTTTTTGTAGTAGTGTCATATGAATGTATCTTGGTTTCAAAATGGTTGCCTTTTTATATTATTTATGCCTTGAAATCCCTTTTTTTGTTGGTTTTTTTTTTTTTTCTTCCCCCACACACCCCACAAAACTAGCCTGGTTATGTGTATAAAAAAGAATTGTAATAATATAAAGAATGAGGATGGGAAATGTGGAGTGTGTTTCCATGGCAGTTTACCAGTGGGACAAGCACTTCTGAGGAGCCCAAGAGAGGGATTTAAGCAGGTCTGAAATGACCAACAGCTGCCACCTCCCTGGCAGCTCAGTGACATGGCACTGGAACCCTCCTTTCCATGAACACCTCTGGCCTCTCTTGCTTTCTCTGGGAAGATCCTGATGAAGAAATAAGAAGATCAGTAAGGAAAATGGGCCTTGGTTGAGTCTGTCCTGTGCAGCTTGAAGCAGAACTTGAGTCAGTGACTGTGTCTTTAAGTGCTCAATAACCCTTCTGCAGAAGTACAGGTGGAAATCCAGCCTGTCTCACTTTCCCACTCACAGAAGACAAAATCCAGTTCAGCTCTTGGTTTGAGGGATTACTAACAGCTTGGACAGCTCTGAAACAAAACCAGTCCTGGTGAAACAGCTCCCAGCAGCCCTGGGCACTGTGAGGAACCTGCCCATCCTGGACACAGCACGATGGAGGTGCTGCAACCTTAACTGCAGGGCTTGGGTGGGTGTTTTTTCCTTTCCAAATTTAATCCCAGAAAATAAACCAAACCAGTGCTTGCAAAGCACTCCCTCACCCCACAGGAGTCACAGTGCAAAGCCCCAGAAATGAAGCACGATTTTCAGAGATGGCTACCCTAGGGTGACACCTGCAGCCCAGAGCAGTGTGTCCCTGGCCAGTGTGGAAGGGAGGGAGCTGTGCCAGCCTGGCTGCAGCTCTCCAAAGCCCTGGGGAGCTCAGGGCTGCTGGTGCAGCTGCAGCAGTATTGTGTGAGGAGGAAGCCCTTGAGATCTGCTTTGGTAGCAGCAGCTCCTTGGGCTGCTCTGTGTTGGGATGGGGTTTTTATGTTTCACAGAGTTTGATTTGGAGAGACCTTAAAGCTCATCCCATCCCACCCCTGCCATGGGCAAGGACACCTTCCACCATCCCAGGCTGCTCCAAACCCCATTCACCCTGGCCTTGGGCACTTCCAAGACTGGGACAGCCACAGCTGCTCTGGGTACCCTGTGCCAGGGCCTCACCACCCTCCCAGGGAAGAATTTATTCCCAATATCCCATCTAAACCTGCCCTCTGGCTGTGGGAAACCATTCTCCCATGTCCTGTAACTATCTGCTTGTATAAGAAATCCATCTCCTTCCTACTTCAGGTAATTGAAGACCACAATGAGCTCTCCCCAAAGCCTTCCCTGTTGCATTATTTGTGGTTATATTTATTATTTTGCCCTTTTTTTGGGTTGTGCTTCCTCCCAGCTACAGCTGCCTTATCCCAAAGTTCTTTGCACACCATGGACTTCACACCCATGGGCTTTGGCTGCCACGTACCCCAGAGCCATCACAAATCTCCCTCCTCCCTTTTTGTTTATCTCTGGATTTTCCTTTTGCAGGATCTGCTGCAAGCCTTTCCCCTTTTCCCACAGAGATTGGCCCACAAGTTGTTGGGATTTAACTGTGGCTGCTTCGTTTTCCCCAAACACTGAAATTGAACCGTGGTTTTAAACAACTTTGCTTAAATCTCCCCTGTGTTGTGGGTGTGTCAGATAAAGATGCTCTGTTTTCCAGAGAAGCTGTAATACCCCTTTGGAATGTTCTGTGTTTGGAAGTGATGGTTTTGCAGGGGGTTTGGGTGGGGTTTGTATTTCTGGGGGTGGTTTGATAAAGGGATCAATGCTGCATTATGGCTGGTGTGGGGATTGATACTCTGGGCAGTGATCACAGTTGGTTTGTGTGGCTTGATACTTCCCAATGGGTTATTATTAACCAAAAACAGGAGAGAATGGCCCAAGGTGCCCTTGTCTCCACACACAGCAGAAGATGAGGGCTCAGGAAAGCTGGGAACTGCCTGACACTTTCCTTGGACCCTGCTTCCCTTTGTGCTTGCACCAATGCAGGAAAAACCATCTCCAGTCACTATTTTTAACCTCCTGTGGTTTGGCCTGAAACTGGGGAGCCTGGGGGTGAAGATGAGGCCCCTTCCCACAAAAAGCTTTGTGGCTGTTCTTGCACCACAGCAAGCTCAGCACAGTCCCCGGGCAGCATCCCCAGTCGATGCCAGCCCTGGGGCTGACAGCGGCGCTTCGGCCCTCGGCCTTTTTTCCTGCCATCGGTGAGAAACCATTTATTGTAGCCTAAATATTTATTTTAGCTCCAGCAGTAACTGCAGCCCCGGGGCTGAGCCGGAGGGGCTGAGCCGGGTGCAGGAATGGAGCCAGCCCGAGGCGCACAGGTGGGTGCTGCCGTCCCGTGGTGCGGGACAGAGCAGGACAGGGAAATGAGGAGTGGTCACGGTGTCGCTGTCACGGTGATGGTGACATTAACTGGGTCATCCGTGCTGCCTGGCGCTGCCGAGGGCGGCTCTGCAAGGGGTGGGGGAGCCACGGGTGGGCACTGGTTCAGCAGGGCAGGTGGGTGCTGCTGGGTGCTGGTTCAGCAGGGCAGTGGGTGCTGGCTCAGAGGGGCAGGTGGGCACTGGGTCAGTGGGGCAGTGGGCACTGGGTCAGTGGGGCAGGTGGATGCTGGGTCAGCAGGGCAGTGGGTGTTGGTTCAGTGGGGCAGTGGGCGCTGGGTCATCAGGGCAGGTGGGTGCCGGTTCAGCAGGGTGGATAGGTTCTGGTTCAGCGGGACAGGTGGGTGCTGGCTCAGCGGGGCAGTGGGCACTGGGTGAGTGGGGCAGGTGGGTGCTGGCTCAGTCGGGCAGGTGTCTCTGCCCACAGCCCGCCCCAGTACCTGCTGCCATGCCCGGGGCACACGGCTCTCCCTGTGCTGGTGCTGCCTCGGCTCCCGCTGCTGCACCGGGGGCACACGAGTCTCCCTGGGCTGGCTCTGCTTCCTCCTCGCCGCCTGCGGCTCCCTCAGCGTCCTCCGCTGTGCCCACGGGCTCCTGCTCTCCGGTCCCGGCCCTGCGGGGACACGGGGGGCTCGCTGGTGCCCGGGCACGGGCGGTGGCACAGAGGGTCTGGGCACGGGCGGTGGCACAGAGGGGTCTGGGCACGGGAGGTGGCACAGAGGGGTTCGGGCACGGGAGGTGGCACAGAGGCTTTGGGCACTCACGTGCGGAACAGCAGGTCGTGCAGCCCTGCGGAGGGAGACGGGTGTCACGTTCGGGGGTCGGGGGCCGGGCTGCGGCCCCGAGGCGCCCCCGCGGTCCCCGCACTCACGCGGGAGGGTGTCCCTGTGGCGGGCGATGCAGTGCACGGCCAGCAGCGACGCTGCGCTGGCCACCAGCATCCCGGCCACCGCCGCCCCCGTCACCGCCGGGTAGGCCTCGAAGGGAGGCTCGGCTGGAAGAGAGCAGAGCGAACATGGCAGGCAGCAGGGACGGGCAGAGCCCGGAGAGGCCCGGCGAGGTGCGAGCCCGTGCCTGAAACCTGCTGACGGCTGCTCACGCTCGGCTCCTCAGCTCCACCGCGATGGAAACGCTGCCCTGCTCCACTCAACCCTCGCTCTGCCCCCACGGAGCAGCCCCTGCCCGCTTCACCTGGCGTCTGCACCTCGGAGGGGTGCCCGGCCGTGCGGTGGTTGACGGCCAGGACGCGGAAAGCATAGAGCACCGCGGGGTCCAGCCCCCCCAGGCGCCGGTCGCGGGAGTGCGGCTCGATGTCGCCGGCCGCCGTTTCCCAGGGGCTGGCGCTCTCCCGGAGGGGTTTCTTGGTTCGGCGCCGCTGCACCACGAAGCCGGTGAGGTTGCCGGCGCCCTGCGTCCGCCACTCCAGCCGCACCTCGGTGCGCGCCCGCGTGTACCGCAGCTTACTGATGGTGACATTGGGCGGGGCTGGGTACCCTGCGGCGAGATGGCGCCCGGCAGGAGGGGCTCGATGCCCCCAGGCCACCCTCGATACCCCAACCCACCCCTGCCCTTCCCAGGACTCACGGTCCACGCGGAGGCGGACGGGGAGGCTGGCGGTGCCCACGGCATTGGTGGCGGTGCAGCGGTAGATCCCGCTGTCCCCCGGCCACTCGGCATCCCGCACCGTGAGGTTGACCCACTCTTCTCCCTGCTCCAGCTGGTACTTGGCCAGCCCCGGTGTCACCTCCCGCTCCTTTGGGTCGTACCAAGCCACCGTGGCACCGAGGCTGGCACTGCTGCCACGCTGCCGGCACGCCAGCTGCGCCTCGCCGCCCTCCAGCACCGCCACCTCGCTCTCCGCCTGCAGCTCGGGGACCTCTGCTCGGCGACAAGGGGGGACACCATCGGCCGGGAGGTGCCACCGCTCCGTGGCACGGTGGCACGGTGGGGACCGGTCGGGCTTACCCAGCCGCAGGCGGCACTCGGCGGCAGCGGCCCGCAGCGGGTGCGCGGCCTCGCAGACGAACTCGCGGCCGCCCAGGCTGCCGTCGGTGCCCAGCACCAGCACGGCCGTGGAGGGCGCGGGGTCGCCCAGGGCCCGGCCCGCAGTGTCCCGCCAGCGCAGGGTGACGAGCGGCGCGCCCCCCGCCCAGCGGCACCGCAGCATCACGAACTCGTCACCCTTGGTGGCCGCCGCCGCACAGCTGGGGCTGCCCGACGGGACCCCTGCGGGACGGAGCGCCGTCGGAGCGGGGCACTGCCACGCTGGGCCAAAGCACCCCAAAAAGGAGATACCCCCACCCCAGGGTGAGGGGGGGTCGGCAATCCCGGCCGTGCCGCAGCGTCCCCGTTTTGGAGCAAGCTGGAGGGGCTGAAGGTCCCAGGAAAGGCAGCAGCACCCCCTGAGTGCCCATCCGTGGTTTGGCCCGGGGTGACTGCAGCTCTGCTGTGACACCAGGGGGTCACAAAGGGGGCCGGGGGGCAATGGGCCCACTGTCACTCACACAGGGTGGTCCCACAGGCAGCCCCCAGTGGCAGCGCGGGGTGGGAGGCCAGGCACGAGAAGGAGCTGCCGTTCCTGGTGGCTGCCCCTGACTGGATCCTGGTGGCCATGGAAAAGCTGGTCCCCATCAACCCCTCTTCCTCCTCCTCCTCCTCCTCCTCCTGGGGCCCCACCCAGCGCAGCCGGGCCGGGGGGAAGCCCCCCAGCCAGCGGCACCGCAGGGCCACATCCCGCTGGTCATCGGAGGCCAGGGCGGAGCAGCTGGGGCTCCCGGCGGGCGGATCTGCAGGAGACCATGGGCGCTGGGGGGCAGCGTGGGCTCCCCCAGCCCCACCCTCCCTCCCACATCCTCACCAGGGAGCTGCGCTGCTCCGGCTCACCCTGTGGGGACCCAGGGCCCCCCCGGGGGTACTCACAGTACACAGTGAGGACGATGGTGGCCTGGGTGCGGGTCTGCAGGTGGCTGTTCTCGGCCAGGCAGGTGTAAGTGCCCGCCTGGGCACGGGCGATGGCGGTGATCACGTAGGTCTGGCCGACGTGCACCTGGGAGCCGTTGTGCAGCCAGACATAGCGGCTGGGGGGGTTGGAGGGAGCCAGGCAGCTCAGCACCACGTCCTCCCGCTCACCCGCCGAGAAGCCCCCCTGCTCTGGGGAGAAGGGCTCCACACGGATGGCCGGCTCATCGGGGCCATCTGCGGGGACACGGGGCCCTTCAGGCAGGGACAGCCCCACAGAGGGGACACAGCCCTCCCTGGGCTTCCTCCCACTGGTGGGAAGGACAGCAAAGCTTCCTTAGAAAGGGTGCGCCATGAGGGCTGTGAGCACACCGTGACACACAGCGATCACAGATGCAGCACACACGGTGGCCATGGTGGCTACAGGGGCATTATGCCAGTGAATGGCCATAAAGCAACAAGAAGCCATACCCTGGTGGCCACAGAGACATAGTGGTGGCCACAGAGGCATCACGGTGGCAGGACACATGATGTCCATGGATGTTCCATGATAGCTATGGACATACCATGGTGGCAGCCTGCTCAGTGGCCATGGACAAACCACAGAGCATTGTGGTGGCCACAGACATGCCATGGATGGCTCCAGCAATGAAGATGCCATGGATGGCACCCACCCTGAAGATGCCATGGATGGCACCAGCACTGAAGATGCCATGGATGGCACCCGCCCTGAAGATGCCATGGATGGAACCCGCCCTGAAGATGCCATGGATGGCCCCAGCCCTGAAGATGCCATGGATGGAACCCGCCCTGAAGATGCCATGGATGGAACCTGCCCTGAAGATGCCATGGATGGCACCCGCCCTGAAGATGCCATGGATGGAACCCGCCCTGAAGATGCCATGGATGGAACCTGCCCTGAAGATGCCCCCCAGCTGGTGACTGAGGCCCCCCGAGGTGGGTGGCACCCAGGGCACTCACAGACGATGTCCAGGTAGACGGGGTCGCTGCTGCGGTTGTTGACCTCGTTGCTCGCGGTGCAGATGTACCAGCCCGTGTGGCTGCGGTTGGCGGGTGTCAGCTGCAGCTCCGCCCTGGAGCCCCCCAGCCCCGCAGGGGACACTGAGGGACCCCCCCGAGGCTCCTGGTGCTGCCAGGAGAAGCTCAGCGGCTCCGTCCCCTCCCGCACGGTGCACGTCAGGGCCACGGCCGCCCCCTCCGCCGCCGCCGCCGCCGTCGGCCGCACGAAGGGCTTGGACACGGGCACTGGGGGCACCGAGTGTGAGCGGCCCCACAGACAGCAGAATGCCCCGGGAACCACCCATGCCCCCCGCCCAGATGGACTGTTTGGCCATGAAGTGCCACAGCAGCCTGTGGAATGGTAATGAGGACACCTGCAGGCTGGTGAGGGGCACCCTGGCTGCGGGCATAGGTACTGGCTGGGGGAGCTACTGGGACCAGGTTGGGGTGGTGGGATGCTTGGGTAGCCAGGGCAAGGAAATGAGGGTGGCTTAGTGGGCTGCTATGTTGGCTCGTAGGGGGCTACACTAGGAGGCAATGGAGGTTTGGTGGCTGATGGTGAGCTCTGGGCTGGCTGATGAGTGCTATGTTGGCTTGCGTTGAGCAGCCTTGGCTGATGGGATGCTATATTGGCTAGTGGTGTGTTATGTAGGCTATAATGATGCTTTGCTGGCTAGTGGCAGACTACATTGGCAAGTAGGGTACTCCGCTAACTAGTGGGGTGCCTGGTTGGTGAATGGGGTACTACAGTTGCTAGTGAACCACTATGCTGGCTAGTGGGACTCTGCATTCATTGCCTAGTGGGGCACTTTGCTGGCTTGTGCTACACTTTATGGACTTGTGCAGCCCTTTGTTGGCTAGGGGGGGTGTTTGTTGGCCAGTGGATGGCTCTGTTGGCCACTGGGCAAGGGGCTGAGCTTGACCACGATCTAGGAGAGTGTGATGCTGGCTGCTGCTGGCCAGCAGGTCCCCCCCAGGTTGGCCACAGCCAGGGACTTACCCAGGACACGCAGGAGGACGGCGGCATAGCCCACACGGAGCCGGCCCCGCTCTGGGAAGAGCCCCTGGCAGAGGAAGCGGCCCTGGGCGGCCACGCGCAGCTCCCGCAGCTCCAGCGTCCCGTTGCGCAGCGTCACCCGGCCCAGCGTCCCCGTGCCGGGGGCCATGGCCACCTCCCTGCCCGAGCCCACGGCCACGGCCCGCGGGAGCCCCTCTCCCTGCGGCGTGAAGCTCCAGAACACCACGGCCGGCGGGGCCGCGGCCGCGGGCCCACAGCTCAGCTCCACGGCCCGGCCTCGCACGCCCGTCGCCCGCCATTCCTCGTAGGCCGCCTCGCCGGCCGCCAGCGGCTGCCCTGCCCGGGACAGCGCCTCCGTCAGGGCCCTGCTCGCCCCCCACCCGGGACATGCAGGGACAGGTCGGTGCTCACCCCCCGCCAGCGCCGGCAGCAGCACCAGGATCCAGGGCCCGATCCAGGGCCCCCTCCACGGCCGTGCCCGGCCACGCTCCATGGCGCCATGTCCAGCACCGCACGCCGAAGCAGGGCTGCGCTCTCCGGCACGACCTGCTCTCCGGTTACCCCCGGGTAATTAAGCCCAGCCCTGATTAACTGTTAATTATTTATCAACCTGCCGGCACAGGGGGAACCCGACGCCACTGCCGCCACTGCAATCTCAGGGCTGAGGAGCGGCGCACTTGCTGTGGCAATGGCAGCATCCTTGCATTCCTCCCATGTGAGAATTTAATCAGAGTGTTTTCTCCTCCACACACAATAAGTTTTTGGCTAAAGGAGGGGAAAATAAACTGCCATTGATCCCCTGTGATCAATGCTGGGGGGTTTGGAGCTGGGGAAGCCAGGCAAGGAGCAAGGTTTGATATTTCATCTCCCACTGTCTGCAACGCCCCAGACCATCAAACATTGATAGGGGCGGCTGTGCCGTAACGCAATGCCGGGGGGCTGGAGCAAGCCAGGGGGGATTTGGGGGTGCATGTGGTGAGGGGGATCAGGGAACACCCAGCAGAGCCTGGAAACCTACCTTGCATCTCCCATCTCCCTCATTGATCCTTTAATTAGAATTGCCAAAACCACACTGTTAATACTAAATGTGTACTCTCCACAAGGAGGCTTGAAATGCCCCAGAGGGTTAAAGCTGATGGCAAAGAACTGCAGAGCCAGGGTCAGGCTCCCTCCTGCTACCACCAGGTCCTGCTTCCACCTCTGGCTACACTCTCATCACGTTTTAGTCACTTTTTGTGCCTGTCCAGGTTGGGTTTGGATAGAAATCTGGATGAGGAAAGCAGGGTGCAGTAGCCAACCCAATAAATGACACCATTGTCAACACTGACCTAATCAAACCTCACCTGCAAGGGTTGATGTATTGCAGAGAACTTTGGTAAAGAAGGAGCCACCCTGGTGATTACAAACAATTTCATTTATTAAAGATTAACAAAGGCACAAACACCTGTCCCTGAGTCCAGCTTCTGTCCTCACACTGCTGGGACCCCGAACATTTGGGTTTCAGACCCCTGGGGTCCAACCTCTCTCTCTCACCGATGGGATCCTGAACACTTGGATTCTGGAACCCCCGGGGGTCCAACCTCTCTCCTGCACTGCCGGGACCCTGAACACTCGGATCTTGCCCCGGGATCTGGGATGGCAGCAGTGGATTCCTGCTGCCACCTAGCGAGACAAGGTTCGCTCCAGCCTCTCCTCAGGCAACACAACAGAACTCAACAGCTTCAGAATACAAGAGAACCGGGAAGTTTTCCCCTGTAACTTTTCCTCCTGTTTAGAACTGCAACTTGGATTTGGGAGAACAAATCCCTGCTCCTCACTCAGCTGCAAGCTTCTCCAGCTCGTCCATGTCGTAGGGATCCAGCTGCTTGATCGTGGTCTCTGTAGGAAGGAAAGAGCAATTGTTGGGATGTGAGTGCAGAGCTCGCTCCCCTGAACGCTGTCTGTGCCACCTGAGTGCCCCATGCCAGCTGGGAAGCTCCTGGAGTGCTCACTGCAGCAGGGAAACCAGCTGGGAGGAAGTGCAGGGGTGTCAGACATCCTCTATGAAAAATCCTTTCCTTAGGATTTTTCCTCCTGAGAAGCTGGGAGGACTCAGGAACAGAATGTAAACATTGATTATTGCTGCTGTGGAATGCAACAGGTGCATTGTGATTGGCCCATGTTAGTTGTTTCTAATTAATGGCCAATCACAGTCAGCTGGCTCGGATTCTCTGTCCAAGACAGAAGCCTTTGTTATCATTCTTTCTTTTTCTATTCTTAGCTAGCCTTCTGATGAAATCCTTTCTTCTATTCTTTTAGTATAGTTTTAATATAATACATATCATAAAATAATAAATCAAGCCTTCTGAAACATGGAGTCAGACCCTCATCTCTTCCCTCATCCTCAGACCCCTGTGAACAGCATCACACAGGGGAAATGGGGTCAGCAGGGAAATCAGCTGGGACAAAGCAGGAGGGGAACTGGATCAGGACAGCAGCAGCAGCCCCACAGCAGCACAGAGCTCAGCCCCTGATGTGCCCCTGTCCCTGTTCCCACCCACAGCCACACAGGACAGGGAGGGTCCGCACCCTCCAAGTGCAGCACCACAACATGAAAAGCACAAATCAGATCGCTGGGGGTTCATCCTCACACTGGCTCCTGCTGCCCGTGGCTGTGGTTGGGCTCATCCACAAGCCAGCTGTTCCAGCTGTTCACTGCTTCTACTCCACAGCAACAATCTCTGCCAGAATGTGTGGCTGGTGCCTCCTCTGCCTGGTGTCTGCCTCAGGCTCACTCCAGGCTCCAAGGACAGGTGGACATTTGAAGGAACCAAGAGGCTGAGTGGCTCTGAGGCTGGAGATGTGGAATGGACACAGTTTCCTGCCCATCAGAAGGCTTCTAAAACCTTCTTTCCTCTAAAAACCACAGGGATAACAGGCGCTGGGATTCAAAAAACCATCAGTGCAGCCCTGGCATCTGGCAAATCCCATGAAAATCCTCTTGATGTTAGCAAGTTACAATCAATTTCCACTCAGGAAAGATTTCCACAGCTGCCATCTCCTCTCCCACAGCCAGGGCTGAGCTGAGCTGGGGCACCAGGTCCCCTGTGACAAGCGCTTGCAAGGAAAGGCAGAGAAAATGCCTGAAAGAGGGAAAAGAAGAAGGTGCTGAGGCATCCTGGGTACTGCTAACATCCCCTGCAAGTTGCACACAACCTCCAGGGCTGCTTCTTGGGAAATTTGCCTGCTGGGGAGCAAAAATCACTCTAAAAGCTGTATCTGTCACCCATTCCCAGTGAGATGAGCCCTGGGGAGAGGAGCAGCCCGACAAGGACTATTTGCCAAAAGGAAATGATCCCTGGAAGTGTTCAAGGCCAAGCTGGATGGAGCTCTGAGCAACCTGGTCTAATGGAAGGTGTCCCTGCCAATGGGAAAGGGTGGGAACAAGATGGGCTTTAAGGTCCCTTTTAATTGAGGCCATTCTATGGTTCTGTGAGTAAATCTGAGCCTGTAACAGCTCAAAGGAAAGCTAAACAAGGTGAAGTGTCTTCCTGTGTGTCCAGTGCATGCAGCTGTACAGAGATTTGATGGAGGGGATCCCAGTCCCAGCCCTGCCTCTGGGAGCAGCAGATCCATGTTGATACTTGTCGCAGACATCTTTTCATAAAAATCCTTTCTTTGGGATTTTCCCTTCTGGGAAGCTGAGGCCCCAGAAAAAGAATGTAAGCAATGGTTATCTGCTGCTGTGGAATGCAACAGATGCATCTGTGATTGGCCCATCTTGGATGTTTACAATTAATGGCCACTCAAGGACCGAGCTCTCTCTGGGACAGTCAGAGAGAGCTCCTTTGTTATCATTCTTTTCTATTCTTAACTTAGTCAGCCTTCTGAGAACTCTTTCCATTCCTTTTAGTATAGTCATAATGTAATATATACATCATCAAATAACAAATCAAGCCTTCTGATCACGGAATCGACATTCTCGCCTCTCTCTCCACCTGCAAACCCTTGTGAGCACGGTCACGGATACTCACGGAAATACTCCTCAATCTTGTGCACGAGGGGCACGGTCTCCCTCTGCACCACGCTGAAGGCGATGCCGCGGTGCCCGAAGCGCCCGGCCCGCCCGATGCGGTGCAGGTAGGTCTCAAAGTCCGGCTCGCCGTCCTGATCCATGGGCAGCCCAAAGTTCACCACCGTGGTCACCTGCTGCACATCAATGCCTGCAACAGAGGGAGAGGATCCTCTGGGGTTACCTGGTCCCACGGGATCTGCTGCTCAAGCCCGCGGCCTGGTGCGTTTTGGGCCGTCAGAGGGGCGCTGGGTTTGCCAGGGTACCTCTGGCACAGACGTTGGTGGCGATCAGGACCTTCTCCTTGCCCTCGCGGAAGCGCTGGATGACGCTGGCCCGCTGCACCACCGTCAGCTCTGCTGTCAGGATGGCCACTTGGTGCCCGTCCCGGCTCATCTTCCCCGACAGCCAGTCTGCCATCCTCCTGGTCTGCACACACGGGGAGAGGCTGAGGCCAGCAGCTCCTCTCCAGAGTGCCCTGCCCCTTTTCAGGGAGCTCATGGCAGCTTTCAACACTCCCCTGGGGGCTGCTCCTTTGTTTTGGGGGTCTTGTTAAGAGCCCACTGTGCCCACACGGTAAAATGACCCATTCCTGCTATTCCCAATGGGAGAGGGGCCGTGCAGGGCTCTCCCAGGCAGGCCCCTTACCTGGCAGAAGATCATGACCTGACCGATGGTGAAGCTGCCATAGAGGTTGCAGAGGGCCTTGTACTGCTCGTCTGAGCTCTGGCACACCATGAAGTACTGCCTGATGTTGCTCAGGGTGAGCTCCTCCTCCCGCAGCTTGATCACGATGGGGTCGGGGATGATCCGCTCGGCAAAGGCCCGCACGGGCTCCTTGTAAGTGGCTGAGAACAGCAGCACTTGGCAGCTCTTGGGAAGAGCCCTGGGGCAGGGAAAAAGCTCTGTCAGCCCCTTTGTCCCAGGCAAAGGACAGAAACCCTAATTTACACTGATTTTGTGTTGCCTTCAATGGAAAGGGAAGCAAAGATGGAGAGGGACTTTTTACAAGAGTCTATAGTGACAGGAAAAGGGGGGAATGACTTCACACTGAAACAAAACAGGTTTAGATGTTAGGAGGAAGTTCTTCCCTGTGAGGATGGTGAGGCCCTGGCATAGGTTGTTCAGAGCAGCTGTGCTGCCCCTGGATCCCTGGAAGTGTTCCAGGCCAAGCTGGATGGAGCTCTGAGCAACCTGGTCTAATGGAAGGTGTCCCAGTCAATGGGAAAGGGTAGGAACAAGATGGGCTTTAAGGTCCCTTCCAGTTGGGGCCATTCTATGGTTCTGTGAGTCAATCTGAGCCTGTAACAGCTCAAAGGAAAGCTAAACGAGGTGAAGTGTTTTCCTGTGTGTCCAGTGCATGCAGCTGTACAGAAAGACAGACTTGTGGACAAACCTCTTTGGCACCATGGGCACACTCTCACAGCCCTTTGGTGAGACTCCTTTAAAGCTACAGGAAAGAAGGGAAAGCAGGGAACCAGGGCAGCAGCTCTCAGCAATCCTCACCTGTGGATGCGGATGCTCTGACAGGAGAGGCCCTGCGTGTCGATCATGATGTCAGCCTCATCCAGCACGAACAAGGAGATCTTTGTCAGGTCCAGGATGCGTTGTTTGAAGCACCAGTCCAGGGTGGTGCCCGGAGTTCCGATGATGATCTGCTCCTCCAGCACTGTGCCCTTCAGAACTGCAAGGGGACAAAAGAATTTATTTGGCTGCCGCCAGGCACGGAGCTCTCTGCTGCTCTGTGTTTTCCCTTGGCTTGCTCAGACTCTGGCTGCTCAGTGATGCCTTCAAGGGGTCATCACGACACTTCCCTACAGCCCTGGGGCATGGGAACCACCCCCACATGGGAAAAGGGAGTCTGCAAGCAGCCAGTGATGATGGAAAGCCTCCTAAGCAGGAGAGGGGACAGACACATTGTTATTGCCCTTCATGGATGTCTGGGCAGTCCCTGGTAGCTCCAGGCTCTAAGAGAGGATCCCTGTGCCCCCTCCCTGTTTGTGCAGCAGTGCTGGGAGCTGGGCTGGGCTGGGCTCACCTCGGTTTCCCCGGACAGCGTAGTTCACCTTGATGTCCGTGCAGAACTTGCCAATGGCGCGCACCACCTGCCCGATCTGCAGGGCCAGCTCGTAGGTGGGAGCCAGGCACAGGCACTGGCAGGAGAGCAGAGGAAGGAGCTGTCAGGCCCAGGATGGGGCAGAGGAGCTCAGGAGCACCCCACAGCACTGGGGGACAGGGCATGGGGCAGCACAGCATGGCTGGAGGCTCGGGAGCTGGGCTGTGTTCCAGCTTCAGCCAAGGGGGCAGAAAGAAGCAGCTGCTGCTCTTTTTGAGGAGGAAATGCATCTCTCAGAAGCGTGCTGCAGCTTGTTCCTGTGCCCTAGTTCAGTCACACTGTCCACACGTACAAAAGGAGATCTTACATGGCTGGAAACTGTTGGCAAAGCTGGTTCTGCACCCAGAGAGGGCACTGGGAGTATCTGACCACCAGAAACCAGCAGTGTCTGCAGCTGCTCCTCAAAATTCCAGGGTAGCTGAAGCCTGGATTGATCCACTCTGGCAATCCTGAGGTGGGCACCGTGCCTTTGGTCCTACCTGCCACTGGGCCCTGGTGGTTTATCACCCCACTCCAGTGGGTAAAGTCACTCAGGAACTGGGACAAAGCCCAGAGCTCTGCCCCTGGCAGCGTCCTGGGCGCCTGGGCCACCCCCTCCTGCAGCTGCTCTCCCTGTCCTGCGTTACCTGCGGGTATTTCTCGCTGGCAATGGCTCTGCTCAACATGGCCAAGACAAAAGCTGCTGTTTTCCCTGTCCCTGACTGGCTCTGGGCAATCAGATTTTGGGGCCTGCAAGGCAAAAGCAGCTTAGTGCAATGCAGGGGTCGGGTGCTGGGGTGCTGTGAGGAGCCGGGGCTCAGCCACCTCACCCCTTCCTACTCACGGGTAAGCCAGCATGAGGGGCAGGGCCTGCTCCTGGATTTTGGATGGTCTGTTGAAGCCCATCATATAAACCCCCTGCAGGAGCTCCTTCTTCCTGTGGAAACAAAGCACCCAAGTGCCCATGTGAAGGAGGTTGGTGTGCTGGAGCATGGGGGGGCCGGGGGCTGTGGCAACTCACAGGGGCAGCTCCTCAAAGGTCTTGATGGAAAAGAGAGGGGAGCTGGGGTCTCGCTGCAGGATCTCCACGTGCTGCTGGGACTCCACCAGGGACGTGTGGATCAACTTGTTCATCAGTGACAGCTCAGCCAGCGGCACTGGGAAAGGCAGCAACTCCGTAAATAAAACAAACGGAATCACAGAATCATTAGGGTTGGAAGGATTCTCAGGAAATTATCCAGTCCAAACCCCCTCCCAAGGCAGGGTCAAATGGAGGTGACACAGAACGTGTTCCTGTAGGTCTGGAATGTCTCTAAGGAGGGAGAATCCAGGACCTCCCTGGGCAGCCCATCCCAGCTCTCTGCCACTCTCCATGTCAAGAAGTTCTTCCTCATGCTGAGGGGGAACTTCTTTTGTTTTAGTTTACAACAAAGGGCTTGCAGTGAGAATCTTCTTCTCTCCCCAGAGGATATCTTATTGTTCTGAGGGTTCATTAGAAACACTGCAGGCAACATCCATTATTCCAGACTTACTATCACCACACTCATAAATGAGCATCTAAACGCACTGCACTGAGCCCTTCCCTCCTCTCGATTAAACACCCTCTTGATTCAATTACGGCTCAATGCCGCGGGCCGCCGCTCCCTCGGAACCCCGCGGGGTCGCTCCGCGCTCGGCGGGGCTCGGAGCGGGGCGGGCACCGCGATCCCCTCGGGACCCACCTCTCTCCTCGTCCTCCGCCTCGGGCCGGGGCGCGGGCGGCGCGGGGGCCGCGGCGAGCAGGCCGAGCCCGCGGGCCGTGCCCCGGCCGGGCCGCTCGGGCCAGCGCAGCCCGGGGCAGCGGGAGCCGGAGCGGCGCGGGGCCGCCCCGTGCCATGGGCAGCCCGGGCCGGGGCCGCCGCCCGCAGGGCCGAGCCCGCGCAGCCCGCGCTCCGCCCCCGCCATGGAGCCGTCCCACAGTGCCGGGCCGCCGGATGGGGCGGGAACATCCGGCACCGGAGCGGCGGGAGCGGGTACGGCCCGGGCAGCGGGGCCCGCGGTGGGTGGGCGTGCTTGGGGAGCTGGGCACCGGCGCCTCGCAGGGCGGGGAGGGTCCCCTGCAGCACACGGGGACTCTGCACGGTGCCGGCTCTCGTCCCTGTAAGGTCTGGGGGGCTCCTGTGTGGCACAGGCTGCTGGCAAACCCTGCGGAGTTGGGGACCATGGAGGAGGGAGGGTCCCTGTCTCCAGCAGGGTTTGGGGACTGTGGCCCCCTCCCCGTAGGATGCTGTGTCCTGGGACACCAAGAGGGAAGGAGGTGTCCCCAAGGTGATGGAGATGCAGGGATCCCATGGAGTTTTGGGGGGTCCCTGGGGTGTTGGGGAACAGGGACCCCATAGGGCAGTGAGGGTCCCCAGCTGCACAGAGGGATCCTACATGGGGCCAGCACTGGGCCCCATAAGGTTTTGGGTGTCTCTGGGGAATAGAGACTGCCCTATAGTGGGCCTGGTGGGGTCCCTGGGCAGTTGGAGGACAGGGACCCTGTAGAGCAGGAAAGGGCCCCTGCTCTGCCGTCAGGGACCCTTGGATGCTGAAGGAACAGGGAGGCTGTAGGATTGGGGTGCTGTCCCCTATAAGAGTTTAGGGAGGGTATCAAGGGTTCTGGGGCACAAAGACCCCTTCACAGATGGATGAGAATCCACAGGGTGCTGGAGAGTCAGGGACCTCCAAGCTGGAATGTCCCCCAAGATGCCAGAACCCCTTCACTGTGGGGCAACAGCCGGGTCCTCAAGCTTCTTTGTCCCCCATCTGGGATCACCTCCCAGGGAGGTTCAGGGGAGGCTGGACACGGAATTCCAGGCTGCAGCTGTCACATGCTTCCCATCATCCTGCTCCCTTTTCCAACCATCTCACTGAGCTTTCGGGGACCCTTTCCTGCACCAGAACTGCCACCTTTTCAGTCCATTCCCATATCTTGGAAAAAAAATTAACACTAGGAATAGTAATAACACTACTAGTAGTGCTAATAATACCTTGCTTCCATCCTAAAGCTCCTTTATTTTAAAGATGAGGTAAAATAAGGCAAAGGCAGTAGAGTTAGGTGATGCAGAGACAAGTCTGGAATAATGGATGTTGCCTGTAGTGTTTCTAATGAACCGACAGAACAATAAGGAATCTTTGCAAATGCTTTATTGAGAAAGATACTGCCGAGACATTGCAAAGAAAACCTCCTCCACACCAAAACTTAAGCTGCTTGAAGTGCACCGGGGGATTTTCCAGACTAGGGAGGATGTTGAGGAGAAGCAAGCAGCGGGGCTGTGGCTCTAGGAGGTGGTGTTCCGGCGGGGCATGTTGCAGTGGGCCAGGTCGTAGCGCACGCCGAAGCGCAGCGAGTCGCGCTTCTTCGTCGTGGGCACCTCGTACGTGTTGGGCACGAGGCGCTTCTGCGCCTGGCGCGGCAGCCCCGACTGCAGCATCTGCGTCCGCATGGCCCAGCGCAAGCCCTGGTGGGAATCCTGCCCGGGAAAGCGGAACCTTTGCCAGTCCTGCCTGTACGCATTGAGTCTGGCCACCGGGTCAGTTCTCCGCACTCTCTCAGCCTGTGGAGCAATGTAAGCGGGCACCACGGGCGATCGCTCGCGCTCGCGGGGCACAGCGTGCTCAGATACAGTGTTGCTCCCAAAATCCCCCAGGAGAGAGTAGGGCCTGTCCTCAAGGAACCACTCATCATCCTCATAGTGCAGGAAGTCCTCCAAGTTGCCGCTGGTGGTCTCTGTTCCCCCTTCGGAGATGGCGTCATCCATATAAGTCCTGGAATGCCCCAGGTTCCATGGACAGGTGTTTATATCTGACTTGATGCTCGGTGACTCTTCGGAGACCTCCACCCTTCCATCAGGTCTGTGCCTCAGCACCTTCCTCTTCATCACCAACCTCCTCGCTTCCCTCTGATCCATGGGAAGGTCTGACTGTGTGCCAGAAACGATGGATGAGTCAGCATAGGGATCATCCTGGAAACACGATGGCATGTCGCTGTATCCGTGCCAGGAGCTGTGCGGGCTCAGATCAGCTGCCAGCTGCTCCCTGCGCTCTGCTCTTCGCACCTTCTCCATGGTTCCCACCAAACTGGGTGGATTCTGCAGAAAAAGAAACCAGGGTTAATTTACTGCAGTACATTCAGGTTGGCTAAAGATGTCAAAGGGGTTCCGATGCTCAAGTTTTTGGGTTCAGGGGTGTTGATTTAGGTTGGGGGTGTCCTCAGTGCACTGCTAAACCTCCTGCTGCCAGCAGAAGGCTCTTGCCTACAGTAATACAAACACAACCCCTAAATTCCTGCTAGAAAACTACACTAAAATTAATTATATGATAAATTAACTGCTCATGGAAAAACAGAGGGCAGGTTCCATGCACTGGGTGAGAGATTAATGGTCTTGCCTTGTACCTCTGCTTCTAAACCCACAATATTGAGTCATAATTTAATCAAGAGACACCCAAGAGGTTGTTTTACTTCCAGAGGAGGGAAGGGCTCAGTGCAGTGTGTTTAGATGCTCATTTATGAGCCTGGTGATAGTAAACCTCCAGCCCTGTGACAAAAAGGGATCCAGACACATTCCACTCTCAGCACAGGTTTGGGATCTCTTTAAGGCAATTTGAAAAGCCGCAAGTGCGCTGGGAGCGGTGGGAGCAGATGGCGGGGCGGGATGAGTGGCAGCCGTCAGCGCGCTGTCTGCAGCGGGGATGCAGGTGTGAAAACGACAAGGGCTCCGTGACGGCTCGCCGCGAACGTGCTGCTGCTGACGGAGCAGATCCCATCAGCTGGGGGAAGAGGAGTGATTGAAGAGCCCAAAAAAAGAGATTTGAGTGAAATGAAGCTGCCCGAGCTTCACCAGTGGCCCTGCCCTGTCTGTGCTCCCCTGGGAACACCAAGGGGCTCAGACAGTAAAGACTGACTCTGTTGGTAGCAGTTATTTTGCAGGAAAAGCCGAGAGATCTAATAAAAACCACATAAAAATGCAAATCCACCATTTTTTTCTTTCCCTGCAGACCCCAAGGATCCATCAGCAACAAACTGACACTCCAAGGTGGTGGCTATGGCTGAGGAGAGCACGGCTACTGACCACGAGCAGCTCCTGAGGAGGGTGCAGGAGCTGGAAGTGGAGGTGAAGCGGCTGCAGGAGAAGCTCCAGGAGGACAAGGAGGGTGCTGGGAGGAGAGAGGCTCCTCCAGCCTCTGGGAAAGCCAGGAAACGCCAACAACGGCCCTTTGATTTCGCTGCCCACAGCCGCAGACACGTGGCACTGCGCATCGCCTACCTGGGCTGGGGCTACCAGGGCTTTGCCAGCCAGGAGAACACCCCCAACACCATCGAGGAGAAGCTCTTTGAAGCCCTGAAGAAGACACGGCTGGTGGATGATAGACAGACGTCCAACTACCACCGCTGCGGGCGCACGGACAAGGGCGTCAGCGCCTTTGGGCAGGTCAGCAATCCTGAGTGGGGGTTTCAGCATCTCCTCAGTGGGGGTTCCTGTCGGTTTTCCTTGGGGGGATAGACATCTGATGGGACTACTGCTTGGATTTGTTCCTTAAAGCCATCAGCTCTTAACCCTGGAAGTGAACCTGGCAATGGCTTCTTGCATGTGCAATGATGATTTCAGGCCTTTGAAGCCTTTTTAGTGCCATTTCCTCCCCATATTAGTTGTTTTCCAGGGTCCTGTTTTAGGAGGATAAAATGTGTTTTAGGCTGCAGATTCCCCAGTAGCTTGGTGATGCCCTGCCCTCAGCAGGGCCCTCTCAGCTGATTTAACTTGCCAGCCCTACAAAAACCCAGAATCTCTAGGAACCAGCTCACTTCCTGCAGCATCAGGCAGCTAAATTCTTGCACAGAAGGGTCTGAGGGGAGCTGCAGCCAGCGGAAGGGAGCGTGGGAGTGGGAGCTGGAGGGAGGGAAGCAAGCTGGCCTGCTTGGTGGGCATGGAGCCATGAGCCTGGCTGAGACGCTGGGGAGAGAGCAACCTTGGTGGCAACCACAGGGCTGGTTCTCCTTTCTTCCCTCCCAGCACAGAAAGCAAAGCTGGCGTAGGTTTAACTTCAAATGGCTGCTCTGCTCTCCTTCACAGGATGAGCTACATGAAATCAGGGCATTTGGTGCCTTCTCTTGCACCACTTCAGCACACGGCACCCACAGGGCGAATGAACTTGTTCCCACACCAGGCTTCCTGGCCAGCCAGGCTGTTACTGCCTTCAAGTCATCACCTCCAGCTTGAGGAAAAAAAAAAAGCACATTACAACCCCGTGACTAAAGATGAAGCCGTTCCGAGACTGTGCTACGTAGGCAGCCTGCAACTTTCCCATTTTATTAATGGAATCCGTGGCATCTGCTCGGGTCCTCAGAGGCACTCGCAGCTTTGCCATGGCAGGATTGCCTGACTGAAGGCACCTTCATCTGTAGGAGATCCTGGATTTATTTCCCAGAGGTGTGGGAAGACTTGGCTCCACACACCGCTGCGCCCATCCATCCGCGCTCTAATCCTGCCTTTCCTCATTTCTGCAGGTGATCTCCCTGGATCTGCGCTCCAGCCTGCCGGAGGGGCAGCAGCTCAACGGCCACGAGGCTGGGGGGCAGCAGGAGGAGCTCCGCTACACCCACATCCTCAACAGGGTGCTGCCCCCCGACATCCGCGTGCTGGCCTGGGCGCCCGTGGGGCCGGAGTTCAGCGCCCGTTTCAGCTGCCTGAGCCGCACCTACCGCTACTTCTTCCCCTGCGCCCAGCTGGACGTGGCGCTCATGGACAGCGCGGCCCAGCGCTACGTGGGCACCCACGACTTCCGCAACCTCTGCAAGATGGACGTGGCCAACGGGGTGCTCAACTTCCAGAGGACGATCCTCAGCGCCAGAGTGACGTGGGCGGACAGGGGAGGAGAGGCCAGGCCACGGGATCCCTTCCGGCTGTGCCAGTTCGAGGTGACAGGACAGGCGTTCCTGTACCACCAAGTGCGCTGCATGATGGCCGTGCTCTTCCTCATTGGCCAGGGCATGGAGAGCCCGGATGTCATTGATGAGCTGCTGAACGTGGAGAAGAACCCGCGGAAACCACAGTACAGGTAGGGATTGGTCTGGAAAGCACAATGGGCTGCTCTTCAGAGAAAGAGCTGTGCCTGGAGTGCTGCTGGCAAGCCATGCCAGCACATGAAGCAGTCTCATGCATGGAAGCAGACCGCCAGTGGCCTCACTGGAATGTATCCACAAGGATCTCTGTTTTCTTGCTCTTGAGCAAAGTTTTGATAGCTGTACTCCTTGGTATTTGGTGAAAATTAAGTTACTTATTACTCAGAAAGGAAGTTCTCTGAAGTTTAGGGCTGGTTTTGGCAGATCCATTGTTCTTGAGCCTTTTTGTGGTTCCTCCTCCTGTCCTTGTCTCCAGCATGGCGGTTGAGTTCCCCCTGGTCCTGTACGACTGTGAGTTCCCTGACCTGCAGTGGCTCTATGACCCAGAGGTGCAAGGCTTCAACGTGACACACTTGCAGCAGCTCTGGGCCAGCCATGCCGTCAAAACCCAGGTGCTCCGGGACATGTTGGCAGGCCTGGATGCTGCTCCCGTGGCCACCAGAAATGGTAAAGGGAGTCTGGGGGGAATAACTTGGAATGCACGCTGACAGACAGCAGGGTTAGATGGGATATTGGGAAGAAATTCTTGCCTGGGAGGGTGGGCAGGCCCTGGCACAGGTGCCCAGAGCAGCTGTGGGTGCCCCTGGATCCCTGGCAGTGTTGAAAGCCAGGCTGGACAGAGCTTGGAGCAACCTGGGATAGTGGAAGGTGTCCCTGCCCATGGGAGCAAGTGGAACAAGATAAGCTTTAAGGTCCATTCCAACACAACCATTATGGGATTCTGGGAATTACAGAGGATTAACTGCTTTAAAAAAGAAAAAAAAAGAAAAAGAAAGGACGGGATAATTAAATGTTGTTTTTCCATGATGTCACAGGTCCAGAGAGCAGCCTGGTGCCCTGGGGTGAGCTGCAGCCCCCGCTCCACAGCCAGATCAGCGGCTTCGTGGAAGGGGTCCAAGCCCGCACCTACAAGCCCCTGCTGGCCCGGCCGCGGTGCGAGGGGCTGGAGGCGCGGATCGAGCACTTCGTGCGGAGGGGCCGCATCGAGCCGCCCCAGGGCCCGGGGCTGCCGGGGGACGGGGCCGAGGGCAAGCGGGGCAGCAGTGGAGCCCCCGAGCAGCTGCCCAAGAGGATCTGCATGGACACCGAGTGACGGGGCACCTCGGCACAGGGGCAGCAGACGCTTCACCCTTTTTTTAAATTACTATAATTGAAAAAAAAAAAGCTTTTTCAGTGCTATTTTTTATAAATCGCAAGAAAACCAGCGTAGCGGTGTTGTGTTCTGGTTTGGGGGCAGTGGGAGGGGGCTCAGCGCCCCCAGCGCAGTGAGGCAGCGCTGAGGGGACGGCTGAGGCTGTGCGGGCTGGGACCCCCCCACCCCTCTCGCTCCCCGGTACCTCCGGCCCGGCCGCGCCGCTCCCGCTGCTCCGTTGTACCCCGCAACTGCCGCCGCGGTTTAAACACCCCCGCGCGCCGCCATTGGACAGCGCGGCTGTCGCTCAGCAGGCGGCACCTTCCCATTGGGCAGGCGCTCCGCGGTGCTGCTCCCGCGGCGCCGCCATTGGCCGGCAAAGGGACGCGGAGAAGGAGGCAGAAGATGGCGGCGGGCGGCGGCGCGGCGAGGCGCTGTTGGCGGAGCGGCGCGGGGCTGGCCCGGGCAGTGCGTGGAGTCTGCGGGAGCGCACGGGCGACGGCGGCTCTGCGGGCGGAGGAGCTGGCGGAGCGGCTGCGGAAGAGCGAGGAGCAACAGCGAGAGGTGAGCGGAGTGCGGGCCGCTGGGTCCAGCGTGTCCAGACTACAACTCCCGGCATGCACAGCGCGGGCAGGCACGGGGAGCGGGACGCGCGGTGAGTGACCGGGTGCGATGGGTGAAAACTCATCCAGTTCCGCCCCTGCCAGGGGCAGGGACATCTTCCCTATCCCAGGGTGCTCCCAGCTCCTTCCAAACCCGGCCTTGGGCACTCGGGGATGGGGCAGTGCTCTGGGCAACTTGTGTCAGGGCCTCACCACTCTCAAAGGAAAAACTTCTCCCCGGTATCCCCTCTAACTCCGTGTTTTGTCGGTGTGAAGCCATTCCCTCCTACCTGTCACTTCAAGCCCTTGTCCCCAGTCCCTCTCCAGCTCTCCTGGAGTCCCCCTTAGGCACTGGAAGGGGCTCTGAGCTCTCCCTGGAGCTTCTCCAGATAAACACCCCCATCTCTCCCAGGCTGGCTCCAGAGCAGAGGGGCTCCAGCCCTTGCAGCATCTCCGTGGCCTCCTCTGGGCTCCTCCAGCAGCTCCAGCTCCTCCCTGTGCTGGGAGCCCCGAGCTGGGGGCAGCTCTGCAGGTGGGGTCTCACCTGGGGGGCAGAGGGGCAGAATCCCCCCCTGCCCTGCTGCCCAGGCTGGGGATCAGCCCAGCACAGGGGGGTTCTGGGCCAGGGCCTGTCCAGCTCTCCCCCACCTGCACCCCAGGGGCTTCTCCCAGAGCTGCTCTCCATCCCTCCATCCCCAGCCTGGATGATCCTGGGGGTTGCCCTGGCCCAGGTGCAGCACCTGCCCTTGGCCTTGTTGACCCTCATGAGATTCCCCAAGGCCGCTGACTGAGCTTGTCCCGATCCCTCTGGATCCCAGGCTGTCCCTCAGCCATGGAGCAGGAGCTCAGGGAAGGCGAGCACGTTGCTGCAGGTGCCAGTGCAGGTCTGTGTGAGAGCCAAGAGCTGTTTAAACCCCAGCACTGGTGTCTCCTCCTCTCCTCAGATCCCCAAGGACCCGACGCAGCGATGGCTCCGGGAACTCGCTGCAATGAGCCAGCAGCTGCAGCAGGTTCACCCCAACGTCCTGGCCAAGATCCTTAAGCAGAGAACTCTGTACCAGAACGAGGAGATTGTGGTGATAGACAAACCCTACGGGCTCCCTGTGCACGGTGAGGGCGAGTGGGGAATGGAAATGGCTCCGTGGTGCTTATGGTGATCCTCTGTCTCTGCTCTTCCTATGCTGGGGTTTCCTTTCCCAGGGAAGGTTCCAGGGGCTTGGTCACTGTCAGATCTCGGCCTTCCCTGGCATTTTGGGCTGATTTAGGGTGCATGGGGAGCACAAGAGGTGAGACTCCTTGCTGCCCTGGGTCACACAGGCGGCCCCGGCATCAAGAACTGCATCGCTGATGTGCTGCCCATTTTGGCCAAGATGCTGGAGAACATGAGAGCTGAGC
The DNA here is from genome assembly GCF_028551555.1 of Melozone crissalis. Lineage (NCBI taxonomy): Eukaryota > Metazoa > Chordata > Aves > Passeriformes > Passerellidae > Melozone > Melozone crissalis. Next base: position 2,452,404 of record NW_026535896.1, on the reverse strand, counting down.
CCCTCCACCTCTGCCACCGGCTGGACAAGGAGACCACGGGTGTGATGGTGCTGGCACGGAGCAAGGAGGCAGCAGAGAAGATCCGTCTGCTCTTCAAAACCCGTCAGGTGGAGAAGATCTACTGGTAGGAAAGGCGTGAGTGAAGATGGGGCTGTTAAAGGGTGAGGGGAAAATCCCTGGGCTGTGGGGATTTTGTGGAAGTAGAGGGTGTTGCTTATCTCCCCCTTTCAGCACCATTTTATGGGACTGGGTCGTGGGAGAGGGGCTGAGGGGAGGGTTCCCCTCCTGTGAGAGCCACACCGCACACACCTCTGCTTTCCCTTTCCAGGGCAGTTGTCCTGGGGGATCCGGACCCTGTTGAGGGCGTTGTGGAGATCCCCATTGTGGAGAAGGAGGTGAAGAGCCACCAGTCCCACTACAAGGTGAATCCTGTGTTCCCTCAGCCGCCATTCTGGCCAGGCAGCCCCAGCATCCCCTCCTGTGTCCCCCAACTCCCCTCTCACCACCCTTAGATGACGCTGGCTCCCAGGTTCCGCGTGTGTCCGGAGGATGGCCGGGTGGTGAAGGCGCGCGGGGACCGGCACGCCGAGCGCGCGGTGACGCGGTACCGCCGGCTGGCTGCTGCCTCTGCCTGCTCCCTGCTGCAGCTGCAGCCCATCACCGGTGAGTGGGGCCTGCCCGGGGCTGGATCTGCTCCCTGCCTGTGGGAATCTATAAAATCAGAGGGTTTTGGGAAAGCTGCAAAAGGCAGGCTTCAGAGGCAGCAGAACTATGAACTCCTTCAGCTAAGCAGCAGCTATGAGATAGGTCAGCAGAAAAATTATTTAAACTGTAGAAAAGCAAAGACAAATAGAACAATGGTCTGTGTATTAATGCTTGGCTGGAATAACTCTCTAAGCTACAGAAAAGTTTATCTAGTGAGGTATTAGGAAGGTTGAAGCTTAATAATGGAGCTCTGTGCATTGTATCTTAAAGCAGGTATTGCATTTGAAATAACCAAGCACTGTTTTAACCAAAGGTATGTGTGCTTATAGTGGTTAGACAGAACTACTGTCAAAGTGCTTTTGCTTTGTGTGATTGGTCAAGAAACTTATAAAGTAAGTTGTACCATTAAATTCTTGGTCTGCTGCCTGAGATGTGAGCTGCTGGCATCTTCCCATTGTCATAGCCGTGGAATGAGACTGATGCTGGAAAATAAAACAGCTCAAGGCACGTTCCACAGGAGTCCCATCCCGTTTGTGATTTGTATACAGACCCCTGCTGGCGTCACTGTGCAGTCAGCAGCAGCTCTGGAAGGGAGAGCTTGTCATTAGACAACACTTTGTCCCATTTCTAGGACAAAGCTCTGTTTGCTGGCTGCCAGTGATTTCAGCACAGCTTTGTCCAGCATTGAGGGTGAGGCCTGGCCCAGCTGGATGTCAGCTTTCTCTTCTTCCCCTTTTCTCCTCAGGGGTGAAGCACCAGATCCGGGTTCACCTGGCCTATGGCTTGGGATGCCCCATCCTGGGGGATCACAAATACTCACACTGGAGCAAACTGGCGCCCCAGGTAAGGCAGGTCTTGCACTGGGGAGCAGTTGGAGCTGGATACAGCCCCTTGTGTCCCCCAGCTGCTCGTGGGCTGGGGATTTCAAGTCCCAGCTGGAAAGCTGCAGTTTTGAAGGGAACATTTTCTGTCCTTGCTGCAGAAACTTCCTGAGCTCACCCTGAGGAGGCTGAAGCTGGAGCAGAGCAAGGCTCGGCACCTGCCCCTGCACCTGCACGCCCAGCGCCTCTCCCTGCCCCTGGGCCAGCCCTTGGACTTTGTCTGCAAGCTGCCCCCCTTCTTCCAAAAAACCCTGAGGAAGCTGGAGCTGGACATCCCCAAGGACTGACGAGGCAGGACTGGAATGGTGCCATGTATCTCCGCATCTCCAGCACGTGGCAGCAGCTGTGCCCACCTTGGAGCCGGTGGTGGGGTGAAGCCTGCGGTCTCTGTGCTGGTGCTGATGCTGCTGGATTCGGAGTGGGCCCAGGAAAGCACCTGGACATACTGTGAGGAGCCTCTAGGAGAGACAAACACGGCTGGGTGAAAGTTGGGCTTTGCCTGATTTGTGCTTTGAACTTGTCTCTGGGCAATAAAAGCTTCAATTCCCTTGAGGGAAGGTGGTGTGTGTCTCTGTGCTCTGGCTGGGTGGGACTCAGTCCCTGTGTAGCTTTGAGCAGACCTGGTTGCAGCCCCTCCCAGATTTTGGAGCTGTTGTCTCTCCAGAGTTGTTTGGCTCAGATTTGGAGAGTCCCTTCACTGGAAAATCCATCGAAAGTGCAATTTGGCAGTGGCTGTGGTATTTTTTTGCTGTGTTGAGAGACTGCACAACAGAGAGTGGCTTGGCTGGGCTGGGCTGGGCTGGGCTGAGCAGCTCTGACACTGCCCCTGCTCTGTGCTGCCAGCAGCCTTGGTGTGGATTTCTCAGCACTGTGCTGCTGGGAAACTGTTCTGTAACTGCTCCTTCAGCTACCTATTCCTTATTTTTAGAATCCCTTATTGGAGTCCCCTGCTCTTGGGAGCTTTCCTTGGGGCCAGATTCTTCTCCCTGTGCCCTGAGAGGGAGGCTAGAGGAGGGATTGATGATATGGGGAATTGCAGATGTTCTGCCTCACAATTACCTCATTTGATGTCTCCTGACCTGTCTGAGAAGCTTGGAGCTGTTGTCTGGCCCCTCTGGCTGGTTTGGATGCTGGAAAAGGGGTTTTGTACCCCACAGGGCCACTGTGTATCCGGCTGGGGCTTCTTGCTGTGGGAGGGCCCAGTCCCCTGGCTCCCTGCTGAAAATAGCCGGGGACCCCCATGCCCTGGGGCCACAGCGCCAGAAATGTGCTGGCTGATGAGAGAGGGCGGTAAAACCACGGGGAGCCAGGAGCGGCCGCGGCCGGGCAGGAACGCTGCCCTGCAGGAATGCTGTCAGGGAGCAGAGCTGCCTTCCCCGCTCGCTGCTGCGGTGCTGGGGTGGCTTTTTCTATTTCTGTTCGTGAAAAGGCTTCCCCTGTAATTACGAGGTGATTTAACACCCTGCCTGAGCTGCCGTTCACAGCTGCCGGACACAGCACTCAGGCTCTCGGCAGGGACTCCTCAGCCCGGCAGTCACACCTCGGGCAGCCCTCATCAGTGTCCCTTCGTCACTTCAAGATGTCCCTGTCGCACACGGCTGCCGAGTACATGCTCTCTGATGCTCTGCTCCCGGACCCCAGCAGTTCCCGGGCCAAGGGCTTGCGGCTGGAGCTGCCGAGCGATCGCCTGCTGAAGTTTGTCACCGTGGGGCTGCCCCTCTTCCTCGTCTCGCTGGCTTTCGCCCGGGAGTTCTCTGCTGGTGAGTTGTGGCTTTTCCAATGTGTTCTCCAGGTCGTGGGCAATCCTCGGTGGTGGTTTGGTTGTCGTGGCAAACCCCTTGTGTTCTTGATGGTGTCGTGATCCAAAGCGGAACAGCCTGGAACAGTTTTAGGAGCTGTTCTGCCCCATGGGTGTTTATTGATTGTTTCTAATGGATCATAATTCACTGGGAGAGTGTGGGAACAGCTGTGCTAACTCCAGGAGCAGCACTGAGGCAATGCCCAGTCTCAGCTGCTTGTGCCCAGCACCTTTGGGTGCCATGGGCTGGTTTCCAAGGAGGAGGAAGAGGAGGAGGAGGGTGCCAGCAGCATGGAGAGATGCACTGTGACCTCAGGCTAAATCTGGCCTCGGCCAACATCTAACTGCTCTCCCTGAGGGTTTGGTTTTACTCCAGTTTCTGGCTGGTTAGTTGTTAGTCTGTAATTCCCTACACTGTGTACACACTGCTACACACAAAGGGTTTGTGTTTGGGAAGAAATGGAAAAGTCCTGGCTAGAAACACAGCAGCTCCAAAATGACCATGAAAAAGGCTTTTTTTGATTCAAAGCAATGCCTGAGATGTAATTACCCTCCTGTAAGGCATTTGCTTGTGGCTTTGGAGTGTTCCTCCACCCTCCATGGCTGAGATTTGCTCTCCTCCTCCTTGCCCCAGGCTCCCAGATCAGCTGCTTCTCTCCCACCAACTTCACGGGGAAGCAGTCCGCCTACACCGACACGGCTTGCTGGGACTCCCTCATCCACCATGGCTTCGACGCCGAGGGACGTGCCATCACCAAGTCCCTCTGGGCTCTCAAGGTAGGCTCAAAGTCACCTCTGGGTGCCCCTGCATCCCATCTGGATGTCCACAGCAAGAGCGACTCCACATCCTCCGTGACCCTTCGTGTTCTTTGCCCAGGCCTTCCCCTACTCGCTGCTGGTGGTGGCGGTGCTGATGTACCTGCCCTACCTGCTGTGGCGCTACGCTGCTGCCCCCGCCCTGCACTGCGACCTCCTCTTCATCATCGACGAGCTGGATAAATCCTACAACCGCTCCGTGCGCCTGGTGCAGCACATGAAGAAGGTGCAGCAGGCCAGTGCTGAGCCAGAGCAATTCTGGGAGGAGTACGAGAGGTGAGGCCAGGCCAGGTCACCGTGGCCCGTTGAGTCCCTCCACCCAGGATGGACCTGGGTGAAATGGGGGGTGGCTCTCACTCCCCCTGTGTCCCTCTACCCCCAGGGCCCGCCGGGAGAGGTATTTCCAGTTCCCATTGCTGGAGCGGTACCTGACCTGCAAGCAGCACGCCCACGCCCTGGTGTTCATCTACATCCTGAGGAACCTGCTGCTGCTCCTCTTCTTGGCTGCCACCTGCCTCTACCTGGTCTTTCTCCACCTTAACATCTTCTTCCAGGATGAGTTCAGCTGCTCCATCAAAACGGGGTTGCTCGAGGCAGAGCCGCACATCCCGTCGCTCATCCCTTGCAAGCTGGTCTTCTTCTCCGTGTTCCAGCTCATCAGCCTCTCCGTTGGCAGTGTCTATGTCCTCCTCATCCCCGTGGTCATCTACAACGCCCTGCAGCTCTGCCAGTGGGACAAGGGGCTGCTCTCTGTCTATGAGATGCTGCCTGCCTTCGACCTGCTCAGTCGCAGGATGCTCACCTGCCCCCTCAACGACCTCAACGTCATCCTCCTCTTCCTGCGTGCCAACATCTCCGAGCTGACCTCCTTCAGCCGCCTCAACGCCGTCAGCGCCCTGAGGGAAGCCACTGCCAACAAGGAGGACATCGACACTGTCATTGACTTCATGACGCTGCTGGCTGGGCTGGAGACCACCAAGCCCAAACACCAATCCTGCACCCCCGAGGCCGAAGGCAGCACAGCCCACTCCAATGGTGCAGCCCTAGGTAGGCTTTTTGGGTAGAGACAACTTCTTCCCTCTTCTCTTGGCTCCCACACCATAAGATCCCACCCTCAATATGTGGCTGGACCACCCTCAATCCTTTGCCAAGACCTTGAGGGGTTTGGGGCATAGCTGGGGGTCACTGTGAGGGCTGACAAATCCTGAAAGGGGTTCTGGCATGCAGAGTGTGATGCTACTGCGATCCAAAGTGTGGGCAGGGGTTGCTATAGGAACAGCAAGCCAAGAGATTGCTGCTTAAATCCAAGCTCTGGGCAAACTGCAGGGCTGGGAGGGTCCCTGGTTTTGGCAGCTCATTCTGCTGGGAGTGGGGTTGGGAGTTTCAAATCCTGGGGGGCTGATGCCAAGGATGCCATGCCTGCTCCCTTCTCCCATTCATATGGCACTGGTGGGCACAGTGGTGCTGTGTGTGGAGATGGAGATGGGTTCCAAGATAAAACCACATTCCCAGGACCTGCACTGCTCCCTCTCCCACGTGCTTTGGGTTTTGGGGAGCTGGATGCCTCCTCTGCGGTCTCACAGGGACCCCTGGTGCCCATGGCAAGTGGTTTGGAGGCTGTGGGAGACAGCCCAACCCCACAGGTAGGAGCTGAGAGGCCCGGGCTTCACTCCTGGCCCTGAACAGTCTGAATTATGTTTTAAAAAATCCACAGACTGAGCTGGATTCTGCATCCTCGTTACTATGGCAACCCAGGGCCAGCACAGCTGGCTCCTGGGCCAGTTACTCGGTGCTGGAAAAAGCCCAGATCCCAGATTGCCATTGCCCAGCTAATTAACTGCCTGCTCTCCCCCCCTTATCTAGAACCAAAGCCTGGAGTGGAAAGGATGGGAAAAGCCTCACGGGACTCACTCGGCTCTGCCTGACCCAGGAGGAGGCAGCAGGAGGGATCCTGTCATCCCAGGATCCACTTTTCTGACACAGCTCTGCTGCAGCAGCCAGGCTGAACCCACCTGTGCTTCCTGCACCTGGCCTTCCCCTTCTTTTGTACATTTGTCCAGCCAAAAAGGGTTAAATAATCAATATTTTGTGCAGAACCTCTTGGGTCTCTTATTCTAAGTGCTGGGTGCCACGCTGTGCCTCTTCCACACAAATTTCCCTGCTCTTTTGGCAAGAAGTGGGGCATGGAGGATTAGAAATGCTCATCTGAAGGAAAAAAAAAGATCTAGGAATAAAATGAGAGATCCAGGAATAAAATGAGTTGGTTTATTAACTTTTTATTGAGAGGGAGGTGGAAGGCACTCGCAGCCCTCCACAGCTCCCTGTCCCAGCCGTGTTTGGCCGTGTTTTTTTGGCAGAGCTCCTCTCTCCCCCCCTCCACCCTGCAGCTGGAAGCTGATCCCTGGATCCTGTGAGCACCCTACTCTGGATCAGCAGTCCATGCCCAGAGAAATGGGGTGTCTGGGGGGCCAGGACCAGCTCCATGGGCAAGGGAGCAGCAGTGAGGGGTTCAGCTCCCATTGGTGTGACCTGCTGCTTTGCCTTACATAATTTTTCCTATATTTAATTGTAAATTGGCTTTTCCCCCTTCCCCCCCACCCTGCAGCCTTGGCTTGAGTCCACAGAGGAGCTGAAAACTTGTTTAATTAATAAGGGAGTAATGAAGTCTCTGATTCCATGGCTTGGGAAGGGACAGTGCCAGCAGCCATGAGTGCTTTGCCAGAGCTCTGAGCTCACTCATCTCCCTAATTTAGGGGGAACCCAGAGCTGGGGAGCAGCAGCAGCTCCCTCCCTTCAGCAGTGCTCCCTGCAGGGAGGGTGTCCAGCAGGAAGGAGGGTGCAGGCAGCCCCTGGGAGTTGTAGAGGGGACAGGCCAGGTACTCACAGGGCCACTCAGCCCAGGCATAGCGCAGCCCCAGCACCAGAGTCCTGCAGCCACTCAGGGCCAGCGTCACCGTGTGGGACCTTACTGCCACCACGGGTGCCAGCAGCCACTGGCACGGGGAGGCCAGGCTGGAGCAGCACACCTGGGGAGCAGAGAAACCCCATCAGTGCTGCTTTCCCTTCTGCAGCTCTTTGGAGAGGATATCCCACTCCTCACCTCAAATGCCTGTGCGTCCCTCTGGCGCCAGATGAGCTCCTGGCTGTAGGTGACATTCAGCAGCCCCCTGGTCACCTCCAGGACAGCTCGGGTGGGAAATGGTCCCTGGAACACGAGGCCCTTGTCCCCATAGGCCACAGCCAAGGCACCCAGCAGCAGTCGGTGAGCCACGCTCTGCTTGTCCCGGGGGTGGACACTGCCCAGGAAGAGGGGAAAGATGGAGCTGGAACCCAAAACCTCCATCCCTACACCCTCACCCCAGCCCAGGACTCACCTGCCATAGGGAGAGTGCTCATCCCCCAGATCCATGGCCACAGCCATGAAAGTGCTGGGCATCCTGGCGTTGGGAACAACCCCCAGGTCGGCTGTCTGGTGCCAGCGGAGCCGGGCAAAGCTGTCATCTGCACTCTCACGGCGGTAGGTGGACAGCTGTGAGGCACAGGGGACATGGGGGAGTGGCTCAGATCCCAAAAGTGGCCACTGTGGTCCCTGCCTGCGATTTTCAGCACTTGGCAGGATGCATATGTGCTTACAGCATCCTCTCCCTGGGCATCCCCCAAGGACAAGGGGAGATGTCAACCCTCTCACCCCCCACACCTGCACAAAGCCAAAGGGGAGACGTGGCTCCGTCTGTCCGGCTGATCCGGTGTGGAACGCCCAGCGCCAGTCAGCAATGAGTGCAGGGAAGGTGCAGTTGTACTGGTCTGTGTTCAGCAGGGTATTCTCCTCACCTGTCCCCCAGAAAGAAGGGCTGGTGAGAGCTTGGTGGGACACTGGGGGCTGCTCCATCCCAGGGGACAGAAATGGGGGCTCACCCTGGTACCAAGCGACGCCCCGCAGGGTCATGTTGAGCAGCGGGTGGATCATGGCATTCCAGAGCACCGAGGGCGTTTTTGGGCCAGAGAGATGCTGATGTGGGGAGGTGCTGGAAGACAAAGCTAGGTTTAAGGAGGGCACAAAGCCCAAAGCAGCCTTTAGGTTAAAGCAAGCACCACGGCAAAGGGAGATCTGGGGTCCCTCTCTTCTCCCTTTATCCACCCAGATGTGCTTATGCTCTTGGCACGGGAGGGGTTTTTATCCAGAGGGGTATAATGATGCATAGAGGGGGCTGTGAGGCTCTGGGAGAAGTGAGGTGGGAAGGGATGAGGATGCTCCCCAAAAGCGTGGTACAGAGCAGGAGGCGTTTCCACAGCACCTTCTCTCACCTCCCTGTGTCCTCTGGGAGCCCACATGCCTGCAGAACCCGGCGGGAGGACCAGGCCTCGACGGGGGTCCCTCCCCAGGCCACCTCCACCAGCCCGATGGGGGTCCCCAGAGCCTCATACAGGGAGCGCCCCAAGAGCCAGCACACGGCCGAGAAGTAGGTGAAATTCCCGTGGCCCAGGTTTTCTGCTCAAGAAACAGCAGGCTGCAAAGGGAAACAGCGGGAAAAAACCCATTTCCAAGCTCTCTTCTGGAGGCACATTGCACTCACCAGCTGTTGGGATGGACCATGGCAAATCAATCTGCTCCAGGTCCTCCAGCTCCACGCCGGAGCGGGCAGGCGCCGCAGCAAAGACACGGACGTAGGGATAGCGAGCGGCGGCAGCGAGCTCCTGGCTGGCATTGGCCACCTGAAGAAGGGCCAGGAGCATGCAGGCTGCTTCCCTGCCTCATCCCTACCTGGTCTGCCCGCTCTGTGCTGAGGGGCATTACCTGCAGGACTGTCATTGCCATGTTGCTCTGCCCACTGCAAAGCCACACGTCTCCAAAGTAGATGTCCCGCAGTGTCACGTTCTCCAAGCCCTGCTCAGCTGTCAGTGCATAGGGACCGCCCCGATCCATTGGGTCCAGGACAGCTCTCCAAGTCCCAGAAGGCTCTGGAGGAAGAGGATGGTGCTTATCTTCCACCACCCTTATGAAGGCCTCAAGACCTTCACAAGGATGTTGGATGAGCAGCCATCAACCAGTAGTGAAGGAGAGGCAACACAGGGAAAAGCTTCTCCATCACAGAGACAGGTTGAGGAAATAGATTTCAGAAGCCCTCTGGCATCAGAAGGACCTCTCTCCTGCAGGAATTTAGGGGTTAAAAAAGAAAACCTGGAAAACAAATGTGTGTCAGAGCAGAAGCTGCTGGGAGGAACTGGGATTACAGGAGCAGCTTGGTGTGTGTGACACTGAGATGTCTCCAGCTAATTTTAGAGGCGCCAAATCGAAGCATAAAGATATTCTGCTGGAGCTTAGCATGGATTTTCTGGCTGGATCCTGCAGATCTTCTGGATTGCTGCTCTCCCACAAGACACCCCCAGGCTCTTCATCTTATGGAGGTACCCTTGGGCAGCACTTTTACCCTCCAAAGGTGATGAGCTCCCTCCCAACTCTTCAGGCAGGGATGTAGCTGGGATTTGAGGTGCCCCTGAGCCCTCCCAGCTCCAAGAAGTTTCTGCTTGCACAGGCAACATCCTTTGGGGCTTAGAGATCCCACAGGGCAGAGATCAAAAGAGAACCTGGAAGTGCTCTGGAGGTTCCTCAGACCTGGTTCAGACAGGGAGAGAAGGTAAATTCCCCTTGTCCCCTCCACAGCCTCTCTGCTGGGCTCAGGCTGTGCGGTGCCACCCACTCCAGCAGCAGCTCAGCTCCCTCTGGGCGCCCACGGGAGCCACTGCTGGCAACCACAGTGAGCAAAGGCTGCACTGCTGGGGAGGGGATGGCTGAGCCCCACAGGTCCCCTGGAGAGGGAAAAGCACAATGTCACCAGCACCTTGCAGCCCCAGGGCAGCAGTGTGACAAACACAGGGGTGGTGCCAAACCCTGTCTCACCCACCCCACCATTGGCTCTGAGCTGGGCTCAGAGCAGTTCTTTGGCCACCAAAACCATCGATTTCTAGTGAAAGTCTGGGACTGACCTTTAACCTGAGCTGTTTTCTCCATGATGACGAGGCCACTGGCACCTGAGAGAATCAGGGTCACCATGGCCCCGAGCTCCCCGTGGCCCCACACCACGGCCCCCGAGGGCTTCTGCTGCAGCACCATGTGGTCACCATAGTAGGAGGCAAAGCTGAGCATCCCCCCTGGAACCAGCAAACAATGCAAACATCAGCTCTGAGAGAAAAACACCCTGACCCCCTCTTAAATACTGATTATTTGAGATCCCACCTAATTTACAGATTCCTGGTCAGCTTTAAGGTGGTTAAAACCACCACAGAGCTGAGGGGGATGCAGAATTTAAATTCCACAAGAGGGAATTCACCTCCTAAAATATAGAGAGCATGTTGCATCTTGTATTACATGGATTTGGGTACAGATTTTGGTAAAAATTCCTCTAATAGCAGCATGGGAGTGTCTCTCCCAGCCCAGCCTTGCTAATGAATGTTATGATGTATTTTTCCCTTGAAAAAGGTTTGTCAAAAGTGGGATGGAAAACATTGGGTGTGCAGCATTGGCAAAGGCACCTTCAGTGGAGATGGAAGGAGAAGGCTCAGCCCTGGCACCCCCAAAAGCCCCATTTTTGCAGTGTGAAAAGAAAATCATATTTGAAAAGGGGGTCAGAAGGAATGTGTGAGGGGTGATCTGGGCAGAGAACCCCAGTGACCAAAGCAGAGCTCATGGAGCCTCATCTGCTCTGCAGCTCATCCTAGGCTGGGTTTTTGGGAAGGGAAGGGAAAGGGAAAGGGAAAGGGAAGGAAAGGAAAGGAACGATGTTCTTGGCCCTTCAGGAGTCAGCTGCATCTCTGGTCCCGCTGCCTCATGCCACAAGGCTCCGGGAGTTATATAAAAAACAAGTCGGAGGAGAAAAAAAAGCCTAAAACTGAGACGCCAGGGAAGAGTGGAAGCTATAAAAAGCAGCTGGGAGGAGGGAAGGGAAGAAGAAGGGAGGAGGGAAGGGAGGAGAGCCCACGAGACACCACCAAGGAGCCGCATGCGGCTCCCACCTTACGTAAAGCATCGTCCCACGGCAGCAGAGCTGGGCCAAGGGCGTTGGGGAGGGGCTGGGGGTGTGAAGGGCATCAAAGTGGGACTCGGGGGATGCAAAGGGCATTGAACTGAGATTGGGGGGATGCCACGCTTGTCAAAGTGGGACTCAGGGTGTGCAGAGGGCGTCAAACCGCGGCTCTGGGGGTGAAGAGGGCATAGAAGCAGAGCTTCGGGGTGCGCAGAGTGTGAAAGATGGGTGGGGGGTAATAAAGGCATCAAAACTGGGCTAAAGGGGATGCCAAGGGCTCCAAAGTGGGGCTGGGAAGGCACCAAGGACTCCAAAGTGGGGCTCTGAGTAGTGCCCCCACTCAGAGGGGCACTCTCACAGAGGGGCTGGGGGTTCAAAGGGTATCAAAGCGGGGCTGGGAGGATTTACAGGAGGCGCCAAGAGAGGCACCCGAAAAGGAGTTGGGGAAATGCCAATGCACGTACGAGGAGCGTGCAAAGGGCACCAAATCAGGGCTTGGGAGGGCTTAGGGAATTCCCTTGGCACCGGAGCCGGGCTGCTGCGATGCCAGGGGTTCTGGCGGTGCCAAGTGCCCCGAAATGGGTCTCGGGGGGTCTCAGGGGAGGCTCGCTCCGGGGCCCGGCTGCAGAGGATGCCCGCGGGGCTGGGGGGCCGGAGGGTGACCTTGCCCAGCCCTTTACCTGCGGCCGCCGGAGCCAGAGCCAGCAGCGCCAGCAGCGCCCACGCCGCCATCCTGGGGGCACAGCGGACTGCGAGGGCGCCGGGACCCGCGGTACTCCCCGGTGCTGCCCGGTACGGGCCGGTACCGCCCGGTACCCTCCGGTGCCCCCCGGTACCCCCGGCCCGCCCCGCCCCTCAGGCGGGCCCGGCGCGCGGGGGCGGGGCCTGGGCACGCCCCGCCCATGGGGGGAGCGGTTGCCAAGCGACGGCGTCCGCAGCACGGCCTGAGGTGCAGGCGCTGCCCCGTCCGGCTCTGACGGGAGAAGCCGAGAGCAAAGGCCGGGAGCGCGGGGCCGAGGGTTGCGGAGCTGCGGGGGGAGCCGGGGCACACCCGGGGAGAGGAGCTGGGACACACCGGGGAACGGGAGCCGCGGGCCCCCCGCCCCCGCTCACCCCGCACAGACCGCGCGTGCGCAGAGAGAGAGAGAGAGAGGCGGCGGCGCGCGTGCGCGGCGGGCAGGGAGCGTGTCTCCCCCTAGCGGCGGTTCTGGCCCCCTCAGACGCTGGGCCGCGGGTTCGAGTCCCGGCGGTGCCCGGTGGCACCGGGCGCTGTGGGCTGCGGTGAATCCCGGGCTGCAGAGGGTCCAGGAGAAGCGACCATGTCCATCGCCGCCGCCAACACCAGCATGAGGGTGCCCGCCGGCTTCCGGAACCTGCTGGAGGGACTGGCACGGGAAGTGCTGCGGGAGCAGCCCACCGACGTGGTGGCCTTTGCAGCGCAATACTTCCAAAAGCTGCTGGAGAGCAGAGAGGGTGAGTGGCCTTGCCCAGCAGCCACCCCCACACTGCCATCCCCTGCCCCACGCTGCATTGCCCGCCCAGCCTGCCCCATCTGCCCATCGCCAGGGCGTCAGGCCTGCCCCACATGTCCCTTGCCCAGGGTGTCAGTCCTGCCCCCCGTGCCCACCACCTACAGCATCAGGGCTCTCCTGTGTGCCCAAACTTGCCCTTGTGCCCATCGCCCATGGCTTTGTGTCTGTCCCAAATGTCCACCACCATTGGCCATCAGGCCTCTCCCGTGTTCCCAAACCTGCCCATGGCCTTGTGCCTGTCCCAGATGTCCACCACCATTGGCCATCAGGCCTTCCATTTGTGCCATCGCCCAGGATGTTGTGCCTGTCCCATATGCCCATCACTCGTGGTACCAGGTGCCCACTGCATGTGGCATCAAGCCCTCTCCTTCCCCAGCTGGTGGCATTGACCCGGTGGCGTGGGGAGCCATGCTGGAGGACGACCGTCTCACCTGGCCTCCTTCCGAGGTAGGCTGCCCTCCATTCAGGTGCCAAGAACCACACTGGGTCCCTGCTCCCCCGCTGTCCCTGCCCCCCTTGTGCCACATCATCTAAATTTTCTTCTTTCCTCCAGGACCTGAAAGAGGCCAAGGACACGGAGGGGTAGCAGGCAGCACTGGCAGGGGCAGGCAGCAGGCACAGCTCTGGATCACTGTGATTCCACCCCAAAACGAGTGGAGAGGAGCCAAAGGGGAGCATGTCCCCGTAACCCTCATGAACTGGGACACCTCTCTGGAGATGCAACCGCAGCACTTGCCCCAACTCCCCCATTTCCCACTGTCCAACCCCAAAACTAAAAAAAGCCCCTTGGTCCTCCCCTGGCTCCTGCCCTTTTCCCGTGGGTGGGTGCTCCACTCCCATCCTGCCCCTGCGGTGCTGTTTTAATGAGGAATTTTATTAACGAGGTCCCCGCTGTTATTAATGTCGATCACTTGAGATTTCTCCCCGAAAAATCCTGGGTTTGGGGCTGAGCTGAGTACGGGATGATATTTTTAGCCTCTATATTTAGGCCCCTGCATCCCTGGAGGATGGAAGAAACTTCATAACATCCCAGCGTGAAGGAATGATGTGACATTGCTCCTCCATAAGCTGAGATACCTCCATGGAATTCTGGGGGGCACACAAGAGGCCCCCAGTCCTATTTCCACTTGTGAAATTCATATTTTCCAATACAGCGCGGTTTCAAAATCCCCCCCAAAAAGTGGGGTTTGCGTCGAAGCCGGCTGCTCTATTTTTGGAGAGGACTGAACCCCCCCATCCATGCTCACCCCGTTTTTACCCCCTCTTTCCTGTTTTCCATCGCCATATGTGGCGCTCGCCCACGGCACGGGGCATGACAGCGGCTCCCCCGGGAAAAACAGGAAGGAGGGATGGGGAAAAAAAGCTGGCGGGGACCCCGTGCCGGGGCTGATGCCAACCAGCTACGCCTTGACCCCCCCTCCAGCACCGCCCCGCCGGCTGCCGGCTCCTGCTTCGCCCAGGGCAGCATTCCAGCATCCAATTCCCTTTGCTTTTAAGGTTTTTTCCCCTGTTTTTAAAGGATTTTTTAACACCTCGGTGCCACCATCTCGAACCACGACGGCGGGATGTTCTCAGCGGGTCTCGCCGGCTGCACTTGTCGTTCTGCCCTTCCAAAATCTGAGTTGTTGCCTTGGAATTCGAATGTTGGAGGTGCTGGAGCACCTGAAAAAGCATCCTTCAGATGAAGGGGTCCAAGGAGGAAAAATGCAGAGCCTGGAACAGGCTCAAACCCGCCATTAATGATTAGAAATGTTCTGGCATTTCGCGTCCCTCCTCCGCAGCCGCAGCCTGCGGGAGACGGCGGCGCTCGGCGGCTCTGCCAGGACCCGGCTGCCATGGAGGGAGCAGATTCTGGGGGCTAATTGAGGGACTAATCCTCCTTTTGGGGCTAACTTCTCAGATCCATGACCCCGAATGATTGACTCAGGTCAATCAGCCCAAAAACCCTTCCCACTTAACAAACAGCCGGTCTTCTCTCATTGGAGCAGGCAGTGATGGATCTGGAGGGTCTAAAATCCAGGGAAGGATCTCTTCCCATCAAAAATCCCAGCAGAGCTGCCAAGGCTTCTCCTGGAAGCTGCAGCAGGGTTTTCTGGAGCAGAGCTCTTCCCACCCCCCACCCACCGTGGTGTGCTTGTGGAAAGAAGTGATGGTGGAAAAGCTCTCCAGTGGGAGAGCGGAGTGGCTCACAGGGGATTTGAGGGATGCCTGGAAGCATTTCCCAAGGGGAATTTGGGTGCCTGGCATGTGCTGGGGCAGGGGTGACCCCCATCAACCTCCAAGTGTGGGTGAGGCTGCTGAGGGAGGTGGCAGTGGTGGGATGTGCCTGGGATGGGGTGGGGTGGGATGGGGAGCAGGGTGTCCTGCGAGCTGGGGTGTCGGGGGACAAGAGGTGACACCGCCACGTGCACCCAGCAGGAGTGGCCCTGGAGAAAGAGATGGAAATGGGAGCAAGGATGGTGATATGGCAGGGGACAGGGCCAGGGATGAGGGTGATGATGGGGATGGGGACAGGGAGAGGGATGGGGTTGAAGCTGGGAAGGGGAGCAGGGATTGGCTTTATGAAGAGGATGGGGACGAGAAGTGGGATGGGGATCATGACAGGGATGGTGATAGAGATGGGGACGGGGATGATGGTGGGGATGGAGGAGGCGGTGGAGGTGATGGGGATGAGGTCAGGGATGGGCACAGGGCTGATGGCAGCAGAGGGGACAGTGCCCATTCCAGTGCCAGTGGGACAGGGATGCTAATGGGGATGATGATGGTGAAGATAATGGTGGCAAAGAGGAAGGTCAGAGCCACCAGGCCCCCAGGCAGGATGACCCCCGTGAGCAAACCTGGCCAGGGGGAGGCAGCGGGGCCGGGCTGTGCGGGTGGGCCGGGGTGCTGTGCCCGCCTTGGGGGGGCCAGGCTGTGTTTTGGGGGCTGGCTGGAGCAGCCTCGGCGCGGAGCCCACGGGCGACTTGTGCAGTTGCTTAGCAACTCCCAAACCCGGATTAGAGGCGAGCGAGGCAGGGATGGGGGGGTGTGGGCTGCAGCCCCCCGCATTGCCCTGGGGGTCCCTCCTGTTCCCCAGGGTGCCCCAGCTCGCCCTGCCAGCCCCAGCACCTCGGCGTGGTCTGGGGTGGCAGCAGGGTCTGCAGGGAGCACCGAGGGTGTGAAAGTGGCTGGGACTGCAGGTCTGGTAGGAGAACACCCCAAATGTGAGGGGGGCAGATGCTCCTGTGAGTGGGGAAGGGACCCCCAGACCCCCAAAGTGGATCCCATTCCTCTGCTTGGATGTGCAGCTGGGCACATCAGCCCTGGGGTTCTGTGGGTGCTCGGTGGGACTGTGTGCCCCCATGCCCACCCTTCCTCACCATCTTCATCCTTGCCATCCTCATCCTCACCCTCCTTCAGGACCAAGTCCTAAGTAGGTCAAGAAGGTTTTTTCCCCCCCCATGCAAACCACCCAGGGGGCAAAACCTGCCTCCAGCATCACTGTGGGTCATGTACCTCCCAAAAATGAACCCATCACCCCCATTTGCTATAGCTTTGTCCCCCAAAAAACCCTCCATGCCAAAGGCAGGGCTCATCACATCTTGGCTCGCGTCCTCTGCATGTGATGTTGTATTCCACGAAACTCCAAAGCGAGCTGCCGGCTCCTTTAAGTGTTAGGAGGGAGTTGGAGGCTGCAAAATAAAATTGGAGGAGGGAAAAAAAAAAAAAAATTAAAAAAAAAAAAAGAGAGAAAGGGAGGAAAAAAAAAAATAAGGCACCCCTCCTTCCCCCCCAAAAGCCTGGCAGGGGTGTCGGGCTGATAGGCTCGCCCGGAGGAAAGCGCATTACGTAGGCAAGCGGCTCCGCTCAACTTGCCACCTGCGCCGGGAGAGCTGCCGGGGAAGCGAGATCCTGCCGGAGCCCCTCGCCCGCCGCTGGCCGCCCACCCGCCCTCCGCCATGGACTGCTGCAACGTAGGTGCCCGTGCTTCCTTCCCCGGCCCCGCTCCGCTCCTGCCTTCCATCCCTGCCCACATCCCTGACCCCCCGCGCTGGGGGCTTTGGGGGTTTTGGGGGCTTTGGGGGCTTTGGGGGGGTTTGGGGTGCGGGGGGTGCTGCGCCCACCCAGAGCTCACCCAACTCTGCGGCCCCCCCAGCGCTGCTGCTCCTTCCCCAGCCCCCCGATCCCCACTCCTGCTCACCCCAGTTCGGGCTCCATCCCACGGCCAGCAGCCTGACCCCACAGCCCACGGAGGAAAATCCCCCCCCCCGACCTCGAATCCAGCTTTTATCGAGCTTTTTCTTCCCCCCACCCCACAATTGCTCTACAGGTGGGATCGGGGGTTGCCTATGGAAAAAGGGCTCAATTGGGGTGCACCCCTCTCTCCTCAACCGAGGGTGAGCTCCCCTCCTCCTGCTGAACCAGCCTGGGGAGAAAACCACATCCTTTCTCCCTGACCCCCTGACTTTTCCTGCCCCTTTCCCCCTTTTCCTCCCCCTTTCCCCTTTTTTTTACCCCTTTCCCCATTTTTTCCCCCTTTCCCCACTTTTTCCCCCGTTTTCCTCCTCCTGCTAAGACAGCAGCACAGGGAAAAGCCCCCATCTCTCTTCCTGAGCACCTCCAGAGAGGCAAAGCCCACCCTGGATATAGGATTTTTCCTGCCTGGATGTAGGATTTTTCCTACCTGGATATAGGATTTTTCCTGCCTGGATATAGGATTTCTCCCCTATGTATAGGACTTTTCTCCCTCCTATGTAGGATTTCTCCTTCTGAATATAGGATTTCTCCCCTAGATACAAGTTTTCATCAGCTGCATAGAGGTTTTCACCCCATGGATATGGTGGTTTTCCACTGGATATAGGATTTCTGCTGCGAATATAGGATATGGCCCCCTGTTTATGGGTTTGTGGGTTTTCTTCCCTCAATATAGGATGTCTCCCCTGGATATAGGATTTTTTTCTCCTGAATATATGTTTTTCCTACCTATATACAGGATTTCTCAACTTGGATATAGGTTTCTGCCACCTGTATGTAGGATTTCTTCCCTGAATATAGGATTTCTCCCCTGAATTTAGGATTTCTCCCCTGAATATAGGATTTCTCCCCTGCATATAGGAAATGCCCCCACATATATAGATTTCCTCCACCTGTATATGGTATTTCTCCCCCTGGATATAGGATTTCCTCTCTCCTAATATAGGATTTCTCTCTTGGATATAGGATTTCTCGCCTGGATATAGGATATGCCCCTCCATGTACAGGTTTTCCCCCCTGACTATAGGATTTCCTTCTCCAGATATAGTATTTCTGCCCTGGATATAGGTTTCTCCCACCTGTATATAGGATTTCTCCCCTAGATATAGGTTATTCTCCCCCACCTCTGCATATATAGGATATCTCTCCTGAATATAGGATTTCTTTCCTAGATATAGGATTTCCTTCCCCTGGCTATAGGATTTCTCCCCTGGCTATAGGATTTCCAGCCCTGGCTATAACATTTCCACCCTGGACATATCATTTCCACCTTGGACATATCATTTCCACCTTGGAACTATCCTCACCTTTCACAATGGTAAAACAACCTGAGCAACTTGGTGGAACCATGGCATGCTCCAATGGGATGAACTTCCTCCCCCGTGAATCTACAGCTTCCAAATAAGCCCCCCAAAACTCCTTTAAGTGCCTGTGGGGCAACACAAAGGCGTCACCCCCACAGCTGCTGGCACTGGATCATCCAGTGCCAGCTCATTTCCACCTCATTTCATTTTCCCGTGTTTTTCTTTTTTTTCCCATTGAACTTGGTGCTGAGTCCAGCTGCTCTGGTGGGCTGTGGCAGGAGGGGAATGGGTTACAGTGATTTGTCCTTGGTGGGGCTTTTCCTCCCTTCTGGCATCACTGCTTTCCTAAATTTCCTGATGTTTCCAACCAAAGCCCTGAGGAGGGATGCAGGAGGATGCAACAGGCTATGAGGAAAGGGAAAACTGAGGCACGACCAGCTCATTTTGTGCAGGATGGCCTCCAGCCCTCTGCCAAAAATACCCCCCAGAACCCAACCTCTGCTCCATGGATTTTCCTCTCCCTGCATCATCACCCTGGCTGGACTCTGGCTTCCTGCAGCGTGTGCTCCAGGGTTGCCATTTCCCCAAGACACCCGCAAGCGACCCCAATTTTTAGCAAAACCCCTCATTTTTAGCAAAGGAGCATAATTTTTTAATGAGTAAACCTAATTTTTAGAACAGGGGCTCATTTAAGACCTTCTTGAGCAGATTATTTGGGGAGAGGGCTGAGCTGTTTGAGGTCCCAGCTGTAACCCTGCCATTGGCACCGCCAGGAGGGAGCCTGCACAAAGCTGGACGAGGACATCCTGGACATCCCTTTGGACGATCCCGATGCCAACGCGGCAGCTGCCAAGATCCAGGCTAGTTTCCGTGGCCATATGACCCGCAAGAAGATCAAAGGGGGCGAGATCGATCGGAAAACCAAGGACGCCGAGTGCGCCAACAGCACCCGCGGCGGCGACCTCCGCAACGGCGACTAGGTACCCCCCAAATCCCGCTCTTCCCCCCAAAACTGGGTCATTTCTGCGAGGATGCTGCTCTGAGTGTCCTTTGCTCTGTTGATTTGGGATGGAGCATCCTTCCCTGCAGACATTTGGGATGGAGCATTCTGCTCTGTGCAGATATGGGATGGAGCATCCTTCCCTGCAGACATTTGGGATGGAGCATCCTTCCCTGTGCAGATATGGGATGGAGCATTCTGCTCTGTGCAGATTTGGGATGGAGCATCCTTCCCTGTGCAGATTTGGGATGGAGCATTCTGCTCTGCACAGATATGGGATGGAGCATCCTTCCCTGCTCAGATTTGGGATGGAGCATCCTTCCCTGTGCAGATATGGGATGGAGCATCCTTCACTGTGCATATTTGGGATGGAGCATCCTTCCCTGTGCAGATTTGGGATGGAGCAACCTTCCCCACGCTGATTTGGGATGGAGCATCCTTCCCTGTGCAGATTTGGGATAGAGCATCCTTCCCTGTAGAGATTTGGGATGGAGCATTCTGCTCTGCACAGATTTGGGATGGAGCATCCTTCCCTGTGCAGATTTGGGATGGAGCAACCTTCCCCACACTGGTTCAAGGTGGAGAAGGGTTTTTTCCTCCCAGGAGATGGAAACACACAGGCAGGCAGCCCCTGCCTTGCCCTAAATTTGGGTGCGCGCCGTAGTAGTTGGGAAGGATGGGAAGTAGGATGGGAAGGCGCAGCCCTAGATTTGGATTGAATCTCTCCCTTAGCAACACCACCCCGAGCGCCTCGCCTCAGCACATGCTATTTTTAAAAGCCTGTGTCACAGTCTCCTGGCAGGAAAAGGTAAATTTAAAAAGCGCCCACGGTGCCGAGGCCGCGTGGCATTGGAGCCCCGGTGGTGGCAGCGCCGTGCCCGGGCCGTGCCCTGCGCTGTGCCGGTGCCGGGAGCGCGGGATGGCCCCGGAGAGCGGCGGGGCCCGCTCGGGGTTAGCGGCGGGGAGGGAGCGCTGCCGGCTCGGCCACGTGAGTGTGGCGGGGCTGGGGGAGATGCAGCTGCGATGGAGCTGGGATGGAGCTGGGGTGCAGCTGGGATGGAACTGGGATGCAGGTGGGATGAGACTGGGGTGCAGCTGGGATGGAACTGGGATGAGACTGGGGAGCAGCTGGGATGAGACTGGAATGCAGCTGGGATGGAACTGGGGTGCAACTGGGAAGGAACTGGGATGGAGCTGGGATGCAGCTGGGATGGGACTGGGATGCAGTGGGCATGAGACTGGGGTGCAGCTGGGATGAGATTGGGATACAGCTTGGATGGAGCTGGGGTGCAGCTGGAAAGGAACTGGGGTGCAGCTGGGATGGAACTGGGATGGAACTGAGGTGCAGCTGGGATGAGACTGGGGTGTAGCTGGGATGGAACTGGGATGCAGTGGGGATGGATAGGAGTGCAATGGGGATTCAGTGCAGATGCAGTGGGGATGGACTGAAGATGCAGCGGGAATGCAGTGGGGAGGAAGAGGAGGATGCAGTGAGGATGCAGTGGAGATTCAATAAGGCTGCAGTGGGAAGGAACTGGGGATGCAGTGGGGATGGAAGTGGAGCTCAGCTGGGACACAGTGGGGATGAACTGAGGGTAGAGTGGGAACAGAACTGAGATGTGATGGGGGAGCAATGGGGATGCAGTGGGAATGCACTGGCGAGTCAGTGAAAATGCAGTGAGCATGCACTGAGGATGGAGAGGGAATTCAGTGGGGCTGGGATGAGAATGAACTGAGGATGCAGTGGGGGTTTTGTGAAAATCCAGTGGGGACAGTGTGGAAACACAGTGAGGCTGCAGTGGGGCTCCAAAGGGGATGCAGTGAAGATGTGAGGGGATGAACTGGGGATGCAGTGGGGATTCAATGGGACTGCAGTGAGGGTTGAGCAGGGATGCACTGGGGCTGCACTGGAGCTGCAGTGAGGATGTCAGAGGGCTGCAGTGAGGAGGCAGCTGCCAAGTGTAGTTGCTGTGCAGCTTCCTAGGGCCCAGAGGTTCCTTTGGGGTGTCTTATTAGGGGGGCTGAGCAGGTTGGCAGCAGGGCAGCCGGGTTCCCCTCCTCCTGTCACGGTGCTCTGCCTAGGGGGTGCATGCAGGGGTCCCCCCCCAGGTTCCTGGGCTGGGTGAGGGCAGTGTGGGCAGCAGTGGAGGCAGGACAAGGGTGCAGGCAGGGTGTGGGCGGGCTGCAAGTACAGCACGGGCAGGGTGTGGGCAGGGGGAGGGCACGGAGAGGGGGCAGGCTGCAGGAGCAGCCCGGGAGCAGGGGGCAGGGCGTGGGCAGGGTGCAGTCAGGGCACGGGGTACAAACAAAGCTCAGGGTGCAGGGTACGGGCAGGGTGAAGGCTGCAGGGTGCAGACAGGGCATGGGGAGCAGGCAGGCACAGGGTGCAGAGAGCACTAAAGGGCACAGGGTACAGGCAAGGCTCAGGGTGCAGGGCACAGGGAGGGCACAGGATGAAGGGTACAGGCAGAGTGCAGGGCACAGGGTACAGGCAAGGCTCAGGGTTCAGGGTACAGGCAGGGCAGGGTGCAGGGAGGGCACAGGGTGCAGAGAGCATTAAAGGTGCCGGCAGGGCACAGGGTGAAGGGTACAGGCAGGGTGCAGGGCACAGGGTATAAACAAGGCTCAGGGTGCAGGGTACAGGCAGGGTGAAGGCTGCAGGGTGCAGACAGGGCATGGGGAGCAGAGAGCACTAAAGGTGCCAACAGGGCATGAGGTACAGACAAGACTCAGGGGTACAGACAGGGTGCAGGGCACAGAGAACAAACAAGGCTCAGGGTGCAGGGAGGGCACAGGGTACAGAGAGCACTAAAGGTGCAGGCAGGGCACAGAGCGCAGGGTACAAACAAGGCTCAGGGTGCAGGGTACAGGCAGGGTGGAGGGTGAAGGGTACAGGCAGGCATAGGGTGCAGAGAGCACTAAAGGTGCAGACAGGACATGAGGTACAGACAAGACTCAGGGGTACAGACAGGGTGCAGGGCACAGGATACAGGCAAGGCTCAGGGTTCACAGTACAGGGTACGGGGTACAGACAAGGCTCAGGGTACAGGGCACAGGCAGGGCACAGGGTACAGGCAAGGCTCAGGGTACAGGGTACAGGGTGAAGGGTACAGACAAGGCTCAGGGTACAGGGCACAGGCAGGGCACAGGGTACAGGGTACAGGGTACAGGCAGGCCGTGCCCAGGCTGACCTCTCGCTCTCTCCTTGCTTGCAGGGGCCACCAGCTGCTGACCGGACACCCCTCGCCACCGACCCCCTCCCAGCGCTGCCCGCCGAGGCCCAGGAGCCCCCGCTTCACCCCCTGCCCCCCGCATGCGTCCC
The DNA here is from genome assembly GCF_028551555.1 of Melozone crissalis. Lineage (NCBI taxonomy): Eukaryota > Metazoa > Chordata > Aves > Passeriformes > Passerellidae > Melozone > Melozone crissalis. The sequence goes on along the minus strand of NW_026535896.1, from coordinate 2,429,791 downwards.
CCAGGGTCCCCCCACAGCCAGGCCCCGCCCCTGTCCCTGGCTGTCCCCCCCCACCCCAGACATCCCCCGCCCCAATAAACGCCCCTGCCAGAGCCCCGGCCTGTCCTCGGTGCCTTCTGATGCCACCGGCAGAGCGGGGAGGTCACAGCGGGCAGGGGGAGGGCTGGAGGTGCCAGCAGGGACCTCCCATGTGTGTGTACAACACGCTCCAGGCACGTGTGACATCTCTGCCAGGCTGGGACGCGACATCAGGGTGTGCTGTGACATCACTGTGGGTGGGAGATGACCTGTGAGGTGCTGGCATGAGATGGGTGGTGATGTCACTACTGGACAAGTGACAGCTGCTGTGACACCATGCAGGTGTGTGTGACGTCACTGCTGGGTGTGTGACACTGTACAGGTGTGTGTGACACTGTACAGGTGTGTGTGACGTCACTGCTGGGTGTGTGACACTGTACAGGTGTGTGTGACACCGTACAGGTGTGTGTGATGTCACTGCTGGGTGTGTGACACTGTACAGGTGTGTGTGGCACTGTACAGGTGTGTGTGATGTCACTGCTGGGTGTGTGACATAATACAGGTGTGTGTGACACTGTACAGGTGTGTGTGACGTCACTGCTGGGTGTGTGACACTCTACAGGTGTGTGTGACATGTGTGATGCCATGCAGGTGTGTGTGATGGGTGGAGTGACATCATTCCACTGTGTGTGATGTCACCACCAGGCGTGACTGTGGGTGTGACATCATACAGGCACGTGTCACGTCCCTGCTGTGTGATACTAAGTGTGACATCATGCAGGCACACATGACATCCCTGATGGACATGTGACATGCATGTATGGCATCATCCAGGCCTCAGTCAGGTGCTGTGATGTCACACACTCATTGTGGCATCGCACCCCCTGACACAGGGAGTGACATCACAGTCATTGGGTGTGACGATGTCACCTCAGCCTGAGGAGCTTGGCTGGTGCACTGTGACATCACCCTGCCCCGTGACATCACCCAGAAGGTCGTGGGACATCCCTCCCTGCCTCGAAATCCGCACAAACTCACCCAAAGCGCCGGTGCTGGGCAGCGCAGCAGCTTTTAATCAGAAAACCCCTAAAAAAAGTGTGTGTGTGTGTCCCCATCACCTCCCTCCCCCCACCCCTACTTTCTTTTGTGAAAAAAATCCCTCATTTCACCTGATATATAGATATAGAAAAAAAAAAAACCATAAAAGGGGACCCCCCTGAGGCAGGGCTGGGGCTGGTTTGGGGGGTGATATTTATGGGGTCCCTCCAAATGCAGAGAGCCCCTGCACCCATTAAACACACCCACGATGAGTCCAGCTGCTCGAGGCATCTGTTAAAAAGAAAAGGAAACCCCAAAAAGGGACCAAAACCACCCCAGGAATCGGGGAGTGGGATGGGCTGGCTGTGGGCACCCCGTTTTTGGGGTGCTCACACCAAGGAGCCCGCTCGGCTCTGCGCTGGCACCATGACTGGCACGGCTCCGGCCCGTGCCAGGCTGGAGGGGGGCAGCGCGCCCGCGGCGGCAGTGGGGGGCTCCGGGCGGCGCCGGGGGGTCCCGTTGGCGGCGGGGGGGGACAGGCTGGGGGGCCGTGCCCCTGCCCGGGGCGGGGGGCCCCGGTAGCTGCCGGTGCTGGTGAGGATGGAGGCGGTGTCGGACGGGGCTCTGGCTCCGTAGCCTTGCCGCGTGCCCGCGATGGAGGACAGCGTGCTGGTTTTGGACAGGGTGTCTGAGGCCGGCCTCCTCGGCCATGAAGGGGTTTTGGGGGCCACGGCGTCTTCCCTGCCAAGAGGGGAGAGTGTCAGAGAGATCAGCCCTGGGAACCCTTCCATCCCTCCATCCCTCCCTCCACAGCGTACTCTCCCTGAGCAGTGAGGGTGAGCAGACATCCTGGACCCCCAAACAGAGGGACAAAAGGGAGAGGGAAAAACAGGTGGAAAATCCCCTTGTTAATTCTGAAACCTCATAACAACTGGCCAGAGGTGGAAACTTTCTTCCTGATTGCTGCCTCTGGAGCATATTGATGACCGGCCAGAGATGAAGAACTCCTCCCCACTATTAACTCTGAGCCTGAGAAATGATGGGCCAGAGGTGGAAACACCCTCCTTGCCCATTAACCCTGAAACCTAATGATTATTTGAACCCCCTCCACAGGAAGAGTTCCTCACTTGATCTCATTGGCTCCCTCCTCCTGGCTGTCACGTTTTTTCCTCCTGTAGCCAACAAACTTCTGGGCAAAGAAGATGATGGTGGCAAGGGCACCCAGGGAGCCCAGCACGGCGCCGGCGATGACTGCTTTGGTGCTTGCTGCCAGAGAGAGACAGAGATTCCCTCATTGCCTTATTCCCATAGGGACCTCATGGGGACTGTGTCCCCTTCCCCAACCCTGTGGACACGTACTCACTTGATTGTACCTCCAGGACAATGCTGCAGTTCTCAGAACCTGCTTCGTTTTCAGCCCTGCAGACGTAGACCCCCGACATTTCCAGGGAGAGGTTGGTCAGCTTGAGGGTGCCCTTGGCCCGGTCTGCAGGTGAGAAATTTGGGTGCTGCCTCACCCAAAGCCACTCCCACACCCTCCACCTCCTCGTGCAGGAAGTGCTCAAGGGGATGAAATCTGAATCTTCTCAGGATGTTCCAGCCCACTCCCCAGCCCCACACTGGTGCCACCTTACCCTGGGCAGGGGGAAAGAAGACCTGCAGGGTGGGCGGCTCGCGCTGCCACTGGTACATGGGCGAGGGCTTCCCCTTCTTGGAGGAGCAGCTCAAGGTGACGTTGGCCCCCACGACGGCGTTGCCGTGCAGCTGGCACGTGGGGGTGGCCGGCGGCACTGTGGGCACAGGTGTTAGTCCTGAGGGACACCATGGGGAGCGCCAAGGGAGCCGGGGGGACTGGGGGAGCCTTACCCAGCACGGTGAGGTTGATGAGGCCGACGTTCTTGTGCATCCTGATGATGTCATCCACCACGTTGACCGTGCACATGTACTGACCCGAGTCTTGCTCGCGGGTGGCGTTGATGAGCAGCGAGATGTTGCGGGTCTCGATGGGATGCAGGAACCCCACGCGGGACTTCAGATCTGTCTCCTCCACCTTCACCACCCCGCCTATGACTGACAGGATCTGCATTGGGGAAATACCACATGCTTTTGCTTCCAGATCGTGCTGCTGGAGAGAAAAGCCCCTCAAAATCCCATAAGCCCCCTCCAGCCTTACCTCTGCTGCAGGCAGCTCCCCACCACAGGCACAAATACCCCTGGCATGGGCACTATGAGCAACTGTTCCATCAGGAGCATCTCCCCATCAGGAGCACTCCAAGTGGTGCCCCATTGTGGACATTTCCCATTGTAGGCACCATGGGCATTTCCCAAGGACATCTCCCCACCAGGGGTATCTCGCACCTTCCTATTGCAGGCACCCCGGGCATGATCCCAGTGTGGGCATCTCCCCTCATGGGCACAATGAGCACTTCCCCACCACAGGCACCTCCTGATCATGAGGACCACAGTCATCTCCCCAGTGTAAGCATTTCCCACCATGGACACCACAACACCTGCCTGTACAGGCATCTCCCCATCTTGGATGTCTCCCCGTCTTGTGTCTCTCCCTGCTGTGGGCACCACAACATCTCCCTACTGCAGGCACTGTGGGCATGACCTCATTGTGGGCATCTACACATCACCATGAGCACCCTCCATCAAGGGTACCCCCATGGTGGGCACCATGAGATCCCCCCATGGTGGACACCACCCCCTCACGGGCACTACAAGCAGCTCCCCATGGGTATGGGGATGGCACCATGGCTATGTCCCCATGGTGAGCACCATGAGCATGTCCCCCGTGGTGGTCATCTCCTCATGGTGGGTGCCATGAACTTCACCCCATCATGGGCCAACTGTCCACCATGGGCACCACAAGCATGGCCCCACTGTGGGAACCCCACACATCTCCCCATGGGCACATCCCCACCATGAGCATCTCCCCTTTGTGGGCATCTCCCCATCATGGGCACCACGTCCTTCCCATGGACACTTATCCACTGTGGGCCACCATGAGGATCCCCCTTCATGGGCATTTACCCATTGTGGGCATTTCCCTGCACGGGCACCATGAGCACCATCCCATTGTGAGCATCAATGGTGGGCACCATGAGCTTCCTTCCAGCATAGCCACCTCATCATCATGGGCTTCCTTCCATCATGGCCACCTCATCATCATGGGCATCCTTCCACCATGGGCACTGTGCCCACTACCCCATGGTGGGCACCATAATCTTCCCCCCATCATGGGCACCACCAGCAGCCCCTCCATGGTCCCTGACCAGCTTGGTCCCCTCCATCTCCAGTCCTGCAGCCCCTGCCCTCTCCTCACCTGGAAGGGAGCAGGTTTCTTGTTCAGCATCCAGGTGATGTAGGGCTCTTGGTGGGAGTGGCTGGAGTACCAGACAGGCAGCACTGCCTGCTGCCCCTCCACAGAGAACACCAGGCTCGTCCCCACGTGCACCTCCAGCACGGCCAAGGAGACACCTGCCCATGGGAGAGGGAAGAAATGGGAAATGACTCAACCCCAGGTGCTACTTCTCCACAAAACCTCACTGTGAGAAAAACCCCCATTCCCAAGACAAAAACAACAATCCCAGGTTATCACCAGGAAGCTGAGCCAAGAGAACATTCTGCCTCCTTCCCTGCCACAGGAAGGGCTTTCCGCCTGCTCCGGAGGACGCGGGACGTTGCTGCTCCCTCCCACCCCAGCTTCCGCCCCACACTCAGCTTGGGAATTCCTAAGGCACAAGTCACCCTTCCCAGGAAACAGCCAAATCCAGCAGGCAGACACCCCCTTAGCTCAGTACTGGGGTACTCCCAGCCTCCCGTGATGCTGCACCAGATCCCATGGGATTTATTTGTAGGGCTCTCCCATGTGCGCCCCACAAGCCTTTCCCAGCATCCCATTTTTGCTGCCAGCACTGAACTGGGATAATCCATCAGTGGCTTCCTCTGGTACCCCATCTCATTTGACCCCAAATATCCCATCCCAGCCCCCTGTGTCCCCTGCATCCCAGCATCCCCCAAGCCCCACTGGGAGGGGTTGATGGGGTAAGGGTGGTACCACGGACCAGAGAGGGATGCTCAGCTCCTGGGGGAAGATCATTCCCCAGCTTTGCCCCTAAGGCTCGGCCAGAAAATTAATCAGCCCAGGCCAGGCTGAGTTTGTGCTGGGGCTGGTTTGTTTTTCCCAGGGGAACATCAGCAGGCCCTGCATGCCAGCAGCTCCATCCCTGCATCCATCCAGCATCGATCCGTGACCCTGGCTGGCCCTGCCCTGCCAGCGCCCCAGGGATGCCTCACATCGGGATGCAGGGGGAAAGGATGGTGCTGCCCCCTCATCCCAAACCCTCAGTTTGGGGGGAAAAGGAAGGATTTCGGGAGCTTTCAATAACCTCACACTTTTCCCTAAGAGCTCAGAGGTTTTAATTGGATTTTTCCAGGGTGGGAAGAGGGAAACAAGGAGCTGGGGGGTATTTTTAGCCTCCTCCCGCATCCGTTCATCCCCCTCCTGGCAAGGCATGGGTGCCATTTCCGGACGGAGCCTTCCAGCTCCAGGCAGGAAACTCTGCTCCGGCTGATAAGTCTTCTCAGGAATTAAAAAAAAAAATAATTACATTTCCTTTCTCTGGTGAAAAACTGGGAGAAATAAGGCCCAGTCTGGTGAGGATGCGTAAAAATAGCTCACCCAGGCTAAGAACATAAACCTTTAAATCCTGGAGGGGTTGGGGGGGGGAGATGCTGGAGGCGCCTGCAGGTCCCAAATCATTGATAATATTATTTATTCATTATATAAAGCTGTGGTATCAGATCCAATAGAGAGTATGGAAAAATAATGGTAATTATAGTGTATTTATATGTAATTATACAGATAATTGTATGAAATTTAGAGAAAGTGGAAAGAAATATGGGATGGCAACTCATTAAATTGGAATTTCCAGAACAAAATAGATCATTGAGAACATATAATTTATAACAGTTATAAATATAGGTATATTTTTGTAAGAATAGGGATAATAGCGGGGATGTGAAAGTGATAATAGTGCTCAGAATAATGAGAGTAATGATCAAAGTGAGAATAATAATTCTAAAAGTGGGAATAATAATGATAAAAGTTATATTAATAATGATAATAATAATAGTGATTATAATAATTGTAACAATGATTCCAATACAATAACAACTACAGTCATAATAATGATAATACTGATAATAAGAATAGAAATAGAAATAGAAATAGAAATAGAAATAGAAACAATAATAATAATAATAATAATAATGTTCATTAATTATGCAGATTACATAGCCCCTAAACCTCCCTGCATTCCCAACAACTGGGAAAATCAAGGTCTTTTCAGCCCAGATCTCCATCATTATAAAAGTGTGTGAAATTGGAATAGTCTAGAAGAAAATAGATTATATTCAATAATTGTATTGTAATTTCTATTAGAAATATTAGAGATAACAGGTAATAGACCTGGTTGAAGAATTATAATTGTAATTTAATAAAAACAATTCTAACAGTTATATTAGTTACAAAAACAATTGTAACAGTGATTATAATGATATTAGTAAAAAAAGAGTGATAAGTATAATGATGATAATGATAATAATAAAAAAATTATTAATAATACCGATCATTAATGATGCAGATGGCTTCAATAAATGACTCCACAGCTTCTACACCCCTGTGCATCCCCAGCACCTGGGGAAATCCAGGTGTTTCACTCCACATCCTCCATCAGCATGGCTTTTTGGGCACAAAAAAGGTGCTGGGGATTCCTGAGGAAATCCAGGCTCCAGAGAGGGAAAAATGTTCTGGCACCAGCCAGAGGATTCCCATTGCACCCCAAGGCATCAAAACAGCCCCGTGTGCCTCAGAGCTGCTCCCTGCTGCAAACCCGGCGGTGTTAACCCTGAAAGCTAATGAGGAGCACGTTAATTATGTTAATTGTGCTCTGGGGCTGCACCTTTGCTCTGCCATCCTTAAAACTCCTGTGGCAACAGGAGATCCCAGCTCCGTCATCTCCCCTCCAGTGTATGGGGGAGAGGGAGATGGGTCCTGATCTGAAGGGTGCTCGCTCCCCAAATCCCTTTTCTTGCAGAATTCACCCAAATTCGCCATCTCAGACAGGTGTGACCCTCAGAAAGGCTGGTGGGGCTGGGTTTGGAGCTGCGGGCACGGGACGAACCCCCTGGCACAGCTCTGCCTTTGGCCACCTCGACGCTGCAAATCCTCTAATGCTTTAACCAGATCGAAAAAATTAAGCTGCTCGTGGTGCTCATACTCATCCAGGGGGGCCTGGGGCCCTCAGCCCCTCCTGCTGCTCTTTGGGCTCAAAACCTGGGTTTTGATCCAGCTGCCCTGAGCTAAACACCTGCCCGGGTGTTTTCCCCCCCGCCCCAGCCCATCTGCTGGGATTTTTTGCATATGGAAAAGCAAAATAGATTTAAACTTACCTTTAAAATAGCCATAATTTTTTTTCCCCTATTAAATAAATATCTTACAATTTAGCATTTGAAAATACTTTAAATTTTCCCGTGACAAAACATTTAAAAACAGCTTTCAATTTCCCTTTGAATTCATTCCCTATGGAAAAAAAAATCACCTTTAAATCCCTGCAATCTTAACATTAATCCCTGCTGATATCAATCACCCTACCCTCATCTAAAATTTTATCCTTTCACCCCCAAATAAAAGCTGTTTCCTGGCTCTGGCACACCCTGAACCCCCAAAAAAGCAAATTCCCCCTGCAGCCCCCTCCCCAAATCTCTAAACCATGAACTGCAGGGGAATTAAATCCCGGAGGCGGTTGGGGTTTGATGACCCCAGTTGATAGGATTAAGGCGCTGGAGTCATGTGAAACCCAGACCCAAATTAAATCCCAAAAGACCAAGCTTGGGATTTAAAATACACAGCGGGAATCTGTCCGGAAAAGGGACCCTTGAAAAAGCTTGGAAAAAGGTCAAGGAGCATCTCAGCACTGCAAGGCAGCCTTCCCTTTTTTAAAAATTATTTTTGGGGAATTTTTTTTCCCTTTTCTTCCCTAAACTTTGACTATTTATAAACGGGCAGATAGGAGATGCCGGGCTGTGCAGCGTCCCTTGGGAAAATCCACAGCGGCATTTCTCACGACCCCGGGGGCAGGGGGGGGCCAGAAAGTGCCCTATCCTCCAGAGAGACCAAATTTGGGGAAAAAAAATTAAATAATGCAATAATCATATGTGACTTTGCTATAGATGGAAACATGCTTCACCCCTGGGGTGGGAGGGAGAGGCGGAGATGGGATGGGATGGGATGGAGATGGGCAGGGGACGAGATTGGGATGGGATTGAGGAAGGGATTGGGGTTGGGATTGGATAGGGACTGGGAAGAAAACAGGGATGACAAACATCCCTCATTTTGCTTTTCCCCATCACGATCTCATGAGGATCCCACGGGACGAGGAAGGACTGCTTGAAAGCAAAACTAAAGGAAAAACACACATTTGGGGTACAAAAGGGTCTTTTTTGCTGCATTTTTGAGCTATCAGTGCCCGTGATGTCACATCCCTGGGCTCAAGTGTGATTTTTTTTGGTGGGAATCCATCACGATTTCATGCAGAAAACGCCATCGGGATGCGGCAAAGGAACGCCCTGGTGGGATTTAAGGGCTGAGAGACCCCCATGCCTCATACAAGCATGCTTTAGTTAACTTTTATCAAGGAAGAAAACCTTCAAGGAGGAACAAGTGGCGGCTCCAGGACCCCCACCCAGTGTTCCGTGGAAGGAAATGCTGCTGCCATTGTTTTTGGGGCCGTTTCCTTTCTCCAAAGGCCTCTCCTTCGCTGGGAACGCCAAAGGATGTTTTCTTTTGGAGCAACCGTGGCAAGTTCCAAAAAGACTCAAATAGGGTGGGAAATTAGGGGTGGAAGAAGGGAAAAACCCATGGACAGAGAAGCGTTGAGATCCCTCACCTCCAAACCAGCTGGGATGGCTGTGCAGCACCAGTAAACAAGGGAAAACAAGTGGATTTTTCCTGCCCAGTGCCACGCAGGGAAGTGAACTGTGCACTCACTTTGGAGTCCCTGGCGTGTCCCCATTTGGGGGTACATCGGGTTTGGGGGTGCTGGAAGCGGCTGTTGGGCAGCTCCAAGGTACAAATGGCTTTTCCCAGAAAGACTCAGATTTTCTCCACTGTGGGCACTCTTAAAAAGGGAGGGGGATGGATCTCTCCCCTCTTTCCCCCCCCCCCTGCCTGCTGGGGTAGGGGACCGGGGGCACAGAGACAGGTGGGTGCTGTGACCCCCGCCCCTGGTACCCCACGGTCCATGGATTTAGGGTGGTCCTTCCCGGTGCCACCCTAAATCTTCCCGGCGGTGTCGGGATCCCGGGCGCCTCCGGCTGCTCCCACACCCTGCCCGGTGCCCCCTCGGTATCTCCGGGTCCTGCCCGATGCTTTCCCAAAATCTCCCGCTCGTCCTGCCCGCTCCATCCCGCTTTTCCCGCGTCCCGCCGCTCCCAGCGCGTCCTGCCCCGTGCCCGCCGCGCTACCCCGATCCCCCGCCAGCACCGCCCGACCTCGCCCGCTGCATCCCCACAGCTCCGCCGCGTCCTGCCCGGCATCCCCCGGCCCCCCGGTGCCCCCGGGGCTCGCTCACCCAGCAGCGCCGCCAGCGCCAGCGCCGCCCGCCGCAGCGCGCCCATGGCCGGAGCCGCAGCAGGTGCCGGGGGGGCGCCGGGGGCGGGACCGCGCAGGTGGGGGCGGGCCCGAGCCCACCACACCCCGTGGGGGTGTCCCGGCCCCGCACGGACCCTCCCCCGGGGGTCCGGCCCTCCCCCGCCCCACAGCGCGCGGTTATTCATTAGTTGTGTGCGTTATTAGTAGTTATAGCAGGGTTAAGGGGGGTGCGGTGCGGCACCGCAATGTCAAATGTCACCCCCGCCATGGGGAGCACGGGGACCCCAAACCCGCCCCATTCTCATCCCTCCCACGCCAGTAGGGTGGAACATCCCGTTCTGCATCCCTCACACTCATCCAACACCCCCCGGCCTTCAGATAAACGCATCGATCCTGAAAAATAAACAATATCCAAAAAAAGGGCAATTTTGAGTACCTGGTTCTCGGGAGCCTCCTGCCCGGCTCAGCCAGGGTTATCCCGGTCCTCGATCAGAGCAGGGTCAGACCTCGAAGCCCCAGCAGAGATTAGACACTGGCGGAGGAGGAGGAGGCGGCGGGGGCAGAATTAATCCCTCCTCGTAAATCCAGCCTGGCCTCCAGCACTGCAGGATCCCGGCAGCAAGGAGGCTTTGGGGATCGACCTGGCTTGATCCCACCGGGACCCCACCTCTCCCTGACAGCATCCTCACCCTCTGATGCACCCCATGCTCCCAACCCAGCAGCTTTGGGGCAACTCACCTCGTTCTCCCTCTAGTTGAAGGCTGAGAGTGGGGAGAAAGCATTGGTGACCCACTGGTGACCTGCTCCCCTTCCTCACTCCACACCTCAGGGCTCAAAGGTGATGCCAACTTGCAGATGGGCACTGACCCTTACTTCTTTCAGGGATTCTGGGAGCCTCTGCAGGAAAAGCAACAGCTCTGGCGGTGCTCACCCCTCATAAAAAAAAATGCAACTCCTCAACTCCTCCAACAATGACCCCAGGAGCAAAGCCCTGATGGGAAAATCCACAGAGAAGAGCTCGGCACCTCCCCAAGCTGCCCCAGAGGAGGAGAAGGATGTGTGGAAAGCTCTGTACGTGTTTGTTTGATTTTATTAGGACCGACACATTCATCGTATGTCACAACGTCACCGATGGATGAGCTCCAGGAAATAAAACCCACCGGCCCCGGCGGCGGCGCGGGGCTGGAGCAGGAACACGCTGAAAAGGCATAAATGCGTCCTCCCCCACCCCCCTCCCTCTCCCTCCCCCTCCCCACCTTCCCCTTCTCACAGCTTTGATTGTATCCATAAGCAATGGGTCGACAACAAAACAAATAAAAATAATCATTGTTTTTTCCCAGCTGCCAAGTTGTTCTCACAGAGAGTTTTGGAACTCGATTGAAAGGAACAAAAAAAGAAAAGGAAAAAAGGAAACTGAAAGGAGAAGAAGACAAAAAAAGGGTAAAAAGTGAAAATAGAAATAATAAAAATAAAAGAAGCAAAAGAAAAAAAAAACAACGGAAAATGATACAGAAATTTAAAAAACAAACAAAAAAGACAAGACAAAAAGATAAAAAAAGAGGAATAGAGAGAAAAAGAAAAAGAAGAGAAAAAGGAGAGAAATAAGAGAAAAAAAAGATTAAAAAAAGACAGTAAAGAGAAAAATAGGGAAAAAATAGTGAGGAAAAAATAAAAAAGCCAGGAATTATTTTAATGTTATAAAAATAAAATAAAATAAAATAAAAGCAGATATGGCAACGCTACTGAGGATGTGGAATACGTCACGGAACCCAAAGTCTTTGCAGGCAACACTGTTTGGAGAGAGAACACTCGATGGTGAAAAAAGTGAAGTCCTAAATTATATACAAGGTATCTAAGGGTGGCTTTGAAAAACAGTCCCGGGCCGGGAGTTGGGTTTTCCCTCGCCGTTAGCTATTGCTTATTGAGTCAGATCCAGAGGAACACTTAGAGACGGATGCATCCAAATGAGACACCGTGGGATAGAGGAAAGCCCGAGCCCTCGGGGGCGGTGTGAAAACGCCGTGTGCACTGTCCCGTGGTGTGGAATGTACCGAGGCCGCCCCCGGGCCGGGCGCTGCTCGCGGCCCCGCAGAGGGGAGCGCCCGCGGCCCCGCGGCGCCGCCAGGCCCAAAAGTCCCCGTGCCCCGGCGGGATCCCAGTGAGATGGAAAACGGGGCGCTAAGCCCTGATCCTTATGAAGGACGAGACTCAGTTGTTAAATTTTAAGGGGTACCCGATGGCTTTTTCCAGGCACTCTACCAAAGAGCCAGCAGACAGAAAATCCCTCTCCACTTCCACAAATTTGATGTAGATGGATTTGGGTGAGACGCCGGGCTCTACGACGCAGTTCTGAGATAAAAAGGCGTTGATCCCGACCCAATCTTTGCTGAAGGTTTTGGTGTTTGCCTGGAAGTGTAAAAACAGGCACTGCTGGAGAGTCCGGACCTCGGCGATGCCGAGGTAACAGTAGATAATCCGGGCGGATTCCATATCCACCCGGAGGGAGGCCTGTGGGGAGGGCACCTCCAGCTCCCCTGGAGTCTCATTGCCGGAGTCGGGCGCCCGGTGCTCGGCCAGAGGGGAGGGGAGCTTCTCGTGGCACTCCTCGTATCCAATGGCGTACAGGCCGGGGCTTTTTGGGATCCCTCCTGGTAATAAATACTGCACCACGTTCCCTCCAGTGGGCTTGGAGTGAGCGATGGGAATCCAGTCGATCTCCATGTGCAGCTCCAAGCATCGGGCTTCGCTGATGGTGATCTCCAGGAATTTGTAATAAACATTTTTCCAGTTCATTTTCTGTACTCGGGTCATGATCACCCGACCCTCGGGTTTCTCCGAGTTGAAATATTCCCGGAGCCGCTTGCCCAGGGGCACCTGGGAGCTGATCTCGGCGTAGTGGTAACGGATATCCTCCTTCCAGCGGGTGTTGTAGCCAATGCCAAAAATGGCCAGTTTGTTGGAAAGGTGGAGCCTGGAGAAGTCCGTCCAGCTCTGAAACAGCTCCCACTTCAACTGGACCGACTCCAAGATTTGCATAATGTTCTGCATGACGTCACGCTTCCTGCAAATGAAGAAATGGAGAGAAGGAAAATGTTAATCCCCATCAGCTTTCTTGCTTGACTTTTCTTACTACTACATTTCTGGGGCAGTTTATAGGTTGTAAACAATGTCCCGATGAAGGAATTTTAAATTAGTCTTGACCAAACAAAAACAAACCCAACCCCAACTCCTCCTGATATCAAAGCATCTCCAAGGAAGCATGTATCTGGCACGGCTGAATAAACACACACTTTACTACTGGGTCATTCCTGACAATCCTGGGCTTCTATCGGCACATGGTTCATGAGCTGCATCCCAAACTCACCACTGACACTCAAAACACTTCTGCCTCGTTGTTATCCCCAAATTAATGCCAGTAAATGGGACTGTAATTGTAAAAACCCCAATGGGAGTGATAGTGGAGCCCTGGAAAAAGTTAAAGATAGAATCTAAAATGTTAGGCTTTGTGCTTTCCCAGATCAACTGCACCTGTGTAAGCAGTATGATAAGTCATATAATTGTTAAATGTGATGATTGTTTAGTAATGAAATGTAATTATTATATAACCATAAGAAGAATAATGAGAAACTATGCTGGAAATTCAGAGAGGGGCTAAATTTATGTATACAACAGAACAATATAAGTTTAATAGTTAACATGAAAGTTATGTAACAATAGAGTATAAAACATGATCATTTCGGATGTATGGTCGGGGTCAGATTTGGGTTGAATATACCCCTGGCACCCAGAGCTCTTAATAAAAAGCACCACATACAACCGCCCGTGATTATGTGTTTTTGAACACTAACAGGAGCATGAAGCCACTCCCAAGGGCTCTGTCCCTGTGCTGGGGTGGAAGCACAGCTCAAGGGACCAAGCCCCTGAAGCAGAAGAGGCTCCCAGACACATCCCAGATGCTGTGGGATGGACAGTGGCAATCCCTCCAGACAGCCAATTAAGAAATCCCCACGCTCCCAAAAATGTGTTTTCACTCCCAGCAGCAAGGTTTCAGAGAGGGGTTTACATCAGGAGAGAGCATCTGTGTGCACCTGCAGCGAGCTGGAACAGCTTCCTCCAGGATAAATGAGACCATTAGGGTGTAATTAGCTGGTAGGAAGAACTCCTAATTTGGGAAGTTATTGTCCTATAATGAAAGCTGTAGAAGATAATGCAACTCGTTTGCTAACAGAGAAACCTCTCTTGGTCCAACAAATGGGACGTAAAAGATCTTTCCATGCAGCTCTCCTTCCTTTATCCGTTGTGCCACATCTGGAAAGCTGAACTGTGGAGATCTCTGCACTCCCAGAAGGATTTTTTTCCTTCCACATCCCACCAGGAGGACATACTGTACCAGGTGACACAGGTCTTGGGCAGGGCACACACAAATATCCCCGCTCCTGCAGGTTCCTCAAGATCACCTGAACACCCTAAAACCAGCCTTTCCCAACAGCTTCCCAGTGGAGCACCAGGCTGGTGAGGGACATGAAGCCTCTAAGAGCAGACACAACACCCCACAAGCAAGGCTGACCCTGGCAGGTGCATTCCTGCCCAATAAAAAATAAAAATATAATCTGTGGGGATGAGGTCTTTTTCCATCATAATGAATGTAAGGGTTCAAAGAAAACTGGACTGGGAGCTGCAGAACCTTCCTGTGGTGCTGGAGAGGCCCCACTTTTAGGCCTTTCATCCCAAAAAACCTTTTACAGGTCTAACTACAAGGCACGTGATTCTGGCAAGGTTCTCCACCTGCTGGGTGTCCTGCAGGTGATGGAGGCCTCTGGGTTTAGGACACAGAGCTCTGGTTTGACATCTGATGCTCGGTGCACACCACCTGCAAACCTCACCTGTGCTGTCCAAGCCCCCCTGAGCGTTTCTGAGCATCCAGGTTGGGACAGCTCCCTCCTCACAGTGACACCAGCGCCACATCCATCACCACTTCATCAACCTCACCTGCCCTGTAGCACCAACCATGTCAGAAGTTCCCTGAAAAAACCTTCAAAGGCATTTTGGGAAGTACATTTCCACCACAACTGGAGTGTAACTGGGTTTCTGGAGCACTGAGGAGGGACAGGCTGGACAAGCAGAGCCCAGGGCTTCTTAAAAACATTGATTCCATCAGCACTGAAGTTCTGTTTCTTACTACAAGTTATTCTGAGGAGTCAGTTCCACTACCTGGCAGCAAAGGAGAGAAATCTCAGACAAGAAGAATACGTGTTCACCCCAAATTCATTTCCATTTACTCAAACACTTTGGCAAAAGTCATTTAAAGCTTCCCTGAAGCTTTGTCACGCTCGGAAAATATCTTTTTGAGGCTTCTGGAAGTGCAAGTTTACCTTCTGGGCACAAGGGGGTAGGACAGCCAAGGGGACAGGGCAGTGCTGGAGCACAGCTCAGTGTCTCAGCACCGGCACACACAATCCCCTCCTGACAGCAGCTGAGCTCCAGCTATTCCCTTCCCAAGGCAAAGACAGGAGAGCACGGCGTGGGCAGGTTTTCATTCAACAGCTGAGGAGCAGAGTGAGGAATGAAAGCAAAGCCCCCACCTTTATTAAGTGCACTATAAATACTCTGCTCGGTTTAGCTCGGCACAACCCAGACCCAGCTCGGCTGCATTAGTCACTGCAACTGCCCCTGCAGGGATGGGAATCACTGCATGGGAGCTGAGCTTCAGCAGCAGACTGAGAAGGGCTTTCCACAAGGAACTCACTGCTTCCAGCAGAGGAGAACAGGGGAAAATGAATTTTAAGTAGTTTTGCTTCTCAGGTTTAGCATCTTCTCGCTTTTGCCAGGACCCAACTTGGCTGAGCTTTGCATTCCCAGGATCTTGACAACTTTGCCAAGCAAAGGTACCATCAGCAGTAAAAATTACTATTATTTAATTACTTACTAATGTAATTTTCATTCAACAATTCAAAATTATTTATTAAACATGTACTTATGCACTTGGTTTATTTGTATTGTTAATATGATTAATTTTTTAGGAGGACAATGGGAGCAGAGCAGAGGGTTTAAGCTGTTGTGTGTCTCAGGACAATCTCACTTTTCAGCTGCAGAAGGTGCCCTAGAGCTGGATTTTCCCTCATCATCAAACCATCACCTCCCTGTTGGAGTCTGGGACCTGCCTTTCTTCCTCCTTGGAAGCTTTTGCAATTCAAATGAGGAAAGACTTGAGACAAGAGTAGGCGCAAATTTGTTCTGAGGCAGACTTCAAAGGGCCCAGAGCAGCTGCTTGCAGAGAAGATCCACGAGCTTTCTCTAGTTCATCTTCCCAAAGCCAGCAGTGAATCAAACCACTTCTCAAAGTCTCTAAGTGCTATTTCACTTTTCAAAGCAGTTTGTTTGGAGACAACAGCCAAGGGCAGGCAACAGCAGAGCTGACATGGGAAAGGAGCATCCTGCTGGAGGATGGGCCATGGACACAGATTACCTACTGCCCTTTGCTCCCATACTGTCAAAAATAAAGTGACAGGTGGGAAGTCCCTGTGTGTCACAGACTCAGAACACTTTGGCCTGCAAGGGACCTAAAAAATTCATATTGTTCCCATCCCTGCCATGGACAGGGAGAGATTCCACCAGTCCAGGTTGATCCAAGCCCTGCCCAGCCTGGCCTTGGGCACTGCCAGGGATCCAGGGGCAGCCACAGCTGCTCTGGGCACCTGTGCCAGGGCCTGCCCACCCTCACAGGTGTGAGGCCATTTTTCCCAATTCTTTCCCAATATCCCATCTAACCCTCTGGCAGTGGGAGCCATTCCCTGTGTCCTGTCCCTCCATCCCTTGTCCCCAGTCCCTCTCCAGCTCTCCTGGAGCCCCTTCAGGCCCTGCAAGGGCTCTGAGCTCTCCCTGGAGCCTTTTCCAGATAAACACTCCCGGCTCTCCCAGCCTGGCTCCAGAGCACAGGGGCTCTGGCCTTTGCAGCACCTTTCCCTGTCCCCCTAGAGGAGCCCGTGGCTCTCTCTGTGTCACTCGGAGGCACAGTGCCTGAGTGGGGGCAGCTGGGCTGTCCCACATTGCTGGGAAGTTCAGAGGAGAAGGGATATGTGCCCTCTGACAGCCAGGCAGGTGGTACACGTGCTGTAACTAACAGCTATCCATAGAATGCCCACTAAATCCCTAAAGCTGCAATTGGCCTGTTTTCCTCCCAGATTTATAACTCACTTTTCCCCAACCCTTTCAGTATTTTGGGGCTGTGTTGCACCTTATCTTCATCCAGCCCTCCTTCACCCATAAAAATAACCATTGGTTATATTTATTAATTGGTACTTGAGGAACCTGGTCCAGACATTCCCTAGCCCTTTCTCCTTTGCTCACATCCATTCCCACAGCACTTGAGTGATGGCAAAAAGTTCCTGTTATGAGCACAACCAAACTGCACCAACATGAACCCGGCACTGCCCAGGGCAGGGAGTTCCCGGAGCCATCGCTGCGTCGGGTCCTTGGGGATCTGAGGAGAGGAGGAGACACCAGTGCTGGGGTTTAAACAGCTCTTGGCTCTCACACAGACCTGCACTGGCACCTGCAGCAACGTGCTCGCCTTCCCTGAGCTCCTGCTCCATGGCTGAGGGACAGCCTGGGATCCAGAGGGATCGGGACAAGCTCAGTCAGGGCCTTGGGGAATCTCATGAGGGTCAACAAGGCCAAGGGCAGGTGCTGCACCTGGGCCAGGGCAACCCCCAGGATCATCCAGGCTGGGGATGGAGGGATGGAGAGCAGCTCTGGGAGAAGCCCCTGGGGTGCAGGTGGGGGAGAGCTGGACAGGCCCTGGCCCAGAACCCCCCTGTGCTGGGCTGATCCCCAGCCTGGGCAGCAGGGCAGGGGGGGATTCTGCCCCTCTGCCCCCCAGGTGAGACCCCACCTGCAGAGCTGCCCCCAGCTCGGGGCTCCCAGCACAGGGAGGAGCTGGAGCTGCTGGAGGAGCCCAGAGGAGGCCACGGAGATGCTGCAAGGGCTGGAGCCCCTCTGCTCTGGAGCCAGCCTGGGAGAGATGGGGGTGTTTATCTGGAGAAGCTCCAGGGAGAGCTCAGAGCCCCTGGCAGGGCCTGAAGGGGCTCCAGGAGAGCTGGAGAGGGACTGGGGACAAGGGATGGAGGGACAGGACACAGGGAATGGCTCCCACTGCCTGAGGGCAGGGATGGATGGGATATTGGGAATTGTTCCCTGTGAGGGTGGGCAGGCCCTGGCACAGGGTGCCCAGAGCAGCTGTGGCTGCCCCTGGATCCCTGGCAGTGCCCAAGGCTGGGCTGGGCAGGGCTAGGAGCAGCCTGGGACAGTGGGAGGTGTCCCTGCCATGGCAGAGGGTTGGAATGAGATGAGCTTTAAGGTCCCTTCCAACTCAAACCACTCTAGAATTCTGTTTCTCTCTGTCCAAAAGCACACCACAAGTTTCTCCAGGATTTGAATGGTTCCTGGAAACAATTTCTGCTGAAAATCTGCCCTTGACCAAGAAAACAACTTTGAAGTAGGCTATCTGCATTTTAAAATGCTGTACAAAGAGCTGAAAGAGTTTGACAACTATTTATCTGCTGTGGCTTTTAGATGAAATTTTATTTTTTATGATTATAAATAAATATCCAGCTTATCTTTGTATCAGCTGTGCATCTTCTGACTGCTTTTAACCCACTGAGTCAGAGTTTACAAGTTCCTTCTCCTCACAGACAAGGGGAAAAGCAGCTTTTAGCAAATTGGAAAAAGCTCTGTGCTTCCACTCTGCACGTAGGATAAGTTTATCACCGGCTTCACAAAATGCCCCAGAGTTCAGAGACTCCACTGCATTTTAGAGGGAATTTGTGGAGAAAAATGAAGATAAAACTTTTAAAGGTCTCATTTACCAAAATCTAATTCAGCTGTTCATGCACACATTAAAACTTGGAAGAGAAGATTCATGTGGTCCAAGCCTTCACCTCAGAAAATTCAGGATTATTTGCTATGGAGCTCCTTAAAGGTAAAATTATTCCAGAATAGCACAAAGAAACTGTTCCAAGTGGCACTAAAAAGTTTATACTGAAAAAAGCTGTTTTTCTCCAGGTTGTCCCTAAGTTGTTAAAATGAATTTGCTCCAAGTGAAGAAAAAAGTCACCTTTGGCTATGTGAATATGCACCTGAAGTGCCAAACCAAAGCTACACCACTGCCATGGAAGCTTCTTGTGAATTATTTTTCTTTTAAAATTATTTTTATTTTCTTAAGTTATTTTAAATGTATTTCTCTTTTTACTTATTTATATTTATGTTAAATATTTTAGAGAATTTTGTTTTCATTGAGTTACAGCACAAAGCCTCTGCTCTATATGACTCACCAGGGATATTCTGTTGCTGTTCCCAGCGCTGGTGACCTCCTACCCTACAGCAGCTGATTTTCTACCATGGAAAATCCCAGAAACACTAAAACCCACTGGTGTGGGAGCTCCTGTGAGGAACCCCAAAGGATCTGTGAGCCTGGGCTCACTCCCACTGCAGACAGACCCACAACCAGCCCTAAAGGCTGGCAGAAAGCTGCCCTGGACACAGTAAATACAGCACAATTCCTTTCATTTTTGGAAATGCTCTGTGTTATTGTTGGAGAGGCAAGGCAGAGTCGAAGCATTCAAAAGGCTCCAGTGTTTGCTAGATTAAACCCAGCCAAAAGGTTACCAGGAAGGTCTGGAAAGTTATAAAAATCAAAGTCAGAGACTCCCAAGCTTTGGCACACTTTCCCAGCAAGGAAAGGAGCTGCTCTTGTGGATTCTATCCATGGTTTCAGTCCTCACATCCATGTAGTAAGTCTTGTTTTATTTTCTGAATGGCAAAGCCAAGGAGAAACAGAGTTGTGAGGCTTTTCAGCTGTTCCGAGGTAATGGGAATAATGCATAAAGCAGATTCAACTGTATGAATAGTCTTGCACAATGTATTTATAATTATAAACAGAAGTTTCAAATATCCTCTCCTCCTGCACATTATCCCCAGGGAAATACATTCCAGGGTAAAACATTCATAAATTACTTACTGCGTGTCTTCTGAAGATTCCTGTTTTATCTTTAATGTTCTTTTCGTGGTAGGCATTTCATCTGAAAGGTAAAATTCCAACACATAATTAGATTTTAAATAATGTTCTTAGGGCTTTTTTTTTTTTTTTAAGAGCTTGAAATTAAATAAAAAATAACTCTGAGTTGCCTCCTAAGCCAGGCAGTCTGCTGGAGTTCTGCATGAGACAGCTCCAGCTCCTACACCCTCTGTAATTGATTGAGTTTTTCTTCAACTTGGAAAAGATATGGTCATTTAGGTTTTGAGAGAGATTCAGATCTTTTCATGGACAAGGCTCCAGTCCCATCCATTAAATCACACATTGACAGAATTGCAAACTACATTGTTTCAAGGGAAAAAACCAAGAAAAAGCAATTCTGCTTCTAATGGCACACTTCAAGAGGAAGCAGCAGCAGAACTGCATCTGTGTTCAATTCAGAGCTTGTGTGCCAAGTGCTTTGCTCACAGCTCCTGAGCATGAAGGGCATCATCAGCCCCAGCTCACGCAAATGTCCCCAAACTGGTGACAAACCAGGAGATCCCAGCTTGACTCACCACAACAAGCCACACCAGACAGAATTAGCCATCATTTCCATACGTTTTGTAACGTTCTTCTTCTCCCCACTGTTTCTCTCCCACATATTTCTGACTTTTAAATCCCCCAGGGAAGGAGTCTGAGGAACTGGAATGTGGTTAACAGCCAACTTGCAAATTTTAACATTAAACTGCGATCTCAGGCTCTTCCAAAGCATCCTGACTCACCAGTCCCCCAAACACAGATGTGTACAGACACCCAACTGCATCTCCTCTCCCTCTTTCATCCCATAAATGGGGAAAAACAGCCTTTACACAATTCACCTTCTTCACCTGCATCTCCAGTGGATCTGATCAACTTAAAGCTCCTGCTGTGAAAAAACCCTGCTCAGGCAAGGGAGGAACACACACCCATAAGAGGAGTAACCTGAGACAAATGTGCCTCAAGAAAGCCACTTCTTCCCAGAACTGCTCAGGTTGGAGCGTGCTTTCTATCAGGGATGTGGTACCCTGATCTGTTTAACAAAGTTCAAAAAGCCATGAGCAACAATTAAGCCTCCAAATTAATTTAAAAATTGACTTTTAGGCAGAGATAGCAATAATTCAGGAAGAAAAGCACGTGGAAGAGTTTGGTTTAGGTCTCAAACATCAAGTGTGAGCTTGCTTGCTATTTTTTCATTTTAAAAAAGCCCACACCTCTGGATATAGATATATTGACATGTTTAATATCAGTACATCAAGGTAAATAAAAAGAAAGAGAAACATTTTTTACAGTTGTTGGTGTTACCAGCAGCAGGCTGAAGCCCTGTTCACAATTTAAGTAAATGGTGTTTGAATGGTAACACCCAGGTACCACTGAAAGGGAAAATATCTCCTGAATCTCAAGAGGGAAAATAAAACTGGAAGTGAAAGGACAGACAGGGAAAGTGTCACCTCTGCTGTTTCTGGGCAAACAGCCCTTCTTTCCTCCAGTCCTGATCCATGGTTTGCTTTTGATTAAGTGAGGAATTTCTGTCCCTTTTCTTCCCAAGGATGTGTTTAGCACCGTGTGTCACAGACATCTTTTATGAAAAATCCTTTCCTTAGGATTTTTTCTCCTGAGAAGCTGAGAGGCCTCAGAAACAAAATGTAAGCAATGATTGTCTGCTGCTGTGGAATGCAACAGGTGCATCTGGGATTGGTCCATGTTTGTTGTTTCTAATTAATGGCAAATCACAGCCCAGCTGTCTGGACTGTCTTGGTCAGTCACAAGCCTTTGTTATAATTTTTTTTTTCTATTCTTAGCCAGCCTTCTGATGAAATCCTTTCTTCTATTCTTTTGGTATAGTTTTAATATAATACATATCACAAAATAATAAATCAGCCTTCTGAAACATGGAGTCAGATCCTCATCTCTTCCCTCATCCTCAGATCCCTGAGAACACGGTCTCAACACGGACCCCTGAGCACATTCTGAGAGGTGAGAGCTGGCCCAGAGATGTGTGTGCCAGACCCCCAGGAGCACAGGTGAACCCCAGGGAGGGAGATGTGCCAAGATGGGATTTCTTACCCAGCTCCTGCTCGCCGGTCTGGTAGCAGTGAAGATCCTGGCTGTGGTTTCCCCAGTCCTCCTGAGAGTATTCCTCCATGGTGCTGCCATCTGACTCCAGCTCCTGGTACAGACCACTGCTGTTGATGAGGACAGGCTGGCAGGGCTGGGAGTCCCATCCTCCCTGCCCAAACACCTGCTCCAGCTGCTCAAAGGTGTAACTGCTTTTCCTCTTGCCCACGCCGTGCTCCTTGACGCGGCTGTAGCACCTGCGGAGGGTCTGAGAGAGAGAGGCAGCTCAGTCAGGGCTGTGGGGCTGGACCAGCATACAGGCACTCACACACACTCACACAGGCAGAGTTTGGGGCTTTGGGGGTTATTTCTGTTGGTCATATTTGCCCCACGTTGATGAGCAACGCTCCCAAATTAATCTACACCCACCAGGAAGCGTCATATCCAACATTCCCGCTTAGCGTTAACATCCACGACACAGGACAAGTTGTGTAGCAGCTACAAATTCCTCTGATTTAATTTGAGTAATTTATTCTCTTTCTTGCTTAAAAAAAAAAAAAAATCCCCAGATCTCCTATGGATGCAGGGAAAAAAATAAAATAAAAATACCAAGAGCCCCCCAGCCAGAGACACCAATCAGCCAGGAAAATGCACACCTACTACAAGGAGGAGAAAGCAGAGCTGGTGTTGTGCCCACAGCTTGGAGAGGGGAAAGCAGGGAGGAGAGAGAAAGGAAAACAGAAAGATTTCCCCCAAAAGCAAAGACAGTCCAACCTTCCTTACTCTGGTAAGAAGACACAAGGTACAAAATGGATATGCCTAAGCTATTCAGCTAGGAAAATATTTATTACTTACATATTTTTGCATTCCTTACTAACTCACTCTGTCTCTTGTGAAGCTGCTGAAATTTAAAAGAGGTCAAATCAATAATGCTCCCAGTTCTCAGATTTGATATCAAGCATCAAGTAAGTAACAGCACTGAGGTGGCTTGGTAAGAGCTGGGGCAGAACCTCCCACAGATGCCAAAGCCTCACCCAGTTCTGGTGATCCCTTTGACACCCCACATCAAGGGCTAAGCCACTTCTCTGCTGCTGGATAAGCCTATGGTTCCATCCATGTTTTCCCCCTAATCTGGAGCAAAAGACAACAACTTGGGGGTAAAAGAACTAAAGCTTTCTACACAACCCTCAGTGTGGTTTTAATTCTACCACTGCCCTGATTTTGAAAGACAATTATATGCCCCAGGTTTTCTGGGTCTTGGGTGTTTTTCAGATTGGTAAACTGCTAGAAAACATTAATTTATTTTTTTAAATTCAATTTATCAGATTGCTGAGGTTCTAACTTGAATGGCAAAGCTGTCTCCAGAAATCAAGAGAGGCATTAATTTGGGAAGGACTAGTCCTGCTCCCTTGCTTTCTGCAGGAGGGAGGACTGTAATGGACACATCATTACAAAAAATATTTGATTTTTTTTTCCCCCCAAAGAAAGGAACTTTTAAAACTCCAGAAAGCTGGAACCTACCTAATGCTCCTCACACACTGGTTTAACAGCATCAGCAGCAAAGGGATACATTTCTAACCAGTTTCCTCCTGAGATTCAGAGCCCTGGGGGCAGAAGCAAAACCGCTAAGCAGCAAGTCAGTATTACCCTGCTGTTTCAAACAAAAACACACGAAAACAAGACAAAATAAAAAATAACCCATATAAACACACAGGCAACAACAGGCATGAGTTATTCCACGGTTTAAGGTGGAACCCTTCCCACTTTTGCCATAACTACCTCAGCATAAACAGGCAGATCCTCTTTGGATGGACACCAGCACATTTGAACTTTCTGGCTGTGAGCAGGGTGGAAAACAACCTGCTGTGCAATCTAGCACCAAAACCCAGCCTGGAAACCTGTTGGTATCTGCTGGTGCAAGGAGGGATCCTTCAGGCTGGGGTACAGATACATTTGG
The DNA here is from genome assembly GCF_028551555.1 of Melozone crissalis. NCBI lineage: Eukaryota > Metazoa > Chordata > Aves > Passeriformes > Passerellidae > Melozone > Melozone crissalis. The sequence goes on along the minus strand of NW_026535896.1, from coordinate 2,406,013 downwards.
TTGTTAGAATTCACCTTTCTCACTCCAATTTCTCTCTGTTCAGCTCAAATCTCACTGACCAATAAGGGCAAAGTCATTTCACTCCTATAACTCTAAAATCCACCCAAGTTAGATTTTTTAAAATTTATTTCCCAGGCCCCAGCTCTTGTACCTGTGCCAGCTTATCCATAGGAGTTAAACATGGATTTAGAGCCTCCAGCTGAATTTATTAGCAGCCTTCAAGTGAAAGAAAATATTTCCAAAGCATCCCTAGGCTTGGCCAAGCCCTCTGGGGATGCCCCACACCCTCAGCCACTCTATTTTCACACCCTATTTTCAGCATGTGCTTCAAACATCTCTCCCCACCAATGGGGTTATGGAGGATCCCACACTAGGTTGTAGCCTAGTAGTAATTAATTATTTCAGTCAGGCTGCAATCTGGCTTATTTTACTATCAAAATAATTTAGCAGCAAGTCAATGCAGACAAGTAGAAAAACTAAAGGGAGCAACACAGGAAGGGGGATGAAAATAAATGAGCAACAGTGTGACTGCTCATTATTGATACTTTTGGGGGTACTGCCCAGATGCTCACCTGGCTGTGTTACCTCTGCTTCTGCAAGCAGATAAGCTCAAATTTGAGGGAAATAATCTCAAATATAGGGATTTCCAAAGCAGCAAAGTAGCTAAGCAGCTGGTGGCTCCTTGGTCTGGTGTGCTGGAGAATCAAGATTCCTGCTAGCTCTTTCTTCTTGGAAAAAAGAAGAAAGTGCTCCCCAGTGTCTCCAACAGGTAGTTCCTACAACTTCCCTCCAAATACCACGAGTCAGCCTTGCTTCATGTAAGTCCACAGGCTTCTCTTCTTCAGAGAGCCTGCTAAGACCTAAATAATTGCTCAGACCTCAGGAAACCTGGGCATTTTATAACCCTCAACCTTTCTCTCACCATTTCATTCTGCCCTCCAAGATCTAAGATCTGGTTTTTCTTATTTTCTTACGCACCTCCTCTACTCCTCCCGGGGTCCAGCTCAACTCCTGCTCCGTGGCTCCTGAAGTGCACACACACAGATTGATGCAGATACAGAAAGCAGGAAATGTAGGACAAGGAACTGAGAACAGACCTGATCACTGCCCAGTGACTGCTCAGACTGGAAGAGACCGAGGCTTTTGCTTATTGTTCTGCAACACTGCCTGCAACACGAACACACATTATCCCCACTTAATTTATCATCAGGAAAACCAAAGGAGGAGACAGTCACAAAGCTCATTGTGGGTTTTCTCACCATTTCTAACTCACGAGTCCTCATCTCTACAAGTGAAGCCACCGAAGAACCTGGAGCTCTGCAGGAACTGCAGGATGAGGATGAGAAAAACCTTTAGGAAGGCTGCAGACATGGTCCTCCTCCCAGCACAAAAATAAGATGAGGGAGGACCAGACCACAGCAAGCTTTTTGTATATAACCTGAGGTTGTCCAACATGGAATGCCAGATCCCTGATCTGAGACAGGCTCTTACTCAGGGGGAAGCTATGGGCTCTGCAGAGCAGTTTGGTGGCCTGTGGCTGTGTCCACATTTTAAGTTGATTAATTTACAGCAACCTAAAGGGGTCCAGAGCACCACCTAGCACCACACTCAGCTCCAGAGAGGCTCTTTTACTTAATGCAGAGGAGTTCTCAGCTTTATATCCCAAATAAAGAACAGCAGTGCCAAACAGCTCCCTCCCTCATCACGCCAGGATACTCACAGGAAACACAAGGTGAAACTACACTGGGACAAAAGAAACAGCTTTTGAAGCCTGGAGTGCTTGTAGGGGACAGTGAAAGGTCTCAAGGCCTCCATTTTTAAGTTCCTGGGAGCAGAAGGTAACTAATCTGTGCAATAGCTTCAGCTCATGAACTTTTAGGTTAAAAGCTACGTGCAAGGCAGGAGAACACAAGACTTACACGGGGTATTGCCTCAACAAGGCCCATTTCTGTGGTTTGTCAAAAATAAAATGAGAAGAGCAGCACCTCAAACTCTTGGGAGAGCCACACAGCACTGCAGGAAGGCAGCTGATGACACCAATGCATCTCCAGCATTCCAAACAGGAATATCCCTCTGCAGAATGTGAGAACCCAGCACTCAAACAGGCCCCAAGAGCTCAGGGTCAGTCCCAGGAGCTGCCACAGCCCAGTCCCCACAGCTGGCTGCACATCTGCACTGTCCCCAAGCACAGCACTGGGACACGGTGGCTGTCACAGTGAATCACCCTCTGTATCAAACAGCAAGGTCTTGGCTGTGTCCTGATTTACCCAAACACTCAAGGGCTTCCTGAAGGATTTGGCTCAGAGGAAAAGTGATGGGAATGCCCTCACAAGAGGGGAGAAGGGTTGGGGTAAATATAGACAAGCTGATTGTCTTAATTGAGGTAAGAACAAAGCTCTCTTTGCACTATGAAGAAGCCAAGTCACCCCGGCAGACACAGGGAGGCGAATATCAGTCAAGGCAGGGCAGACTCAGGTTTTTGTTAGGGAGACCTGAAACTGAACAAAAACTCACAGCCATCACTGCCAGTTGCTAAATCACAATTAAATATAATACAAAATAAACCCCTCCTGCCTGGACAGGAATTATTTACACCAATTTCTAAATCACAATTAAATATAATATAAAAGAAACCTCTCCTGCCTGGACAGGAATTATTCACACCAATTTCTAAATCACAATTAAATATAATATAAAATAAACCCCTCCTGCCTGGACAGGAATTATTTACAGAAGCTGCACAGCCAATGGCAGAGGTCAGCCCCCACGAGACAGGACTTTGCCAAGAGGGAATGAAGCTGGGGTTTTACAGGCTGTGTCCCATCAGGGTGAGGACAGCAGTGACCTGTGGGGCTGTGACAGCAGAGCCCACAGTGCTGTGAGCCCAAATCCACAGCCTGGGAAGATGCTCCACTGCTTGCTGCTGTCAGAATGCTCAGGAGGATCCTCAGAGCCTCAGCAGGGATTTGTTGCTGTTTGAGCCAGACCCTGGAGAGGAGACTCCAGCACTGCCTGCAGGAAGGCTGCCAGCTGGGCACCTCTGCCTCTCAATGCTCCTGGTTTTCTTAAACCAGAACTGGATGAAAAGAATAGGAATGAACTTGTTAGAGCTTGAGAAGGCAGAGAAGCACAACCAGACCCACCAAGCCAAGGACTTTGGAGAGTTTGGATGCAGTGGGTGGTGCTCCTGACAGAGCTCAGCTTGCAGAGATCACTGAATCACAGAATATCCTGAGCTGGAGGGACCCACAAGGATCACCCAGTCCAACTCCTGCCCTGCCCAGACACCCCAACAATCCCACCCTGTGTCTCAGGGTGTTGCCCAAATGCTCCTGGAGCTCTTGCAGGGTCAGTGCCATGACCATTCCATGGGAAGCCTGTGTAGGTGCCCAGCCACCCTCTGGGGAAAGAACCTTTTCCTGATATCCACCCTAAATGGATGAGGTGCCTGAGTGAGCTCCAACCTGCTCCTGGCATGACCTGTTCCAACATTACTGACTTTGGAGCAATGAAAGCCACACCTGAGCAGGTTACCTTGCCTTTGGAAACAAACTCATTCCAAAAATCAAACTGGAAGTTGCATGCATCTAATTGTGATCAGGACAAACACCATTACACCACTCACAAAACCAGACCTTTAAGGAAAATCCAAACTGCAGCAGCCTGGATGAAAAGAGGTCCGAGATGTACTCAAGAAACCACGTCTGTGCAAGATTTGAGAGACCACAGACTCAAATCCCTGCTGGTCCTCAAGTGAATGGAGAGACCACAAGCCCATCCAGCAGAGGAAGAGCAGCACAAATCATTCCATGGGTGGGAGGGAAAACCCTCCTGTCCAAAATGAGCTTCACTGAAGGGCAGAAAGCACCAACATGGGCAGCACCACAAGGGACATGGCTTGTGTTGTTCAGAACCCTAAAACACTTCACATCCAACAGTGTCCCAGCTGTGTGTGACCTGAGGTCTCTAGAGGAATGCCCACACCACTTCAACTGTGCTGTGAAAATGTTAACAAGGAGACCAATCCCTAAATCCATGGGAAAAGCTGGAACTGAAATACCAAAAGTGACTCAAACCCCAATTTTCACAGTGATGAAAGGTTTGGTAACAGGTGAGACCACAGCACCCAGAAAGCTTTGTCTGCTTGGCCCTCCAAATTTACACATTCAGCAAGAGGAGGTGAGCAGGAATCTGCCCCTGTGACAGCACTTGAAGCACAGTGAGGATTTTTAACATCTTCCCAAGTCTTCCATGGTCAGAGAGCACTACAGGAGAGAATTGTGTATGCCCAGTCTAGGATTTAATGTTCACAAATCACCCTAAATGAGATTTAATGCTCAACTTTTGCCAATCTGTCCTCCTGCAATGAGTTCCTGACCATCAGCTGCTTCTGTCTCAACAAGACAACCTCCCAGCTCCCTCTGGGAATCATTCTGCACCCATGGAACGAGCAGTGCATGGCCCAGGTACACCAGAATGATCAGCCCAGAGTATTCCAGACACACAACACAGCTGCAGAAGGCACTGGATCGTAAAGACACCAGTCCTGCACGTGCAATTCAAGCCAGATTCTTACCAGCACAACAGCTCTGCAGATATCCCAGCTGAGAGCAAATCCAAGAGTGCTCATTCCACAGGACACTCACATCCCAGACATGCTCCTCTGCCACAGCCCCACAAAGGACTGAAACAATTCAATCTGCTCTTTGGCACTGAAGGTTTATTTTTTCCTGCTGTAAATGTCAACAAAAAGTTGCTCCCACCTACCAGAGCACATGAGATCCTCCAAGGAGAAGCTGGGCTGCTGAGAGGGATTCAAGGAATGGCAGCCTGGAAAACCCAGCACATCTGAATCTATTGAAGCCAAGGGAAGAAGGGGAGGTAACCTGAACACCAACACACATCACAGCCCAGGGAGATAAGGGGATGGGGAGCTGGGAGTGAGATCAACTCAAGATAAAGACACCACATTGAAAAGAAATAGAAACCCAGAATCATGGAATTGGTTGGGGTGGAAGTGACCTTAAAGCTCATCCTGGTCCAACCCTCCTGCCATGGCAGGGACACCTTCCACCATCCCAGGGTGTCCAAGCCCTCTCCAGCCTGACCTTGGACGCTTCCAGGGATCCAGGGGCAGCCACAGCTGCTCAGGACAGCCCATGCCAGGGCCTCAGCAGCCTCACAGGAAGAATTGTTCCCTAATATCCCATCTATCCCTGCCCTGTCACTGGGAAACCATTCCCACTGGCTCTGCCACCCCAGGCGCTTGTAGAAATTCCCTCTCTGTTCTTGTCAGCTCAAATCAAAGGCAAAGCTGCTTTGAAAGTGGATGCTTGCCATGAAATGCACCCAGGATCCATCATTTGACATTTCTGAATCCTCTCACTGCAGCCAAGGAGGGAATTCTGGCTGAAATCCTCTCATGTCCAGCAGCTCACAGCAAGCATTCCTTCTGAGACAGCTGTGCTGGAGCAGCTTTTCCTGCCTTAAAAACAACTCCATGCAAGGTTTACAGATTGTTTGCATCACAGAGCAGCTAAAACCACAGCCCCCTTACAAACAAGCCCCACCATCATCGTGTTTGTGTTGCTTAAAGCAAGAAACACCAACAGCCGATAGTCAGGTGTGATTTCCCATCCCTTCCCATTTCATGTGGGTTTGTGGCACTCCCATCTATGATTTGTTCTTTCTGAAGCACTCAACCAGCATCTTCAAGGTATTTCTCTTCCTTTTGAAGAACAAATTGCTTTTGTGGACAACCACAACGCAACCAAAACCTCCAGTCACCCATTTGGGAAGAAGAGGAAGTTGTTACACACACAAAAAACCTCAAAACCAGCAGAACTGGATTGGCAGTGATGCTTGGGAATTCCTGCAGTCAGGAGTTAAGATGTTGGAACTGCTGCTCTTGGAATCAATGGGTTGGCATTGACTCTGGGAAAGGCAAAATAAAAGCAGAACTCACATTTCTGCAGTAGCTGAAGAAATGACATTTAAAAAATGCCCTGAAATGAGTTTTACCAGCAGCTTCTGAGAAGGGATTTGTCTCTGCTGGGGAAAGGCTCTCCAGCCAGAGGATTTCCACCCTGCAATGCTCTCTCAGCCCAAGTGAGCCATGTGCCATCAGCAGGATGAGCCTTTGATCCACCTTCCATACAGATGCAAGCAAGAGAAGCAGAAAATCTCTCATGGGCTAAAAAAAAGCCTAAAATCTGGTATTGAGGAACAACTGGAGCCCATTATTTCAAGAACATTCTTTTAAAACAAACCAAGCCTTTACTGCCTGAAAACACCCCTTGACTCCCACAGCTCTGAGTGCAGCACCTGAGCTCTCCTGTGCCTTCCCAGAGCATCCCAATGGAAAAGGATGAATTAATGGAGTTCCACACACTGATGGAATATATTCCATGTACCCCATGATCTCCAAGCTGTGTGTGGCCTTCACACAACTCATTTTCCCATGCTGAAACTCCCAGCAAACCTCCTGCTCCTTAGCTGAAGCGTCACCCAGCGCAGGGCACAGGATCGCAGCAAGGTTTGGCCAAATATTCCATCACCTGCCTTAAAATCCCAGCTCTAAAGTCAAACCTGGAAACAAACAGCTCTGCATGTGCTGCTGTGGGAAGGTGATGAGTTTCAGGATAGAAAACCAGGCTAAATCCTTGCTCAGGAACACAGGGAACAGGAAAGGGCTGGATGGAAAGAACAGAGAGTGGCACTGAACAAGCAAGGATTAAGGACAGAACATGGTTTGAAGGGGTGAGGATGCTATGGCACACAAGACAGCAGAAATCAAGATGTTCCATTCTTCCTGCAGTTCCCAACTGCAGAGCCACCCAAGCCACAAATCTCAGAGCCACCAAGTCAGACTCAAGGTCTCTTTCCAAAGGAAAAGCTGCTGGAACATTTATATGTGAATCTCTAAATCTGAAATGTCAAAATGGTCCCTAAATTTGAAACAGACCCTCCCAGAGCAGCTCCAACCTGACAGCAGCCTCTGATGTGCAGAAAAGCAGATGCAGATGGTGAAAGACAGGCAAAAATCTGCACTGGGACCTTTCTGCACACCCTGTTTGAATTAAGAGAGAATGCATCCATGCCATACAACTGCAAAACCCTCTGCTCACAAGCTGATTTGTTCCTTTCCAGCTCAGCTGGCTGTTGAGAGTCAAGATTTGGTGTGTCCAGGGAATGCAGGTGTTCCCAAGGAAAGCAGTATGGCATCCTTATCTAAATTCATTTAAACACCACCTGAACCTGGAAAGTTTGCAGCACCATTTATTATCCACAAGCTTCTGTCCCTTGATGGGCATTAATTATCCTATAAAATAATGGAAACACAGAACATTTAGGGTAAGAAATGGGACAATGCAGCTCCTTCATCACCTCCCCAGTCCTGTTTTGAGTGAGGAGGATTCCAAGGTGCCTGTGCCCTCCTCTTGTTCCTGCAGCAATGATAATCCTCCTGCTCCATCCCAGAGGAATCCATGCACGACCCCTCCACATCCAGGAGTGACTTCTGTTTGTGGCGGACCATGGAAATGCCAATCCTGCCTGGAATCCTACAAAAACTGGGACTTTAGGGTTGGCAACAGCTCCCACAACAACAATCTCAATCATCCCTGGAACAAGGGAAATTCCTGACACCCAGGAGAGCTCACAGCTCTCAACAAGGGCTCATTTCCCAGCAATTCCAGCCCCAAACCCCCTGAGAGCACAAAGGAAAAGCCACATTTCTGCTGCAGAGGACTGTGCTGAGGAAGGGCCTCACTGTGGGGTCCAGGATATGCAAAGTTTGGGTGGATGGACAGCAGCATTCCTGCAGCTGCTGCTCCTGCCCTGCACATGGCCTGAGGAGAGGACAGGCTGTGCACAGGGGCACTCATGGATGGAACACAGAGTGCTGAAGGAGAGCCCAGCCTGATTTTCTGCAATCTAGAAACACCTAACAGGTCTGTCAGGAGCTGTTGTTGGTGATAAATATCAGCCTTGAGCTCTTTTTCTGCTGTTTGATGGGTGGTTTCTTCCAAGCTTGAGCATTTCAGGGGTAAAGATGTGTTCAAGCCTCACCTCTGAAGGGAAAGTGGGAGAATCCTCAGCTGGAAGGAGCTCAAATTGCTGGGAGTCCCAAAATCAGCTCCATCCAAACCCAGAGAGCCACTTCTGGGCTGCTCTGACAGGGAGGTGACACCTCACAAGCTGCCAGCACACCCCAAAACTGGGGCTGGGGACCTCAACAGCACTGACTCCAATCACAGCCCAAAACCACTGCACAAAGCCAGAGCACCTCAAGGAACTTTTCCATCATGCAACTGCCTCTGGCAAAGCTCACATAAGAGCTGATTCAAGCAAAAGCACCTTGAGAGCCACCAGGAAAACCTCACAGAATGAGCAGGTTGGAAGAGACCTTCAGGATCATCGAGACCAACCCAGCCCCAACACCTCAACTCAACCCTGGCACCCAGTGCCACATCCAGGCTTTGTTAAACACACCCAGGGATGGGGACTCCACCACCTCCCTGGGCAGAACATTCCAGAACTTTATCACTCTTGCTGTAAAATACTTTTTCCTGCTATCCAACCCTGTATTTCCCTTGGTACAGCTCAAGGCTGTGTGCTCTGGTTCTGTCAGAGGGACTCCAAGAGGCTTTGCAGGGCAGCAACGTTTCTCTCCAAAAACATTTGGGTGTGTTCAAGGGAAAAAGGTCCCTGAGCAGCAAACACACAGACATGAGGGAAATACATCCCTGAAATACATCCAGAACCCAAAACTTCTGTAGAAAGTGGGTTTGCTTTGAGTATCTATTTCCAGGACAGGCTGCTCTAATCAACAGGGGTCAAAGTGGAAATCTCTCACTCTCAGACATCCCTGATGCTGCAGCATCCCTAATTCCAGGTATTTTGCAAAGTAAAGGCAGCCCAGGTGTACACACCTGAACAGCCCCAGCAGGTGTTTTAAAGGATGGGAGGAGGAAGGGAGAAACAACCAGTCCACTGAGCCCCAGCAATAACAACACATTTATTTCTCACTCCATCTGAATTGGCTGCAGGAGCCCAATGGGTGAGGAAAGGAGAAATCAGAGCCAGAGGGAGATCAGAGTGTGTAAATCATCCTCCCAGACATCATCCACATTTACCAACTCAAACCCCACAGCCATCTCCACATCATCCAGTGTCTCCTCTCTGTAAAAGCAGGATGCGCAAAGGAGCTGCTCCCAAAGCAGGAACCAAACCCAGCCCTTTTCTCCAGGGAATGATGGAACTGGAAAGGCCCCTCTGGAGAACACAGCTCATGGGGCTGTTTATCAATCACTCAAGAGATCTGTGAAGCCACAGAACGTCCCTGTTGAGCCAGCAGACTACAAAACAACTCCACAGCAAAGGGCAGAGCCAGGAGTGCAAGAGCAAGCAGAGCCACCCCTGGTTACTGGGGGAACTGGGAGCTCTGTTTTCCCAAGGGGGGCACAGGGAGCAGCCAGGGCCAGCCCCTCATGGCCAGGGGATGCTGGGGGACACAGGAGGGGACAGAGCCAAGCACAGCACCCACAGCACTTGGGGCCAAAGGAGGACACCCAGGGGAGAGATCCTGCTGGGGCTGTGGGACACAAACAACTGGGATGCTGTGTCCCTCCCCACTCAGCACCATGGGATGCTGCCACAGCCACCCACAGGAGAGGAGTTGAACCCCTGGGGAGCAGTGCCCACGTCCCAAAGGTGCTGCTGGAGGCTACAGGGACAAGAGAGGGACCCAGAGGAGGTGGCAACCAGGAGACACCAATGGAACAAGGAGAGCCAGGGAATGGGACACCCAACATCCAGGGCAAGGGCCAGGGAACCTCCAGAAACTGCAGCACGGAGACCCCGAGAGGCCAAGCCCGGGGGACACGGTGCCCCCAGCGCCAGGGCCAAAGGACAGACTGACAGCCAGAACCAGCGCCAGAGGAAGCTCAGGACAGATCCCGAGGGACTGAACCGCCGGGACGCGGTGCCCCAGGAGCAGAGAAGGCTCAGGAGCGCAGAGAAGGCTCAGGAGCACAGGGAACGCTCAGGAGTGCAGAGAACGCTCAGGAGCGCGGAGAACGCTCAGGAGCGCGGAGAACGCTCAGGAGCGCGGAGAACGCTCAGGAGCGCAGAGAAGGCTCAGGAGCGCAGGGAACGCTCAGGAGCGCAGGGAACGCTGAGGAGCACAGAGAAGGCTCAGGAGAGCAGGGAACGCTCAGGAGCGCGGAGAACGCTCAGGAGCGCAGGGAACGCTCAGGAGAGCAGGGAACTCTCAGGAGCACAGAGAAGGCTCAGGAGCGCAGGGAACGCTCAGGAGCGCAGAGAAGACTCAGGATCGCGGCTCTGCAGGGAAGCGATCCCGGAGCTCACCCAGCCTGGGGCGGGCACAGGCACCCCCGGCCCACCCTCCCCTCCCGTCCCGGGCCGCGCCGCCGCCCCCCGGGGTACCTTGATGCGCTCCCGGCACTGGGACGGGGTGCGCTCGTAGCCCAGCTCGGCCAGGGCGCGGGAGACGCGCTCGTACATGGCGGGCCCGGGCGCTTTGCTGCCGAACACGGTGCCCGCTCCCTCCAGCTGCTGGTACCGCGCCTCCACCAGCCGCTCGTTGCCCCACACGGCGATCAGCGCGTTGGTCTCCGCCGGAGTCCAGGACATCCCGCGGCACGCGGCGGCCGCGGCGGCGGCGGCGGCGCCGCCGGGCGAGAAGGAGACGGAGGGCGAGGCCCCGCCGCGGGCGCCCAGCGCGGCCCCGCCGGCCGCCGGCCCCGCGCCCAGCGGGGAGGCGCCGCTGGGCGTGGAGGGGTCGGACAGGCTGGGGTTGCCGTCGCTGAGCGCGCCCGGTGAGCCCGGCGACAGCACCTCCATCTTGGGGACGCGGAGCGGTGGCTCGGCCGGTGGGAGCTGCGAGGAGCCGCAGGGCGCCGCCATGATGGGGGTGCGCACCGAGCGAGCGGAAGTGACGCGCAGTTGGGGGAGGAACTTCCTGCGCGCCGGGGAGGGGCGGTGCCAGAGGAGGCGGGACCGTGACGCACCGAGGGGGCGTGGCCACGACAATGAGAGTGGCTGCGGGCGGGGGCGTGGTTCCGAGAAAGGGGCGTGGTCAAAGGCGGGGCACGGGCGTAGTGGGCGCGGTTATAAAATGGGCGGGCACGCTGTTTGTGTGGTGAGTGGGCGTGGTCGACGAGTGGGCGTGGCTCACCGGCTCAGCACCACCCGACGTGGGCGTGGCCTATGTGGGCGGGGCAGGGTCCCCTCAGCCCCCTCAGGGCAGGGACCCTCCAACCCCTCCCTCCCATCGCTCGCGATTTGCCCTCGCCCGAGGACCCCAAATGTGCGGCCGGGCATCCCAAAAGTCAGGTGTAGCCCCCAGCCTTGGAGAGGAGCATTCCCGCCGAATGCTCCTCCTCCGGGCCGAGCACGTCCCTCCGGACTCGGAACCCCTATCCCTGTGGAGCACCCCTGGGCTTCCAGAGCTCCACACGCCGTTATTGAGCATCCCCCAAGGACTGAGGCTGAGTCCGGGGGACGGGGATCTCTTTCCCCACCTCTCTTTTCCTACCGCTCGCTGTCCCCGGCCCCGGTGCCTCCGAAACCCCGGGACCCCAATTAAGGGTGACCGTGATTGATGAGGCAGGGCGCAGCTCGCGGGGGGTGCGGGGACACCCCAGCTGCGCCCCAACTCTTCGTTAAGCCAAGACTAACGAGCATCGGGGAGATTCCACCTCTCCCGACCTCCTCAACCCCTCCCAATCCATCCAAGGGGGGTGGTTAGAGAGGTCCTATGGGACCCCCGCCCGGGTTGGTTAATTAAACGCTTTAATTAGGGCCGTGTTGGTTAAACAAATGGCGGGGGAGGAGGATGGAAGGGGACATCCCCCCTGCCTCTGTCTGTCCCTGCCGCTCCTGCCCGCAGCACGGCGCGAAGCCATCAGCAGTGTAATTATACCCCTCTAATTAGCGGGATTAGGGGCTAGCTGCGGATCCCACACTCGATCCCCCACCCCGAGCGGGCTCTTTGTCACTGCTGTCCCCAGGGAGTGTCCACAAGGGACGTCCCCAATGCCTGCATGTCCCCAAAGGGATGTCTCTGCTGCCACCACATCCCCGAGGGGGTGTCCCTGCTGCCAGCACATCCACCCACTGTCACCACTGTGACATGCCCCCAAACGGACACACAGCTGGTGTGGTCCCAGAGGGATGTTCCCACTGCCAGCATGTCCCCAAAGGTGTGTCCCCAATGTCAGCCCAGCATCATGTCCCCAAAACGATATCTCTCCCACCACCATGTCCCAAAACAGAAGTCCCCACTGCTGGTGTGACCACAAGGGGATGTCTCTGCTGCCACCGTGTCCCCAAAAGTATGCACCCACTTCCTTGGAGTGTCCTCAAAGGGGTGCCCGCACTGATGTGTCCCCACTGCCACTCCTGAGGCATGTCCCCAAAGCGATGTCTCCACAGCCAGCTCTGCTGGGTGTGCCCAGAGGACTGCACGCATCCCATGTGGGGTCTCCAGAGGGGTGTCCCCGCTGCTGCTGTCCCCTCAGATGGCCACACCAGCTGTAGTGTCCCCGCAGCTGTAGACCCCCAAGGCCCCCGGAGCTGGCCAGACCACGATTAGAGGCCCGGGGAGGAGGGAGTGGAGGCGGGTTGGGCCGGATGCAAATGAGGGTGGCGGTTAATTAGGGCCTGAACACTCATTACGGCCGAGAGCAGCTGATTGCGATGCAGCCCCGAGTCTCGGCAGCGCCATTTGACCGCGCGCTAATGACGAGGGGGTGGGGGGCGAGGGGGGGACAGGGGGGTCCCCCCAGCCCGGCCCACCCACGGCACCTCCGCAGACATTCCTGGGAGGGGCAGGGTCCGTGTCAGCCCTGCCGTGAACCGGGACCGGGACCGTGCCTGGCTCAGCCGTGCCGTGAACCGGGACCGTGCCCGGCTCAGCCCTGCCGTGAGCTGTGGCAGCTCTCAGCCAAGATCACTCCATGTTCTGGATATTGTGGACGTTCTCAGCTGGGCTCACCTGTGAAAAGGGCTCTGGGTGTCCTCACGCAATGAGCTGTGGCGATTCCCAAATGAGACTCACCCGTGCAACGACTTGTGACTGTTCTCAGGCTTATCCGTGCAGAGGATTGTGTGTGTTTTCAGCTCAGACTGAGCTGTGCGAGGATTTTTGGGTGTTCTCAGCCAGGGCTCATCCGTGCAATGAATGAACTGTGGCTGCTCTCAGTCAGAGCTCACCCGTGCAATGAGCTGTGCCCGTTCTCAGGGTTCCCCCATGCAATGAGCTGTGCCCGTTCTCAGCCAGGGCATGCAATGAGCTGTGCCCGTTCTCAGTCAGGGCTCACCATGCAATGAGCTGTGCCCGTTCTCAGCCAGGGCTCACCCATGCAATGAGCTGTGCCCGTTCTCAGCTCCCGGGGATGTGCGGACAGCGGGACGAGCAGCTTGGGGAAGCGGTTGCGAAACATCCCCCCGGTCCCCAGCACTCCTCGTTCCAGTCAGCCTTCCTCCAATTCAATAGGCATAATTAAAAGTCCGCCAAAAAGCCGAGCGGACAAGTCATTAGACCCACAGCAGTGTGTTCTGCAATTTACTGACCTGCTTGTAATTAACCTCCTGCCGCCAAAATACGCCGCTGAAAAGAAGTATAAACTTATTAGTGGCGACGGTGGCTAATTAAAGCGAAAGCCGTAATTATCCCGAGATGTGGCCGCAGGCAGGGAACGGATGAAAGGGGAGAAAAGGCGCTCGATGCAATATTGGGAAGGACGCGGGGATGCCGAGCGAGGCAGCGCCCTGCTGCCGCACGCCGGTGCCCATCAGCATCCTGAGCGCCTGCATCCCGATCCAGCTGCCCTGCCCGCCGCACAAAGGGGACCCAGGCGGGCTAATTCGGCGCGGGGGCAACCGGCACGCCCCCCTCTTTGTCTCCCTTTCGCAGCCAATATCCCGAGCCCAGATGGGTTAATACATAATGCAGACAAGCAAGTAATTGCTTGCCTTTGTGAGGCCGTCAGCGCTGGGTCCCCGGCCCTCTGATCCCCCATTAGCGGCCATGCAAACAAGCCTTCCACCCAATTAAGCCCAGCTTTGATAAAGCCTTTCCCAATGATGTGGCGGTCCCAAACTAGCGATTCGCACATGAGCCACTACCTGTTAAACCCGGCGTCGGCTTCCTTCGGGGACGAGCATCCCTCGCCTCTCGCCGTGACCCAGCTGCCGAGCTCTGCCCGGCTTCCCCCGGCCCTGAAGGGAGGCTCGGCTGATAAATGATCTCGACAAACTCTATATTAAAGAGGTGGAAATGGGATGTTAATATACCCCAAGCCGCTCGTCTCGAGAACACATGGGCTCCGGCTTTCCGAAGATGCTGGTAATGAGGCGGGCTGGGATGCCCGCGAGGAGATCTCGACGCACCGGCCTCCTGCGCCTGCCAGGTGCGGAGGACAGACAGACTGACACCCGTCCTCTGAGGCATCCCCACACCGCTCCACAGAGGCTCCATGGGTCATCCCCTAAAGCATCTCAATCTGCTCACTGAAAGCATCCCAGCAGCATCCCCTAAAGCATGCCAGCGCACTTCCCTGGAATATCCCAGCTTTATCCCTTGCACACCCTGGCATCATCCCCTAAAGCACGTCAGTGCGCTCCCCTAAATCTTCTCAGTCATCCCCTAAAGCATCTCACTAAGCTCTCCTAAAGCATCCACTAAAAAATTCTGGCACCATCCCCTAAAATATCCTGGCATCAACGCCTACAGCATCCCAGTGTCGTCCCCTAGGTCATGCCAGCACGTTCATCTGAAACATCCCAACGTTATTCCATCTCACACCCTGGCATCCTCCCCTAAAGCCTCTCACTGTTATCCTCTAAATCATTCCAATGTGCTTCCCTAAAGTTTTAGGGATCATTCCCCTAAAGCATCCCAGCACCATCCCCTACAGCATTCCAGCATTATTCCTTGCAGCATTCCAGTGTACTGCAACACAGAATCTTACCATCATCCCCTAACACATCCTGGCATCTCTCTGTGCATCCCATACTCATCCCTTAAAGCATTCCAGTGACATTTTCAAAAGCATGATAGATTGCTCCCCTACAGCATCCCAGCATCACACCCTGAAGTCCCATAAGGTCCTCTAAAATATGCCAGCATCTCTCCTTAATTCATCCCACCATTATCCCCTAGAACAGTCCAGTCTGTTCTCTGAAAAAATCCCAGTGTCAATCCTTAGGGCATGTCAGCATCATCCCCTAAAACACCCCAGTGCACTCCCCTTATACAGTGTTATCCATGAGGCATCGTGACACCATTCCCTACAGCATCCCAATATCATCCCCTACAGCACCCCAGTGTCATCCCCTACAGTATTCCAGTGTCATCCCCTACAGCATCCCAGTGTCATCCCCCACACCATCCCAGTGTCATCCCCTACACCATCCCAGTGTCATCCCCCACAGCATCCCAGTGTCATCCCCCACAGCATCCCAGTGTCATCCCCTACAGTATTCCAGTGTCATCCCCTACACCATCCCAGTGTCATCCCCCACACCATCCCAGTGTCATCCCCTACACCATCCCAGTGTCATCCCCTACACCATCCCAGTGTCATCCCCCACAGCATCCCAGTGTCATCCCCTACAGCATCCCAGTGTCATCCCCCACAGCATCCCAGTGTCATCCCCTACAGTATTCCAGTGTCATCCCCTACAGCATCCCAGCATTATCCCCTACAGCATCCCAGCATTATCCCCTACAGCATCCCAGTGTCATCCCCCACACCATCCCAGTGTCATCCCCCACAGCATCCCAGTGTCATCCCCTACAGTATTCCAGTGTCATCCCCCACACCATCCCAGTGTCATCCCCTACACCATCCCAGTGTCATCCCCTACAGCATTCCAGCATTATCCCCTACAGCATCCCGGTGTCATCCCCCACAGCATCCCAGTGTCAATCCTTACAGCATCCTGCCATCATCCCTCACACCATCCCAGTGTCATCCCCCACACCATCCCAGTATCATCCCCCACAACAACCTGGTGTCATCCCCTACACCATCCCAGTGTCATTCCCCACAGCACCCCAGTGTCATCCCCCAAACTATACCAGTGTCATCCCCCACACTGTCCCAGTGTCTTCCCCTACAGCATCCCAGCATTATCCCCCACACCATCCCAGTGTCATCCCCCACTCCATCCCAGTGTCAATCCTTACAGCATCCTGCCATCATCCCCCACACCATCCCAGTGTCATCCCCCCCATCATCCCAGTGTCATCCCCCGAACTATCCCAGTGTCATTCCCCACACCATCCCAGTGTGCCCCCCAAAACTCTCCAGCTCCACGCCCTAAAACATCCTACCATTATTTGTTAAAGCATCCAAGCAGCATCCTCTAAATCAACACATTATCATCCCCTAAAGCATCCCAGTCATTCCCATATGCTCCCCTAAAACATCTCAGCATCTTTCCTTAAAGCATCACAGTTCTCCCTCAGACAATCCCAGTCTTGTCACCCCCTGAAGTATCCATCATGATTCCCAAAGGATCCCACTTTTATCCTCTCGAACATCCACTACATTCTCCTAAAACATCTCAGCATCATTCCTAAAGCATCCCAGCACTGTCCTCTCAAGCAAGCCACCATCATCCCCTAGAGTATCCCAGAGTCGTTCCTGACAGCATCCCAATGCCACCCCTTAATGCAACCCAGTGTCATCTCCTACAGCATCCCAGTGTCATCCCCTACAGCATCCCAGTGTAATTCCCTACAGCAACCCAGTGCCATCCCCCACACCATTCCAGTGTCATTCCCCAAACTATCCCAGTGTCATCCCTTACAGCATCCCTGCATCATTCTCCAGACTATCCCAGTGTTATCCTCCACTCCATTGCAATGTCATTCCCCACACACCATCCCAGTGTCATTCCTTACACCATCCCAGTGTCATCCCCTACAGCATCCCAGCATTATCTTCTACGCCATCCCAGTGTCATTCTCCACACCATCCCAGTGTCATCCCCTACAGCATATCGGCATCATTCCCCACACCATCCCAGCATCATTTCCTACACCATCCCAGTGTCATCCCTAAAGCATCCCAGTGTCATCCCCCACACTATCCCAATGTCATTCCCCACTCCATTCCAGTGTCATCCTCACACCATCCCCAGTGTCATCTCCTACAGCATCCCAGTGTCATCCCTAAAGGATTCCAGCTCCATCCCCACCAGCCCCAGTCCCCAACATCTCTTTCTCCACCCACCCCCCCAGTGGCCCCCGTGCTCCCCTTTCCCTCCTCCCCACCCCAAGTGCTGCCACAACCTCTATAAATATTCAAAAAGCCGCATTTCCCGGCCAAACGCCTGGCTCGGGGTGGGGGGCTCCCGGGGGGAATGTTAATAACGGGGCTGCCAGGGATTCCCCCCGGCAGCGGGGAGGGGGGACCCAGCCGCTCATTTGCCCAGACAAATATCTTGTCGCTCCTCATTATGGCCAAAATTCGTGCCTCAGTTTCCCCCTCCCCAGCTCCCCAGTGCCGCTCAGCGAGGGTTGGTTGGGGAAAAACAGGAGGAACAAGAAAGCAGCAAACCCCGTGTAGAATAATGAGGATAACAAAGTGTGGAGGAAGCCCTCCCCCCCATGTAAAAACTTCGAGGAGGGCGATTTGGGCAAAGCCTGGGCAAACAGGCGCTAATCGCTAAATCAAGCAGCAATTAAATGCCGTGGCAGCGAGAATAAATCTGCTAACGAGGAGGCGATGCCCCCGCACTCGCTGTTTGCCCAGCTGATTAACGGGATGGATCTGAGGGGGATTATCCATCGGGATGAGGCGGCTCCTTTGTCTCCATTCCCCATCACAAGCTCTCTCAGAGGAGGCGCTGGATGTGCGTGTGTCACCCCTGGGAGCCATCGCTGCAGCCTCAGGCCTCAGACTGGGATTAATACAGAGGTGCTTTAATCCCTGAGGCTCCCAAAACCTCCAGGATTCCCATTAAATATTCTCACATTTTTCAAGGACTCCATGAAAAGGGGCCCAAGGGTTTTCCATGGATTAACACCCTTTTCCATCCCGTAGTTCTGTGTTGAGATGTCCCATTCCTCAGGTCAGCTTTTCCCAAAAGGAGAAGGTGGGGAAACAGGAGCATGCAATGTTTAGATATTCCAGCATTGCCATCCATTCCCATCCCACAGAATTATTCAGGTAATAGTTGGATAAACCTCTTCTTTCATGGATACTTTTTTTTTTTTTCTGATCCTACTGAGAAATCCCTGTGCTGCCACATTGCCAGCAGGAGAAGAGGAAAAGCTTTGTGCTCCTACTAAATTAATATTTATTTACTTTCTGTGTGCCTGGCTCCAAGGGACAGATGAATAATGCATTGCCCACCGGACACCTGGCAGATTCGGTGGGATGTGGAGAGCCCAGAGGATGCTGCTGAGGTTGAGTGGGTCAGATGTGCACTCTCTGCAGCCTCAGCACAGCTCTGGCCATGGAAAAGCAGCCTGGGCAAGCTCTCCAGATGTGCAAACTCCAGATGTGCACAAATGGAAACCACCTGCTTCTCCAGATTGCTCGAGCATGCCTGTGCACAGCTGTGTGCCCAGCTGTGACATCAGGGACCTCTCCAGCTGTTGGTCTGAAGGCAGTTGCATCCCACACAGCACCCAGCCCTCCCAGATGTGAACACCCTGCAGATCCTTGGTGCCCCAGATGTGTGCGGATAAACCTCCCCTCCTCCCCAGCTGTGCCCCAGATGTGAACACCCTCGGGGACCCAGATGTGCAAGCACACGTGGCACACTCCCACTGCTCTGTGCATCCAGATGTGAGGCCCCTTCTCCCTCCCAAATCCCAGATGTGCATGCCCAGTCCCCCTGGTCCTCCCCCACTGCCCCTCCCCACCTCTTCTTTTTCCCTGAGCCCCCTCCAGCTTCCCCACACTCCCCACTTCTCTTTTCTCCACTTTTACCCTATTCCAAGTGCCACCATCAAAAAATCCTGTAACAAGCTCCCCCCAGGAGCCCCCTCCCCCCATAATGAACCTCCCTAATTAATTCCCCCAGCCCCCCCCCGGTGCTCGCTGAAGGAGCCTCATTGCTTCCCACATCAGCCCCAACACAATAATTAACCGGCCAATTGCTACTCGCGGATTCAATGGTGCTGATTCCTTCGTGTTTCCCCCCTGACCCCACAAATTGAAGGCCACTGGTGGTCCCAGCACCCCGAAAGTGTCCCTCAGTGTGTCACTCACTCTAGCAGCCGCATTTCCCGTGGGCTGCGGGGTGGTGCTGCTTTTCGGGGTTCACTAAAGGGGGGTCCCGAGGGTGGGGTGATGCAGCCCCATGTGGTGTCACGTAATTCGGGGTGAAGCCAGGGAGCTGCTGCGTCTCCTCCGTGTCCTCCCTCCAGCCCTAGGACCCCACTTTTCCTGTGCCCCCTCAAAATTCACCCCAGCTCCACTGCACCACCCCACCCCACACGGGACATCCCCCGCCTCGGTCCCCATCCCGCTGCTCGGGGACGGGGAGGGCACGCAGGGACACCCGCGTCACCCCGCCCCGCACCGCCCCGGCCCGGCCCCTACCCGGGGGCGGTGCCGCAGGCTGAGCCGAGCCGAGCCGAGCCGAGCCCAGCCGAGCCGAGGCGAGCTGAGCCGGACTGAGTCGGGCTGTGCTTAGCCGCGTCGAGCCGGGCTGGGCTGAACCGGGCCGGACTGGGCTGAACTGAGCTGAGCCCAGCCCATCAGAGAGGAACTGAGCTGAGCCGGATCGGGCTGAGCCGGACCGAGCTGAGCCGGACTGGGATGAACTGAGACGAGCTGAACTGAGCTGAGCCGGATCGGGCTGAACTGAGCCGAGCCGGATCAGACTGAGCCGAATCGGGCTGATCTGAGTCGGATTGGGCTGAACTGAGCTGAGCCCAGCCGAGTTTAGCCGAACTGAGCTGAGCCGGACCGGGCTGAGCTGAGCCGAGCCCAGCCGAACTGAGCTGAGCCAGATCGGGCTGAGCCGAACTGAGCTGAGCCGGATCGGGCTGAGCCGAGCCAGACTTTGCCGTGCCGGGTAGTGTCGGTAGTGCAGCCTTTGCCGTGCCGGGTAGTGCCGTGCAGAGCCGAGCCGAGCCCCGCCGATCTCAGCCGAGCCGGAACAGGATGCTGCGGTACCTGCTGAAGACGCTGCTGCAGATGAACCTGTTCGCCGACTCGCTGGGAGCCGAAGGCTCCAACTCCTCCTCCTCGCTGCTGCTCGGCATCAACCGCTCCATCGCCGCGCTCCACCTGCCCGATCTCAGTCCCGGTAACGGTACGTGCTCCCCGGTCCCTCTGCTGTCCCGTCCCGGAGTTCCCGCTCCCGCTCCATCCCTACCGGGATGCTGGGAGTACCCACAGACCCCAGCCCCAGCTGGGACCCCACCAGCACCCACACGGGATTCCCAACCTGTCCCCTTGTCCCCAAACGGGACCCGCCCCATGTCACAGCTCCGGAACTGACCCAGTGTCCCCACGCCGGCCCCGTGTCCCCATTCTGGGACCAGCTCCCTGTCCCCAGCTCCCGGGAGTGATGTGGTGTCCTTAGATCGTCTACACGACCCCAAACCGAGACCAGCCCGCTCTGACCAAGGCAGCACCGTCCTGGTGTTCCCAAACCAGTCATGTGTTCCCAAATCCTGAACTGCAAGCAGCTCCCTGTTCCCGAACTGTCCCGTGTTCCTCCTCAACTGCCAGACTGCGAGCTGGGACAGACACCAAATTATCCTCATGTCCCCAGACCAGTCCCCAGACCCCAACTCAGGGGCAACCCAGTGTCCTCAAACAGCCTTCATTTCCCCACATCCATCCCCAGTCTCCAAACCAGGACCAGCCCTGTGTCCCAAACCTGTCCCAGTGTGCCCAAACCAACTCCCAGACAAAACTAGGAGAGACTCCAAACCAGTCCTGTGTCCCCAAGCCAATCCCAGACTACTGACTGGAACTGTCTCCGTGTTCCCAAACCAGCTCTGTATTCCTGAACCATCCCAGTGTCCTCCAACCAGCTCCGTGTGCCCTAATCCTCCCCATGTCCCCAAACCAGCCCCATGACCCCAATGAGCAGAGTGGGGGTGAAGGAGGGGTGAGGAAGACGATGTCTGACTGAATTTTGACTCAGTTTTGAGCTTCTCCCCTCTGTTTTAGTCTGTGCCCCTCCAGCTGGGCCTGGGTGCCTGGGGAGGGGGCGGGCATGTTCCCAAACCTCTTGGGAGCCCCTGCCCCTGCACAGCCAGCCGGGCACAGGGAGGGGCCTGCCCGGACCCCCTGCTTGTCCCAATTAGTCACCGGGCCCAGCTGCGGCCCCCTCAGTCCCTGCTGTGCCCCCCGGGGTACCCAGTGCCCTGCAGCATCGCTTCCGTCCCCATGGCAACCCCTGGGCACCCCAAACTGCAGCGCCCCGTGCATCCTGCCCCAGGTGGGGGGGAGAAGAGGAAGGGTGTGTGAGAGCGGGGTGTGTGCATGTGGATGCACATGTGTGCATTTATGGGCAGTGTGCATGTATGTGCATGTGCATGTCTATACAGTGTGCATGTGTGAACATGCGCATGTGCCTGCATGTGTGCATTTATGGGCAGTGTGCATGTGTGCGTGCATGTGCGTGTCTGTACATTATGCAGGTGTTTGCATGTCTATACAGTGTGCAGGTGTGTGCGTGGGTGCATTTATGTGCTGTGTGCACGTGTGCATGCGTGTGCAGCGTACATGCGTGTGTGCATTTTTGTGCAGTGTGCATGTGTGTATGTGTGTGCATGGCTGTACATTGTACAGGTGTTTGTATGGCTGTACAGTGTGCATGTGTGTGCATGTGTGTGCATGTGTGTGCATGCAGCAATGTAGGTAAACATAGGCTCATGGCCCCACCTGAGTGTGTGTGGATGTGCATGGACCTGTGTGTGCCCCTGTGCATGTGCACCTGCGTGTGCAGCCTGTGTGTGCATGCACATCCCTGTGTGAATGTGCATCTGTGTGTGCACCTCTGCATGCCTGAACACACGTGTGTGTATGTGTGAAAGAATCCCCCCGAATACATGCATGTGTGCAGATGTGTGTGTGTGCATGTACACCCTGCACGAATGCACACGCACATATGCATGCATCTGTGCATGTCAGGGGCATGCACCCCCTGCCTGAATGCACGTGTGCATGTGTGTGTACAAGCACATGTATGTGGTTGCACCTCTGTGTGTGTGCATATCCCTGTGTGACTGCCCACACGTATACATACACCTGTGTGTGCAATGCATGTGCGCACACACACGCACCTGCACTTGTAATGCACGTGTGTGTAACGCACATGAGCACACATCCACATGTGTGTAATGCTCATATGCACCTGTGCAGACCCACAACTATGTACACACGTGTGGCTGGGCATGCAGTGTGTGCCTGTGCCACTGGGCCAGCAGTGACACCTGGGGACCAAACTGCCAAGACACCCCAGGCGATGTTGGGGACACACACGGTTCAGCCCAGCTGGCCCCAGCATTAATGAGCATTAATTATACTGACATTAATGACCATCTATTAATTCCTGTGCCCTAGCAGAGTTGGGTTTTTTTTTCTGGAGCAGCCCCATAACTCCAATATTGGGCTTTTTAAAACTTACAATTAAGCATTTTCTGCAGTCCAGAATGACCAGCTCTGCTACAGAAAGTCAGCACTTGCAGATAATGGAAAAATCCCTTTTTGGGGAGAATTGAGCCCCAACCCTGTTTCTTCAGGGTGGAAACTGGGTGGAAAATGCAAAGCTGCTTTGTCCTGCTGGCCTTGCCTGGCACCTTCTTGATCCGTCTTAAGCTGCACCAAGGGAAATTTAGGTTGGATGTTAGGAAGCAGTTTTTTACAGAAAGAGTGATAAAGTTCTGAAATCATCTGCCCTGAGGAGGTGGTGGAGTCCCCATCCCTGATGTGTTTAACAAAGCCTGGATGTGGCACTGGGTGCCAGGGTTGAGTTGAGGTGTTGGGGCTGGGTTGGACTCGATGATCCTGAAGGTCTCTTCCAACCCAGTCATTCTGTGATCTTCTGATTCTGTGAATTCTGTGATCCTCTGACCCTGTGTTCCTCTGATTCTGTGATTTTGTGATCCTCTGAATTCTGTGATCCTGTGAATTCTGTGATTCTGTGATTCTGCTCCCTCCCACCCTGGGATCTGCTGGGCTGGGTCCTGGCCACATTTCATCTCTCACCTCGTGCCTTCCAAGCAAAGCAGGGTCTGGGGCCAGGAGAGCACCACTCAATCCAAGGATGCTCAGCCCCCAAGACCATCCCCGCCCCTCCCGATTCTCCTGCAGGATCCCACGCCCAGCTGGAGGACACGGCTCCCCGCATCGTGGAGCACCCCACGGATGTCCTGGTCACCAAGGGGGACCCGGCCACGCTGAGCTGCAAGGCCGAGGGGCGGCCGGCCCCGGAGGTGGAGTGGTACAAGGACGGGGAGCGGGTGGAGACGGACCGGGAGGATCCCCGCTCCCACCGCACCCTCCTCCCCGGCGGCTCCCTCTTCTTCCTCCGCATCCTGCACGGCAGGCGGGGAAAGCCCGACGAGGGCGTTTATGTCTGCGTGGCCAGGAATTACCTGGGCGAGGCCACCAGCCGCAATGCTTCCCTGGAGGTGGCCGGTGAGTCCTGGGGCAGGATTTGAGGGAGGGAAATTTGGGGTTCTGGTATCGCCCCCAAGCCCAGCCTGCTCCTGTGGCTGTGGCTTTCACATTCCCATCTCTGTTGCCAAGTGAAGAGGGGAAAATAAATAAAAATAAGAGGAAAATAATTAGGAATAAATAAAGTGAAAATGGATGGTAATAAATTAAAAGAGGTGAGGAATATTGGAAATAAACGACACTAAGTGAAAGCAAATGAAATATTGGAAATAAATGACACTAAGCGAAAACAAATGAAATATTGGAAATAAATTATACTAAGCAAAAACAAATGAGAAAAGTAAACAAGCGAAAATTAGTGAAACTAAAAGTAAGGAAGTGGAAATGAATGTAAATAAGAGAAAATAAAATAAAACATTGAAAAGAGAGAAATTAAAGAAAGTGGGAATAAATGAATGTAAGTGAAAATAAATGAAAAAATAAGTGCAAATTAGTGAAGAGAAATAGTGAAAGAACTGAAAATAATTGGAAATAAATGAAAGTAAATGAAAATTACTGCAAAGGAGTGAAAATAAATGAAAACATGGTAAAAGAAATTAAGAGAGGTGAATATAATTGAAAACTCATGAAAATAAATGAGAACAAATGAAAATACTTGAAAGCATTTGAAAATCAAGTGAAATCAATGAAGATAAATGAAAATCTGCTCAAGCCAATTCCGAGCCCTGGTGCTGCCCGCAGCCCGGGGGCGCGGGGCTGGCAGCTGAGGCCGCGCTGTCCCCGCAGTGCTGCGGGACGATTTCCGACAGCCCCCGGGGGACGTGGTGGTGGCGGCGGGAGAGCCGGCCGTGCTGGAGTGCGTCCCGCCCCGCGGGCACCCCGAGCCCAGCGTGTCCTGGAAGAAAAACGGGGTCCGGGTCAGCGACAAGGACGAGCGCCTGACGGTGAGCGGGGCAGAGCTGGGCTGAGGGTGATGTAGGGGATGGGGGGTGTTATAGGGACGCAGGATGTGGGGTGACATGGATGGTGAGCAGTGAGGATCTGGAATGTGGTGGGGATGTGGGATGCAGCAGAGTTGTGTGATGGGATGGATATGGGATGAGATGGGGATGTAGGCTGGGATAGGGATATGGGATGAGATGGGAATGTGGGGTGGGATAAGGATATGGGATGAGATGGGGATGTGGGGTGGGATAGGGATATGGGATGAGATGGGAATGTAGGACGGGATAGGGATATGGGGTGAGATGGGGATGTGGGGTGGGATAGGGATATGGGATGAGATGGGAATGCAGGATGGGATAGGGATATGGGATGCATCAGAGATTTGGGATGCAATGGAAACATGGGATGTGATGACAGTGTGGGTGCAAATGTGAGATGCAATGAGGATACAGGGTGTGATGGGGGTGCAGAATGCAGTCAGGATGAGAGATGCAATGAGGATTTGGGATGTGGGGATATGGGATGCAGTGGGGATGTGGGATGCAATGGGGACGCAGAATTTGATAGGGATGGAGATGTGTGTGTGTGTATGCAATGAGGATGTGGGATGTCATGGGGTTGTGGGATGCAGTGTGGGTTTGGGATTCAGTGTGGATGTAGGATGTGATGGGGATGTGGGGTGTGATGGGGAAGTGGGATGTGATGGGGATGTGGAATGTGACGGGGATATGGGATGAGCTGTTCCTCCTGCAGATCCGTGGTGGGAAGCTGATGGTGGCCAGCACTCACAAGAGCGATGCTGGCGTCTATGTGTGCGTGGCCACCAACGTGGTGGGGGAGAGGGACAGCGAGCCGGCCGAGCTGGTCGTCTTTGGTACGTGGGGATTTCATGTTTGGCGTGTCAGGGAGGTGGGTGCTATCCTGCTGGGACTGACAGCCACCCCACAGAGCGCCCAGCCTTTGGCAAGAGGCCCCAGAACCAGGTGGTGCTGGTGGAGGGCACGGCGGAGTTTGCCTGCGAGGTGATGGGGGATCCACAGCCGGCGGCGCGCTGGCGCAAGGAGGAGGGTGAAATGCCACTGGGAAGGTGAGTAGGGGGCAAGAGGGGTGGCTCAGGGACACCAAGGGCAGCCAGGGCTCTGTGGTACAGCTGGGCAGCTCAGTGTGTGCCAGCCTGGTGTGCTTGGAGCACCTGGCATCCTCATGGCATCAAGTAATTGCATCCCATGACCCTGGCGCATCCTCCATCCTCAGCACATCCTGTGCTCCCTATTGCATTCCACATTCCCATTGTGTCACATCTCCATCCCATTCCACATCCCCTTTTGCATCTCAAATCCTCATTGCATCCCACACTCTTATCGCATCCCAAATCCCCAATCACATCCCATATCCTCACTGCAACCTGCATCCCTTTTTCATCCCACATCCCCATTGCATCCCACATCCCTCTCACATTCCGTATCCCCATTGCATCCCACATCCCCATTACATCCCACACCCCCATCATGTTCCGCATCTCCACCACGTTCCACATCCCCATCACATCTGCCATTTTCCTGCATCCCAGATTTCCCCTGTACCCATCTCATCCCACATTCCCATCACATCCTCCATCCTCACTACATCCCCACCCCATGGCACCTTACACCCTCCTGGTGCCCCAGCACGCTGCTGGTGCCCCAGCCTCGTGGGTTCCCCCAGGTGGGAGGTGCTGC
The DNA here is from genome assembly GCF_028551555.1 of Melozone crissalis. Taxonomy (NCBI): domain Eukaryota; kingdom Metazoa; phylum Chordata; class Aves; order Passeriformes; family Passerellidae; genus Melozone; species Melozone crissalis. The sequence continues at coordinate 2,379,717 of NW_026535896.1, read as the reverse complement.
CAGACAACACCCTGCGGATCAGGCAGCTGCAGGTGGAGGATGAGGGCACCTACACCTGCGTGGCTGACAACAGCGTGGGCAGGTCGGAGGCATCGGGCACCCTCACTGTGCACGGTAAGGGGGGCCCTGGGGAGCACCCTTGGGTGGAGTGCCCTGGTGGAGTGCCCAGACAAGCCCTTGTCTCTCCCTGCATTACTGCAGTGCCCCCCCAGCTTGTCAGCGGGCCCCACGACCAAGCTGTCACCCCTGGCCAGAGTGTGACTTTCCAGTGCCAGAGCAAGGGGAACCCACCACCCGCTGTCTTCTGGCAGAAGGAGGGGAGCCAGGTCTGTCACCTTCCCTCATCCTTGACCCCACACCCAGTCATATCCCCATCCTCATTGCAATCCCATCAGCATTTCCATTCCATCGTAATCCCCATCCCAATTCCCACTCCATCCCCATCTCATCTCCATCCCAATCTCATCCCATCTCAACCTCACACCACTACCAATCCTCATCCCTACCTGTCCTCATCACCCTGCCATCCCAATCCCTATTACATCCGTGTTCCCATTCCATTCCCATCACAGTCCCCATCATACTTCATCCCATCCCATCCCATCCCATCCCATCCCATCCCATCCCATCCCATCCCATCCCTGTGCCCAGTCTTGTTCCCACCCCTAACCCTGTCCTCATCTCATTCTCTGCTTCTCACCCCTCATCCCCCCCTATTCCCACTCCCTCTCAGACCCTGCTGTTCCCGGGCCAGCCCCCAGTCCCTTCTGGCCGTGTCTGGGTGAGCCCCAGTGGTGCTTTGACCATCATCAACGTCCAGCCCAGCGATGCCGGCCACTACCTGTGCCAGGCCATCAGCGTGGCCGGCAGTGTCCTGGCCAGGGCAGGCCTGGAGGTGACAGGGGGTAAGTCCAGTGCCAGTGCAGAGCTGGCACATCCAGCACATGAGTGACACCCACCCCACCACTCAGCAATTCCCAATTTTCTCCCTGCAGCATCCACTGAACTCCACCCTCCGGTGCTCGGCTTGCTCCCCACTAACCGGACAGTGCTGCCTGTGGGGGCCACGGTGTTGCTGCCTTGTGGGACGGGGGCCCATGACCCTGCAGGCAGCGTGGGGTGGCTGAAGGATGGCAGTGCCCTGGTAGGTGTGCAGCCCCGTGCCAGCCTGCTGGAGAACGGCACCCTGCAGATCAGCGGCCTCCGGGTGAGCCGGCCCCGGCAGGGGCACCCGCGGGGCACTGCAGGGAGGGAGGGGGCAGTGAGTGCCAGGGGGGAGCAAAGGGACGTGGATGCTCACCACGGTGGGTGCAAGCTGTGCTGGGGCTCAGCGTGGTGGGTACAAAGCGTGGTGGGTGCTCAGGGTGGTGGGTACAAAGCGTGGTGGGTGCTCAGGGTGATGGGTACAAAGCGTGGTGGGTGCTCAGGGTGGTGGGTACAAAGCGTGGTGGGTGCTCAGGGTGGTGGGTGCTGAGGTCAGGGGTGCTCAGGGTGGTGGGTACAAAGTGTGGTGGGTGGTAGGTGCTGAGGTGATGGGTGCTCAGGGTGATGGGGCAGGAGCTCTTCCCCCTGCAGGTGAGAGACTCCGGGCTCTACAAGTGCGTGACCACCAGCCCAGCGGGTGAGACGAGCTGGGGCATCTCCTTGGAGGTACAAGGTGGGTCATGGAGATCTCACCGCATCGGGGACACCGTGGCCCTGGGAACAAAGCCACCCAGACCTCCATGCATCTCCCTGCAGGTGATGAATCCAACCTCTCCCTGCCTTCCCCTGCACCCGATCTCCTCCCTGGGCCACCCTCCACCCCTGTGGTCACCAACGTCACCAAGAGCAGTGTCACCCTGAGCTGGAAAGGGAACGAGGACAGCGGTGCCACCGACGTCACCTCTTACATAGTGGAGGCTTTCAGGTATCACACAAGCCTCTTGTCTGGCTGCAGGGATGATGTGGTGGCCTGATACCACCCTGTCATGAGTCACCCCTGTCCCCTGGCAGCCAGGCAGTGGGTGGCCCATGGCAGACAGTGGCAGCTGATGTGGAGAGTGAGACCCACACAGTGACCGGCCTTGTCCCTGACACTGTCTACCTGTTCTTGGTGCGGGCGGTCAACGCCTACGGGCTCAGTGACCCCAGTGGCATCTCGGAGCCTGTGCGCACCCAAGGTGAGACCCAGCAGGGACATCAGTGGAGGTGTCCACAAACCCCCCACCCGTGGGTCCATCTCCACTTGGTGACACCAATGGAGGTGCCCGTGCACCCAAAGTCTTTGGGTCCATCCTTGTCCAGTGATGCCAATGGAGTTTCCCATGGGTATGTGCTGTCACCATGGCTCCTTCCCTTGGTGACACCAGTGAAGATACGCATGGACCCTCCATCCTCTCATGTCCCCAGCAGACACCAACCCCATGCAGCAAGGGCTGGATCCTGAGCAGGTGCAGCAGGAGCTGGCACAAGTGGCTGTGCACCTGAAGGAACCCGTGGTGCTGCCGCTGGGCACCGTCCACCTCTCCTGGACCGTGAGTGCTGAGCCTCCCTTCCAGTACAGGGCTCCCAGTGTCGATCATGCCCCCATCCCACCCTTCCCTCGGCTCCTCAGGTGGAGCACCAGGCTCCCTTCCTCCAGGGCTACCGGGTGCTGTACCGGCAGCGCGGCGGGCGCTGGGAGGAGGCACGGGCGGTGTGGGCTCCGGGGGAGCAGGGGGCCCTGCTCACCGAGCTGCGCCGGGGCCAGGACTACGAGGTCAAGGTCCGGCCCTACTTCCATCACCTCCACGGTCCCGACAGTGCTGTGCGGGCTCTGCGCACCCCTGAGGCGGGTGAGTGCGGGGATGGAGGGGATGGTGCGGGTCCCTGGGGACAGCCTGGAGGTGATACCCCATGTGTGCTCCACCGGCAGCCCCCAGCGCCCCACCACGAGCTGTCAGTGTGGCTGGGAATGGTACCAGTGTCCGCATCTCATGGCAGCCACCACCCCTGGCTGAGCAGAACGGGGTCATCCGTGATTACCGGGTAAGCGTGGACAGCACCAGGGGTGTGGCAGCTCCACTGTGTCCACTCATGACACCATGAACTCCACTCTGTCCACTCATGGCACCATGAACTCCACTCAGTCCTCTCCTGACACCATGTCATGGCATCCTTATGGGTGTTCCTCATCTTTTCCTCCTGGTCCCCACCAGATTTGGTGCCTGGGCAATGAGAGCCGCTTCCACATCAACCAGAGCGTGGAGGGGACGGTGCTGGCGACCGTGTTGCAGGGACTTGTCCCTGGGGTCCCTTACCGTGCTGAGGTTGCTGCTGCCACCAGTGCTGGCGTGGGTGCCCGCAGTGCCCCTGTCCCCATCCACATCGGTGAGTCCCTCATTGTCACAGCTGTTCCCCATGGGTGGGGCATGATGGGGTCACCCACTGCGGTGCTGGCGATGGCTCCTTGGCACCCTGCCGGTGTGTCCCTCTTTCCCGTGTCCCTTGCAGCCCCCCTGGTGGAGCGAGGTGCGGGGCCAGCAGCTGGGAGCAGCTTGACTGAGCATCTAGCAGAGGTAGCCAGGCAGCCAGCCTTCATTGCCGGCGTCGGTGGCGCTTGCTGGGTCGTCCTCGCTGCCTTTGCTGCTTGGCTCTACAGCCGCCGCCGGAGGAAGAAGGAGCTCAGCCACTTCACTGGTACAGGGGGTGCTACCCCTGGGACCCCTCACCTTCACCCCCCACCCATCAGCCACCCACTGTCTGTCTCTTTGCAGCATCCTTCGCCTACACACCCACCGGTAAGCCCACGAGTGCTGCGGGGTCCCAGTACGGCCTCTCGCTGCCCTCACCCCCATCTCTTTCCACAGTCGCTTTCCCGGCTCCAGTGCGCAGCAACCCCAGGTAACCCCCCCGGCCCCCCTGCCCTCCCCAGGAGCCCCAGGGCTGAGCAGCAGCATTCCTTCACCCCGTCCCCCTGCAGGGCAGCTGCTGGCAGTGGTTACCCGTGGCTGGCGGATGCGTGGCGTGGTGGCAGCACAACCAGTTCTGCCGGGTGTTTGGGGTCCACTGAGAGATACTACAATGGTGAGGGCTCAGCATGGGGCTGGGTGGCTCTTGAGGGGGTTATGGTCAGCCCTGATGATGCTGGTCACCCTCTGCAGATGCTGGCATCACCCGTTACATCGCCCAGACGGAGCAGTTTGGAGCGGGGGCTGCCGAGGGGCCGGTTTACAGCACCATCGAGGTTGACAGTGAGGAGCTCTGCGCGTTCCCCCGTCCCTTCTCACAGTATGGGACCTCCTACCCTGGGGGGGGTTCCCAGCCAGTGGATGCTGCAGCCTCCCAGGTGCCCCGTGGCCGGGCTGAGCACGGTAGGGTGGTCGGGTGGGTGGGGGCACACGTGGGTGCTCGTGGTGCTGTGCCCTCCCCACAGCTCCCCCAGCATCCCTCCTTGGCACAGGGGCCAGAGCAAAGCTGGGGCAAGCAGTGAAACCACCAGTGGTGAGCTGGACAGAGCTGCTGCCCCCGCCACCCTCAGCCAGTGAGCTCAGCCAGTGCGCCCAGGAGGAGGAGAAGGAGGAGGAAGAGGAGGATGAAGAGGAAGAGGCAGCCCGAGGGTGAGTGTGGGGGCTCAGGGGCCGGGCATGCTGCCCCCAGCAGCTACCCTGTGGTCTCCACCCTGCAGGCTGGGGATGGAGGTGTGGTACCCCGGTGAGGACATCCCGTGTGCCACTGCTGCATCCTCGCCCACCACCTCCTCGGGCTGCCGCTCCACCGCCACGCTGACCCCCTCACCCCGCACCACGGAGGACATCCCCCGCCTCCGCGACTTCGATGGCTCCCTCCTGCCCCGGTAGGGGATGGGCCTCGCTGGGTGTGGCCGTGCCATTGGGGTCTGGATGTCCCATTGGGATCCAGATGTCCCACCATGGCCTGGGTGTTCCATTGCCATGTTGCCATACCCAGCCCTGCCATGCCATCATGGTCCAGCTGTGTCGTTAGGGTGTCATTAGTTTCCAGGTGTCTCATTGGGGTCCAGATGCTCTGTTGGGATCAAGATGCCTCACCGTGGTCCAGATGTTCCATCACAACCCAGCCATTTTGTCACCATTTGGCTCTGCCATGCTGCCATAGTCCAGCCATGCTGCTGAGGTGCAGATGTGTCATCTGATGGGACATCCAGGTGTCCCATTGAGCTCTGGATGTTGTGCCCTATCATGTTTACATGATCCAGTTCCACTGTTCCACCACAGTCTGGCCTTGCCACTGGACTCTGGATCAGGCTCTGGAGGTCCCACCGTGGCCTGGGTGTCCTGTCACAATCCAGCCGCTCCATCATGATCCTGCTGTGCCACCATGGTCTGGCCATGCCATTGGGGTTTGCATGCCCCAATGGAGTCTGGATGTCCTACCATGGTCCAGGCATCTCTTTGTGATCCATCCATGGTGCCACCATCCACCCCTGCTCTCCAGCTGTGCTCTGGCCATGCTGCCATCACACATCCATGGCATTGTGGGTGACTGGGGCATTGCAGTACAGCTGCACCATCACGAGACAGGTGGGCCATCATCACCCAGCTGTGCTGCTGTGCCCCAGCTCTGCCATGGTCCATCTGTGCCACCACAATGCTGGCATGGCACTGCACTCCAGCTGTGCAGCTGCAACCAAGCTCCATGGTTGCAATCCAGCTGTGCTATGTCCCAGCTGGGCAGCTGCAACCAAGCTCCATGGTTGCAATCCAGCTGTGCTGAGATATAGGTGTGTCATGATTTAGCTGTGCAGCTGCAATCTGCCAGTGTGCTTGCAATCCAGAAGTGTGTTGAACCAGCTGTGCCACTGCAGTCCAGCTGTGTGGCTGTAATCCAGCTGCACAGCCTCTATCCAGCTGTGCTCCAGATGTGCCACTGCACGCCAGCCTTTCCAGGCTGTGGTCCTCCACCCCAGCTGTGCCACTGTACTCATCCAGCTCCCCTTTGCCACCCCAGCTGTGATCCAGCTGTGTCACTTCCACCCAGCTGTGATGCTTCACCCACCCGCACCACTGCCATCCAGCTGTGGCAGTACCACACGGCTTCTCCTGGCTCTGGCACAGCTCTGGAAGGTTGTGCCAGTCCTGTGGCGGCCCCTGAGCCCCCATGCCGCTCCCCCCACGCTGCCTTCACTCCACCCCCTCTTTGCCAGGAGACCCCCGCACGGTGTGGGCACACCCCCACGGGCACGCAGCCCCTCGGTGGCCCCGGATGCCGGCGAGGGCCGCCCAGCCCGAGCCCTCGGCCCTCCCGGCACAGGTGAGACCCCGGGGCCCGTTTGGGTGAGTGGGGGTCTCGCTGGCTGTGGAGGGGCTGACGCTGCCATCCTGTCCCCCCCTCCCCAGGGAAAACCCGCGGGGTGGTCTCCAAAAGTCGCCTGAAGCCCAAGAGCAGCCGCTACCGCCGGGAAAAGCAGACGGGAGGTGAGTGGGAGGGAACAGACGGGGGGTGCAGGAGGCTCAGGGAGCTGAGCCCTGTTCTCCCTGTGTACCGCAGAGCTGCCGCCGCCGCCGCTGCCGCCGCCCGGAGACAGCCCCGGGCCCGGTGCGGGGCCGGAGCCGAGCGGGGCCGAGCGCAGGGTCCCGCAGCGCCCGGGCCGCGGTAAGCAGCGCCCCCGGCCCGACGGCAGGGGCTGCGGTGGCACTGCCGAGCCCCAACCCTGTCCCTCCCCTGCAGATGAGGTCCCCCCCTACGGCAAAGCCCCGTGCCCGCCCCGCGGGCCGGTGTCCGGCAGCTGCTCCACCGCCGGCAGCGTCTCGTCCCGCGGCTCCGGCAGCTCCCGCGGGCACGGCTCGGGGCGCAGCCGGACCCCGGCGGAACGCGGAGAGGGCGCCGGGCACGGCCGCCGCACCGGGGCACCCTGCCCGCCGCGGGAGAAGCGATAGAAGGGAGGGCGAGTCGGTGACAGAGTTGGGGACACGGGGATGGGACACGGGACACGGGACACGGAGGGATGTTCTTTAATTTGTGATGGCTCCGCGGAAATAGGGTTGTACAGAGGTCACGGCCAGTGGGCGTCAGAGTGAGGGGGGACAGGGATTCTTGGGTGGGACAAGGAATTCACAAGGAATGAGGACCCTGGGGAGGGACAAGGATGCTCAGGAGGGACAAGGAAGGACATGAACCCTGGGGACAGAAACAGCTGGGACAGATGAGCAGAAGAGGGATGAGGGTGGTGGATTAGGTTAGGGATGAGGAATATGCTTCTGTGGGGTAAGGATCCTGGAGACAAGGATAGCTGGGAGGAACAAGGATGCTGGGAGAGGACAAGGACGTCTAAAAGGGATGAGGTGATTGAAAGTGAAGGGGACAGTTGGTGGGGGACAAGATTACATGGGGGGACAAGGACACAGCAGATGGATGAGGGTGCTGGTGAGGGACAGGGAAGGCTGGGGGACAAGGAAGCCTGGAGGGAAGAGGGCATGGAGGAAAGACAAGGATTTCTAGGGCGTTGAGGACTGCTGGAGAAAAAACAAGATTGCTTGGGAGGGACAAGGACAGTAGTAAGGCTGTAGGGGGATGAGGACAGTGGGGACACTTGGCATGAGGGACAAAACAACTGATGAAGGATGAGGACACTCAGGAGGGATGAGAAACCTGGGAGTGAGGATGATTAGGAGGGACAAGGACATTTAGAGGGAGCACACGGCCACTCAGGTGGCTTGGGAAGGATGAGAACGTTTGGGAGAGACAAGGATAGAAAAGGTGGGACAAGGATGCTGAGGAGGGACATGAACTATCAGAGATCACAAGGACAGTTGGAAGGAATGGGAATTGTCAGTGGGAATGGGGATGGTCAGGGGGTCAACAACCCCAGGGAAAGACGAGGACACAGGGTGGACAACAGTGCTTGGGCTGGAGAAGGATAGTTAGGGGGGATGAGGATGCTGGTGAAGGAGCAGTACACTGAGGAAGAACAAGGACACTTAGAGGGATGCAGACTCTTGGGGAAGATGAGGATGCTGGGGAGAAATGAGGAATTTGGGAAGGGGTGGGGATGCTGAGGAGGGATGGGAACACTGTGGAAGAAGGAGGACACTTGGGAAGGACAAGAATGCTGAATAAGGAGGGACACCCACCCGCCTAGGTGCCACCCACCCTTTGTGGGTGGCTGTTCCTAGTAAAGAGCCCCTGTTTGGGGAGCTGCCCAATAAAGCTGGATTTTAGCTGAGCCAAGGGCTCTGGCCTGGCTGTGTCCTGCGCCCTGGGGACTGCCACGCTCCTGTCCCTCCCGTCTGCAGCTCGCCACCATCCCTGGCCCAGGAGCTGCCAATCCCTGGCCCTTGGCCACCTGGAAAGCAAAGGAAACATTTTCCAGCACCCTGCAACACCTCACCACCCCCAGTGCTCACCACCCTGGCATTGGGGCACTGCACACCGTTCTGTGAGCTGCTGTTCACGGCTGCCTCTGTCCTGGCTCTCTGTGGCACCTCCAGCACCTTCCACCAGTCCCAGGTGGCAGAGTGGGCTCCGGGTGGGAAGACCTGCTCCAAGGGCGATGGTGGTGGTGAGGGACCTGCAGGGAAGAAGGCAAAAAGTGGCATCACCGTGGTGTCCTGATGGAGCCATGTTCCTTGAGGGTGGAGGCTCCAGCTGTGGGTTTCTCTTGGTCTGGATTGAAGGCACTTGGGACAGTAGTTCATGTTTGGACTCAGGTGTTTATTATTTTTTATCAGTGAAACAGTCTCACTACTGTGAGTTTGGCAGCTTTTCATTAGAAGGCGCAAAATGGCCAACAATCTCTTGTTGCAAAGTCTTTAAAGACTAAACTCTCCAATTAAGAAATGACGCCTGGATTATTTTCATTTTTAACCCAATAACTGATCCCAAAGAACTGCAATGTGGACTTTTCTGCCCAATTACCAAATGCCACCCAAACCCAAGAAGAAGAAGGAAGAAGAAGCATGAAGAAGAAACCCAGGACAACACCCTGTGCCCTCCATCTTGTTCCTATCCGCAACACACTAAAAATCCCAAAACCTCAATTTCTCACCAAGTGACACACCTACACTACTCTCTATAATCTATTGCACACTTTTGTGGATTCCAGTCTATCTTGAAGTCTGGGAAACTTTCTCCATGAATGAGGAGAAAGTTCTCCATGGAGAGTCACTGATTTTGACCCTCCATGAATGAGTCAGTGCTGGCCTGGGGGTCAGGGCACCCCAAAGCAGACACAGAAATATTCCCTGTGGTGCCCTGTGTTTGCACACTTGAGGAGCTGACACTGCTCAGGGTCAGAGAGGGGGTCCAGGGCCCTTCACTCACCCCCGTAGGCCCCATCAGTGTCCTCCAGGCTGCAGCAGAGGCCGTCGACCGCCACGGCCAGTGCGCGGGCAAAGCTGGCGTCCAGCAGGAAGGAGCCGTCGCAGGAGCTCACCAGGCTGCAGCGGGTGCTGGCAAAGTTGTCCTCTGACACAGACCCCCAGCCGTTCAGCAGCGACCCTCCTGGCGAGCCCCCCGTTGCTGTGTGCTCTTCCTCCTCCTCCTCTTCCTCCTCCTCCTCTTCTTCCTCCTCCTCCTCACCCAGCTCAGAGGCCGGTGGCCCGTAGATGTAGCCGTAGGTGTGCGGTGGTGAGAAGGAGCGTGGTATGGTCGGTGCTGGGGGTCTGTGGGGAACACAGGGGGGGTACTGCTGGCACCAGGGGATGCTGCAATCATGGGAGTGTCCCAGGGGATGGGGAATACCTGCAGCAGGTGGTGTCCTGGTCCATCTCCAGCACCTCAGCCACCTGCTGTTGTGTGAGGACCCCATCGCTGAATGCCAGCGAGAGGCGCCCGCTGGCCAGGGACATGTCCTTGGTGTACCTGGTAGCCAGGAACATGTCCCTTGAGTGCCTGGCCTCCAGTGACACGTCCCAGGTGTGGCTGGTGGCCGGGGACATGTCCTTGGGATACCTGGTGTCCAAGAACATGTCCTTCTGGTGACCAGTGACTGGAGACACCTCCTCGGGATGCCTGATGGCCGGAGATGTGTCCCTGAGGTGCCCAGTGGCTGGAGATGTGTCCCTGGGGTGCCTGGTGGCTGGAGATGTGTCCCTGGGGTGCCTCAAGGCTGGTGACATGCTTTCAGGGTACCTGCTGCACAGGGACACGTCCCTTGTGTGCATGGTCACCAGTGATGGGTTCCTGGTGGCCTGAGACATGTCCTCAGAGTACCTGGTGTCCCAGAACTTGTCCCTGTGGTGCTCGAGGACTGGTGACATCTCCTCAGGGTGCCTGCTGAGTGGGGATGTGTCCCTGGGGTGCCCAGTGGCTGGCAATGTGTCTTTGGGATGCCTCAAGGCTGGTGACATGTTTTCAGGGGACCTGCTGCACAGGGACATGTCCCTTGTGTGCATGGTCACCAGAGATGAGTTCCTGGGGTATTTGTTGGCTGGGGACATGTCCTTGGCATACCTGGAGGCCAGGAACTTGTCCCTGCAGTGCCTCGTGCCTGGTGACATCTCCTTGGGGAGCCTCGTGCCTGGGGATGTGTCCTTTGGGTGCCTGCTGGCTGGGGACATGTCCTTGGGGTGCCTGGTGGACACTGAGATGTCCCTCTGGCACCTGGCTACTGGCAAAGGGTCTCTGGGGCACCTGGTGACCAGGGAGGTGTCCTCAGGCTGCCTGGTGGCCAAGACTGTGTCCCTCTGGTGCTTGGTGGCTGGTGATGGATCCTTGCGGTGCCTGGTGGCTGGTGACATGTTCCTGGGGGTCCTGGTGGCTGAGGACACATCCTTAGGCTGCCTGCTGTCCAGGAACATGTCCTTGGGGTGCTCAGTGACCAAGGACATGTCCCTAGGGTTCCTGGTGGCCGGTGACACACCCCTGGGGCTCTCTGTGACTGGGGACCTGTCCCTGGGGATCCCAGTGGCTGGGGACACGTCCTTGGGATGCCTGGTGACCAGAGATGTGTCCCTGGGGCACACGAAGGTCGGGGACCTGCAGGTGCAAGGGACATGCTGGGTTTTGCAGTGAAGGGCTGGGTTGCAGGGGACTCACCTGGATGGGGACACCCAGACTCACCGTGTCACCGGTGGGTGCCAGCCATGGGGTGGTCTCGGGGGTGTCACCGGTGACGTGGTCGCACCAGAGGCCAGCGGGGTGCTGCCCCGGTGTGGCTTTGGAGAGCTGAAGGCCGGTGGCCGCGGGCCCCTGCTGTCCATCCTGGCAGTGGCAGTGCCACCCTCATGTCCCCTGTGCTGAGGCTGCCTGGCTGCCAGCCCCAAATCTGTGCCCCACTCGCCTCCAGGGACAGGGACAGGGACGTGGCTGGGGCCAGCCACGAGCAGCGGGGTGCTGTGCACCTGGTGCAGCTCTGCAGGGGGAGTGAGGGACATTGGCCATGGGCCATCGCCCTGCTGTCCCCCCTGTCCCCCCATGTCCCCCACACCCACCTCTCTTGCGGACACGCTCCCAGGGCGCCGGGTTTGGGGTGCTGGGCGAGGAATGCACCCCGGGGTGCCCCCCAGCGCAGCACCCCATGTCCCCGAGGGGGGCCGGGTGTCCCCCACAGAGGCTGCTGTGGATGGGGGGCGTGGGGGGACCAAGGCTCGACGGCTCCAAGGAGAGGGCTGGAAGAGTAAGAGAGGTCAGGGCACCCATGAGGCCACGTGTCCCCTGTCCCCTCTGTCCCTGGGTCTGTGCGTCCTCGCTGCCTGCAGACAGACAATGGGGAACACCAATGTGAGGATCCCACGGCACTGGGGGTCCCCAGCATAGGGTGGGGGTCTTGGGTACACTTTGCTGGTCCCATGGCACTCTGTGGGGTCCTAGGCCTGGGCTGGGGGCCCTGCTGCAGCAGGTCAGGGTTCCATGGAACTGGGTGGGGATCCAATGGCATCACATGGGATGGATGGGGGTTCCATAGTGCTGGTGGGAGTTCATGGCAGAGAGTGGGGGCTGAATGGAAATGGGTGGGGGTCCCAACCCTAGTGTTCATTCCAGGGGTGGGGGTCCCATGGCAGTGGGTGGGGACACCAATCTCTGGGGGCTCACTGGAGGGGTGGGGGTCCCTGCCATCACTGCCCAGGAGCCGGCTGCTGAGGCTGCTGCTGCTGCTGAGGTTTCGGGGGGCACAGCTGGGTTTCCAGGGGCCACCAAGCCACGGAGAGTCACCAGCCATCAGCCTGCAGGGCGAGAGGTGCTGTCAGTGCATCCATCCCCCCCACACCAGGGATGTGCCGTGTCCCCCAGCCCACGGCCTCTCACCTGTGGCGAGCTGCAGCGTCCTGGCTGGCACGGCGCTGGCACAGGAGGAGGAGGAGGGCGAGTAAGGCCAACCAGAGCATGGAACCAGCGGCTGCGATGACAGCAGGCTGCCGCAGCGCCTGCACCACCCTGCTGCTCCCTGCTGCCAGCCCTGCAAGGGTCCCATCAGTGTCACTTCATGTCACCACCCTGACCCCCACCCGCACCCACCCTGCTGTCCATCTCCTACCCAGGACTCCACAGGTGGCATTGCTGGGGACCCCCAGCCCTGCGCTGTTGAAAGCGGCCACCTGGACACAGAACTCGGCCCCGGGGTGTGGGAGGAGGGTTTCCAGGCGGCGCGTGGCTCCGTCCACTGTCCTGTTGGTGGGACGCTGCCAGCCCTCACCCATTGACCAGACCTGGCAGGCACCAAGAAGATGTGTCCCTTAGGTGATAAGCCTCCATGGACACCCTTGGATGGACCTCCTTGGATGGATCCCCTTGAATAGACTCCTTCAGATGAACATCCCTTGACAGACTCCCATTGATGGATCCCCCATGGACAGACTCACTTGGATGGATCCCCTTGGATGGACTCCTTCAGATGAACATCCCTTGAGAGACTCCCCTTGATGGATCCCCCATGGACAGATTCACTCGGATGGGTCCCCTTGGATGAATCTCCTTGGTGGACTCCCCTTGGAAGGACCCCTTTGGATGGGCTCCCTTGTATGCCTCTAGGATGGACCTCCTTGGGTGAAAACTTCTTGGTGGACCCCCATTGATGGACCCCCCTTTGGATGGACCCCCTTGGGTGAAAACTTCTTGGATGGACCCCCATCAATGGACTCCTCTTTGGATGGACCCCCTTGGCTGAATCCTCTAGGCTGGACTCCTTTGGATGAACTCCCTTGGATGCCACTAGACAGGTGCCCTGGGAGGGACCTCCACCCTGGCTGGCCCTTTTGGATGAACCCCCTCCTGGACAGACTCCTTGAATGGTGCCCCCCTTGGACAGACCCCCACCTTTGACAGGCTCCCTTTTTGGATGGATCCCCTTGGATTGACCCTCCCTGCCCAGAAGACCCCAGCCCTGCCCCTTTGCCCTTGCCCCATACCTGGTAGCCCCGGATGACGCCGTTGTGTGCTTCAGGAGGAGGCGGCTCCCAGCTCACAACCACGGTGCCATTCCCTGCCTCAGCCTGGCTGACGGTGACACGCTGGGGGGCTGCACTTGGCACTGCCGGGACAGGGATGCTGAGACCCCTGGGACCCCCAGCAAACCTCCCCACCACCACCCAGGCATCCCGGGGGACGCACGACACACCTTCCTCGGGTATCCAGAGGTGCCTGCTGTTGCTGTCTGAGCCCTGGGTCCCTCCGGTGTAGGGTCGGACCTTGAACTCGTACTTGTAGCCCCTGCGGAGCGCGGGGATGGTGGCGCTGAGCTCCCTGCCCGCATCGTGCTGGACCCAGGAGGTGGCGACCGGGAGCAGGCTGCGGTACAGCACCACGTAGCCCACGGGCACCGGCACCGGCATCAGCATCTGCAGGAGAAGGGAAGGATCCCGAGTTAAGGTGGGACACGGGGATGTGTCCCGTCCCCTCTCCCCTGGGAGTGGCATCACACGAACCTGCCAGCGGAGCTGCACAGCAGCGGTGGGCAGGGCGGTGCCGTTGTCCAGGTGCAGCCGCACGGCCAGCAGCTCCCGCGGGGCAGAGTCCTGCTGGCTCGTGGCCAGCCCATCTGTGAGGCAGAACAAGGGGAATGGCAGGACCAAGGCACCTGCCCAGACACCCCCTGAGATACCTGCACATGGAGATCCTGACGTCTACCTGGATGGACTGACTCTTTTGGACAGACACCCTTTGATGGGTTTGCCTTCAATTGACCCCTCTTGGAAGGGTCCCCTTTAATGTGTTGCCCCTGGGAACATGGGATGGGATCCCATGATTCACCCCTCCATGATGTCCCTTTGGATGGATATTTCTTGTTCTATCCCCCTTTAATATACTTCCATCTTCCATAGGTCCCCTTAAATGAATCCCCTTGGAGGAACCAAGGATCCCCTCTTGGTTGGATCCCCTTTAAGTGGGTGATCTTGAATGAATCCCCTCGGATGGACTCCCACCTCAGTGCATTTCCTTAGATGGATCCACTTACATGGACATTCTTGGATGGATCCTGTTGGATGGATGTGTTTAGATGCACATACCTTTGGAAGTTCTCCTTTTGATGGATACCCTTAAATGACTCAGCTGGATGGACTTTATTTGATGGATGATGGCTGATGGATGATGGCTGATGGCTGATGGATGATGGCTGATGGCTGATGGATGATGGATGGCCTTGGATGGACCCGTATGGACAGACTGCCCATGGATGAGCCCCATTAGATGGACCCAGTCAGAATGATCCCCTTGCATGGACCCCAAGATGTCCCTGGGTGCCTGTGGTGGCGGAGGTGCCAGCACTGACCCTGCACGTGCAGGACGGTGGTGGCGGCGGCGGTGCCCAGCTGGCTCTGCGCTGTGCACACGTATGCGCCGGCGTCGGCGGCCGTCACGGCATAGAGGCGCAGCGTGTGCTCCCGGTCCACCTCGTGCCTAAGGGTCACCAGCTCTGCATCAGCCTCATCCCCACACCAGGGATGGCACCTCTCCTCCCTGCCACCACCTACCTGCCCCAGGGCAGGTCTCCGTGCTCCTTGTGCCACTGCACCTGCGGCGCTGGGTCACCGCGGGCGCTGCAGCCCAGCTCCACGGTGCTGCCAGGCACCGCCATGGCATCGCTGGGGTGCCGCACGATGCTCGGCTTCTCTGCAGGGAGACATCAAGCACGTGGCACCATGGCTGGCTGTGAGGTGGCACCTTGCCATGTCCTTGATGTCTCCCACCAGCTGTGGGAGACCCTTGGCTTACCCAGCACAGAGACGCGGGCGCCCCGGCTCTCCCTCCTGCCTGCCGCGTTGGCCGCCACGCAGATGTAGAGACCGGAGTCGCTCCGTTGCGCCGATGCCACCTGCAACTTCCCCTTGGTGACCGTGTACCTGCCACCTCCCAAGTCCAGGGTCACCCCGTCCTTCTTCCAGGTAATGTAGGGCTCGGGGTACCCCAAGGGGGGGACACAATCCAGCTCCAATGCTTGTCCCGCTGTGGTCACCAAATCGCCCGGCTGCAGGCGGAAATTGTCCCGCAGCACTGTGGTGGGAGGGCACGTTGTGGGTGGGGGGAACAGGATTTTCTGGTGTCTCCCCACCAGCATTTCCCACCCACCAGGAGTCCTTACCAGCTGGAGTTTGGGGTGCCGTGGCCACGCTGGGGAGGTGGCAGCCTGTCGGGTGACAAGGAGGTGGGGGAATGCCAGTAGGTGCCCCGGGTGGGCATGGTCTGAGACCCGGGGCAGGGCAGGGTTAAGCGGATTTTGGCCCCCGTGGGCTGCACTCACCTCCGCGGTGCAGGGCGGCGAGGCAGAGCCCCAGGCCCAGCGCTGTCTCCCAGCCGCCCGCCATGCCGGCCCTGGCCAGCCTCAGCCTCCCCGTTTCCTCCCGAAGTCCCGGTTCCTCCCGCCCGCACCGGGGCTGGATCCGGCTCCGGATGGGGGGGCACAATAGCCGGATGCGGGGGCCGGGAAATGCCGGGGGGGGAAGGTGGCGGTGAACACAAACATCTCAGCCATCCTGGGGCAGGCGGAGTGCCCGGCCACCGGCAGCACCCGGAGACAGCAGAGTGGGGGACACCAACGGTTAACGAATTTAATTAGTCAGAATAAATTCCCCTTTTCCTTCGCCATGTTCAGAGGAAGACAAATTAAGAAGAAACGGGCTCTCAGCTGAGGATGCCATCAGTAGGTACTAGAGGGAACAGCCCAAGTTCTCCAATGCATTAAAGTGCCAGTTTGAGTGCCAGCCAGGTGCATCAGATCTGTGTGATCTTACCTGTCAGCCACTTCTCGTGTGTCCCCCCCACCCTGGGGGACCCCTGTCCCACAAAGACACCCAAGGGTGCCGCCACCATTCGGGTAGTACGTTTAGTTTATTGGTTAGTAGCGCACCCCGAGCACTCCGGGGTGCCCCGGCACCCACCCCGGGTGCCCCAGGGCCCGGCTCGCTTGGCCGGCCGCTCTCTGCTTTTCATCCTAAACCTATTTCCCATGAAGGCTTGGGGAGAGACAGCGCCGTGAGCCCCAAAACCGGGGGATTTTCACAGAAAATCCTACCATGGCAAAGGGGCAATGCTTGGAACAGGGCTTCCAGCCCACGTTTAGGGGACATTGCAGCTGGGGAGCTGGGGAGCAGGAGGGAGCCCCCTGTTTAGGCCGCCTGGTGCGTGTTGTGGCTCGTGTGCCAGCGCATGTCCTGCTCCATGCATGGTGGCTGTGCCATAGCAGGCACCATGCTCTTGCTCTTGTGTGCCAGTGCATGCCCCGCTCAATGCATGGGGGCTGTGCCATGGCGGGCACTGTGCTCTTGCTCTTGTGTGCCAGTGCATGTCCTGCTTCATGCATGGGGCCTATGCCATGACAGGCACTGTGCTCTTGCACACACGTGTGCATGCAGGGTCGCTGGGTGTGCAGTGTGTGTGCTCCCCGTGTGCGTGTGCACGCTCCAAGCATGCTCAGCTGCTGTGTGCTCGCTCTCTCCACACACCCCACACACACCCTGTGCAAGCACAGCACACACACTTTGCACACTCACTGCAGGCTCCACGCATGCCCTGTGCCAGCACTGCAGATTGACTCTTGTGCATGCTCTGAGCATACTCAGATTCTCACTTTGTGCACGCTCTTTCCGTACACACCATGCACGCTCTGTGTGTGCTTTGTGCAAGCACTGCACACACCCTCTCTGCTCACCCTCTTTGCACACTCACCATGTGCTGTGCGCATGTCCTGTGCAAATGCTGTGTGCATTCCCTCCGCATGCTCCCTGCACACTCTGCACAGGCGCTCTCTGCATGGACTCTGAGCACACTTGGAACACACACGCAGGGCTGGCACGCCCACAAAGGCCATGCAGGCTCAGTGGACACTCTGCACACTCCATACACGCTCTGTGCACGCTCTGCAGCTTAGCTGCACGCTCCATGTGTGTGCTCTCCATGGGCTCAACGTGTTTTCCTGCATGCTCTGTGCATCCTCTTCGCACACTGTGTGCACACTTGCTGCACACCCTGGTGCCTGCCCCCGTGTGCACAGTCCATGTGCCCTCCTGCACGCCCCACGCACGTGTGCAGCGCTCCATCGCTCCCTCTGCACGCTCCATGCACCCGTGGCACACTCTCCGTGCGCCGATTGCATGTTCTCTCTGCACACGCGTGTGCACACTCGTCCCGGCGAGAAAGCCATTAAAGCGATGCACCCGGAAAAAGGGGGACGGAAGAGGGGAGCTCTGGGTGGGATCAATAGGAAATTAGTGACTTTACGCCGAGCAGAATGACGCCCAGTGGCGGAGCAGGGCCGTGCCGGTGTCCCCGCTCGCTCGGCGGCGGCAGCGCGGCCGTGCCGGTGTCCCTGCCCCTCGCACGCCGCCACCAAAGCGCGCACAGTCCGCTGCTCAGGCGCTGATCTCCACGGCGTTGGCCTCCTCCTGCTCGCGGATAACGTGCACGCCCGCAGTCCGCAGCAGCCGCGGGGCGCCGCGGGACCGCGCCGGGGAGCCCGGCGGGGAGCGGTGCGGCCGCGTCGAGGCGGGCGAGCGGGCCGGCGAGCGATGGTAGCGGCGGGCGGAGCGCCCCACGGGGCCCGGCGAGCGGCCGGCGGCGGGCACGGGCGAGCTGCTGTAGCCGGGCTCCACCGTGCCGCGGGGCTCGGGCAGCGAATCCTCCTCCGCCTCCGGAGAGTCCTGCCCGAAGACAAGAGCACAAAAACGTGGGGCATGTGCGAGACCCTCTGCTGGGATGCTGCCAGCGTGCTACTGGTGCTGCTGGTGCTACCGGCTCTCACCTTGTCTTTAAGGATGTACAAGGCCACCGGGTTCTTGCGCTCGTGCTCGCCGCTCCGTGGGATGCCCTCGGCTGTGTGGAAGGAAGGGAAGGTGCTGCTCACCATGCCCAGAGCGTTGGTGTCCCCCAGCACACCACTGCCACGCCAGGCCGGCACTCACCCTCGTGTTTCAGGCGCTCCTCGTCCTGCTCGGCGTAGTCAGAGGTTGGTTGTGTCTCTGCTTGTCGCTTCTCCCTGGAAAGGGGCAGGGCATGGATGGGGCAGCACTGGCATCGTGCTGGAGGAACGGGGGGAACTGCCTGTGGCTCATCCGGGGGGGTCAAGTACTGCAGGGATGGGATGGGATGGGGTGGGATGGGATGGGATGGGGTGGGATGGGATGGGACAGCACGTCACATCATGTCATGTCATGGCATGGCACGGCATGGCACAGCATGGCATAGCATGTCTTGGCATGGCATGGGATAGCATGTGTCAAGACGAGATGAGATAGGATGGTAAGGACAAAATGGGATGGGAAGAGATGAAATGGGACAAAACGGGATGGACAAGACAGGATGGGATAACCGCCTTTGTCTCCCATGTTATCCCCACACGTACTTCTTGGAGGGTTTCCAGCAGGCACAAACTGTCACCAGCGTGACAAGAAGGAAGATGCCACCCGTGGACAGGATGATGTAGAGAGAGCTCCGGCCTGCAGGAGAAGAGTGAGGGAGGACAACCCCCCAAAAAATTTTAGCTGAAAGCATCTGCAAGGGATGGCCAAACCTGGGAGCAGGAAGGGGAGAAGGGTGGCTTACGGTAAACAGTGAGCTTCACGGGGACACTGCGGCCATGGCTGATGGGGTTCTCCACCAGGCAGCTGTAGACATCATCGTCAGCCATGAGGACACGGGTGATGGTGAGGATCTTCTGGTCCGGGGAGAGGAGCAGGCGGGAGTCGTTGCTCAGCGGCCGCCCGTCCTTCAGCCAGGTGTAGGTGGGCTTGGTGCCATTCTCGTGCGAGCAGTTGAGGGTGAAGAACTCACTGAGCTCCAGCACCGTTGAGGAGGCCACCAGCACTTGTGGCTTTGAGACGGGAACTGTGGGCAATAGAGGAACCACGGTGATGCCATGTTTCAGGGGACAGAAAGGCTCAGGGCAGGAAGAGAGACACCAAAACCCCACCAACTTGAGGGGGCTGAAACCCCCAAAACCACCTCCCAGCTGGAGCAAGCCATCCCAATGTGTGCTCAGGAAAGACATCCCATGGATAACCCAATCTGCCCCGTGGAGCCATGATATTTTCTGAAAAATCCTTTCCTTGGGATTTTTCCTCCTGAGAAGCTGAGAAGCCTCAGGAACAAAATGTAAACAATGATTATCTGCTGCTGTGGAATGCAACAGGTGAAACTGTGATTGGTCTAATGTGGTTGTTTCTAATTAATGGCCAATCACAGTCCAGCTGGCTCGGACTCTCTGTCCAAGACACAAACCTTTGTTATCATTCTTTCTTTTCCTATTTTTCTATTCTTAGCTAGCCTTCTAATGAAATCCTTTCTTCTATTCTTTTAGTATAGTTTTAATATAATATATATATGTATATCAATATAATATCAATATATATATAATAAATCAAGTCTTCTGAAACATGGAGTCAGATCCTTGTCTCTTCCCTCATCCTCAGATACAAGCTTTTGTTATCATTCCTTCTTTTTCTATTCTTAGCTAGCCTTCTGATGAAATCCTTTCTTCTATTCTTTTAGTATAGTTTTAATAGAATATATATAAATATTATATATATATATCAATATAATATCAATATATACATAGTAAATCAAGCCTTCTGAGATGTGGAGTCAGATCCTCATCTCTTCCCCCATCCTCAGACCCCTGCAAACACGGTCACACCCCTGGCTGTCCTCCTTGCCCTTACTGTCCACGGTGAGGTTGATGGTCTTCTCGCCGGTGAAGGTGTCGTCGGTGATGGACACCTCCACCTCGTAGGCGCCCTCGTCGGCCAGCTGCAGGGGGCTGATGAGCAGCGAGCCGTTCTCCAGCACGCGGATGCGGTCGCGGTAGTCGGGCCGCAGGTTGCCGATGATCTCGGTGCCGATGGACTGGACCACGGTGACGGGTTTGTCCCTCTTCAGCTGCCACTTGACCACGGGCTTGTCGGCGCTGGCGCTGGCGTAGCGCACCGACAGCAGCGCCGCCTTGCCCGCCGTGCCCCGCACCAGCGGCGTGGGGCTGGTGATGTTCACCCCTGCCAGCAGACCTTGGGGTGTGGGGGGAGAGACAGGGGGTGCCCAGCATGGAGGAAACAGGGAAACGCCAAGTGAGCACCCCCAAGGTGCCTAGCTTGGTTTTGTAAGCTTTGCAAAGATGTACGTGTGACCCCAAAAGTGCATGAGGAGTGATGTTCATCCTTGCCAGCAGACCTTGGGGTGTGGGAAGAGACGGGGTGGAGGAAACAGGGAAACCCCAAGTGGGGTTTCCTCCATCCTTGTCAACATGGAGAAAACAGGGAAACCCCAAGTGAGCACCCCCAAGGTGCCCAGCTTGGTTCCATAAACTTTGCAAAGATGCACGTGTGACCCCAAAAGTGCATGAGGGGTGGGAGCCCTCCTGCACGCAGATCAATGCAACACAAGAAAAATCAAGGAATCAACACCAAAATTGCTTTGGGCATGGGAGGTGGGTTGTCACAGACATCTTTTATGAAAAATCCTTTCCTTAGGATTTTTCCTCTTGAGAAGCTGAGAGGCCTCAGGAAAAAAATGTAAACAATGGTTATCTGCTGCTGTGGAATGCAACAGGTGCATCTGTGATTGGTCTAATGTGGTTGTTTCTAATTAATGGCCAATCACAGTCAGCTGGCTCAGACAGAGAGTCTGAGCCACAAGCCTTTGTTATCATTCTTTGCTATTCTATTCTTAGCCAGCCTTCTGATGAAATCCTTTCTTCTATTCTTATATATATTTTTAATATAATATATATCATAAAATAATAAATCAAGCCTTCTGAAACATGGAGATCCTCGTCTCTTCCCTCATCCTGAGACCCCTGTGAACACGGTCACAGTGGGTCAATGCAACCCCCTGGGATGATGCATTATCACCCCCCAAAGCTGCATTGGGGGTGGCAGTGCTCCTGCAGCCAGGCAAATATCACCAACACTTTGCAAAAATGCATGCATCACCCCAAAAATGCAAGGAGGAGGTGGATGGCACATCTCCTGTTGCTGGGTTCTGCAAAAATGCATGTGGTGCCCCCAAAATGTGCAGGCCTTGGGCAGGAGCTCTCCTGCAGCTGGGCCTATGCAACCCTTTGCAGAAATTCATCTGTCACCCCCAAAAATGCAGGGAAAGTGCTCCTGCAGCCAGGTCGATGCAGCCCTTTGCAAAAATGCACACATCACTTGCAAAAATGCAGGGGGTGGGAGGCAGGTCGAGGCAACCCTTGGCAAAGTTTTATCGTTGTCCTGCAAAAGCTGCCTGGGAGTGAGAGATGCCAGTGCTCTGATCTGTGCAATGCCTTGCAAAGATACCTTAATTCCCCCAAAAATGGTGGAGGGGAAGGATTTTATATCTCACCCCCATCCCCATTGGATGCTCCTGTCCAGACAAAGCCCCCTCAGACAGAAAACTGCATCACGAGATGCACGTGCATTGCTCCTCATCGCTGGTTTCGAGCCAAAAAAGGCAGGGAAAAAGTGTAAAAACATGATTTTCTGAGGGAGGCCACTCTCCAAAACATTCTCCCTCCCCAAAATACCTTCAGCATCCCCGTCCTGACATCGCAGAGGTGCCACCCGCGAGCCCCCCATACGAACAC
Organism: Melozone crissalis; assembly: GCF_028551555.1. Lineage (NCBI taxonomy): Eukaryota > Metazoa > Chordata > Aves > Passeriformes > Passerellidae > Melozone > Melozone crissalis. The sequence goes on along the minus strand of NW_026535896.1, from coordinate 2,357,789 downwards.
CATCACCCACAGCGAACAAACCCCATATTGAAGAGGAGGGGAGAGTGGGAAAACCAGCTGGGCTGGGAGAAGCAGGAGCAAGAAAGGCCTTAAACAAGCCCGAAAAGTCATGGGACCTATTGGTATGCAGCGTCCGTCCGTCCGTCCTCCCCGGCAGCGCCACAAACAGGCCCCGACTCGCCAGATTTGGGGGAACCCTCGCCCCACAGGGAAGGCCAAGGCAAGGGATGGGGATGTGGCCTTCCATGCATCCCTGCCCCCTCCCCGTGCGCTGCTCTTTAACTGTTTCTTCCCCCTTTTTCACCCTGTTCCTAGATTTTTCTCCACCCTGGATAAAAAACCAAAATTGGGGAGTTCATTAATAAATCAGGAAATGTTCATTTTTCCTACAGCATCTTTGGCTTAGGGATGGAGATCTCCCAGCCCTTTTTAAGGGATTTGTTGAAAAAGCCCACCAAAAATCCTCATTTTCACACTATTTTGTGGCACAAATCCCTTTTTCTTTTTCTTTTTTTCCCTGCACTATTTTTTGGGGTGTCCTCACTGCAGCCCTGGCTGTTTTTAGGGTCAAAATCAAAGTCAGCAAAAACCCAGTTGGTTTTGTTTTTCATCCATCCTCCCCATCTGAAGGGAAATGGGGCCTCCCCGGAGCTGCTTTTGGGTGCAAACTTTGGTAAAACGGAACAAAATTATTGAACGTGATTTTCTGTGTTGCCAGACCTGGGATGGGGTGGTTTGGGGCTCATTGAATTCCAAAAAGTGAGAATTTAGAGAAAAAATGATGGAGAAAATGATGGAGAAAACAGAGGGTTGCAGTGGGATGGGCAAGCCTAGAAATGGGGTGAAAAATGACTTTTTAAGGGCAGCTGAAGAATGGGTAAGAGAAAATATTTGGAGATGCTAAAAAATTGGGAAAAAATGGGGTTCGGGGAAGGAAAAAACCTGGGGAGAAGCTCAGGATGGGGGCAGCGCCAAATCCTCCCCGACATCAGGACCTGCTTGGCTCCAGAAAAGCGTTTTCCCCATTTTCGTTCCAATTTTCCCCATTTTTTTCCCAGCTCCCAAGCAGAGGGTACGCTCGGCAGCGCAACAACCCTCCCTCAACCCCCCCCATAGGGCATCACCACCCTCACCACCCCCCCGGCCAGCTCCCTCCATCTGGACATCCCCAAAAAACCATGGAAAAAAAGGGAAAACAGTGGGAAAACAGGGAAATGCGCGTACCTGCGTGCAGCGCCAGCAGCCAGGTCAGCGGCAGCAGCCCGGGGGGAGCGGGGTGGCCCCGCGGGGCAGCCGGCGCTCCCCACATTTCGGGCAGGCTCGCCCCCCGAATCGCTCCGCTTCCCCACTCCGGGCACGTCCCTCGGAGCTCCCGGCTTGGCGCTTCGCCCGGCTAATTTATTTTTTTTTCCCTTTTTTTTTTTTTTTTTTTTTTTTTTTTTTTTTTTTTTGTTCTTTCCTTTCTCAATAGAGCCCTGTGTCCTGGTGGCTTTCGCCTCCTCGGAGGCCTCGAGCTGACATTTATTTGAGGAAAAACCACTCAGATTTGCAATTTTTCCTTTTTCCCCGCTTACAGACCCCCAGTTCCATGTTTTCTACACTTGGGGTGGGGAGGCATCACCCCATCGAGCCCGGCTGAGGTTTGCCATCCCCTCCTCGGACAATCCAAAGGGATTTTGGGCTCTGAACACCCCATTCAGCTAAACTGGGGTTTTCTTTAGGAGGGATATTTTGCAAAGCTGAGCCCCCATCCCAAAAAACTACCCCGCTTTTTTTTTTTTTTTTTTTTTTTTTTTTCCCCTCTTCCCAGGCTCTAAAGCGAAGCCCGGTGGCATCCAGGCTTCATTCCAACTCCATGCCAATTAGCGCCAGTTCCCCGGGCACCGCTGAATAGGGCAGCGGGACGTGAGGCAGGATGCCCGGAGCCATTTCCCACCCCCTCCCGAGCCCTGCCAGGCTCATCACCCCAGAGAGACACCGCCCACCCCCCGGGGGTCTCCTGGCCCCCAAAAGGGGTCGATGCCTACGAGCATCCTGTCCCAGAGGGAGGGAGATGCTCTGAGGGAGACGGGTTATGGGGAGATGGTGCAGGGGGGTTTGGGGGATGCTACAGAAAGGGGCTTTGAGGGAGTTTTGGGGAGACATTAAGGGGGCAGATGCTTTGGGGTCACCTATGGGGAGGTGCTTTGGGTGCCTTTGGGGGGATGCTGTGTGGAGATGTTCTAAGGGGATACTCGGAGGGCGTCATGTGGGAGCGACTCGCACGGGGATGCTCTGTGTGGGGTGTTCAGGGATGCTCAGGGGGCCGTTTCAGGGATGCCCTGAGGCAGACACGGTTCCTCCACCCCCGTTCCACCGGAGGCGGGACTCGAACCGGTGACCTCGGAATCGTGAGGGGCTGGGGCTGGGGGCGGCCTGCGATTGGCTATGGCGGGGGGGCGGGGCTTGAAGCGAGGCGGGGCGAGGATGGGCGTGACCGGGAGGGCTGAGGGCGTGACCGGGACTCCGGGGGCGTGACCGGGGCGAGATCGGGGCGTGACCGAGGCGACATCGGGGCGTGGCCTGGACGTCTGGGGGAGTGACCAGGATGCGACAGGGGCGTTACCGGGACTCTGTGAGGCGTGGCCGGGGCGTGGCCGTGCGGCGGAAGTGGCGCCAGGATTCAAAGCTGCGCTGGCGGCGGAAGTGGCGGTTGGTGCGGCCTGAGGGGCTCCGGCGGGCTCGGTGAGGGGGATTACGGGGAATGAAGGTGCAGAGTCTGGGGAGGTGTTGGGGGGATACGGGAGGATGGGCCCGAGCCCGTGGGGCAGCGCCCAGGGACGGGTGAGGGTACCCAGGGGGTGAGGAGGGGCTGGCCGGGATGGGGGGCGGTGGAGTTCGGGTACCGGGAGATCGGAGCGCGAACCTCGGGGGAACGGGGAGCTGGAGGTGGGGTAAAGGAGGTGGCAGTGGGGATAGAAGGGAAGGGGTGCAGTGATGGGGCAGAGGGGCTGTCAGCCGCCATGGGCTGGGGGTCCCCGCTCGGAGCTGCGGGAGGACAGCGCGGGGAGAGGCAGGAGGGCGCTGGGTATAGGAGCTGGGGCGGGTGTGGGTTGGGCTGCGGGAGCTGGGGCGGGTGCGGGTTGGGCTACAGGGGATGGGGCAGGTGCGGGTTGGGCTGCAGGGGCTGGGGCAGGTGCGGGTTGGGCTGCAGGGGATGGAGCAGGTGGGGTTGGGCTGCAGGGGCTGGGGCAGGTGCGGGTTGGGCTGCAGGGGCTGGGGCAGGTGCGGGTTGGGCTGCAGGGGATGGGGCAGGTGGGGTTGGGGTGCGGGAGCTGGGGCAGGTGCGGGTTGGGGTGCGGGAGCTGGGGCAGGTGCGGGTTGGGGTGCAGGGGATGGGGCAGGTGCGGGTTGGGGTGCAGGGGATGGGGCAGGTGGGGTTGGGGTGCAGGGGATGGGGAAGGTGCGGGTTGGGGTGCGGGAGCTGGGGCAGGTGCGGGTTGGGGTGCAGGGGATGGGGCAGGTGGGGTTGGGGTGCAGGGGATGGGGAAGGTGCGGATTGGGGTGCAGGGGATGGGGAAGGTGCGGATTGGGGTGCAGGGGATGGGGAAGGTGTGGGTTGGGGTGCAGGGGATGGGGTACAGGGGATGGGGCAGGGGCGGGTTGGGCTGCAGGGGATGGGGCAGGGGCGGGTTGGGGTGCCCGGAACACACCCTGAGCTCTGCTCCCGTCCCCAGGGCCGGGCCCACGGCGGTGCGGGGATGGTGCTGCCCTCGAAGGGGCCGGGGCAGCCCCTGCGGTGCCGGTGGCGGGCGCTGGCCGAGAGGAACCAGAGCGTGGCCGCCGTGGGCGCCTGGGTGGAGAGCGCGCCCGGGCAGCAGAGCCCGGCCTTTGTGAGTGCACCATCTGCGGGGCTCGAACCCTTCACTGTGCCCCTAACACCCGCAGCGGGGCCAGAGCCAAAGGGGATCTTTGTCACAGCCTGAGGGCAGTCAGGAGCATGGCTCCTAAAAATAATAATTTGTTTTAATGTGATTTAGCGGGGTCAGAAGCTGCCGTGGTGTCGGTGTAGTCTGGCCTCCCCTTTGCACAAGCCCTCTGTTTTGTGGAGATAAACAAAACTCTACAACTTTGTGAAAGTTGTAAAGCTGGTATGTTTATTACAGTGTATTTATTACAGGTATGTTTATTACAGCGCTGGATGCATGCGGAGGTTACTCTCTTTAAAATACATACTTACTTTTGGGGACTTCGGGTCTCTTTTTATTTTCTTCTCAAATACATATGCATACAATTTCACACTAGGTTCATACATATTCATTTTTAGGAATGTCACGTGACATTTGCCGCTAGTTCTTCTTTATCAGAAAGAATTCTTAGGTCAGGTTGACCTGCTCTCACAGCAGTCTCTGTTTCTCTTTATCACTTTTGGTCTTTTTTCTCTTTATCTCTGTCTTTCACTGAAGCAGTTTCTCTGAGCTTAGGCTTTTTTGCAGTCAGGCTAAATAGCTATGTTTGCAAACTACAGACTTAACTCAAAGATGTACATTTCACTTAAATCAAAATGGATCTCTGCTCTGGAGAATTTCTACTTTGTCTCACCTCAGCATCTCTCTGGGTTGATCCCCCTCCAATAAACTGTTCTTTGAGGAGAAATGCATAAATTTTAAACATTAGTCAGGTGAGGAACCCAGCCAGTGCTGCTTCTTGCTTTCCCACTCATCGCTTAAGGATGTCAGGGAGTCGAGATTTGATTCTGTGTTGCTGATTAAAAAAAAAAAATTCAAATTAAGCTGAGTGTTTCAGGGTCTGGAGCCAATCTCTCCTGTTAGAAACAGTAGAAAAATCTCTATCCTGTTAGAAATACATAAGGAAATCTTCATGGATGCTTATCTCAGGAATTTCTGTTTTGAGGGTTATTCTAAGGAGGACTAAAAGTGCATTAAATATTGGATGATGAGTTCAGTCCCCTGTAATTAATGTCTGAACATTATAGAAGCTCCTGCCCTTCTGAGATGATTTATTTCTATATTGTAATTTAAATCCTGAAAGGCTGAGATCATTTATGGAAATCAATCATCTCCGTATTCCACAGGACTTCCATCTTGGCACTGTGGAACTTCTGGGGGAGCTGATCTTTTCCTGACAGCTTCAGGGGGCCTGGATGCTCCTGGGGCTCCCCATGTGAGGTGAATGAAGCTGCCCAGGGTTATCTGAGCTTATTTAATACACTTAATTAACCCATAGTAATGCCTCATGCATCAGAGTTGCTGCTGAGGTGGGCAGTGGGTGAGCTGGCACTGGGCTGTTCCCTGGAGCACTCTTGGTTTCATCCCTAACAGGGTGGATTTCTCCCTGTCTTGGAGTTTTGTTGGGCTGTGCTGACCTTGATGAACTGTTCCAAGTTCATTGGGTCTCACCTCTTTCCTCCATCTCTGGTTTCTCTTGCTGTGTTAGCAGCCAGGAGAGCAGTGCTGTTTTAATTTAAGCCATGGTGGTGTTGCTTGGCAGAATTGCAAAGAAAACAAAATGGGGTTTTTGGGTTTTTCAGGTCATTGCTCTTAATCTTTCACTTCAGATAGTACAGACATTCTGAAGCAGTGCTGTGCTCTGTGAACTGCTCCCCTGATGTGCTTCCAACCAGGGTGAGGGGCTGGCCTGTTCCTGTGGATCCAGGCTTTGGGTATTTGATAGGAGCTGGGAGCTGCTCCCAGGGTCTCCTTTTTCTTTCCTTCCCTGTAGATGCAGAGAGGCAAAGGCAGAGCTGTGCCTGCTCTGTATCTCTAGTCAGACTGAATCCAGCCCATAATAACCCAGTAGATTTTGTCCAAGCTGTTACTCCACATATTTTGAAACAAAACATGACGTTTGCTCTGGGTGCTCCTTGTCTGCCTGGTCCCTCTGGGTGGGGGAAAGGGAATCCAGGGACACAGCTGCTCTAGTGCTACAGTTTAACAAAACCCTGGTGAAATCTGCTTCCCCCTCACCCAGGCCTCAGCATCCCGGGTGGAGGAGGAGCTGAAGGAGCAGCAGCAGCAGAAGGCAGCCAGCCTGAGGAGGTTCCAGGGCGAGGTGAGGCAGCGCGTGAACCGGCAGGCCAGGCTGCGCCGCAGGCTGGAGCTGCAGAAGGCCTACGAAGCTGTAAGTGAGGCTCTGGCAGGAGAAACTCCTCCAAACAGCATAAACTGGGAAAAACCCAAACACTGGGGCTTAAGTCAGTACCTTAAGTCAGGGTGTTAATGAGAAAAATTGAGAAAATCTGAGGTTTCAGACCCTGCGGTGGCAGGTGGTGTCCAGGCTGGGTCAGCGTCACACTTTGGTTGGTGCTGGAGATGCTTTGAAGCCTCCCCAGGGAAAGGTTACTGGCTCCCTCAGGCAGCAGCAGAACAGAGTTCTGAAGCTCTCTGTGGAATTTCCTGGAGTTACAAAACAGCCATGCAGGAGTTGGGAATGATGTGGATGTGTCCTGGCTGCCTTTGAAGCAAAGCATTTTTCTGCTGTTTCTTTTCCGATCCCTTTTCCAGAGCAGCCAAGTAATTTCCAAACAACGCTTTCCCTGTGTCTCCACATTCCCTTTCCCCCCATGGGCTTGTTTTGGATTATCCTGTGAATATATTTAATTCTTTCTATTCTCAAACAAGTGCTGGGGAGGCTTGCCAGGATCTGACTGTGGCAGAAAAGAGAATGCACTGACATGTCACCAGCTTTGGCCACCCTTGGGATGTTTGGGCTGTTTCCATGGCTGGCTGGGGATGTCCTCATGTAACTCTGCCAGCTCCAAGCAGGAAGCCCTCAAATACCCTCAGCCCCAAAGAACCTGATGCTTCTTTGTATTCCCAGCATGGAGAGCCAAAACCTCCCTCCCAAGGGTGGTGAAATGTCACCAGGGTTGACTTCTTGCTGGGTCATGGTTGGAGATCCCTGTGGCTTTTTCCTGGCAGGTGGAGAGGGAGAATTGTGCTGCTGTGCAGTATTCAACCCCCTGGAAGAACACGTGCCTGTTCCAGAGCCTCCCTGCTGCCATCATCTGTGCACCCAGTGGCTGTGACCCAGCCCAGCCAGAAGAGGAGCACGGGGAGCCATTCCAGCAGCAAGCTGCCGAGGTGAGCCCTGCCCCTCCTGCACTTCCATTGGTTCTTCAGCATTTTGGATCCTCGGGGTTTGAAATGGGGAACATGCCATGGTTTCTTTTTTAATTCCACAGCACATCCCTGCTATTTGCGTTTAGCTATTTAATGAAACGTTAGCTCACACTGTCACCCTGAACGCTGTGGTGCTCCTCAGTGCATCCCACTGGGTGTCCCATCCCCGATGCTGTGCCTGAGCTGCCCTGGCTGCTGGCAGGCACGGACGGCGCTTTCCTAGCCCTGTCCTGGCGCTGAGGTGGCACTAGGTGGTGCCACCTCATTGCAGCTTGTCTCGCGCAGCCCGAAATCTGGGAAAGCCTGCCTTCAGGACTGTTTAAGCTTTTTTTTTTTAATAGTGATGTTTATGGTGCATTTGGTGGTTTAGAAAGCCTGCGTGCTCGCCTAGGAGCTGGAGTTATTCCAGATGGAGCACCATGAGATTCATTCTAATTGAAGTACCTTGGGGTGGAAAATCACTTCTGGCTGGATACCAAGCAAGAAAATTTGGGATCTGGCATCTCAGCAACATGTTTTGGGAGCACATGAGTTGCCTGGATCAGAATCTCGGGCAAGCTCTGATTGTGTATTGGGTTGTGCTGCCTTGATGGAGCAAGGAGGATCTCTGAAAGACCCTGATTGTGTGCTGGGTTGTGCTGCCTTGGTGGAGCTCCTTGGCTGGAGCAGACTGGCTGGGAGATGTCTCCTTGCAGCTGAACTTGTGTTTTCTTTGCCTCTCTCTGGCCCAGCTCAGCAGGGCAGTGCAGCAGGTGCGGCGCAGGCTGGCGTCCCGCAGGATCCTGTCCCACGCGTCCCACGGAGCCTGGAGGCAGCAGGTGAGCAGGGCAGAGAAATCACCTTGCACACTGCTGAAGGTTTGGCTCTAATTAGCAAATCCAAAACATAATTCTGGAAGTTTGTCCAGCAGGAATGAAATAACCTGTGCTTTCCATGTGGCTAACCCATTTCAGAGAAGGCAGCAGGATAAAGTGTGTGAAAACATCTCTGAGATGAACTCAAGAATGCAAAATAGACTTTTAAAGGTTGAGATTGTGATCTGGGTGTCTGGGAGGAATGTGATGACCAGCCTTCCCTCAGGTGCCTTTATTTCTACAAACCTCAGCACCTCTTTCCATTGCATCAATTGCTTGTTTTGTGTGGGTGGCAAAGATCTGGAGGGTTTTTCCTCACCCAGGGCTGGCTTCTGGTAGAGAATGGTTGGCATGCAGCTGCTTTCCTGAAAGCAGTACATGGAAGGAGGTCAGTCCCACCTTTTGTTCTGATTAATTTTATCCTGCTTTTGCTCCTTGAGTTCTCAAGACCCCTTTTGTGTTGTAGCTATTTCCCCTGTCTCTATGCCAAGACCTTTCTTGAACTGATGTACTTTGGAGAACACCAGGAGCAACCCAGCCTGGTGTTTTGACTGATTGCCTCTGGAGCCAGTTTCCTGCCCATCCTGTAAATCTTCATTCCCTTCTCTTTTTCAGGTTCACCAAAGGTGAAGTAGATCTTTGCTGATTATCTAGAAACTGTCCTTTTATAGAAGGGCTGCTCTGCCTCTTCTTTGTACTCTTGGATTTCTGATGAAGTCTGCCAGCTCTGCAAATAGGACTCAGAGAAACACAATAATTATGGTCTCAAAAACCTTGTTACCTGTTTCCAACAGCAAACATCCTTCTTGTCTGAGCTACTAATGCATTCAGTGAGATAGGTTGATTTATGAGCTCACATAAACAACAAAGCCACTGCCCAGGTGAGCCAGAAGGTTACAGGAGATCCGTGGGAGTCCTGAGCAAGTCATCCACAGCAGTGAGAAACACTGGGAGGGGTTTGGGACCATCCTCCCATCCCAGCCTCACTGCACCTACAATTAATCTACATAAGGAAGTTGACCAGCTTCCCTGATCTATTCTGGGAGGAATATATTGATTTATTGCATTGCTCTGTTTTATTACTCCATGATATATGAGGAGAAAAAAGCTCCCATATTAATCTAAATCTCTCCCTCTATGAAGGTTTGGCATGTTCCCAGCCTGGCAGGAGTGCAGCATCTTCCCTTCAGGGGAAAAGGCTGCCACAGACACAACCATGGACCTGACCCCCTTGGTAGTGCTGCCTCTGCTTTTGTGCTCCCTGAGTTTCCTTGTGCTTTGTATTCCAGCCCATTTCTTTGGTTTTATCCCAAGGGTTTTCACCCAATACAAGGCAAGTGGGGTCAGTAGCTTAATCAAGATGCTTCTTTCCTCCTTCATCCAGGCTGATAATGAAATCAAAGAGCAGAGCCCACCTCGTTCTTACCCTATTTCTGTGCAGTGAGCTCCTGAGACCAAATCTGGGCCATGTTTTTAATCAGTTTTGTGCATCCCACATCAGACTTCCATCTAGCAGGTTTTGCTTCACCCCAGTGTTGAATTAGGCCACGAACCCCAGAGTCTTGTGCTGCTCTTTGCCTGAGGCCTCTTCCTTCTATTGTAGGAGACAGGCAGCTTATCCTAGCCTGACTCCTGACTCATTTATGCTGGTTGCTGCTTATCTTGTTTTCTTGTGGTTTACAGATAGTTTGCAAGGTGATTTCCTCTTGTTTTTTCAAAAGCCAGAGTTAAACTCTTGAGGCTAAAATCTTTTATTTGGCGTTTCCTTTTCCTCCCCTTTAAATAAAGACAGACACTCCTTGTGCCCTTTGATAATCTGGACCTCCATAGATTTCAGGGAGCTTTTTGCACCTTAGCTGCTGTTCTGGCCCAGGGGAGGTCCATCCTCCTTAAAAACATCAGCTTTAGGAATAACCTGACTTTTTCTTCCCAATAATAATCCCAGCAGTTTTCTCCCTGCTGCTGCTAACTCAAAGCAAGTCTGGCTGAAATGTTTTTTTCCCCTCAGTTCTGTTTTCTGCATTTTTCTTCATCTTTTTCCTTTCTCCCTGTAAAGCATTGCATTCCCTGTGATAATAATCCATGTTCCTAAGATTGCTGCTCCTTCTCTCCCCCCCCAAGATTTCTATTCAGGTTAAAAGCACCCAAGGAGTTAATTGCCTCTTTCCCAAGCAGATACCAGAATGGTAATTGCCTGGAAATGACCTGTCCGGTGTTCCAGCTCATCCTGTTACTGAGTCTTTGCCTCCAGGCTTTGATGGACAGCTGTAGCTCCCCAGCATGGCAGCACCCAAATTTTTTTCCCCAGTGTCTCATTCCACCAAGCTGGTGTTGTTTTCCCACAATGTCGTGTCTTTCTGCCTTCAGTGCTCCAGAGGAACACCCAGAGCAATAACCCTTCCCTCTATTCCCTCATCCTTACCAAAGCAGCTATTCTGTCATGTTTCTGTCATAATGGGGTTGATGGAGTAATTCCTGCTGTGCCTATCAAATAATTCCAGGCTATTCTCTGTCCTTCCCAAACAGCAGTAGAGCCATATCAAGGAATTCTTGGCATCACCTGTTCTCCTGCTGATCCATCCTTTCCTTCTCAGCAGTCCTGTGCTTCCCTTCCCACCACGCTGAAGGAAAAAAAGAAAGCACGGGGAAAAAAATTATCCTGGCTTCAAGCTTGCTTCTGGCATTTTAATTCTTTATTTTGTAGGAAACAATCTGCTGCCTCTCAAAATATTGTGGATTGCCACTGGGGAGCCTGCCCACTTCCCATCTGAAGGAGTGTGCTCTGTACTCGGTGTCTCTCAGAGATTCCAGCTCCTTGCCACTGTGAAATTGTGCCTGGAGAGGTTTCTGCCTTTCCTTCTCTTCACCCCACTGTTTCTGCAGTTGGGGAGGGCACAGTCACAGCCACCCTGCTGCATTCCTGTTGCCCAGCTCTGGTGGCCCATGGTGCTGCTGAGCACATGGTGCTGCCAGATCCCATCCAAGTGACAGCACACACAGCCTCCTCCTGTGTGCTAAAGCTGCTCCAAGGGTGTTCAGCTTTCCCTTGGCACCAAACAGCCAGATTTTAACTCCATGTTTACACCCATGTCCTCCCTTCTCCAGGATCCAGACCCTTGCCCAGCACCTGCAGTGCCCATGGAAGAGGGTGAGGAGCTGCTGCTGGCAGGACACCACGATCTGCCTGCTGAGCTGCTGGAGCAGGGCACAGCTGCACGTGCCACTGGGCAGGATGATGGCTTCTACATCAAAATTGAGTTTAAAAAAGTAAGACTCGTGCAAAGTTGGTCTTGAGTGGTTTGGATCATAAATTTATTTTGGTGTCTGGAAGAGGCTGCTCTTGGAGGGGCATTTGCTCCCTCAGGCCTGCTTTACTCTTCAGCCCACCATCCTCAAAGCAGGTTTGGGAGCAGAACTGGAGCTCAGTGAGGTCGGCACTGCCATTCCCTGCTTTCGTGGCCTTGGATTCCTGCCTGCTTGTGATGCCACTTGGCAGCTGCCCAGGTGAAAGCTGAAACCGGGGCGTGCTGTCACATCGTACCCAGAGCCATGCTCAGACCTCATGCCTAAAGACCTGAGGGTGGAAGAGATCAAAAGAGATCAAATCACTCGGAAACCTTGAAAAGAGGAGGAAAAAAACCCAAAAAACCGGAAAAAAACCAAAAACCCCTCCCCCCAAAGCTTTGTATCAGGTGAAGGAGATGGCTGTGGCTATCCCGGTGCCTGGGGGTGGCAGGCCCTGCCCTAGGAGGGATTGAGGAGGGCTTGATGTATTTATCCTTCCTCTTTTGTTTTCAGGCAGCTGTTTCTGAGCATCTGGGGGGTGGAAATGGTTCATCCTGATTGCCTGGGGTGGTTGGCAAAGGCTTTGTGGCTGTGGCAGTGTGTGCCCAGCCTTGGCTGGGGATTAGTCCAGCTTGGAGCAGAAATGCTGCCAGGGCAGATAGGGACACAGCAGAAGGTTGGCTGGGTAGATAGGGACACAGCAGAAGGTTGTGCTGAGGTTTACACTGAGGTTTTTGGGAGATGTTGGCTGTGGAATTCCCCTTACATTGAGGTTTTTTTTCACCCTTCAAGTAATTCATAATACAAGTTTGGGATGGGGAGATGTGCATCCATATTTAAAGTAAACCAAAACCCTCCTCCAAGGATATCTTTAGAGGTGTTTTGGCAAAGCTTTGGTGCTCAGACTCTTATTGAGATGTGGCACATCTCTCCTGTTCATGGCCAACCTGGACCCCAGATAAAGCCCATTCCAAGGTGGGTCATTGAGGTCTGGAGGGATCACACAGAGGCCCTGCCTCCAGTAAGAGCATTTTGCTGGGGGAAGATGACAAAGAGCTGTGGTGATGCTGATGCTGCTCCCTTCCATTATCTCAGGTCTGTGGTGGGACAGTGAAGGACTCGAGCCCTCCTGGGAGGCCACACAGTGAATGCCAACCTCCCCTCAGACTCTGGGCTGGTGTGGAGCAAGAGGAAACCAGGAAGCAGGTCTGTCCAGGGGAGCCAAACCCCTTGAGGTTTTGTTTGGAAGAGATTGGGTGTTAAGAATGCTGCTGGCTCTAATGAGAAACCTCAGAGGAGCTTTAATGTATGAAACCCCTACTGGGTTTAGTTTGTCAGCTTTTGGTCTCAGGTCTTAGGCAAAGCTACCAGGTTATTTTTTAAAATCTGTTCTAAGTGGAACTGTTACCTACTACTCCTACAAAATCTGGGGTCTCAATAACACCAAAAATTTGAAGGAGAAACAGGCTCCTTTCATTCTGCCTGGCAAAACCATGGGGTGCTTGCTGCAGTTGCAAGGAGCTCAAGAAGCTGCCAAAAATGCTTAAAAAAAAAAAAAAAAGAAAGAACAAAGCTAACTTTATCTTGTTTAAATACAAGGCTGGAATATAAAGGTTTCTTTGCTTTTGGGAATAGCCTCAAGCTCAGCCTGCAGGCCAAGTGGATGATTTCACAGTGAGGGTTTACAGCCTGTGTCCTGGACAGTTTGGCTCATGCTAATCTCAGTGATAGAGAATGATGATGTTTCTCTTGGATGTCTAAAGCCAGTGACTTTTATTTTCCTGCTTCCTCCTGCCATGAAGAGGAACATTACTCTCTCCTTTTTTCACCTTTCTTGCAGTTTGCAGTGTAAAATTCCGAACAATTTGCAGGGTTTTTACAAGTGTTTTCAAACCAACTGATCCCAAATATGGTTGTGGTTTCTCACCAGTGTGACAACAGCTGGGGCTTCTCAGGCTGCTCCTCCTAACCCTGCTGTTCCCTTTCCTCTTGCTTTTAATCTCCTTGGCTCTGATCCATCCAAGATAACTGGTTTTGCTGCACTCTCCTCTGCCTGGGGTTTTTCCATCCGGTTTTCTTCACTGGCAGCCTGGTGATCTCCTCCTCCTTTATCTCCAGCTGTGCTGGGCTCTCTCCACTGAGTGAGGTGGACAAACTGAGCCCAAAGGTTTTGCATTTCATGAAGAAAAATCTGTGCATTAAACTTTTGGGAGTCATGGAGCTCAAACTGTGTCTGTATCCCACAGTAGGAGAGCTTTGATGGGAGCTTTAGCCAGGAGGTTTCCCTGCCTTTGCTGCATCACCCAAAGTGGGATCACCCAAAGCCCAGACACTGAACCCTCAGTATCCACATGGGAGTTCTTCCCTGCAGGGCCCCTGGATTTGTCTCAGCAATGGTTTTGTCACCTCGGTGGTTCTCCTGCACATAGAGAACCCAGCTTGGTGTCATACTTTTGTCTTTTGGAGCAGATACAGGGTTCCACTGCAGGGGAGCACCAGTGTCCAGGTGGATCCAAATTCAAGCAGGCTGAAGCTGGAATTGGCTCTTTTCCCCTCAGCAAAGCGAGAGTTTAGGAGTTTGCCAAGTGACAGAGCTGCCATCCATAGGAGCTGCCATCCATAGGCAGTGTCCAATGATTATCCAAATCATTTGTCATCAATAAACTTTCAATTAACCTTCCTCTATATTTCCTAGTATCAAAACCAATAACCAGCTATCATCATCACTCCACAACCACCCCCAAACAGACATAGAATTAACCCCAGAACTAACCCCCCCCTCAAAAACCAAAACCAAACAAAAATACAAACCATGATCCTAAAGGGATAAAGTGGATCAAAAATACAAACCATGATCATAAAGGGATAACATGGATCAAAAATACAAGCCATGATCATAAATTGGTAATGTAGATCAAAAATACAAACCATGGTCATAAAGGGATAAAGTGGATCAAAAATAGAAACCATGATCCTAAAGTGATAAAGTGGATCAAAAATACATACCATGATCATAAAGTGGAGGGATGCTTGTACAGAGCTCACCAATGCTTTGAGATCACTTGGTCTTTCCTACCTTGGTGCCATCTCTCAATCTTCCCAATGCTGGGTCACGTGCACTCAGAGACATTGAGGGTCTTTTGGGGAAAGGTTCCATCTTCCAGCAGTCAAGCTGAGCACTGATATTACTTGATATTTATCCCAGGCAATTCTCCTGCACATAGAGAACCCAGCTTGGTGTCATACTTTTGTCTTTTGGAGGAGATGTAGGGTTCCACTGCAGGGGAGCACCAGTGTCCAGGTGGATCCAAATTCAAGCAGGCTGAAGTTGGAATTGGCTCTTTTCCCCTCAGCAAAGTGAGAATTTAGGAGTTTGCCAGGTGGCAGAGCTGCCATCCATCATTTGCCACAGATTGCCACCACTGCCAATCGTTGGCAGTGTCCAATGATTATCCAAATCATTTGTCATCAATACACTTTCAATTAACCTTCCTCTATATTTCCTAGTCTCAAAACCAATAACCAACTATTATCAGCACTTCACAACCACCCCCAAACAGACACAGAATTAACCCCAGAACTAACCCCACCCCCCAAAAACCAAACAAAAATACAAACCATGATCCTAAAGGGATAAAGTGGATCAAAAATACAAACCATGATCATAAAGAGATAACGTGGATCAAAAATAGAAACCATGATCCTAAAGTGATAAAGTGGATCAAAAATACATACCATGATCATAAAGTGGAGGGATGCTTGTACAGAGCTCACCAATGCTTTGAGATCACTTGGTCTTTCCTACCTTGGTGCCATCTCTCAATCTTCCCAATGCTGGGTCGCGTGCACTCAGAGACATTGAGGGTCTTTTGGGGAAAGGTTCCATCTTCCAGCAGTCAAGCTGAGCACTGATATCCCTGGCTATTTATTCCTAAACATCTTTCTGTTGTTCTCCACAGCGGCAGAGCGAGTTCCTGCGGTGCCGGCGCCTCTGCATGGCCCTGGAGCGCGAGCGAGTGCGGCAGCGCCAGCGGCAGCAGGACAGGCAGCACAGAGTGGCCCAGTGAGTCCGTGCACGGGCTGGGGTCACCTCCTCCAGCAGGGTCCTTCAGAGGGTTGGAAAAGTCTTGTGAGTTTGTCTGGGTGGGATTCACACACCCTCGGGCCATGTTGAGGCCTTTAGCACTTCTCTATCTGGTTTTAAAGTCCCTGAGCAGCTTGGAGCCAAATCATGGGGCTGGGAAAAGTGCCAGCTCCCCAAACCATGACTCTGGGAACCTAAGCCAGTGTTTAGAAACTTTGGGGTGAGGTTATGTCGTTGTGCTAAGCTGTGACCATCCCTGGCATTTTTAATATCAGACCCTTCGCCCTCGCTGCCATAAAAACTTATACAGTGTAATAAAATATTTTACAGGCCTTTGTTCCAGAGTTGAACACTTGGTATCTGTGTTAAAGTATCGATTGTGGTGGAGTTTTTTCAGCTTCTCCTGTGAAGGAGTTCACTAAGGAGCAGCTCTGCAAATTCACAGCACAATAGGAAAGATCCTGTAATTTTTGGGTTTTTTTCCTGGCTTTCCTTTGAATAAGCTGACCTAAATCTGACCATCCTGGCATGTCTGTGATCAGGCTTTGGGGGAGTGGGACAGGCACCACAGGGCAGGATTTCATGGGCATTTTTTGGGAAAAACTGCCAGTCTAAAGCAGTGCTCCCTGAGCCACATCCTGACATTCCAGTGGCACTTGGGAGAGCTTGTCCCACCCTGTGAATGCTGGCAAGGCCCCAGGGATTCCCAGTTAGGGCAGTACCTTTTTATTATGATTTTTTCCCTTGAAGTGTGTGCAGAGGGGAGCTGGGTTTGTAATTGCAGGGTATAAAGCCCTGAGCTGGCCTTGGCCTAGAGTGGATTTATTGTGCTGTACTTAAGGTTCTACATTTCATTTAAAAAACATTTCCAATTTTATAACTCAACCAGAGAAGGTCAACTTAAGCACTTTCTTTCTGGATGTAAAGATTTGACCCCCTACATGAAGGGGGTGTGAAATGTCTTTTCCTGACTCCTTCCCAGCCTTGATTTTGGTTTTAATGCCCCCTGGCAAGGAGTGGCCTGGGACACATTGCTGCATTTGGGAATAAAATGTCAGACACTTTGGTGTAAAGCCTTTGTGCTTTGCAACTGCTGCTTGTCAGGGGAATGTTGTGTTTGGTGGAAATGACACAACCCAGGTCACAGTAAAGGGCTGGAGGGCCATGTAGGTGCAAGGGAGACTGAGGAAATAGAGGGAAACTTGGTTAAAAGTGCATTTTAAAGCCTGTTTTGGAGGAAAACTTGGTTAAAAGTACATTTTAAAACCTGTTTTGGAATGTCTCTGCTGTACCCAGCCCTGTCACACTTCCCTGTCCTGGAAGGTGCTTACAGAAGGATCCAAGCTGCCTCATAATCAGAAACAGTGGGAAGTGGGGAAGCTGGGAAGCCAAGGTGTTGGTCCTTTCTGAGGGGTATTAAAGAGCCCAGCTTTGTTTAAGGACAGAAATGCAGCTTTGGGGAACTGTGTGTGGCAGGAGCATGTGTGGATGTGATGCAGGAGGGAGCTGGAAAGAGGAAATTCAGGATGGTGAGAAAACAGGAGGGTAGGAAGAGTTTAAAGGCAGGAGAGCATTCACAGGCTGGTGTTGCCAGATGGGGGGAAGAATGGAGGCTTGGGAAGCTTTTTTGACCATTCTATGTTTAAAGCCAATATGTTTGTTTATATTTAATGCTGTAATTATTGCAGGATCACTTTTGCCTTTGGAAGCAGCAGCATCACCCAGATTGCTGTGGCCTGACCTCACACCAGGAATGGAGGCTGGGGTGGGAAGCTCCCTCTCTGAGCTGTGTGTGTTCCTGCAGGATTAAGAGGCAGAAGGAGAATCAGCGGCGGGCAGAGGAGCAGAGGATGAGAGATGTGGCTGAGCAGAGAGAGCCCTCCCCAGGAGAGGGAACCTGGGCAGCCCTGGCCCAGCTGCAGCTGGAGGAGAGGAGAGTGAGGGACAGACAGCAGCGAGATAAGGAGCACGTGAGGTACAGGCAGTCTGCACTCCTCGTGCAGAGCCAGGTGTCACTGCCAGAGGTAATGTTTGATCCCTTGCAGGTATCTTGAAGCTCTGAGAGCCCAGATGAGGGAGAAAGTCAAGCTCTGTAACATTGACTTGCCCCCACTGTGTTCCTGTGGGTCTGATTTCTGGGATTCCCACCCGGATACCTGTGCCAATAACTGCATCTTCTACAAAAATCACAAAGGTAGGAGCTCCTGCTTTCAGAGAGGAGACACCTGGGCCTGATTATACAGGGAGAAATCAAACCAGGATAGGTGTTTCCATGCTCCTGGGCTGCTGTGCAGAGATGCTCCTCCAAATATGCTCTGGAGAGGGCAAGTCAGGGGCTGTGCTGCTTGACCCAACCTCTGTCCCTGAGGGAGTGTAGTGGCATCCTGAGCAAGGCAGCAGCCCCTACAAGTGTTAAATGACACAGCTGTGACACAGCCATGAGGAAAATACTGCAAAGCATCTCATTAGGGACACAGAGCCCTCTGCCTTAAATGCTGAATCGTCTGCCAGGAGGATGCACAAAGGTCTGGAAATGGCCTTCCTTAGGTGATGGAGTGCTCTGACCTTGAGCAGAGCTTGAGAAAGTACCTGATTGGACAACTGGGAGTTATCTGGGAGGGAAAACAGAGACATTTGGGTCCATAAAATAATCTTTGATTGATGTTCAGGAGTGTGCAGAGTGTACAGGCATGTTGATTTACCTTATACCCCAATCTCTCAGCTCTGGTGAAAGACTAGAGCCAAGCCCAGTTTCAGGCCATAAGCGCAACTCTCATGCCCTGATATTGTTTGTGTCCCCGTTGTGCTCAGCCTACAGCCAGGTGCTGCACTCGGTGATCTCCTCCTGTGGCCCTGCAGCGCCGCGCTCTCTGCAGGACCTGGCTGCTCTCTGTGCCCGCTCGGGGAGGCGCCTGTGACCCGGAGCTCCCAGGCTGAGCAGGGAGTGGGGCTGTGCCTGTGCCTGTGCCGTGTCCTGCCTGCCCGGCGTCACCTTTGCCCTCGCAGGCTGTGCTGTGCCTCTCCCACTGTGCCCCAGGGGTGCAGCTGGCCGGGGCGATGGTCGAGGTGAAGGAAGCAATTGCTCTGTGGGGTTGGTTTATGGCAGGCACTTGCATTCCAGTAGCTGGCTATTGACTGCACATCCTTATCGACTAATCGTTATTGTGGAATAAACTACTTTCAAGGATTGTTTGTCTCATTTGAAGTGTGAAAGGAGGGGAAATGAGGTGACAGGGTTCAATATCTCTGAGGGGAGGATTTCTGACCTTTCCCTGCTCCCTTCTTTCACTTTTCTTAGGGCTTCTGCCAGCCCCTGCCACTTGGATCACATTCCAGAGCCTTCTAGAGTTATTCTAGACAAGCGTTAATACACTGACTATTGTTCTATTTGTTCTATTTGTCTTTGCTTTTCTACAGTTTAAATAAGTTTTCTGCTGACCTATCTCATAGCTGCTGCTTAGCTCTAATCACAGCTCTGCTGTCTCTGGAGCTTGCCTTTTGCAGCTTTCCCAAAACTCTCAAATTTTGTGGATTCCCACAGTTCCCTCTTTCTTTTCTGTGTGAGGATCTCTCTTCCAGAAACACCCACACAGCTTTGTACCTGACCCATGCTCCCATAGCCTCTACTTTGCTCCTGAAAGGAAGGAGCATTTTTGTAGTAAAAAAATTTTCAGGCCTTTGCAGGAGTGACTGGAGCAAGATGGGTTTTCCCAGAACAGCCCGTGCTGAGGTAATGTGGTGCCGGGCAGAGGTTACTCCATACCCTGTCATTAATATTTACTCCTTGCTGGCCGCCCTCTCCAGTATTAACCAGGGCAGGAAGGATGGGTGGCCGAGCGTGCCGGATCATTTCTTGTCCCTGTTCCCATCCCATTGGGCACAAAGCAAACCCACCTCCGGCCCAGAGGTGGCACAGAGCCAGGGAGTGCTCCTCAGTTCCTCCTGGAGAATCATTCACTGAGGGATCTGTCGTGGCTAATGCTGTTTATTAACAGCTGCTTGCGTCAGCACTGCAGCCCTAATTCAGGGTGTTGGAGTGGGTTTGGAAAGGGCAGGATCTGCCCCGTGAGGGGGCAAGGAAGCAAAGGGCTTCTTGTAGCTGATTTCAAATCTAGGGCAGCTAAGGACAGGCAGTTCTGTGGAACTGCTGAGATGAGACCTTGGAACTGCAGGGCCTGAGCAGTTTCCCAAGGAGCTTGTTCAGGCCCTGGGGACCCCTGTTCCTACCTCTCTGGAGGGATCCCCAAGGGGCTGTGGGCTGATTCAGGGCTCCGTTAAAGGAATAAATACAGCTGTTGCTGCTCCTCATCCTCAGTCTGCCCCTAGTAAGACAAATGGGACACTTTGAGAGGGGATGGGAGGAGAGGAGGACTCCCGACATTCCTGACAATAACCCCGAACCATGTCTGGGGTAGCTCGGTCACCCTCAGGGCAGTGAAGCCTGTTCGGGGCTGCTGAGATGGAAGTGGAAAAGTTAAATCCAGTTTTTTTCTGTTGGAAATACAGCATCTGGGGCAGCTCACAGAGCCCCGGGCCATACGAAAAGGGCTGCTCGGTCCCGTCGGGGCTGTGCCGCCTCCCACGGCCCAGCGCGGCCGTTCCCTCGATCCAGCCGCCTTTGAGGGCGATGTTTGTTTTAGAGGCAGCGAGGACGGCCCGGTTCACCCCTCGCGGCCGGGAACCGGGGCCGGGGCGGGACCGGGGCCGGCGGGGCGGGAGCGGCGGCCCCGGGGGCGGTGAAAAGGAGCCGGGGGTGCCCGAGCGCCGCCGCCGCCGCCGCCGCCCGCCATGAGGGCAGCGCTCGCCCCCGGGATCCGCCTGCTCCGCGCCGTGCCCCGGGACAGCCGGTGAGCGGGGACGGGGGACCGGAGCGGGGCTGGCTCGGGATAGAGGGACCGGCACCGGGACTGGCTCGGGATATGGGGACCGGCTCGGGATATAGGGACTGGCACCGGGAGCGGGGCTGGCTCGGGATATAGGGACCGGGAGAGGGACTGGCCCTGGATATAGGGACCAGCGCCGGGATCGGGGCTGGCTCCGAATATAGGGACCGGCACCCGAAGCGGGAGTAGCTCGGGATATAGGGACCGGGATCGGGACTGGCTCTGGGTATAGGGACCAGGAGTGGGACTGGCCCTGGATATAGGGACCGGGAGCAGGACTGGCTCGGGATATAGGGACCGGAGTTGGGAATGGCTGTATATATAGGGACCGGGAGCGGAACTGGCCCTGGAAGTGGGACTGACTCTGGACATGGGGACCAGCGCTGGGATCGGGACTGGCCCCGGATATATCCACTTCTGGATATAGGGACCAGGAGCGGGACTGGTCCTGTACATAGGGACTGTCACCAGGATGGAGATGAATTGGACAGGGAGGGTGTCAGCACCGGGACAGGGACGGTCTCTGGAACGGGGCTCACTCTTCCGTGGACCAGCACTGGAATAGAGACTGGCCATGGACATTGCAGCTGACACCAGGATGGGGACCAGAACGAGTGCAGGGATCAGCCCTGGGTTAGGGAGGAGGGGGTGTCATTCCACTCGGGACTGGCAACCGCTGGAAGTGGAACCGGGATGGAGGCTGGCCCTGGGCACAGGGACTGACTCTGGGATGGAGGCACAGGGACTGGCACTGGGATGAGGCTGGCCCTGGGCACAGGGACTGGCACTGGGATGGAGGCACAGGGACTGGCACTGGGATGAGGCTGGCCCGGACCAGTGGACCAGCACCAGCGTGGAGCCAGCCCTGGGACCAGCACCGGACTGGAGATCACTTGTCTGGGGACTGACACGGGACAGGGGTGAGGGACAGGGATGGGGACAGGGATGAGAGGTCAGTCCCCAGGGCCCAGCATCATCCCCACGCGCTGGACCCAGCTGGGATCAGCCCATACCGACTGCAGCCCAGGGACTCAGCCTGGGGACGGGGAACCTCGAGAGGGGCAACAGGACCTGCCAGCCTCCAGATGTCTCAGGCCCTGACACTCAAAATTCAGTGGGATGTGGCCAAAACAGAGACCTCGCCTGCTGCCTTCTCTTTTGACGAGGTGATGGGACTGCTGCCCATTTAATTTCAAGTAATAGTTAGATTTTTTGGAAGCCCATTGCCAGACACCCCCTCTGCTTTTCCATCTGCTGGAATTTTCCTTGCCAGAACACAAAGGGTCAAAAGAAAAAAAGAAAAGAAAAAGCCCGACACCCAAGTGTCTGGCCCAGGGGGGCGCTGCGTGTGAACTTTATCTTCCCCTTCCCTACCGTGGCCTCTCTGCTCCTCTTGGATCAGCCCTAGCAGTGATTTTGGGCGGTTTATTCATTTTTTGGGGTGGGCAGCAGCAGTTTCTCAGCCACAGTGCCGCTTTGCAGCCGGCACACAACACGGAGAGTTGCCCTGGATTTTAGGACACCCGTCACTGCTGCAGCTCCAGGGAGAAGTGAAACTGCAGAGGGGAGCAGGATGGGCCAAAGCCACGAAAGGAAAGGTTGTTTTCTTTCTAAACTTGGGGCAGTCCCGTGACATGTCTGTGTGCTGCAGCTGCCCCTGACTACTTGCATCCTCTGTGCTGCCATAAAACCCTTCCTGAAGGCAGGAGAGCTCCTTCAGACATATTCATCCTGCTCCAGAGAGTGCTGGATCCTACTTGGGATTCTCCAGGCTTTATCTGTTAGCTTTGATGGGTGCAGCATCCCCGTTTCCTGAGCTCAGATTCCCCCTTTCCCTGCATTTTATCCGAGCAAAGGGGATGAAATTGCTTTTTGGTGGAGGAAGGGGAGCTGGTATTGCCCCCTGCTTTTTTTTCCAGCTTATCTTTGATTAACCCTGGGAGTGATGATGAATCAGCACAGTTTCCACTCGTGACACCAGGAAGGCACTTGCTCACCCTTCGTTTCGGTGGGATGTAACTGCTTGAGGAGGTGGAAAAACTGCTTGATGTTCCCCACAAAACTCAGCTGATCTTTTTTTGGGGGGTCCGCTCACTTCCTGACCAGCTCAGCTGTGCTGGTTCAGGTCACCAATCCAGTAGAAGAGTCCCCAGTCCCACAAACCCTGACCTTTCTGCTTCCTTCCTCCCCCAGCTATCGGGGCCTGACTCTGGTGCTGACCTTCCTCTCCTACACCAGCTACCATCTCTCCCGAAAACCCATCAGCATCGTCAAGGTGAGCTCCAGCCTCGCCCCTGCTGTGGGACAGGGAGCCTGGAGAGGGCACATGGGGAGGGGGTGCTGACAGCACTTTGATTTCCCCCCTCTCTCTCCCTCTCCCTGCAGAGCCAGCTGCACCTCAACTGCTCGGCCTTGGGCCCGAACCCCCACAATGACTCCAACAGCACCACATGGTGCAACTGGGCCCCCTTTGGTAAGGCTGAGCCCCCCCAGGCACCCCAAACCCCACGCTTGTGGCAGCTGGGTTGGGCTGCCCCCATTCCCTAACAGCAGGTCGTGGCCAGGGTTTGGCAGGGAGCCAGCTGCTCATTAGGCAGCCGGAGGTAATTAAGTGATGAAGATCTGTCCCATGCCCCTGGGCCAAAGGGCAGCAGCAGGTGGTGAAATCCACGACAGGACCAGGTCCCAGTGCTGATGGCACCTGGCCATGTCCCCAGAAGCTTCCATGGGGACTAGGCTTTTGGGAATGGGGGACAAGACCAAGCCAGCAGCCACGGGGAGGGGACACAAAATGGGGGCCAGGCTGAGGTGGCCCTAATATTTGTTTTCCAGATGGGGACAACTACAACGAACTTTTTGGGGCGCTGGATAATGCCTTCCTGGTGGCCTACGCCATCGGGATGTTTATCAGGTACCCAGGGCCTTTCCCCACTCTCCACTTTGCACCAGTCTGTGGAACTGGTTTGTTTCCATGGGCATGGGGTCGTGCTAACAGGGAAGCAGCCAGGGATCCTCTCAGGATTCGGGAGCTGGCTCAGTGTGATGATGCCCATTGCTGGCGCCACCCAGCAGTGACAGCTCCTGCTGTGCTCTCCCTCTCTCTGCAGCGGCATTTTTGGGGAGCGCCTCCCCCTGCGCTATTACCTGTCGGGGGGGATGGTGCTGAGCGGGCTCTTCACCGCCCTCTTCGGCCTCGGCTACTTCTGGGACATCCACGTGCTCTGGTACTTCGTCATCGTGCAGGTGGGTTGTGCTGGATGGTGCCTCTCGGGGTTTGGTTGTTATTGCTGCCCCGAGATGTGCAGGTTGTCTCTGCTTCGGCCCGCGCAACTGAAGAACGAGTCAGAGCTCGTCAGTTTTTGGTCTTGAGGTTGTTTATTAATTCTTATCTATAAAATTTTCTTTCTGCCCAGCCGAGATCTGCTCAGCAGGGCAGCCACAGGCACTCTGACCGCCCCCGAGGTGGTGCTGTCCTTTTATACTACAAACTACATATAACATATTTACACTTAACTCCCAATACCCATCACCTATGTTAGGCAGTGAGCTTCTATCTAAACATAACATATTCACAATTACTTTTTAATACCCATCACCTATGTTAGACAGTGAGCTTCTATTCTAAATATAACATATTTACACTTATTTCCCAATACCCATCACCTATGTTAGACAGTGCACTTCTACTCTAAACCAATCCCAAAGTGCCAACATCACAGCAGAAGATGGAGGCCAAGAAGGAGAAGGAGAAAGGCTGGACATGCCCAAGTTCCTCCATATTGTCCCCAAAACCCCCATACCAAAAGTGCTGTAATCTACATTTTCACCCTGTGATAATTTTATTATTATACTATTTAAACTTCTGTGGCTTTCAGGTCCTCATGCAAAGCTGGTAATTTGCTCCATGGGTCATAATCAAATCCCCAGGTGCTCTGGGCTGTGTGCCAGGGTCTCTGAGCCCCCCGGCGGGGTCCTGGCAACTCTGGACACCCAGAGGGATGCACTGAGTTCTGACAGATGCCCAGGCTTTACCTCTGTGGCCTCATCCCAGATTTTTCAGTGGCCTCCAGGGCCTGGGGTGGCCCAGTTTCTGAGCAGGGCAGCCCTGAGCATTTCCTCTCCCCACAAACCTGGCTGTGCGTGGTGTGGGCGTCGAAACCTCCAGGCGTGCCCGGCTCCGCTCGGCGCGGGCAGCTGGTTTGGCAACAGCAGCCACTCCCAGTTCAGCCATGGCAGCGATGCAGACGGCCCCAGGATTGCCCCAGCAGGGAAAAAACCAAACAAACCAAGTGTTTTCTTAGCAGCTTTGGATAGGGGTGGCTGGTTTTGCCCAGAGCAGTGCACGGCTCCGTGGCTGTGCTCGGTGCTTGCTGGGTGATGCTCCCAACTCTTTCTTGCAGGTCTGCAATGGGCTGGTGCAGACCACAGGCTGGCCTGCTGTCGTGGCATGCGTTGGAAACTGGTTTGGCAAAGGAAAGTGAGTTTTCTCCTCTGTGTCCCGTGCCAGTCCTGGTCCCTGCTGGCCCTGGCAGCCCCCCCAGTGCCACTGACCCGGCTGTGTCCCCACCAGGAGAGGTTTGATCATGGGCATCTGGAACTCGCACACCTCCGTTGGCAACATCTTGGGGTCACTCATCGCCGGTGCCTGGGTCTCCTCTGCCTGGGGCCTGTCCTTCGTTGTGCCTGGCATCATCATCGCTGTCATGGGCGTCATCTGCTTCTTCTTCCTCGTGGAGTGTGAGTGTTGTCAGCTGGGGCACAGCACACAACCAATATAATATATACAATTTTCCACCTTGCCCATCTCTAAGCATTTTTGGCAATCCCAAACACTTATTTCCAACCCGTGGCTGGCAGGGACGTGGATCTGACCCCCATGGGGATGCTCAGCATCTTTGGGGCTGTCCAGGCAGGCTCATCCCCCATACCAGTCACTCCTCTGGGCCTGTCTTTCTAGGAAATATCAGGGAAGTCTTCTGGGTTTTTACTGGGGAAGAGAGCACCCAGAGATGCAGCCCAGACCTGGGGGTTCCCAGCCCCTCTGGGATGCTGGAGGGACAGCAGGAAGGGTGGGGTTGCTCCAGGCTCTCCTCACAGGGTGTTCTTTCTCCCTGCAGATCCTGAGGATGTTGACTGCAATCCACCTCAGCATCACGTGAGTGGCGCCGATTCCCAGGGGGCCTGTCCTGGGCTGGGTGACACAGCTGGGTCAGCAGGTTGGAACAGCAGGAATTGGAGCAATGTTCACTTGTCACAGGGGATGGCTGTTGCTCTTCCACTGGGAGCATCCTCTGGGTCATGCCCCAGCAGCAGAGCCAATGTTTCAGCCTCCTCCAGCCACGAGAGCCACATCTGCTGCTTTGGTCTTGATTTTAGATGGCTGCTGATGAGGATCCTGGAGGAGTGACCACCAGTGAGAAGGATCCTGAAGCAGTGATCTCCAACGAGGGCCCACTCAGCCTCTCAGGCCAGAGCAGTGTGGATCACTCCAAGGCCCCCAAGGAGCCAGCTGAGGAGCCCGAAGCCATCAGCTTCCTTGGGGCACTCCGGATACCTGTGAGTGCTGGGGTGGAGGAAGGAGCAAAGCCAGAGCAGCTCAGAGCATCCACAGGGACACCGGAAAACCCCACCATCCAGAGGAGGTTGGGCTCCCCTGATGTCCCCTCCTCTCCTCCCAGGGCGTGGTGGAGTTCTCCCTGTGCCTGCTCTTTGCCAAGCTGGTGAGCTACACCTTCCTGTACTGGCTGCCCCTCTACATTGTCAACGTTGGTGAGTTTTGGGGACAGTGAGGTGGGAGTGAGCCTTGCAAGGGGAGCATCTCCTCACCCCTCTCCTCTCTCCCACAGCTCATTTCGGTGCCAAGGAAGCCGGGGACCTGTCGACCCTCTTTGATGTCGGGGGTATTTTAGGTTCGTCAATATAATGGGATGGAAGGGGTGGATCTGGGATGATTTAGGGACAATCCTGGCCTTGACCAGCCTTGGCTGGTCCCCACCACAGGCAACACCATCTCTTTTCCCCTGGAGGTTTATTCAGTGGTTTACAGCACTCAGCAGGCAGCAAATGCCCCTCCATTTTATTTTGGCATCCATTTGTTTTGCCGACCATCACAGCCTCTTCCCGTCATTGCCATCACAGCCTCTTCCCTCTAGTCTCGCTTGCTCAGGCTCTCCTTTTCCTACAGTTTGCAAGCATGGAAGAGACCAGAGTGCCATGGAAATGCTGAGAAACCATCTGCAGGGAGGAATGGAAGGGATAAATCAAAGCTCTTCACTCTGATATTATTATGTTTAACCTTGGGGGCATGCTGGTCAGAAGAGGGGGGATGAAAGAGCATCACGCTGATTTTGGGCTGAGTCAGGGCAAACCTCTGCCTTGGGGTGGTGTGGGTGACACCTGTGACTCTCCCTTGCAGGGGGGATCTTCGCTGGCCTCATCTCTGACTACACTGGCGGCAGAGCCACCACGTGCTGCGTGATGCTGGTGGTGGCTGCCCCCATGGTGAGCTGTCACACGGGCTCCAGGCCCGTCACGAGGCTTTCCCCTGCTCCGGCTCCTTTGAGTCACAGCTGCCTTCCTCCTCCAGGCTCTGGGATGAGCTGGTCACGCGCCCGGCTGGGATAGAGCTGGGATTGATTCACGTGCCCAGATGTTCCTGGGGAGGATGTGCTGCTGTAGGGGCTGGGGAGGGATTGCAGAGACCTTGGCAACTAAAAATACCCTGTAGGTTTTTTCCATCCTGCCATAACTCTGCTCAAAGCCTCGGGGGTCCCACCGAGCCGGTCCAGCTTTTGTCTCTTTGATTTTCATCCCAAAAGCCCCCATGCCAGCGGCCTCATGCTCCACTGGAACTTGGCCTGTACATCCTTCCAGGCACCTGCACAGAGCTCATCTGGCTTTGCTTCCACAGCATGGCTAATTAGCTGTAATCCAGCCCTGGCTGGCTCTGGGGTGGGAGCCCCTCCTGCTGCAGGGGCTGGCACGTGCTGGGAAGCAGAGGGGCTGCAGCACATCCATGGCCCCAAGAGCACTGTTTGGGCAAATTTTGTCTGGCTGCAGCTGTGGGATGTGGCAGAGCCTCCCTGGCCATAAATCATGGCAGCACCTCTGTTTGCCAGCTGCCAGGTATTTCATCATGCCAGTGGGATGCAGAGGTCAGGCTGCACTCAGCCCCCCATCCCTGCTTGGCACGAGCAGTAATTCAGGTCCCACATTCTCCATCCCATTCCCAGGGTGCTGCTGCAAAGAAAACTCTTGGTAAAACAGCTGGAGTAGCCATAACTGGTTCACCTTGTGTCTCTTTTCCAGTTGTTCCTGTATAACCATGTGGGTCAGAATGGCATTGGTGTATCAGTAGGTAAGGAGATCCTTGGTGCAGCTTGGTGCTGTCACTGAGGTGGTGATGGAGGGCACTGAGGATTCAGCTGCCTTTATTCCTCCTGTTGAGCCAGGCTCCAGGCTGAATCTGGGAGAGGGTGGTGTTGGATGGGAGTTCACTGCCTGCTGGGTGGGATCCTCATGGAAAATGGAGATGCACAGGAGATGGATGTGTGGGACAGCAGTCCACACATGGGGTGGGGATGACGGATCCAATGCCCTGCTGCTCCCTGCAGCTAAAGATTGAATCTCTTCCCGGGTACCCTGCAGCGATGCTGATCATCTGTGGAGCTCTGGTCAACGGGCCCTACGCGCTCATCACGACAGCGGTGTCGGCAGATTTGGTAAGAGGCGCCGGTGCACACCCAGAGGCTGTTCCCCCTTTCCCAGAGGGATTTTTGCACTTCACCTTTGTTTTCCAATGCCTCCAAAGCCCATTGGAGAAGGGCAGAGCTGTCACTGGTGCTGCACTCTGCACCCTCCCTTAAACACAGGGCATTTTCCTGTTGCTTTTTCACCTTGGCCACATGACTGTGTTTCAGCTTTGCGGCATCTCCCTCTGAGCACAAGCAGAGTGGAAATATTTGGTGGCAGATCCCCTGGGAATTTCTGCCTGCTGTTGGGGATCCATGGTTTGGCTGTGGGCAACATTTGAGTTTGGTTTCCATCCACGGTTGGGTCTGACACATGGAAATTGCTGCCTGGGACATCAGCCTCACTGGGGAATGCCAGCCATGCACCCCAAAGCCTCACTGGGGAATGCCAGCCATGCACCCCAAAGCTGCTTTTGCTCACGTTTTATCCCTCCATCCTTACAGGGCACCCATGAATCCCTCAAAGGAAATGCCAAAGCCCTCTCGACCGTCACGGCCATCATCGACGGCACGGGATCTGTTGGTGTGTCCTCGGGGGTTTGGGGGTCCTGTCCCCTCCCAGGTGGGGACAGGGCTCACCTGGCTGCTGTGTCCCACAGGTGCTGCCCTGGGGCCGCTGCTGGCAGGGCTGATCTCTCCCACGGGCTGGAACAACGTGTTTTACATGCTGATAGCAGCTGATGTCCTGGCGTGTCTGGTAGGTGTCTCCTTGCAGGACTCCTTTCTCTGCCCTGGGTGTCACAGCTCCCTTTTGGAGCCTGCTCCCTGGTGGAGGGCACAGATGGTTCTCCAAAGACATCCAGGCACAGGGCAGACTGCAAAGGCCTCTATTGGCTCTTGGTTTTCTCAGCTATGACAGACATGGAGTAACTGAGAGGTGTTTTAAACAGATAGTTGAGTTATTGCTTCCTCACATGAGGCATCATTTGTTTTCTCAACTTTTACAGAGATGGTGTAGCTGAGAAATGTTTTAAAAGATTTTATTCTATTATCAGTCTCAATAAATAGTGAGACACAAAAACCTCAACAGCATTCCATCACAAACTAACATATATCTCAGTTACAATACCTCATAAATGTTTTTCAACCTATAAAAGTAATATTACTATTACTTTTAACACTAATCACCTGTATTTTTTCCCCACTACATCTTTCACGATTCTAATCCTCTAAAATATTTAATCTTTCTACAAAACCATATTTTGAATCTCATTAAAACTTATTTCTACTTCAATCTCTCTCTCAGCAATGTCATCTCTATTCCATAACCTTCCTAAGCCAACGCACCTTATCTCAGTATTTACATACAAATATACAAGACTGTGTCAACTTTCTATCAAGCTTTGAGAATTCTTCACAAATCTTTTCCCCACAGACTCCAAACCTCTGCTCTCACTTGGCTTTTCCCAACAACCTCCTCCTTGCACAGGTTTAGTTCTTATGACCTTTGCTGTGAAGAGGTGTAGGATTGATCTGCTGGGGTGGGATACTTCTGCCAAGGCTGGATTGATCTGTTGGTGGTGGGAATACTCCTGCCAAGGCTGGAAGCTGCAGTGCCCCAGTCCAGCTGTAGGATTGATCTGGTGATGGTGGGAATACTCCTGCCAGGGCTGGAGGATGCAGTGCCCACAGCCGGCTGTAGGGTTGATCTCCCAGTGATGGGAATACTCCTGCCAAGGCTGGAAGATGCAGTGCCCACAGCCAGATGTGGGATTGATCTCCCAGTGATGGGAATACTCCTGCCAAGGCTGGAGGACGCAGTGCCCCAGCCTTGCAGCCATCCTCCGCCCTCCCTTCCTCTTGCAGCTCCTGGCTCGCGTGGTGGTGAAGGAGGCCCGTGGCTGGTGTGGCCCCATGGCGAGGCAGAGAGGGTACGTAGCTGCCCCCCCGGCGTGGCCCCTGGTGCCAGGGTGCCCGGGCAAGGTTTCAGTGCTGCTGCAGAAGGATGTTTGTTACCCCTTGCTGTCGCTGCTGCATCTCCGCGTGGGCATCGCGAGGCCGCCGGCCCCGTGTCCCGCTCACGGGGCCCCTGAGACATTTCAACCTCCAGCCAAGGCAGCACCCGGGGGATTTTAGCCACCTGCACCTCAAAAAAACACTTGGGGTGTTAAACACGGTGTCCTTGTGTCTTTGTAGCTCTAGTGTGCAGCTAACAGAGTCAGTGATGGATGGGAAGTAGCTCGGTGTAAGTATCTTCACTTGAGCCTGAGGATTAAATGCAAACACAAGCCTGATCCATTCTGATTCTGAGTTTCACTTTGCAGGCTCAGCCTAGAAATAGCCACTGCTCCAATCATTTAGGGCCAAGATCAAGATTTGGGAATCAAAAGATCAAATTGCAATGGCCAGTTGTGGGGGAGTGGGAGGAAGGCGGGAGAGGGAGATGTGTTTGGGCAGTGCATCCTTGTCTCTGGCTGATTTAGGAGATACTGGCCCAGATGCCCAATCGATTGGCATTGATTAATGCACTTGAAACAACTGAATTTGTAGGCTTTGCCCACCTGTGCAACTGAGCTTGATTACACGCAGCCAGGGCTGGCTAATCAGACCTGTAGGCCAATCACCGCAGCGAGTGTATAAATAATCCCCAAATCAGCACTGCCCTGGCTCTGATTGCCACCACCATCCTCGTGTGATACCTAAAGGAGGGGCCACAGCCAGTGCTGGCCGTGGGGCTGCCACATCCCGACCCCTGCGAACATTCCGTCCCTTATGTCTTGTGTTTGCAGGTGACACACCAACAGTCTGGGCCTTGTGCTGCGGTAAGTGCAGCCCAGATCTGCTGGTGGAGGGCTGCCAGGCTCTGCTCTCTCCTGCCGGGGCTGGTTAGGGTGACAGCTGCCCTAGGGGTGACAGCATCCGTGTCTGCACCAAACCTTGCCTGGTTTCTGCTGGGGGAAGCAGCTGGCTCAGGTTGTGGCAATACTGCAGTGTCCTGAGGGCTTTGGGGAGCGTCTCTTGCAGAGAAGAGGCACAAACGCTGTAGGATTTTTGGGGACATTTCAGCTTTGGACGGAGACACAACAGTGGGTGGATCTCCTGCTGGTGCCTGCTTCTCCTCCTGGCGCTGCGGACGGGGCTGAGCTGTTTTCCCTTTCCGTCTCCGCAGTGCCCACATCCATCCCAGCTCCTGTGCCCGCCCTGAGCTTTAAGGAGGTTTCTCTCCCGCAGGTTTAAGGAGTTCTGACGCGTCCCTGCGAGCCCGGAGCGAGGACAGAGCTGGGGCACCGGGGGGAGCCGGGCACGGCCCCGGCCCGGCCTGGGCACGGCCCCGCGGGCACTGCCAACGTGGGTTTGATCCCAGCGGAGGAAGGGGCGAGGAGCGGCCAAAGGGCCCTGGCCAAGCGCTTTTCTGGGTCAATTCTGCACCATCGGCCGTTTTATGAATAAAAACGTGTAAAATCGGTGTGGCCGCTCCGTGCCGTGTCCTGAGAGGCTCGGCCAAGGCTGTGAATACCCGGGGGCAGCGATCACACCCCTGTCCTTGGCAGCGATCACACCCCTCTCCTTGCTTTTCTCTTGTTTGTGACCCTGACCCATCCAGGCCCTGCTTGCTATTCCAATGCCCTGCTTGGTATTCCAGGGTCTGGATCAGGAGGATGGTGCCAAATCACTTCAGGCACTGCCTCACCAACAAAGCACTGCTTCTTCTACACAGGCAACATCCCCGGGCTGAGCTCAAATTAAGCCGGGTTTACTCCTTGACACATCCCACTGCAAAAAAAGACTAAACCCGATGTTTTTTCTGATTATTAATATTCCAAAACCATACAGTTTAGCTCCAAAAGAAGAACATGCATGAGCCTTACACCGTGCTGAACTGTTCTCGCTCTGGCTGCTCTGGGTCCGGTGCTGCTGCTCACCCTCATCAGGCGCTCCCTGATTGGAGCGGCCCCAGGAGGTTTTAGTGGTGCCGCTGGCTGCCAGCCCTGCCCTGCCGGCTCCCCGGGCAGCCACGGGGCTCGGGAGCCCCCGCGGTGTGAGTGACTGAGGCCAGGGCCAGCTGTGCAGCCAGATGTGTGCACGGCGGGGGTGGGGGGGAGCGACTTTGATGCACGTGGAGCTGGGGCGCTGGGAAGACACGGGGTGTGATTGCATCCCTTGGGGTGTGATTGGCGTCCCCTGGATGTGACTGCATCCCCTGGGAGGTTTGCAGTGTCCTGGGGTGTGTTTGCAGTGCCCTGGGATATGTTTGCATCCCCTGGCATGTGACTGCATCCCCAGGGATGTGATTGCCATCCCTTGGGATATATTTGCAGTGCCCTGGGATGTGATTGCATCACCTGGGATGTGATTGCATCACCTGGGA
This sequence comes from Melozone crissalis, assembly GCF_028551555.1. Classification (NCBI taxonomy): domain Eukaryota; kingdom Metazoa; phylum Chordata; class Aves; order Passeriformes; family Passerellidae; genus Melozone; species Melozone crissalis. The sequence goes on along the minus strand of NW_026535896.1, from coordinate 2,325,502 downwards.
TGTGACTGTATCCCCTGGGATGTGTTTGCACTCCTTGGGAGGTGTTTACAGTCCCTGGGATGTGATTCTATCCCCTGGGTTGTGATTGCAGTGCCCTGGGATCTTTGCAGTCACCTGGGATGTGCTTGCATCCCCTGGGATGTGATTGTAAGCCCTTGGATGTGTTTGCACTCCTTGGGATGTGTTTGCAGTTCCCGGGATGTGATTGCATCCCCTGGGATGTATTTGCAGCGCCCTGGGATGTTTTTGCCATCCCCTGGGATGTGATTGTATCCCCTGGGATATATTTGCAGTCCCAGGATGTGATTGCATCCCCTGGGGTGTGATTGCATCCCCTGGGATGTGTTTGTATCCCTTGGGATGTGTTTCCAACCCCTGGGATGTGATTGGATCCCCTGGTATGTTCTTGCATCCTCATGGATCTTTGCAGTCCCCTGGGATGTGTTTGCAGTCCCTGGGATGTTTTCAGTCCTCTGGGGTGTGATTCCATCCCCTGGGGTGTGTTTGCAGTGCCCTGGGATGTGATTCCATCCCCAAGGATGTGATTCCATCCCCTGGGGTGTGATTCCATCCTCTCACCACCCGGGGATCACCCCTGGCTCCGGGGCTCTGCCCAAGGCCAGGTGCTCTGTGTGTGCCTGGGATGAATTGCAGCTCTAATTGACTTCACCTCCTTGGATCTTGACCCGAGGAGAAAACATCTGGGCCTGATGTGATTTTATTGAGTGCTGATTTCATCAGCAAAGGGGAAAAAAAGGGTGGGAGGAAAAAAAAGGAGGAAACTTGCAGCCAGTTGGAGCAGCTCCCTGTAAACCTGTGGGGGTGATGGAGGATGGAGTGGCACAGGGGTCAGGCAGCCTGCAGAGTGGCACCTGCAGGTTTGAGGTGACCAAATGATGGCCTTCAATCCCCTCCACTCTGGTGATGCTCAATGGGCCTTGGAGAAAAAAAAACCAGGAAAAGTGATGGAGCAGGCAGAGAAAAACAAAATCCCCAACTGCCCTGTTTCCCAGGAAAACATCAATCCCACAGGCTAAACCCTGATGGAGCCACAGGGAGAGGTGTCACTGCAGGGTCTGTCCCCAGCACAGCCTCAGGGTGACCCTGCAGTGTCCCCAGGCTGGTGGCACTTGTGCCCTCTGTGGGCACAGGGACATTGCTGCTGGCAGGGATCCATGGGCTGGGTGAGGATGGCCCTGTCAGTGCAGTGTGGTGGAGCTTTCACACTGCTGAGTGACCTAATGACCATTCTATACCCCTTCAAGCAAAAAATCATCCTATAAGTCCTGACACTCATGGGGGCTTATTGAACAGCAAGTTGGTTTGGGGATTTCCCCCCTCCTTTCTTCTATTTTTTTTTTTTTTTTTTTTTTTTTGCTTTCCCCCCTCCTGCTTGTCCTTTCAGCTGCTTACAATCTTTCTGGGACAAATTTAGGCCTGGGCCATGTCCCATTTATGTTTGGAAAGTCTGAGCAGCCTTGGCTCAGCTGCCAGGAGCGAGGAGAAAGGGCACACAGCCCATGGCAGCTTCAAACTTAAAATGAAAGGAGCCAAATGCCAAAGAAAACTCCAGATCTCTCTGAGCTTTGGAACTGAAGGGTGAGTGGGAAGGCAGAGAGGGGATCCCCTGGGTTTGGCTTGGCCAAAAAAAATTGGTTTAAATGGAGCTGAGCTGCTCTGGGAGGAATCTGGAGGACAACTCACCTTGTTCCTCCTCTGCTGGGTAAGGGGCTGCTGCTTTTCCTCTGCCATGAGCCCCTTTGGCCCTGCCCTGAGAGCATGGACACAGGACTCTGTCCTGTGATGGGACAAATCTCACCCCAAAGGGGCTCTTTGGGTGTGGTAAATGCAGTGTTTGGGTATTTGTGTGGGTGCCCCCACAGTCCCTCAGCCCAGCAATGCCATCCCCCAGGAGGAGGCAGATGGGCAAGAGGCTGCTCAGATTTTTTTGGAGGAATGGTGCTGGTCTGCAGGGAAGGTGAGGAGGTGGCTGGGGCACGCTCTCTAATTACCTATGCAAGGAGCAGCTGGCAAAGGCTGAAGGGCTTTTTAATTAGCAGCCAAAGGCAAATCAGGATCCAGCAGCAGGGAAGCTGAAGTCAGCAAAGTCAAGGTGGAAATGTGAGGGCAGTTTTTCCAGTGAGGGTAATTAAGTGCCAGCAGAGAGCAGCGTGAGACATGAGGAATGGCCGTCATTCAAGGGCCTTAAATCAAGGAGAGGAGTTTCCCCTGCAGACATTCCTGCTCCTTCCATCCCTGCTTTGGCACTGCTCCCTGCCCTCCCTCAGGATGGTGAGCCTGGCACTGCCTGGGCATCCCTGGTGCAGGGGCATCCCTGCTCATAACGAGCCAGGCAGAGAATTTAGGGAGAAAAAAGGGCTGCTCTTCCCCCCGGCCTGAAAGCAGCCAGCCTGCCCTCAGCGTGGCACACAGATCTTTCAGCACAGCAGCTTTCTTGAGCTGAGATTCAGCATGATTTTCTGCCTGCACCTTAGGACATGGCAGTTCTGGTTCTCTAATGTCTTGGTTTGGAAAGACAGGAGTCTGCTAAGGAAGGCAGGAGCCTCCCCTGAAATGGAGGATGTAAACCCTCCCCACCCCTCTGAATTGCTATGAATTTTAAATCAAGGGGCTCTCAGGCAAAAATATGGGAGCAAGAAATAACAGTTCTTTAATAGGGAAAAAGGAAAAAAAAAGATAAAATAAACAATGCAATACACTAGAACAACACTGCCAGAGTCAGAACCCAACCTGACACCCTGTGGGTCAGGGTGTTGGCAGCAGTCCCATTGGAATTGTGGCTCAGCCCTCCTGCAGTATCAGGGCTGGTTCTGCTGGAGCAGGGGTCCTGTAGAAAGGTGCAATCTCTTCCTCTGAAGATCCAGGGGAAGAGGCAGCTGCTGTTCCTCTGGGGAATCCAGTGGAGAAGCCGTGCTGGTGTTCCAGAATCTCCAGATTATATCCGGGTAGCAATGCTTGGCTCCTCCCTCTGGGCTCACATCTCCCAATGGGATGCTGTAGTTCTTATCAGCCATGCAGTGACATTCAATAGTCTGTTATCAGCAATGTCCCCTCCCGAGGAAGGTGTGAATGTGGTCACTCAGAGAGAGAGAGATAAGGCAAACTGCCCACTTGACAAAGGTAATCTGCCATACAGATGGTGATTGAAAACATCTTGCATGCAATCTTCATCATCTGATCCTGCAGGAGGAGGGCTGGATCAGTTTGGGCTGGAGCAGGGCTCCTTGGCTTTAAACATCCCCTGAAGTCCCAAAATCCTCACCTGCAACTGAGAGGTTGGGGTTTCACACAAATCTGCCCTCCTGTGGCGCGTTAATTCCAAAATAAAGGCTCAGGCTGCTAGATGGAGGCAGATGTGCTAGAAGGGATTATCCTCCAGGAGTCTGAGCTTTGTGATGTGGATGGAAGCAAAAAAAATCCCCATTTGGGGCTGGTTGGGAAGCAGCTCTGGCTCATACCAAGTCCTTGACGTGGTCTTTCCTGTTCCAAAAATAAACAGGAACCGTTTGGAAAGCCCCAGTGTGGGGAGGAGCAGAACTCCCCAGAATAAATAAATACACAGAGCCCGGGCTGAGTTCATCCAGCTGGTGGCTCCCCACTGCCAGGGGCTGTGGAGGATGAGGATGAAGCTCAGAATGTCTCAGTGGGGGTGAGAGCACGTGAGGCTTTCTGCAGTTAATGGGGTTTTTGGGAAAATGCTGAAATGACCTCCTTGGGCAGGAGCTGCTGTGTCTGTCTTGCAGCATGGCTTTCTGCTCTCCCCAGAATAACTGCTGCTCTATCAGCCTTTCAACTCATTTTAGTCACAAACAGTTAAGAGGACAGAAAAAGCCCTTATTTGGGTTTAATTACAGCACAAAATGGGGAGAAGTTTCACATTTCTGCTGTTAGGGTTGGGTTTTAATGCCCCAGCTGCTTTTGCTGTGGTTTCCCTCCCATTTGCTGGACTGAAGCCCTGGTGAAGCTGTGGCCTCACTGAGGCTCCCAAATCATCCCACAAACACAGGGATAACAGCACAGCAGAGCTGGAGCTGCCAGGGAAACTCCATGTTATTAACACAATGAATTAAATATGAATTTAGTTTCAGGTGTAACATCAAAATCATCAGGAGACCTCAATGTGCTTGTGCTGCATTAAATGCTCAGCATTTCCTCAACACACTCCCTTGTCATGGGCTTCAGGACAGGAAGGGATTGAGCATGGCTGCAGTTTGGAAAGCAGAGATGCCTCTTCTCTGCTTTTTTTGGGACTGTACTCACATTTTTCAGCTGACTGAGTCAGTGCTCTGGGGTGCTGGGGCATTTTCTGCCAGGGAAGCATCACCTCCACACCCACTGTCTCTGCCTTATCAATCTTGCATGTCCTGAAAGCTTTGCTTGGTGACTGACAGCTGTCAGACAGGGCTGGAAAGTGACAGTGGGTTCTTTAATTTACTGTCATCAGCTCAAAATGAAAAAAAGAAAAAATCTTTAAAATTAGGGAAAAAAAATCTGAGTTTCTGCCATCGAGTTTTTGGCTGTGTTGACCCTGATCACTGCTCAGGGCTGTCTCACTTGACCTCACATGCTGCCAGCTCAAGGCTGAGCAGCTCCATCCCATGAACAATACCAGAGCCCACCTCACCCCTTTGTCCCAGACATCTTTTATGAAAAATCCTTTCCTTAGTATTTTTCCTCCTGAGAAGCTGGGAGGCCTCAGGAACAAAATGTAAACAATGATTATCTGCTGCTATGGAATGCAACAGGTGCATCTGTGATTGGTCTCATGTGGGTTGTTTCTAATTAATGGCCAATCACAGTCAGCTGGCTCAGACAGAGAGCTGAGCCACAAACCTTTGTTATCATTCTTTCTTATTCCATTCTTAGCTAGCCTTCTGATGAAATCCTTTCTTCTATTCTTTTAGTATAGTTTTAATATAATATATATCATAAAATAATAAATCAAGCCTTGTGAAACATGGAGTCAGATCCTCGTCTCTTCCCCCATCCTAAGACCCCTGTGAACACCATCACAGCCCTTCCCTGTGGGAGCCTCTCCCCAGTGCAGCAAGGAGGGTAAAAAAGCTTCTTCCCTGCTACAAAATGGTCACAGGCCACCAAAAATGCTTTTGTCCTGCAATTTAAAAGCCTTTTGAGGTTTCATGCAGGAAAACAAGCTGCTGCCATGGAGGGCACAGAGCAGCAGTGGCTGTCAGACAGCTCGTGCTGCCCACAGCTTCATCTCACCACAGACTCTGCCTCAGCAGCACTGCTGCCCTGGCTCCCCCCAAAAATAGGGACAAAAATGGCATTCAACCCCATTGCTGCCCCTGCAGAACACAGAGAGGGCTTTTTCCCCCAGGAGGGGAGAAGAGGGACAGGGAAGGGACAGGGTGACAGCAGCTCCAGCAGGATCTGTGCTAGAATTGAGCAAAGGTTTGAAGTTTTAGGGTGGCAGCAGCTGTGAGCCTTTGGCAGCACCCAGGGCCTCCACAGGCAGGGAACACTCAGATATCAGCATTTCCCATGGCTGGCAGCCCTGCTCAGCACCAGGGAGGGCACACACATCTTTTTGCTCACTCCTGGGAGGGCAGCTTTCCATTTGCTGTTTGGGATCACTCTGCATTCACTCCCCCTCCAAAGCCTCTGGTTTCCAGGCCAAGGGACCATCCCAAACAATCCACAGTCACACACTGATGTTTGTTTGGGTTTTTTTCTCAAACCCAGAAAAAGGCAGCTCTCATGGGCACTGTCACCACAGCGTGGCCAAATGTGACAGCCCTGTGGAATAAATCCAGCCTGAGGCGGGGATTTCTCAAAGAGTTTTATTAAATCACAGTGAAAAAGGAGCAGTAACAAACTGCTCTTGTTTGTAACTTGTTTGTTTGTTTGTTCTGCCCATCTCCTGTGGGTAACAATAACAAACCACCTCAGTTCAGCACTGAACCAGGAGCAGCACCAAGTGCTGGATCTCAGCTCTCTGCAAACGAGAGCAGCATTCAGAGGCTCTCACACCTTTGCAGGTGCACAGGCTTGAACCCCTGGGGAGGAAAGAGCTCATGCTCAGACCAAACTTTGCTTTTTAAGATGAAGCAAAGGCTTCTCTTGCTTTGCTGGCTCTAAGAACATCAGGGTCACCACCAGAGCAGCTCCTGGTTTATTCCCATGTATCAGGATGTCCTTTTTGCTGTCTCTATCTGCTGTGGAGTGGCTTGGCATACACAGGCTCCATGAGGTGGTAGATGAGGAACAGGAACAGGCACCCCAGGAACACCAGGCTCATCACAGCCAGGAGGATGAAGCGCCCGATGAGGAAGGTGTCCACAACCTGCAGGGCACAGAAACACAGAGATCCCAGCAGCTCACGGCCCCAGCCTGCTCCAGGAGCCTGCAGGGAGCACAACACAGCCTGAAAGGATAAAAGAACCTCTGGGGCTCCCCCAGATTCCTCTCCTTGCTTTCCATGCCTGGGATGCACAGTGTGTGACAAATGAGAAGGAGATCCCTGCAAAAAGCTGCTGGGAATGTTAATGTGGAGCAGCAGAGCCCTGAGCACAGGCAAGAGGCAGCAGCCAAGCCCTGCAGCAATTCTCCCCAGCCACAATCCCTCCTTTTAGCAGGGAGATGGCGAGAAAAGAGAAAAATAACAATTAAAAATAAAGCTGTGGTAGCCAGGCAAGACAAAGAGAAGCCCACAGAAAGGAGCTGTTTGTGAAACCCCCTCTCTGCTCCCCAGACCCCCAGAGCTCTGCTCAGCCCCAGCTCAGCTTTATCCATCGCATTAGCTCAGCCCTGCTGCTCCTGCTGAGAGTCTCTGGTGAGCCCAGCGCCGGCTCCTTCTGCACGTTTCACTTTTTAATTAGCCAATTAGCAGAGTTTTGGTGCAGAAAGCCCAGGTCATGTATTATTGATAGGCAGGGCAGGTCCAGTCCAATTGAAGATCCGTGAAAAAATAAAGCTTTGCAATTCCATTTGCCTCCCAGGCAACAAACAGGCACTGGGCTGCCCTTCATCTCACTGCTAACCTTCACAGGAGCAGGTCAGATGTGACACTGAGAGAAGAAAAGAACATTACAAGTCTCTTTTAGTAGGGATTTACACAGAACAAGAACCAGAAAAGCAGTAATTAACAGGCATTAATAATAGAAGGGAGGAAACAGCACCTGAAAGGGCTCAAAACTTTGTGTATTCAAAGGCCAAAGAGCTGTGGGAGAGCTCAAGGTGGCAGCTCAGACAGCCTGATCCAAAAACTGGGGAGATCCCTGGGCCTGACAGGGCAGATGGCTCCGTGCTCAAGCATGGCAAGAACCTACAAGAGAGCTGAAAAGCTGAAATTGGGCTTTAACCAGAAATCAGAGCTGAGGGAAAAACTGATAAGGAAAAAAAGCTGATAAGGGAAGGGAATGGCAGAGAGGGAGCAGAGGCTGCTGGAGCTGGGGGGGCCAAAGCAGGAGGGCAATCCCTGCACAGAGCCCTTGGGATGGGAGGAGGGAGCCAAACCCCACGGGTCAGGTGGACCAGGGTGGAAATCAGCAATTTAGTGACAGAAATGAACATTTCCCAGCTCCAGCAGTGACACAGCCTGTGCCAGAGGGAGAGCACAGAAGCAGCACGGGGCAATCGTGGGGGCATGGGGGTGGTACTGGGGCTCCATCTGAGCTAAAAGCAATTCTTGGGGCCTCAGGGCATCCTGAAACCCATCTCTGGGTGAGGAACCATTCCCAGAGCATCCTGCAGCCCATCCCCAACATGAGGAACCATTCCCAGAGCATCCTGCAGCCCATCCTAGGGATGAGGAACCATTCCCACTACATCCTGAAACCCATCCCTGGGGTATGGAACCATTCCCAGAGCATCCTGCAGCCCATCCCCAACATGAGGAACCATTCCCAGAGCATCCTGCAGCCCATCCCTGGGTGAGGAACCATTCCCACTACATCCTGAAACCCATCCCTGGGGTATGGAACCATTCCCAGAGCATCCTGCAGCCCATCCATGAAATGAGGAACCATTCCCTGGGCATCCTGCAGCCCATCCCTGGATATGGAACCATTCCCAGGCCATCCTGCAGCCCATCCTGTGGTGAGGAACAATTCCCAGGGCATCCTGCAGCCCATCCCTGGGGTATGGAACCATTCCCAGGCCATCCTGCAGCCCATCCCCAACATGAGGAACCATTCCCAGGCATCCTGCAGCCCATCCCTGGATATGGAACCATTCCCAGGCCATCCTGCAGCCCATCCCCGGGCGAGGAACCCCGGGGTACGGAACCATTCCCAGGGCTCCAGGATGGCCGCAGGGCCGTCCCTGGCTCAGAGACCCATCTGGGGCCATGCCCACGGAAAAGGCCGAGCCCCGGGGCTTCGGGACAGGAGCCGGTGCAATCCCGGGCCCGGCCGGGGTTCCGCCCTCCCCTCAGCCCGGTCTCACCTCCTCAGCGCCGGCGGGGCCCGGGCTCTCGCCCTCCCGGGGGAACAGCAGCAGCGCGGCCGTGAGCGCGGCGGCTCCGAGCAGCACCGGCACCGCGCCGACCCTGCGGCGGGACGGGAGCGGCGGGAAGAGCTCAGCACCGGCGGGACCGAGCGCCGCGATCACCGGGCCGGACCGGCCTGAACCCCGCGATCACCGGGCCGGACCCGCCCCGTCCCCGCGCTCACCGGACCCGGTCCTATCCCCGTCTCCGTGCTCGTCGGGCTGGTCCCGCATCCACCCCGATCTGTCCCTGTCTCCCCGGCTCACCGTCCCCGCCCCGTCCCCGCGCTCACCGGGCCCGGTTCCGCCCCATCCCCGGCTCACCAGGCCGGTCCCACCCCATTCCCACGGCTCACCGGGCCCGGTGCCCGCGCACATCAGGCCCGATCCCGCCCGGTCCCCGCGCTCACCGGGCGCGGCCGGCGCGGCCCAGCGCCATCACGAGCAGCAGCGCCATGGCCCAGAGCAGCAGCAGCGCCAGCACCCCCGGCCCCACGCCCAGCGCGCCCGCCATGCCGCCCCGCGCCGCCGCTTCTGCCTAGCAACCGCGTCGCCCCGGCCAATCAGCGCTGCCCGCAGCGGCGCCCGCGCTGTCTATTGGCTAAGGGGAGGAGGGAGGAGGCGCGGACCCCGCTTTACCCGCCCCCCGACTCTATCTCCGCGCTTCCCATTGGCTGACGGTGGAGGGGTGGGCGGGGCTTTCTGCGCGCTGCCGGAGGCGGGGGCGCGCCCGGGGGGGGGGGGGGGCAAGTACTAAATCCCGATCCCGATCCCTATCCCTATCCCAGCCCCCATCCCGGCCCCGATGCCGACCTCGGTTCTAGTCCCAGTCCCGATCCCGATGCTGGTCCTGGTCTCGATCCCGATCCTGATCCCCATCCCGGCCCCGATCCCGATCCTGGTTCTAGTCCCAGCCCCGATCCTGATGCTGGTCCCGGTCCCGATGTCGATCCCGATCCCGGCCCCGATCCCGATCCTGCCTCCAATTCCAGCCCCCATCCCGGCCCCCATCCCCACCGCAGTCCTATTGAACCCCAGCCCTGCTCACCCGGTCCCTATTGAACCCCGGCCCTACTGACCCGGTCCCTATTGAACCCCGGCCCTACTGACCCGATCCCTATTGAACCCCAGCCCTGTTCACCCGGTCCCTATTGCACCCCAGCTCTGCTCACCCGGTCCCTATTGAATCCCAGCCCTGTTCACCCCGTCCCTATTGAACCCCGGCCCTACTGACCCGGTCCCTATTGAACCCCAGCCCTGTTCACCCGGTCCCTATTGAACCCCGGCCCTACTGACCCGGTCCCTATTGAACCCCAGCCCTGCTCACCCGGTCCCTATTGAACCCCGGCCCTACTGACCCGGTCCCTATTGAACCCCGGCCCTGCTCACCCGGTCCCTATTGAACCCCGGCCCTACTGACCCGGTCCCTATTGAACCCCGGCCCTACTGACCCGGTCCCTATTGAACTCCAGCCCTGCTCACCCGGTCCCTATTGAACCTCAGCCCTGTTCACCCGGTCCCTATTGAACCCCGGCCCTACTGACCCGGTCCCTATTGAACCCCGGCCCTACTGACCCGGTCCCTATTGAACTCCAGCCCTGCTCACCCGGTCCCTATTGAACCCCAGCCCTGTTCACCCGGTCCCTATTGAACTCCAGCCCTGCTCACCCGGTCCCTATTGAACCCCAGCCCGGCTCACCCGGTCCCTATTGAACCCCAGCCCTGCTCACCCGGTCCCTATTGAATCCCAGCCCGGCTCACCCGGTCCCTATTCAATCCCGGCCCTCCTGCCCCCATGGGATCCCCAGGACCCCGCTCCAGCCGCTCCCCGTCCCGCAGCCTTGGACCCCGTCCCAGAGCTGCTCCCGGTGGAACGGGAATTTCCCTCTGCTCCCTCCCGGTGCAGCCGATCGGTGCTTCATCACCTCGCCTTGGCCGGCGCCACCCGGCTCTGAACGCACTTTCATCCCACAACCCTGAAAATTGAGCTGTTCACGCCCTCGATTGTATTTAGGGCCAAAATCAGGCAGATTTTGTTGATACAGGAACGCTGACACGGGTTTGGAACAGCCATGCTGGGGGTCTGGGACAGCCAAGCCGAACTAGGGAGGTTTGTCAGTGCTACAAGCATTTTCTAACATCAAGACGAGGAATTTCCATTTAAAATAATTATTTCAGCCTGTTTATAAATCCTGTCCCTCCACCACCACATCCTGCCCACATCAGACCCAGGCCGGTGTGGTTTGATGAGTGACTTTATCACAGAATCTCAGAATTACATCATGATTTGGGTTGGAAAGGACTTTAAAGACGATCCTGTTCCAACCCCAGGCACTCCGGGCTCAGTTAACCCAAAACCCCCTAAACATTGATATTTTCCGTCCCCACTGCTTCACGCCTGCAATGCTTTGGCTGCAGAAAATGTCACCTGAGGGGGCGTTTTCTGTCGCCTCTTCCAAGGGGAGGAATAAAGCAGCGGTTAATTACTCTGTGCAGCACCGACCTGCCTTCCTTTGCCTGGGATGGAACCGGAGTCGCCAGCATGACACCGACTGCTTCAGCAAGCAGAACACAAACTGTGTGTGACACCTGCCTGTGCTTGGCACGGAGCAGCAGCGTCTGCCAGCACATTAAAAGCGTATGTTTGATTGCAAACTCCCTCCTTTCCTGCTCTGCTCCGTGTGTTAACCAACCCCAAAGGCAGGGCTTTTCCCTTCTGCAGTCCCCGCCTCGCTGTGTCCATCTCTGCTGTTCTCTTCCCTCTCCTCTTCCCTCCCTCTGATCCTGCCCCTGCTGCCCGTGAAAAATTAAACCTTTGCTCCTGTTGTTTGGGAATCTCCCTTTGTTTTTCTCGGTTTTCCCATTTATTTCCATTTCTGTAGTTTCCAAACCCCCAAATTTCTTCTTCATAACCCTGTTTTCCGCTGGAGCTTTCTCCCTCTGCCATTCTTTTGCATCCTTAGGCTTTTCATCTGGAAGTGATATATTTTATTCAACAGCCAATAATGCTTTTCCTTGTCTTATTTTTCTCTTGTACCTCTTATCCACAGCTTTTCCAACAGCCTCGTTAACCTCTTCCCATATTGATTGGGTTTTTATTTCTCATTTCTGTGTCTTTGTACTGCCTGATAGTTTCTTGATGCCAGCAACAGCAACATGAAGCCAGTTGCAGAGAAGCTCGAATCATCCAGCTGTTGATCCTGCTGGTGGACCACACCACATCCCACATCTCTGGCCAGAAGTTGAAGGATAAATGCAATTTACAGCCCAGCAAGCACATCCAATGGCCAGCTCTGAGCCTTGCTGCGGGTTGGTTTTAACCCCACCATTGCAATAGGGCTGATGGTAACTCAAGCACAAGATTGAGAGTTGAAAAGAGCTGAAATATTTATATATTTATCCATTGAATATTAAATGCATTGAATATTTAATAATAGATGTAATATATAACATACAATATCTATAATGTATAATATATAACATGTAATATGTAATATATAATATATAGTATACAATATATTAGAGATGTAATACAATATATAGTAGACAATTAATATAATATAATATAATATAATATAATATAATATAATATAATATATAACATGATTATATTCTGTATTCTATAGTCTATATTCTATATTTTATATTCTATATTATGTACTATGTATTATATATTACATATTACATAATACATAACACATGAAACAATATTATATATTATATGTTATATGTTATATATTATATATTATATATTATATATTATATATTATACATTATATATTATACATTATATATTATACATTATACATACTATATACTATATACTGTATACTATATACTATATACTATATAATATATAATATATACTATATACTATATATTATATATTATACACAATGTTTAATAATATTTATTTGCCCAGCCCACATGGTATCACAGCAAGGCTGCAGGTTTCTTTGAGCACAATGAAAGCAAATTGTAAACTCACAGATAAGAGAAACTGAGGAAACCAACCCCATTGGTGTGGTATTTCCAAGCACAACCTTCACCAGAAATTTCTTCAACCCATCTGCAAACAATCTCATCACCCTAAACCCATCCCTCTCCTGCATCCCAGCCTCCTCCCAGCATCAGGAATGCCATTCTGGGGATTTGCCTTGCAAACTGCTCCATCAGCCCATCAGCTGAATGCAAAGATCTGATTTTATTGCCAAAGAATAATTTATTGCTGGCTTAAAATAACTTTTCCTTCTAGATTTTACCTGCTGGGATTTGGTCCCATTTATTGCTTGTGCCAGAGTTACACTGCAGCTGGAAAAAAGAAGTAACAGAAAGTGGGAGAAAGGCAATGCTGGGCGTAAAAGGTGAAATAAAAAACATAGGAGAGCAGCAAATATTGAGGATTTTTGTGTTGTTTGCATGACTCTGGGAGAAGTTTCATATTTGCGGTGTTTTTTTCCGGGGTAATTGTTGATGTAGGGATGTTTTCTCACGTCACACATCCAGGTTTCTCCAAGAATTTTGATTTGCACCATGTGGCGTTTGCACCCAAACTTTTGTGCTGGGGACAGGACACATCAAAGTGATGGCAAACAATGTGGTGATGGTTAATTCCAGCTCCAGTGTGTTTGATATCCATAAAACAGGTATCATAAAGCCTTTCCTGGCAAGACTCTCAAGCAATAATCAGCTTTAAATAAGGAGAAGCAGAGTCATACAGATGCTGCTGGGTGCTTGTTGCCCAAAAAACCCAATTCAAAGGATTTATTGGGCACAAATAATTCAGTGTTCTCCAGTGGATGGGTGCTGCTGTCCTGCCAAGGAAAAGGAATGATTTGAAGGCTGTGTCATCACTGCAGAGAGTTTTTCCCTAGGAAGAGATCAGGAATTTTCTATTTGCAGGGACTCTCATGGCAGGAAGGAACGATGAATCTGACTCCATGTTCTTAGGAGGCTAATTTATTATTTTATGATACTATATTATATTAAAGAATATTAAACTAAATTATACTGAAGAATACAGAAAGGATATTTACAGAAGGCTAAAAAGACAATAAGGAAAACATGTGACTCCTTCCAGAGCCCTGACACAACTTGGCCCTGATTGGCCAATGAGTCAAAATAATTCACATGAAACCAATGAAACAATCAGTTGTTGGTAAACAATTCTAAACACATTCTAAAGGAGTAAAACACAGGAGAAGCAAATCAGATAATTATTGTTTTCCTTTTTCTCTGAGGCTTCTCAGCTTCCCAGGAGAAAAATCCTGGGCAAAGACGTTTTTCAAAAAATATGAATGCCACAAGGGAATTTTGGCATTTCTTGGCAAAGATCCTGAGGCTGGCGTTGGATGAAATGGGCTTGGCGGACAGACACAATTAGCACTGAGGCTAATTAAACTCTTGGCACTGGAGGATGGAGAGGTCACCTTCCTCTAAGGCCTGCAAGATGGGATCACATGGATCAAAGCTTTTTGTGAGAGGAGCAAAACAGAGCAGCTTTGGGTCAAAATGGCTTTTTTTGGCTGAAAACCTCTAAATCCACCAAGGCCAGCTCATCCTGGTGGCCAAAAGAACCAACGTGGCCAAGTATCAAATGATAATAAATTATCAAGTCTTGGTGGTGGGGCTGGAAGCGCTGAGGGAGCTGATTTAAAACCGCTCGCGCTGTCGTGAGACTTCCACTGTTACGGCTGGAGCTCCAATATTAGAATTAAAAAGAAACAGGCGTTGATGCAGGGAAGAAAATATTCTGCTCCTGATTTAAAGACTAGCGAATTGCTAAATATTTTTATTAGTGGCAAATTTGCAGCTTGCTGGAGCTAATTTCACGCCCGGCAGATGTGGAGCTTAAGCTGGGAATGGCGTTAAATTGCTCTCGTGTGAGGGTGTTCGAGCCTGGGGATGGGGACCTGTGGGGTGCTGGGGACCCCTTTTTTGGGGGGATTCCTCCTGGCTTGGGAGTCTGGGGATGGTGGTTGGGGAAAAGACTCTCAGTACATGTGTGTCATTTTGTGCTTGGTGTGATAGGAACCACCAGTCCCCTCTCATTTGCATAAATTTGCTTATGGGGTTGTGCTGCAAATCAGTGTGGTCATGAGGCCCCAAGATCCTTCAGCCTGGAAAGAGGTTATTTATATTTTAGGGATATTTTGGAGGTTATTCCATCTATCCAGCACATTTAGTTGATTCTGTTAATTTTAAAATTTATTGAATCAATTATAAAAATGCTCTGAATTGATTTTGAAAAAAAATATTTATTTGAATTGATTTTTTATTTAGAATATTTCAGGTTTAGTTGATTTAAGAGATGGGCAAAGGTTGGAACCCCCGTATCCCTGAGTGCCACTTGCCCTCTGGACTGATTTTTTCCATGTTTTCTTTGTTGGCCAGATGTTTTACAGTTTACCAACCCAAATTTGGGCTGATTTTCCAGCCCAAATCCCTCCTTCCTCCTCCTGCAAAGTCTCTGAGTGCACCGGGAACCACCCAGTTTAATGCTGGGGAAAACCCCACCCCATTTCAGCTTGCCCAGATACAAACTGGGACAGGTGCAGGTGTGGGGTCAGAGGATGTGGAGCTCCAGAAAGCAAAGCAAAGGCATCAGGAGGATCCAATTACTCCTCTAAAAATACTGCCAGGAGGGTGGCAGTGGTAAACAAGAGCTATTTAAATCCCTCAGTCCACTCTCTGTGATGGGGAAAATGAGGTTTAAATTATTCTTCCCAGCTTACCTGGAGGACACACACAGCTGAGAAGCACTGAGTTGCCCTTTTCCAAAGAGACATCCCCCAAAAAAAGAAAGTTAAAATAATAGGAGAGGGTTAGTAATGTCTCCAGTGGGGATAGAGCTCTCTCTCACAGGAACCCACTTCAGATTATCTTTTTCTAGCTGATGGCGGAAATCAATTTTAATCATCCTGACAGGAAATGAGGATGTAAGACTTCAAACGGAATAAATCCTGCAACATTAAAAAAATAATAAAATGGAATGTGAAGTCACTTTTCTAAAGGGGGAAAAAAAAATAAAATCTCATCCCAGCAAGTGGAAATGCTTCTAAAAGGCCCTGGGTGGTGGAAGGAGAGAAAATATTTCCCACTGGGGGACGAAGCTGACCCCAGTCCAGAAGCACTTGGAGAAGGTGGGTGGAGGAAGAGAAAGTGTCTCTGTCATCACAGCTCTTATGGCTCCTCTGATGGCTCACATCACTCCCAAGTGGGAGGAAGTTGGTAATTATTTGGGTTTGCTGGCTTGTTATAGTAAATGCCACTTTATTTCAGTCCAGTAAATTTATAGGTGGGTGCAAATAAGGTTTTTGATGCTTGGTTCTACGAAGTTCAAGCAACTGCTGCAATTTCCCTAAAAACCCTACAAAAAAGAAAGTTCCTGTAGTTGTTTCCTGGGGATGTTTTCATGTCCTTGTGCCCACAGGGAATGGCATGTCCCCATGGAGTCAACATGGGATGATGTTGTGGCAAAATCTGTTCCAACCAAGGAGAGGAAGGAGGAGAGAAGCTTCTTGAGACTGAAATTTGGCTGTGGAGACCTCTGTGGGTGCTGCAAGGGATGGAGAAGAGGGAATGTTAAAGGAAGGAGGTAAGGAATCCATGGAAAATAAGAAAATTGAGGGAAAATGAAAGACAAGAACGGGCTCTGGGGAGATGGTAACAATTAAAATTTGCTTTTCTAATGGCATTCCCAAAGGCTCTGAAGCCCACAGTGAAAAGTTTTTCCAACAAACTTCTATTTCCCACCCATTTCCCCAAGAAATGCTATTTCCCACCAATTTTATGTTTAAAGAGTGTCCATGTGGGTGCTCCTTGCATCATCTCTGTGCGATCCTTGCTCCTTTACCTGTCTCAATCCCCTCTTCCCTCCCTCCCAAGAGTTCCAGGTTGGAAACCAAGGAGCCATCGATAAGGAAACCCACAACACTTCATTTTAAGTGGCTCATCATCATTAGTTCTTTGGGTTTTCGTCACAATGGCATTAATCACTGGCCACTCATGAGACTTTAATGGGCCCATAATAATCATCCATTTTAATTGCATTGCAGTTGAGCAGTCAGTAATGTCTCAGAGCTGGAAAGGGTTGAGCAGTGGCAGTGTCTGCTCATGATGGGATCAGGGGTGACTGAAAGTGACCAAAAACTGCTGAAATGCCCCAAAATTATTGCTGAGACCCCCAGGACTTTGAGGCAGGTGGGATTTTTGGCAGTCAAGCCTGTTTGCAGTTTTCATTTGGTTTTTATTCTTGGCTCCTTGCAGCACCTTTGTTCTCGGCCTTTTTCATTTGACACATATCGATTTTTGTTCTGCTCTTTCCTGGGCTGCAGCTTGGAAATCGTTTTTAGTTGTTGTTATTTATTTATTTATTTTTACATTTATTTTCCTTCCCTATTTGTGTGTGGTGGTCGGGAAATGAGTCGTGATGGGGCCTGGCTGGGCTGAGCTCGGCTGGGTTGGAGCAGTTAACTCCAAAAATCACAGTGTTACCCTTAACTTCACCTCCCCCTGGCTCCTGAGCACATGGGATGTATTTTTATACCTCCAGATTAAATTTTGAATTTCCACACACCTCAGGGTTGTTGGCTAGAAGGATGTTCTTGTGTATGTGACCTTCATGGTGTTCAATCAACTCATGGATTCAACCTGACCACCTGTGTGGACCACTGAAGGATGGAGCCCACCCTCCTCCAGGCGCTTCCCCAGGCTGCACCAACCTCTCATTTCTCCTCATTTCCAAGCTAATTTTTCATTGTTGATGGATGGCAAAAATACCCAAAAAACCAAACAAACAAAACCAAAAAACCCCAAAAAAAAGAAGAAAAAAGGAGGTGAATCCTTCCTGCTGCATTATGACTTCGTGGTCCTCCCCAAACCCCACCCCAGCTTCCCTGAGTTCTGCAAGGGCACCATTTTATTCCAGCCCAGGGGTTTTGGTCTCAGATCTCAGAAGTTTTCCATCCCAAAGGATGCATGAAGCTTATTTTGCTTTCCTTTGCCTGCAGAGAAGATATTATGCAGTGCTTTGGTTTTCTCAGGTCCACTGGCAGCTCCCTGAGACAGCTCTGGCAGCCAAGGGTATGAATCACTGAGATGGTATTTAAGATCCTTCAGGTAACCTGTACAACAAAAAAAATTAAAAGGCAGCTAATCAAATGGCTTTGAGGGCTGTAAAAATGCAGAATTCAATCCCTGAGAACTTTCCAAGATGTAATTTCAGAAGACATCAAAGATTACATGAACCTAAGAAAGTAAAACTACTCAAAATTCAAAGTTTATAGTCCATCTGCCTCTTTGCTTCAGGGAGCTGGTATTAAATTTATTGCTAAATAAAACAAATAAGCCTAGGAAAAGTCAGCACCGAAATCTGCATACTTGTAAGAGAATTAGCAGAGCTCTCTTGTTATGATGGCTGCTTCTCAATTTGCATCTTTAAAGAGTTGTGACCATCTCTGTGCTTCTCCCTCCAGCAGCTCCTGGAGCCCGGCTGGGGCTGCCACGGCTCAGTGAGGAGATGCAGGTGAAGGTGGAACTGCCATGGGGGGCTGGACCCAAAGGAGGACGGGAACGAGCACCAGAGCCCAGCCAAGGTGAGGAAACGTCTCAGGGGGAGTCAAAAATTTAAAAGGGCAGGATCAGCATCTCCACTTTGTGTTTGTCAGGTGCTGCAGGTACCCAAGGGGAACATAAATTGGAGGGGGCTCAGCCTATTGACCAGCCCTGGTTTTGTTTCTGCAGTGTTTGCACAGGGTTTAGTTTTACAGTTATTTATAATTTTATATTTTTATATTTTTATAATTTTATATTTTTATAATTCTATATTTTTTATATTTTAATGTTTTTATATTTTTATATTTTATAATTTTATAGTTCTATATTTTTATAATTCTATATTTTTTATATTTTTATATTCTATAATTTTATAGTTCTATATTTTTATATACATTTATAATTTTCTATAAATTTATACAATTTTATATACATTTATAATATTTTCTATATTTTTATATTTTTATAATTTTGTATTTTTATAATTTTTATAGTGTAAAAGAATATTAACAATTTTAATATTTTCGTAATTGTACTGTTTTTATAATTTTAATACATCTATAATTTTTTATATTGTAAATTTTTGCAATTTTTATATACTTTAAATATTTAAATATTTGAAGTTTTATTTTAATTTTTACCATTTATTTATATATTTTAATACTTTCATTATTTCATAATTTTTATAATTTTATAATCTTGTAATTTTTATAAATTTCATATTTTTAATATTTTAATATTTTATAATTTTAAATAATTTAAAATATTTTAAATATTTTTATAATTTTTATAATTTTTACTATGTTTATATTTATACAATTTTTATATTTTTATAATTTTTGCAATTTTTACAATTTTAACAATTATTTCTAATTCTTGTTTCTCCCCCTGGACATCCCTCCAGCCCATCTCTATCTCAACCAGCTGATATTGTCTCTGGAAAATAGACTCCAAATCTTGCCCAAGTGCTGGAGGTAAGTAATTTTAAACATCCAGAGCCTTTTCTTTTTTTATTTATCCCTGGAAGTGCTTGGGAAAGGATCAGTCAGTCAGACGCTCCCAGTAACTTTGCACAGGAGAGCCTGAAGGAGCAGCAAAAAGCAGCTGAGGACTTATTACGCCTTGAAATTAAACATTTAAGAGGAGTAAGTTGGCAGCAGGGATTTTCTAATCAAAATATATATAACCTGCCATTTATCCACCACTTGCCCTCTGGAAGGACCCCAAAATGCTTTCCTGGCTCAAGAAACCACCACCAACCCCCACTCAGCTGTGGGGAGGGGAAAAAAATCCCATTTTTTAGATATTTTCCCACTCAATCCCAGCTGCTTGGTGGATTTTCCCCCATCAATGGGGAAAAATCCTTTGTTTTTGCTTTAGCTCTCTTTTTTATCAATCCATCAATCTCTCAGAAGAAATAAACTTAATCTTATTTAATCTTGCATAGGAAAACCTCTGGGAATACAGAGCCATGCTGGCACTGATACTGATTCTTAATATATCCTCCTTGTCCCTATGGATTATTGATAAACCCCTTAATTATATTCTCCCATGTATTTATCTATTAGTTCTTGTGAAATTACATGCTTGTTTGTGTGTCTGAGGTCGTTTAAAATGCACGGTGGCTTCAAAAATAACATTGTTGTCTTGGTGTTGTAAATCTTATTATTGCCAGGAAAATCATGTGCACAGGTAAAAGGAGGAGTTGTCCTGTGAGTGAGGTACCAAAAATGGAGGGAAAAACAAGTTATACAGAAATCTTCCATGAGTTAAGAGTTAAAATTTGGGGAATTCTTTAATTTCATCCCAGTTTTGGCACAAGCATTGTTGGGTTTGGACAGACAGCTGTCTGTGGGGATGGTCCCTACGTGGCTTTTAAGGCTGCATTACTTGATGCTGAATTTTCTTCTCACTCCTTGAAACTTACTGCTGGACAGGGTTTGGAAAGGTGTAGGAAAATATTCCTATCTTAAATATCTCCTAAAAATTCCAAAATTTTAATGAGCGATTTGCTTTGCCCATCATGGCCAGATCCAAGGGTGGTGCCTGAGCCAGAGGGATGAAGGGCTGGTGGGTACCACTGGGACAATTTGGAGAAACACTCGGCCTAAAATAATCCTAAATTTTGTTTAGGGATTTCTCTGCAGCATCTTTTAACTCCTGAGGGGTTGGAGACCCTCCCTGTAATTTGGAAGGGACATTGCACTCCTCCAACCTGCTCCAATTTCCTTCAGGCTGAGCCAAGTGCTTAAGCCAGGCTCAGCCTCAAGGAAATGTCCCAAACCCCTGCCTTGTTTTGAACATCCATTTTTGAATAATTTACTCAGTTTTTTGCTCTTTTGCATCTTGCAGAGAATCCCATCACAGTTTTTCTTAGAGAAATCCGACACGAGCAATAATGCAATCTTGGAAAGAGAATTGAATTATTTATGGAGGAGCAGTGAAATGATGGAGACTAAACCTCTATATTTTATGTAATTTGTTTTCTCCTGAAGCCTGTTATGTAAAAATGTAAATATTGCTGGTTATGTGTGTCGCTGCTCTTGCCAAATGTTTAATATTTTATCAAACCTGCTCCCAGTGCTCGTCTCTTTTGGAAAGGACCCGTCCATGTCCTCTGGAATAAGTTCCAGTGAGTTTGTGGCAATTATAGATTTACAACACTGCAAAAAAATCTCCCTGAGGTGCCCATGCTCCAGCCTGGGGCATGGAAATAGCATAACCCCCAGAATTTGGGGGAATTTTAGTGGAAGTGGTTTAATTTCAGGGAGGTTTTCCAGCAATCTGGGTTGAGATTAGGATGGGAAAAGGTGTCTGAAGGTTTTCCTGGTTTTGGGGTCTGGACATCCCTTCCAGGGTGGGAAGAAATGAGCTGGTACCCAAACTCTCCTCAGGAGGGATGCAGCCCTGGAGATCTGGTTTGTGAGATGAGACCTGACAAAAAAAAAAAAATCACTCAGCAATGACCTGTTGCAGCAGAAAAATGCCTTTTCTTCTTTTTTTTTTTTTCCTCCTGGGGAAAAGAACTACTAGATCGAGTGTGAGAGAATTTTAATTTATCACCAAAAAAACTCCAACAAGCTCCCACGGCTGGGTGATGAAGTGGCCAATCCAAATGGGAAATGTATTTTTTTAACCAGGCATAATAATTGATGATAATTAACCTCTGGAAAAAACTCTCCAGGGAAGGAGCGGCTTTTTGCCTTTGTGAAGGAAAAATCTGGGCCTGCATACTTTCCCTGGAGTTTTAAAGTGAGATTCCAAAACGAGTGGAGGAGATGCTTTGGCAATTGGGGAAGATAAAGGAGGGATGCCCAAGGAGTGAATGTGGGATATTCAAGGATCAAATATGGGATGTTCAAGGACCAAATTTGGGACATTTAAGGATCAAAAGGGGAAATTCAAGGATCAAATGTGGGAAATTCAAGGATCATATGTGGGACATTCAAGGATCAGATGTGGGATATTCAAGGACCAAAAGTGGGATATTCAAGGATCAAATATGGGATGTTGGAGGGCCAAATTTGGGACATTCAAGGATAAAATGTGGGATATTCAAGGATTAGATGTGAGACTTTCAAGGATCAAATGTGGAAATTCAAGGATCAGATGTGGGAAATTCAAGGACCAAATTTGGGACATTCAAGGATCGGAGGTGGGAAATTCAAGGATCAGATGTGGGAAATTCAAGGACCAAATTTGGGACATTCAAGGATCGGAGGTGGGAAATTCAAGGATCAGATGTGGGAAATTCAAGGATCAGATGTGGGAAATTCAAGGATCAGATGTGGGAAATTCAAGGATCAGATGTGGGATATTCAAGAACCAAAAGTGGGATATTCAAGGATCGAATATGGGATCTTCAAGGATCAAAAGTGGGAAATTCAAGGATCAAATGTGGGACATTCAAGGATCAGATGTGGGATGTCCAAGGACCAAAAGTGGGATATTCAAAGATCAAATGTGGGATGTTCGAGGATCAAACGTGGGATCCTTGAGGAATGGATTTGGGATGCTTGAGGAACGAATGTGAGGAGCTTGTTGCTGCTGGCTCCAGAAGAAAGATCCCTGCACCACGAGAACCCTAAAATTTTGAGCTCTTGGATATTTTTGGCAATGGTGTAGCTTAAAATACACCCCACATGTGCCTGCTCTTTTACATCCCTGTTTTCCAAGATGAGACGTGAGGAAGATGAGATGCCAAGTGTGGATGATCCAGTGGTCCTTTGATATCACAGTGATGGCTTTTCCATCTGCCTCCCCTCCTCTCTTCCTTTCCACTTCTCCAGCTTCTGCAAAACCCAAAATATTTTCTGTCTGGCATCCCCAGCTGGTTGAAACAACCGGCGACAGCTTTATGGCTCCTCATCTTTGCTCGCTTCTGTGGAATAGTAATAAGGGAGGGGAAAAACGTCCTGCTGGCTGATTTACAAGGCAAGAAATTCCTATAAATCATTCCAACATCTCCCAAGGACTGGGGGGATGCTCTGAGTTCCTGCTGGTTTTCTCAGTGATGCAATGCAGTGATTTTTTTTTTATTATTTCTTTTTGGAGGGGAGTGGGTGAGATTCATCCCAACCAGGCACTGCATTTCTCTGTGATTTTATTGATGGATTCCAAGTGGGAGCCATCTATTTTCCCTTGCTCTTCATTGGCCAACCCAAAGGACATCAGTGTGTGTTTAGAGCCTGCTCCCAAGTAGGAAGCACAAACAGCGCAGCAAATATTTTCTGGATGGATTTATTTTTGGGATAAACTAGAAGGAGGGATTTAGGAATGTTGATTATTTTCAAGAGGTCATTTGTTCTGGAAAACTGTAGAAAAAATTTAAATTGTTTTGGATTCCTGGCCTTAAATTTAATTTGTTTGCCCACTTTTGCCCTTGCATCCCTGACCCCATGGCCATCCCTTACACACCATTTAGTGCCCCTGGCTGGCATCCCTCTGTAACTCTTTGGAGCCAGTTTTAACTTATTTCTTATCCCATTAACCTATTCCAAAGGAATTCTGGGGCTCTTTTGAGTGACTCTGACCCCCACCCAATATCTTTAGGGAATGGGCAGAAATTCAGCAGTTCTCGTTAAATCCATTCTTGATGGCGTTTTTCATTATGGAAGTGGATGGAAAATTGGGAGAAAAAAACTATGGCCAGACTGATCCAGAAAAATCTCTCCCTGTGGCTTTTGCAATAAAATATGGGAAAATTTGGCTGTGGGACCCAGTGTTCCCAATGATTCCAGGGAAATCTCATCTTCAGGTCTTTGGGAGAGAGATGGGCAGCTGATGTCTCATGCAGACAAAAATTTGGGTTGAGGATGCTCAGATAGGAGCCCCCCCAGATTGACAGTAATTAACAGATATTTCCAAAATAAGAGTGCTTTGCCTGGGGGATAACCCAGGAGGGGTTTGGGGTGGGATTTCACTGGGTACCCTGAATGTCAAAGTTGTGCTGGGGGGTGGACGGGTTTGGGACCCCCATGGGGGGCTTGATGGAGGGGGGACTCCGGGGTGGGAGTTGGGGTCACCAAGGCCACCAAGACTGGCTCTGAATCTGGGGTGGCAAAAGCATTCTGGGGGGAGGGAGCGTGGAGATATGGAAGGGAGAAGATGCAGTGGAGGGGCAATATGTGTTAGGGGGCAATACGTGTTGGGGGTCAGTATGTGCTAGGGGGAAATATGTTTTAGGGGGCAATATGTATGTGTTAGGGGTCAATGTGTGTGGGGGGGCAATATGTGTTAGGGGGCAATGTGTGTTGGGGCAATAAGTGGCGGGGTGCGGGGCAGCATATTTGGGAAATAAACCAGGGAGCGATGCTGCTGGGGAGGCAGGTGTGTTGCCGGGGATCTGGCAGAGGGCAGCAGGGGCAGGGCAGGCCGGGGGAGGCTCCGAGCGCTGTCCCGGGTACACCCGGGGGGTTCGGGGGGTCCGGGATCGGGGGGCGGCTCCGTTCGGGGCGGGGGGCGCAGCGGCGCCGGCCGGCAGGGGGCGCTAAGGGGAGGACGGAGGGGGCGTGGCCGGGGGCGTGGCCAAACGGCGGGGAGGGCTCGTAGGGGGCGTGGCTCGGCGTGGGGGGCGTGTCGCTGCGGGCGGTGGGCGGGGCCTGTCGGCGGCGGCGCGGCGGGGCCGGGCGGGCGGGCGGGCGGCGAGCGGCGGCCGCGCTGTCAGGCCGGTGTCGGTGTGATGAAGATTGGCGGGCAGGTAGGGCTGTCACTCACGGCGGGGCCGCCGCGCGGGGGCGGGCGGAGCCGCGGAGCCCGGCGGACAAAGCGGCGCGGGCGGCGGGGCACGTGCGGCGGCGGCGGCGGGGACACCCCCCACCCCCCATCCCCTCCGGTGTGGGAAGTAACTTGCCGTTCCCGCCGCCTCCCCGGCCGTGCGGGGCCGGGGCAGCGCGGCTGTCCGTGCCCGGTGTCCGGTTCCCCCTGCGGGCTGCCCTCCGGCCGCGCCGCTGCGGTTCTCCGCCGTGCCCCCCTCGGCCGGGCGCGGTGTTTTTGGGGGCACGCAGCGATCGGGGCGGGCTGCACCCCCCGCTCCCCATCCCCCGGCCGGCTGCGGCCATGCGGGGGGGTCCGGTGCCTGCGGGTCGCGCACCCCCAGCCCGAAGGCTGCAGCCCCCCCATGCAAGTTGCAGCCGCCGCTCGCAGAGCCGGGAGGCTGGCGGGGCTTTTCGGGGGGCCGTACCCCATGGCCGCTGCAGCCTCCTCCCGCCTGCCGTGCTTGCAGCGGGGCTGCGACCCCCGGCCGGCTGCAGACCCCCTTCCCTCCCAGCGCCCCCCCGGGGGTCGCAGCCCCAGCCGTGAGCGGGGCCGGCCGCGGAGCCCCGAGCGCGGGGAGCGCTCCCGGCGGGGCTGCCCCGGCCCTCGGGCCGCTCGCTGAGCGCTCCCCGGGGGCTGCAGCCGCCCGGCCCCTTGCGAACCTCATCCCCTCAGCCCTCTCCCGGGGATGCCAGCTCCCCTCAGCTGGTCACGACCCCCAGGGACGGCTGGAGCCCCTTCAGCTGCCCACAGCTCCTCGGGGAGGGCTGGAGCCCCCCTAGCTGACCACGACCCCCGTGGAGGGCTGGAGCTCCCTTAGTTGGCCACGGCTCCCGGGAGGGCTGGAGCCCCCCATAGCTGGTCACGACCCCTGGGTAGGGCTGGAGCCCCCCAGCTGGTCACGGAGCCCTCTCAGAGGGCTGGAGCCCCCCTAGCTGGTCATGGCCCTCGGGAGGGCTGGAGCCCCCTCAGCTGGCCCCGGGGATGCCAGTCCCCCTCAGCCGGTCACGGCCCCCGGGAGGGCTGGAGCCCCCGGCCCGGGGCGTTCGGTGCCCGGGAAGTTGCCCCGATCAGGGTGCCTGGGGGGCTGCAGCGGGCGGTGCTGGGGGCGTTTCGTTTATCTGCAGCATCCCGGCCGTGCAAAGCACCCGGTGAGCTCGGGGTGGCCCCCGGGACAGCGCTGGGCCGGGGGACAGCGGCGCCGCCCCGCAGGGCCTCCCTCAGGCGGGCTCGCCGCCCGTGCCCGAGCGTGGCCCTGGCAGCAATGCCGCATCCCGCCGGCTCTCCCGGGACAAACCCCCCGTGCCCCCCGACATCCCCCGGTGCCGCCTTCTCCTGGGGCGCCCCAATTCCCCCAGGGCACCCCCTTCCCCCTGGAACCCTCCGCGGGACCCCTGGGCAGCTCCCCCCATCCCACAGCGTTGCATGAATACTCCAGAAATCCCTTTTAGTGGCTCTGCAGCAATGCAGGGAGGGCTTCTACATCATAATAACCATCATCATAATAATAATTATGATTTGAAATTTATCCTGCAATTTTTTGTTGCATTTCCGTCTGCGGGAGGGTGGCTCCGCCGGTGGCATTGTGCAACTCGGGGAAGTTTTGCCGAGCTTTTGGGGTGTCCCTCCTCTTCATCCCAGCCCTCGCCAGGTGTCCAAGCTCAACTTGGGCTCGGGCTCTTTGTTTGGGCTCTTCCCGGTTTTTCTCGCTCCCAAGGATCTTTTTTCCCACTATCTCGCCGCCCACCGGGTAACGGGAAACCCTAAACCCGGCAGGATATTTTCAAACTCCCAGCCGGGGAGATTAGATGGAGGAAAGGGGGGGGATGGATTATTTTTGGCTGGGATGCGGGACAGCTGTCTGCCGGGGAGAAGCAGAAAATAGAAGAGGAAATGGCTTAATTTGGCTTTTTTCAACTTATTTGGCTTTTAAATCCTGGAAGGTTTTGGGGTTGGAGTGGGGGAAAGCAGAGTGTGGCTCAGAGGACGTGGATTTGATGAAACTTTTGGACATCATGCCTCCAAAACTGCTGACTCGGTGTGGCTGGCATCATCCCCTTGTGGAAAAGTGGGGAAAAAAACACCCCAAAACCTTTGGGGTCTGATATTTGGGGGGCTTTTCCCAACCTCATGTGGATGGGGAGAGGGATTTGTGTGAATTAATTGGATTTTGGGAGATTTGGGTAGAAAAAGCAGCGCCTTGTTTGGGTTTAAGCTGTATGGAGCAGGCGGATGATGGGATCAGGATTCCCCCTTATTTTTTTTTTCCCCTCCTCCCTTCTGTTTTATTTAACTCCCTGCACTGAGATTCCTTCGTTAGGAGCAAAAGTTAATTGCTTGAGGCTAATTACAGGAGAGGTTAATAGGGGAGCTGGCAGTGTCAGGAAGGGAAGGAGATGCTCTGTTCCTTAGCATCCCAAAATTGGCCTTTTTAAGGTATTTCGCAACCCTTGCCCCCCAAAGCCAGCCCCTAAACCCCTTCACTTTAACCTGAGATCTTGGTAATATTAGATATTTATTTATAAATAACATTAAACTCTCCCTGATATCATGGAGTGATGGAAAAAACAGGGAGAAAAGTGATGCTGAGTTTATCCACTGGAATATATTCCATTTTCCCTCCATCGTTTTTGGGAGGGGGGAAATAAAGGAAACATCATTTTTTATGGAAATTTCCCTTACTTTTAGGAAATTTCTTTTTTTCAAAAAGTTATGTCTTTTTAAGGCAAAATTTGTTGTTTTATTTTTTTTTTTAAGGGAAAAGTGGTTTTTTTTATGGAAGTCACCTTTTTTTTAAGGAAATCTCACATTTTCTCCTTAAGGTTTTTTTTTTTTTAAAGGAAATCTCATCTTTTGGATTAAATGCATGAAATTCTGTTGGGAGAAGAGTGTTTTACCCCTCTGGCACGTCAGGAATAACTCTTGTTCCAACTCAAGGATAAAACAAGACCCTCATGGGGCAGCTTTGGATTTTGGCTTTTCCAGGGAACTTCTGAATTTTTGTATTTTTTCCAAGTTGATGAATATCACCTATAAATTTCTGAGTGATAACAGGGTTTTTATCCTCACACAAAACTTAACTATTGATTTGGTCCTGCTGGGAAGAGCATCCTTCATCCATCCATCCTCATCCTCAGGGGTGCAGGATGCACCTCTGGTTCCATCATCATCCTGGTTGGGTTTGTGGGATGGATTTTTGGGATATTTCCTGAAATCATGGAGAAAATGACCCTGGGCTGCTGGGACACCCCAGTTTGGTGTGATTTTCTGAGAGCTGCTGTGGCTTGGAGGGGTCAGTGAGATGAGGAAAGGGGATGGGATGGATGGGATGGGAAGGGAAGGGATGGGAAGGGAAGGGATGGGATGGGATGGGATGGGATGGGTGGGATGGGATGGGAAGGGAAGGGATGGGATGGGATGGATGGGATGGGATGGATGGGATGGGATGGGAAGGGATGGGATGGATGGGAAGGGAAGGGATGGGATGGGATGGGATGGGATGGATGGGATGGGATGGGATGGGATGGGATGGGATGGATGGGAAGGGAAGGGATGGGATGGGATGGGATGGGATGGGAAGGGATGGGATGGGATGGATGGGAAGGGAAGGGATGGGATGGGATGGATGGGATGGGATGGATGGGAAGGGAAGGGATGGGATGGGATGGGAAGGGATGGGATGGATGGGATGGGATGGGATGGATGGGATGGGAAGGGATGGGATGGGATGGATGGGATGGGATGGGAAGGGATGGATGGGAAGGGATGGGATGGGATGGATGGGATGGGATGGATGGGATGGGATGGATGGGATGGGGAGGGAAGGGATGGATGGGATGGGAAGGGTGCAAGGAGCACAGCCCACACTTCCTAAAGCCAGGAGGAAACTTTGGCCACTCTGAGGGATAAACTAAGGGAGATTTGGCATCTGCAGCCCTGGTGGAAAGCCAGATCAAGCATCAGGATCATCTTTGTTTTAGGCTGATACATCCCAGCATCCTGTCCCCACTTATTCCCCATCCTCACCTCACTGCAGCACGTGAAAATCTGATTTTTTGGGCTGCTAGTGGGATAATTTACAGGACCCAGACAATTCCCAGTTCCATTTAACATCCATGCACTTGATTCCCAAACAATTTTTGCCCCCACCAAAGAGGGTGTTAACAAATGCCCTCTAATTAGCCCCAAAATAAATGAATTCCCAGCGTCATTAGCCAGATCATTAAGATGCCGGCTCCAAAGAAGAATCCGGAAGGGTGGGAATTAATCCTCAATTAAATTTAAACTCGGCTTTATCTCTGCCCTCAGCCTTGACAGGACTGGGGGGTGCTGCAGGTGATGCCCATGGGCAAACCCTGATCCCAGGGGGGTGAGGCTGCCTTTGCCCAGCTGTGCTTTGCAGCTGGATAAATAAGAGGGGAATTTGGCCTCAGTGCTTCCCAACTGCTTGATTGTATCTTATTTTTTTGGCTTTTCCTCTTCCAAGCAGGAACACAAACCCTGGGTAGTCCCAACTCTGGTTATTTGGTGTTTGTGAAATAGTTGAGTTGCAAAAGACCTTGAAATCCACCACTAAACCACTTCCCAAAGCACCATGTCCACAATATTTAAAAATTATTTACTTATTATTTTATTTTAATTTAATTTTAATTTAACTCCATTGGGTCCAGCTGTGAAGTCCACCACTAAACCACTTCCCAAAGCACCATGTCCACAATATTTAAAAATTATTTACTTATTATTTTATTTTAATTTAAATTTTATCTTATTTACTTTTTTGGTTTGTTTTCTTTTTTATTAGTTCATCTTATTTAATTTTTTGATTTCTGTTCTTTTTATTTCGGATTAACTGGTTTAGTTAATAAGCACTTAGCGAGCTCGGGGTGCTCATTATTGTTTTATTTTATTATTGTTTTATTTTATCTTATTGTTTTATTTTATTATTGTTTTATTTTATTATTATTTTATTTTATTATTGTTTTATTTTACTATTGTTTTATTATTGTTTTATTTTACTGTTGTTTTATCTTATTGTTTTGTTTCATTATTGTTTTGTTATGGTTTATTCTCATTTATCATTGGTTTGTTATTGTTTATATTATTTGTTATTGGTTTATTATTTATTATTGTTTATTATTGTTTTTATCGCTCAGTTTTTGTTATTGTTTTATTTTTGATCTTAATTTTTTTAACTTTTATTTATTTTTTCTGCTTTATCACTAGTTGATTTTTTTACTTTGACTTTCATTTTCCTGACCATCCTTCCCTCACCTTTCACCATCCTATGCCACCTGTCCCATACAAAATAAAAACCCAAATATCCAGCCAGAAACCCCCAGGTTTAGATTTGCACCCCAAAAATCAGATTATTTTGGTGCAGGTGGAGTCGAGAGAGTGAAACCCAACTTGTTTTTAGGGGAAAAAAAAAATTCCCCCCTGATGTTCAATGCGGAGCTTTTGGCTTTACAAGGTGTTACAAAAACGATGAGAAATGTTATTACTGAACGCAGAGTTTTTGGCCAGGTTTTCCCTTCCCTGGCTCTGCTGGCTGCCTGGAGGCCTGCCAGAAATCTCAGAAAGCCAATTAAAATTAATCCCAATTTTGGCCCAGCCTTGGGAAGCTTCTATTTTATTTCTTGCCCCGTTTCGTGTTTGTTTCAGGATGTGTTTGGAGGGAGCAGGAGCAGCCTCAGCCTCCCCAGGCCCCTGAGCTCCTTCAGCCTTGGCTCAGAGCTTCAACCCCTTGGAAATTTTTCCATCTCAGAAAAAGCTGATTTTGTTCTCCTTTTTCCCATTTTCCCCTCCTTTCCTTCCTTCCTCTCCCTCTTTTCCCATTTTCCCCCCTTTTCCCCTTTATTTTTTTACAATTTTCCTATGTCTTCTTTTTGCCCGTCTTTTATTTTCCCCCCTTTTCTCTTTGTCACTATTTCCCCTTTTGTTTTCTCCTTTATTTTCTTTCTTTTTTTTCCTTCTTTTAAAATATTTTCCTTTCTCTTGTTTTATTTTTCTTGTTCCCTTTTCCCTTGTTTTATTTTTCCCTTGATTGTCCTGATTTCCCTTCTTTACCTTTTACCTTTCCTTCTTTACCTTAACCCTAAACCTTTTAAAAATCTTTTCCCCTTTTTGCTTTGCTTTTCTTTTTTTTCCCCTTTTTTCCTCCTAAAAAAAAGTGGAATATTTAATGTTTTTTTCCCTTTCCCCCTCTGTATTTCTCACTCCTATTTTTCCCATTTTCTGCCCTTTTAAATTTTCTTTTTTTTGGCTTTTCCTCTTTCCCTTTTTCTTCTTTATTTTTTTTAACTTCTAGTTTTTCCTTTACTATTTTGCCATTTTTCCCTCTTGTTTCCTCCTTTTTCCCCCTCAATTTTGGCAGCTCAGCCCTGTCCAAGCAGCAAACCCAACATTTTCCATCCCACACTCTCTGATACCCCCCTCCATACCACCAGCAAGGCAAAACTTGGCCAAATAATGAAAAAAAAAATCCCAATTTTGAATTTTAGCAGATTCCTTTCCATCACCAGATCAGCAGTGTGTTACTCCCAGGATTTTTTGGTGGAGCCTCTCCCATCTCCATCACTCCCAGGTACATGGAGGGCACTTTATGGCTTTATAAACCCTTCAAATATTTATTTTTTAAACACTATTTGAAGCTTCCAAGGCAAGTTGGAGAATAGCAATTAGCAGCTCCTGGATCCCTGGGTGAATTCCCACGGTGCTGCTGGATGCAAACCACTTCAGACATTTTTAATGCTCCTGAGCAATAAATTTAAAAGGGAATTTATTGTTCCAAGCTGCTGATTTCTCCATCCCAGTGCTGCCTGTTGCCGAGCTGGGAGCCTGGATGGAGATTGTGATGCTATCCCAGAAAAAAAAGTCTTTTCCCTGCTTCGTTTTTCTCCTTTCCCTTGTTTGATTTTCCTCCTTTTCCCTGCTTGATTTTCCTGCATGATTTCCCTTCTTTTCCCTTCTTGATTTTCCTCCTTTTCCTACTTGATTTTCCTCCCTTCCCTTGTTTGATTTTCCTCCTTTTCCTTGCTTGATTTTTCTCCTTTTCCCTGCTTGCTTTTCCTCCTTTTCCTGTTTGATTTTCCTCCTTTCCCTGCTTGATTTTCCTCCTTTTCCTGCTTCATTTTCCTCCTTTTCCCCACTTGATTTTCCTCCTTGATCTTTCTCCTTTTCCCTGCTTGATTTTCCTCCTTTTCCCTGCTTGATTTTCCTGCATGATTTCCCATCTTTTTCCTGCATGATTTCCCTTCTTTTCCCTGCTTGATTTTCCTCCTTTTTCCCTGCTTGCTTTTCCTCCTTTTCCTGCTTCATTTTCCTCCTTTTCCCTGCTTGATTTTCCTCCTTTCCCCTTCTTGATTTTCCTCCTTTTTCCTGCTTAATTTTCCTCCTGTCCCTGCTTGATTTTCCCTCTTTCCCTGCTTCATTTTTCTCCTTTTCCGTACTTGCTTTTCCTCCTTTCCCTGTTTGATTTTCCTCCTTTTCCCTGCTTGTTTTTCCTCCTTGATTCTCCTCCTTTTCCCTGCTTGTTTTTCCTCTTTTTCCCTGCTTGATTTTTTTCCTTTTTCCTGCTTGATTTTTCTGAATTTCCTGCTTGATTTTAATCTTTTTCCCTGTTTGATTTTCCTCCTCTTCCCTGCTTGATTTTCCTTCTTTCCCCTGCCTGATTTTCCTCCTTTTCCTCCTTGATTTTCCCTGCTTGATTTCCCTCCTTTTCCTTCTTGCTTTTCCTCCTTTTCCTGCTTGATTTTCCTCTTTTCCCTTGTTTGATTTTCCTCCTTTTCCCTGTTTGATTTCCCTGCTTGATTTTCCTCCTTTCCCCACTTGATTCTCCTTTTCCCTGCTTGAGTTTTCTCCTTTTCCTGCTTCATTTTCCTCCTTTTCCCTGCTTGCTTTT
Organism: Melozone crissalis; assembly: GCF_028551555.1. Taxonomy (NCBI): domain Eukaryota; kingdom Metazoa; phylum Chordata; class Aves; order Passeriformes; family Passerellidae; genus Melozone; species Melozone crissalis. The sequence continues at coordinate 2,293,320 of NW_026535896.1, read as the reverse complement.
CCCCTTTTCCTGCTTGATTTTCCTCTTTTCCCTTGTTTGATTTTCCTCCTTTTCCTGCCTGTTTTTCCTCCTTTCCCCTGCTTGATTTTTCTCCTTTCCCTGCTTGATTTTCCTTCTTTTCCCTTCTTGATTTCCCCTCCTTTTCCCTGCTTGATTTTCCTCCTTTTCCTGCTTCATTTTCCTCCTTTTCCCCACTTGATTTTCCTCCTTGATTTCCCTTCTTTTCCCTGCTTGATTTTCCTCCTTTCCCCTTCCTGATTTTCCTCCTTCTCCTACTTGATTTTCCTCCCTTCCCTTGTTTGATTTTCCTCCCTTCCCTTGTTTGATTTTCCTCCTTTTCCTTGCTTGATTTTCCTCCTTTTCCCTCTTTGATTTTCCTCCTTTTCCCTGCTTGATTTTTCTCCTTTTCCTGTGTGATTTTTCTTCTTTGCCCTCTTTGATTTTCCTCCTTTCCCCTTCTTGATTTCCTCCTTTTTCCTGCTTATTTTCCTCCTTTCCCTTGCTTGATTTTTCTCCTTTTTCTGCTTGATTTTCCCTGCTTGATTTTCCTCCTTTTCCTTCTTGATTTTTCTCCTTTTCCCTGCTTGATTTTCCTCTGTTTCCCCCCTATTTTCTATTTTTTCCCCTATTTCCACAATCTTCCTGCTGCCTCTTTCCAAAGGGAGGCTCCTGGTGAGTGAGCCCTCTCCAGGTCTTGTATTTATTATTCCCTTCATCAGCTCATAATAAATAATTATAAATAATTATAAATAATTATAAATAATTGGCTCAGGCTTGGTGGGGGGAGGTCTCCCCTCCAGTCCATCCTGCATCCCATGCCCCCATCCCACCTCTCACCCAATTTAGATAAAATTATTCAAAAAACCCCCCCAAAAATCTGAATTCTGAGGAGCCGAACTTTGCTGGAGGAGTTAAAAACAAAAAAAAGAAATAAAAAAGAAATAAATTCTTATTATTTTTGATCTCCATCCCAAGAAAATGCCATTTCTATAAAATGCCTGCAAAGGTCTTTTAATGCATTTATGGGCAGAAATTGGTTTCTTTATATCTTGCTGCCAGATCCAAGGTCTTGTAACTCCTGCAATGAATTAATTGCTTTAAAACAAAAAAAAAAAAAAAAAATGAAGTGGGTAAAGAGCAAACTTAACTATCATAAAAAATGAACAATAAAACATAAATAGTAATGTATACTCAATAGCCAATACAGAGTAAATAGTAAATAATTAAAGATAATAATGAATGAAATACTAAATGCTATCAAAGGGTTATTTTTCCTGTAAGGTGATGCTGATGGGATTTTTAGATTTAGGCTTTTTTTTAGATCCCTCTCCAACTTCAAGGGTGCTGTGCCAGTTTTGGGAACGCCAGGGCAATTTTCATCCTTCAGTTTTGGGAATGATGGTGCAACTTCAGGGATGCTCCTCTACCTTCAGTGATGCCGATCTCATTTTAAATTTCTGGTGAAATTTTAGGGGTGCTGATGAAATTTTAGAGATCCTGCTTCAATCTTAGGGGTGCAGGTGCATTTTTAAGGACGCTGCTGCGATTTTAGGGATGCTGGTGTGAGTTTGGTGAAGCTGGTCCAACTTTGGGGGTACTGCTGCATTTTTAGGGCTGCTGCTGCAGTTTTAGCATTGCTGGTGTGAGTTTAGGGATGCTGGTGCAATTTTAGGGGTATTGGTGCAGTTTTAGGGGTGCTGGTGTGAGTTTAGTGATACTTGTTCAACTTTGGGGGTTCCTGGTGCAGTTTTAGGGCTGCTGCTGCAATTTCAGGGCTGCTGGTGCATTTTTAGGGATCCTGATGTGAGTTTAGGGATGCTGGTTCATTTTTAGGGATGCTGCAGCAATTTTAGGAATGCTGGTGCAGTTTTAGGGGTGCTGGTGCGAGTTAAGTGAAGCTGGTCCAACTTGAGGGGTGCTGCTGCAGTTTTGGGGATGTTGGTGCAATTTTGGGTCTGCTGGTGTGAGTTTAGCGATGCTGATTGATTTTTAGGGATGCTGCTGCAGTTTCAGGGATGCTGCTACAATTTTAGGGATTCTGGTGCAGTTTTAGGGATTCTGGTGCGTTTTTAGGGATTCTGGTGTGACTTTAGTGATGCTGGTCCAACTTTAAGGCTTCTGGTGCAATTTTATGGATCCTGGTGCAGTTTCAGGGATCCTGGTGTGAGTTTAGTGGTTCATTTTTAGGGATGCTCGTTCCTTTTAGGGGTTCAGGTGCATTTTTAGGGATGCTGGTACAATTTTAGGGATCCTGGTGCATTTTTAGTAAGGCTGGTCCAACTTTAGGGGTATTGGTGCCGTTTTAGGGATCCTGGTGTGAGTTTAGTGATGCTGGTCCAACTTTAGGGGTACTGATGCAGTTTTAGGGCTGCTGCTTCATTTTTAGGGATTCTGGTGCATTTTTAGGGCTGCTGCTGCAATTTTGGGGATGCTGGTGTGAGTTTAGTGATGCTGGTGCAGTTTTAGGGATGCTGGTGCAATTTTAGGGATCCTTACCCATTTTTAAGTGTCTCTCATCCAATTTTAGCAATGCTGCTCCAATTTTGTGGGTGCTTATCCCAGTTTGAGTCTGCCTGTGCAATTCCAGGGATTCTGATGCATTTTTACCAATGTAAAATGATGTAAAATCTTGTAAATGTGTAAAATCTGGTGTGAATTCTGGTAAATGTGGTGTAAATCTGCTGTAATTTGTCCATTTCTAGTGAAGCTCCTCCAGCTCCTGGCTGTGACTCCCCCAGACCAGGAACCCCCATGGGTTTATTCCCCATTCCCACTATTTTCCCCCCATACAAACCTGACCCCCTTCAACCCCACTGTCTCAACCTTCACTTTTTATCAAGTTTTTTTTTCACTCTTTTTAAGAATTTCAATGTTTTCTCCTCATACCAGGAGCTTTTCCTTCTTTCCAACATCACCTTTGCCGCCTTAATCCCACCCTGCACCGTGCCAAATCATTCCTCCTTGCCTAAACAACCTCCAAAAGGTTTTATTTTGATTTCCCTTTTAAATTTACCACCCCAAACAGTGGAGCTGAAGGTCCTGGTGAGAATATTTATGCTAAAACCACGAAATAAAGCGATTTAGGAGCATCTTTAATAGCTGAGTGCCTGGCAGGTGGCCAAGGTTATCTCAAGGTAGAGACATCAGGGGGGTTCCTTTCCCTGCAACCACTCATTCCTGCAGGGATTTGGCTCAACAGGGGAAAAGAGAGAAATTCCCAGGGCTGTTGTCCCTGCAGGAATTACTGGGAGCGTTTTCACCCTGAATTCATTGTGCTTGGAGAGGAGGAGAGGGGCTCAGGGCAGCAGGGCTGGGGTAAAGTGGGAATGCTCAAGGATTGGGAAGTGGCTGGATTGGAGTTCCAGCCTCTAGTGGTAAAATCTGGTGTAAATCTGGTGTAAATCTGGTGTAATTCTGGTAAATTTGGTGTAAATCTGGTGTAAATTCTGGGAAATCTGGTGTAAAATCTTGTAAATGCGTAAAATCTGGTGTGAATTCTGGTAAATGTGGTGTAAATCCGCTGTAAATTCTGATAAATCTGGCGTACATTCTGGGAAATCTGGTGTAAATTCTGGTGTAAATCTGGTGTAAATTCTGGGAAATCGGGTGTAAGATCTGGTAATTCTGGTGTAAGTTCTCATAAATCTGGTGTAAATTCTAGTAAATCTGGTGTAAATTCGGGTAAATTTGGTGTAAATTCTCCTAAATTTGGTGTAAATCTGGTGCAAATTCTAGTAAATCTGGTGTAAAATCTGGTAAATCTGGTGTAAAATCTGGTAAATCTGGTGTAAATCCGGCCTAAATTTGGTGTAAATCTGGTGTAAATTCTCCTAAATTTGGTGTAAATCTTGTGTAAATTCTGGTAAATCTGGTGCAAATTCTAGTAAATCTGGTGTAAAATCTGGTAAATCTGGTGTAAATTCTCCTAAATTTGGTGTAAATCTGGTGCAAATTCTAGTAAATCTGGTGTAAATCCGGTGTAAATTCTGGTAAATTTGGTGTAATTCTGGTGTAAATTCTGGTAAATCTGGTGTAAATCTGGTAAATCTGGTGTAAATTCTCCTAAATTTGGTACAAATTTGGTGTAAATTCTGGTAAATCTGGTGTAAATTCTGGTAAATCTGATGTAATTCTGGTGTAAATCTGGGGTAAATCAGGTGTTATTTCGGGTGTAAATTCTGGTAAATCTGGTGTAAATCTGGTGTAAATCTGGGCAGTGATGGGGTAAATCCCCACTGCAAGGTGGGATTTAATTCCCTGAGCAGGATTGCCATCCCCGGCTGCTCCAGCCCTGCCCCACACCCCAGTGCTGCCCTGGGGAATGCTCAGTGATAAATTGGGAATGCTCAAGGATTGGGAAGTGGCTGAATTGGTGTTGCAGCCTCTTCTGCTAAATCTGGTGTAAATTCTGCTAAATCTGGTGTAAATCAGGTGTAAATTCTGGTAAATCTAGTATAAATTCTGGAAAATTCTGGTGTAAATTCTGGTGTAAATTTTGGTAAATCTGGTGTGAAATCTGGTAAATTTGATGTAAATCTGGGAAGTGATGGGGTAAATCCCAACTGCAATATGGGATTTAATTCCCTTAGCAGGATTGCCATCCCCAGCTGCTCCAGCCCTGCCCCACACCCCAGTGCTGCCCTGGGGAAGGGCTCAAGGACTGGGAAGTTGCTGAATTGGTGTTGCAGCCTCTTCTGGTAAAATCTGGTGTAAATCTGGGGTAAAATCTGGTGAGTTCTGGTGTAAATCTGGTGTAAATTCTTGTAAAACTGGTGTAAATTCTGGGAAATCTGGCTCCCCACTCCCCTGCAGCCCCCCTGAGCTGGGCAGACAGAATCCCCCCCTTTGTTTCCTGCTGCTTCTGGAGGCTGGAATGCTCAACAAGCCCCTCTTTGTGCTAATTGAATTAACGGCTGGGGCTGAGGGCAGTGGGGATGAGCCACAGAGGCTGTAAATACCTGCTGGGGGGGTCTGGGGGGCTGCCAGCCCAGCAGCAACTCAACCAGCATCAAATTAATTCCAATTAATTGACTCAGACGAAACCCGATTGATTGATTGATTGATGCTCCGAAGCCAAAGGTTGATTGGGTTCTAATGGAGAATTATCAATGGATCAATTTGGAAGGGAAAGTCAGGGGTTGGTTTGCTCCTAATAAAAATTTATTGGCCGATTTGAGGTGGAAAATTGTGGGTTGATTGATTTATGGTGGGAAATTGGTTTGATTCCTAATAGAAAATAGCGGGTTGATTAATAGGAGAAAAATATGGGTTGATTTATACTAGGAAATTATTGATGGATTTATAATAGGAATATATGGAAAGTAAAGGATTTTATAAGAGAAAGTAGAGGATCAGGTTGTGACAGAAAATTATTGATTTCTAATAAAAATAGTGGTTGATTTATAATAGGAAATTATCATTTAGGTGGTTGATAAAAGGGAATTATTAAGCAGGAGAGCAGTGTGAGGGCTGGGCAGTTTTGGGGGAGGAAAATCTTGTCCCCCAATACAAAGTGCAGCTGATGATCAATCTGTTCATGCATCCCTGAAGGAAAAGAAATTCTCTGATGCAAAATAAACATCCCAGTGGTGATTTCCAGGGAAAAACCCCACTTGGATACACGTGCACACCCTCCTGGTGCTGCTCCTGCCAGTGCCTGAGTGCTTCACCTTGGTGGATTCTCAGTTTCCTGGAAAATCCCTTGTCCCTGTGCTGGTTTTTTTGGTTACAACATGAATTTCAAACTTTACATTTCATTTGCAAGCAAGGAAGGGGAATAACAGGATAAAGCTGCAGCAATGGAGTCTGAAAGTAATTTGAAACTTGCTGCTGAGTGAGTTTTAGCTGCCAAAAGTGATGTTGGTCTTCCACAGGAGATGGAGATGATTTTTCCAGATGATAAATGAAAGTTTTCAATGAATAGATTGGGATAACTTTTATTAGGTAGTATATAATTTATATTATATTATATTATATTATATTATATTATATTATATCATTACAATATAATATATAATATATATTATAATATATAAAAATATAGATTGTATATATTTCTATATTTCTATATTTCTATATTTTTATACAATATATATTTATATATAAATATGTATTGTATATATTATATATAACATATATTGTCTATATAATATATATACAATTATATATATATTGTATATAGACAATATATATTATATATAATATATACAATATATGTATGTATTCTTATATAATACATAATATATATGTATAATATATAATACATATATATATAATATGTATTATATATTATATAATATTATATACACATTTATACAATATATATGTATATTATTATATAATACATAATAAATATGTATAATATATAATATATAATATATAATATATAATATAATATATATATTGTATATAGACAATGTAAATATAATATAATATAATATAATATAATATAATATAATATAATATAATATAATACTATATATATAATGTATATATAAATATAAAATATATATACACAATATATAATAGTATATGTACTATATCTTTAGTATTATATATTATATATTTATATATAATGTATTATATATATTTTGTATATAATATATAATATATATAATGTATATAACATTAATAATAATAATAAATACAATCAATCCAATTAATAGAAATATGTGTAATATAAAGTTCTCTTAATGTACAATAAAATTAAGCAGTAACATGGCTGTGAGAATCGGGATAATCCTAAATCTGAGATTTTTAGCCTCAAACAGGAAAATCCTCGTTCAACTCATTGCACAGTAAGGGAAAAAATCAGTGAATAATAATTTTCTTCCAAATTATTTTGCTGTTTTTGCACATGGAGCATCACATCTTTCTGCTGCTCTGGGTAAGGAACCCTGAGCATGTCACTGGCAGGGACCAAGTGCCAAGTTCTTACTTATTTATTTTTCATGTGCATGGGAAAACTCCCCAAATGCAATATAAACATCCACCAAATCCCTCTGTGATCCCCAGCTCTGCATCTCAGCTGCATCTTTGTGTCCACTGTACCATTAATTAACAAGATTTCCAAATATTTGCTGAGACCCAAAGTGCTTTTTCCCCCTGGTGTGTATTCATTCTCCTTGCTAGAAATAAAATCAGGCAAATCCTTAACACCAATTTGGGTGCTGTTATTCCATTTAACATTTCCCTTTCCATTCCCTTTAAGACGGGGTGTAGTCCCCGTTTATTTTAGGGATGCTGGGTGCGTGTCACATGAAACTGAGGGGAATTGTTGGTGAAATGATATCCCCAATCCCAAAATAGCTGCGTGCCCGCGGTCCCCGCTGGATCCTGCAACCTGAGCCCCGGAGCCTCGGGGCACGGCCGGGCCAGCGCCTCCCGCGGTGCCATCCCGCCTTTATTGACATCAGCTCGCTCCTCCTGCTGCTGCCGGCCCATGGGAACTGCTCGTGCCTGCAGCCCTGGTTTAGCTTTCCACGTGAGCAGCTTGAGTCCTTGTGGGGAAATCTGGGAGTTGAGTAAATCTGTACTGGGTGCCTGATCTGCTCTCTGTGCATGGGGAGCTGGAGCATCCCTGCTCCAGCCTGGGATAATCCTGTGTCCTTCTTCACAGGGAGCTGGAGCATCCCTGGGCCAGTCTGGGATAATCCCTGATCCCTGTATCCTTGCTCACAGGGAGTTGGGGCACTCCTGCTCCAGTCTGGAATGATCCCTGAATCCTTTCTCACAGGGAGCTGGAGCATCCCTGGTTCAGTCTAGGATGATCCCTGAATCCTTTCTCACAGGGAGCTGGAGCATCCCTGGTTCAGTCTAGGATGATCCCTGAATCCTTTCTCACAGGGAGCTGGAGCATCCCTGGTCCAGCCAGGTTGATCCCTGATCCCTGTATCCTTGCTCTCTGTGTGCACAGGGAGCTGGAGCATCCTGGAGCATCCTTGGTCCAGCCCAGGATGATCCTGTATCCTTTCTCACAGGGAGCTGGAGCATCCCTGAGCATCCCTGGTCTGGCCTGAGATGATCCTTGCATCCTTGTTCACTGGGAGCTGGAACATCCCTGCTCCAGCCCAGGATGGTCCCTGTATCCTTGCTCACAGGGAGGTGGAGCATCCCTGCTCCAGTCTGGGATGATCCCTGATCCCTGTATCCTTGCTCACTGTGTGTACAGGGAGCTGGAGCATCTCTGAGCAACCCTGCTCCAGCCTTGGATAATCCCTGTATGCTTGCTTGGTGCCCTGTGCACAGGGGGCTGGAGCATCTCTGGTCCCTGTATTCTTGCTTACAGGGGACTGGAGCATCCCTGAGCATCCCTGGTCCAGCCAGGGTGATCCCTGTATCCTTGCCCTGTGCACAGGGAGCTGAAGCATCTCTGGTCCAGCCTGGGATAATCCTGTATCCTTCCTCACAGAGAGCTGGAGCAGCCTTGCTCCAGCCTAGGCTGATCCCTGTATCCTTGTTTGGTGCCCAAGCTCAGGGAGCTGGGATCTCTGAGCATCCCTGGTCCAGCCAAGGTGATCCCTGTATCCTTTCTCACAGGAGCTGGAACATCCTTGAGCATCTCTGCTCCAGCCTGGGATAATCCCTGTATCCTTCCTCACAGGGAGCTGGATCATTCCTGGTCCAGTCTGGGATGATCCCTGATCCCTGAATCCTTGCTCACTGTGTGTACAGGGAGCTGGAGCATCTCTGAGCAACCCTGGTCCAGCCTGGGATAATTCTGTATCCTTGCTCACAGGGAGCTGAAGCATCCTTGGTCCAGTCTGTGACAATCCCTGTATTTTTGCTTGGTGCCCCAAGCACAGGGAGCTGGAGCATCCCTGAGCATCCCTGGTCCAGTCTGGGATGATCTTTGCATCCTTGCTCACAGGAGTTGGAGCATCCCTGCTCCAGTCTGGGATGATCCCTGATCCCTGTATCCTCTCTTACAGGGGGCTGGAGCATCCCTGAGCATCCCTGCTCCAGCCCAGGATGATCCTGTATCCCTGTTCCACCCTGGGATAATCCATCATTCCCATCCTCCCCAGCCCTCCTCAACAGTAGGAATATTTATAAAGAAATCTATCCCCCTGGGCATTTTCAGGAAAATAAAATGGGGATTTTTCCCTTGGGAAGAAGCTCCGCAGCCTCCAGTGGGGTTTGGGGTGGTTGGAGGGAGCCATCCCAGACAGGAGCTGGGAGTGGGGCCTGCCTGGGGGATGCTGGCAGAGCAGCTGGACTCTCACTCCCAGTGTGATTTGGGGCATTAATGCAAACCACTGGGTTTTACTGGGATTTTACTGGATTGGTTTTGGCTCCTGGGCAGGGCAGTTTGATTGGAAAACGCAGATAATTTGAATTTTCCTAAGTATTGGTGATGCCCGCTCACATCTGTATTTGCACAACTTCACAGAAATATTCCACATCCACTTCTAATTCCAATTTTCCTAGAATGAAGAGCTTTACTCCTACCCAAATTTATGGACGAAAGTTTGTTGTGTTTTTTTTTAAATTTTTTGTCTTTTTATTTGGTTTGGTTTGGTTTAGTTTTTTTTTTAGTCCAAAGGGAAAGTTTGGGATGAGTCTTATCTCCATCCCTTTAGGAACAGGGATATTTGTGCACTGGATTTTTGTTCCAGGGCAAGCAAAAATCACAAAATAATTAAATTTCTGCTGGGATGAAGCAGGGCTGGGGAAAAAGTTGGATGGGAGAGAGTGAAAATAAGGATTGGGAATCCCTGAGTGATATCCTACGCCAGCATCCCTGTCTTGTCCTACACCAGCATCCCTGTCTGCTGGGTTAGAGATTTGGGTGGGATTTTTTCTGCTTTATGATGGGAAAATTGTTTTCCTTTCTCTATGGGAAATAAAATTGGTTAAAAAAAGGAAGTAAAGAAGGAAAAGTGGTAATGAAAAATGGAAAATGGGGGAAAAGAAAAATAGAAGTAAAAAGAAAAAAGAAACTAGGTAAAAAAATAAAAGAGCAAAAGTGGGAGAAAAGGGAAACAGTAAAAAGGAAAGGGAAAATGAAAAAAAAGGTTAATTAGAAGCAATAAAGCAAAATAGAAAAAAAGAAAAATGGATTAAAAGCAAACGGGAAAATAATGGAAAAAGGAAATACAGAGAAAAAGGAAAATTGGTAAAAAAATCAATTGGAAAAAAAACAAAATAGAAAAATGTTAGAAAATTGGAGAGAAGTAAAAGGAAAGAAGGAAAATTGGGAAAAAAAAAAAAAAAGGAGATGAAAAGCAGCTCTCCCCAGGTGAAGGTGCATTCCCTTCCCGGTGTTTCAGCAGCATTCCCTCCATCCCTGCCCTGTCCCACGGGAGTTTTCCCCTCTCCCCCAGCCCTGAGGATGCTCCTGCTGTCCCCTCCCACCCTGAGTGACCTCGGGCCACAGCCACCCCCCCCGGCGTTCCCAAGCTGGGATTAACTGGACATGATTTCTTCCCACAGCCCATTAATTTTGCTTTATTGCTGGCCTGATGGCCATTACCCTTTTTTTTTTCCCCCTGCCAGCTCCTTCCCCCATTAGGTTTGTACAATTAGCAAAATAGGAGCCATTAATGCGGCCCGGGGGCTGCGGATGGGATTTGGGGATGCTCTGAGGGCAGTGAGGCATCCCAGGAGCTGCCCCATGCCCTGCAGGGATGGGCATCACCTGCTCCTGGCAGGATTTTGGGATGCAGAGCCGTTCCTGTACCTCAGGGATGGATGAGGCCACGTCCTGAAGCCATTCCTGGCAGGATTTTGGGATGTAGCTGAGCTGAGGGTGAATGCAGCCGCGTCCTGAACCCGTTTCTGGTAGGATTTTGGGATCTAAAGCCATTCCTGTAGGTGAGGGATGGATGCAGCCATGTCCTGAATCTGCTCCTGCCAGGATTTTGGGATGTAGCTGAGCTGAGGGTGAATGCAGTCACGTCCTGAACCCACTCCTGGCAGGATTTTTGGATCTAAAGCCATTCCTGTAGCTGAGGGTGGGTGCAGCCATGTCCTGAAGCCATTCCTGGCAGGATTTTGAGATGTAGCTGAGCTGAGGGATGGATGCAGCCATGTCCTGAACATGCTCCTGGCAGGATTTTGGGATGGAAAGCTCTTCCTGAAAGAGGAAGATGCAGCCACATCCTGAGTCAGCTCCTGGCAGGATTTTGGGATTTAAAGCCATTCCTGTGGCTGAGGGATGGATAGGGCCATGTCCTGAACGTGCTCCTGGCAGGATTTTGGGATCTAAAGCTGTTCCTGAAGGTGAGGGATGGATGTAGCCATGTCCTGAACCAGCTCCTGGCAGGATTTTGGGATGTAAAGCCATTCCTATAACTGAGAGACAGATGCAGCCATGTCCTGAACTCATTTCTGGTAGGATTTTGGGATCTAAAGGCATTCCCATAACTGGGGGATGGATGCAGCCACATCCTGAACCTGTTTCTGGCAGGATTTGGGGATACAAAGCCATCCATCTACCTCAGGGATGGATGCAGGCATGTCCTGAATGTGCTCCTGGCAGGATTTTGGGCTGTAGCTGAGCTGAGGGATGGATAGAGCCATGTCCTGAACCCGTTACTGGTGGGATTTTGGACTCTAAAGCCATTCCTGTAGCTGAGGGTGAATGCAGCCATGTACTGAATTCATTCCTGGCAGGATTTTGGGATGCAGAGCCATTCCTGTACCTCAGGGATGGATGCAGCGATGTCCTGAGCCAGCTCCTGGCAGGATTTTGGGATGTAGCTGTGGTGAGGGTGAATGCAGCCGCGTCCTGAACCCGTTTCTGGTAGGATTTTGGGATCTAAAGCCATTCCTGTAGCTGAGGGTGAATGCAGCCGCATCCTGAACCTGTTTCTGGCAGGATTTTGGGATGCAGAGCCATTCCCATACCTCAGGGATGGATGAGGCCACATCCTGAACCTGTTTCTGGTATGATTTTGGGATCTGAAGCCATTCCTGTAACTGAGGGTGGGTGCAGCCATGTCCTGAACTCATTTCTGGCAGGATTTTGGGATCTAAAGCCATTCCTGTAGCTGTGGGATGGATGCAGCCATGTCCTGAACATGCTCCTGGCAGGATTTTGGGATATAAAGCTGGTTCTGAAGGTGAGGGATGGATAGGGCCACGTCCTGAACCAGCTCCTGGCAGGATTTTGGGATGCAGAGCCATTCCTATGGCTGAGGGATGGATAGGGCCGCATCCTGAGCCTGCTCCTGGCAGGATTCTGGGGTGCAGATCCATTCCTCTAAGTGAGGGATGGATGAGGCCACCTGAACCCGCTCCTGGCAGGATTTTGAGATGGAATGCTGTTCTGAAGGTGAGGGATGGATGAGGCCATGTCCTGAGCCTGCTCGTGGCAGGATTTTGGGATCTAAAGCCGTTCCTGTAGGTGAGGAATTGATGCAGCCACATCCTGAATCCAGTCCTGGCAGGATTTTGGGATCTAAAGCCAATCCTGTACCTCAGGGATGGATGTAGCGATGTCTTGAACCTGCTGCTGGCAGGATTTCTGGCTGAAAAGCTGTTCCTGAAGGTGAGGGGTGGATGCAGCCACATCCTGAGTGAGCTCCTGGCAGGATTTTGGAATCTAAAGCCATTCCTGTAGCTGAGGGTCGATGCAGCCATGTCCTGAACTCATTTCTGGTAGGATTTTGGGATGTAAAGCCGTTTCTGTAGCTGTGGGATGGATAGGGCCGTGTCCTAAACCAGCTCCTGGCAGAATTTTGGGATGTAGCTGAGCTGAGGGATTGATGCAGCCACATCCTGAACCTGTTTCTGACAGGATTTTGGGATCTGAAGCCATTCCTGTAACTGAGGGTGAATGCAGCCATGTCCTGACCCTGCTCCTAGCAGGATTTTGGGATACAAAGCGATTCCTCTAGGTGAGGGATGGATAGGGCCATGTCCTGAGCCTGCTCCTGGCAGGGTTTTGGGATCTAAAGCTGTTCCTGAAGATGAGGGATGGATAGGGCCACATCCTGAACCAGCTCCTGGCAGGATTTTGGGATGCAGAACCATTCTTGTACCTCAGGGATGGATGAGGCCTGTCCTGAACCAGCTTCTGGCAGAATTTTGGGATGTAAAGCCATTCCTGTAGCTGATGCAGCCACATCCTGAGCCCGTTCCTGGCAGGATTTTGGGGTGCAGATCCACTCCTGTAACTGAGGAATGGGTGCTCCCACCTCCTGCCCAGGCTGGGTTGCCCACAGAGCATCCCAGAGCAAGACAGGAGCGGTGTCACCTCTGTCCTGTCTTGTGTCACCTGGAGAGCCAAGTGTGAAAACACCCACAGCTTTAGGGTAAAAAAAAAAACTCCCGTAAGAGCTGGAAATAATAACAAAATCTCTTAAAATAACTTGAAAAATGGCATTTGCATCACTCAGTGCTCAGTGCCTGAGGCACCTGAGACCCCTTCAGGGCACCTGAGGGAAAGAGTTCAGCAGGGCACCCAAGGGTGGCATGGCCATGGGGCGGCACCTGCTTGGCACAGAGCCTTGCAGGGCACCCTGATTAGCAAAGATGGAGCACAAAAAAATAAAGATGCCAACCAAATCAGGAAAGGTCATGGCAGGGTCTTTTAATTAGCAGAGAGCCTGGTGTGGCACCTGCATGGCAGAGATGGTGGCATGGGACCTGAATTAGCAAAGACACACTCAGGGTGTGGGGATGAGCTGAGGTCCTTGCAGGGTTCCCAAATTAATGACCTCATCAGAGTGCCCAAATCAGCAAAGCTCCTCGCAGAGCACCCTAATTAGCAAACACGCTGATGTGGCACCCTAATTAACAAAGACTGAGTTGGTACCCCAATCATCAAGGATCTTGCAGGGTGCCCAAATTAAGGACTCCAGCCAGGCCCCCTAATTAGCAGAGGGGTTTGTGGGGTACCCCAATCAGCCAAGGTCCTAATGGGACACTCCAATTAGCAAAGGTGATCACAGGGCACCCCAATTAAAGCCTCCCACACACCAAAGGTCTGTGCAGAGCACCCCAATTTCAGACCCATTGTCACTTTTAGATGGAAATTCCCCAAAACCCCACAAGTATCAAACATCCTGTGCTGCCAGGCTTTTAGCACATCTGATACCCAAGGTCTGTAATTCCCATCCAATTTTCCATAAAATCAGAGCTTTTCAGTAAAATCTGACTTTCAGATGAAACCAGATTTTAAATAAAACCACACTTTTCAGTTTTTTTGGTGTCCTGAGAGTGAGATCTGATAAAGATCTTTAAAGGATAAACTCCTTTTTCCTGACAAAAATTTTGCTCAAAACTCAGCAAATTTGTGGCAGAAGTTGGACAACAGTAAATTGAGCCCAAGATGTAGAAAAAAATTGATGAATATTGCAGAAAAATTCAAAGAATTGTGTTAATTGCAGCCTCTGAATCAATTTTAAGTGAAGGGAAATGCAAATAATATTCTATCTATCTTTCTACCTATGTATAATATATATGTATATATTAGAAATATATAATGTAAATTCTATATTATGTGATATAATATAATATAATTAATATAATATAATATAATATAATAGTATATAATAGTATATAATATAATAGTAATATTATAGATGTATAATAATAGTAATAAATATACATGCATATATTATAAATAACATACAATAAATTTATATTATGTATGTATGTAGTTAATATATATATTATAAATAACATATAGTAAATAGATATGTTTGTTTGTTTATTTATTTATTTATTTATAGGGGAATATAAAATATATAATGTCAGGGAATATATTTTGGAATAGAAAATATTGGGAAATGTTGCATGTATTGAAGAAAATTAGATAATATTCCCTGTATATATGTTGGGAAATATAATATTTTATACATCTATAGGTATATAAATATGGTATATTGGAGAATATAGTGGAAGAACCTATTTGGGAATGTAATATATGGGGAATAGATACACTGGGCCTTGCCAGCTGGGATTTAATTTGTGTTTCCTAATTACCTGTGTGACATCAGGTGGGTCATTCCTTCAGCATCTCCTCACTCCACCTGGAACTTGATACATCCCTGGGTGGTTTTCAGTGAGCTCATCTTCACTCTGCATCTAAAAACTCCTAAATTTCCCAGGTTTTAAGGTGCTGATGGCAATATTGTGTCCTTCTCCAGACTTGAAAGCTGATGGAGGTGAGAATCATCATTTTAGGGATGCTCAAACTTGGAGCTGCATGGGGTGAGGTCCCTAGGGATTCCTCTTGAGCAAGAGCTGTATACATGTAATTATAGATATAAAACACTTGAGTGTTTGCCGGGCACTGATTTTATGAGGTTTTGGCTTTTTTCCCCTCCATTTTTAAGGCATCCTGCAGGACTTCCTGGCAAAGGGAAGGCTTCTCTTGCCCTGAATCGATGATTTTTCCAGGTGGCTCTGTGACATCCTGCTGTAGTGGCCGTGTCACCGCCTCTGAGGTCGGTCCTGGTGGACTCTGGAGCAGCCCAGCCTGAGCTCTCAGCTCCTGCAGCTTTCCCTGCACTTCTGAGCTGCCTCAGCAATGCCCTTGGTGTTCTGCACGTGGGGGTTTGGTGGCCCTGGCAAGGTCTGGTGGCTCCCCAGGAGAGTTTGATGGCTCTGGCAGGGTTTGGTGGCTCCCCAAAGGGTTTGGTGGCTCTCAGGAGGCTGTGGTGGCCTCCCACAGTGTTTGGTGGCCCTGGCAGGGTTTGGTGGCTCCCCAAAGGGTTTGGTGGCTCTCAGGAGGCTGTGGTGGCCCTGGCAGGATTTAGAAGCCCCCAGAAGGGTTTGGTGGGCCCAGGATGGTTTGGTGGCTCTGGCTGGGTTTGGTGGCCCTGGCAAGGTCTGGTGACCCTGGCAGGGTTTGGTGGCTCCCCAGAGGGTTTGGTGGCCCTGGCAAGGTCTGGTGACCCTGGCAGGGTTTGGTGGCCCCCAGGAGCTTTTGGTAGCCCCCAGAAGGGTTTAGTGGCCTTGGCAGGGTTTGGTGGTCCTCAGGAGGGTTTGGTCAGGGTTTGCTTAACAAGATTTTCAGGAGGGTTTGGTGGCCCCCAGGAGGGTCTGGTGGCCCTGGCAAGGTCTGGTGGCCCTGGCAGGGTTTGATGGCCCTGGCAGGATTTAGAAGTCCCCAGAAGGGTTTGGTGGCCCCCAGGATGGTTTGGTGGCCTCCCAGAGTGTTTGGTGGCCTTGGCAGGGTTTGGTGGCTCTGGCCGTGTTTGGTGGCTCTTTCCAGGTTTGGTGGTCCTGACAGGGTTTGGTGGCTCCCCAGACGGTTTGGTGGCCCTGGCAGGGATTTGGTGGCCCCCAGGAGCTTTTGGTAGCCCCCAGAAGGGTTTGGTGCTCCTCAGAAGGGTTTGGTGGCCCCCAGGGACCAGTGAGAAAACACCCACATCTTTAGGTTAAAAAACCCTCCTGTAAGAGCTGGAAATCATAACAAAATCTCTCAAAAGAACTTTTAAAAATGCCATTTGCATCACTCCGAGCTGGGGTGCAGGCACAGCGTCCCGTGGGTGCCACTCCCAAATTTTGGGGGTTGCTGCTCCCACACCTCCAAAACACCTTTTTTTTTTTTTTTTTTTTTTTTTTCCCCTGTTTTCTGGGGTGATGAGAGGAAAAGCTAATTGCAATTTGCATGATGCAATCAAGGTGAGCTGATGAGATGCTCAAGGGCTTTTCGGAGGGGGTGGGGCCGTGGTGTCCTCGCAGCCCCCCCATCCCGGAGCCTGTTGGAGCAGCGCTCCCGATTAATGGCTCTGCTTAATCACCCCCCTGTCCAGAGCGGGATTGTCTTACGGATAATTTCGTTTGCCTAACGAGATTTTCACTAATTAAATCTCCTTTCGGTTGGTGAGGTTCTCCCTGCTGGATAAGGGGAAATGTTTGTGAAGGCAGCGCCGCTCCCGGCTAAATAAACCTTTCCACTTGGCTACTGCGAAATTCCCGCTGGGAACGCGGGATGTAAACGCTGCTTTGGCAAATTAATTCATTCTTGCAACCCTGAAAACGATTTTCCATCCCCCCCACCCCCAAAAATTTAGAGGAGTTGCTTCTTGCAACCCATTTAGGATCACACATTGTGCATCAAAAAATAAATGAATTTCTGGTGCAAATACCAAATTCCAGAGGGTTTTGGCTTACCTGGGATTGTTTATCAGGAAAAGGGTTTTGAGGATCTACAGTGGCCCCAGAATCATCGTTGATGTCTTGTGGTATTGCAGCAAAATGTTTCCATTCCCCCCCAAAAATTTAGAGGATTTGCTCCCTGCAACCTCTTTGTGGTCACACATTGTGCGTCAAAAAATAGATGGATTTCTGGTGCAAATACCAAATTCTAGAGGGTTTGGCTTCCTGGGATGGTTTCTCAGGAAAAGGTAGAATGGGGTTTTGGAGCTCTAAAGTGGCCCTAAAATCATCATTGGTGTCTTGTGGTGTTGCAGCAAAACGTTTCCATTCCCCCACAAAAAATTTAGAGGAGTTGCTCCCTGCAATCCCTTTTTGGTCACACATTGTGCATCGAAAAATAGATGGGTTTCTGGTGCAAATACCAAATTCCTGAGGGTTTGGCTTACCTGGGATTGTTTATCAGGAAAAGGGTTTTAAGGATCTAAAGTGGCTCCAAAATCATCATTGGTGTCTTGTGGTGTTGCAGCAAAATGTTTCCATTCCCCCACAAAAAATTAAGAGGAGTTGCTCTCTGCAACCCATTTGAGGTCACACATTGTGCATCAAAAAATAGATGGATTTCTGGTGCAGATACCAAATTTCAGAGGGTTTGGCTTACCTGGGATGGTTTATTAGGAAAAGGGTTTTGAGGGTCTAAAGTGGCCCCAAAATCATCATTGGTGTCTTGTGGTGTTGCAACAAAATGTTTCCATTCCCCCACAAAAGTTGAGGAGCTGCTTCTTGCAACCCCTTTGAGGTCACACATTGTGCATCAAAAAATAAATGGATTTCAGGTGCAAATACCAAATTCCAGAGGGTTTGGCTTCCTGGGATGGTTTATTAGGAAAAGGTAGAATGGGGTTTTGGAGCTCTAAAGTGGCCCCAAAATCATCATTGGTGTCTTGTGGTGTTGCAGCAAAATGTTTCCATTCCCCCCCAAAAGTTGAGGAGTTGCTTCTTGCAACCCCTTTGAGGTCACACATTGTGCATCAAAAAATAGATGGGTTTCTGGTGCAAATACCAAATTCCAGAGGGGTCTGGCTTACCTGGGATGGTTTATTGGGAAAAGGGTTTTGAGGGTCTAAAGTGGCCCCAAAATCATCATTGGTGTCTTGTGGTGTTGCAGCACAAGTGGATTTGTTGAAGAACAAATTGGATTTTCTCCAAAGAGCTGCAATGCCAGGATAGCAGAATCCTGCAGAATCAGGAGAATCAGGAAAATGAATTCAGGAAATTCAGGAAGGAAATTCTTGCCAGTTCTGGACAGTCCCATTCACTCCCAGGTTGTGGATCTCTATGTCAAGGTGTTGATTTTTCTCCTAAAGGTTCCTCTTTCTGCCACCCTCCATGGGAACTCTGAGCAAACTCACTTTGGATTAAACAGAATGGAATGGACTAGAGTGGATCCTTGTAAATGAGATATTCCCAAATACCTCGAATCCTGTTATTTCTCAGTAGATCTCAGCTGAGATCCAGAAGGGAGATGTGTTCCACCCAGGTGTTATATTCCACCCCAGGTGTTATATTCCACATTTCTCTCCAATGGGATGTGATCCTTCAGGTTTGGGATTTTTTACAGGGTGTCTGTAGGGGCTGAGCTGTGGGTTGGGACTTAAAATACATATATTTTATGTAAAATAGGGGCTGAACCATGGGTTTTCCATAAATTACATATCAGGCATGAATTTATATAATTATATGATAAGATATGCAACGTAGTATAAAATATCTGTGGTGTGTGATATCATGAATATATGAGAAATTGTAGATTATAAGATATAAAATATCTAATATAGCATTAGAATATAATTAATATGTAATGGATAATATAGAGTATAAAAGTTAAAATACAAAATATAATATAGACTTTATATAGATACCTCTATTATATGTATACAGTATTATTAGATATAGAGTAAGCTATGTTATCTGTGTATTGGTTTTATATAATAAATAATATAGATAAAAATTATATAGTGTATCTATATATTATATCTATATATAAGAAGAAATATATATAAAAAGAAATATATATAAATAAATATTTTATAGATAATATATATTATATTTATATATTATATATTATACCATATATTATAAACAATATATAAATAATGTTATCTATTATTTAATAATTACTTATAATTATTTAATTCATATTTAAATAATATATAAAATAATATTACATTTATATATATTATATACAATATATATGTTTTATATAAAATATATATAAATATATACATATATATATAAAGAAATGTGTAAAATAAAATAATATATAATATAAAAGAATATATATAATATAGAGTGTATAATATAATACTATATAATAATATGATACTATATAATAATATGATACTATATAATAATATGATATATAATGTAACACTATATGATGTAATATAAAATAATATATAAAAATAACTTCTATATACTATTTTAATATATAGTTAAACATATAGATAATATAAATATATACTACATATGATATATTATAAATCCATAGTCATAGATATGTAATATTTATAACTGTATATTTAAATATAATATATTAGTAACTATATATTTTTTAATTGAGAGAAAAAGTGAATTTCAGGAAGTCTGATGGGATTTTAAGGAATGGGCAGGTGGGGCATGCTCCCAGCACCCATGCACAATTCTTACACCCTCCCTGCTCACTCCTTACTCACTCCTTACTCACTCTTTACTCACTCTGCTGATGCCTTGGAGTGGCTGCCTGGAACAGAGCCCAGACAGAGTTTAGAGAATAAAGTGGGAATTTATGAAAGGCTTTATATATAATCTTTAACAGACACACCTTGGGCACTCAGATCTTCCCAGCATGGACAGTGGTCGTGAGTTTTTCACACAATTATCAGTTTGGTCCATTTACATATCAGGGGTTAATTCTCCAATTCCAGCTTCAGCTAATGAAGTCCCATTGCCCCAGTTTGCTCCTCCCCAATTCAGTTTTATTTATAATTTTTGGGACCTGAGGCTGTTGGGTGTCGTGGTTCTCAGTCCTGGCAGGATTATTTTGGCTGAGCAGACTGAGAGGAGAGCTGACACTCTGTGAGGAGTTCAGAGTGAGGAACTGTCCGGTTCAGCATCTGAAAACCAGAAAAGCTCAAACGTGAGGCATCGTTCTGTGCTCGCTCCTTGCACACTTCTCCCACAACTCCATCTCCCTCTTTTCCTCCCACACGCGCTCTCGCCACACCCCACTACTCCTCCACCAGGAATATTTTAATTTTTTTGTCTAAAAAGCCCCAAATATCCCAATTTTCCCCAATTTTCCAGAGCTTTGCCCAATGTCTTCCAGCTGGACTCACCCTGCTGGAACCCACTGGAGCATCCCAGCTTGGTTGAGGAGGCATTTCACAGCTCCTAAATATCTGTGCACATGGCTTTAGAGAATATTTAATAAAATCTGGTAATATTTCATACTATTCAATAACATTTTAATGGATTTGAAAGAATTTTACATAATTTAAAATAATTTAATATTATTTAATAACACGTTCTTGTGGCGTGAGCATCACCTGTGGCTTATGGAAGGCACCAAGGCTAAAAAAGTCACAGGGAGAATTGTAAGAATCCCTTTGGGAGCAAAATAATTGGTGGCTGAGGAGAAATATGGAAAAGTGAAATAAAAGAAAATAAATTAACAAAAAACCCTATGTATTAACGAAACATTAACTCCCCACATGAGCTGACTTCCATGGGAGCTGGGAGTGGGGGATGCTCTGCTCCAAAATCCCACCAGAAGGGAAAGAAAAGAAAATAAAAATGTTTTATCTCTGCTCCCATTCTGTGATAATGATCTTAACAGAGTTGGGAACTGGCAAGGAAAAAAACGTGTGTGGTTTTTAAATGAAAATTGCCTTTGCTCCAGAGGGCTGGGGCAGAGATTTGGACTGTTTGACCATTTGGGGGGGATATTTTAATAATTATTCTATATATTTTATTATTTGAGGAGTAGCTTAATATTTTTGAGATGTAGTTTGTTGCTTATTTGGGTTTTTTTGTTATTTACTTAGGGCTATTTTATTGTTTACTTTGGCTGTTTTATTATTTTCAGTGTATTTTGTTTTTTATTTGGAGTATTTTACTATTTTGGGGATATTTTGTTATTTATTTGGGGTATTTTATTATTTTGGGGATATTTTGTTACTTCTTTTGAGCATTTCATTATTTTGGGGGTGTTTTCTTGTTTTTTGGAAGCATTTTATTTTTGCTGTATTCCATCATCTATTTGGGGTCTTTTTAAATTCAAATTTTATTTTTTAATTTATTTGGAGGTGTTTTATTCTATTTTGGGATATTTTTATCATTGAGGGAGGATATTTTATGAACTTGGGGGCCTATTTAATTATTTTGCTGGATATTTGGTATTTGGGGTGATCCTGGTCAGGGTTTGGGATTGCTCCTAGAATTTTTGCCTTTTCCCACCTGCCCCAGCAGTTCCACTCCGAGTAGAACAGAAATTCTAAAGAGAAATAGAATTCCCCTTGCAGAATTTTTCTAGATTTGGGAAAACCCTTGTTGTGGTGGGATAGGGATTTATTCCTATGCCAGGAGCTGGATTTTGTAGCAGATATTTCAGAGGGGAGAGGTCTTGGGGAAGTTCTTGTGTAAATCCACTTGGTCTGAGGCGTTTTTTAGCTGCAAACACCTGCCTGAAAATCCATTTTTGTCTATTTAAAGTGATTTTTTGGTGCAAAGCTGCTGTTTGAGGGACTTTTTTGCTGCAGACACCCATTGAAAGGACATTTTATGATGCAAGGACTGGTTTTGATTCAAACCCTCTTATTTTAAGGGTGCTTTTCTGGTGCAAACCCTTTCTGTGGCAGTTTTCTTTGGGGTACAAACCCCTTTTGGACAACCTTTAGTTCAAACCCCTGTGTGAAGGACTTTATTTCTGCAAAGCTCTGCTTTAAGGACTTCTTTTTTGATGAGAACTGCTAAAAGTACATTTTTGGGTGCAAGCCCCTATTTTAAGGCCTTTTTGGGGTACAATTCCCTGCTTGGAGAACCTTTTTTGTGCAAACCTTTGCTTCAATGGCTTTTTGGGGTGCAAATCCCCAATTTTAATGGCTTTTTTTTTCTTCAAACTGATTTGGAGGAGCTGCTAAAGCATCATTGGGTTGGGGATGAGAATGGGAACAGAGTGTGGATGGTTTTGTGGGGACAGGGATTGTTTGGTGGAAAGAGAAAAGATTTTAGGAGCAGAGAAGGAACCCACCAACAGCTACTTGTGGTGGGTTTTGAGTACAATTTATCCCTTTTCCCCCAAATGCACGTCCTTAAATCCTTTTGGTCTTAATGCAAATAATGCAGGTTTTGCAAAAATAATTGTATTTTACAAAAAAAATTTGATTTTGCAAATATCCCCCCATATGATGAGGAGAAATTCCTGTTACCCAATGATGCTCCTTGATGACGTCCTGTGAACAAAAACTCATTTCACTTTGAACCTTTTTTTTTACTTTAATTGGCATTAATTTGGCTTTTCAGCTTTTTTTGGTTTTAATTCCAGCTGCTTGTGTTGGGTTTTGAGTACAATTGATCCCTTTTCCCCCAAATCCATGTCCGTAATGCTTTCTGATCTTAATGAAAATAATGCAGGTTTTGCAAAAGTAATTGTATTTTCCCCCCATCTGATGAGGAGAAATTCCTGTTACCCAATGATGCTCCTCGATGACGTCCTGTGAGCAAAAAACCATCTCACTTTGAAGCTTTTTTTTGTCTTTAATTTGGCTTTTCAACTTTTTTTTTTGCTTCAATTCCAGCTACTTGTGTTGGGTTTTGAGTATGATTGATCCCTTTTTCCCCAAATCCACGTCCCTAATGCTTTCTGATCTTAATGTAAATAATGCAGGTTTTGCAAAAGTAATTGTAGTTTGCAAAAATAATTATATTTTGGAAAAATAATTGTATTTTGCAAAATGTATTTTTCCCCCATCTGATGAGGAGAAATTCCTGTTACCCAATGATGCTCCCAATGTGAGCAAAAAAACCATCTCACTTTGAAGTTTCATTTTGGCTTTAATTCCAGCCAGGACCAGGTGATGGAGGAGCACCACACGCATCCCTGTGGACATCGTCTCCCATTCCAACCATTTTTTTCCTCCTGGTAGCTTCGTACAGGTGGGAGAAATCTTTTCCCTGCTGCTTTTTGAGTAAAAACCCAAAGTTTTCTCCACTTTCCCCCCGCTCCTCCGCGCCGCGCGCTCGCCACCCCGCTGTCTGTTTTTCCTCACCGAGGTTCAGTTCTAATTATGTTGATTTTCTCCAGCCCACCCCCCTCCTGGCAAGCTTATTAGGGGGAATATTTTTATTTATTATCATTTCGCCCAACTCCTGCCAGCATTTCCAATTACTCTCGCCGCTTCCTTGTAATTGTCTTTCCGTAATGGCTGCGAAACAATTGCGCTAAATGAGGTGGCTCCGGCAAGATGAGGGTTTCACTTCATTAAAGGCTAATGGATTCCCAGCTCCAGCTCTGTGGGCAAAAAAAAAAAAAAAAAAAAAAAAAAGGGAAAAAAAAAGATTAAAAAAGAAGAGATTTAACCAAGTTCTTTTATCTTATTGGGGTGATTTGCCCCGGTGTGCTGGGTTTGGGTGCTGGGTGTTCGCGGTGTTGCTCGGATGTTAAATGGGTTCTTCCCCAAAATATTTTGTGGGATTTTAAAAAATTGTTATTCCTCTAAATTGCTGCTAATTTGCAAAAAGCTTTCTTTTTTTTTTTTTTTTTCTGTGTATATACTGCTAAATTCTATTTATTGCCATAAATATTATTATAGAAGTGCTTGCTACGTAATGTTGATATATAACCTGTAATGAGTGAACCCAATACACAAATATTTATAAATAATTAAATAACTACCTGGCATAATCCTGTACCACAGGAGTTGATTAGGATCTGTTCACATTGACATATTTATTTATAATGCTTGATATATGGTGATGTACTGATTATAGAATATGTATTAGATTGCTATATAATGCTTGATAGAATAAGGAATTATTATCTTGCTATACATTATTTATAATAGCATTAATTAGAAATACAATATATCTAGCTATATATTTCTCAATATCATCCATTTATTGCTGTAAAATATCCATTTCTGCTATCAGAAATTGGCCCCACAGGCAGGGGTCAGTCAAAGCTTTTGGGGGTTTTGGTTGAATTTTGGAGTCTCATTGAGTTCCTCAAGCAGATATTATTTGAGTGTTTTTTTTATTTCTAAAAACCTTTTGGTTTTGAATTTTCTCCCATTTTTTCCTGATCCTTTCTCTTCCTTTTCTCTTCTTTTGTGGGAGGTGGATGTGTTTCAGGTGCTGGGCTGGACCTGGGATCCATCATGGTATCATGTGGAGTGTCACAGCTCAGGGAAATTATTTTTTTTAAATATTAAACAAAAATCAATTCCCCCAAGACTTTTACTTTTGGTTTTTTGAAAAGAAAATTCAATTTTCAATTTTGAAAAGCAAATTCAAACCCCTGGCCATAGGATGGTGCTCAGGGCTGAAGCAACCTGGCACCGATGTGGGAGTGGGGCTTCATGACAAAGGGAAATTCAGCTGGTAATGCAGGGAAAACCCTTCAAAAAAGCAAAATTCACAGTGGAGTGAAACACCCAGAGGCAGAGCCACCCCCACAGTTAGCAGGTGCTTGTGTAGATGGAGAAAATTTGGAGAAGCAGGTTAGAATGGCCAGTTTGTTTTGTGCACTGTCCCACCTGCTGCATTTCCGGAAATAGCTGTTTCTGGCAGCACGGGGCACCCCAAAATGGAGGGGAAATTCTTTAATGTGGGATTGCTGATCACAGAAAATGCTGATTTTCACCAGTGTGTGGGAGGAGAGAAAGCCAAAAACTTGAGAAAAGTTGGGTTTTTTGTGAAAGTTTGACAAATAAATGCAAAGCAGCAGCAGAAGGGGTTAATGCTTACGGAAGTCAGATATGTACATAATAAATTTAGAGTTTATAGTTCCTCTATTCCATGGTATCCAGCCATTGGATCCATTATATTGGATATTATAAATAAATATGTATGTTGAATACACATTGAGTGTGTTGGATATATTGCATTCTATCCATCTATTGGATTATATTGGATGGTTATTTTGAATTTTTATATATATATATATATATAAATATATATATACACACACACACGGGATATATATATTTAGGATATGAATATATTATATATATATATGGAAGATAGATATAGCTATAGACACAGATATAGAATATACATTGAATAGATTGGATATATTTACATTATATCCATCTATTGGATTACATTGGATGATTATTTTGAATTTTTATATATATGTATATACACACACACATGGGATATATATATATATATATATATATATATATATATGGGAGATATATATATGAGATATATATATATATAAAATATATATATGGGAGATAGATATAGATACAGATATATAATATACATTGAATGGATTGGATATATTTATATTATATCCATCTATTGGGTTATGTTTGATTATTTTGAATTTTTATATATATATTCATATATACTCACACATGGGAGATACATATATATATATATATATATATATATATACATTGAATATATGGAATATAAATTTAATATATTGAATATACATTGAATATATTGAATATACTTTGAATATATTGAATATACATTGAATATATTGGATACATTACATTATATCCCACTGGAAATATTACATTAATGCACTGCATATATTATATCCTTATAGCCACACTATTATATAAATTTAATATTATATCCATTGGAAATACAAGGTATAATATATCCAATATATTAATCCAATATAAACATATCTTTTTTTCTATCTATTCTCTTTCTGTCTCCTTTCCCTCCTAATATCCTCTCTATATGTATGGGATAGGTATATAAATGTTCTTTATATATATATATATATATATATATATATATATATATATATATATGTATAAATTTATAATTACATAGATAGAATATAGAATTATAATAATATTTTTATAAAATATATAACATATAAAATATCAATATGTATATATAATATAAAACTGATCCAATTATCTTTATCTTGGACGCTGCTCTTTGCATATTCATCATGCTACAACTCCAACTCTTCTGGGTGTTAAACCACTGAAATATGGATTTCCCCACCAAAGCAGGGGAGCAAATCTTGTATAATCTCAGGAAATTTTTTTTTTAAAATTTAAAAATGCCTCTGAACACCTCTTGACTGGCATTGCATCCTTCACTGATCATTGTATCCCAGGTTTCCTCCAGCTCTGCCTTGCACACATCCAGTGCCTCCCCCAAAAACTGCCTGTGCCCCATGAGAAAAGAAAATTAAAAAAGAGAAAATAATAAATTTGGACATAGGAACAATATAAACATAAATATATTGCTTTCCTTATAGCAGTGGAAATATCGAAGTACAGGTCCTTCCCACCCATGAGCTGCTCACCTTACTCCCCTAAGAGATAAAAGGAGAGAAAATTCATTTAAAACCTGCAAAATATTTATTTTTAAGACCCTCCCTGACCTCCAAGCCTCACTTTCCAGCACAGTGTGTGTGTGTGTATTTTCCTGGACTTTTCCTGGTTGTGGATAAATAGTTCACACATCAAAATACTCTGTATTTATCAATCCCCAATCCTAAAAATCCATTTTCTACATCCATTATTAGTGTACCTCTTATCCCTCACAGGCTTTAAATTGTAAATCAGGAAATCCTATACATTGTAAATCAAGAAATCCTATACATATAATCCTATATTAAAGAGTTTATATTATAAAATCTTAATATAACATTTATGCACTCTTACCTCAAGTTGCAATTAAACCACAAAAACTAAAATTAATGATATAATTACAAATAGAAATTATAGAATCTTTAATTACAAGGTATTTTTAGGCACCTTTTGTAGCTGTCTAAAATTAGTGTCTAAAACAGGGGGGACTCCTGATGGGGACACCTCAGGTTTGATTTAATTAATTGGAGCTGCCATGGGAGGTTTAGAAAGCAGAAAAAAAAATTAAAATTGAGGTGGAAAAACTCAGGGCAGTGGTGGCAGCTTGGACAGTGCTTGGAGCTTTGTGTTCCAGCATCTGATTTGGGGTAAAGGAAAAAAAAGTGATTTTTAAATGAAAGTTGCCTTTGCTGCAGAGGGCTGGGGCAGAGATTTGGACTATTTGACCATTTGGAGGGATATTTTAATAATTATTCAATATATTTTATTATTTGGGGTAGTAATTTATTACTTTTGAGATGTAGTTTGTTGTTTATTTGGGGTTTTTTGGTATTTACTTACAGTTATTTTATATTTTATTTGGCTGTTTTATTATTTTCAGTGTATTTTGTTATTTATTTGGAGTATTTTATTATTTTGGGGATATTTTGTTACTTATTTTGAGCATTCTTTGATTTTGGGAATGTAATACTTTGGGAGTATTTTTTTTTTTTTTTTTGAAGCATTTAATTATTTCTGTATTCCACAATTTATTTGGGGATATTTATTACTTTTAATTTTGTTATTTATTTGGAGGGGTTTTATTCTATTTTGGGACATTTTGTTGCTTATTTTGAGCATTCTGTGATTTTGAGAATGTAATATTTTGGGAGAATTTAGTTATTTTTTGGAAGCATTTAATTTTTTCTGTATTCCATAATATATTTGGCGTATTTCTTAATTTTAATTTTTTAAAATTTATTTGGAGGTGGTTTATTCTATTTTGGGATATTTTATTACTTTTTTTTGAGCATTCTGTTATTTTGGGAATACTTTGGGAGCATTTTGTTATTTTTTCAAAGCATTTTATTTTTTCTGTATTTTATCATTTATTTGGGCTATTTTTTAATTTTAAATTTTTAATTTATTTGGCGGTGTTTTATTCTATTTTGGGATATTTTATTACTTATTTTGAGCATTCTGTGATTTTGGGAGTGTAATATTTTGGGAGTACTTTGTTTTATTTAAGCATTTTATTTTTTCTTTATTCCATAATTTATTTGGGGTATTTTTAATTTTTTAATTTATTTGGGGGTGGTTTATTATATTTTAGGATATTTGGGGAGGATATTTTATAAGTTTGGGGTCGTATTTCGTTATTTTGGTGGATATTTTGTAAATTTGGGGTTGTATTTCATTATTTTGGTGGATATTTTATATTCGAGGTGATCCTGGTCAGGGCTTGGGATTACTCCCAGCATTTTTGGGGTTGCTCCTGGTGTTTCAGCATCCGATTTGGGGTAAAAATGTGGATTTTTCACCACAGTGCTGCCAGCTGCTGCTGCAGAGCTCCATTACCCCAGCCACCAGGTCTCCATTCCGTGCCTTGATTGCTCCTGCTGATTTCCACCCTGTCCTTTTGGGGCTCCTCCTCACCTGGCACTCAGCCAGGCTGGATCTGCACCATTGCCTTCATCCTTGTTTTCGTAGCATCCTCATCCTCGTTATATTTAATATAACAGCTGCGTTTGCATCCCTCCGAGCTTTCGACCATATTTCTGAAGGTTTTAACAGCACCCATATCTTTCCATGTGCCTTCCTGCGCCATTTTAATAATCAGAATGTTATAATTCAGGATATTATTTGGGATTATTTCAGTGGAGAGCCTTGATGGTGCAAGCCCATGAGCCAAAATCTTTAATTATTGCAGGTGTGACCTTGCTGGGATGAGTGACCAGACGGGCAGGGATGCTCACTTCCCAAAAAAACCCTGGGACAGGCTTGATGCAGGCTCTCCTGACGAAGTCATCACTTCCCAACTTTAATTAGTTGCCCCTCATTAAGCACAAAGCTCGTAGAACTGTGGCCCAAACTTCTCCAGTGCTGGACTGTGACATTACAGCATTTAAATGCGTGGAAAAAGAGGCTGCAGGGGTTGCAGAGCATCACATCTCACCCTGTCAGAGCTGCAGCCTTGTTGAAGTCATTAGAAAACCATTTGGAAATTAATTCTTTTTTAGGATGCAGCATCAAATGGGGCTTTAGCAACACTTAGGTCTTGATTTATCTTCATCTCGGAGCAGGAAAATACTGTAATGTGGCTTCCTTGTGTTGAAAGCTGAACAGAGGAATTATTTCCAGTTTGGACACTGGGTGTAATTGGGGTGGGTGGTTGGGGACTGGGTTTTTCCTGCAGCTGTTGCATTGCTATTGGGTTTGCAGGAAATCCATGATTTTTTGCAGCTTTCTCTTTCCTAGTGTTACTTCTGAGGCTTAAATCTAGCTCAGGTGTGCCAAGGGAGTGGTGAAAAATTTTATGTTTCCAGGAAAAATCCTATTTTTTAAAACATAAAAGAATAAAAAAAGCAGTAAAGTGAATTTCAGAGCATGAGGCTTTTAAACAATTTTATTTTTGAAGCTGGGTAAAGGCTGGATTACTCTGCACTTCAGACATCTCATTTGCCAATAGAGACAGGTGTCAAAAAAACACCCAAGCCCCAAAAAACACCCAAATATTTTCTGATGAGCTCAAGAAGTAAATACAGAGTTTTGGGAAGGTTTTGGTTGGTTTAGGGTTGCTGAAAACCTTAATTGAAAGCTGAATATCCCTTGAAAAGGAGCATCACCATTTAACAGCTAGACCCTGTGCTGGGTGCAGGAGTTACTAGCAGTGTGTTCTGCAAGAAATTTTTGATAAAAAAGCACTTTTTGAGCAAAACATCACTGAATTTATGCGCTTGAGCTGTGTCACGAGTTAAATGTTAGCCCCAGATGATTTTTGCAGAACAAACTCACCATGGGTAGAAGCGGCCCCTGGGTTTTGGGGAGCTGAGCTGGCTTCCAGCCCCAGGCTGCCCTCAGCCCTGCAGCCAGGAGTGAGCTGGACCTTTGTCATCCAAGCTGTGCCAGAAAATGTCTCTGTTTTTCCCAGCTAGTTCAGTCAGGTTAATAAAAAAACCCATTGCTGCCTTGCTGGAGGGGCTGTGGAGAGGTGCAGGACCTTGCCAGGCTGTTGGCAGCCTGAGAGACATCAGGATGAGCATTTTTTAAAAAGTTGGATGAAAATTGAGTTGCTGAGCTTTGCTTTAGGCCAGTGTCTTTGCTTTGGTCCTGGCCACATCTTCAGTTTGCTCTGCTAGTGGCCTTGGCTGGTTCCAGCATCCCTGGACTGATCCCAGCTGACATCCCTGCTTTGGGCCCAGACAGGATTTTGGTTTAATTTTAACTGTGATAGAATCCCAGAATGGTTTGGGTTGGAAGGGACCTTAAAGATCATCCAGTTTCACCTCCCTGCCATGGGCAGGGACACTTTCCAGTGTCCCAGGGTGCTCCAAACCCTGTCCAGCCTGGCCTTGGGCACTGCCAGGGATCCAGGGGCAGCCACAGCTGCTCTGGGCACCCTGTGCCAGGGCCTCAGCACTCTCACAGGGAGGAATTCTTTTCCAATATCCCATTTAACCCTAATGTCTGGCAGTGGGAGCCATTCCCTGTGTCCTGTCTCTCCATCCCTTGTCCCCAGTCCCTCTCCAGCTCTCCTGGAGCCCCTTCAGGCCCTGCAAGGGCTCTGAGCTCTCCCCAGAGCGTTCTCCATGTGAGCACCCCCAGCTCTGCCAGCCTTTCCTCCAAGCAGAGCTGTTCCATCCCTCTGATCATCCTGCTGGGCTCCTCCAGCAGCTCCAGCTCCTCCCTGTGCTGGGAGCCCCGAGCTGGGGGCAGCTCTGCAGGTGGGGTCTCACCTGGGGGGCAGAGGGGCAGAATCCCCCCCTGCCCTGCTGCCCAGGCTGGGGATCAGCCCAGCACAGGGGGGTTCTGGGCCAGGGCCTGTCCAGCTCTCCCCCACCTGCACCCCAGGGGCTTCTCTGCTTCTATTTCCCTTTCTCCTCTCTTCTTCCCTTTTTCCATTCAGTGCAGATTGCCGCTTCTCAAATATGATGGAGAGTGGCTCAAACACTTTCTCTGCCGTTTCCCTCAGGAAATGCATCCAGTGGGTGCATCTTTCCAGGTTCCATGGATTCATGCACCTTCAGGTTGCATTATGGGTGCATTGAATGTTCTTGGATGTTCTTGAACCTGATCTGCAGGCGTGGTCTTATCTTGGCCCTTGTGGGCATCCTCATTTTGTGTTTAACTGGAAGTTTTACTTTGATAAGAACCAACATCCATGGATTGATTGTTGTATCCTTGAGCTAATCCTGCTCAGCATCCTTGGTTTGGTCCTTTCCACCATCCCTGCCTTGATACCATTCCCACACTTTGATTACAAACATCACTTCTCATCAGCATCCTCAGTTTAAATTACCACAATTTCCAGGTTATAAATGTGTGTGTAGATATATATGTGTATATGTATATGTATATGTGTATATATATATATATACACACATACACACACACACATGTATGTATATATAAAAATGGGCATTTTTTCCTGCCAATTCCAATTTTTTGCAGCAGTTTTCATGGAAGAGCATCCTGGTGAGAGAGGGGTAGCAGTTCCCCAGCTGCTGTTAATGCAGGGGGCACGGTGGTCATGCATGCAGCGAGACCTCACAAGGTCAAGCCAAGAATTTGTTTTCCTTAAAAAAACGAGCCCAAAATTACCAAGCTGAGTAAGAATTCAGGCTGAGCATCCCCAATCCCACATCAACCCTGTTGTTTTCATCTCTTGAGTGAAAATTCAAGCAGAGCTTTGCAGAAGGAGCCTTTTTTCCTGGCTTTTTGGGGATGCTGCAGCTCCAGCGTGGGGATGCCGGCACCTCTCTGCTCCCACCTCCGTGCAGAGCTGCGGCAGCCGGGTGCATAGTCGGGCTGTAAAGATAATTAAGTTGCATTTCTGTGCGTTGTTTACTGTTCCTCTGATCCAAGTGTTCCCCGGAGACTCCAGCTCGGGGCTGGTTTTTGTTTTGCAAAGCTCCTCGCGAGCGTGCCCTTCACTCTGCTTCGGGAGCCATTCTCATTTTACTATTATTAAACCATCCCAGACGTTGCCTTATTATGTGCCTTGGAGCTGAAATTCCTCAAGGAGGGGGGGAACACCACTCACATCTGGGCTTGTTCTGCAGATGTTTGCTCTGCTCTAGGAAGGAGCAGACATTAAAGGCTGATGTTGGAGTGGTTTTGCCCCGGGATGGGTTTGCACAGGTCGGCGCGGGATGGAAATGGCTCTGGCACAAAGAGGAGCCCCAAAATTTAATTCACCCTAGGCGGGAGATGGGTGTGAAAAGATCTTGTCTTGGCTTCTTCGGAAAGAAATTCGTGATTTTTTTCTCCTGAAAAAAGAATTTCAAAGGAGAGTCGTAATTAAAAATTAATTAAATAAGTAGTGTGAATAGGAAGGATCTGCACTGCTCACCTGGGGAGCCAAACCTGAAATTTTGACACGGTTTTATGATCAAACCCTATTTTGCACTTTTTAAACTCAGAGTGGGATCCCAGGAGTGCACAGCTGGGGGTGCAGCAGGGATGCATTTTGCCCTGTGGCTCTTGGTGGATCCGTGTGCATTTGCAGATCTGCATGTGTGTTTGCACATGTGTCCCATGCATGTTTGCATTTTCCTGTGCGTGTTCCTGGGGTGTTGTTGCATTTCTGTGGGTGCTGCCGCGTGCACTGGGCTGCTCCCAGCTGTGCATTGCCCCCAGGCTGTGTCTGCACGGGTGTGTGCCCATTTCCACGTGCATTTCCAGGTGCACACCTCCCAGTTTTCCCCGTGTTGTTGCACATTTGCAATGCAATAAATTTGCATATATGCAAACACACACAGGCACATAAATCTGCATAGCAAAACATTCCTTTTTGCCCACTAAGACCCAGGAAAGCAGAGCTGTGTGCACTGAGCTGTCCACATGTATGGCCATTCCCACATCCAGCTCTCCTGATTTACACACCCTCAATAACTTTCCTCCCATTATCCCTAACCCATAGACTCTGGGAAGTTTAATTTCTTCTCTCTAGTAATCACCATTAAATAGAAATTGTCTTTTTCTGTGTAAACACGTCATTAGCGAAGCTGCTTTCTGCAGGGTCCAGATTTCATTTTTATTAAAATGAAACATTTTTTCGGCTCCTCACTGTGTCCGGAGATGAAGAGGATAATTTTAACCCGTTGGGTTGGCCACAGATAATTGCACCAGCGTTTGATTGGGGCGATTAGGGAAATATCTTCTTTTCATGCCGAATTTGCATTTTCCCCTCTTCCTTCTCTGGAGCAGAATCGTGCTTTCCTACCCAGCCAGTTTTAATGATTGTTATCAATCCTAATAAATAGCTTTTCATCTTCCCTTTATTGACTTCTTTTTTAGCTGGGATGGGCTGAAAACCAGGTCCAGGTAAGAATTTGGGATGGGGAAAGGCACCAAATTTCAGCCCCTTTTTGCAGGTTGATGCTCAATAAGGGGATTTTGTTTTCTTTTTTTCTTTTGGGGGCTGAAAGCATCTCTGAAATGATGCAATGGAGTTTTGCATGGGGAGAGAGGTGGGTTCAGTGCCAGGGGTTGCAAACAGCTGTCAGCATCTTCCCTTGCCAGGTGTGCAAGGGCCACATCCCCCCAAATCTGTGCTCTGCAGTGATTTTCCAGTGGTCCCAGGCCCAGCAGGTACCTCTGGGAAAAGACATTTTCCCCACTAAATACCCAAGAAAATCCTGAAGCTCACAGGTAGATAAATCCATCTATTTGATACATCTCACATCAGACAAATAATATATGGCAATGATAGATAATAGACATTAGAATAATACATAATTTATGTTATTCCCATCACATCATAGATATATAACCATAAAGAAAGGATGCCTATATATCATAGATATGTAACTATGTAAGGAAATAATAGAGACTAAATAATTTATTGTTCCTATATTTTATAATAAGTATTGTATGATATAGATTAATGTATAATCTATTATTGGAATATAAATAATACATATTACTCCAATATAATATGTAATATATATAATATTTATGACATATATATAACACATATAACATACATGTTATATTTTATAATAAGTATTGTATGATATAAAATAGATTAATGTATAATCTATTATTGGAATATAACTAATGCATATTATTCCAATATGTTATGTAATATATATAACAAATAACATTTATAACATATATAACACATATAATATGTATATTATATATAACATATATATAACATTAAATAGGGTAATGTATAATCTATTATTGGAATATAACTAATACATACTATTCCAATATATTATGTAATATATGTAATATATAACACTTATAACATATATATAACACATATAACATGTATATTATATATAACATATATATAACATTAAGTATTGTATGATACAAAAATAGATTAATGTATAATCTATTATTGGAATATAACTAATACATACTATTCCAATATATTATGTAATATATATAATATATAGCAGTTATAACATATATATAACACATATAACATGTAAATTGTATATAATATATATAACATTAAGTATTGCATGACATAAAATAGATTAATGTATAATCTATTATTGCAATATAAGTAATACATATTGCTACAATACATTATGTAATATATATAATATATAACATAGCATATATATATAACACATATAACATGTATATTATATATAACATATATATAACATTAAGTATCATATTATATAAAATAGATTAATGCATAATCTATTATTGGAATATAAGTAATACATGACTCCAATATATTATGTAATATATATAACATATAACATTTATAACATATATATAACAAATATGTAGATTCTATATAACATCTATATAACATTTATAATACATAATGCTAGACAACATCTAAACTTCTATAAATATAATCTATAACATAAAACATATATAATATGATATAAAACATATAATATAAGATACGCAGTGGCATTAGGTGATGTGGTGGCCTCCCCCCTCCCCCTCTGCCATAATCATACCTTGAATTTCTGCCTAATTTGGCACAAAACCCCCCAAATTAATTCTGAATGTACAAATATATACCGTACACAATCCATTCACTCCCTTTGCCTTTGAAAATCAAGTTTACCCTTCCAGCGCTACCTGGAAAATCATATTTTCACACATGTGGGGGAAACAGATTCCCCCAAATCCACCTCTGAGCATCCTCCAAAGGCAGATTCCCTGCTGGGACGGGGGTCCAGCCTCTCCCCCTGCCCTGGCTGCTGCTGGTTCTTGTATTTATTTAAAATCCCAGCCCCAGGAGCGTGGCCAGCGCGGCCGCTCCGATGGTGTTTGCACAAGCCCACTGGGGGCCAGCGAGGGATTGTGGGGCGATGGGAAAGCTGCTCTTTTTCCCAAACTGCACCAACCAGCTTGCCTTTTGCTTGCTTTTTTTTCACCATTCCTTGCTTTTCCTTGCTCTGCCCCCACACCTTTCCCTCGCTTTTTTGTTTTGCTTTTCCTCCGCTTTTTCTTGCTTTTCTTTCCTTTTCGCTTTTTCATGCTTTTTTAGCTTTTTGGTTTTTTTTTTTTTTTTTTTAATGTGGAGGCATGCAAGCAGCCAGGCCTCCTCTCCCAGCTAGGAATTCGAGGTGAAAAATTCCCTTTTTGGGCCCACAGGCTTGTTTTTCCCCCAGTTTTTGGGGTTTTGGGGGGATATTGCTGCCACAGGAAAGCGTCACCTGGGTAAGTAAATCCCCGCGGTTCCTTCTCCACCCCACAGTGTCCCACTAACATCCACAACGCCCCAAAACAGAGATCTTCCTCAAAATGCAGCAGGATTGTGGCTTGGTCCTCTAGAGAAATGAAATTATGCAGCATCCCCGCTGTTTTGGGAGAAAAGACAGTGGAAATTGTTATTTGTGGCAGCACCAGGGTGCCACGTTGTCTCTGTCACCTGAAGTTTTGCAGCTGGGACTGGGGCGAGTCCAAAGCATCAGCCTGAATTGTGTTTTAAGGAAACTTAACCCTTGTTAAACTGGTTAAGGTTGAACTGATTCAGCTCTTTCAAAGCTCCAAACACTTGGGACAGCGTTGGAAAAACATCCAACAAAGCCACAGCCCCCCATGGAAACCCTTCCAGCCCTCAGCACTCCTCTGATGCTGGCAAAAAGTAATTTTATTGTTGTTGCCAACTAATTAGGTGCAGTAACTCTGATAGTTAACTCTGATTAGTTGCAGAAAAATTCTATTTTTCTGGTATTGGGAGGGGATTCCCTCTTCCATTTTTCCTTTGGAAACTCAAGTTTAATGATTGGAATCTTCCTTTGTGATGAGGAATATTGATGTCCCCTTCTCACTCACGATTCTTTTATTATCACTCAGCTTTGCCTAGCTGAACATTCCCTGTGCTGCTGATCCCAAATTTACTCCTTATTAATGAGTAAAACATTATTTGTTTTCCTTTGAGTGTGGCTTTTCCCTGTTTGGGCTGAGCAATTTCACTCAACACCAACTCCAAAAGTTGCATTAAACCTTTTTGAAGCTGCCACTGAACTGGGGATTCTCTGCCTGAGCATCATTAGCTCTGGGGCCTTATTGTTATTATTATTATTATTATTATTATTATTGCTATTGTTATTGTTATTATTACTAGTACTATTATTACTATTATTACTATTATTACTATTACTATTATTTAATATTTCTTAATGGATTGCAGTGTATTTTGAGCAAGTAAAATTAATCTCAGAAGCTTTTTTTTTTAAAAAAAAGAAGGATGCAGAAATTAATTTTGTATCAATTGGCCCTGGGTGATCAACTCCTTGCCCTGATTCCAGGAATTATCCACGGGGCAGATTCCAAGGCTGGGTGGTGAGAGGTGATTCCACAAGCCAGGACTAATCCTTGTTTTTAATTTAAAAGTCACTTAGATTATTGAATTAGAGAATAATGTATCTTATTAAATTATGAAATTGTTATTAAATTAGAAAATAATTTCTGTTTTAAAATTAAATCTGCATTTAAATTTTAAAATTTATAAATGCATTCCTGGCTTGGAGATGCATCCAGCTGTGGGAAAATATCTGTAAGGATGTTAAACCCTGGCAGAGGTTTGAAATTTAGTTTTTTTTGCTCCAAAACCCTCAAACCCACCAAAACACAGATGCAAAACCAGGGATTTAAGGATTGAAATTAGTGTGAGGTTTAATTCTGGTATTTTCAAACTCCAGAGTTTATGTTCCC
This sequence comes from Melozone crissalis, assembly GCF_028551555.1. Lineage (NCBI taxonomy): Eukaryota > Metazoa > Chordata > Aves > Passeriformes > Passerellidae > Melozone > Melozone crissalis. The sequence goes on along the minus strand of NW_026535896.1, from coordinate 2,256,088 downwards.
ATGGCAACCGGTATTTTTATCCTCTTGGTTCAGCGCCTGTGAGATGGATCTGTTGGGAAATGTTTTCCCTCTGGGACCCATGAAGATGTTGGGGTTGGGTCAGAAGAAACACAGAAATAAATCCCCACCAGCCAATAAGAAGAATATGCAGGATTCTGGAGGTTGTCCCTTTCTCAACAAACCAGAAAAATACAATTTTGGGGATGCCTCAACCCAACAGTCAGTGGGTGTTTGTGCCACTCTCCAAAATCCACCAAAACTTGGGCTGGAAAAATCTCATTTTTCTTTCTCTGTGTTTTTGTTAGATTCTCTGCTTTGGGATGAGCTTTATGGGCTGAGTTGGAACTCCAGGAATTGAAAAAAAGTGAGGGAAAATATCCCAAATTTAAAATGCAGCAACATTATCTAGACCCAAAAGGGTCTTTTTCTCTTGGAAATTATTTATATTGAGCTGCTTTTGCTCAGTCAAATCTCATAAGCACTTATTACCTGACATTGTTTGCTGGCTTGCTTCATGTTGTAACAATTTCTCAAGCTTTTCAGATCTGTTATGCATGGTAATTTTATTTTTTTTTCCCCCACTGGAGATGAACTACTTGGTGGAATTCCTCAAAAAACAGTAAAAATGGGGAAAAAAAAAGACATTTTGTGACTTTTCCATAAATGGACTTGTTGGTAGGAACTGATACCTGTGGATTGTGTTGGCAAGATGAGATGGAGCAGGAGAGAGAAATGCAGATTTCAAGATGGAAAGGAGCTTAAAACTGCAGGATTTTGCTCCTAAAGCCCCAAATGAGGGAAATTACACTGAAAAAACAATACCAGAAATTTAGTCAAAATCTAGATTAGGCCAAGGTTACTCCCCTCTTCCCTCCATATTCAATTTCTAATATTTAAGATATTAATTAATTTTTAATACTTTTTTTTCCCCTGTCACCAGGATGTTCCTAGCATCAACTGGCTCCTAACCGTGGGTGAAAACACTGAATTAAGGAAAAATTACAGATTATTGTGCTGTATTTTTTCTCTTGCCTGCCTCAAACAATGCTGTTGGCATAGAAACAGCCTTTTGTGGAAAGGTCACCTGTGAGGAGGGTGGTTGAGGTGTAATTCAAGGAGATTACAGGGGATTAGGCTACACTTATATTTATATATTTTTTTATAGAGATAGGGTGTGTGCATATCCTACTGCCCATATATTCATGGACACCTGCATAGGTACATTTATATATATATTTTTTAAAGGAAATGTGATAAGGGAGCAATATCCAGGAAGCTTTGCTAAATTAAAAACTCGATGATGAAGGGGATGTTTTTTTTTTTCCTATTTTTTTTTTCTCTATGTGTTTTTTTCCCCCCCATTTTTCCCCCCTCTCCCTGCCACATGTGGTGGGGCGATATCAGAACCCAGTGCTGCTCCTCTGTGTTTTTCTCTTGGCTTTAATTAAACCTCAGGCAGAGCTGGAAAAATGTGGCGAGACGAGATAATTGCGCTTATTCCCCGCGCGGGGCTGGAGCCTGGGCTGGGAAAAAAAAGGAGAAAAATAGAAATTTGGAGGAGATGTAAAGGTGATGGAGGGTGGCTGAGCTGCACCTTCAAGGATGATGGAGCTGTGAGGTTTGGAATGAGAAACTTGGCTGATTAAAACTACCAAAACTACCGATTTTCATCCCATTTTCCAACTCTGTGTGTCTGCACCCTGCCCCTGGAACCAGAAAAATAAGCAAAATTCTATTTTTTATAAATTTTTTTTACTGTGACTGCCCTGTACTGCTTGTCTTCTATTTGCTTTCGTTTCCTATTTTTATTCCATTTGTTTTTTTGGTGTCGCATGGGCAAGGCAGGAATTTAAAAGGTTAGATCACTGGATAATTGCATTTACATTGGATAAACCCCCCACACCCTGTGCACGTGTTCTCTGCACTGTGGTAAAAACCTCCCAGTTCCATTTCATCCCCAGTTCCCCCAGACTGGTGTCATCAGTGAAAAATACAGGGAAAATCCTCCCAAAATTCAAATCCCCCCCAAAATTCAAATCCCTCCCAATTTCTCCTTTTTTAGAGAAGAAAAACCATCATTTTTTTAGGCTATTTTTCCCCACTGTTAAGGAAAATCAGTGCACTGGAAATGGTTCTGTGTGGTGGAAGGAGCTTCCTGCACCCTGGAATTAATTGGCAAAAAAAGGGTTCAGAGAAGCTACAATATCAAAAATCTCTTTCTCTTCTCTTGCCATCAAGCTAGAACAGACTGTGGTAGCAAATATTTGGCTCAGATTGCTTTTTGGTGATTACAGCTTGTCAGAAAATATTGTTTTTATCCTAGAGGAAATATTGTATTTTAACTCTGTTTTCATTCCAAGAAGTCAAAATATTGATTTATATATATGTATATATTTTTTATTTTAATTTTTTTTTCCTTTCCATGGTAAAATTCCAAAAGCATTTTCTGTTTGGACACATGGAAGCAAAAAACTATCGGCACCGTCTGCAGACGTGAAATGTTTTGACATTTTAAAATGTTAGTTTCCAATTGACATTTCAGCATAAAATAGCATTAAAATGGCACCGAGTGAAGCTGTTGATTCAAACCAAAAATTAAATTTCATTGAGGCATTTCAAAACTGAATGTTTTTCTCCATTCTGAACTAGCACTTTGGGAAAAGGAGCGTTTATTGCTGAAGAAATAAAATATTTGTCACCAGTTTTTGATATTAAATAGTCCTGACCCACTTGGCTGTAGGGTGGTGGTCACTGCACTGGGCCACCCTCAGCTGCCCACTTAGGGATGAGACAGCAAAGAGGGGATTTTTCCATCTAAATGCAGTTTTGGATAAATCACCACGTATTCCTGAGCCAGAAAAAAAAATCCCCGAATAATTCACATCAACTGAAAAAAAACCCTTAAAACTTGCATTTATTCCCACATTGGTTGATGGCCAATGGCATTGGAGGTGGGATTTTCCTATTCAGCAGGGAGCAGCTGTGTAGGAGATCAGCCAATAATATCTCATCAGAGAGCTGAAAAGCTGCAGCAAGGCTCAAAATCACTTTTATTTCTCTCACTCCTTGCAGCTCATGGGAAAGCAATGGGGGTAGACTTGGAGCGCTGTGTCTGGTATGGAGAGTGGATTGTAGTTTTGGTAGCTCCCAATTTATTACTTAACTCAGTTTCTTGTTTGATTTCAGTTATTTGTTTGGCAGGTCATGATTTTGAGAGGGTTTTGATTATTTTGGAGGATCCTCAGGGGAAGGCAGGGAGGGATTTGCAGGGTGTGGTGGTTTTGGTGTTTCCTGTGATGCTGATGGAAGGGTTGGAGGAAGGGGCTCTCCTTTCACTCCACTCCTCTGGCTTGGAATTGGTGAGGAGGATCTTCTAGTGAGGGTTTTGGTGGGAGAAACAGCATTTCTGAGTGCCCAAAAGAAGAAGGTGGAAGAAGGCATTGCTCCTTCTCATGGTTCTTCTTCCATCACCCCAACAAAGAAAACCAAACCAAACAAACCCTTCTTGGTTTTGGGTTTGGGTCCTCTGGTGGTGCTTCTCCAGTGGAAATCCTCACTTTTCTTCCCTGAGATGTTTTTACCCTCTGACATTTCCTCACAGACTGCTCCTCCTGGAATAGACCTCGCAGCCTCTTTCCACGAGTTAGAACTAACAAATGTTGAATAAAGAGGCGATTTAAGCTTTGGGAAAAATTCCATATGAAAAATTGCCATTTCCACTGGGTCACACAATGGCTCTTTAGAAAGATCTCAAGTTTGACCAGAATTGATGGCCAAGGCTACAACTGCAGAGTGTGCTTTCCACCCAAATTGCCAAACGAGGTTATAATTAGTCTCTGGAGATTTCTTTCAATATCTGAAATCACTTAATAGTAGCATTTGATTTTTATGGCAGCCTTTAGGCAGTTGGCTTGAATCCTGCTTCTACACAGCATAGTCATCAATGCAGGGCTGGGTCTTCTCTGTAGGATCAACAATTTACTCATTGCTTTGTAGTCATTAACTCAGGGCTGGTGTTTGAAGGGTTAATTGATGTGTTACCTGCTGCTGTTGTCTTCATCAATACAGAGCTGGGTCTTCTCTGAAGGGTCAGTGTTGCTGTTAATGTTGTTTAATCAAAATGTGTCAGTAAGGGCTTCATAGCCACAGTTTCTGGGGGAAGTAGAGCATCTCTTTTCAATTTTTTTCCACAATTTGCCCTTTTCTTGCTGGGAATTTGACTAAAAATAAGGAAATTCTCAAACTGCATTGGGAAGAAATGCAATTTCAATACTTTCAATGCAATTGCAATACTTTCTTCAAAGAAATTATTGCAAAATTATGGTCCAGGAATGTCTTAATGTTGAGTTCTTGGGCATGAACATTATGGCTTCCATTTGTTTTCTTGCAGTATTAATTAACATGAATTAATGTGTCAGTACTGTGGGTTGATACCACACCTGACACTCCATAGTGTAAATGCTAAATCCATGCTTGCTCTTTCATTTTTATGGGAAAAATTCCCCCAGACATGCATCCTTCCATGAAAAATGGAGAAATGGAAAGAGAATGGAGATGGAGAAATGGAAAGAGAAATGTCTGATTTCCTGGAACTGCATTTTTCATGGAACACCTCTGATTTTTTCGCTGTGCTCTGAGCACGGACATTGGCAGTAAGAGCTTGTACCAAGGGGTACTGATCACATGCAGCTCAAATCCATCACAGCCTTACTGCAGGCTATTAATACTTTATTAACTCCATTTAAACTCTGCCTTAATGCTCCTGGTGTGACAAGTGGCTCTGCGTAGAAATTATTAAGAAAAGACGGTTTTTAATCGAATTATGGAGTAGTGCTGGGACACGTGTGCAACCCACACTGTGCCCTGAGTAGCCAAATTTCTGCAAATATTCTGTGTGCATTTGCATGCAATAGAATATTGGATCTGGGGGGATATGCTCCCAAACTATCTCTGGGAAAGAAGAGCTTCTCAGGAGGTTGTTTCTACTGAGCCAACCCAAAGCCTGGGGTTTTGAATGAACAACCAAAAGAGGACTGAATTTTGCAGGGGTGAATATCTGAATCTGAATGTCTTAGAGTGACTCTGGTCAGGGGAAGCCCCTGAGTTTTAGACATCTATTCCCATCACAGGAAGAGAAGAGTTTTTCTGGCCTGTTCCTAGCTGTGGGGAAATTCAAAGTTTGCATGGTGAAAAATTTTGCACTGCTGGAAGATTTCTGCCTCAGAGATAGGAACTTACATTTGCTCTTATGGCTGTTTAATCTCAAGCACTCCCTTCCTGCCCGAACACAGAAAAATACTTCTAAAATTCATTTTCTGCTCCTCTTTTCACTTTGCTGGGATGGTTTTTTTGCCTCTTGCTGGTCCCTGAGTATGGAGAGTCAAGGCAGGACATTAATATTGATGCCGACCTCGGTTATTAGGAGCTGCATTTCCGAGTGTGCCGGCAGCATATAAATACTATTACTGGGTAATTAGTGAGCCTCAAGCTGAGGCTGGATTGAGCAGGGCTCTGTGTCCTACTTTTGGGATTGGGCTTGTTTTTTTTTTTGTATTGGGCTGTTGGGGTTTTGCCCCAAGAAAAATCCAAAAATTTTGGAAATGGAAATCCTGACTCAGAAACACCTGGATGCTCAATGAAAGAGAAAGAAGCAAAACAGAGAGGAAAAAATGGAAGAAAAAGTATCTTCCAAGGCTTTTCCTTTTTTGAAAGCCTCCTGTATTTGAAATACAAAATAATAATTTTTAAATTTCCTATTCTTTTTTTTTATTTTAGTTGTTTCGGTCCTTTCTTGCTGGATTTCTTGGTTTGCAAATTCTCTTCCCATGCCCCACTTGAATTTTACTCCTCTGGTGCTATAAAGTTTGGAAAAGCTTCAGTGTTCCCAAAGGGCAAATGCAGCCAGGATTCTCTGGTTGGATGCACCTGAAAAATGGATGCTCCTTGCATTCCTCACTCTCCAGCCCTTTCTGGACACAGAAAACCCTTTTATTTTATTGTCTCCCCCATTACTTCTCCCCAATAAATACAAGAAGGGTTTTCCTATCCAGACAGAGATGGGGAGTCATCCCCAGGGTCACCAGATCCTTCTCTTTACCCCATAGTGTGGCTTTGATTGAAACACCATGTGAATAATTTAGGGGTGTTTTGCATCTTTTATACCTCTGAACTTCCACTAAAAGGGGTTTTGAGTTGCTGCTGCTGGCAAAATAGCGTCTGAAGGTGAACAACCCCTGAATTTTGCATGAGCTAAAAGGGCTGTGAATGGGGAGTTGGGCTTTGCCTCTGAAGTCAGGTGGGTTTAATGCATGAGTTTCATGAATTAGCACGGGAGGAAAGCAGTGGCTCCGTGCTTTGTGGGTAAATCACTGCGGCTCACTGGGCCTGGGGGAATCACTGCAGGTTTTGGCATCACTGCACCTCCCTGCACTCAGGGTTGCAACCCTAACTTCTGGCTCTGTGTTACTTCTGTCCTCCCTTTCTTTTTTAATTTCAGCTCAGTTGCCAGCTTTTCCTCTGCATGGAGATGTTTTGGGTCAAATCATCCCATTTGCAGACCTCATTGGCCAAGGCTTTGAATAGTTTTTCTAGGAGGAGGTGCAGCCTCGTTAGTGGCTCCCCAGCAGGACCGTTCCTGTGTCCCCCTGCTTGGAGGCTCACAGAGCACTTCAGTGGCACTGAACTGAAGGAGGGGAGGATTAGATATCAGAAAGAAATTGTTCCCTGTGAGGGTGCTGAAACCCTGGCACAGAGCAGCTGTGGCTGCCCCTGGATCCCTGGCAGTGTCCAAGGCCAGGCTGGGCAGGGCTTGGAGCACCCTGGGATGGTGGAAGGGAATTGGAAGAATCCTTAAGATCCCTTCCAACCCAAACCATTCTGGGATTCTCTGATTCTCTCACTTCTTTCAGAGCTGACTGGCTCCCAGGGCTGCATGAGCAGCAATATGTGGGCTTGACAGGGTGCCTGTGTCAAGCTGCTGGAAAAGATTTAAAATTCCCCAATAATTTCTTTTCCGCAAAACAAATGAATCTTCAGAAGGGCCTTTCCTCACAGTTGCTAAGCCATTTAATTTATCTGAGTCATTTACAATTTGTGATGGGCCTGTTAATAGCCTGATGCGGGGATCAGCATCACTTAGACGTGGGGGTTGTTTTCTTTCTTTTTTTCTTTTTATTCTTTTTTTTTTTTTTTGGCCTTTTGGGTTTTAATTTCTTGCTGGATTTTCCCCCAGAGGCACAAAGCTGTATTTGGAAAACGTCAGCTCTGTCTCCCCAGCCCCTTTGTCACGCTGGTGCAGCTCGGGCTGAAAGCACAAACCACAGCCCACCCATGGGGACGTGCTGCCCTGCTACTACTTAACTGCTTCAAAGTACCTGTCTGTGATATGAAACATGCCATAAAATGAATATATTCCAGATGTCCCAGCGAATTTCCCCTCAGCTCCGCAATCCACCTGAAGGCAGTGCACGCAGCGAGGTTCCTTGGTCCCTGCTGCCTCTCTCACTGCCAGAGGAGCACAGTGAGGGCTCATTTGGGGTTGCACTTTGGGGGGTGGCCATTACCAGACCAGGGTGGTGACCCCAGATTCTGCTCCATGCAGTGTGGGGTGAAGATTTCAGCCACTCATGTCCCAGGGGTGTGATTGCCCTCCATGGGATTGTGGGAAATGGGGTTTGCATCCTTAGGTTTGTTCCGTGCAGGTTGGGGTGAAGATTTCAGCCACTGATGTCTCGGCGAGTGATTGCCTTCCATGGGATTGGGGGAAATGGGGTTTGCATCCTTAGGTTTGCACCCCAGATTCTGCTCCATGCAGTGTGGGGTGAAGGTTTCAGCCACTGATATCCCAGGGGGTGATTGCCCTCTGTGGGATTGGGGGAGATGGGGTTTGCATCCTTAGATTTGGGGGTCTTTGTCCTGGAGGGGATTTCTCTCTCCATTCTTGGGTGGGGGATCCCCATCCTTGGGGTCTGCAGGATGTCTGTCCTCAGGGTTGTGAGGTCCTTGGGTTCTGAGGCGCTGCATTGTCAGGGTTGGTGGATCCCCATACTCGGGGTTAGGAGCTCACTCCTTGAAGTTTGTGGGTCTGAATCCTTGAATTTTGGAGATCTCCATCTGCAGGGTTGGGAGATCCCTTTCCTTGTGACTGGTGGAGTTCCCAGCCTTGGGGTTAGGTGGGTTCTTCCTTGTGTTTTGTGGAGCTCCATCCCTGAGCATCTTCACCTTCAGAGTTGGGAGCATATCTCCATTTTTTGGATATGAGGATCTCCTTCCTTGAGTTTGGAGGAAAATCTTCAACTTTGGGGCTGGCAGATACATCTGGGGTTGGCAGACCTCCATCCTGGAAGGTTCTCCATCTCCAGGTCTGGGTGAGCTCCACCCATGGAGATCCACAACCTCCACAACCTCCTCCACACCACGACACCCACGTTGCTCAGGGACTATCCTTGAACAGCTGCTGGTTTGGGATGATGGGCACCTCTGTGAGCAGAGCAGGCTCCCAACCTTCCAGCCGCTCAGCAAAGATGACCCTAATTTATTTAAAAGCTTCAGAGGGATCACGTTGGGATGTGTGTTTGCTGTTGAATTGAGTATTTCCAGAAAACACAGCCAATAATTTCCTTGGTGTGCTCTGTGCAGGTCCTGGTTGGCTGGGAGGACCATGGAAAAGCTGGAGTAACAACCGTGTAGAAGGCAATGAAGAAGGTACAAAAGCTAAAATTACTGTTCCTGGCTAATACTTTGCATGGCACTAATTAATTTTTAAACAGCCTCGCTGGGGACCTCATTGCTAAAACATGATGTTTTCTTCTCCGGAACCATAACTGTTAACTCCAAACCAAGCAGGAGAAAGTCAGGAAGGATGAGGAACCACAGGTCCATTAGGCTGCATCTGAGTTGCCTGACCTGATGGCCAGGTCTGATGGCCACTGTGCCTGGGGGGGGGTGCTCTGTCTCACCCCTCTGAAAGGATTTTTTGGGGTTGGGGAGTAAAATCCATCTTTTTGGAATGCAGAAGTGTTGTCTGAGCTGCAAGCATGCTGGGAGGAAAGGGAAAACTATTTTTGATTCTGCTCTCACCTGTCTCACTTTCCCTGCTTGTGGCTTTCCCTGAATATTTTTGACCATATTTTATTACTGGTCTCACAAACCTCAAAGTGGGGGATTGCTGTCATTGCACTCACTCACATGTAAAATATTTAATTCAGTCTTTGTGAGTGTTGAAAAAAGGCTTTCCTCAACGTTTTCATTGCTGCTGACATCTAGATCAACACCCAAATTTATTTATTTGACATTTCCCATTTCCAATTAATCTGTGAAGTATTCCTCCTAAAATGGTCTGAGCTGGTAATGCTTTATCTTCCATTTAATGTTTAATTATTCTTTAATTATTTGGACACTTTTCTTATCACCACTTCATGTCCACCTATTAATTCCATCCTTTAAAATTTCATCATCTCCAAAAGAAGGGAAACTCAGCAAGCTTCTGCTAAGTTTATTTTGAAAAATGTATCAAGTTCAGTAGTTTTACTCACAACCTCTCTGTTTACTTCTTTATTTTAAAATTAGGAAATGTGGTGGTAGCTTGGGGCGAATATTTTTTGATATCCTCTGGGTCTGATGGTACCAGAATCCAGCCTGAGCCAGGCTGAGTGTAGAAAATGACAATTACACCATTGAAATAGTGGGTTTTTTTGCTGTTGGAGGGAGCCTTTGCTGTGTGCCAGTAGCAGCCCTGGGGTCAGGGAGGGCTGGGACTGAGGGGAGCACGCGGCCCCCCCAGACGGGGAGATTTCTGTTTCCATATGGAAAAGGGATGTGGCATCTGGTTTCACTCCCAGCAGCTGGCAGCTTGAAGCCTGTGTTTTGCATGGTGTGGAGTAAAGAGAAAATAAAGTGTCGAATTGTTTGGCATTATCAAGGATTTCTGCTCCCCAGGACTCCTGCATAAAGAGATGGAAATTTTAGCTGCTGGAGCCAAGAAACACACAGAAGTATATGAATTTATTACATTTTATCTCATTCCCTTGCAAACAGCGCTGGAAATGTCAAAAGATCATCTATTGTTTCATCGTTTAGAAAGAATTTTTGTTTTCTAGTTGTAATTTCCTTGATGCCTGGCTGTGGGGAAGGAAGAGAAATTGGAGCAGGAGCTGGCAGGTTGAACATGCAGGTTTGTCTGGCCATGGAGCTACATGCATTTAAATTTCTCACATCCCAGGTTTTTAATTTAACAAATGTAATTAAGGCTGGGGTAGGTACTCGGATTATTCATTTACTCCAGATGGAAAAAATTAAATTGAATGCAAATTCCGTAATCAGACGTGAAGTTGAGGATGTCGGACGTGATGGGGAAGTGTCAGCACATTAATCGGACTGCTTTGCCTAAACAGCCCCCAAATCTAAGAGCCAGGGATTATTTGAATAATTGAGGTGGCATTTGATAAGATATCTGATTGCTGATATCTCCTTAAGACGAAGCCCTAATTGTAATTCTCCATCAAGAAGGATTAATCTGCGCTGGGAATGGTGTGGTGTCACACTCCCTCCCCTGAGTTTTGGGTTTTTATCAAGGGCTGCCATGCCCAGGGAAGGTGCCAAAGTGATTTATCGCTTCTCCTGTTGCTTTATCCTTGTGCCAGGAGGTCGTCAGGTAGCACAGCTTGGCACTGGGGATCTGTGTGAGGCTGCCTGAGTCCCACAGAGCTGGGTCTGTATTTTGGAGGTGCCTCCTGTTGTTGGAGAAGGATGAATCCTTGCATCTTAATGTCCCTTCTTCAACAGTTAGACCTTTTTCCTCTGGGAAAGGGAGACAAAGTGGAGAAAAAGTGTCCTAGCTTCAGCAGAAGACCATGTTGGTCCCTTCTTCATGTCTTCAGGGCACAGTTAGACCTTTTTTCCTCTAGGAAAAGGAGACAAAATGGAGACAAACTGTCCCAGCTTTAGCAGAAGGCCATGTTGGAGGACCATGAACCATCCATGACCCCAGTCATCACTGATAGGACCCAATCTTGGAAAATTTCTGGGGGTTGAGGGATGTTGACTCCCAACTCAGTCTTGGCTGGGGTAGAGTCCTGGTTTAGGAATGGTCCCCCCAGTTTAGTGCTTCTACTGAGACTTTGCAAACCACGCTGCCACTCACTGGATCCCCTTTCTCCTCCCCTTCTGGAGAATTCGAGGCATGAAAAGCAAAAATCATCTTCAAAAAGATGGGTTGTAATGAGAACAATTTACTGGAAACCAGAATAAGCAAACAAACAGTAGCAGCAACAATATTAATAACAAAAGGGTACCAAAAAAAGAGTGATTCACACACAAAATGCTCACCTTGAGCTAGAGCTGCTCTGGCTGGGAAGGGAATCCCTTTCCTGCCCTTCCCCCAAAACGATGTGCAGTGGTATAGAATAACCAGGTCCTGGCCATGCCCCCTCCCAGCTGCTGCAGAAATTAACCCTCTCCTGGCTGGAACCAGGACAGGTACCAAGAGGAGTTTCCACTCAATCTGGCAACAGACACTTGGTCATAATCATAGAAATTTTTCTTGTGGAGTCTGTTTTGTTGCCAGCACTGTTGGTTCCTCTTAAAACCAGGCATGGAAAAGTGGGGAGAGAGGGATGGACTTTCCTCCTTGATTCCCACACCCTGAGTGAGATTAGAAAGGATTTAAATTGCTGAAATGACAACTCTAAAAAAAAAATGAATTGAAAATCCAGTCTTGTAAACAAATAATCATCATGGCCCTTCCTTCTCCCTTCCTCTATATAGCAGCAAATGAAAAAAAAAACCCAAAAAACAAAAGGGGAAAAGATGAAAGAGGGCAAAGGGATACAGCTTGAAAGAGGTTTGAAAGAGTTTGCTGTTGGGTTTTTTTGAGAGCTTGAATATTGTGAAACAGGCTGTAAATGGAAATTCTTCCCTGTAGGATGGTGAGGCCCTGGCACAGGTTTCCTTATCCCTAGGAATGTCCAAGGCCAGGCTGGATGGGGATTTAGACCAACCTGGGACAGTGGAAGGTGTGTGGCTGTGGCAGGGAGTTGAAACAAGATGAATTTTAAGGTCCCTTCCAACCCAAACCAGTCTGGGATTCCCTGATTCTGTGTAATAGAAAATAAAAGGTGTTGGGGAGAAAATAATCCTTAACTCATCTGCAGTCAGAGGTTTGCCCAGAAGTGATGAGGATATATTAGATTTTTCCTGTCTCTAAAGCAAAGTGAATGCAGAGATTTTTCATCTTTTCTCTCTGTCCTACTGTCCCACCTCCTCCTGTGACCATGTGCCAATGGGCACTCCTGATGGATTGGGTGCACTAAGGGATTTTAGCCAGGCTCAGGGCAGTGCATTCACAACCAGAAAAGCATTATATCCCCTCAAAAAAACCCGAACCCAAACTCACCAACCCCTCCCCCAAAAAAAACAACAAAAAAACCCCAACTTAAATCACTTGAGATAAGTTGGATGTTATCTGAAGTTGCAAATTGCTTGTTTGCTTCTCCAGCTGGAGCTGTTAATTCAGAACAATTAACACACCGTTTAAAACCCAGACAAAGCATATGGAGGCAGTCCTTGGGAAAAGGGCCTCTTTGGGATGGAGTGCCTCAATGGGAAATCAGGATAACTCCAGTTTGGCTTTCCCCTTAGATCCTGGCAGGTGTTGTGGGAAATGACACAAATACCAGAGTTTGGACCCTCAGAACCCCTATTGGATTCTAGGTTGAGGGATGCTCAAAGCAAGACCCAGCTGGGTCTCTAGACCCAAAAGAAATCCAAATGTTGGCATTCAGTGTTGGGATGAATTTATCTCTGAGGCAGTGCCTTCACCTCCTGCTTATCCTTCAAATATTTCTTCTTGATGAAGAAATAACAAATCCTAGAGTGACTCCTAAAATAATGCCTGAATTTTTTATTGGTCCTTTGCAATGGCATGGAGCACCTCCCTGGCTCCATCCTTCTGGCCTTTTGTGGCATCATTTTGGACACCTGCCATTTATTTTCTCAGGTGCCCTTTTGGTTTTTGATGCAGGTGAAGAGCAAAAGCCTAAATCTGGAAAGAAACCCCCAAAATACAGGAGTTCAACCTGCTTAAAATACTGATGTGAGCTCAACCTGCTTAAAATATCTGTGGGTCAAGGAGCCAGGAGGTGAGCTCATTGCTGTTTTGCAAGGACATAAACCACTGTTAGACTTTTATGGGAAGCTGTAGGAAATGCTGCAGCAGTTGTTGCATTTTTGCAGCCCAGTGGTGGCTTAAGGGGTAATTTATGCTTTCTTCCACCCTTGCCTCCATGTATCCATGTGTCTTTTCTCCATGTGTGTTCATCCATGCATCTGTGCAGCCTTGCATCCATGAATCCATGTGTCCTTGCATTTGTCCATCCATCATTTTTGGTCTTATACTTCTGACCAGCACTGCACACGAATTTTATTTAGGGCACCCATGAATTTATATCACAAGTGAAAAAAATCCCACAAATCCAGATATTTTCCTCAGAAACTTTACAGGAATTTGCATGGCTGAAGGTGCAGCAGCTTTTAGCATCCCCTACAAATGATGGGGAAATAAACTTTTCCATCTCAAAGTTGGCTCTAGGATTTTGGGGTTGGGGATCCCTGTAGTATGAGCCCCCCAAAACCTCCATGAGGTGTGAAAGCCAAGCAGGTCATCTTAAAGAGCTTTTTCTGCAAACCCTTTCCTGCTACTCCCCCATCCGAGGATGGATGTAGGCAGCATCGGCAAATCTGAATAACTAATCAGAGTCCTCATTAACCCCCCACTGAGATGCTCAAACATTCACTTTGCTGTTTGTGAAGCAGGGGGAAAAAAAAAAAAGGAAAAAGGGAAAAAACCTCACAAGCCACCCTGCATTAAAATTGATGTGTTATTAATCCCACTGTTCCAGACCTCATGGGCACCGAATTTTCCTGCGTCTGGCCCGAGGCTGAACAGTATGGTGCTGCTTCTGCAGGGCACTTTGCCTTTCCATTATTTATCAGCACAGTGGAGAGAGGCTGCTTTTGTTCCCTGGATCCAGATGTGTGCACATGCACATGTCTGGGGTGGGGATGTCCAATATTTCTCTGCATGCCCCGTTTGGGTAAATGTAAGCCCCCTACAGCAGGGCTCTGCCAACAGATCTGTCTCTCCCAACTGTGTTTTGCCTCAAAGCAGCTTTGCTTTTGCAGAAAATATTTAAAAATATTTGGGTGTATGGGCATGTCTCAAATCTTTCACTCTCTCTGAGAAAGGGTGGGGTTTGTGCATCACCAGTTTAACTTCTGAAATGAAAATATTATATTCTTCTTTGCACCAGCATCCCCAAAACGTGCCCCCAGCCCTTATCCAGAGGCTGGAGAGAAATTGCACTGTGTGGGGAAAAGCCCAACACACCAAAGGTTTTTATCACAAAAGTCCTCCTGGCAGATGGCAGCAGGTGTTGCCAAGGTATTTGGAGAGTCTTGGAGCTCCTTAAAGGGTTAACTGAAACTTGAGCTTTGATTTCTGCATTTGTACTGATTTTCACACCTTCAGGGTTTCTGTGGTTGTCCCCAGGGGTGTGGAGTTTGGGGCCCATAGTGTGGCCCAGCAGCAAACTCTGCTGGCCCCAAAAATAAAAATAATTCAACAAAGAATATTAAAAAATGTAATATAAACATATTAAAATACAACATAATATTTTATAAAATATTATATTTTATACAAGATTTATATAAAATATTATATAAATAATATAATTTTTAATAATATTATAATATTTTATAAAATAATTAAACAAAACCCAGCATTACTGGGGATTCCACCATTTGTGTTTTCCTTCTAAGTCAGAGCAGCTGGCATTAAATTTATTGAAACTTGATAGTCACAGTTAAACAGCATTGACACGATGAGGCTGGAAGCACCACGGCCTGCTCACATTGGAAGAAACAAAGTGACATGCTGGGAAAAGCCTTCCTGCTTAAAAATCCTACATTTTTTACAAAAAATCCTGAATTTTCTTTTGCCAAATGTCAGCTTTATTAGCATCCCCTTACACTTCATTAAAACTTGTTAGCAGGGATGCCCTTGGCTTTTTGCAGCTGGGGTAGAGGCTGCTGTCCCAGGATACTGGGCTCCCAAATCTGCTTTGGATGCTGCTCAGGCCAGCAAATCAGGATTTAGGGCATTTGTGGGGATTGATGACTTGTCAAAAGTGGTGTCTCATTTATGACCCCAGGGCTGAGTACAAGCAGGAGCAGCCATGGGACACCAGGATCCTGCTGCCTTGCATTGCCTGTGGTGGAGCATCTTGGAGGAGGCATCTCCTCCGTTCCCCTTCGCACTGGGAGGACTTCAAAGGCCTTTGCTAAACTTCAAAGGATGCCTTTTGAAGTTGCTAAAAGTGCTCAAAAAGACTTCTCTCTCTCTCTCTCTGCAAGGGTGTTCAGGGAGATGTCCCTGATGGGGTTGGCTCTTTGTGTTCTCTGTGATGGGGACAAAAACGGCGTTGTTTCTGCAGAAGGTGCACAATGGTTTTGTCCTAAATGCATGCAGCACCCAAGGCCTCAGGCCTGGCCACCTCCAAGGATGAAAATCAGTCTGTCAGAGCTCTTTTAACACTGACAGAGCCTTATTTCTGCTCCTTTTCCTCCAGCCCTCATGTTTTGTTCACACAGCAAGCCCAGATGGCAAAAGTCTTTCCTGTGGGATAGAAAAAAGTCTTTATAGGATGAAGGTGCAAAACATGAGCTTTTCCATCATGATGTCAGGACAAATCCAATGAAAATCAAGTCCAAATTTGTGATATGTATTTGGCATCAGCCCATTCATGCTCCTCCAAGGCATGAACATTAATTCTTTACCCTAAATAACCTTAATATTTCACCTGCTGTTGTGGTGGAAGAGTTTTGGACTCAGGCCCTTCTGAGCAGACCAGGTCTCTACGTCTCTTGGCTGGACCTGCACTGGCCTGAGAAGTCAAGAGGCACCTTGATCTTTTGTCTCTTTCATCAAATTTTCCACATTTGGAGGTTTCTGCTGTGTTTTGCCCTGAAATAGTCCAGTTGTTTCCAGATCTCTCCTTGGGCAATGACCTTAGGCCAGGTTTCCAGGAATGCAAGTGAGGTATCTCAGGTGTATTTTGGGCATCTAAGGAGCTCTTTGGAGGTTCTGTGCAGGTATCTCAGGTGTATATTGTATCTGAGGAGCTCTCCAGAGGTTCTCTGCAGGTTGGGAGGTATCTCGGATATGTACTGGACATCTGAGGAGCTCCTTGGAGGTTCTGTACAGGTATCTCAGGTGTATTTTGGGCAGCTGAGGAGCTCTTTGGAGATTCTGTACATGTTGGGAGGTATCTCAGGTGTATATTGGGTATCTGAGGAGCTCTGGAGGTTCTGTGCAGGTATCTCAGGTGTATTTTGGGCAGCTGAGGAGCTCTCCAGAGGTTCTGTGCATGTCAGGAGGTATCTCAGGTGTATATTGTATCTGAGGAGCTCTTTAAAGGTTCCATGCAGGTATCTGAGGTTCCGTGCAGGTACTTTGGGCAGCTGAGGAGCTCTTTGGAGGTGATGGTGGTGGCATATATCAGATGTAGATCCAAATAATCAGTTCAGAAGGTGGAGGTGTGCATACATCTGCCTGTGTTAGACATTTATCAGCAATCCGAGGAGCTCTGAATGGATTTTGTGTACCAGGGTGGGTGTTTTGGATGCATATTGAAATCTGAGGGGCTCTCTGGAGGTGACACATCTATCAGAGCTCTGAGGAGCTCCTTGAAAGTGTCTATGCCATGCTGCATGTGCTGGGTGTGTAACAGGGATCTGAGGAGCTCCCTGAAGGTGATGGTGCCATGCAGGATGTGCTGGGTGTGTAACAGAGCTCTGAGGAGCTCCCTGAAGGTGCTGTGTGCATGCTGGATGTGCTGAGTGTGTAACAGGGATCTGAGGAGCTCCCTGAAGGTGATGGTGCCATGCTGGATGTGCTGGGTGTGTAACAGATTTGAGGAGCTCCTGGAAGGTGCTGTGTGCCATGCTGGATGTGCTGGGTGTGTAACAGAGCTCTGAGGAGCTCCCTGAAGGTGATGGTGCCATGCTGGATGTGCTGGGTGTGTAACAGATTTGAGGAGCTCCCTGAAGGTGCTGTGTGCCATGCTGGATGTGCTGGGTGTGTAACAGATTTGAGGAGCTCCTGGAAGGTGCTGTGTGCCATGCTGGATGTGCTGGGTGTGTAACAGAGCTCTGAGGAGCTCCCTGAAGGTGATGGTGCCATGCTGGATGTGCTGGGTGTGTAACAGAGCTCTGAGGAGCTCCCTGAAGGTGATGGTGCCATGCTGGATGTGCTGGGTGTGTAACAGAGCGCTGAGGAGCTCCCTGAAGGTGATGGTGCCGTGCTGGATGTGCTGGGTGTGTAACAGAGCGCTGAGGAGCTCCCTGAAGGTGATGGTGCCGTGCTGGATGTGCTGGGTGTGTAACAGAGCACTGAGGAGCTCCCTGAAGGTGCTGTGTGCCATGCTGGATGTGCTGGGTGTGTAACAGATTTGAGGAGCTCCAGCCAGGTGTGTTTATCAAAGGTGTCCATGCCAGCTGTGCATTGGTGAGGAGCTCTCCAGGGTGGGTTGGCACCAAGGTGATCCATCAGGGCTGGGCTGAGAGCAGCTTGCCAGAGGTTGTGTGCATCAGGGGACATTTATTGCACTATATATATATCTATAATATAAGGGATTTATGCTGGACATCTGAGGACCTCTTTACCAGGAGATTTATATCAGGGTAGATGCATCACACATATATTGGAGATCTCAGGTGATGTTTCTAGACACAGAGGTGATATTTGGGGTGATGTACATTGAGGGACATTCATCAGATGGATGTTGAAGGTCTGAGGGGCTCAGTAGAGGTGTTATATATGGAGAGATCTGGTGAATTTTATCTCTTGTATTCCTTTTTTTTTTTGCAGTCAAACACAAAACACCCCAGTGTGGGTGGCTCTGCTGGTCCTTGCTCAGCCCATCTTTGTTTTTCCACTGGAACTACTGAGATGGGCCCAGAAATCCCAGTCCCATAAGGGTAGATTCTTGGCAGCTGCAAAATCACCTCTAGCATATGGATGGACTTCATTAATTAGTGTCTGGGAGCTCCCCCATTTGGGAGGTAGTGGCTGCTCCTCAGTTCACTCTGTGTGAGCCCGAATATAAACACACCTTTATTATAAAAGGTGTTTTTAATATAAAAATATTACAATTAACCAGGGGAATGCCAAATATTATATAACATATATAACATATAACATATATAAGATATAGCATGTTATATATTACATATTATATATTATATATTATATATTATATATTATATATTATATATTATATATTATTTATTATATAAACTACATAATATAAATGTTATATATTTATAATAAATAATTATATTACAATTTATAATAAATAAATATTATAATTTTATTATAGTTAACCAGGGAAATATAAATTATAATATTATAATTGACCAGGGAAATGCCAACTACCAGCATGAAATGGGGGCTCAGCCAGCCATCAGTGCTGTTTCATTCCTTTTTTCCCTTTTTTCTCCTTTTCAGACCTGGATTGCAGCAGTAACCCTCAGAGTGATCCCGTGAGGAGCTTTCAGCACCCACCAGGAGTGGAAGAGGAGGGGACAGGACCACCTTGGCCTCCATCCCCTGTGCCCAGACCAAGGAGGAGCTCGCCTTCGTTTGCTGGACACATCTCGGTTCGACCTCTAAAATTCTGATTTGTTTTTGTCCCTTTTTGGAGATGTTCAAACCTGCTGGGGAAAACCCCTGACCTAGCTCGACATCAGTCCTGCTCTCATCTCCAGGGGATATTCCCACCTATGTTTTCCTTGATTTCTCCTGTTTTCCCCATCATCCTCCAGAAAAAAAAGCATTAAGAAAGACTTGCCATCTGTGGCTCCACTGCCAATGCACTTTCCTAGTGCAGACCTTCATCCTTTGCTTAACAACTTTCTTATTTTATAATTTCTCTCAAAATATTTCATTTTTGCTTCCCCAGGTTGTGATCCCCACCCAGTTTTCAGGGCAGTGGGAGGACACTTCCAGGGCAGTGGCTCCCTGAGCACCCCCTAACAGTAAGACTGCTTTGCTTTATATTATTTAAGCAATTATATGTATTAATTGTGCAATTATGTATATTAATTGAGAAGGATGTGGTGAATCATGACCTTGGTGTGGTTTATTTGGAGGAATTTCTGCTGTTTTCTGTTGATATAATTTAAATTGTATCAACCCTTCCCTAAATGCTGTGAGCATTTCAGAGCAGAAACACTTATTTGTTAAAAATAAATCAGTCTGTGCAGGGAGTCTTGTTTTAAAGCTCAAGTGTAGATAACATATTGTTAAGAGCCCTACAAGGCATAAGCAGCCTGGAGGAAAACACAGATATATTTTTGTGAAAATACTCTGAAATATAGGTTGTTATCACTGCAAAATTTTGGCACAGCCGGCAGTAAGGTGCAAAGAAATGGCCACCAACTAAAAATAAATGAAATGCAGAGCTTAAAATAAGATGTACATGAAACCAAGGGTTTCACAGTCCTTTAGTCAACCCTGATCACTAAAATTAGGGCTTGACAGAGTGACAAATGTGCTTGATCCGTGCCAAAACCAGGGTACCAGCAGGTGACACAGAAAATAAAACCCTGCTGGCTACAACTTCCCTCCTATAGGGGCAAAGAGAAATCTTTGGTCGCTGAAAATGGGAGTGGCCCCTTCAATTTGGGTAAATATTCTGCAAAAGTGCCTGGTTTCACTTTAGGCTGGTAATATTTAGGTGGGGGCTTCTCATGGAAAAACCCAAACCCTTCATTTGGTCCATGGCCCAGCAGAGCTTCTTTTCTTTGAGTCTTTTCTTTTGAGTCTTGCCTTCTCTGAAAGTAAAGTAAGAAGTGAAGGAAGTAAAAAGTAAGAAGTAAAGTAAGAAGTCCCCTCCCCTTTTAGTAACAAGCAGCCAGCAGGGGCAGGATTATTCCCCTTAGGCTGCCCTTTGATTCTTGCTGGTGACCCTGCCTCAGTGAAAACAAAAAACTCATGATGAAGGAAGTGATGAAAATCTCCTCAGCTTGGTTTTGCCCTTTTTTGATAAAGGTACAGGTTGGGTTCATGTTGAAATTACTTTTCTGCTGTCTGTAGGGGGGAGTGGGGTCAGCACAATGACACTTTTTGGGGGGATCCTCCCTGCTTGGTACCCTCCTTCCAATCTGTATTTCAAAGTGAGTGAAAGTGATGCCTTGGAGTGGCTGCCTGGAACAGAGGCTAGACAGAGTTAAGAGAATAAAGTGGGAATTTATGAAAGGCCTTTAACAGACACACCTTGGGCAGTCAGAGCCTCCCAGAGGCTGCACCCAGCATGGACAGTGGCCAGAGTTTTTCAGGCATACTTAAGTTTGGTCCGTTGTCTGGGTTTGGAAAGACAGGAGTCTGCTAAGGAAGGCAGGAGCCTCCACTGAAATGGAGAATGTAAACCCTCCACACCCCTCGGAATTGCTGTAAATTTTAAATCAAGGGGCTCTCAGGAAAAAATATGGGAGCAAGAAATAACTGTTCTTTAATAGGGAAGAAAACAAAAGGATAAAATCAACAATGCAGTAAACCAAAACAACACTGACAGAGTCAGAACCCAACCTGACACCCTGTGGGTCAGGCTGTGGGCAGCAGTCCCATTGGAATTGTGGCTCAGCCCTCCTGCAGTGTCAGGGCTGGTTCTGCTGGAGCAGGGATTCTGGAGAAAGGTGCAGTCTCTGCCTCTGAAGATCCAGGGGAAGAGGCAGCTGCTGTTCCTCTGGGGAATCCAGTGGAGAAGCCGTGCTGGTGTTCCAGAATCTCCAGATTATATCCAGGCAGGAATGCTTGGCTGGTGTTCCAGAATCTCCAGATTACATCCAGGTAGGAATGCTTGGCTGGTGTTCCAGAATCTCCGGATTATATCCAGGCAGGAATGCTTGGCTGGTGTTCCAGAATCTCCAGATTATATCCAGGCAGGAATGCTTGGCTCCTCCCTCTGGGCTCACATCTCCCAATGGGATGCTGTAGTTCTTATCAGCCATGCAGTGACATTCAATAGCTGTTATCAGCAGATGTTCCCCAGAGGGAGGTGTGAATGTGGTCACTCAGAGAGAGGTAAGGCAAACTGCCCACTCGACAAAAGATGCCATACAGATGGTGACAGAATAAAAACTGCCATACAGATGGTGATAGAATACATCTTGCATTGCAATCTGGAACATCCATTTACATATCAGGGGTTAATTCCCCAATTACAGCTTCAGCTAATGAAGCCACATTTCCCCAGTTTGCTCCTCCTCAATTCACCTTTATTTATTCTTTTCTGGTCCTGAGGTTGTTGGGTGCCCTTGGGTTCCAGGCCCAGAGGAATTGTTTTGTCTGACCAAGATGTGAAGACAAGAGCTGACACTTCATATGGAGTTAGAGTTATGCGCTAATGCAGCACAGGATTTGGAAAATATAAAGGCTAAAATCTCAAGGCATCAAAAGTGCTCAGTGCCCTGCCATGTGTTTTGTGTGGGTTGGGTTGCTCTCTTTGGAGGAGCTGTGTCTGTGGAAGACACAAAGTGCTGGAAGCTTCTCCAGCAAGGAGACCAAACCAGAACTGCTCAGCAAATTGTGCCAACAGGGTGCAGACACCTTCCTTGAAAAGCACAGGAGGATGTGATGGTGGTGGGTGTCCATTTAATGACATTCTGGAACACTGAGCTGTAATTACTCTAAGTGGTTAATGATAGAAATTACCTGAAGGTTTCTGAGAAACAACTTGGTTTCCCTTGGCTTTCCCCACTGTGTGTTAGAGCCCTCCGTTTCCAGGCACCAAACTATTTCAGCTTTCCTCCTCCTGAAGCCCCTATGACCACAAGATGCACCTCTGAGGCCAGGCCATACCTTTTGTCATTGTGCAAAAAAAGTTGTGGAAAAAAAAATTAACATGTCTGTCTCATACCATGAACACTTTCCAGTCCTTTTTTGATCCCAATTTCCTCATCCTGTTGAGTTCAGACCAGGCTGAGATTTACTCCCATTTGGAGTAAATGGAGAAGACAGTCTTATTAAGCATTACTAAAGGAGTTTGAAACCCATTGTAATTTCTTATAAATCACCATGTCATATTTCAAACTTCTCTTTCATCACTGAGGCTGGAAATATGGCCCAAAAATTGCTTTCAAATGGGCAAATGAAAAATGTTTCAATTGTGGTGATTAATCAAGGTGTTCCCATCTCAGGCTTTAGTGCCTTGGCTCGGGGTTTGGACAGGGACAGCTCCCTGTAGATGCCAGAAAGCCTGACATGCCTCAAGGAAAACCTTATTTTTGTTTTCTGGTCAGCAAAGTCATTTTTCATAGGGAATTTTACATTTTACACAGGAAATTCAGGGAGAAGGCAAGACCAGGAGGAGCCAGAGAGCTGCAAGAGAGGGATGTGAAATGAAAACTCAGTGAGTCAAGAATTCTGGTTTATCTACCTTATGGGGCTCCAGAGGGAGTTTTTCCCCCTCCCAAGGGGAAAATTTCCAAGTGTGATAGCAGGATACAGCAAGAAATGAGGCAGATTTAAGGGAGGATTTTATTTGGTGTACTGTGGAATTGCTGCTCTCCTGACTTTCCCAGTCAGTGAAGTCTTTGCGCTCACACCTCACCTGTGTTTCTGCAGTTGGGTTCACTCTGCTGTTTTTAGCAAGTCCACCAAAAACCAGGTATATGTCCATGTTTACTCATGGAGGTTTTGGGAGATTTACATAAATACGGTGAGATTTGAGTTGCAAAACAAATACCCCAGGAAGGCATTAAATTAAAATCTAAAAAGATGGGAAATTGTGCTATTGATTATGGGGTGTTCATGGACTGCAACAACATTTACAAAAAGTCCTCGGTTTGTGGTGGGATACGTGCCAGAATTGTTGGCAGTGTTGAGGTTACAGGTGGGTCTTGCACTGGCATTGCTCTGTTTTGCACTTTGTGATATTTGCAGTGGCAGAGAAATTGGTTATTATTCAATAACTCTATTCCCCAAGTTAGTGCCCCTCCCCAAATCTCCAGAACTCCATGCAGCTCACTTGCTTCCCTTCTCCTGCCTGTAGAGAAAAGATTGGAGGCACAAAAGGCAAAGAGGGGTTGGGATAAGAACAGTTGAGATAAGAACAATTTACTGGAAACAGCAATGAGATAAGAAAACCAACTTGTAACAGCAGCAATGCAAATAACAAAAATGCACAAAAGAGGACACAGAGCTTAACCTGACCACAGCCATGTCCCCAAAGAGCTCTCTCTGGTCAGAACCAGCATTACCACATTGATCTATCCTTCATGCTTGCTCCAGGAGAATGAATTCCCTTCTTCTCAGAAGAGAGAGAGTCCCTTTCCCCTGCCCCTGGCAATGGTATCAAATAAATAAATAAATAGAATAAATAAACATAATTTAAAAATTATAATAATAAATTACTAGTAAATTAATAACAACAATAATAATGATAGCAATAATAATAATAATAGGGTCTCCAAGCCCCCCTCCAAGCTATTGTAAAAATTCACTCTGTCCTGGTTGAAACCAGGACACTGGTGAAGGATTGCAGGTGTCAGTTTGGAATGGAAAAACTTGAATAATGGTTTAATTTTTGAGGAGCAAGACAGTTTTTGAGTGTGTTTCTTCTCAGCTACTCAAGCAACAGCGCTGATGTCACCTTTGGTCTTGAGGCAGAAGTTTGTAGAATTCACAAATATTGCAAATATTGCGAGGGGGAGAGGAGGGGCAAACCCTGACTGCTGCTCTCTGGTGCCCAGGGGCAGGACCCAAAGGAACCCAAAGGACCCAAAGCCTGAAGTTGTGTCAGGGCAGGTTTAGGTTGGGTATTAGAGGAAGATTCTTCACCCAGAGGGTGCCTGGGCACAGGAAGAGGCTCCCAGGGCACTGGGCATGGCTGAAGGCCAGCAGAGCTCAAAAAGCCTTTGGACAATTCTCTCACTGTGTGGTGTGACTCTTGGGGATGGTCCTGAGCAGGGCCAGGAGCTGGAATCGAGGATCCTTGTGGCTCCTCTCCAGCTCAGATCATTCTGTGGTTCTGTCACCTTCTCATGGCCACTGTGGGGTTGGGATTTGGTGTTTGCAGGATGGAAATGTGGGTGCTCAGTGGCTGATTCCTGACTCACCACTGTCCATGAGATGGAGGATGAAGAGCACAAGCCAAGGTTTGAAAGCATAGGACAAGACTTCAGACTTTGGACATTAATTGTTCTCAGTTAATTTGAGATTGTTCTCAACTGTTAAAACATTCATCTGCTCCCTATTTTTTACAAGACAACCAGATTTTTTTTTTTTTGACATTTCGTGCCCAGCAAGAGGAAGTTTCTACATTTTTGGGGTTCCTCAGCTGCACTTCACTTCAAAGCTTTTTGATTTGCTGAAAAAAAAAATCACAACTTGCTCTTTTGGGAACTTTTCTTGGGCAGAGGGCTGGCTTGCACAAAATTCAAGTATTCTCAGGTTACTTTGAAGAAGCTTCTTTGATGTTTCCCTGTGCCAGTTTGTTTTGGAAGGTGCTTTAATGGTCTTCCCCTATAAAAATAACACTTTAAAATGTATGTAGGTATCTCAGCTCTCCACTTAAAAAAATGAGCAAAGTTGTTTAATGCTGCTGTTCAAGGTACATTAACCTTGTCTGCTAAAGCTCTGACTGGCTCTTGCAGGTTTTATTCTCATGTTTATGTTGCAGAGATATCCCTGGAGCCTTGCAGAGATGGGTATCTTTGGAGAGGAGAGGAATATTTAGCAGTAATTGTTGTTCTCATCAGAAATCCACTGAAGCAGCTCCATCCTTTCTATGGAGCTGAGGTTGGGAGGACGATTGGGACATATCAATTAAATAAATACAAATAATAAATAAATACATGTAAATATTAAACAAAAAAAATGAAAATATGAAATACCTACGTGAAAATATTAAATAAATAAATTCTCTCTTCCTGGTTCTCAGGGGCCCATTCACTGACATTCCAAACCAGGCTTTGGCAAGGGTTTTTTTGGCATTGTCCAACAGGGTGTTTCCCTCTCCCTTTTATCCCAGTGCTTATGTGTTGACCAACTGTTTTATTAAGAAGAAAAACAGAAAAGTCTACTCCAGACTTTGTTCTACAGCAATATCAAGTCATTATCTGCTTTAACCCATCCTTGTAGCAGAAACACAGACTCAATTCCTCCTTTTTTTACCAGGCAGTAACTGATAACAGGATACTGGGAGGGTATGGAGGTCAGCACTTAGTAAAATTAGCATCT
Source organism: Melozone crissalis (assembly GCF_028551555.1). Classification (NCBI taxonomy): domain Eukaryota; kingdom Metazoa; phylum Chordata; class Aves; order Passeriformes; family Passerellidae; genus Melozone; species Melozone crissalis. Next base: position 2,230,791 of record NW_026535896.1, on the reverse strand, counting down.
TTGCCAAGAGCAAAAGGTGCTCCCAGTGCAAGAAAACCTCCTGGAACTGGATTGAGGAAATTTGGCCATGATATATTCTTAAAAAAATTAAAGCTATTTGATGGCACAGTGGTATCTTTGCACAAAGGTTCCTGATCTCCCCAGATGAGATGTTACATGAGCAACAAGTTTGGAAGCAACCTTGAATGTGGAGGAATGGCCAAGGATGGGTAATGTCTTGAAAAATTGGATAATTTTCTGGTTTTGACCATTTAATAGCACTTGGTTTATTTTTAGTGAGCTCACGGTGAGTTCATGTAAAGTCTGCTTTGCATGAAAACCTACTATTCATATTTCAGGGTAATTTTGGTAAAAACAGGCAAAAAATGTGAAGATTTGTTGATAGAAATGAGACATTCAAGAGGAGAGGGTCACTCTTAATTCACTTTATGGGCAATCACGAGTTGGCATCACCCCTGGAGGGCGAGCCTGCCCTGGTGGCTCTGGGTGAGATGGATTGTCCTCTGGAGGACCCTCTCCATCCCTCCTCTGCTGTATTTCTTCATTTTCACTTAGCTGAGTGCATATATCATAAACTCCAGCCTGCACAAGCCCTCTGTGAAGATGGTGACATAAAAACCTCTCAGCCTGCTGTGGAGAGAGCGTGACTGACACGGCGTCGTTGGGAATCTCACAGCTTCCCCTCTTCAAAAAATCCCCTCAGAAAAGGCAATCTTCCCTTAATACAGAAAAATACCTTCCATAGCTGGTAAAAAAAAAAATCCTTAAGTATCTCTAATTATTTTGATGCTTCAGGTGGAGAAGGAAAGGCTGAGAAGTTGATTTTCTGATTTTTCTTGTGGAATTCTCCATTATCAGTTGCATGTGTTGCTGTGGGGCAGAAGCCTCTCAATAAGCTGGAAAAAGTGATCCTCGTTTTCCCATTGGCTCAGAAACAAGAATTGTGCTTTACAGACTGAGTATTAGCATTTTGCTTTGAAAACAGTGATGTAGTGTCCATAAAAGGGAATTTTTTTTTTTTTTTTATTCAGCCCCAATTCTGACCAGCCCTGACCATCTAATATGGGTTTATGGCTGTTTTATTAATCAAAGAGGTCGTGTTCACCTGGAGGGTGACTGGCAATACTTTAGTATTTTAAGGCATGATGGAAAAAACCCCCGACTTTTCAACTTAGTCTTTAATTATTTTTCCTTGAAAAAGGCTATAATATATTGCTGGTAAAAAACCCCAGCCTATAAATCTGAGAGTCTTTTAGATAGGCACAAGCTCTTCGGGAAATACATTTCCAAAGTAATGGCAACATTTCAGTGATAGCTGAAATAATTTTATTTCATAAGGAAATTTAGGATACTTTGATCTCAAGTCACTGCCAAAATGTGAAGTACTGCTGCTTCCGGAAATGAAAGAGCCTTTATGGGTTTTTATTGCTCACCATTTCTTTCTTCTGTGCAAATCCCCCAGGAGCTGGCTGCAATTCCTGCCCTCCCTGATCTCCAGATCCTCAGAATTCTCTCTTCACCCAGGATTTGAACATTTCTTGAGGTGCTCTGGAAGGAGTTGGCAGGGGTTTGGTGATGCTCTGCTCCTTTCAGTACCTGGATGCCCATCATCAAAATCAAAAATTAATTTAAGAAGTGGGGGAAAGGAAGGAAAGGAAGGAAAGGAAGGAAGGAAAGGAAGGAAAGGAAGGAAAGGAAGGAAAGGAAGGAAGCAAGGAAGGAAGGAAGGAAGGAAGGAAGGAAGGAAGGAAGGAAGGAAGGAAAAAGGAATAATGTATAAAACAAAAATACAAAAAATAAGAAAGGGTTAATGCATGTAATAGCAGCTTTCAACCCTTCCCTGTGCTGGTTGCTGATAAATGCATGGGGCTGACAGCTCTGCCCTGTTATCCTGAGATTCATGGCTGGGGCTCCCACGTGAAACACCTGTCCAGCTTTTCCTGTGGCCACCAGACATTTCCTGAATATTTACAGTGCCTGAGTGCATTTGTTTCTCCCAGGATAAATAAATATACTGCTATTGGCAACAGCTGTCTCCCACTTTTATCCCTTTTTTTTTTTTTATTTAGCTGTCAGTCCTATTCTCCAAACAAATCATCACCCATAAACCTCAATGAGCAGCTTGATTTGAGCAGCTTAGACATTATTCAGCAATTAAATTGGGCTCTGGGCTGCCACCTTCTGGGAATAGAGTCACCCAAAAAGCTCACACCCCCCAGCAGATCGCCACGTGCTGGCTGTAGGATCTCTCTTGGCAGGAACAATAGATGCCAAGCAGGGTGTTTTTCCCAAAATAGCAATGTCTTTTTTTTTTTTAGCTTCCCACACAGATGTCCAGACTGTCGCAGTGCTAAATTCTGCTTTTCCCCCGCTGAAATTCTCTTTCTGGTGGGGAGGTTTTTCCCTGGGTGTTGCCCCCCGAGGACAGGGATATTTGTGTGCCTGCAGCTGTGAGCTGAGTTTGACATTGGACATCAAAGGTTTTAAGCTGTGAGTTCACTCAGGAGCAGATAATTTTGCCTCCTGCTATTTTGCTGTTGGGAGGAAAAAGATGAAAAGCATCATTTTAATCCCATAAATGCAATATCCTCACTGCTAGAGGTCTGTGTGAGGGAAGAACCCTGATCTACCTTCACAATGCGCAGGATTTCGGGTGTGATTTCTTAGTATTCAATTCATGGGTTATCCATATTTGTGCAAAGTATAAGAAAGAATAACCTCATTTGTTCATGCAAAATAAAGAAGGGTTGTTGATGCTCATCCCAAGCATTTGGCTTTCCATTTGGATTTGGTGCATTTGTGAACTTAGTGCCTGGCAAAGCCTGAAGCCTCGAGAAAATCAGAAATTGCACCTCTTCCCCCAAAACAACCTCATAGAGAGGACTAAATTTTTCACAAACATTCCCAAATGTGCCTCAGTTTTGGCTGAGCTCATCAGTGCCTCTTCTCCTTTTCCTTTCACCTTCCTGCCATTTTGTGGTGAAAGCAGTGCTGATGCTGGTTTTGGGTTATTTCCCCTGACAATATCTGGGGACTTTCATAACTTCCTGCATTTCCTCATGAGGTGGTGCCATGGCTTTTCCCCAGATAAGAAGCCAAGGGGAAAGTCAGTGCATCACAATGGGGAGATCCTTGGGGAGGTGTCACCTCTTACAGAAAGGAGAAAATAAAAATGTCTTTGACATTGAAATGTCTTTTTCTTCTTCAGAAGAAAAAATGTCTTCTGAAAGAAGAAATTTCTTCTTTTCAGGAAGAAATGTCCTTTGGAGGTCACAGGAAATTTTTTGGGTAACTTTGTGAGTTGGCCCAAAAAATCCCAGGAAATATTTTGGGTAACTTTGTGAGTTGGCCCAAACCAGAGCTCCAAGCCATAGAGAGGACAGGACAGAGTTTTTAAGAATTCAGGCAAGATTAATGGCTTTTCTTTCTAAAGCAACCACACAGCTGCAGTGGAAGAGTGGGATAAAAGGTATTTTCAGGGCCAAGAATTGCTTTTGGGTCACATGTACCACCAGGTCTATTTGTTGGGGACTTTTCCCAGCCAAGTGCTCCACTACAAATTTGTCCCTTCCTGGTGCCCCTCTTTTTTCTCCATCTCCTTTGGACTTGAAGATACAAAAAATTAGTCTGTTTTCCTCCCAGATAACTGCATTTTGGAGAAAGCAGCAGCTTTCAGAGAGGTTGGGGGCAGTGTAAGAACCATCTCCTCAGTTTGTGGGGTGTGCACAATCCAAGTTTGCTCCCTGGCTCAAATAAAACAAGAGTTTCCACATTTCTGTGCATTCAGTCATCATGGGGTCAGTCACCTCAGCATAGGAGGCAGCTGGGTTAGAGTGCACAGAATAGGAATATGTTAAATAAATTAATAAATAAAAATATTAAATATGTTGGTGAATCTCCACATTGAATTCTCAATGTCCCTTCTGAGGATGTGATTCTGTGGTGACCAAAGGCAAAGAAACACGGCATTTTGGGAGGGTTTCGTGTATAATTTTAAAAATGGCAAGTTTTGTATTTATAGTTTGTCTTTCTGCTTCCAGAAAAGAGGAATAGATGCAAAGGGGATGGAAATCCCCATTTAGGCAGTGTGGTTAGGCATGAGGGGTGGAAAGAAAATACCCTGGGTGTGCCAGAGTTCACAGAGGAGAAAAGATCATGAGTTTCACTGATGGCACCTCATCTCCAGTGAAGATCCCTCTGCCAGTGACCTGCTCATCCTCCCCTCCCAGTGCATTCCTTATCCAAAACCACAAATCTCAAAAAAACCATCAAATCACAATAAGGCTCATGGAACCACCTTGAGTTTCTTCCAGGGACTGTGTGGCAGAGGGCAGTGTGAGGAATGCCACCTCTCCTCTCTCCCTTTCATTTTCCCTTCCCTTCCTGTGGGGTTTTTCAGGGGTGGGGACATCCCTGGTACTCCAGAGCTCTGTTCTGCTGCCCGCAGGTTCTCGATGTGAGTCCCAAGCAGGATGCACCATGTCTCCCCTGCACCAGCTCTGACCATGATGGCCACCCAGACAGTGCCTCCTCCTCCCTACCAGGACACCCCACAGGTGAGTGTCCTCCAGACCCCCCAGGACCCCCAACTCCTGCATTAATTACCTTGATTCCCCAAATAATGCCCATTAGAAAATAATGCATTCATCTCAGAACTGGCAGAATTAAAACCTCTTCTGTCAGTCTGCAAGATGGAAGATTTTGGGTTAAACTATGGGGTTTTTCCCTTTTTTGGCTTATGTCTTAAGCTGCGCCGAGGGAAATTTAGGTTGGATGTCAGAAAAATGTTTTTTTACTGAAAGAGTGATAAAGTTCTGGAATGGCTGCCCAGGGAGGTGATGGAGTCCCCATCCCTGGGTGTGTTTAACAAAGCCTGGAGGTGGCACTGGGTGCCAAGGTTTAGTTGAGGTGTTGGGGCTGGGTTGGACTCAATGATCTTGAAGTTCTCTTCCAACCTGGTGATCCTGTGATTTTCTAAATTCTGTGATTTTGGAGTCTTTGGGTCTTCTTGGAAAGCTGGCACAGTGGCATGGTTGCAACTAGCAGGTGAATTAGCTGGAAAGATGAAATATTTAACTAAACCAGGACAGATTTAGTCATAGGAATAGCCTTTGATTTATTTTAATGGCATTTTTTAATAACCTGTGACAGGGGAGAAAAAAAGATTTCATCTCCAATGGTGCTCTAAGCAGTCAGATAACTTTTTCAAGCATCGTTGTGGAGTCAAATTATTATAAAAAGAGGAGTTTGTCTAAGAGAAACTCCTCTGGAGCACCCCAGAGGGCTGGACTTGGGAGTTGAGGATGGATTTTGGAGATGGTCTTGTACCCTAAAGCCTAAAAAATGGATTTAGGGGATGGTGTTGCACCTTGAAGCCTAAAAAATGGATTTTGGGGATGATGTTGCACCTCAAAGCCTAAATTTACCCCTAAGAAATCCTGAGGTTTTTTAGGGATAAATTTATATCACATTTCTGCTTTTCCAGCTACAATGACTAAACAGGGGTGATCTGTATTGTGCACTGAGGCAGTTCCATGTTCAAAGCAGAATTTTTTGTGTTCATGTGGAAGATTTCAAGCTTTTCCTTATTTGCTGTGTTTCTCATCTGCGAAAGCAGAAAAATCTCCCCTCCCAACAAAAAAAAACCCCAAAAAAACAAAACAAACCAAACAAAAAGCAAACAAAAAACCCCACAAAAAAAAAAAACCAACAAAACAAAAAACCCCAAACAAAAAAAAAAAAAAAAAGAAAAAAGGAAAAAAGAAAACGAAAAACCCACCAAAAAAATCTCACCCCCCAAACCTGTCCTCTGCAAGCTAAAATAAATAAATTGACTTTTACACCCCCCCTTGGAGCCACCCGTGTCTCCTTTCTCCTCATTTCCTTCGGTGGGAAAAGGTCACTCCTCACAAACGACACTCGCTGGGGTTTTATGGCTCCTCCAACTTCTGTGTCATCATTTACTCGCTTCGCTGCTCTGCCTTGAGTAGGGCTGGGGATTTTTTTTTTCTCCAAATTTTTTTTCCCTTTTCTCTCTTACACAGCGGGGGAGCCACGGCACCGTTTGAGTCCTAATGGGCAATTTAAGGGACTTTTTAAAATAGCCACATTTTCCCCGGCATCCTTTGGAGATTTCCCCTCTCCCTTCTCCCTCCTTGTCCCTTCTCTGCCCCCTGTTTGAATATATTGAATTTTGGGGACCCTCAGGAGCTTTGCTGACCAAATCCTTCCCTTTTTTTTACCTTATCAAGGAGGTTGCTCAAGCGTTTAGTGGGTTTGGAAGGAAAAGCTGCAGCCAAGAATTGATTTTTATTTTTTTTTGACTGCTGTGAACTTTTCACCTGAAAATTTGGGATTTCCAGGGATTGGAAAAGCAAATTGCACAAATTTCTTCTCTCCAGAAGTGAGGAAGAAACGGGGAGGAGTGGATAAATGGAAAAATTATTGATTATCAGAGCTACAATGAGCTCCTCCTCGTCAAGGGAAGCACTTTGGGGAGAAAAGTGCAAAAAAAAAGGGATTTGGGGAGCTTTGCATTGATGTTTTACAGCAGAGGCTGTGCAAGCTGTCACCCTCAGTGTCAGAAACAGCAAAAATGAAGCAGAAATGATGGAAAAAGCTGCTTTTTGGAAGGAAAAAATGCTTCATTAATCCCTGGAATCTGTTAAAGGAGTGGAACATGGAGCATCTTTCACACCAAGCATGATCTCATTGAGTTCTCTACCTGTTGAGAATTAAAATCTGCATTAAAATCAGTTTTCTGTAAGGAATGACAACCAAAAGCTGAGGAAGAATCTTCAGCTATTTCAATGGAAAAAAGAGGTTTTTTAAAAATAGGTATTTTTAGCATCAAAAGTGGTGAAAGCAGCTTTGCCCTTCCAAAAAAATGCTTCTTAGGTGGTCACAAGAGGGACAAAAAAGGGAGGAAGGGGGATTAATTAATTAATTAACTTATTTATTTATTTATTTATTTATTTATTCTAAAAATATATTTAAGAAAAAGTGTTATTAAAAATTGGGTTAATTTTTAATAAATTTCAGCACAGAAAGTGATAAAAAGCATCTTCCCCCCGAGTGGTTACAACAGGGACAAAAATGAGCAATAAATAAATACATTATCAACGTATTTTCTAACAATACAATTACTAATAATTGTAATAATACAATTACTCTATAAATATATTTTGAAAAAAATTAAAAATCAAATGGAGAAGTTGATTTTTCCTATTTTTCAACACAGAAAGGGATAAAAGTATCTTTCCTCCTCCCCCCTTCCCCACAAGAAGTGCTTTTTTGGTGATTATAACAGGGACATATATATTTAAATTTATTTCATTTATTTATTTAAATTTTATATTTTCTATATTTAAAATGTATTTTAAGGACATTTTGAACAGAATTTAATTTTTTTTCAACATTTTAGCATCTCTTTTTGTATTTTCTACATTTTAAAGCATTTTGGATTTTTACAAACATATTTTTTACATTTTTCTTCATTTTGAATAAGTTTTAAAGATATTTATAAAACATTTTTTTAATTTTCACATCTTTGAACATGTTTGTAGCATTTTAAATCTTTACTTTTTCAGTATATTTGTAAACACATTTTGAATAGATTTGACACATATTTAACAAATTTTTTAACAGTTTACATAATTATTGTCACCTTTATAATTTTTTTCACTTTTTTTGCTGCTTTTCAAATGTAATTTTTGTGCTTTTTATTTTCCTTTTTCATTTACTTTTCTCCCTCCTCCTCCAACTATTTGTGGCCATTTTCCATGGGAAAAAGAAAGCAAACCAAAACCCACCTGTGTTTTTTTGTCAAAATTTACAACTTTTACACCCAAATATTTCCTCCTATTTCCCACTACCAAGAACCTGCTGCCTTTTCCCTCCCCACCTGTTCCCCTAAATTCCATTTTTTGCTCCATTTTTTCCCCTCCTCCCTATTCAGCTGCAAATCTCCCCCATCTCAGCATCCTCTCCCCTCTTTTTCCATAGACTTGGAATTATTTTTTACTTATTTTTTGTTCTTTTCTTTAGTCCAAGGTGAGGTAATGGCTTCAGAGCAGCCCCAAAGGAAGCTTCTTTTTTTTTTTTTTTTTTTTTTTTTTGGGTAATAGCTCAATTAGTTGCAGACTTGGCTGGAAATATTCAACTTGGCAGGATGCAAAAAGGGCTTTGGAATCCTGGTAAATAAGTGTGATGATGGGGGGAGGATAAAAAGGAAAAAAAGGGAAAAGGTTGGGAGGAAAAGCCATTTTTCCCTGCATAAATGTAATTTTCCATGGAGATAATAGGGGGGAAAAAAAAAGGGAAAAAAGATGAAGAGATATTCAGTGATGTGGCTGGATTATCCCAAAATCTGCTGTGTTTTTATTTTAAATGGAAAATGTGGGGGAAAAAGGAGAAATCCCAACTGCTGTGATCAGGAGGGGAAGTGAAGCCCAAATTTCTCTCATTTCTGTAGCACCAGGGAGGGGAAGAGGGACAGAAATTGAACCTGTGGGGAGAGTTGGAAATTAAATAGAGCCAAGTGAATTTGCAGGTGCTGGAGCCCAACTTTGGAGTTATGAACAATAAAGGAGATTGAAAAGAAAAAAAAAAAAGTGGAAAAAAAGCGACAGCAAAAGGTCAGGCAGGAGATATTAAAGGCAAACATTTTAAAAGCAAAAGGTGTCATGATTTTGGTCCAGCTTGGGTTTATAAAGTTTTACATATTTTTGTATAAATATACATATTGCATTTACACTAATTAATGACATGATAATTTATGTATATGAACATTTTTATATATTAACAATCACAAGTAAATTTAAAGATATATTAGACAAATAAATAAAATATACATATAAATATATATATATATTATTTATTTTATATAATAATATTTATATATTTTTCTATATATATAGAAATATTTGTAAAAATATCAGACAAATAAATAAAAATATTATTTATATCAAAACACAGACAGGAAGATATAAATGTATTAGACAAATAAATTAATTATATATATAATATTTAGCAATGCTATATTATATAATAAATAAATTATAAGTAAAATTATATATTATCTATAAAACTAGATATAATTTTATATATATAAAATTATATATAAATTAAAATTACATATAATAAATTATATATATAACGTTTAGCAAGAACCAGAGCTTCCTTTTGCTCTATGCCTCGAGGGAAGACTGAACATTTACAGGTAAAAATAGGCAAATACTAATTTTTGCACAAATTTCAGCAGAGAGGCAGGCAAACCAACCACTTTGCAACAGTTTTTCACTGGGATTTTAGTCTGAAACCTCTGGATTTGGGGTGCTGATGCATTTGAGCCTCAGTTGTTTCAAATTCTCCCTGAAGTTTTTTTTAATGGAATCTTGTGTTGATAATGCAAAGGCCAGGTTGGACCTGTCTCAAGTCTGACAATGAGTAATTCAGATTTTTTTCTTTAAGTTTTAAGTGAAAACTGCCCCTAAATAGGTGTTGCCCTGTTCCAGAAGGTGTTGGATGTTGGAAGGATGCTCAGGGATTCACAGGAGATACATATTTACCTAAAATCACGGCTGTTTTTAAAACAAGCACAATGTTTGTAGTCAGGGTGATGTATTTCACATTCCCATTGGGGCTAAAGTTGGGTGATTTGGGCATGGGCACCAAAAAAATTAGATTTTTTTTGGCTGTCTTCTCACAGCTCTGAGGTGACTCATTGCTGGGCTTGGCGAGCTGGAAGAGGCTCACCTAATTTGGGGATAAAATTGAAAATGACTCTGTCTAGACAGTAATACCTGCCTTGAAAGGGCTCTTGGCAAACCACGGTGCTGCCGCTGATTTAATCTGGGACTTGTGTGAAACATAAATTACCCCACACAAGAAAGATGGTGGGAGTTTTTTCCTGTATTTCCCCTGGTGAAAAGTGGGAAAAGTTGGGGAAAATGTGTGAAAATCTAAACCTTCTCTTTCCAGGCAAAGATAAAATGCCTGGGTGTGTTTTACCTGCCCCACCAGAGCGCTGCATCCTGAACTCCCCAAATTCTGCACAGAACACTGCAAAACCTGGCAGGAAAGCACAACAAACCCTATTATTATATTTATTTTATTTTGTTGTATTTTATTTCACATTTCTTTTCCCCTCTCTCCTGTATTCCCTGCCCTCTCCAGATGACAGCCACAGCCCAGCAAAGCCTAGAATGCTGCATCCCAAACTCCCAAAATCCTGCACAGAACTCCGCGAAACCCATCAGGAAAGCACAACAAACCCTGTTTTTATTTTATTATTTTATTTTATTTTATTTTATTTTATTTTATTTCACATTCTTTTTCCCCTCTCTCCTTTATCCCCTGCCCTCCCCAGATGACAGCCACAGCCCACCAAAACCTAGAACGCTGCATCCTGAACTCCCAAAATCCTGCGCGGAACACCATGAAACCCATCAGGAAAGCGCAACAAACCCTGTTTTCATTTTATTATATTTTATTTCACTTCACATTCTTCTTCCCCTCTCTCCTTTATCCCCTGCCCTCTTCAAATGACAGCCACAGCCCAACAGCCCAGCAAAGCCTAGAGCGCTGCATCCTAAACTCCCAAAATCCTGCCCAGAATGCTGCAAAACCCGTCAGGAAAGCACAACAAACTCTGTTCTTATTTTATTATTTTATTTTATTTTATTTTATTTTATTTTATTTCACATTCTTTTTCCCCTCTATCCCCTGCCCTCCCCAGATGACAGCCACAGCCCACCAAACCCTAGAGCGCTGCTTCTCGAACTCCCCAAATCCCGCGCAGAACACCGCGAAACCCATCAGGGAAGCGCAACAAACCCTGCTTTCATTTTATTGTATTTTATTTCACATTTCTTTTCCCCCCCTCTCTCCTTTATCCCCTGCCCTCCCCAGATGACAGCCACAGCCCAGCAGCCCACCAAAGCCCAGCCCGTGCACCTCACCACGCCGGCAGCAGCCGCCAACGCGCCGGTGCCGTCAGCGGGCGGCGACCCCCAGGCACAGCTGGAGGCCGACAAGAGGGCTGTCTACAGGTGAGGCAAGATAATTGCATTCATTAATGCCTTTTAATTAATGGCTTCGTTGCTGGAATGCATCAATTATTGCATTGTTGTGGGTTGTTGCATCAGTTCGGCGATGCATTAATTAATGCATCAGTTGTTTGATGCATTCGTTGTTATGATGCATTATTAATCTGCTGTTCTTCTAATGCATTAATTAACACACAGGAAGGGGGGAATTAGCAATTAGCTCCTTTTTAGCAATAATAACCATTGATTGTAACGTGTGGTGATGGAGCTCCTTTGTGGATGTTGTTCTCCAGCATCTCTGCCCCTTTAAAATATTAAAAAAAAACCCCCACATTTACTTTTTCGGGGCAAAGTCTTGTGATTTGGGGCTGAACAAAGAGTGAAGTCACACATTAACCTGAAATGTGCAGTTCCTGCATCTGCACAGGATGTGGGCAGTGATGGATGACTCCTCCAGTCCATTTTTTGTCAATTTGGGCATAATAATATATAATATTTTAATATATGCAGTAATATTATTGTATAACTACTATAAGTACTGTTTTAATTATGTAAACAGTATAATTATATAAGTAATATGTAATTATACAGGTGATATGTGATAATTTACAAATCATAGAGCAATGATGCAAGAGTAACAATATTCTAATATAATTAGGATTAAAGTTTAAGGTTTAGGATTAACCTATCAATGACCAGGGCTGTGGGGGCTTGTGAACCAAAAAATTGCAGGTTAGACTTGAAGGAAATAAAATATTTGTCCTCCAAATATCAAATATTACAAGGCTGAAAGGTGTGAAAAAGTGGATGAAGGTATGGAATAAAGTCACTCTTTCCCAGGAAAACACCAAGAATTATTTACTGCAGGTCTCCCAGTGATGGAAATCATTTCCTCAAAGACAAAAGAAGCCATTTGAGGGCAAAATTACATTTTTTTGCCCTTCCTTGAGGAGTTCTGCAGCATTTGTGGCATAAAGGGAAGAAAACAAACCCCACCCCACCCTGGAGTTTTCACAGCCTTAATTGGAATGTCAAAGACATGGAAAAAACACCTTGTGGGAGGTATTGCCCCCAGAAAACTGGGGGGAAATTGTTGTCCAGCTCCATGTGTGCACTTATTGCCCAAACCTGGATGCTTAATTTTGGGTACTGACTGAAATAACCCCACAAATATATTTTTATATAAAACAAATATATCCTACTATATATTTATGCAATACATTATATATATGCATAAAATTAATCTTTTTTTGCGGAATATCTCCCTATCCAGTGGTTCAAATAGATGGTGTGTGTGTCATTAGGTATCAAAAGCACACAAAGATTTTTCTTAGCCCTCCTAGTTCCATTTCCCTCCACCCAAACCAATGGATTTTTTGTTAATTTTCAATAATTGCACCAAGGCAGAATGCATTGGCTGTAAGCATCAGTCGATCAAGCTGGAGGGAAATTGCTGGGAAAATGTGATGGGAAATATAAAAAACCCATGGACAAGTCACCCTGCCGGGTTTTACGCCCTAGCAGGAGGTTTATCACCCGTTAAAAAAATAGAAAAAAGGGGAAAAAAATAAATCCTTCCCCACCCTTGTTGGTGTGGGAGCAGCTTGGCAGGGACTGGTCCAGCAGTGCCACTGCTCAGCTGCAATTTTCTCCCAGCTAAAGTGTTTTCTTGACTTTATGCAACATTGGGGCTGGGACTTCCCAATGGATTTTGGACCAGAGAAGATGATGCTCCTGAAGGGAAATGATGCTTAAACCACCCAAGCACCACAAATTGGGTTTTTCCAAGTGAATTTCTTTGCATTAAGTTTGGTGGGGGCTTTTTGTGGGGATTTGGCTTTTTTGTTTTGTTTTGTTTTGGGCTGTTAGAGGTTTTTTTAGGGGAAAAGGGGTGAAAAAAAATAAAATTCCAGTTGTGACATGCCCGCTGTGCTGCTGGCTCGGCTGAAGGTGGGAAATTAGGCCATTAGAGGAATTCATTCCTCTTTATTAGCCCGTGTCGAATCCTTTTTATTAGTGGCTGCAAACGACCTCTCTCCTGCAGGAAAATGTCAGGGCTGGTTCAGCCCTTTCATTTGGAGGATTCCCTGGCAGAAAAAAAACCCAACTAAACAAACCAAGTTTTTTTTTTTTCCAAAACTAAATCACTAAAAGCAGATTTTTCTACCCCAAAACTCTCCTTTGTGCCATAGGGGTGGTTTTCCACCTCTGTAAAACCCACAGTGGGGAAAATCCTCCTGATTCCCCTGTGCAGCCTGGATATCCATCTATTCCCCCCACTGCAAATTTCATGGCAAAAAGGGGCTCCAGCTCTTAATTTTTATGCCACAACCTCCACCTGCTGTGGTGGGCCGTCTGTTCCTTTGCATGGTGTGAGCATGGAAAGGCTGGAAATAAGGAAAACGTGGTTTGGGTTGGTTTTTTCCGTGCAAAAATGAAAAAAAAACCAAAAAAATTCCACAATAATTTGGCATAAAGCTCATGGCAAACCCCCAAATTCCAGCACTCCTTGAGACTGCCCTCCTTGGTGCCCTTCTTTAACCCATCCCTGGGGGTCTTGGCCCCCTGATTTCCCCTTGTGTTTGCTTTTGTCATTTTAAAAAATATAGATATTTTAAATTTGGGGGGTTTTTTTGTTTGCCTAATGTTATTTTATCTTATTTGGTGTTTATTTAATTGTTTTGTTCCATTTAATTTTATTTTGGTGGATTTGATCGAATTGGATTCCGCTTTGGTTTTTCTATTTTATCTTAGGTTTTAAATGTTTTATTCCACTTTATTTTCAGCTGAAAAGCAAACCATTGTCCCCTCAGCCAGGTTTCTTCCTCCTCCTACTCTCTGCCAGCCCCAAACCTTTCCTGGGGACCCAGAGCAGCATTTTCCCCATTGTCAATACTGAGGAGCACGGGGTGATGCTGGCCTTAATGCAACCCCTCAAAGAAAAGGGGCTCAAATATCTCAGGGGCTTTAACCCCCTTTTCCCTCCCCACACCCCCATCCTTGGGGTAATTCCATACCTCGGCTCCTAATTGTTGGAGCAGCTCTGGAAATGGCAGCAGGCACCTGCTGCGGTGGCACCGTTCATAAGTCCCAATAATTCAACTTTCCGCCTGGAATTTGCCTTTCATATCCCTTGGCTAAGCTCCAGCGGGGCGACTGAAATTATGAAATGATTTCCCCCCCTCGCCACTCTCTGCTCCAGCCTCGGTGAATCTTGCATTAAACCAGGATCAGGACAGATTAAACTATAATATGCTGTGGTATTAGCGGCTGCAAATGAAGACTTAGCCAAGGGGTTTAACCCCTTCGCCTGACTCCGGCTCAAAGAGGCTGTCAGGAGGTGATTCATAATCATCTTTTGGGCCATCTTTTGGAGATAAAATGGTGGAGCCAATCCCATTGTGCTCGGGTAACTGGAGTGCTGTGGGAGGCCATTCCTGCAGGAGCATTTTGCATTTCTGCCTGGAAAGACTCCATAAAACATTTTTGATTTGAATTTGCACAGCTGGAGGGGCTCATTGAGGCTTGCTCTGAGCTGTGGTCTTCATCCCTGAATTGTCCACGAGCTTTGGTGCTGTTTGTGTGTTTGCATTTTATATTGCATCATCATTGGAGAGATTTGGGTTTCAAGGAGAACTATAAATCTTTGTTTTCAAAATCATCTCATGGTAAGAAAGAAGTGGGATTTGACCCATCTTTGTGGACTTGCCAGAGGTGCAAAGGGCCCATAACAAGGTTGATCCATAGGATTCTGCAAGCAGATAGAAGTCCCCATCCATCAATTCCAACCAAAAAGACATTTTGAGGTGAAATATTACCATCCATGAGCAGGTGCTGATGTCCATCCTTGAAAGGAAAAGCCACTTGGACAGCAGATGGCTCCAGGACATCTTGGCTATGTCCAAGACTTAACCCTTTTGCCTATTTTGGAAATGCTGACTTTGGTGCAATGATGGAAAACACCAAGACATTGGAACAAGCCTGATGGAGGAGATAGTGAATTTTACAATATTTGAGCTTTTTTGTTGTTGTTGTTGAAAGAGATCTAGAGGGAGCACTTCCAGTGTGACTTTGGAGTGAGGTTTGCACCACCAGGTTCTTACAGACTGGGAGGGAACGGATGGATGGATGGATGGATGGATGGATGGATGGATGATGGATGGATGGATGGATGGATGGATGGATGATGGATGGATGGATGGATGATGGATGGATGGATGGATGGATGGATGGATGGATGATGGATGGATGGATGGATGGATGGATGATGGATGGATGGAGGGATGGATGGATGGATGGATGGATGATGGATGGATGGATGATGGATGGATGGATGGATGGATGGATGGATGGATGGATGGGTAAAGGTGGACATGGGACCCAAAACAGTGGGAGTCATGGGTGCTGTCCTTTTTTCCTCTGCAGGCACCCTCTGTTCCCGCTGCTGACGCTGCTCTTTGAGAAGTGTGAGCAGGCCACGCAGGGCTCGGAGTGCATCACCTCGGCCAGCTTCGATGTCGACATCGAGAACTTTGTCCACCAGCAGGAGCAGGAACACAAGCCCTTCTTCAGCGACGACCCCGAGCTGGACAACCTGGTATAGGCAGCTGGGGCTTGGCAGATGATTTTGGGGGGTGTTGAAAAGTTAGGGGGTGAGGAACAAAGGAAGATCTACCGCCATGTCTCTGGGCTCTGTAGTGCTGGCCATCTTGGCAAGGTTTTCCACAGACCTTTTGAGACCTTCTCCAGGACCTTCTCTGAGACATTTTCCAGAAGATACCCTGTAAGAACAACGCCCCTGCCCCCTTTTATCCCCCACAACCTCTATGGGGTCAACGAGGTTCCTGAGAACAGCTGAGGTCACTGGCTGGTTTGTGCCCCAAAAGTTGCAGTCTCTGTAGGAATTACTGCTCCTCAGTGCAACGTGCAGTAGTGTCAGTGTGCTTGTCTTGCACCATCTGGTGTGAAGTGTCATGGCCAGCTCGTGTCCTAGGAGCAGGGCAGAGTGATAACTTTATGGAAAAAGTTATGGAAAAGGTCATGGATCACAGCAGTTTGGAACACTTGGACTGGCTTTGGTGGATCCCCTGCCACACCAACTCAGATTTCCTACTGCATCCATTGCTGCTGGATGGTGCCTCAGAAGACCCTGCTTTGGATTTCTCTTGTGTGGACCTCAGGAAATATCCCCAAATCCTGGTATTTTGTCCAGAAGAGCATCCACACATGGTCTCCATGGCAAACGTGGGTGGACAAGTTTGTGGCACCATCCTGATGCTCCACAAACAGATTTTCAAGGTCTGAGAGAGAATTCTGCGCACCTCTGATGATGCAAACAACAAAACACCTCCCCTGAGGGGTTCTGTGTCCCCTGGGACTTGTAGAAGAGGGATTTCCATTCCAAAAAAGAAGCAAAATCAGGCAATTCACAGACTCCTTTTTCCAAGTATTGCAGGTATCAAGGAGGGGATTTTGAATGGTGATATCACAAAGGGAAGAACTAGCAAAACTTATCTAGGTGTAAGAACTACTGTCTTTTTAAAAAAGCAAGAGAAGATTTCAAGCACATTAGTGCCCTATTTCAGCTTGTGGAAGAGAGTTTTTTAGCATCCCTAAATCAAGAGTCTGCAGCATGCCCTCCAAAAAAATTGTAGGCCCCCTTTTGCATATTGCTAAACTCATTTTGCAGTGACTTGTAGTCAAGAACAGAAATTGCTCTGGGACAAGCAATCAAAAAAACCCCCAAAAAACAAAGCCACAAAAACCCAATAACCCAACCAATGTTTGGGATTATTTCAGTTTTTGGACTTAACTACTGCTGAGGTGCACCAACAAACCTCCATTGCATTAAATTGCGTAAAAATGGGTGTAAGGATCTATCAGGAGGATAGAAATGGAGCCAGATGAAGGAAAAAGAATCTAAAATTTTGGGAAAGGAAAACCTATTTCTGTGCATATCAAGATGAAACATCAGCAGCAAATAGTCAGGGCAGGAAATGTATCCACACTGGCTATTTTCAGGTTTTGTGTGGTTTCTAAAAAAAAAAAATAAACCCACATCACACCTATCATTTTTAGGCATAATCTGAAGCAACTCTTGCTGCCAGGGTGACCATGGGCAGTTGGATTGATCCCACTGATGCCATGTATGACCTTACAGACTTGATACATTCATGTTCATATATTTCTATATCTGTTGCTATGTCTTTCTATGTGTCTGTATCTCTGTTTATCTGGGTTTGCCTGGTTCTAGTACATAGCTGGATGTATATTTTCTATCCAATGACCAGAAATTCACCAAAAAAGGAGGAACCATGCACCTCAGTGTGGGTAACCTGCATCAAGACAGAGAAGATGGTTGATATGATGCTGGAGAAGCACATTCCTCTTGTTGGGAGGGAATTTTGGGTTAAAAACACTTGCAGTGCTCAAAACTCAACATTTCAGCCTGCTCTTGAGCTGTCACTTTTCCTCTATTTACATTGTCCTTATTTTGGTTGTTGTTATTTTTCGGATTTTGTTTTTTCTTTTTTATTAACGCCACCCATTTGCCAGAAACTGGTGATGGCACAGCAGGGCTGAAAAGGCCAGTGGCATTAGCTATCATTAGAATAAGAGTCATGTATTCCTCGCTGCCAAGATGCACATAATTAGAAATTAGAAAAAGGTCAGATCTCACCATTATCAACTCAATCAGCTGCCGAGTGCCACACAGTCAATTAATTCAGCATCTGTATTTTTTACAACCCCGCGCACGTACGCCGTCGGACTGTAACTCTTTATCCGGACAGATATACGACGCAGCGGAGCAGGGACATAAAATGAGACCCTAAGCAAATGAGCTGAGATAATTGAGAGATTTATTTTTTTACATATATGTGTCAGGTCTTCTTGCCTTTGCCCTTGAATATTGACTTTCATGGCCGGTGAGCCCTGGGAGGGTGCGGAAATCCTGGGCACGACACCTCCACCTTGTGCTGTGCCTGTGTCAACTGCTGAGGAGGGGAAAAAAAGAAGAAAAAAAAAAAGAAAAAAGCAAAAAAAGAAGCTAAATAAAAGATTTTTCCAGCCTCAACCCATCATCCCTGCTGTTCACGAACCAAAAATTCACTTTCTCTGTCGTGGAGCTGCCACTGGAGTTTGGCCCTGGATTTTTCAGGATGTTTCCCAACCACGGCAACTTGCAGTTTGTAAAGATGACCACTAAAATTTGCAAGTTAAAAACACTCTTTGAAATGCAAAGACGCTTTGTTACATAAAACCGGATTTATTGCCCCGGAGTGAATAGCTGAAATTTTATATATTATGCAAGATTTCAAACAGCGGCTGTAAAACTTAAGGTTTCAGCTCGACGAGAGGAATGTTTTATGTGTAAATTTTTTAAGGTTTATGGGGTACGTTTTAATGAGGCCCAGGCTTTGCACCAGCAACAGCTCACGGCTGAGCTGCAGCCCCGTAATCTTGTTAGAAGAAGTGGCCTCCAGAGAATAACCAAACACTTTTCAACAACGAGGAGATTGGCTTGTGCTCTTTTTTTGGGGCATGGGGAGCAATTCCCATGAAGGCAATGGTGAATTTGGTGAATTTTTTCCTCTTGGATCTCATCTGATTGATGGGCAAGGAAAAGGAATGCAGATATGCAGAGGGATGGGCTCTGGGATGGGTTTTGGGCAAGGATATTCATTTCTTGTGCGTGTTGAGAAAGGAAATGAATTTCATTCTGCTGTAGGGGATCAGTTCTCCGTTAGATTTTGGGGGAGAATCTTGATTTTAACTCTGTGCCCTTGTGCAGATGGTGAAGGCCATCCAGGTGCTGCGCATCCACCTCCTGGAGCTGGAGAAGGTCAATGAGTTGTGCAAGGACTTCTGCAACCGCTACATCACCTGCCTCAAAACCAAGATGCACAGTGACAACCTACTCAGGAACGACCTGGGGGGGCCCTACTCCCCCAACCCCTCCTCCATCAGCCTCCACCCCCAGGTAATGCCTTAAAATTCCTCTCCAATAACCAGTGTTCTACTTGGGCCAACAGGAGTTGCCAACAAGGTTTCAGACTTGCTCTACAGGAGCTGTGGCCTCCTGAAAAGTCATCAGTCCATCCCCAAGAATTAAAAAATAATCGTGTGCTTTGCTCATAGAGTGCAATAAATGATGTTGTGGTGACTTTTTTCCCCTTTTTTTTGAATTTTTTTAAGTCCTTTTTTGCATGTGTTGGCAGAGCTGCAACCCCAATGATTGTGGCTCTGCAAGAGACTCCTGAACTCTAATGTTGCAGCAATTAAATGTGAGGGCAAGGGAGCTGTGCAAGTGTGTGGGAATCTAAACAAGAAAGTTGCATTTTTTAATGAAAAAAATCCTAGTTGTTGGCAGGAAGGAGAAAACATCAGGATTTTCTCTACTGTTTCTCTCTCACTTTTTGTTTTAAGGCAGCTCAAAGGATTTTTGGGTCTCAGGTAACTCCTTCTGGCTTTGCTGCTCCTTTTTGTGTCCCAGCAGATCTTGCAGTTCTCCCCCAGCAAGATCAACATTCCCTTTGCTTCTTCTTTTGCATAATTTGGATTTTAGCTGGGAAAAGAAGACAAGGATAGTGGAAGAGTACAAGGAAATGACCGAGAACTGCAGAAATATCACCTGAAGTAGCCAAAAGGAGTTGAACCTTGGTGTCTTTGGGGGCAAAATAAGGGACTGTAACTCAATATTCAGAGAAGCTGCCCATGGTTGAGGTTTTCATGTGCATCTGCAGTGCAGGGAACACATCTTGGCTGCTTGCATCCCAAAAAACTTGATGCTAGATTGTGTTCCCCTACGGCATTTCCCTCTCTCAGGCTCTTGGTTTTTGGGGTAGAAAAATGGAATTTAGGGTTGCACAGTCCCACCAGAAATAACTGCAGTGAACCCAAAATAACCTAGGCAGCTCCTGGAGCTCTCCCTAAAAAGGAGGGAGGTGCTGGGGCCTTCTCCAGGCTTTTGGGGCATTTTTAAGGTGGTGGAAAGGAAAAAAAAAAATCATTTTTAGCAGCTCAGCTCCAGGTGCTGCAGAGTTTGAAGCTCCCAACACGATGAGGGAAAAGCCCCCCAGAAAAGTTCAGTTTCTTATTTAGGTTCCCTGAAAGCAGCAAACCACTTAATCATTGATCTAAGAAACCCCATCCTCACTCTATATTCTAATAATCTCTAGAAATAGACTTATTATCCCTTGGCTGCTTTATGGAAGCATTCCTTATGATCAAAATTAGCAAGACACTTGCATAAAAGAGAACAATAATTGCTCAACGAGCATCTCGTTTGTAATTTATTAGTTTCTATTATTGTGCATTGCCATGGCAACAGCTCACATCCCGGGTGATGAGAGAGATGTTAGATATGAGCCGACAAAGCTCCCGGTCCCAGCAAATGGAGATGCACGTTTTTTATCAGTAATTTTCATGAAAATAATAAGTGAGGGAGTTAATGAGATGGAAAGCCGTCCTGTGGCTATTGTGAATTTTTTCCCCCCCCTTCCTCCTTCCTTTTTTTTTTTTTTTTTTAAGTGTTGATCTAATTAGAATGCATCGGTCAGGAAAAGTAATGAGGATTTAGTGTCTCACAAAGAGGTGGGGATCATATCAGAAAATTAGCACAAGTCTTTGGAAAATAATCAGGCCCATGGAGAGGTACCAAGAGCTTCTGATTCCTGGAAACCCAGAGCTGCTGCCATTTCCCTTCTGGGCCAGGCTTGAAAGTTGAGGAATTCAAGTTTGGAGGATTTGGAGGCAGTTGTGAAATAAACGGGAACACACCCAGGAAAGACCCAACTGGAGGGGAAACGTTGGCTCAGCCCCTGAGGGATTTTCAGAAGGTGGAGCTGAAATATTCACAGTGATGGCCCATGATAGAACCACCATCTCATCTGGTCATGGGATAACGATGACAGACCAGTGACAACACAAATATTTTCCAACTACGCCATGCCAAGTGCTTGAGTGCTTCAACTCTTTGAGTCTACTTGAGTTTGCACAGATAAAGAAAGGTAGAAATGCTCCATATCCATCAGCTGAGTTTTAGAGAGTAAGGATGCTCCAGAGAGCTGAAAAATCATGAGATTGGTGTTTAAAAAATGGCAAGTGGGATCATTTCTCTAATTTTCAGCCTGTTGGTTTCATGCTGAGGGGACGTGCATAGGCCATTAATTCAGGATTTTAAAAAAATCTAAATAATGAAATGTAATTAGTATCAATGAAGGAGGTGTCCCAGAAAATAGGTTTTCTTAGGATTTGGAAAGAACATCAATCATTTGGTGTTGAGATACACCAAGTTTGTCATGAAAGTGAAATATTTCAGGTTTTGGCTAGGTTTTTTACCACAAGGCATGTTTAAAAAATTATGGGCACACAATAACAAGGATATCAACCAAAACTGAGGAAACAATGCCTGGACCTGTGAAAATGTCATCTCAGGACAATCTGTTGGATTTCCCTGGTGCATCCAAAAAGGATGGTCCTTTGCCTGCTGCTATTTCTGCTCTCTGAGATGGAAAATGCAAGAATTTTTGGAGATGCAAAATGACTGAGATGATGGGGAGATGAGAGAACACCCAGACAAAGTGTTTTGGCTGTTGCTGAAATCTTCTTGTGTTGCCAGGTCCAGAGATGATTCCTGGTTTTGGCCAAGTTTGGGTGACAATCTGGGGCTTTCCCATGTGATGAGTCTTCCCTGAACTTTCATAACCTTACAAAGATTTTTGTGTCCTCTTTTCTCCATTGCTTCCTCATTTTGTGCTTTGCTTTGTCTTGTGATTGAGTCATTTCCTCTTTGGCCTGCAAGTCCACCAAGCAATCAATTCCTCTTCTATTTTTGTTGGTTGCTTTTTGCTTGGCTTCATTCTTCTACCTCAAGTCCTCATTGGGCCCTTTTTAGCCCCCTCCCTTTATTTAATGAGTATTTTTGAGCTGTTTCTGACCAGGATGGGAGAGGGGAGGTCCTTCTTTCATGGAAGAGGGGGAAACCAATTTAAATCAATGTTTAATTTCAACTTTCCTTTGACATCAAAGGGGTCCTCCTTCTCAACTTGCAAGAAAAAAACATGTGCAAAACCAATCACATTGGGAACACAGCACTGCCAGGGACATTTAAATGGAATCAAATTTTGGTTTTTTCAGCTCTTGTTTCAGATTGGCAGAGTTTGAATGGGCATTTTCAGGACAGCATTTCTTCTTCTCACATTAGTTCTCCACAGAATCAGAGGATGGTGTGGGTTGGAAGGGACCTTAAAGCTCATCTTGTTCCAACACCCTGCCATGGGCAGGGACCTTCCACTGGCCCAAGCTGCTGGTGGACAGTTGGTTTGGTGGGACTCAATGCAGTGCTTCTCTTGATACATATTAATTTATCCAAGTTTGCTCTGTGATCAGCCCTGCATTCCTCTTTATTTAAAGCCAACTTTTTCCTCATCTTCATGCACCCATCCATTCACAAAGTCCAAACTATCACACATGGCTTTGAGTTTGGCCACCTCTTTCTTGGCAAACCCATGGGTTTCTTTTTTTTCCTCCAACTAATCCCAACTTCCCTCAGCACAAGTGATTTTCAGAGTTAGGATGAGACAGATTTTGACACATGGTGTACCACCCAAAACTGATTTATCTGTGTCACAAAGCACAAGGGCAAGGACAGCAGCTCAAGTAGCACTGAATTTTAGCACTTTCTTACAGTTTAGTACTTGGACATTTTCCTTATTGAAAGTAAGGATTTTTTTGTGTCATGTCCCACATCTTTTTCTTCATTGACGTGACTTTTAATTGGGAGAAATCTTGTTTTGCTGTTGATCAGTGCCAAGATGTGGGTCTGCAGAGACACCTAGTGATACATTTGTTTCCACACTCAGATTTCAAAATTGCCAAAAGCATTTCAACTCGAGGGTGGTGCAGCACCAGCACAGGGTGCCCGGAGCAGCTGTGGCTGCCCCTGGACCCCTGGAATGTCCAAGGCCAGGCTGGACAGGGCTGGGAGCAGCCTGGGACAGTGGAAGGTGTCCCTGCCATGGCAGGAGTGGAACAAGATGAGCTTTAAGGTCCCTTCCAACCCAAACCATTCTGTGATTCCATGAACTTCCTTGAGTCTCAAAATATAAAATATATAAGATATTTTCCACTGCAGAACAGAACAGCCTAACAGAATTTGGCTGACATTTGCAATCTGAGGCAATTGGTATGCAAAATATATTTTTTTAAATCTTCTTGGAGATATCTCTCTATATTTATTTGAAGGTGGAGCTTCCATTTCCATTGGGTCACTTTGGTTTCACAGTTCTGTTGCAGAAAGACCATCAATTCCTTTAATGGCTGTTTCTAATAATTACCAATATTCTGCCCTTTTGGACACCAGTGAGATGGTGTTTTGGGAGAGTTGTCCTCTACCTCACAAAAACAATGGCAATTTTTATCATCACAAAATACTGTTGAAAATGGCTTTGACCATTCTATCTGGAAACAGCAGTTTCTTATTCCCATTTTCTGATTGCTTTTACACAACACACTTCCAAAAATGTTGTTCTGGATGTCCTTCTTTAGGAAGAATCCTGGAAGAACAAGGCAGGGGAGGAAAGCTAGAGGTCTTCAAGCTGCTCCAAACTTCTGGTTGCACCTGGCCATGTCCAGCTGCTTTTTGGTGTTCTCCTGGGCCACTTTTGCTTTTTTATGAATATTTCCACTGTGTTTGTCAGCTGGATCCTTTGCCAGGGCCAAATCCAAGAGTGTGCAGAAGAAACTGATTTTTGCTCTCTATATCCTGAGATATATTCATTTCTCAAACTGAAAACTACATCCCCCAGAAGACTGGAGGTGGGGAAGGAATCCTAAAAAAAAAAAAGTACAAGTATTTGACAGTCATATTTGCATTTTTAAAATTAATTCAGCTGTGGAAAGGAATGTCTGGGGATCGAATGAAAAATTCACAGCAATTGCAGCAAAATTTGCAGATAAGAAAAATAACAGGAGTAACTTGTGGCAGAGGAATTGGGTCCAACATTTTGGAACTGGCATCACAGGAGGGGAAAGTGCCATGAGGGGGTTTTAAAAGCAAAAGCCTGACATTTATTGAGAATGATGGCACAGGCAAAGCAGTGGTGATTGGTGGGGGAAAAGTTACATAATGTGATGGGGAGAAGGGGAAAAAAGGAACAGACATCAGGTCCCCCCGCCCTCAGCAATGGGAAATGCATTGAAGGGGACACAGAGCACCCCAAATCCCCACGGGGCAGCACAGCCAGGGCTGGTGTGACATTGGTGCATTCAGAGTCCATCTCTGGAGTTCCATCACCTGGAGAAAGGGAGATGCAGCTTTCCCCACCCTGATCACATTTCCTTGGTTGGCTTTTCCAGTGTCATTGCACATCACTAATCCAGGAAAGTTCTCTTTCCTTAACCCAAATGATAGGATTCCTGAAGAAATGCATGAAAACATAGGAAAAATGAATTAAAAGGTGAAAAAAATCCCCTTTGTTGATATTATGTTCAACACTTGAGAACCAGCTGGCCACCAGGGAAATGATGCAGAATGGGAAAGTCAGTGGAAAAGAGACAAAAAAACAAGTGCAGTTTTATTTCCATTCCAGTTGGGTCAATCAGAGAGATATAGTTATCTTTGGTTTATTTTAAAATGATCATTTTATCAATATTATCAACATTATTTGCAAAATCCTGCCCATGTGGAAGCTTGGAGTACATTGCCCTGTATTCCCCCTGCAGCCTCAATTGTGGGACTCCTCCCTTCCCAAAATGTCACATTAAATACTCAAATAGTCATTTAAATATTAAAATAAATAATCAAATAATCATCCCATTTGGGGGTCTTTTGGTGGTTGCTCCAGAGATGGGCCTTAAAGTAAAATTACAGCTTTTGGCTCAAAAAATTGCCCATTTTTGCAAGAAATTAGCTTAAATACAACCCTATTGATATTGATATCAAGGAGTGATATCAATAGGGTTATATTATTATTAACTTCATTATTTTACTCCAAGGTAAACTGTTGTGCTCACCTGAATTTTAGCAAAGGTTGCATCATCCAGTCCCAGTCAAAGCACCAAAAAAAGAGAAATGTTTAGAAAGAAAAAGATAAAATAAATTCCTTTTGATCCCTCATAATCTTTGTTTTCCCTTTCATATTTTTTTAATGGTGAAGAGTAACTGCACAAAGAAAAAGAGTAACTGCACTAAAGTTTGGTGAAGATGCTAAAGGGGGGTTTGCAGAGCGTAAACTCTTATTTTTACTTTTTTTTTTCCACTTGCAACAAACTGAAAAATCCCATTTCCTGTCATTTTTCTCTGTCAAACCACCAAAATTAAAAAAAAAAAATTGGGGGGGGGGACAAAAAAATGAAACTTTCATGCTGCAATGGATGTGTTTGGTGTTTTGTTTTGTGCAGGAGATGCTGCAGAAAACAATTTCATGCTATTTTTCACATTGAACCACCAAATAAATAAATAAAAAAAAATTAGAGGGGGACAAAAACTTAAAACTTTCGTGCTGCAATGGACGTGTTTGGTGTTTTGTTTTGTGCAGGAGATGCTGCAGAGCTCTCCAGCAGCGCTGCCGCCGGCCTCCAACCCCCCTGCGGGCATCGTGGTGCCCGCGGCCACTCTGCCCCCTGGCAACCTGGCCATGGGCACTGGCAGCAGCTCGCCTGCCGTGCCAGGTAGGCAGGGCAGGGGAGGTGTGGGCAGGGGGCACTCTGGGGGTTTGGGTGCCCCCACACGTGTTTTTTGCCATAGGTGGAGCCTTGTACCAGCCCGTGACGATGGTGACGTCGCAGGGCCAGGTGCTCGCCCAGGCCATCACCCCTGGCGCCCTGCAGATCCCCAATGCCCAGGTAAGGCCTTGCCAGCTCCACTTTGGCACTGCAGCAGGCAGAACCCCCCCATTTCTCCATAAATTCAATCCTTGGAGTGTCTTAAATTTTTAATTAGCAAGAAACGTTGATTAAACCCATCTGCCAGGTGCCTTTGGGGTGCCTAACGAATTATAGCAATGACCTAAGAAGTTATAACAGTGCTTATGTTATTGTTGTAAAATATTACAGCATATAATAATAATGTACATAATATTATTTAGTGCAACATATAACAATATATTTACAATATACATATATATATATATACAATAAACATACATATATATATGTAACAATATCTGTTATTTGTAATGTGTGATAGAACATGGTATTTTATTCTATATGCTTTGTTACATACTGTGCATTGTACATATTCCATATTTATACTTTATATTAATAAATATATATTGGATAGGATAGGATATTAGATAGATAGATAGATGGATAGATGGATAGATAGATAGATAGATAGATAGATAGATAGATAGATAGATATCATGGCTGATATTGCTATTATTGCTGATATCTATCTATCTATCTATCTATCTATCTATCTATCTTTTATATATATCTATATAGATATATAGATATATATAATCTATATATGGATTATATATCATATATATAATCTCTATATAGATTATAGATTATAGATTATATATATGTAGATATATAGATATATAAATAGATTTATCTATCTATCTATATATATTGATATATATATATATATATAAATATATATATCTATATAGATATATATATATATTTTAATCTATATCTATATCTATATCTGTATAAAAATAGATATTATTGCTGATATATTACAGATCTGGGATCACTGGCATTGCCTGTCCAGCACAGCCATCATGGCACTTGTGGGAAAGGCTCATTTTTAGGTCTTCCTTTCTGTATTTGGGGATATTTTTCAGCCATTTGCTCTGGTTTTATTCCTTTTTTTTCCCCCCTGACATTGCAATGAGTTAAGCAATGATCCCTGCATTCTTGCAGTGAGACAATGATTTGGAGCAGAGCTGGAATTATTAGCACAGCTTGTCCATGAGCTCTTCCCAACCCCAGGAATTTGGAAAATAAAAATCCCTTCAATTTCTGTGACACTGCTTCCTGGGGGCAGAGCAGCAGAAATTCACCCCCATTATTCCTGAAATGCCCCATTTTAATTGCAGGAGCTTCTTATCAAACAATCAATAAACAGCATTTTGAAAAGAGGTGGCACCTCCCTGGCAGTTTTTTTTTTTTTGCCTGTGCAATGCTTAAAAATTCTCTTTCTATAATATCTCTCCATTGCAGGTTTAAATCTTGCAGCAAAACCCTCTGTGGTGGGAAAAACATGTGCACAGGGAATATTGGGGCAGGGAGAGAGCCTGGACAAGCACCTTTGGATGCTCTTCCTGTGCCACTGGCATGATTTATTCAGCTGCAGCCCAGGGGAATCACAGGGACCTGCTGGCCTGATGTTTAATTCATCCAGGAGAAGTGTTTTGATGAAGACTTGGGGAAAAAAAAAATCCCTTTTTAACTCAAGTGCTTAGATTTCAGTTTGGTTCCTGAATCCTCATTAAAACTCATCTTGTAGCAAGATGCTTCTTTTTCATTTCTGGGGGGCAAAAAAGCAAATTTTGGTTCAATGGGCATGTCCCTTCTTGTGGTGGAAATCAGCTGGGTGAGGAATATGGGTTTGCAAGGGAATTGATGAGTGGCAGGGTTTTTTTTAACTTTCAGTTGAGAAAATCTTTTTATGAGGTTTGGAGTATTTTAAATATATTTTTTTCAGGTAAAAGTGTTTTCCTCCTAAAGCACACATTGAAATTGGTCATGGTGTCATCACTACATGCCCCAACAGTGCCATTACCCCTTGCAAAGCATTGACAAAAAAAAAATTGGTATAAAAAATACAGATCCTGGGAGAAAATCTGCATTTATGCAGATTTAGTGGAGCAGGAAATGGGTTTTGGATGCTCCTATAAGTGCTAGGTTTTTATCACTTATCCCACTCCCATTTTGAGTTGGTTCTGCTCATTTTTTGGGTTGCCCATCACCATTTTCAAGCAATTCTCTCCCCATTCCTTTTGCCCTGACAGGTGAACCTGGATCTCACCTCCCTCCTTGATGGTGAGGACAAGAAGTCCAAGAACAAGCGGGGGGTCCTGCCCAAACATGCCACCAACATCATGCGCTCATGGCTCTTCCAGCATCTCATGGTGAGCACCTCAGCCACCAAAACACCCTGAAACGTGGGGAAAAAAGGACAAAAAGTCCAGAAATCCTCAAATCCAGGTGGTGAATTGTCTGAATGTGTGCTTGGAGGTGCAAAGTGGTTTGAATTTTGGGAGTATTTTGGGAATTACCATTGTCACTGCAGGTGGGAAAAAATATTCCCTTAAGGCAAGAAGAAGCACACAAATCTAGAAGGGGACTCCTGGGAGTTTTTGAAGATGGATAATTGAGCATTTTTTTGCAGTTAACAGCTCCAAAATATCCTTTTCTAGCAAGCTGGAATGTGAGAGCTGCTCACAGGTAGGGTTGTAGCACATCAGCCGCCAGTCAAAACACAGAATTGCAAACTCACCCTGATTTGGGGGATTGGAGATGGAAGATGGAGGGAGCTTAGATGCAAACTGGATATTTTTGTGCGTGAAGAGTTCTCTCTCATCAGCAGGGCTGGGAGAAGGGCAAAAAGCCAAAAATCCCATATTTTTTCCTGCATAATTCTGCCAAGAAATCACTTGGAAACTGAAACTGGTAGCAAAGTCTGGCTCTCCAGGAAGATAGAGTGGTGGGAGATCCCCAAGGCATCAGTAATGCAGAAGGTAACAGCTCCAAGAAGCAACTTGTGGAAAAATCAGCCAGGACATGAAGCAGCAGCAGCAGAACTTCCCAGCCTATTTTTAAAATTGAAAATTCTGGATTTATTACAATGAGGACAAGAATGTTGCTGTGTCGTGCATCTTCCGTGTTTCTGGAGGGCACAACTGCAGATTTGCAGGCACAAAAAGGATGTTAAAGACCAGAAACTGCAGAGCAATTTTCTGCCAAGTGCTAGGAGAATCACATAGTTTAAGATTTCCAAAATGGAATTGAAAAATTGAAAGAAATTATTCTGCTGGATGGTTGGATCTTTGGTCTCAGCCTGGTCCTTATGGTCAGAAGAAATTTGGGCTTTCCCATGAGATTTCTCCACCTGGTGTCAGAGATTATGTGGTTTTTAACCAAAAATTCTCATCATTTTGCTGGAAGTTTTGTAGCACCAGCAGGAGGAAAGAATGCTGGAAATAATACACCAAAAATGGGATATTTCTGCCCAAAAATGGTGATTTTTAACCACTGAGGCCCAAGCAGGAAGTGAATCTTCAGTGTGCATTGACTTTGGGTGGTATTGCCAAGGAAATCACAATTTTGGGGGCTAACAGCTGAAAAAGAAGTAATGGTAATTGTCACTGGCTTGGGGCTCCAAAACATGGCTTTGATAATAATTTCATTTCTGGGGCTGGAAAAGAGCATTTTAGCACATTTGGAAGGAGGTTGCTGAAGCTTTCAATGCTGCTGTTTCCCAGTGCAGATGTTTCAGGGTGTTTCATTGATGTCTCTGACAATAAAGCAGCAAAAAGCTCTTTTGAAGCACAAATCTCATGTTTACCAACAACCATCACCGGAAAATTGCTAGAGTTTAAAAAGCCCCAAGAATATTTTCCTTCAAGGAAAGCATTTGATGGAAAGCCTTGGAAAAGCCCTAAGTGCACCCAAGGAAATCTTGATGCTCTTGAATGCCACCCTTCAATCTTGCATTCAGCAAATGCAAGAAGGACAAAATTTAGGGTGGGAAAGAAAAAAAAAGGCAGGTTTTCATTATTTTTCACTCAGGGATGACATTTTGCATGCAGGGATGCAGTCTGGCTACCCCATCTCTCTTTTTTTCCAGCACCCCTACCCCACAGAGGATGAGAAGAGGCAAATTGCTGCCCAAACCAACCTGACCCTCTTGCAAGTCAACAACTGGTGAGCAGATACTGGTGTCCCACTCAGTCATTTTGCTGGCTTTAGGACATTTTCCACCCTCTTTTGGTGCTGTATAATGCTTTTTTGGGGAGTAACTTGGGTGGTTAAGGCTGATTCTTGGCGTGTCCTGCACAGGGCCGGGAGTTGGACTCAATGATCCTGGTGAGTCCTTCCAACTCAGCCTATTCTGTGATTTTGTGACTCTGGGATTTCTGGGAGATCAGCTCAGTGGTGTTTAGTGTCAGGACTGGTTTGCAAGGTCTCAGTGCCCTCTCCTGGCAAATCCAACGTGCAGCATTCTCCCAACTCAGCAGGAAAAACTAATGCAGAGCCATAATGTGACTGTCTTGGTTTGGAAAGACAGGAGTCTGCTTCTGAGGAAGGCAGGAGCCTCCCCTGAAATGGAGAATTTAAATCCTCCCCACCCCTCTGAATTGCTACAACTTTTAAATTAAGGGGCTCTGAGGCAAAAAATGTGGGAGCAGGAAATAACAGTTCTTTAAAAGGGAAGAAAATAAAAGGATAAAATAAGCAATGCAGTAACTAAACCAACCCTGACAGAGTCAGAACCCAGCCTGACACCCTGTGGGTCAGGGTGTTGGCAGCAGTGCCATTGGAATTGTGGCTCAGCCCTCCTGCAGTGTCAGGGCTGGTTCTGCTGGAGCAGGGATCCTGGAGAAAGGTGCAGTCTCTGCCTCTGAAGATCCAGGGGAAGAGGCAGCTGCTGCTCCTCTGGGGAATCCAGTGGAGAAGCCATGCTGGTGTTCCAGAATCTCCAGATTATATCCAGGCAGGAATGCTTGGCTGGTGTTCCAGAATCTCCAGATTATATCCAGGTAGGAATGCTTGGCTCCTCCCTTTGGGCTCACATCTCCCAATGGGATGCTGTAGCTCTTATCAGCCATGCAGGGACATTCAATAGCTGTTATCAGCAATGTCCCCTCCCGAGGGAGGTGTGAATGTGGTCACTCAAAGAGAGAGATAAGGCAAACTGCCCACTTGACAAAAGACAACTGCCACACAGACGGTAATGGAATTCATCTTGCCTTGCAATCTGGGACAGTGGCATAGGCAAATAAACAAACCCCCAGCTTTTTGAGCCATGAAGCTGCTTTCTTAAAGTATTGTCTTGTTATTATTATATTGCAACCCATTGATTTGCCATAGCGTTGTGTTGACTTGGTGCTGGTGCAACAGCTCTCACTCACTGCAGTGCTCTCTCTTTCCCATGGAAGGTTCATTAACGCCCGGCGGCGCATCCTGCAGCCCATGCTGGACGCCAGCAACCCGGACCCAGCCCCCAAAGCCAAGAAAATCAAATCCCAGCACCGGCCCACGCAGCGGTTCTGGCCCAACTCCATCGCCGCCGGCGTCCTGCAGCAGCAGGGGGGCAACGCAGGGACAAACCCTGATGGTAAGGACAAGCCCCAGAGTGGCCCTGCCCTTCTAGGCCATGCATTAATTGTGGACTTAATTGGTAATTTCTAGAGGCCTTTATTGAGCTGTGGGGAAACACAAGAGGTTCTTGCAAGAAGGTCCTTCCAGTTGGCCACCAGAATGATGATCACCCACTGTGGGGCATGGCCTGGGTCAGCTCCTGAGCAGCTGGGGAAGGGAGAGAGGGGATATGTGGAAAGGTGGAGATGAGAAGACAGATTGAGACAAAATGGGAAGAGAGAAGATGAAGATAGATGATGAAAATGAAGAGAAGAATAGAGAAGGTGATGGTGATGAAGAGAGATGATGAACAAAGAACAGATGAGGAAAATGAAGGGAGAAGATGAAGAGAAGGTGAAGAGAGCAGAAATGAACATACGCCAGACGAGATGAAGAGAAGGAAAGGTTGGACTTCAGAGAAGATGAAGAGAAGACCTGCCCAACCAATTTGGGCATCTACTTGCTCAGAACTAAGGTTTCCTGTTATTTAATGATGCATTAGCTAAAAAAAATTAAAGACTGGACCTTGGGGAGTGAGTGGGGTAGGTGGGACACCCCATGGGTGAAACTTTCCAAGCTTTTCACTTGAGTTTTTCTTGGTTTATGCCCTTTTGTCCTTTCTGTGTTAGCTGGGGAGTCCTTATTTCTGTGCTTTTAATTTCAGGCTCGCTCAGCATGGACAACCTCCAGCCCCTGTCATCAGCCACTGCCACCATGGCCATGCAGCAGGCGATGCTGGCAGCCCACGACGACTCCCTGGATGGCACTGAGGAAGAGGAGGAGGATGAGGAGGACGAGGACGAGATGGAGGAGGAGGAGGAAGAGGAGGAAGAGCTGGAGGAAGAGCCTGGTGGCCTCCCAGCAGCACCTGGTGCTGACCTTGGTTTGGACCACAGTGACTCACTGGAATAGCTCCTCCTGCACCCTCCCAAATCATTGACAGCACCAGATACAAAATTCCCCCCAAAATGCAAAAAAAAAAAATAAAGGCAAGAAGAAGAAATTAGTGAGAAAAAAGCAAACTGGCAGTGCTGGCAGAGGCCCTGGCTGCCCCAGGAGCACAGGGACCACCATGGCAGCGCCCAGAAGTGGACACACGTTTACAAGGCACATATTGTGGCCAGATTAATCTTTTATTTCAGGTTTTGTTTTTCTTTTTCCCTTCATTTTTTGGTAAGCAAAAGCATTTTTAGGGAAAGTTGTTTTCCCCATGTGACGCTCGGATGCTGGGGGGCAGTGCTGGGTGGGCCACTGCGCCCATCCCTTGGATTTCTTGGTGCAAAGAAAAGCCAAACCAGCCCCAGGACTTGATGCTTTTTGGATTTTTTTCCCCCAGAAAGGTCATTCACAGGCATAAATACTGGCATGGAGGGGGAAGAAAAATAATCAGCGAGTGCAAATTCTGCTATATCCAAGGAGGGTTTGGTGCTCCACTCGTGGGATTGCCCAAACCTCCCAACTTTGGCCCCAATGCTGAGGCTGCTTGGTGACTCTGGACACAGTTTTCTGGAAAAGGGAGGAAATTCCTCCAAATCCTTTAATTTATATGCTAAAACCTCTGCTGAATCTGGAAAAAATCCAGCTTTCCCCATTCTTGTCTTTAAGGGCCGAGATTGGAGGCAGAGTTGGCTGCCGGAAGTAAAACTTTTCCAAAGGCATTTTGGCACAGAGTTAGTTAAAAATGGGGGGAAAATTGGTTTAAAAAAACTCAAGATTTCACCCAAAATTGAATGGTGATGTGCAAGACTCACCTGGGTGGAAGGAAACAAAGTATTGTTGCTTAAAAGATGATTTCTCCCTGGTATTGTCCCTCCACATGGAAAAATGGAGGAGCTTTAGCCCCATGGGGGAGGGCAACTGCCAAAAAACCCTGTATTTTGGGTTTTTTAATTTTAAATGCTAGCAAAAGGGTGGATTCGCCTTAAAATGTGGCATGGGAGGAAATGCAAAAGCAAACCAGGGCAAAAATAAAAGGAATTGTCTTCTGCAGGTTCCTGCTCTAAATGTGAGATTCTAGGAGAAGGATCATTTTCTTGGAGGCTTTTTGCCCATATTGTCCTTTTTTTTTTCCTGGCTCTTGAAGAGTTGACAAAAGAACCTGAACAAGAGCTGGGATTAAAAGAACAAGTGATGCAATGGGCAGAAATGCCTATTTTTGGATACTGATCTGGCGTGAATGTAATCTGTAATTTCATAAAGGATTCATTGTAATTTAGTATTAATTCCTGGCCATTTATTATAAAGTGCTACAAGATGAGGGGTCGCACCTGTATTTTCTTGGCAGCTTCTTCCTTTGAGTGGAGAAGACCCAAAATGCAGGAATAACCCCCCAAAATGGGCAAAACTCCCCCCATAAAACTAATTTACCCCCAAAATGGGTGGATGGATCCAAGTTGGTAATTGAGTGATGTGGAGAAAATTAGATTTATACTTCCAAAACTGATGGTCCACCAAAAATTAAAACTTTCCCCCTCAAACAAGCACCAATGGGATTTTGCCCACTAATGAATGATGAATACCCCAAACCAATGATACACACCCCAAAATGAGCTGTTCTCTCCAAAAATGTGTGATTCTCCCCCAGAAGCTCCCCCAAAGTGTTCCAGACAACCCCAAAATGAGTGATGGTCTCCAAAAATGAGGGATGCTCTTCAGAATCAAATGATGACCCAAAAGGGGCTAATTTCTCCCTGAAATAAGTGATTCTCCCCCAGAATGGGTGCTCACCCCAAAAGGAGTTGTGTTCTCCATAAATTCTGCCCCAAAATGAGTGACATGCCCCCAAAGGATGGTGTCCCAAACTGCTCCTTCTGGAAATGAGTATGTCCTCCCAAAATGACTGAATTTGCCCCAAAATGGGCAATACTCTGCAAAAACGAGCAACAACCCCCAAATTAGGCACTCTTCCCCAAAATTAGTGACAAACCTCAAAACAGAGCAATTCTTTCCCAAATGGAAGAGATGGAAGCCCCTCTGTCCCTTAATGAGCCATTCCTTAATAATGGATTGATTTTTTGGGTGATGTTTGCACAATTTTTAGCAGAAAATGGGATCACGGAAAAGTGAAAAAATGGGAAAAATCCCCAAGAATGGAATTTAATCTGAATTTTGCCCCTCTGATGGTGGCAGCTGCAGCCAGCAGCTCGTTAGCCAGAAGTTTGTGTTTTTTAGTGATCCCAGAATATTCATGTTGGGATTTTTTTGCTTAAAAATATCATTTTCCTATCAAAAAGCTGCAAAGCGCCGCCAGGAGCAAGGGGAGACACAGACACTGGACACCAGTTGCCTAATTAACGTCAGGAATTCTTTATTCCCAGCTGTGCAAAGGGGGAAGTGCAGGGTGGGGCAGCCACGGGGGGGTGACCCTTTTTCCTGGGGTTTGGCCCCGCTTTGGAGGCGCCGGGGTGGGAGTGTGGGGGCAGCACCGCGTCAGGTCGGGCAGAGCACTGCAGAGAGAGACACAGAGAGAGAGAGAGAGAGAGGGGCTGGGGCACTGCACGGGGGCACCCAGGGTGCAGGGAGGCAGGAGAGAGCACAGGGATGCACAGGGGGGTGGGGTGAAGCATGGAGGGGCACTGGGATGCAGGAGGATGCATTGGAATGCATGAGCGAGCACAGGGATGCACAGGGATGCAGGATGATGCATTGGAATAAAGGAGGATGCACAGGGGTGCAGGAGGATGCACAGGGATGCATAGAGATGCAGGAGGATGTACAAAGATGCATTAGAATGCAGGAGGATGCACTGGAATGCATGAGCAAGCACAAGGATGCACAGGGATGCAAGAGGATGTACAGGAAGGCACAGGGGGGTGTGGGGAAGCATGGAAGTGCATTGGGATGCAGGAGGATGCACTGGAATGCATGAGCTAGCACAAGGATGCACAGGGATGCACATGGATGCACAGGAGGGTGGGAGAAGCATGGAGGTGCATTGGTATGCAGAAGGATGCAGGAGGATGCATTGGTATGCAGAAGGATGCAGGAGGATGCATTGGAATGCAGGGAGATGCACAGGGATGCATGAGAAGGCAGGGGTGCACAAAGATGCATGAAGATGCACTGGAATGCAGGAGGATGCACAGGGATGCACAAAGATGCAGGAGGATGCATTGTGATCCATAAGGATGCACAGGGATGCACAAGAATGCACTGGAATGCATGAAAATGCACTGGGATGCATGAGGATGCACTGTGATCCAGGAAGATGGATCCAAACATGCACAAGGATGCAGGAGGATGCACTGGAATGCATGAGGATGCACAGGGATGCAGGAGGATGCACTGTGATCCAGGAGGATGCACAGGGATGCAGGAGGATGGACAGGGATGCAGGAGGATGCACAGGGATGCAGGAGGATGCACTGTGATCCAGGAGGATGCACAAGGATGCAGGAGGATGCACAAGGATGCATTGCAATGCAGGAGAATGCACTGTGATCCAGAAGGATGCACAGGGATGTAGAAGGAAGCAATGGAATGCAGGAGGATGCACAGGGATGCAGGAGGATGCACAAGTGTGCACGGGGATGCACAAGAATGCACAGTGCAATGCTGCATGAGGGTGCACAGTGACACACAGGGCTGCACTGGGCTGCATGTGCATGGACAGTGGTGCCCAGGGGTTGCACAAGGACAGGAGTGAGCACAGGGACAGCCAGGAGGGCACAGGGACACAGGAGTGTGCCCCACATGCACAGGGGTTCAGGAGCAGAAAGGCTGCACGAGTGTGAACAAGGCACCTGGGCACATGAGGGTACAGAAATGCTGCAGGAGGCCGCACACGGGATGCAGCAGGAACATGAAGGGGATGCACAAGGGATGCACACACAGAGCTGTGCACAGCAGGAACATGAAGGACACACGAGGACTCAGGAGGATGCACAAGAGATGGACAAAAGGGGTGTGGGAGATGCACAGGGATGCACAAGGACACCCAGGAGATGCCCAGATGGATGGGGATGCCCAAGGGACACACAAAGGATGCAGTGGGAGGCAGGAGAATGCAAAAGGATCTGTGGGGGAGGCCCAGAGCTGTGGAGGAGCTGACTGAAGGATGCACGAGGGGCAGGAACAGGAGCAGGTACCTTTGAGGATGTAATCCGTGAGCAGAGTGGGCACCTTCTCGTTCCCCTCCTTCATGGCAAACAGGACTGTGGGGGAGAACAAAGCTGTGAGCCTGGTCCTGCTGCCCCCCAAATGCCCCTTTCCCCCCCCCAAACCAGCCCCACAGCTGCCATACCATTTCCCCATACAATTAATGCGGCAGACCTGGGAACACCCACACAAAAAGGACCAAAAAGGAATTCCATCCCCATTAGCCAACCTGTG
This sequence comes from Melozone crissalis, assembly GCF_028551555.1. Classification (NCBI taxonomy): domain Eukaryota; kingdom Metazoa; phylum Chordata; class Aves; order Passeriformes; family Passerellidae; genus Melozone; species Melozone crissalis. Next base: position 2,194,093 of record NW_026535896.1, on the reverse strand, counting down.
CCAGTGCAGAATGGGTGATTTACCCCCAAACCAACCCTGGTATAAGGAGCATAAACTGGGGGAGGTGTTGGCTGCCAACCAGCTGTGCTGCAGTGATGCAAACCAGGGATTTTCCCCACCAGGTGGGTTTATTGCAATGATAATGCACCTTAAACTGCCCATGATGCAAAAAATCCCCCAAACTTTTGTGCTGCAATGATACCCCAAACTGCAGCCACTGAAGCAAAGCAAAATGTGCCTTTGTGTCCCCCAAAACATGTGATGCTGACCCAAACCAGCAGCTTGAATGGATACTCACTGTTGGTGAGCATCTGCAGGTCCTCAACAGAGGGTGGTGAGCCCTTCTTCTCATAGGGAATCACCGTGTTCAGGTACTGCAAAAACAAAAGCCACCCCAAAAACCACCCCAATGGCACAAAACTGCCTGGTTTCTGCACTGTCTTGAGACAAATTTGTGGAAAATTAGAGTATTTCTGCAAAATTCCTGCAATTGCAGTTAATTTGCAGGTATTTTGAGGAGTCCTGAACTAACTGGGTGCTGCAAACTCCACCCAAATCCATCCCTTCTCAGGCAGGACTTTTTGGGGTGAAAACAGGTAATTTTTTCAAGAGGGGTTGGGGTTTTTTCACCAGGGTGTAGGGGATGGAGCAGGGTTGTAAAATGAAGAAAGATTTTAACAGAGGGTTTGGGGATGCAGGGGAATGGGGAGATCAGGGAGGAGGAATGAAAACAAACAGATTTGGGCAATTTTGGGGTGGGAAAAGGGCACCTGCTTCTCGTTGGTGGTAGGGCCAAAGGTCTGGCGCAGGCCGGAGTGCAGGATGCTGGAGATGCCCTCCATGCTGAAGCGCTGGGGACACAACCAGGTGTCACCCTGTCACCTCCCAGGGCAGCGACATCAGCCTGGCACCTCCCCTGCCACCAGCAGCCCCACAACCCCCTGCCTCCCACATCCACACCCTGCCCAGATCCCTGCACCCTGCTCCACAACCCCCCCCCCCCGATATCCCTTTGTGTCCCTGCTCCAAGTGCCCCCGTCCCTGCATTCCCCCTGTCCTGTGTCCTTCCTATGCCCGTCTGCCCCATACTGTCGCTATTCCCATCCCATTATCCCATCCCATCCCATCCCATCCATTATCCCATCCCATCCCATTATCCCATCCCATCCCATCATCCCATTCCATTCCATCCCATCAATTGCCTCGCCCCCATGTCCTTCTGCCCCACCCTGTCACTATTCCCATCCCATTATCCTATCCCATTATCCCATTCCATCCCATCCCTTCATCCCCATGTCCCTCTGCCCCACCCTGTCACTATTCCCATCCCATTATCCCATCTCCTTCCATCCCATTCCATCCCATTATCCCATCCCATCCCATCCCATCCATTGCCTTGCTCCCATGTTGCCCTGCCCCACCCTGTCAATATTCCCATCCCATCCCATCCCATCCCATCCCTCATCCCCTTGCCCCACCCTGTCCCCACTCCCCCCTGGCCCCGGGTCACCCCCCTCCTGTCGGTGCCCCCCCGGTGCCCACCTTCCGGGGCATGCTGCCGCCGCGCTCGGAGCGCGCCCCTTGCAGGCTCAGCCCCTTGTCCCTGCGGCGGCGCCGGGCGGCCTCTCGCTGCTCTCGCTGCTCGCCCTGCACGGCCAGCAGCGCCCCGATGAACGCCGTCTTCACCTCCTTCTCGAAGGCCAGCTCGTCCCGCCGCGCCAGCTGCGCCACCAGCTCGGCCGAGAGCGCCCGGCTCGCCGCCTCCGCCCGGCCCGCGGCCGCCAGCAGCTCCCGCGCCGACAGCCGGCCCAGCCCTGCCCGGGCAGAGAGCCCTGCTGACCCGGGACATCCTGAACATCCACCCCAGCCCTGCCCGGGCAGAGAGCCCTGCTGACCCGGGACATCCTGAACATCCACCCCAGCCCTGCCCGGGCAGAGAGCCCTGCTGACCCGGGACATCCCTGAACAGCCGCCCCAGCCCTGCCCGGGTACAGACCGGGACATCCCGACAGCCGGCCCAGCCCTGCCCGGGAAGAGAGCCCTGCTGACCCGGGACATCCTGAATATCCACCCCAGCCCTGCCCGGGAAGAGAGCCCTGCTGACCCGGGACATCCTGAATATCCACCCCAGCCCTGCCCGGGCAGAGAGCCCTGCTGACCCGGGACATCCTGAATATCCACCCCAGCCCTGCCCGGGTACAGACCCCTGCTGACCCGGGATATCCTGACAGCCGGCCCAGCCCTGCCTGGCACAGATCAGCCACTGTCCCGGGATATCCTGAACATCCACCCCAGCTCTGCCTGGGTACAGATCCCTGGTGTCCCAGGATATCCCCAACAGAGGCTGGAGGGACTTACAGCCCGTCTCGTTCCACCTTCCAGGGACACCTTCCCCTATCCCAGGCTGCTCCAAGCCCCAATGTCCAACCTGGCCCTGGACGCTCCCAGGGATCCAGGGGCAGCCCCAGCTGCTCTGGGCACCCTGTGCCAGGGCCTGCCCACCCTCACAGGGAACAATTCCCAATTCCCAATATCCCATCCATCCCTGCGCTCTGGCAGTGGGAGCCATTCCCTGTGTCCTGTCCCTCCATCCCTGTCCCCAGTCCCTCTGCAGCTCTCCTGGAGCCCCTTCAGGCCCTGGCAGGGGCTCTGAGCTCTCCCCAGAGCCTTCTCCCAGCCTGTCACCCCAGCAGAGGAGCTGCAGCCTTTGGGGCATCCCCGTGGCCTCCTCTGGACTCGCTGCAGGCAGTGCCATGCATGGGGAAAGGAGGGAATGCCTGGTGCAGTCAGGGACACCCCAGTGCAGTCAGTGAAACACACACTGCAGCCAGTAAAATGCATCTCGTGCTCAGTGAGATGGGCTCTGCATTTTCTGAGACAGAAAGAGATAAACCCAGAGTGCAATTACTGATATGCTCAGAGCCATAAACGATGTGCCCAGAGCAATTAAGGGACTTCTGGCACCATTAGTGACATGCAAGGTGCACTCAGTGATACTCACAGTGCAATTAGTGACAGGCAGGCTGTGATTAGTGACATGTATGGTGCAATCATTGACATGTGTGGTGCAACCATTGACATGCATCGAGCAACTGGTGACATGTACGGTGTGATCATGGACATGCATGGTGCAATGAGTGACATGCACAGTGCAATTAGTGACATGGTATGATCGGTAAGCTGCACAGTGAGATAAAGAGCAGAGCAATGAGTGAAGTGCCTGGGCCTGTTGGTGACACAGCCCACGCCAGCAGTGACAAATCTCACGTGCGTGGAACCCCCATGCAGAACACAAAGGCTGCTGGTGACCCCCACGTGCCTTTCCACACCAGAAGCCACATCCCTGTGTTCTTCACAGTTTTTGCCAAGAGCCCTTCTGGCCAAATCCCAGAGCAAGCCAGCACTGAGGCCTGGAGAGACTCAGTTGTCCAATTTGGTTGGAATTGTCCCCAAAAAGTGACTGGCCTGGGCTTTGCTGGCTGTACCTTCGTGGGAGCAGTTGTTGTTGAGGGCAGGGGAGAAAGCATGCAGCTCCCGCAGCACGATGGGCTCCGTGCCCCCACCACCACCTTTGCCTTCAGCATCAGCCTTGGTTTCTTCCTCTTCTTCCTCCTCATCCTCCTCCTCCTCTTCCTCTTCACCCTCGGGGTCAGCCTCGGGGTCGGGTGAACTCTGCATGAGCTCCTCCAGCTCCTCGATGACCTGTGGGGCGTCAGGGACCTCCATGTGCACCTGCAACTGTCCTGCACCCTGCACCCCACACCTGCATCCTTCCTGCACCCTGCACCCCACACCTGCAACTGTCCTGCACCCTGCACCCCACACCTGCATCCTTCCTGCACCTTGCAACTCTTACATCCTGCACCCACACCTGCATCCTTCCTGCACCCTGCACCCCACACCTGCATCCTTCCTGCACCCTGCACCCCACACCTGCATCCTTCCTGCACCTTGCATCCCTCACATCCTGCACCCCACACCTGCATCCTTCCTGCACCTTGCACCCGACACCTGCATCCTTCCTGCACCCTGCAACTCTTACATCCTGCACACACACCTGCAACTGCCCTGCACCTGCTCCCTGCACTCCTGCCCTGCACCCACATCTGCAACTGTCCTGCACCTTGCATCCCTCACATCCTGCACCCCACACCTGCATCCTTCCTGCACCCTGCAACTCTTACATCCTGCACACACACCTGCAACTGCCCTGCACCTGCTCCCTGCACTCCTGCCCTGCACCCACATCTGCAACTGCTCCCTTCATCCTGCATCCTCCATCTGCATCCTGCTCCCTCCATCCTCCATCCTAATCAGCATTCTGCATCCTCCCCTCCATCCTGCATCTGCATTCTGCTCCCTTCCTCCTGCATCAACACCTGCATTTACATCCATCTCTACTCTGGGTCCTGCACCTGCATCCCACACTCCCACCCACACCCAAATCCTGGGGATTTGCACCCACATCTAAATCCGCATCCTGCACCTGGCTGCATCTGCTCTCTGCACCCACCTCCTCCTCCTGCATCCTGCAATTGCACCTGCATTCTCTATCCTGCATCCACACCCTGCTACTGCCTCCACATCCCCCTCACCACATCTGTACCCCGCATCTTGCACCCCACATCTGCATCCTACACCCCACACCAGCACCTGCAGCTGCCTCCCACCTCGGCCCCCCACACTTCCATCCTTCCCCCCACGCCCCCCATTTTGTACAGCAGCACCCACAGCCCACCTCCCCACGTGCACCCAAATCCCTCCTCACCCCCACAGCCCACACTTCTGTCTACATCCACATTCCAGGTCCTGCATGTCTCACCCCAAAATGTTGGGATTTGCCTTTTTCTCATGCTTTCAGCTCATGGCCATGGGCTGAGGTGGCCAAGCCTGGCTTTGGGAGGCCATGCAGGGCTCCAGGTGCCCCTGGGTACCTGCTCAGCTGTCAGCAGCGGCTCCTCATTGATCCCAGAGTCCTGCTCACTCCTCTCAGTCAGCTCCTCCTCCTCTTCCTCCTCCTCCTCCTTCCCACCGAGCTGCAGCAGACACAGGCTGGGCAGCCTTGGTGGCACCACAGGCCCAGCCTGGTGTGGGCATGGCCCCAGCAGGGACAGCCCCACAGCCCTGGCATGGGCACAGCCACAGCCTGGCACGGGGGGACATGGGGGGACATGGGGACATCGAATGGGACACGCTGGATTGAGGGTATTGCATGGAGATGCTGGATGGGGGTGTTGGATGGGGCTTTGGGCAGGGATAATGGGCAGCTCTGGAGGGGGAGGTGTTGCAGGAGATGGACGGAGATGTTGGACAGATCCTGGATGGAGATTGCAGGATGGAGCCATGGAGTAGGGAGAAGTCAGGGAGAAGTCCAGGTGTGCTGGATGGAGGTGCTGGATGGAGAGTGAGGCTGGACATGCTCGGTGGAGACACAGAGGATGCTGGAGATGAGGGCTGATGGGGCTGAATGCGAGAGGTCTGATGGAGACACAGGGTGGGGACACCAGGTGGGGACGTGGCAGAGGGGAACACCACCAGAGAATGGATGGATGGATGGATGGATGGATGGATGGATGGATGGATGGATGGATGACGGATGGATGGATGGATGGATGGATGGATGGAGATGTTGGGTGAAGAGGCATCTGCTTTTTCCCCATCTTCACCATCTTTTTTCACCTTTTTAGCAAAAAACAACCCAAGAAAGTTATCTTCTCTTCCCCCTTCAGCAACACATCCAAATGGGTTCAATTCCATGGATATTGGGACATTTTCACAACCCCAACAGCAGCCATTGACAGCACAAATTTACTAGAAATGAAAACCCATTTTCTACCCCAAAACCACCCACCCCACCCATGGCATGGGGGCAAACTGGCACAGACCAGGTGCTAAACCAACCCTTTGTGGGTGGTTTGCAATGCATGGTGGTCACTGAGCCTCGGGGCTGACTGACAGCTGTCAGTCACAGCCAGGGGACCCTGCGGGGATGTCACAGCCCTACCTGGGGGTCGGTGCCATCGAGGGCCTCGGTCCCAGGGAGCTGCCAGGGCCGGGGGGAGCCCCGGGGGGCAAAGCCATCAGTGAGAGCATCCCAGACCCTGCAGGAGGTGGGTGGTCAGTGCTGATCCCAAAATGCTGCATCTCAGAGACACAGCCCAAAAATGGCAGGCCAAGATGCTGCAAAACATCCCAAAATGCAGCCCAGAAATATCCCAAAATACAGGCCAGAAACACCCCAAAATGCAGCCCAGAAACTTCCTGAATGCAGCTCAGAAATATCCCAAAATGCTGCCCTGAAACATCCCAAAATGCAGCCCAGAAACAACCCAAAATGCACCCAGAAACATCCCAAAAATACAGCCCAGAAATATCCTGAAATGCAGCCCAGAAATATCCCAAAATGCAGCCCAGAAATATCCTGAAATAACCTCCAAAAATCCCCAAACACCACTGAGATGCCTGAAACATCCCAAAACACCCCAAATGATATCCTAGAAAACCCCAAATGCTGTCCTAGAAGATCCCAAAGCTTCTCAAAACAGCATCATGAAATCCTGCCCTGAAAATACCCCAAGGTACCCAAAAATGCTTCCCCAGCACCTGAGATGCCCCCTAAATGTCATTTTGAAATGTTGCTGTCAAAACACTCCCAAAGGCCACAGCAATGTCCCAAAATGTCTCTAAATGTCCCCAAATGCCACTCAAAAACATCACCACCCTGAAGTGGCACAAAACACCCCAAAATTCTGCCCTGGAATATTCCAAACTGTCCCCAAATGCTCCTCTGAAACACCCCCAAAATGCCACCCTGAAATACCCCCAAAATGTCATGTTCCAACCACCCACTCCCCTCACTGAAATACCCCAGAAATCCCAAAATGTCACTTTTCAACACCTAGAAATACCCTAAAATGCTTTCCTGAAATAGTGACCAAAAGAGGAGAAATTAGAGAAGGAAAAGAGGGGAAAGAGGGGAAAAAAGGAAAGGGGAGAAACAGGAGAAAAGAGAAAAAAGGGGTAAAGAAGAAGATGGCAAAAAGGGGGGAAAGGGGAAGAAGTGGGGGAAGAAAATTTGGGTAAAAGGGAAGAAATGGAAGGAAAAATGAGGAAGAGGGAAAAGAAGAAAAATGGTGGGTAATGGAGAAAGAGGAACAAAAGGGAAGAAAGGGAAAGAGGAGATAATAGGGAATGGGAAAAGAGCCAAAAGAGGAAAAAGGAAAAATCAGGAGAAAAGGGAAATGGAGAAAAGGAGAAAACATAAGAAAAAAGGGAGAATGAGGGGGGAAATGGAGAAAAGGGCAGGGAAAGTAGAGAAAGGGAAGAAATGGAAGAGAAAGACAAAAAATGGGAAAAAATAGCTGAAAAGTGGCAACATTGAGAAAAAGGCCAAAAATGGGAGAAAAGGTCAAAAATGGGGGAAAGGCACAGAAAGAAATTTAAAATTTTCTCCCCATCTCAGGCAAGACCCCCATTTTCACACCAGAAATGGGGTTTCAGTCCAATTAGTGCCACATCAAAATCCTGACAATCACCCCAAAACCATTTGCCACTTTTCCAGCCCCAAAACTGCTCCCTTTTGGGATTTATTTTATTTCCCTTCTCACCAGGGCTGAATTCCCCTTGGAATTACAGATTTCACAAAGGAACACACAAAAAATGCAGATGTCAAATCTTAAATACTTACTTTTTAAACAAAGCACTGCAAATTAGTAATTATCCACCCAAATTTGATTTTATTCCCCCAAATTTGATTTTTTTTTTCCTCTGCTCTTAAAGGACCAGCACCCCACAGGGGCAGGCCAAGACCAGCAGTGATTTTTGAGCTAATTATGGCAAGAAATGGTTAAAAACTCTGGAAATGCATTGCCTGTGAGGCCATGGCCCCTCCCCCAGCTTGCACACAGGGCTCATTCAAAGAAGACTGAAAAAAAAAGCCCTGTTTTGCCCAAAGTGACCCAAAAAAGACACAATAAGTGGCACAAAGCGGCGACAGCGCGGCAGCCCCGGCACGCAGCCAAGCTGCATTTTGCTCTCAAAAACCACGATTTTGTCCAATTGCAAAAATCGCTGCAGCCTCAGTGGGTTTGGGGAAAAAATCCAAACACAAACCAACAGATTTGGGGTTTTTTGGGTTGAATGTAACCCCTTTGCTTGGTGAGAATGAGGGTTAGTGATTTTGGAATAATACAGATTAAATAGATAAAAAATCCACTAGAAATGTGAGAGTGTGAATCATCAGGAGGAAAAAGGCCAAGGATTTGCAGGAAAAAATGGCATTTTGGAACAAAACGAGGTTTTTAATGAAACTGTAGGATTTAACACAAAGGCACAATAATAATTGGGGAGCCCTGGGGGCGGAATTTCACCCTAGGGAATTCGGCCATCCCTTGGCATGGTACAGAAGGGGTCTACTCACACCTTACTCAAGGTTTATGTTCAACCCCTGGGGCTTTCCTTGCACAGACAGAGCTTTGGCTCCTTGCAACGTGGCATGGGACACGCTGCTCTTCCTCCTCATAGGCTGCTACTCCAGGGACCTCACACTGCTACTCCAAGGATCCTACACAGCTACTCCAAGGTGCTGTATGATCACAGCACAGTCCAGGCACTGACTTGCAGGTGATAGGCTCATAGAAGAGCACAAGGAGGTCTAACAGGCAGTGGAGTGATGTTACTCATAAGATACTACACCACTACTCTGAAGTGCTACACAGTCATGCTGTGTGCACGCTCTGGGAAAGGGGAGTGTTTATTGACCCTTACAGGATGCGTGCAGGCTCGAGGGTGGCCTGCTTACAGGATGCTACACAGCTACTCAAAAGATACTACAGGGACACTCAAAAGATACTATGCAGCTACTCAAAAGATTCTACCCAGCTATTCCATGCTGCTGCACTGTGCTGTGATGCAAGGGGCCGAGCTGCACATGGGCTGTACCTTGCAAGGCGGCACGCAGACCCTTACTCACAGCATACTACATGGAGTATGGCGCGGAGCACGGCCATGCTGCGGTGCTGGGAGGTTGCCTGCCCTGTGGGGGGGTTCAGGGTGGGAAGAGGCCCCAGGAGCAGGGGGGCTTTACTCACTCCTCGTCCTGCAGGCGCTCCTCCTCCTCCTGCGCCTGCAGCCGGCCCCGCACGGGCGCCAGGCCCTCGGTGGCGGCGTCGTAGTTGCGGAAGCACACGGTGAGCTTCTCGTCAAACTCCTGCACCAGGTCCTCCATGGACTTGAAGCTCATCATCTCGGCAGAGAAGCTCTCCAGCTCGGCCAGCGCGGGGTCCGCGGGGCGCGGCGGGGACCCCCCATCGTCCGCGGGCCCCTCCTCGAACTCCTCCTCCAGGCTGACCAGCGGCGCCTCCATCCCTCACACGGCTCTGCTGCTGCTGCTGCTGCTGCTGCCTTAGCTGCAGGGACAGGGCACCGTCAGACACCGGGCTACTAACAGGCTACAACAGCCAGCTGCCTGTCAGGCACCGGGCTACTAACAGCTTACAACAGCCAGCAACCCGTCAGGCACCGGGCTACTAACAGCTTACAACAGCCAGCAAACCGTCAGGAACCAGGCTACTAACAGCTTACAACACCCAGCTGCCTGTCAGGCACCGGGCTACTAACAGCTTACAAGGATAACACTGTGGTGTTAGGATACACTGTGGTGTTATCCTAGCTGCCCATCAGGCACTGGGCTACTAACAGCTTACAACACCCAGCTGCCCATTCCCTCACCAGGCTACTAATAGGTTACAACACCCAGCTCCCCCTTCCCTCACCAGGCTGCTAACAGCTTACAACACCCAGCCCCTGTTCCCTCAGCTTGCAACACCCACCAATCCGTTCCCTCACCAGGCTGCTAACAGCTTACAATGCCCAGCTCCCCGTTCCCTGTTCCCTCACCAGGCTACTAACAGGTTACAACACCCAGCGCCCCGTTCTCATCACTGCTGCTGTGCTCACCCAAACCCTGCTGCCAGGGCTGTTCCACAACCAGCAGTATCTCTGTAGTATCCTGGTAGCATCCCAACAGGATGTGCTACCCTCAGAAGAAATATTCTGATATTGTGGCACTGTTCTAGTGGTAATTTATTAATTGCAACAAAGTGCAGACAGTGGTCCAAGCAGGTTAGTGCTACCCTGACAGTTTGTAAAAAATGTGATGCCACTATCCATTTCCCTGAGGTGGGAGTATCTTAGTTGTATCCTCATACCATATAGTCAGATAAATGGTCAGCCCTTTTCTGACCCAGAGATGGGGTAACTGAGAGGGGTTTTAAAACTTTTATTGCATTTTCAGTCTCCTGAGCAGGGTGAGACAATACAGATGTTATAATTCACACCATCACAATCAGAAGCCAACTAATTACAATAATTTCCTAATCACAATACACTATAAGCTTTTCTTGGCCTATCAGCTTCAGCCACCTCTGTTACCCCATCTCTGAGGCAGAAAAGATTTTAATCTCACATTATATCACTGCTAAGCAAGTGGCCTGAAGGTATCAGCAATGTGCTGCCAGTACCCCAAAAATGTGAGTGTTGCCCTGATGGCATCCCAGAATTCTCTTACCATGACCTTTGCTAGTGCCCTTGTGTAGCATCTTGGAAGTATCCTACAGATAAGTGCACTTTACTCCTGAGAGCATCCCACTGCAAACTGACCCATCCTGAGAGCATCCTACTCCAAACTGACCCCTGTCCTGAAAGCATCCTACTCCAAACTGAGCCCTGTCCTGGAGCATCCTACTCCAAACTGAGCCCTGTCCTGAGAGTGTCCTACTACAAACTGACCCTGTCCTGAGAATATCCCACTGCAAACTGACCCCTGAGATCATCCTATTGCAAACTGAGCCCTGTCCTGGGGCATCCTACTGACCTGTCCTGAGAGCACCCTACTGCAAACTGACCCCTGTCCTGGAGTGTCCTACTGCAAACTGACCTATCCTGAGAGCATCCTACTCCAAACTGAGCCCTGTCCTGGAGCATCCCACTGCAAACTGTCCTGAGAATATCCTACTCCAAACTGACCCCTGTCCTGAGAATACCCCACTGCAAACTGACCCCTGTCCTGGAGCATCTCGGGAGCTCTGTGATAATATCCTGGTAATGTATCCTAGCAATGACCCTGTAGTATCTTAGTAGTGCCTCATTAGTAATACTCATTAGCATTAACAATACATTTACAATTAGCCAAGGGATATTTTGGAGTGTTATCCTAATAACATGCTGGCAACATCCTGGTAGTGCCTTTGTGCTACACTGAGAGTATCCTAGTAGCAGCTCAGCATTGAGTAGCTCAGCATTGTTCTAATGTTGTACTAGCACAGGCAGAAATATCCTGATTCTGTCAGGAGCATCCCAAGAGCACTCTGGTGCCCTGATAGTATCACAGTAGTAGATAAGGAGCGTGCTGATAGGATCCTAGTAGTAGTGTAATGGGACCCAGCTGTTATCTCAGTGTGTTGGTGGCACTGTGGTGTTATCCAGGTATTTTACTGCCCTGTATCCACACTGGAAGCAACCTGGACGTATCCTGAGAGGAACCTCGTGTGAGCTGCTCCAGTGGTACCTTCATATGAGTACCTCAGTATCTTAGTAGCAGCCTGATAGTACCTTAGTGGAGCTTTTACAGCACCCCAGTAGCATCCACAGAGTATCCTGAGAGTAGCTTAGTGCCACTCTGCAAGTGCCTCACTGCTGTCTGCAGAGTCCACATCCTAGTAAACTCATGGCATCCCAGCAGCATCTGAGAGCATCTCAGCTGAGTCTTGACAGCATTTCACTACCCACTCAGGAGATTACTGAGAATATCCCAGTAGCATCCTAGCAGCAGCCCCAGAGGAAGCAATGAGTAACTCAGTGGTAAGCCAGGAGCAGCCCAGCACAGGTATCAGCGCCCCAGCTCACTGCCCACCCTGGCCATGCTTCCCTGGGGAGGGCAGCACAAACATCACAGCTCTGGGGCAAACCTGCCCTGAAAGGGATTTCAGTCACACACCCCATGCACGTGTGCCCCACTGGTGCCCCGAGCCCTGCAGCACACGCCCTGTGCATGCACACCCTGCACGTGTGCCCTGCAGGGGAGCCCAGCCCGGCACACACCTGCAGCACACACGGACACACGGACACACAGACACACAACAGGGCCCTGGGCTCCCTGTGAACACGCGTGCCCTGCACAGAGACATGCAAAGCACACACACGGAGCAGTGCATGCGTGCACAGAGTGTCTGCAGACAGCGGCATGTGTGCTGCAGTGGTGCACATGCGCTGGGCTGCACACACGTTCACCCCCACGAGCCCCAGTGCAGGCACACCCTGTCCCATGCAAGTCCTTGCACTCACGCATCCCCACATGTGCAAGCATGCACACCTCTGCAACCATGCATCCGCAACCGTGTCTGTGTGTGCACACCATGCACCCGTGCATCCCCACGTGCAATGCTGTGCACACACACACACACAGAGTGCACCCCAGTGCATGCCTGCATCCCCTCACACACACTGTGCACCACTGCGTGTTGTGCATTCCCACACATGCACCACGGACCCCACAGCAGCCAGCTCCAGGCCCTACACACACCTGCATGCACACACACCTGCACACACACCTGCACATCCACGTGCCTGCACGTGTGCCCCTGCAGCTGCATCTCCACACCTTCACATGCACACATCTGCATGCACACACATCTCCACACACAACTGCACATGCACACAGCCCTACACACACATCTGCACCTGCACACACATCCCTTGCACCCACACATATCCCTTGCACACACATCTGGACATGCACATCCCCTGCACACACATCCCTCGCACACGCTCAGCCCCTAACACGCACATCCCTTGCACACACGCACACCCCTCGCACACACGCACATCCCTTGCACACACGCTGAGTGCTGTGCACACACACATCCCTTGCACACATATCTGCACATGCACATCCCTCACACACACGCACATCCCTTGCACATACGCACATCCCTTGCACATATGCACATCGCTCGCACACACGCACAACCCTTGCACACACGCTCAGCCTTTACATGCACGCACATCGCTCGCACACACATCTGGACACGCACATCCCTCGCACACACGCACATCCCTTGCCCAGACATCCCTCGCACACACGCTCAGCCCTTACACGCACGCACACCCCTCGCACACTCGCTGCGCGCACACGCACACAAACACTCGCACACGGACCCGCCCTCGCCGCCCCTCCCTGCACCGCCCCGCAGGCGCCCCCCCCGCGCCCCCAGGACCCCCCAGGCCGCCCCCGCAGCGTGCGAGCGCACCCCGCTCCTGCACGGCCCCGCACGGCCCCGCACGGCCGCTGACAGCGGCGCGGCCCCGGCCCCGCTCCCCGGCCCTGCCCGCAGCGTCAGCCCGCGGTGCGCTCCAACCCGACACCCCCGCAACAACCCCGTGCGACCCCCGCAAGGACAGCATCGCCCCCCCCATAAGGACAGCATCGCTCCCCCTACAACAACAGCATCGCCCCTGCTCCCCCCGAACCCCGCACCCTCCATCGCCCACCCAGCCCCGCACCCACCGGCAGCCCCGCATCCCGCGCCGCCCCCCCATTCCCGCACCCACCTGAAGCCCCCCCAGCCCCCCTGCACCCCCCCCATCCCCGCACCCACCTGCAGCCCCCCTGAAGCCCCCCAGGCCCCCCCCGGCCCCGCACCCACCTGCAGCCCCGCATCCTCCGCTCCGCTCCGGGGGGTGCTGCGCCCGCACTGCGCAGGCGCGGGGGAGGACCGGTGACGTCACCGCGAAGGGGGATGCGGATGGTGGTCAAGGGAGCCGTGACGTCATCGCTCACCCCGGGGGGGGCTCCGTCCTTTTCTCTGTCCCCAAAAATCCCTTTGAACCCCCCCTCTGTCCATCCATCATTTATACACGCGGGCCTGTGTGTCCCTGACACCGAGGGAGAAAGGGAAAACATCACTGAAATCGTGGAAATGACAATGGGAATTTACAGAGAGGAAATGGAAAAAAAGATTACGTAAAGGTCGAGTCGTATATCCGAAGATCTTTTCTTTTCTAAAATAAAACAATTAAAAATTATAAAACAAAAATAAAGGGAATTAGAAAATAAAAATCCTTTTTCCTCCCCCCCCAAAAAAAAAATAGTAATCACAAGAAATGAGTAGCTTTTTATAATAATTTTATTTCAGCTTTAGATTTTAAAATTTAATAGCAATTTAAAAAATTGCTTTAGATGAATGTTGTCATGTGTGCTGGGGGGTTAGGTTTTTTTTCTTTTCTTTCCTGTTTTTGGAGGGATTTTTTGTTTTGGTTTGGTTTTGGGTGTTTTTGTTTTTGTTTTTGGTTTTGGTTTTTTTTGTTTGTTTCTTTCTTTTTTTTTTTAATCTGGGTTTAGTTCACAGCCAAGTGGAATATGTGGGCTTAAGCTCAGTTTCCCAGATCTCTGCTGCCTGCAGCTGCCTGCTCCTTCTCCGTGCTGGTTTTCCATGCAGCAGGACAGGAGAAAGGTTTCTCCTCTGGCTTATGGCTTCAAGTTGTGAATATTAAGGAAAAAAACCTGAAAAGAGTCTGTGGAATGGTTGTTGTTAAGTTTGATGAAATTTTGCCAAGTCCTGGCTGGAGCCCCGCGTGCTTTGGCTCGGTGCCGGAGAAATCCTCGAATGCCAGAAAGGTTTGGGCTGGGAAGGACAAGGACCCTAAAGCTCAATTTGTTCCCAGGCTTGGACCAAGTTGCTCCAAACCCCATCAAACGTGGCCCTGAGCACTTCAGGGCATGGAGAAGCTTCTGTGGGATGCCCATGCCAGGCCTGCCCACCCTCACAGGGTGGATTCCTTCCCAAAATCCCATCCAGCCCTGCCCTCTGTCATTCCCTTGGTCCTCTGTCCCTCCAGACCCTCATCCCAAGTCCCTTGGGTGTTCCATGTCATGTTAGCCAGGCAGGATCTGTCCTTCTCACACCTGAAACAACAAATTGACAAAATAATGACAATATCCTGCTCAGAGGACAAAATAATGACAGTATTTTGATCAGGGGACCAGATGAGGAAACGTTTGGCCAAACAATGAACGACACTGTCCAGCATTTACAGGAATGAAATTTTCACATTCCTGACTCAACGTGGCAAGGACCAAGGCAGGAGGGTGCATTTTTAGGTACTGATGATTGGGATCTCTTCTGTTCTTTTTCACTTATATTCTCATGTTTGTCTCTCCTTATTGGTGAAAGTGGAGTGGTTCAAACTGAAGGGGATGTAGCTCATTTTGGAGTCTCTGCCCTGTGTCACTGTCTCAAACTCACTGCAGCTGGGCCTTTGGGAGGATTCTGTAACTCATCCCGACCCAGCTCCCCCTCAGCAGCTGCCTCTCCACCCTGCCCCCTGCCTGCCTGGGCACCAGGGAGCTCCTGGAGCTTGTGCCAGCCCTGGGCAGCTGCCACAGCTGCACCCCAGTGTCACAGGCACAGCTGGGGTGCGCTGCCTGTGCCTCTGCTCCAGTGTGGGAAATGCATGGGTAGAAAATCATGGCTAAAGCTGACAGGCCAAGAAACGCTTACAGTGTTTTGTAATTAGGAAATAGTCGGCTTCTGATTGTGATGGTGTGATTGTGACATCGGTATTGTCCCACCCTTCTCATGAGACTGAAAATGGAATACAAGTTTTTAAAACGCCCCTCAGTCACCCATTCCGGGTCAGAAAAGGGCTTGATCCGATGCTCCTCCACAGCAGGAAGGGCACAAAGGATCAGCTCCAAGACGGGATGGATACAGCCAAGGGAAGGTGCCAAGCGGGCTGGGTGGCCCCAGCAGCTGGGGAATGTGCCCAGGAGCAGCTCACTGAGCCACTGGGGAGAATGCTCCCCCGAGACCCACCTGCTCCGTCCCCTCGTGTCTCCCTGTGTCGCCCTCTGTGTGTTCCCCTGTGTCCCTGCTGTGTGTGTCCCCGCTGTGTCCCCCGTGTCCCCGCTGTGTCTCCCCCGTGTCCCCGCTGTATCCCCCCCGTGTCTCCCCGGTATCCCCCCTGTGTCCCCGCTGTGTCCTCGCCGTGTCCTCGTTGTGTCCCCCCCATGTCCCCGCCGTGTCCCCCCTCTGTGTGTCCCCCTCATATCCCCGCTGTATTCCCCCCGGCGTCCCCCCCGTGTCCCCGTTGTGTGTGTGTCCCCGCCGTGTCCCTCCCGTGTCCCCGCTGTATCCCCGCTGTGTCCCCCACGTGTCCCCGTTGTGTCCCAGCTATATCCCCCCCGTGTCCCCCCCCGTGTCCCTCCTCTCTATATTCCCGGTGTGTCCCCGTTGTGTCCCAGCTATATCCCCCCCCGTGTCCTTCCCCGTGTCCCCCCCCGTGTCCCTCCTCTCTATGTCCCCGTTGTGTCCCCCTCGTGTCCCCGTTGTGTCCCCCCCGTGTCCCCGTTGTGTCCCCTCCCTCCCGGGGCCTCTCCGGTCGCGTCCCCCCGAGCTCCGGGCAGTTCCCACGCTCGCGGCTGCCATCGAGCGGCCAAAGCGGGGAACTGCAGCCCGGTGCCCCCGCCGGCGGCAGCGGCCGAGCCCCGGGACCGGCCCGGAGGAGCACCCGGGACACCCTGGCCGAGCACCAGGAACAGCCTTGTCCCCATCTTTTCCGTCCTCCCTCGCTCTGCCCGTGGCTATTTCTCATTTGCCAGCTCTTTGTTTTTCTGCCCAGCTCTCAGATAACCATTTTCCCATTCTTCCCTGTAGCCCCGTGGTATTTCTGCTGTCCCTCTCTCTGGTCTCTTGTCACTGTTCCTTCTGGACCCTGTAGCATGCCACAAGGGTATTTCTTTCACCATCTTTATCCTGTACCCTGTATCTCACTTTGAATTCCTCCTCCTCTGCTCCACCACCTGCAGCCGTTGCCTGTGCAAAGAGAAGTCCTAGCGTTTCTCCTGGGCTTTCATGTGGAAAAAAAACTTTAAAAATTATGGAAATAAAAGGGAAAATCTCGGAAAGGGGGCAGAAAACTTAGAGACAAAGTGGAGAAATGTGGAAATGAAGAGGGAAGACTTGAAAGAGAAAAAACAGAAAGGAATCTTGGAGATAAAAAGTGGGAGATGTTGGAAATGAAGTGGAGGACTTGGAAATAAAAAGGGGAAAGCTAAGAAAGTGGAGCACTGGAAAATAAGGGGTAAAGTTGGGAAAGAAGGTGTAAAATTTGGAAATAAAGGGGGAAATGGGAATTAGAGGAGAAAAAATGGAAAGTGAAGGGCAAAACTGAGGAGGAGAAAACTGGACAACAAATTTTATAGGGAAAATAAAGTAGAAAACCTTGGGAACAAAGTGGGAAAACTCAGAAACAAAGAACACTGCCAGGAAAGCCAGCTCCTCACCTGAAGGAGCTGCTGGATGGCACAAGGACCCCCCAACCTCCCAGAGAAATGGGACAGAAACTCTGGAGAAAGTTTTCTTCTCCTGAGGAACCAGGGTGATGATGTCTTGCAAGCATGAAACAAGCTTTGGATGTTTTTAAAATGAAGGATGTGTTTAAACTCAAGCCTTAACACTAAATTGTC
The DNA here is from genome assembly GCF_028551555.1 of Melozone crissalis. Lineage (NCBI taxonomy): Eukaryota > Metazoa > Chordata > Aves > Passeriformes > Passerellidae > Melozone > Melozone crissalis. The sequence continues at coordinate 2,176,569 of NW_026535896.1, read as the reverse complement.
ACCCTATTTTTTAGTTTCTCTAAGCCTTCTGATGTTTACATTCTTGTAATGAGCTTTATGTAAATAACTTATTCTTTTATGGAGAAGGAGAAATTTGATGGACTGTTGGTTTGTCACCTCATTGGAGAAGTGGCACTGTCACCCTCCAATCCACTGCCACTTTTGGAAATCCATAACTGTTGGAGTCAGAAATTAAAAGCTCTTTTTTTGCCTCGGAAAATCCAGTGTCAGCATCTTTCTGTTAAATAATCTCACTGTGGATCCTCGTGGCACTTTCCATCAGGGGTTTTATTAAAAATAGGAAACATAGGAGTCCAGTTTCCCCCATTTTGGCTGCAGGCCCCAGAAGCTTTCCCCGTGCCACAGCTCGATTCCCACAGCCTTGGCCGTGGGGATGCTGCTGTGCTGGGCTGCTGCTGCTGCTGCAGGGAGCTGGTGGCCGTAGGGTGACAGGGTGGCACAATGGGGGTGGCCAGGGGCGTTGTGGGCTGGTGGCCCTGGCCCCTGGCCACTGCCCAGGACACAGGTGGCTGGGCTGGGGAGCAGGGCCAGTGTGGTGGGGCCCGGCTGCTTCACCTGCAGGATGATCCTCTGCGGCACCTGGAGAGGAGAAATAACACAAAAAAATGAGAAAACACCCTAAATCTGTTGCTTTTTAACCCACAAACTGCTTGAGGTTGGTGTGAATGTGTGAGGAGAAGGGATTCTCCAGCCCTGCCTCCAGAGGGTATGAGGAAGGACAAGAAGAGTCAGATTTGAGGATCTTCAAGAATTTTCCAAACTTAAGGGCTCCAGGATTTGAAGAATGTGCTGCAGAGCTGCCCCTTGCACGGTCTGAACCCCACAAATGGGGGTGTGTGCCCCAAACCCACAAACTGGGAATCTCCGGAGGAAGGTGAAGATCGAGCCAAATAAAAGCTCAAGTATTGGGATCTTTGTCCCCATTCTTCTTCCCCCTTCCCAGAAGAAAGAGCTAAAGAAACAGGACTAAAATAATAGGACTAAAAGAAATAGGAATAAAAGATACGGAATTAAAAGAATTAGCAAAATTAAAATCCAGAGGAATTAAAAAAAAAAACCCCAGAAACAGGACTAAACAAACTAAAAAAAACATCTGTAAACCAGAACTTCAAACCACAGAGCTACAAAAATGTGTTGGGAGAGGATGGAAGTGACCCTGGAGAGGGTGGAAGTGGCCTTGGGGAGTGTGAAGTGGCCTGGGAGAGGGTGGAAGTGGCCCTGGAGTGGATGGAAGTGGCTTTGGAGGGGATGGAGGTGGCCTGGGAGAGGGTGGAAGTGGCCTTGGAGAGGATGGGGGTGGCCCTGGAGGGGATGGAAGTGGCACCAGAAGGGTGGAAATGGCCCTGGAGTGGATGGAAATGGCCCTGGAGAGGATGGAAGTGGCCTTGGAGTGGATGGAAGTGGCTTTGGAGGGGATGGAGGTGACCTCGGAGAGGGTGGAAGTGGCCGCGGAGAGGATGCAAGGGGTCTGGGAGAGGATGGAAATGGCTTTGGAGAGGATGGAAGTGGCCCCAGAGGTGGATGGAAGTGGCCCCGGTGCGGGTCACACCCAGGGGCTGCACTTGCCTGCTGCAGGAGCACGACCTGCGGCGCTGGCAGGGCAGTGGCCGTCACCTGCTGTCCCCGCGGCTGAGCGGGCGCCAGCCCCAGCTGCAGGCCGGGGAACGGCCCGAGGGTCTGCACGAAGGGCTGCAGCAGCGGCTGCGGGGCCAGGGCCGGCTGGGCGCCGCTGGGGCCGATCTGCGGGGCGCTGAGGGAAGGCGCTGCGGGCTGGAAGCTGCCCGCGTCCCGCATGGCCTCGGCCTCCAGCAGCTGCTCGGTGATGCCCGCGGCCCACAGGCACTGCTGCAGCAGATCTACCGCAGCGCCCGCCGCAGCCCCGCCGCCCTGCGGGCAGCCCGGGCCCGGCCCCTCGGGCACCCGCACCGCCCGCCCGGCCAGCTCCGAGCGCGGGGAGGGCTCCTGGACCTGGGAAACGGAGGGAACAGCGAGGGGACTGAGGGGAAACATTGCGGGAAACAGCGAGGGGACTGAGGGGAAAGATTGAGGGAAACAGGGAGAGGGATGAGGGGAAACATTGGGGGAAACAGCGAGGGGGATGAGGGGAAATGTTGAGGGAAACAGCGAGGGGGATGAGGGGAAACATTGGGGGAAACAGCGAGGGGAATGAGGGGAAACATTGAGGGAAACAGCGAAGGGACTGAGGGGAAATATTGAGGGAAACAGCGAGGGGGATGAGGGGAAACATTGGGGGAAACAGCGAGGGGAATGAGGGGAAACATTGAGGGAAACAGCGAGGGAAATGAGGGGAAATATTGAGGGGAACAGCGAGGGGACTGAAGGGAAATATTGAGGGAAACAGCGAGGGAACCGAGGAAAAACACACCGAGGAAATTGAGGAGAAAAACTGAGGAAAAACTCAGCGAGGGAACTGAGGAGAAATATTGTGGGAAACACTGTGAGGGGGGCTGAGGAGAAACATTGAGAAAATTGAGGAAAAACGCAGCGATGGAACTGAGGAAAAACACAGCAAGGGAACTGAGGAGAAAAACTGAGGAAAAACACAGCGGGGGAACTGAGGAGAAACATTGAGGAAATTGAGGGAAAACACACCGAGGAAATTGATGACAAAAACTGAGGGAAAAACACACCGACGGAATTGAGGACAAAACTTGAGGAAATTGAAGGAAAACACACTGAGGGAATTGAGGACAAAACTTGAGGAAATTGACAAAAAACAAACCAAGGGAATTTCATTCCCTTTTCATGGGAAAAAAGCAGCAGCAGGAACTGAGACCTGAAAAATCATGAGCTTTTGGGAAGTTTAATATAAAAAATCCAGTTTTTCTTTAAAGAAAGTGCTTGTGTTACGGAAGTTGTGTGGGTTTGGGCAGGGAGCTGAGTTGTCACTCACCTTCCTCGATCCAGGCAAAAAATCCACCAAGGCCTGAGGATCGCTGAAAAAACAGAAAAAGGTTTAAGGAGGCAGTGCCAGTATCTAATTTAAAAGTTAATGTCAATAAATGCTACAACTAATGGTGGACACACATTTATGGTCCAAAAATTATGTTTTATGACCAATTTAAATGATCAAGTAGGTTCTCAGAGGCCAATTTTTGCCTCCTATATTATTCACACCTTTTTCTCCTTTCCTCCATAATGGTACAAATCCACAATTATTGACAGTTTCATGATCAGAACAAGAAATTAACAATTTGTCAAAATATTGTTTGGGCAGCAAATGGAGCCCTAAATGTAATAGTTCTAGGTAAAATAACTGGAAAAAAGGGTTTATTCCCATTCCATCATTATTCTCTGTACTCTTGGGGTGTTTTCAGACCTTTGGAGGATGTTTTCCACCCATTTCAGGACTTTCCAGCCCTTTTGGAGGACACCTCAGGGGGGGTTTGGCTCTGGGAGACCCAGCCCAGCAGCAGGGAAGCCCTGATGGAGATGAGGGTGGTGGAATCCCCTTTCCCACCCCAAACTTGTGGGACTTACTAAAATACACCTGGGACGCCCCAGCTGTCATTGGCACCTCTGTCAGCTGCAAAGAACAAAGAGAGAATTTGTGTCAGGAGAGCAGGGGGCTGGTGGTGGTGATGATGGTGGTGATGATGATGATGATGATGGTGACCAGACCAGCAGACACCTCAAGAGGAGGCTCCACTACTCCCAAGGGCATCAACCCACAACCAGGAACCTGGAGAAGTTCCAGGATGATTCCTCATCTGTCCATTGGATAGATTTAATTCAAGTACTCCCAGCAGGAGCTCACATTTCACTCTGAAACCCAAACCAGCAGATTTTTGGCTCATTTTCAGCTCACCAAGGGGCACTGGGGCCTTGCTGGCTGTGCCTGGTGTGGGATGGTCCTGGGATCCTCAACACTGGGAGCACCAGGAGCTGGATGCTGGCAAAAACTCACCTTTAACATCTCTAATTTATGCACTTTTATCCCTGAAATTCAACCGTGGTAAAATGGATTTGGAAGGATTTGAGGATTTTCTGATGATAACCTGGAATCAGCACCAGGCCACCTCCTCCTAAACCCCTTTTGATGAGCAGATCTGAGAAACTCTGCTTTTGGTGTTTTCTTTCTTTTCCTCAGATCTGAGCTGGACTTGGAAGTGCAGCAATATGAAACTGCTAATAAAAATCACAGAAAACAAGAAACATCCATTACAACAACAAACTCTACAGATAAAAATATGTTCCACTATCATCCCCCAAAATGATATTGATGAAGATTTCCCCCCTTGTCATTCCCCAGTGGGGGGGATATGTGCATTAAAGTGTTTTGTAGCTACCTTGATCTCTGTGAGAGGAGTTGAGTGAATTAAAGCCAGTGATCCCACATGAGGGATGGCAGCCTCTGACCTCAGGGCTGTTCCATGGGGGCTCAGAAATCACATTGGGCAGCATGAGGGTGAAATACCCTTAAATTAGACCCAAAATGTCCATATTATTTTCACTGATTCCAAAGGAGAACAGTTCTCCCGAATTAAGGTGCAGGAGTGAACACCAGGGCCTGAAAATAACCTTGAAAATAACCATTAATTAAGGCCTTGCAGGGGTCAGAGTTCTCCCTGTAAATATAAATACCTGGTATTCCTTAAATCAAAGTGCTTACTTTGATCTGGGGCGTTCAGGGAAAAAAGGAAACTCCATGGGCGGCACCTGGCCATGGCTGAGGGCAGAATTCCCTCGCTGGCTACGTGGCCATTTCCAAGGGCCACCTGGTTATGTCATAGGGCTGCATCAGCAGCTCTGAGGGCCACGTTCTGTGGTTGGCAACCATCCCAGGGCCGAGGTCAACATTCCCTTGTGGCCACTCTGTCACGTCTGGGGCCAGGTTCCGTTGCCATGGGCGAGGAGCAGCAGTGATGCTGTGTGCCCCAGGGGAATCGCCAATAAAATGGCTTCAGAGTCAGTCAGAAGTGGAAGAATAAGAGATTTGATGTGTTTTCCCTGTTGTTAAGGCAGAACAAAACAGTCTCCTTTTAGCCTGGAGAAAAGGAGGCTCAGAGGTGACTTTATCACTCTCCACAACTTCTGAAAGGTGCCTGTGCTCAGCTGGGGCTGAGCTCTTTCTCCAGGCAGCACTGACACAACCAGAGGACACAGCCTCAAGTTATGTCAGGGGAAATATAGGTTGGATATTAGGAATAAGTTTTTCACAGAAAGAGTGATAAAGTTCTGGAATGTTCTGCCTGGGGCAGTGGTGGAGTCCCCATCCCTGGGTGTGTTTAACAAAGCCTGGATGTGGCACTGGGTGCCAGGGTTGAGTTGAGGTGCTGGGGCTGGGTTGGACTCCATGATCTTGAAGGTCTCCTCCAACCTGGTGATTCTGTGAAAACCAAAAGACAACAACAACACCCCATGGAGTGATGAAATGCTGCCTCAAATGGCCCCTTCTCACCCCCTTCTAACCCAAACAAGATTTTGGATCAGGTTGAGAGGAATGACAGATTTATCTTTACAAGCAAGCTGTGGGTCTGCTGGTAGATAAAACCAGCACTGAGAGGTAAAAGAAACAATGGGAAGGATTCCACTGATTGATGAACGGAAAAAGAGATTTGCCTTTACAAACAAACTGTAGGTTGGCTGATGGATGAAATTGGATATTGAAAGATGAAAGAAACAATGGGGGAAAGCCCTAAATTCCATAAGAATTAAAAATTATAAGGGAAGGTTATACATGAGAGGGGAATCTTTGGTATCTGACGCTTTGGGAAGTCTGAATCTCTCAAGAACCTCAGCCAATGGGTAAGAGAGAGGGAAATGGGGATAAAAAGGAGGCTGTGTACTCCAAAAATATGAGAGACCCCAGGGGAACACCCCATAGCCTCTCCCTTTATTCGAATAAAGTAAAAGGACTCCTCTGTCTCCTTTTTGGACATCAACCTCTGATGTTTGTGGATTCATTTTCCTGACAAGGTTCAGTCAAAACAGCTCCTCCCTGAAGCCACAGTGAGGGTCCCTCATCTTGCAGCTTCCCTGCACCTCCAGCATTCAGAATTTAGTAGCTTTTAATTTTTACCCCTTCCATGGCCAAACTGCATTCATAAGATGATTTCCACCCCAGAGCCCTGTCCAAGGGGGATATTTTGGAATATTTGGTTGTGAGATGAGGGAACAATGGGATTCAGCAAAGAGGTCACATGAGAATGATGCCAAAATCCTGGATTTATTTCCACAGCTGGCCTTCCATGGCACTTCACACCTTGTTAAAATAAACCTGGTCAATAGAGCAGTGAGAAACACACTGGGATCCACAGGGAAACACCCTTGGAGAAACCATCTTAATGCAGCTGATTAATTACCACCATTAAATCCATATCCATACATATAAATACATGCTTTATATACATATAATGCATTACAGTGTTGTTTAATTAATTAATTGCAATAAATATTCAGAAGTTTTGAGCCTGCTGGGGTGTTTTGAACAAATCCTGCCTTGATTCTTGTCCCCAAATTTATTTGCAGTCTTTGATGTCATTGATTTTAAGGATTTGGGCCCATCTCAACCTATCTGAGGTGACCCCAGGTAGATTTGGGATATTCCACAGTTCTGAACACAGGAAGGGAAAGGCAGAAAAAAAAGGAGGGAGAAAAGGGAATGGGTGGAGCAAAAGGGAAATGAGGGAGAAAAACGTAAGGAGGGAAGAGGCAAAGGGGAAAATGGAAGGGGAAGAAAAGCAAAGGGGCGTCAGTGTAGATGTTTATATTGATGATGTTTCTTTCTACTTGTTGCTTTTGTTCAATTTTGCTTTTTTGGGAATGATGTTGAAGAACTGTGGAGTTACTTGTGCAGTTTTAGCTTTTTCATGGAAATGTTGTTGACAAATTACAAAAAAGGAAAAAGGAAAATAAAAAGTGGAGAACAAACCTCTTTTGCCTTGTTGTTTCACTCCAGCACTGCTGGGTTCTGCTGAGCCCCTGCCCTGGAGCAGGGGGGATCTCCCCAGCCCAGCCCTGCTGGTACACCCAGCTCCAGGACATGGGAGCTGTCACCTTTCCCAGCCTCTGGGCATCTCCAGGGACAGAGATCTCCCTCCTCACCCTGCCTGGGGCTGCTCCAGCTCCATGCTGTTCCTCGACCTTCCTCCCCAGCCCTTGGCCTCCATGGGTGCTCTCAGCCCCCTTGACCCAGTAGGTTCCTCCCTCGGCTCTGTTAAAGCCCTTGGGGTGATGGGGGTGGAAATGGGGATTTTTTTTATAGAAGTCTATGGCTGTAAACTTTGGAGTGAAATTAAAGCAGAGCCCATCCTTTAATTTAGAACTCTGCCAGCCCCCCTTCAGCTTTGCCCTCTGTGGGCATCTCAGGGGCCAGAAGTGGGATGGGGACATGGGTAGGAGAAGAAAAAGGAACAATTTGGTTGGGGAAGAAAAATGAACAATTAAACCCCCTTTTGCTCACCAGCCCATCCCAATCCCACTGCCATCTACTCCTGGAGAGGTCATTCCCTCCGTTGTCCTTGCCCAGCTGATGGCCAGCCTGGCAGCTGGCACTGTGGGCATTCATCTCTGCTGCCAGAGCTCACACTCAGCACAAGGTACCAACACTAGAGATATCAAGAAACCCAGCACAAATCCTTTCTTACTGAGTTCACTGACTTTTTCTGAAGCATTTATTTTTACAGAATTGAGGCCACACTGAGGTGATGTCCACAGGGATGCATTTCCTTGTGAACCAAGTGTCACAGACCCCTCCAGAACAGCTCTCTCTCTGCTCCACAGAAATTATTTATGGTGTTGTCACAGAAATGGACATGGGAAGCAGCCACTGGCACTGAGAGGGACAGACAAGCATGGTCTGCCTTAGGATCAGAGGCTGAGCTCACAAACAGACAGCTCTGGCCTGTACATACACCAGAGCTCAAGCATGTTGTGTCCCTGATCCACAGCACGTGGATGGCTCTTGCCTTTTCAGCAGCAGCTGGAATGGATGGCTTCTAGAGAACCAAAATGTCTCCATTCACCATCATCAAAATCTCTCCATTCACCATCATTTCACCACGAGAAGGTTCCAGTGTGCTATGGTGAGGGTGAGAGTGCTCGTCCTTCCTCCTCTGTGATGCTGTGGGTGTCGTAGACATCTTTTATGAAAAGTCCTTTCCTTAGGATTTTTCTCCTCAGAAGCTGAGAGGCCTCAGGAACAAAATGTAAACAATTATTATCTGCTGCTGTGGAATGCAACAGGTGCATCTGTGATTGGCCCATGTTGGATGTTTCTAATTAATGGCCAACCATAGCCCAGCTGGCTCGGACAGAGAGCCAAGCCACAAGCCTTTATTATCATTCCTTCTTATTCTATTCTTAGCCAGCCTTCTAATGAAATCCTTTCTTCTATTCTTTTAGTACAGTTTTAATGTATTATATATAATAAAATAATAAATCAAGCCTTCTGAGCATGGAGTCAAATCCTTGTCTCTTCCCTCAACCTGAGGCCCCTGTGAACACGGTCACAGTGTGGGTGTTGCCTTTCTTTTACCCTGGAAATGCAACTCCATTATCCCCTGTCCTGGCCAGAAGCAGGGCAGGCTGTCACAGCTGTAACCAGTCAGGGGCAACCCACCAACATGAGGCAAACCAAGACTTCTGCAACAGGATGGACCCCACCTTCCTGATGCCCAGCACCACCCCAGGAGATGCAGGGCACCCACAACTACCACAGGAGTGTGGCCAGGACCCACCAGGGCAGCGTGGAGGGGCCAGGACTCAGCACTGCAGCCTCTTCTGGGTGTGACCATCCAGGGCTGGGGACAGCAAGGACACACCTGCCAATGACCCACACTCCAGGGGGGTTGGAGAGTTGAGAGCTGGTAGACACAAAGTTTAAGACCCAAGTTCTCCTTTGGAGGGCCCAAAACCATCTTTTACTGCTTGAAGCTTTCATTCCAAAGCTCAGTCACAGCCCTTAGCAGGCTTTGGCTGCAGCAGCCATGGTCAGCCCTTCAGCATCAGCACCTGGGTGGTCCCAGTGACTTCCAACTGCCAGGATGAGGTGGCCATAGGGCCAACAATGTGTGCTGCCCTGTGTCACAAAAGTGGCAGCGATGTGGAACCTGTCACTGGTGATTGTGAGCTCACCTGTGCAATGCTTGGTATCCTGAGGTGAGGGCCAGCAAAAGCCCTTTTGGACTGGGCTGGCCATTGGGATAACTTGGCTCTTTCCCCTGCTATTTGTATGTCTGCCTTTTCCAAGTATTCTTTCACTTTGGCAGCAGCCACAAGCACCAACAAAATGCTTCTGACAGCTGAAGGTGCTTTTTGGGTGACATTTGGGGTTTTAAAAATCAGTTTATTGAGTTATAAATATTTCCTTTCCCAACAGGTGATCTTTCTGGAGGAGGTCCTGATATCCTTTTTCATCCACAGTTTTTCACTTTGTACCTGAGAGGAGCAATGGCTACAACAGGGAATGACTTCTTTGAGTAACCTTTTCACCAGCTGGTTTGGACTTCCTGAATGCCCACGGACCACGGACATGGCCACTGCTGCATCCCTAAGTGTTGATGTGCTGATAGTCTGGAGTGAATTCTGGGGCATTCCCTGAGAGCAGGTGTTGCTTGTTTTCATCACATTACAACCAAGAAAAGTGATAATCTGATGATTGGAGGCCCTAGAGGGAAAGGAAGGCAGCCTGAGGCCTAGAAATCCGTGTGGATTTGTTGGACTTTTGGCAGATTAGGCAGGGGAAAAGCCTGTTTGCCAGAAGTGTTTCCCTATCAGTGGATGTCAGTAGGGTGTTAGGCTTCCCCTGATGTTTCTGGATTGGGGGTTAGAGCTGTTGTCCTTGGTGTCATAGAGTGAACTCAGCATTTAAATATTCACATACAGAATCACAGAGTCAATTAGGTTGGAAAAGACCTCTGAGGCATTGAGTCCAACCTCTGACCAAACACCACCACGTCAACCAGACCATGGCACTAAGCTCCATGTCCAGTCTTTTCTTAAATACCTCAGGATGGTGACTCCATCACCTCCCTGGGCAGCCCATTCCAATATCTAATCACTGTTTTTGTGAAGAAATTCCTCCTGGTGCCCAAGCTGAACCTCCCCTGGGAGAGTCCATACTCTGTATCCTCTTGTCCTGTTGGTTGTTGCCTGGGAAAAGAGACCAACCCCCACCTGGCTACAGCCTCCTTTCAGGTAGTCACAGAAAGTGATGAAGTCACCCCTGAGCCTCCTTTTCTTCAGGATAAAACGTCCCAGTTCTCTTAGCTGCTCCTCATCGGATTTACCCTTTAGACCCTTCCCCAGCTTCACTGCCCCTCTCTGGACATGCTCCAGCACATCAATGTCTTTCCTGAGCTGAGGAACCCTGAGCTGGACACAGCACTCGAGGTGTGGCCTCAGCAGGGCTGAGTACAGAGGGACAATCACTTCCTTACTCCTGCTGGCCACACCATTCCTCATACAAGCCAGGATGCCTTGGGCATTGTTGGCCACCAGAGCACACTGCTGGCTCATGTCCAGCCACTGCTGACCAGCACCCCCAGGTCCTTCTCTCCTGGGCCACTTTCCAACACTCTGCCAGCCTGGAGTGCTCTGTGGGGTGACTGAAGTGTAGGAGCTGGCACTTGGTCCTGTTGAACCCCATACTGCTGGTCTTGTTCCATCCACCCAGCCTGGCCAGAGCCCTCTGCAGAGCCTTCCTACCCTCCAGCAGATCAACACACCAAATTTGGTGTGGTTGTGAATGTACCGAGGCTACACTTGATCAACTCATCCAAATCATCAGTAAAGATAATTAACAGCAGCTGGGCCCAACACTAATCCCTGAGGAACACTGCTAGTGACCAGATGCCAGCTGGATGCAGCACCATTCACTCTCTGGGCCCTGCCTGGCCATTACCCCGGGAAAAGTGCACCTCTCCCCCATTGTCCCCCACTGTCCCCCATTTTCCCCCACTGCCCCTGACCCCAGCTCACTGTCCCCCTCACCTCTTGTCTGATCTCTTTTCAAATGTTGTTTGCCCACAGTCACTGGCAAGGGAATGACTTCACCACAAAGGACCCTTTTTCCCCCGGAGAACATTTCCATGGACTGGCGGCAAAAACGGAGACCTGGAGCAGGACTTTACAACCTTGGTAGTACTTGCTACCTCAACGTCATCCTGCAGTGCCTGACATACACTCCCCCTCTGGCTAATTACCTGCTCTCTCGTCAGCACAGCCGGTTCTGTGAGTACTTTCAGAAATATCTCCTTTTAAACCTCTCAGGCTCACCCCAATGATTCCCAGAAGCTGCAGGTGGGTTTAGGAGAACAGCAGCCCTTCTTTGTTAGCCTTAGGAGCTTATGTTCCTCAAACACCCAAACAAAAAGCCACTTGTCCTGTCAAGGTGCATTCATCTTCACCTCTTCCTAGCTCTGGGTCTCTGTCCCTTGGAGTTGAACCCTCTTGTCTTATTGTGCAGAAAACTTGTGCCAGTTAAGCCTCCCTGTGAAGAACATTTTCTATGCACTAAAATGTCCCAGGTTTGTCAGAACATTGGCACCTTGGGAGAAGAGGAGTAGAGAGTCTCTACAACTTCAAGATCTTCATTAGGTTTTCCATCAGGGGATTGTTTTGCTAAGCTGAGAAGCTTCTCTCCTCCCTCAGGTAGTCAGCAGGGTTTCTGCATGATGTGCATCATGGAAGATCACGTTCGCAAGGTCCTCTATTCCTCAGCCATTGCCATCCGGCCAAGGGCTGTCATCAGGGACCTCAAATGTAAGCAACTTCAGGTGCTTCAACAGGTTTTCTTTCCTTCTGTGAAGGGAGAACTAATAACTTCTTTCTTAGTCATAGGAGAATTTAAGCCTGACATCCCGGGAGACGCCTACGAGTTCTTACGCTGTACTCTCAATGCCATGCACAGAGCTTGTCTGAGTGGAAGCAGCGAGTAAGCACAGGAAAATTCCCTTTTCAATCTTCCTGAATCTGTTGGACTCCTTGAAGTGCTCCCATCAGGGAAAACCTACACCCAGGGCTTTCAATGCTAAACTCTTGGAGGAGGTAACTCTCTGCCTTGCCATTTATTTCCAGCTTGGACGACTCTTCCCAAGAAACTTCCATCATCCATGAAATATTTGGGGGCTTTCTGAGATCCAGAGGTATGCTTCCACAGCTGCTGCCCTTCTTGGCGTTTTCTGTGCCCTTACGTGCCTGTGACATGCAGCTGGTCCTGTGAGGACTGGCCTAGGAGTACCTGTGAGCATAAACTGACGTCAATTAACTTCCCTCAGCATTTTGATTTTCCTTCCAGTCACATGCCTGAGCTGCAAAACAGTTTTTGATTTCTTCAAGGTCTTCCTGGATGTCCTTCTGAAAATCAAGGTAAGAGGTTTGCCATTGTGCTTCAAGAGGTCCCAAGGCCCCTGCAGCTTTCCAGAACCAAAGCATTTGTCTTTAAAACCTCTTTTGTGAGCGCAAGGGATCATGGTGGTGTGTGGGAAGTGGGATGGACAGTGTCCTCCTGCAGAGGCTGTGGCACTGGTCTCTCTGTGGTGCTGGGTTTAAGCAGCATTATCCCCTCTGCAGCCTTGGGGTACTCTCCTCCCTCTTCCCCTTGCCCTCCCTCAATGCCTGTCTGACAAAGGATATCAGACCTCCTCCAGAAAGATCACCTGTTGGGAAAGGAAATATTTGTAGCTCAATAAAATGATTTTAGAAACCCCAAATGTCACCCAAAAAAGCACCTGCAGCTGTCAGAAGTGTTTTGTTGGTGCTTGTGGCTGCTGCCAAAGACAAAGAATTCTTGGGAAAAGAGGCAGGCATACAAGGAGCAGGCTGGTGGGTTGGATCAGTTTTCACTTCTGATGCCCTGCATGCCATCAGTAGCTGAACTGAGCAGTGGCACAGAGAGGGAGCTCCAGGTGTCCCCAGGAACCCCTGGAACACAGGGAAATGTTCAGTATCCCACCCTCTTTCCATCTCCTTACAAACACTGCCTGCAGGATCATGGTGGGTCTCCTCAGCATCAGCTCTGGGAAATGTTTGGGTGAGGGCATTTTCCACAGCTCAGCAGCTCCTTTCTCTTTCCTCCAGGGAGCTTCATCCCTCACCACAGCTCTGGACGACTTCGTGAGACCCAAGGAAGTGGATGGGAAAAAGTACTTCAAATGTAGCAAGTAAGATGATTTCTTAGAATACATTAACCCCAGATTCTGCAGGAGGGGCTGTGTGAAATCAAGCAGAATAATTTTCTCAGGTTTAATGTACAATAATGGGGTGAAACTTTTTTTTATTATGGTCTCACAGCCTGGAATAGCCTTAAGTTAGTGCCAGGGTGTGAGAAAGGAAACGTGGTCTGGCACTCTTGAGGTGAGGCCAGCTTCATTTCAGCACTCAGCTCTGTGCTTGGGTTCAAGGTGCAAGAAGAAGGTTGCAGCCTCCAAGGTGGTCACAGTCCATCATGCACCCAGGGTCCTCACGGTGTGTCTGGGAAGGGCTGATCATCGGAGCAGCAGGAAGCTCAGCCAGGTCTGTGTGCAACCAGAGCAGCTTCCTCTTTGGAGAGAAGATTCCCCAGGCTCTGTCACAAGCTGCTCATGTTGGGCTTTTCATGTTCCCTCCCAGGGAGAGGAGATTTCCCATGGGAAGCCCAGCCTGGACTCTGCTCTGGCAGAGAACAGTTTCCTCCCTCCCATCTCATGTGGCAGCTCAGGAACATTCCTGAGCCATCTTGGTGTCTCCATAGGTTGTGGAGTATCCTGAGTGCTTGGATCTTCGGCCATACACGTCTGACCCAGTTGGAGAGCCCATCCTCTACTCCTTATATGCTGTGGTGGTGCACACTGGTCACACCTGTCTGGGTGGGCATTTCTTCTGCTACACAAAGGTAAAGCATGACTTCCGTCCTGACAGGGAAGAACGTGTGCTGGAAAGTCAGACTGTCTTGCCAGTGTTATGGGCAACCAAGGCTTTGGGGGAGTTGCTGCTTTGGGGCTGGATTGGGCTTGTTTTTGTGGGCTCTTGGTGTGGCAGTTTCCTGTGCAGGAACACTGCCCTTCCCCTGCAGAGATGGATGCCTTCCTTTGCAGGCCAGCAATGGGCAGTGGTACAAGATGAACGATGTGTCTGTGGATAGCTGTGCCATCCACACAGTTCTGGGCCAGCAAGCCTATTTGCTGTTCTATGCCAGGTAATACCAGGGTGAGCTCTTCATTATTTATTTCCTTCTTCTGGCTTTGCTGTTTGTGTCTCATCCTCCTGAGCGTTTCTGCCACAATTCCTCCCTGCATCCCTCAGTGCTGTCAGTTCTGAGCTATCCCACACCAGTTCTTCCCTTCCCTTGCTGGGCTTTGTAAGCTGCTTTCCCTGCCCAGGCTGCTGTCCTGTGTGAGCTGCTCCTTGTCTGCTCTCTGAAGCTGGCTAATGCAGAGAAGAGGACTTAAAGGGGCCTCCAGGAAAGATGGGGAGGGCTCTTCATCAGGGACTGTTGTGACAGGAAAAGGGGTGACAATTTGAAAGTGAAAGAGGGAAGATTGAGATTAGATACAAGAATGAAATTCTTCCCTGTGAGGGTGGTGAGGCCCTGGCTCAGGTTCCCTACAGCAGATGGGGCTGCTTCTGGATCCTGGAAGTGTCCAAGGTGAGGTTGGACAGGCTTGGAGCAACCTGGGACAGTAGAAGGTGTCCCTGTGCATGGCAGGGGGGTTGGAATGGGATGAGCTTTAAGGTTCCTTCCAAGCCAACCCTGTGATTCTGTGGAATGGAGGCTGTAGGGGCTGTAAAGACAAAGATTTCCTAGGACAGGGACAGACCTGTAAGAAGGCCCCAGCTGTCTGAATTTCCCATTGGTGACCTTGGTTCTCTGTCATAGAAACCACTCCAAAAAAATGACTAAATCCCAGATAAGTCTGGAAGAAATGCCCTAAACAGAGATCCCTCTTTTGTTCTTCAGGTCCTCCAATTCACAAATGGAGGAAATGGCATCTTCTTCTTCATCGTTCCCTTCCGTCCTCAGTCATGGGGAGAGCAGCAGCCAGGCAGGTTCTGCATCACCTCAGGCTGTGCCTTATAAGTTCAGTGTGACAAGCTGCCAGAGGCACAGTGCCAGGAGCAGATCCCCAGAGTGGAGCAACGACTGCCGCAAAAGTTTCATCAACACCACCAACCACAGCAGCTCAGCAATGAGGAGGAGGAAGAGAACGACTCCCCCAGATCATGACTACACTGACAAGGATGCCACAGCTCCAGGGCCCTCCAAGAGGAGCTTCCAGCTTTCTCCAGAATACAGGGTTACTGGGGAACAACTCCTGCCAAGAGAGAGACAGTACAGCAGACCCTCACAGCAGGGCTACGAGTTCAGCCGACGGTTTGCCAAGCTCAGGGAGTACCACCAGTCAGAAAGCAAAAGGAGGAAACACTCATTTGGAACCTACAAGTATAAGAGCCAAAGCTAACTATTAAACCCCCTTCTTGGCCTTTCATGAGTATTTTACAGGGTGTTTCCTTCTCTTTAGGCTTTGGGGCAATTGGTGGAAGCACACAGTGAGGGGTGTGGGTGTGATGGGATTTTGAAAGCTTGCATGTGCCCACCTGGCAATTTCATTTTTTAAAATATGGAGCTCAATTCACTCAGAGGAACATGGGCTGCACGAGCCAACAGTGACCAGGGCTGAAAAGAGTGGACAGCTGGGCCCCAAAGTTGCTGGTCAGCAGCACCAAGTCTAGTGTGGAGCCAGGAACAAGCAGTGTCTCACAGAAATCAGCACTGGGACCTCTCCTGTTTAACATTTTCATTAACTAATGGTCTGGAGGCTGGGGCAGAGGGCAGCCTCAGCAAGCTGGAGATAACACCAAAATGGTGGTGCTTAGGCCAGGTGCTGCATGTACCTTTACATTTGTGCTCTCTCACTGACTCCAGCTCTAGAGTTTTAATATGGAAACAAAAAAGGAGGAAAGAATTGCTGGGTTTCACGTTGGCTTTGAAGGATAGCAACAACATCATGCAAACCAAGGCTATGAGCTTCTCTTTCAAACTCAATTTCCTATCACATTCTTACAACCTTGCAGAGCTGCTGAAACTAAACTAACTGTATCAAATGTAAATATTGGTGACACAAGGTTCCAGCTCAGCAAGCTGTTGCTGTCCCCACATTTAACTTGCATCCTGGGAGAAGCAACACACCTTCTGGAGTTTGGCACTGTCCTGCTCAGGTGCAGGTCCCATCACATCCTTCCACTCTGGCAGAGCCCAGGTGCAAAACTTAATATGTCCAGCAACTGCTCCCACAGCAGAGATCCTAGAACACAAAGTAAGTGCTGGCCTTCACTTTCCCCCTGCAGCCTCCAAAGTGCAGCACACCCAGCTCTGTTCTTGGCTCAGTGGATCCTCAGGAACTTTCACAGGGTCCAGTTCCAGAGCTAAGAACATTCAGGAGCTGAAAACATTCAGCATAGAAAAGAAAGAGGCAGTGCTGGAATTCACTTTTCTTTTGCAGCCTATAAACTGCACAAAGATGAGAGAATTCACCTCCCTTCCCGGGAATGTGCAGCACCACATTCTGTGAGTCTGCAAGAGCCAGCACCCACAGAGAACCCCCACATGACCCTCGCTGTTCCCACACCGACACTGCCCGGGTACAAAAGCTTTTTTGGCTTTCACCTGGCAAAGGTCAGCGCTCCTAAAACCACCACACAATGGCGCTGTGCACTTGCAAAAGAAGCCAATGGTCCTTGCCTGTATCCAAACCACCAAAGGGCAGATCCGAGCTGAAAACGTCACTGCTCTCAGATAAACTCTGTCAGGACAAAAAGATTTCACGGACCTTCCCCTTCCAAGTACAAAAATCTTATTTGCACCACACTCAAACAGCAACACGAAATCCTTTCTGCTAAAAACTTTTGTCACTATGAGAGTTCAGCTACAAACTCAAAAATTTCCAGCAAAAGCAGAGCTCACAAAAGTGCCAGCTGAGAAAATTGTTGCTATCCATAACCTGAACTGCACCATAAATTCTGGTATCTGCATCTTCCCTCTCAGCTCTGGGCACCATCATAATCCTTGTGCCTGGCAGAGTCAGGGACCAGACTGAGCAGCACCAGGGACTGCCCCCATGCTAAAGGACAAAATTCTCACCAGCTTGGCTTTTGCACTCCCCTATAACGGTTCAACAGCTCTAACAGAAAGAAATGTATAGTAGAAAAAGCAATTAAATTCACCAGCACCATCCAGTGTATGGATCCAAGATTAGTGTCTTTGCCAAAGACAGGAACTATGACCCCATCTCAAAAGAAATGGGATTTCCTCCTCTAAACCAGCAAGCATCCAGGGACTGATCCCACATAAAATGCCAGAGCTGTTACTGGGTGTTACCTGCCCTGGGCACTGTCCCAGCTGCACCCAACACTGAGCTGCTTACCTTGCTGGGAGTAAAGGTACTGCCAGGAACCTTTATTCAGCCAGATCAGCACCTCTGAAAGGTGGAAATGATTTGCCAAAATGAACCTTTCATGACACCACCTTCAAAATATGGATACCAACCCCATAACTGTACAAGCTGAGGGAATACTCCCACACCAAATATGCCAGGACAGAAAGTTGCTGCTGTCCCCAAGCTCCACTAGGCAGCTTCTGATCTGCACCTCAAACACTGGGGCTGTGTGTTTTCCTTCCCTTGGAAAAGCATTGCCACCCTGTGGTGGTGTTCACAGGGTGGCAATGCTTTTCCAAGGGAGGGAAGAGATGAGAATCTTGACTCCTTGTTTCAGAAGGCTGATTTATTATGATATATCTTAAATTAAAAGAAAAAGACATATTAAAACTAAACTAAAAGAATAGAAGAAAGGATTTCATCAGAAGGCTAGCTAAGAATAGAAAGGAATGGAAATGATAAGAAAATCTTGTGACTGACCAGAGAGTCCGAAACAGCTGGACTGTGATTGGCCATTAATTAGAAACAACCAACATGGGCCAATTACACATGCACCTGTTGCATTCCACAGCAGCAGATAACCATTGTTTACATTTTGTTCCTGAGGCCTCCCAGCTTCTCAGGAGAAAAAATCCTAGCAAAAGGATTTTTCATAAAATATGTCCATGAGAGTTATACAAGGCAATGCCAGGCAAGAACACCGAGGGGTTGGACAGGCAAGGCAGGGCAGAGGAGAGGAAGGGAAGGTCTGAGGAGAAAGGAGTGAGCAGGTCAAGGCAGGGGATGGGTATGAGAGGCAGTGCAAGGCAAGGGAGGGGCAGGAAGGGCAGGGGAGGGACACAGATGTGTCTGGAAGGCAATGCAGGGTTGGGCTGGCAGGCCTGGGCAGGTCAGAGGAACAGGCAAGGCAAGGGTTAAGGTTTGAGATGAGGAGGTTATGGTTAGGGCAAGGTAAGGGTTAAATTTAGAGTTATGGTTTGGGTGTTAGGGTTAGGGTTAAACTTAGGGTTAGGAGTTAGGGTTAATTAGAATTAGAGTTCAAGATAGGGTTTTGTAAGGGTTAGGTTAAGGTTCAGGCTTAGTAAACCTTAAGTAAATCTAAACCTTAATGTTTAGATTTTGGCTGTGGTGGTAGGGATGATGCTAGGGTTAGGGCTGGTGGCTGTTAGTGGTGCTTAGGGTAGGGTTTATATCTGGGGTTTATTGTTAGTTTTAGGGTTAGGGCTCGTGGCCTTTAGGAGTACCTAGTGTTGGTGTTAGCATTTAGGTTTTTTGGTTAAATTAGCATTTAGGGTTAGGTTACCTTCAGGCTTAGAATTTGGTTATAGTTAGCATTAAAATTTGTGCTGGGGTTGTCCTAATATTTAGGGTGGGGATTAGTTTTAGGAATAGGGTTATGGTTATGTTTAGGATTGAACTTTCAGTTTGGAGTTTATTTTAACTCCCAATATCCTGGAGTGCCCTGCCCAGAGCTGAACAAGGCACAGTAGGAAATTTCACACAAGAGACTCAGGTTGGCTGAGGTTCCATCTCACATCACAGAATATCACAGATATTCCCAGAAATATCAGAATATTCTTGTGCTCAGCATCAGGCCAGGCAGTGGTCAGTGCATCACCAAACACCCAGACACACCTCTAACCTGTTTACTGTCTCTTCCTTCTCAAATTCAAGAGGTTCCAGATTCCTCTCAAAGCTTCCCACAAGATCCTCTTGCTGCTCACAGGCGTAGGTGCAGCTGAGGATTGTTCAGCAGACACATTTGGAACAGAATCCATCCAGGAGAGGTTATTTCCTGAATGGAAATGAAACTCCTTTATGCAGACTGGATTAGGGAGTCAGTGGCCAAGCTGTTCCCTTCAGACCTTATTTTCTTTGGGCCTTAAGCACACCCCACATGAGACATCTGGCAGAGTTTGCAGGATACAGTTTGCTTTGGCACTGGCCAGATTTTGGAGCTCACAGTGTTTAAAAAGGATTTTATGAATTGAAGATCTCACTCTCTTCTGTAATGCTTCAAATTAAGGTTTCCACATATGCCTTTAATAGAGATTCATTAAGACACTTATTGTATGTTAAATAAACATCACTCAGTGAAATAAAATTCCCTCAGTGAGGATTAACAAACACACAGTTCAGTCAGGGTCCTGCAGCAGTTAAACCTCAAATACAACTTCAGTGTCACTACCAGTCTTCTCATTAAGATAATACTTGCCCTATTAATGCTAATTAAAAGATGAATGCCTTCCCACTCCTGTGGCATTGGTCACCCCAAGGCCCAGAGCACCAATTCCCTCCCCATCTCCACGGGCCAGATCAGTTCATGGGACAACCAGAGCTGCTCACTGCCCCCTGCTCCAGAAAACCTCCCAGACAGGTGTTGGAGGATTCAAGGGATTGAAGGGGTGTGTGCAAACCTGACGTGCTCCTGGAAAATGCTGGGCAGGTTAGTTAA
The DNA here is from genome assembly GCF_028551555.1 of Melozone crissalis. Taxonomy (NCBI): domain Eukaryota; kingdom Metazoa; phylum Chordata; class Aves; order Passeriformes; family Passerellidae; genus Melozone; species Melozone crissalis. The sequence goes on along the minus strand of NW_026535896.1, from coordinate 2,156,715 downwards.
CCCTGGTTTTCCCAGGCAAGCAGGGCAGAGCTGCAGGTCCTGGACACTTCCCAGCACAGAGCCAACGAAGCAGGAAGGGATTGCTGCCCTAACACAGCACCTCCTTCCACTCCCATCCTGCCAAGAACACCCCACCAGGACCCTGCTGGGAGGCTGGGGAAGACCAGAACTCTGCTGGGAGCCACCAGAAGGGAATGGAGCAGCCTGGATCCCTGCCTGCACGACCTCACAGGCTGATCTGTTTCCTCAGGAGCACCTCAAACACACAGACCCAGCTCCAGACCCTGCTGCCCAGCCCCAGAGCCCAGGCCCTCGTGTGTTGGGAAGGATGAAAGTTTGACAAGAATGTCTCACAGATATGTGTGCTTGGCAGAAAGATTTTTAAATGTAGAATCTGAAGAAGGAATAGAAATGAAAGCAGGTTTTGATATAGAAGAAAAGAATTGCTGAGCCCGTCTTACTGGATAACCAACGAGGCAAAGGGTGTGTTAGTTAGAAGGGGTTTTTATGGCTTAGAGCAAAGGATAAACCCACCCCAAACAAGAAGATGTTTTTACCAAGCAGGAAGATAGCACAGGCAAACAAGTCAGCAAATGCTGCAAGTAGAAAAAAGGTCTCAGAATTTTCCACTGCAAGAAAAGTGAAAAACAACTTCTAGCTTAAACTGTAATGTACTGACTTTTAGTGATTGGAGAACAGTAACATGAATATGGTAATTACAGGTAGTTATGACAGGCTGTAGATAATAGTTAAGGTATAGATTGGTTCTACTGTATGAAGATGCTCAGAAAAGTATAGAATGCATTGTAACCAAAGAAAAGTATATAATGAATTTGTAACCAAAAGTATATAATGCATTGTAACCAAAAGAAAAGTATAGAATGCATTGTAACCAAAACCAAAGGGCTCCAGGCCTGCCTGCAGCTGGAGCTGACAGCTGTGGGCACAGCTCTGTCACCCACCACCCTGGACTGCTGTAACACCTTGGATAGAACAAACTGCATTTTGGACACAATAAACTGCATTTTGGATAAAATAAACTGCATTTTGTATACAATAAATGCATTTTGTATACAATAAATGCATTTTGGATACAATAAACTGCATTTTGGAGAGCCCCTGGAGTCCTGTATCCCTCATTTCAGCTCTTACACTCGTGCAGCACTCAGGACCAGGTTCCTGTGCCTGGCTGTTCAGGCTGACCTTGCAGCAGGAGATGGAGCAGATGTTCCAGCCCAGGCTCCACAGGGGCTCAGCAGCCTGAGCCAGAGCTGTGTTGTAACACTTGGCTGTCCACGCTCAGAGATTCCCCTGCCCCTCATTCCTGGGGTTTGGTAGTGATTATTACTATAAAAGTTGAACAGGAAGAAAGCAACAGTGGATTCCTTGCACCCTCATAATTTTAATTGGATTTGTCTTCCTTAAGTGGTGAATATAATTGACCTCATTTCAAAAGAGGCCCAGAGGAGCAAGTTCTCCTTGCCCATGGGACAGTCACCTTCCCTGCAGCTCAGGGGTTCAGCCTGTTAACATGGCTCCCTGTTAGTCTGTAAAATAACCCATCACCCAGCCCTACTGCACATTTAGATATTCATCAATGGTTAAAGCATCTCTGAAATGCACTCTGTAAAAAGGGAAATGACCTTCTGCTTCCTTTGGGACTCTTCACCTTCCTCCTCCAAGAATTCCTGCAGCATGACTTGCTGCATTCCCTGCCATCCCCTGGCTGCGTGGGACTCTTGCAGGAGCTCTTTTTCAGAGCTCAGTTTCCTCTCCAAAGCAATGCCAACCAGAGGCAGCACAAAAAAAACCCCACAGAGACTCTTTATTAACCTGCTCCCCTTCACTCAAACTTCCTCTTCTGGCAAAGAAGGAAAAATTGCACTTAAAGGGGGGAAAAGATTCAGTCCAAAAGGTTTGCAGAGAGTGACCTCCATGGTTCAGGTCACATTATGACTTGCCACACCAGTTTGATATTGAAAAACAAGACTGAGGGAAAAGACAGAGCTGTGCTGACCCCTGGAAGATTTTCTGTGGGTGAAGAGAGAACCCACCCAGACACCCCCAGCACGGCAAACCCAGGGCTGCAGCCCTAGATAAGCCCACAGAAGCCTTCATTTCAATCTCTCCTTTCCTGTTCTGAAGGATCAGTAAGGATTCAGGAGCACCAAGGGCTCCCAAGGTGCCCAAGCACACAAACGTCACCCAGTGTGACAGAGCAGCACATCTGAGATGGAAGGTGCTGGGAGCAGAGTGTGATCTCAACAGGAGGGAAATGCTGAGGCCTGCTCCAAGCCCAAGGCTCCAGAGAAGACATCTGGCAAGATCAGGACAGGGAGGCAGGTAACCATGACAACCACTCATTTCTTAGCATCAGACAGAAATGACTCCTGGAGCCACAGGGCCCATGGCCACACCTCTGCTTCACCTGGCTGGGAGGGCAGAAGGGCCCTGGCAATGCACCACAGGCTCCCCCTAATTCAGAGACCCCCATTTCACCCCTCTGCTCTGCACAGGCTGGGGAATCCTGCCCAATTTCCTACTCCTAGGTCCCAATCTTCCCTGTTTCACCACTGACAGAGCCCAGTCATGCACCTCCAAGCACTTTGCTTCCAAAACCCTGAGAAAAACAAATAAAAAATCTGCATGAAAATTACCATGGGTGCTAAGAAACAGGCAAAGCTGAAGGAAATCCACCATTTCATGGCAGGGCTTCATCTTTCTAGAACAGCAGAACAATTCTAAAATGTGCAAGTGCACTATCATTGTTATTCACTGTACGCATCAGGTGGGAAGCTTTCATCTCCACTGGGCACCCACATCACTGATTTTATGAGCTGTGCACACGCATAAAGCCAGGAATAAAATTTAAATGGTTCAGAGCTTAACATGTTAATGCTTCAGGCAAAAGGCAGTGAGCTGAGCAGTCCCCTCACCCTGCCAGGCCACCTCCCTGAATCTGAACAGAATTCCAGAATATTCCAGGTTGGAAGGGACCCACACAGTTCTGCCTCCCACTGTTGGAACCCAGGAAATTCCTTGAGACCCTGCCCAGGGGGCTCAGAGACCTTGGCACAGAGCCCAAGACCCCTGTGCCTTTGATTTAGCCCTTGGAAAAAATAATTATCAACCTTATATGAAGAATTACAAGCCATGAAAGTTTAAGTAGAATGATGGTGAATTTATCACGGGGTGAAAAAATAGATTTTTTGGGGTTTTTAGCATGGGGGTTCAGTGGGAAAGGTGAAGGGAACTGGGTGTGTCCAGCCTTTCTCCTTCTTCTTCTTGGCCTCCATCTTCTGCTGTGATGTTGGCACTTTGGGATTGGTTTAGAGTAGAAGCTCACTGTCTAACATAGGTGATAGGTATTGGGAAGTTATTGTAAATATTTTACATGTAGTTTTTAGTATAAAAAGATAACACAGCCCAGGGGCAGGCAGAGTGCCTGGACTGACCTGCTGGATGGATCTCAGCTGGACTGGAGAAAGAATTTTATAGATAAGAAACAATAAACAACCTTGAGACTGAGAAATGAAGAGCCCTGACTCCTTCTTTGACTACTGGGCTGGGAAGAGAGACTTTCTAACACACCTTGGGGTCACTGTGAGCAGCAGAGACCCCGAGATCCCACCTTTCACTGCCTTCCTCTGCATCTCCCCAGCACTTTGAGGACCTCCTGGTTGTGTAGTCCTCTCAAAGTGCCCATCAGGCACAGAACAAAGCTGCTCCCACAAAAGTTGCAATTCTTCCAGACAGACACTTGTGGTTGTTTTCTACCCCTGCTGTAGGTGAGAAAAAGGCTTCTAGATCCCTGGCCACCCAAGGATGGGCTCCAGCAGCCAGGTGTGCTGAAAATGGAAACTGAGGAGGAGGGTGAGACCCTGAATTACTTCTGCAAATTTCTTAGAGCTTGCTATCACTGTTTTTTGGGTTTTTTTCTGGATAACCTTTGCTGTCTCAATGAGTTTTTAAAAAAAAGCTGAAACCCCTTGCCTGCTCTCCCAGCAGCATTGCCAAGCTCTCCACTCCCCAGAGAGTGATCAGACAGAAACATAATCCCTGCAGTTCTATCCCCAACTCACATAGCATTTCTGCTCAAGCATTATGTTGCACCTCTAACATCCCACCTTGCTTTTCCAGCATGCTGCATCCTCACAGCTGCCCAGCTCATCTCCTGAATCTCCTGAGAAGGATTTTTGGTCAGGCTCTCCAGCATCCATCTCTTGCAAAACCACATTTTCCAGTATAAGATCCTTTCCTTTTCCTTTGCATTCCCCAGTATAAGATCCTTTCCTTTTCCATCACATTCTCCAGTATAAGATCCTTGCCTTTTCCTTTGCATTTTCCAGTATAAGATCTTTGCCTTGTCCATCACGTACCCCAGGATAACATCTTTACCTTTTCCATCAAATTCCCCAGTATAGGATCCTTGTCTTTTCCTTCACATTTTCCAGTATAGGATCCTTGCCTTTTCCATCAAATTCCCCAGTATGAAATCTTTGCCTTTTCCTTTGCATTCCCCAGTATAAGATCCTTACCTTTTCCATCTCTTTTCCAGCATAAGATCTTTGCCTTTTCCTTCACATTTTCCAGTATAACATCTTTGCCTTTTCCATCACTTTTCCAGTATAAGATCTTTGCCTTTTCCATCAAACTCCCCAGTATAAGATCTTTGCCTTTTCCATCACATTCCCCAGTATAAGATCCTTTTCTTTTCCTTTGCATTCCCCAGTATAAGATCTTTGCCTTTTACATCAAATTCCCCAGTATAAAATCTTTGCCTTTTCCTTCACATTTTCCAGTATAAGATCTTTGCTTGATCAGAGTGTGATCTCTTTATAAGATCCTTGCCTTTCCTCCAACCTTTCACTTTGCCAGGAATGGCTGGAGAAGCTCCTGGAGCAGAGAGCAGGGTTAGCCAGCTCTCCTCCCCCAGGGGCAGAATTAAATCCCAGACACTTCCTTGTGTTTTTTGTGGGTTTTTTTGTGGGTTTTTGTGGTTTTTAATGTTTATCTTAACTGGAAGATTTGGGTTGAGCTGGCCCCATCCCAAGCCTGACCTTAAGCAAATCCACCCCAATCAACACCCACCCCACAGAGCTGCTCCATGCCAATAAAACAATCCATGGAGCCAAACTGGGAGCCACAAAGCCAGCCCATGGACCTGCATTTTCCTAGCCAAGGATTTTATTTTAATTTTTTGGCTTCATTATCATTCATTTAGGTTTCATTATCCTTGAGCACCTGCTTTTCTGGCATGAGTTCAGTGCAAGGCACTGTGTGCACTGCACCCAGCCCAGAGAGGAGCTCTGTGCAGCAAAGGGAGCCAGGAGTGTTTCAGATGTCACTGTCTCCAGCTGCTGTGTTGATTTTGAGAGAACAAATGTGCCCAGTGAAGCAGAGAGGTTGACACAACTCTGTCACTGCTCAGTGCCACACAAAGCACTGAGGTTCAAGGAGGGAGCGCACAGAAACCCTGGTTGGAAATGTACTGAATTCAACACACAAAAAGGAAGGAGAATGGAAACAAAAAGCACAGGATTTCAAAGCTGACATCAAATGAGCCTTGCAGAATGAGCTTTTAATTAAACAATACTAGAGGCCTCTTTTCCAGAGGGGGGGGGGGGGGAAAGGAAGGGCTTAAAGCTGTTATGTTCTTTAATAGGTTTTGTGAAGTGGTTCTGCTCAGGAGATGGAAGTTGCTGAGGGAGGTTTTGATTTGGGGAGCACAGGTACCACCCTGCCTTTGGCAAGAGCAGCTACAAAGAATGGGAAAAGGTGATTTTGGCTGGGACATAATCTGGATGATCCAACCCCTTTCTTTCCCACTCCAAACCAGTGACTGGGAGGGCTCAGGGCAGCGTTTTGGACAGGAGAGCCAAAGCTTTGCTTTAACCTCAGCACAGGGGGCTCGTGGGGGCTCTGTCTGGAGAGGGATGCACATGTGTGCATTGGGAAATGAAGAGGGAGAAGATATGGCAGAGGAAAGGGGAAAAGCAAATTTGGTCTACAGCTGCTTTCTATTTCAAGCCAAAAAATTCAAAATACAGTGTTTGGTTGCAAGGTTCTCTTCCTTGCCTTCCAAAATGCTTCTTACCCAGGTGCTCAGCAGCAGGGGGGGAGGTGCTGTGAGAACACAGGGTCTTAATATTGCCAGGGAGCTTTTCAGTTGTTAAAAAATGCAAAAAAAAAGGAAAAAAAAAAAAAAAAAGAAAACCAAAACAACGAACAAATGAACAAAAAAACAAAGGGGGAAAAAAAATCAGGAAAAAGACCCAAAATGCTGGTGAAGTAAATAATGAAATGAATTCCCCTAATTACCACAAGATGCTCCCCAAGTCTGACAGTATCTCTTGGAGCAGATGTGTTCAAATAATATTTCCTCATCCTGCAGCCTGCATGGGCAGATTCCAGCACCAGGCACTAATGTTAAAAAGTGCCTAATGAACATTGACATTTAAGAGCCTGCCTTGGCTTTTGGTGCCTGCATTTTTCCCATCTTCCAGGCCAAGTTACAAAAGTTTTGCTGGTATTATTCACATCAGAAAGTGCTTGATTTAAATCAAACCCAAACCACTAAAATCTGGACTCATGAAAGCAGTTGCTAGAAAGGAAGGAGTGGAGCCCTTGCAGATTTTCTGCAGACAGAGGGAGTGCAAAGGGGCAGGCCTGAGCTTTGTCCAGCAGTGACAGCAAACCCTGCCTGCCTTGCTCAGAAGCCCCTGCAGATGTTTTTTAGGATGAAGGATTATACACACTCACACACAGATCCCAGGCAGGTTTTTCTCATGGCTTTCCCTTGTGATGTGCTGTCCCAGCCTGCTGCAGGGCCATGGAGCTTCTTGGAGTGATGTCTTCACTAAACAACAGGCAAGCTGGCAGCCGCAAAAATGCAGAAAAGAAAATTAGGCCAATTTTCCCTCCACAGTCCTTCCCTTGCTGCTTGGGAATGGACTGTCCAAAGAGCTCAGAGATTTTGAAGCAGACCCAAGAACAAATGCTCTGAATTCTGCCATCTGTTGCCTCCCCTCTATCACTGGTGTTCCATAGCTGCTCTACAAATGTTTAAATAGAGAGCATTGTGACAGTTTGTAAAGAACATCTTCACAGGCTCTTTTCTATTTCCCTCTCCCTTTTCCCTGCTCCAGAGCAACCTCTTCTCTTCTCTTCTCTTCTCTTCTCTTCTCTTCTCTTCTCTTCTCTTCTCTTCTCTTCTCTTCTCTTCTCTTCTCTTCTCTTCTCTTCTCTCCTCTCCTCTCCTCTCCTCTCCTCTCATTATTTTAACCACACAAAAGCAGGCTGCCATGAGGAGCTCTGGGGACATTCTTGCCCTCTGGTCCCACCTGGCCCTTCCCAGAGCAGTGCCCTGGGTGTCCCTCTCAGCCATGTGTGAGGGCAGAGATGTGAGAGCTGCTTAGGAGAGCTGGAAATTAAGAAATGTTCCTTGAAGCTGTGCCAGTGAATCCCCCAAGGTGAGGGATGGGTTCTGACAGCAGGCACCTCCTCAGCTTGTCCTGAGCCTGATTTCAGAATCCAGGCTCGTGTCCTCCTCAGGGCCCCTCTCTCTCCCCCCACTCTCCATCCTCATTTCTGAACGAGCTCCAGGGTTGATTTCCTGCATGTTTGAATAGGACCAGCTTGACACAGCCTGCCTTAGGATGAAATCACCAACTTGGCTTGCCTTCTGTCTGAAAAACAAATCCTTCTGCAGGGCTTTCATCTAGAAAAAGGAGAAGGATTCTGAAATGCAGGCAGGCCTCTGCCAAGTTCCTGTGCACTGCTGCCTGAGTAAAGCTTATGTTTTCTGTGTACTTAGCTTATCTTTATTAAAGGTAACCTACCTGAGATTTTACCCTAAAAACCATCAATGGATTTCTTCCTGTTGCCTCCCTTAGAGGCTCAGAATAGGAAGTAGAATAGAGGGAGGTGAAGTAGGAACTCGCTGTTTCCACAGAGGGATGGGTGAGATTTCCCCTGGTCTTTGCTGTGGGAGCAAAGACCAGGGCAAGCAGAGAAAGGGAAACTGTGACACCAACCTCAGAGTGAGAGGGCTTTCTTCCACATCCCAATCTTCCCAGGTATTGAGGCTGTTACAGGAATATCATCTTCATACCTGGGCTTTGGCTTTGCTATCACTCTGCAGGAAATGATGATGATGATGGTGATGGTGATAACTTTGGGGGGGCTGAGAGCTCTGCAGGCATTTTTTGTGTGCAAACAGCACCATGCAAGGGCAAAGAGGTCTGACATGCACCAGGGCCTGCTGCACACTGTGGCTCCTGCACTGCTTTTGGGACAGAGTTCCTTCTGTGACAGTCCTCGGATCTGCCAAGCAATGGATGGGCTGTTCCAGCTACAGATGGTTGGCAGTATTTGCATCCTACATGGGTAAGATGCCAAAAGGATGAGGTACCAGCTGCAGTTGAAACCTCAGAATCATCCCAAGGCCTGTTTCTGGTGTTGTCCAGCCCCTCTAATTTCCTCTCCCAGAAGAGAAAAGGAGAGAGGAGTGGAGAAGGTGTGAAGGTGTTTGCTGGGCACAGAGAAGGCTGGGTTATATATCTACTCTGCACTGACTCCTGCCAACCATTCTCCCTGCAGGAGAGCCGGGATCTGGAAGCCTCCATCCTGTTATCACTGGTACTGGAGAAGGGTGAAGGCACAGGTGAGGACTGGGCACAAAGAGGAGTGGAGATGAGCAAAGGAGGGGAGACGAGCAGCACAGCAAAGTCCTGGAGGTGAGAGGTGCAGTGGGAGTCTGGGCTTGTCACAGACATCTTTTATGGAAAATCCTTTCCTTAGGATTTTTCCTCCTGAGAAGCTGAGAGGCCTCAGGAACAAAATGTAAACAATTTATCTGGTTATCTGCTGCTGTGGAATGCAACAGGTGCATCTATGATTGTTTCTAATTAATGGCCAATCACAGTCAGCTGGCTCGGACTCTGTCAGAGCCACAGACCTTTGTTATCATTCCTTCTTTTTCTATTCTTAGCCAGCCTTCTGGTGAAATCCTTTCTTCTATTCTTTTAGTATAGTTTTAATATAATATATATCATAAAATAATAAATCAAGCCTTCTGAAACATGGAGTCAGATCCTCATCTCTTCCCTCATCCTCAGATCCCTGTGAACACCATCACATGGGCTCAGTGCTGAGTTTGGCACAGGAGATTCCAGCCCAGTCCTCCTCAGCTCAGGAGATGCTGATCCACACGCCAAGGATCCTCCAGCCCTGCCCTTGCTGTGGGAAGGTGTTAGCTGAGCACAGACCAGGCTGGGTTATGTATTTGCTCTGCTAACCCTTCTCCTTGCTGGAGGCTGGATCTGGAAGGCTCCATCTGGTTATCATTGGTACCAGAGCAGCATGTGGCCAGGACACGTGGAACTCACATTTTCCTCTGGACCACACTCAGCCTGCACTCACTTATTGTGGGGGAGGGACTGGAAAAACCATTGACTCACTGGCAGGAACAAAACATTCAAAATCCTGAAATGATTCTTTTTAACAAAGCTTTTCTGCTGGTGCACAGGAAAGGGAACAAGTGTTGACTAGGAAAGTTTGGGGGGCTGCATGGAGTTTTCCTTCTGTGAGAGGTGGGAGGGATACACTGAAGGGACATTTCTTCCTGGCACTCCTTCCATCAGGGTCAGATTTCTACTCTGGCCTTGCTCCGTCTGTACCCGGTTGAACCCAGGAAAACTGAGACCACTGTTCCTCTGTTCCTCAAATCCTGTCTGGTTTAGAAATGTCTCCATCAGAAATGGAACCAGGGGGGGATCCTGTAGCTCAAACCCAGCTGTCAGCTTGGGCACAGACCAAAAGGCACCCGGCAGAAATCCTCTCAGAAAACCTTATCCTAGCCCACAGCAGGGTGTGCAGCAGAACTGACCTGCTGGTTCAGCCTGGGGAGTTTCCAGCCAGAAAAGCTGACACCTTTTGCAGGTGGATAACAGGGACTGACCCCACCACCATCAGCTGACAAGAACGACCCCTTGTAGCAGCCACTGAGCAGGGAGAGGAGGGGATCCAAGGTTTAATCTGGGATTCAGGCACAGCACAGCTCTGCTAAACCCTCCCTGGCATTGCTGCTGCTGCTGCTGTGCAGCTCTGTGCCTCAGGTGTCACAGCCTGCAGTGCATCAGGCATTCTAAAAGCTCACCTACAGAGAAAGAAGAAAATAAATCAGTAGAAAAACCACAGACATAAAATGCCTGTGGGCAAAAAGGCCTCAAAAGTGGGCAACCTCCCCTCTGCCCCGTGCCCAGGGAATCCAACAGCTGCACTTGTGTCTGCTTCAGTGAGGCTGAAATGCCTTCAGCTACTGACACAGCTCCTGCAGATCAGAGGAGGCTCTGCTGGGCCCGAGATCTGAGCCAAGCTTAAGCCTGGATTCTGCTGCATCCAGCTCCATTTGCCTCAATGGCTCTGCCAAGCTCTCCTGAGCCCGGGAATGATGTCCAGTTGTACTTCTCAGCCCTGCTCTCCTGCCTCAGTCTGCTGCTGGAAAACACAGGATAATGGAGATTAGCCAGAGCTCAAAGGCCTTTCAAGTATTTTCCACAGAGCACGAAAGCTCTGTCTGTGCTCCTTGCTGGCGTCACACAGAGACATTTCCCCCCAGCCCACAGCCTCTCCCAGACATCTGAGAACAGTGAGTGTCTCACAGAGCTGAGGAGGGCTCCTGTCCTGAAACCCAACAAACAATGAGATGGCTGAACATCTGCAGGGAACAGATGCTTCTCATATCCCTGCATGGTGCAATTCAGCGTGGACTCGATGGCACCCAGGGCTGTCTGCCCCCGGAGAGGGGAATCTGGGCTTGTGGCACAGCAGAGCTGTGAGTCAGAGCTGCTGCTGCAGCTGGTGCCTCACTGCACAGAACACACTGAGAGCCCCACGCAGCTGAGGGTCCCAGAGCACACAGCCAAACAGGGAGGTGCTCACAGCACGTGCGGGTAGGAGAGAGCAGGAATTACTGGGAGTAGGGCATGGGGGAGATGAGCAGCAGAGTCCTGGAGGTGAGAGATGCAGTCTGGGCTCAGTGCTGAGTTTGGCACAGGGGGTTCCAGCCCAGTTCTCCTCAGCTCAGGAGATGCTGATCCACACACCAAGGTCCTGCAGCCCTGCCCTTGCTGTGGGAAGGTGTTTGCTGGGCACAGGCAGGGCTGGGTTATGTATTTACTCTGCTAACCCTTCTTCTTGCTGAGAGCTGGGATCTGGAAGGCTCCATCCTGTTATCATTGGAGGAGGGTGAAGGCACTGGCGAGGACTGGGCACTCAGAGGAGTGGAGATGAGCAGAGGAGTGGAGATGAGCAGCACAGCAAAGTCCTGGAGGTGAGAGATGCAGTGTTAGTCTGGGCTCAGAGCTGAGTTTGGTACAGGGGGTTCCAGCCCAGTCCTCCTCAGCTCAGGAGATGATGAGCCACAAATCAAGGATCCTCCAGCCCTGCCCTTGCTGTGGGAAGGAGTTTGCTGGGCACAGACAACACCTTCCCCCAGCAAGGGGTTATATATTCACTGTGCACTGACTGCTGCCAACTCTTCTCCTTGCTGGAGAGCCGGGATCTGGAAGCCTCCATCCTGTTATCACTGGCACTGGAGGAGGGTGAAGGCACAGGTGAGGACGGGGCACTCAGGCACTGCACAATCAGAGAGCTCAGCCCAAGTGCCCCAGGGCTCCTCTCAGAAAACCTTGTCCAGCCCACAGCAGGGTGTGCAGCAGAACTGACCTGCTGGCTCGGCCTGAGGTATTTCCAGCCAGAAAACCTGACACCTTTTGCAGGTGGATAACAGAGACTGACCCCACAACCATCAACCCCTTTTAGCAGTCACTGCTGGAGCAGAAGCCTCTTGTGTCCTGTAGCAGACAGGGATGGACAGGAACAGAAGACACCTGTGCTTCAGCCTCAGTCTGGGCATGCCTGGATCAGGATCTGTTTCTCTGCTGAGCACCCAGGGAAGCAGGAGCAGGTGCCTTTGTTCTGGCACTCGGAGGCTGCCAAGCCAAGCTCTGTGGGAAGGACACTTTGAAGACAGATCCTGTGCTATTTTCACAGCCCAGCCTTTCATGGTCTGACTCCTGGAGATGGAGGGGTGAGATCATACCTGCCAGGTGAGAAAGGGAAGCGCTGTGCTGACAGGTCCCACCTACAGCACCAGGAAAGGGAGATGAGGATGTTGCAAAGTGCCACAGCTTTAGTCTGTGCTCAGCTAAGCTGAGCTCTCCAACTCCAAACCCATAAAAGCTTATAGATAAAATCCACAAGGCATTAATCCAGTTCTGTCCCTTCCAACAACCAATGAGCTGCCAAGCACCAGCCTTGGGTGCTACACAGAAATAATCCCAGCCTGAGCTTCTCGTGGCATCATAAATTGCCTGTGTCGTCAGGCAGCAGAAACCTGAGATGAAATCCTTTCATTTGCAGTTAATTATTCCCAAGCCTTTGCAGCCTGAGCAGAACTGGTGAAAGGTGCTGAGCTGACAGCCCTGAAGAAGGGAGGGATGGGCAGAAGGTGTGATAAACAGGGCCAGGAGAGCAGCTCCTTTAAAAAGGACTTTATTAAAGACAGCTCTGAGTCAGGAACCGGAGGGGTCATGCACAGGACCACATTGAGGAGAAGGAGAAAGAGGAGGAGAAGGAGGAGGAGGAGGAGTGCAGCTTTGTCTCTCAGCAGAGCTGGGGCTTCCATCCTCACCAGAGTCCCTAGAAATGCAATGTTGGCTCAGAGTTTAGGGGGATCCTCCAAGCTGAGCACTATTAAAGTTATGGTGACAGGATGGAAAATCCATGACTTAGTGTGGTTCTGGTGGGTTAAAGTCAAAGTTTATGTGCTGGTTTGTTGTTCTGAGAGGGTTCATGGAGTTCCCACAGCCTCTTATTTGAATTCAGTCCGGTTGCAAGGCCTACCTGGGAGCAGGGGAGCAGGGAAGTGGTTCCTGAGGGGAAGGGATACAAATCCGGGCTGAGACGGAAAGGGGCACAAATACAGAGTACGATGAGGAGAGATACAAACACGGGGTAAAACAGTAACACTTAACAGCAGCAACTAAAGGCAAGTCCTAGAACTCTAACATTCAATGTTTAACAGCAGACCAATACTTAAATTTCAAACCCTATCAACTTCGTTAACATCAGCTACCAATTACTGCTCTGAAAAAGAGCTCTCATCTCCAGGGTTTCGTTCCTCACAAAGGGAGCCAGCAGCAGCAGCCTCAGCCTGCTCTGCCAGGGACCTGCAAGGCTTGGGCTGCTCTTCCTTCCTGCTGCTCACACTGAGCACGGCCCTGGAAACCACAGCCCAGCCTGTGGAGCTGCTCCAGGCCAAACCCAACACGATTCCAGCCCGAGTCTGGCAGCCTGGGAGGGTGAGGCAGCCTCCTCCAGCCCCGAGCTGACGTTTGTCATGGCCAGGTGCAAATCTTCTTGCGCTGGCCCAGAGCCATGAGACCAGCATGTTTTTCAGAGTTTCACCCTCCTACCAGACAGTGTTTTTCAATATTTTGCATTAAATCTTCTGCTGTATTTGATTAGCCTGCAGCAGCTGTTTTCCACTCTCACAACAAATCATAAATCTATAAGCTTATGTGTGAGAGACTGTCTGTGCCTGGGAATGCTGGTGTCTGCACAGCTGTGGGTGAGCTGCACCTGAACACAGCCTGGGCAGAGACAGCAAGGCAGGAACCCTGGCATAATCCAGTCTGGAGCTCTCCTGGAGGCCAGCTGATTACACAAGGTGGCTTCTATGTGTGTGTGTGTGAATGAGTGTAAGAATTCCTGCGTGCATAGAAAGGAATTCGTGTGATCCTTAGATGAGTTCCTCACCATCCCACAATGAAGGCATCAGAATAATGCTAATAAACACTTGATTACACTGAAGACATCAGAATAATGCTGATAAACACTTGATTGCACCAGTGTGAGCTCAAATACGTGCACTTTTCTATGAAGGGAGGAGAGTTTTAGCACAGACGGGTACAACACAAGAGCCTGAAGAGGTCAGAAAACAGGTAAAAAGGTGTAAAAACTCCTTAACACACCCATCCCAGCCCAAGCACCAGTGTGGGCGCAGATATGTGCACATTTCTATGAAGGGAGGTGAGTTTTAGCAGAAACAGACAGAACACATGAGCCTGGAAATGTCAGGACACAGGTAAAAAAGTGTAAAAAATCTTTAAAACACCTATCCCAGTCCACAAAATCGTGTAACAAATCACTATCCCAGTCCAAGCACCAGTGTGGGCTCAGATATGTGCACATTTCTATGAAGGGAGGCGAGTTTTAGCACAAACAAGTCCAACACATGAGCCTGGAGATGTCAGAACACAGGTAAAAAAGTGAAAAAAATCCTTAAGACATCCATCCCAGTCCACAAAAACGTGTAACACATCCCTAACACACCCTTCCCAGTCCAAACACCAGTGTGACTTCAGATATGCGCACCTCTCTATGAAGGGAGGTGAGTTTTTGCACAGAGAGGTACAACTCACGAGCCTGGAAATGTCAGTGTAAGGATTTGTTTACACTTTCTACACAGGTAAAAAAGTGTAAGAAAACCCTTAACACGCCCATCCCAGTCCACAAAAACACAGGTCCACGTGCAGTCTGGTTTGGGATTGTGCCCAAAGCTCAGTCAGGAGCTGCTTGCTGTGAAGCCAAGATCTGCTGTCCCACGGCCAATTCAGATAAGGAGAGCAAATGGCTGAAAGAGAAGGGAGGGAAGCTGCTACACATATTTGAAAAAAAGGTGTTATTCAAAGACTATAAAAGGCAAAAGTTTGGATGAAGGAGAAGACAGAGGGTTGCCAAGTCATTGCAATAAAAAAAAAAGAAAAAGGAGGAGGCTGTTGCCAGGTCTTGGCACGTGCTTTTACTTGTGTAAATCAGTCACTCCAGACCTGTGGTAGTTCTTGCTGACAAGCTGTCAAGCTCCTTGGCTGGGAGAACAGGGCATGTGCTTTACATGCACTTACAGAATAGTAAACTGTTATTAAAAAGGGGAAAAAACCCCAGGCTGATTTACTTGTGGTTTTGCCTGCTCGGCTGTATTATCACAGAACAAATCCCCTCCTGCCTGGAGCTGTGTGGATCCATGGAAAACTACAGGCCAACCTCCCGTGGAAGCACTTGACCCCTTAAGGGGAAGGGCACAAACAAAACATCTCCAAGAACAGAGAGCATCAGACAAAGAAAGGCTGTGAGAAATGCTGCTCGCTTTACAAATTTAAAAGGTTTATTAAAACTTTATCAAAAATACAGCAGAAGACTGAACAGAGAAAATAGTACAGTGCTGGGAGCAGAGGATTTTTTTTTTCCCACCATGTGCTCGCTCAGCTAATGGAGGTTTTGCTTTTAACCCTTTAGCTCCTTCCGAAGTTCTGTCCATCTTCTTCTCTGCCCAGGGATGGAGATCACTGCCTGACACCTTGATTGGAGGTCAGGAGCTGTCATGGTACAAATCCCACCCTCCCAAATGTCCCAAACCCTGATAACAACACAAGGGGGGTAAAAAAAACCTATAAAACATGACTATAAATCTATAAAGTTTCTCTTAGCATATACACATATTTGTCTTTTAATTGTGAGAGTCAGCCACGGCATTCCTCATCTATCACAAGGCCAAAGCCACAGCAAGTCTTACATTTTCCTCCAAACATCACTACAACAAATAAGCCGTAAAGAGAGTAAATAAGCAGTAAATAAGCTCTTCCAGAGAGCCCCGAGCCCCTCGGGATGTGGCACCTGAGGACATCCCAGCCTGGTGGGGGAATGGGGAAAGCAGCTCTGGGCAGGCTGAGATCAGCCCGGGGTTAAACCCAGCGGGGTGAGCCGGGCTCAGAGCACAGAAACCTCCGAAACTGGCTGGCAACAGAGTCCTGAGCTGCCCGGGGCTGGGCAGGAGCAGGAGCAGGAGGATGACGAGGATGGGCTGCAGCCAGCAGAAGACAGGAAAGATGGATGGATGTTCTGCTTCGGGGAGGAATAGGAGAATTAAAAGCAGAAAATCCAGCAAAGGCTTTAGAGGGATGTCATCGGAAGAGAATCAATGGATAATTGTCTGAGGAGAGGCTGAGCAGATCGGTTCTGTCTGTTCTTCTGGCCCGGGACAGCCCCAGGAACCGGCCCTGCCCTGGCCCGGGACAGCCCCAGGGAACCGGCCCTGCCCTGGCCCGGGACAGCCCCAGGGAACCGGCCCCGCCTAACCCGGGACAGCCCCAGGAACCGGCCCTGCCCTGGCCCGGGACAGCCCCAGGAACCGGCCCCGCCTAACCCGGGACAGCCCCAGGAACCGGCCCTGCCCTGGCCCGGGACAGCCCCAGGAACCGGCCCCGCCTAACCCGGGACAGCCCCAGGAACCGGCCCTGTCTGGCCCGGGTCTGTCCCGGACCCTCCCGGGCTCACATCGGGGGATCCTGCCCACAAACACCCACAGGGCCGTGCAGGGATGGAATTGTTCCCTGTGAGGAGCAGGGGTGCCCAGAGCAGCTGTGGCTGCCCCTGGATCCCTGGCAGTGCCCAAGGCCAGGCTGGATGGGGTTTGGAGCACCCTGGGACAGTGGAAGCTGTCCCTGCCATGGCAGGGGTGGCACTGGGTGAGCTTTAAGTTCCCTTCAACCCAAACCATTCTGGGATTCTCTGTGTCACACACAGAGTTCCCAACCATCAGCCTTCCCCAGCCAGGCTCTGCTACGCCAGAGCACACTGACTCATTTTGGACACACTGCAGCATTCCTGGGCTCAGCTCACACAACAGAATTTCATTATTTTTATTTTTTTTTTTAAACATCCTTGTCAGGACATTCAAACTTACCAGAATTAAAAGTGAAACCCAACACAGATATGAAATTTTATGGGGCTATTTGCAGCAATATTCCAAAAGTAGCTTTGGCTGGAAAACACAGAGCAGGATTGTGCTGATCCAGGGCACACAAGACACACAGAACATCAGTATTGGAAGAGACGGAGTTTTTCTGTGTGTCTTCTCCTGTATTTCTCTGTTTGTAACTCCACAGCTCTTCTGTAACGTGTTCTGAGCACTCCCAATGGCCTGTTCCTCCTCAACAGCACATTTCTGCCACTCTGAGTTTTGCTGCTTATTTGTTGTAGTTATATTTGGAGGAAAATGTAAGACAAAAACTATTTCAAAAAATAACTGTCTGCTAACAAAACCAAACACAACAACTGCAACAGCCTCAATCTCAAATCAAGAGCTTCTTTAAGCCTGCAAGCAGACAAAATTCCAGTAATAATCCTACCACTAATTCACAGGGAGTACAAGTTCATCAGGACACAGACCATGGATATGATGGCAAAAAACAAAAAAAAAAAAGGGGAGAAAATGAGATGTTTGTGTGTATTTGCAAAGCGAGGCTGTGGCCAAATTGAGCACTCAGGGTTTCCAAATCCCAGCTCTGGCCCCAGCTGACAGTGGCTGCCTCAGGGCTCCAGCACAGACCAGAGCAGGGGATGCTCTGCCATGGCTCAGGGTGGGTCCTGTGCAAAGGTCAGGGTGAGAAACAACTGCTCACTTTGAAAATTTAAAGAGGTTTGTGACCGTGTTCACAGGGGTTATTGGTTGAGGGAAGAGATGAGGATCTGACTCCATGTTTCAGAAGGCTTGATTTATGATTTTATGATATATATTATATTAAAACTATACTAAAAGAATAGAAGAAAAGGTTCACCTCAGAAGGCTGGCTAAGAATAGAATAGAAAGGATTGATAACAAAGGCAGCATCTCAGACTCTCTGTCCAAGCCAGCTGGGCTGTGATTTGCCATTAAATAGAAACAACCACATGAGACCAATCCCAGATGCACCTGTTGCATTCCACAGCAGCAGATAATCATTGTTTACATTTTGTTCCTGAGGCCTCCCAGCTTCTCAGGAGGAAAAATCCTAAGGAAAGGATTTTTCATAAAAAGACGTCTGCAACAGAGGTTTATTAAACCTTAACGAAAACACAACAAAGGACTACACAAGGAAGAAGCTGCAGTTCTGGGAACTGCCCCTCGTGCACACCACATGGTCAGTTCATCTTCAAGATGGGTGCTCAGTCTTTTATACCTCTGGGACTGCATCAGCCAGCCCTGGCCCTTCCCAGAGTCTGTCAGTCAGCTCTTCTGTGCCATTTATCAGTGCAGACTGCTTTCTTGTAACTGGATTAGAGCTCAGGTGTTGCTGTTCCCACCCCCTAAGCACCCCCAGGCTTTTCCATTCCCACCTGCCCCAGGTAAGGGACACCTGTGCAGGTTCTTTGTACCTGTCCTAGAAAACAATACAGGGGGGGAAATGGAACTATGGGGAGAACAGAGAACATCTAAACCACAATAACATAACTGTACATCACTAAAGCTTTTCTTAATATTCACACAATAGTTATCTTTTAATTGTGAGAGCCAATCATCTCATTATCCATCTAGAACAGTCAGGTTTGTACAAGGCTCGTCTGGAGGAGCAGGGCACTGACCCAAACCCTCCATTCTGGGTTCTGAACCTCGCTGATGACTTCAGCATCCAAATGTCCTGAGAGCTGTGGGGCAGCTCTACTGCCAGGATCTGGGGCAGCCCCAGCCCTGAGCTGGCAGCTGGAGCAGCACCCAGGACCTCAAACTGTTCACAGCAGCACCCAGCACTTCAATGTGCTCACATTAACACCCAGCACCTGGATGTGCTCACAGCAACACCAGCACTGAGGTTCACATTCTCTGAACCTCAGAGAAAGAAAATACAATTCTTATGTCATTTGCTGCTGCTGTGTTGTGCCAGAGTAGAATGCAATGTGGAGATTGTTTACCCACAGTGATGGGGTTTTGTTTCCTTGGCCTGTCAGGGCCAGGTAGGTGTGTGTGTGTGTGTGTGTGTGTATGTCAGGACTGTTGGGTGACAGTCACGAGATGAGTGCAGTGTGTGCAGAGTTGAGTGCTTGGCAGATTCAGTTTTAGATGCACAGAGTAATATAGTATAATAAAGTAATTAATTAGCCTTCTGAGATCAGTGGAGTTCTCCTCATCATTCTCTCCCCTTGTCAGGGCCATCAGAGCATTGCAATACACAAACAAACCCAATAAACAGCTCAGCCCTTCAGAGTGATCCCAGGGAGTTCATTTGGTCTTCTTTAAAAGGTGTGGCTGTGAATGAGTCATGAGGCACAGGGGATTAAAGGAAGGGGGAGTAAGAGGTTAATTGGATTCTATTTGGAGAGGGATTTAGGTTGGCTGAGTTTTTTCAGTCAGCAGCACATAGTGGAACATGTCACTTGTAATTGAGCTAATGAAACACCTCTGGAGATAAAAAAACACCAGCTAAATTCAGACTCGGCTGCAGAGACTTGGGGTTCATTCACCACAAGGTTATGCAGAGATGGAACTGCTTTGTTTGAGCATGGGGACGTAAGAGCAGGGCTGGGTTTGCTTTGCAAAATCTGCTTTTTGTCACTCAGGGCTGCTGGACCTTGGGCTGATTAAGCAGCGTGTTGTGTTGTGGACACTCTTCCAGGCCAGGGACCCACACTCTGCCAATGTGCTAATGCAATTTTCTGAGTCCAGCCTCTCTCCTGCCCTGTGCTATTCTATTTGTTTTCTATAAATAGGCATTTTGCTCCATGGTTATTGCTGGGAACTCCACATGGCTGAGCTGAAAGGGGGCTGCCAGTACCTGCCCTTTTCCATGAACCTTTTGGTGACTCTCAGTACAGTCCTTTTGGTTTTCTCAAGGGTAATTAAGGGTTTGTTTTTCAGCCCTCAAAACCGTGACAAAAGCACCTCTGTCCCAAAGCCAAGCTACCAAACATGACTTGAATGCAAGAAGGGCAGAGTTGCCTTCCTGAGCCTGCCCAAAGGCCAAGCCAGAGTCCTCTTTGTGAGAGATTTTAATGATCTGAAATTACTTTTCAACTCAAGAAGAAAACCTTTCAGAGGTTGTGCCTTTCAGAGCAAGGTATAGCATGTTAAAAAATAAAAGAGACATTTTCCTGCTCAAAATCAATTTTGTACAAAACCACCACCTCCATCTTTTCAGAATGAACCTGAATGAAAGTCACTTTCTAAATTAAAGAAGTTGCAGTGAAAATTAGTTTCCAATTTTGCAGGTTTCATATTCTTGCTTTGGGGATAATTAAATAATCCAGTAATTTCCTTTCCAAGACACTTTCAGAAAACTAAAACTCCACTTCTCCCTTCCTTCTTTCTCCCTTCAGGAATTTAAAGTTCGTTTTAATGAGCAAAGTGATTGTGCTTGACACCCCTGATAAAAGAAACCAAAACCAACACAGTAATGAATTTTCTGCAGTTGTATAAAGAATATCAGGGGCACGAGGACCTCAGTTCCTCCTCCTGTGTGCCAGTTTCAGAACACAGGAAACCCTGGAATGATGTGGCTGCACTCTGTCAGGGAAAACCAGAACAGCACAAGGCAGGAAGAGGAGGAAACCCAGATTTAAACCCTGCACAGATCTAGAGGGCAGGGACAGGATGGGGCTGGGTTTGTATCCCAGTGACACTCGTTCAGCAGGAATTTCTCTTTCCCTTGGGTTTCTCCTGCTGTGGTTTGATTCTTCCTGCAGAGGTTTGGTTCCTCCCTCTCTGGCTTTAGGCAAGAAGGAAAGCAACTGCCTGAGCTACCAGCAGTTCCTGGACAATGGAATGGCTCAGGTAAATTAAGGGATCAAAACATCCAGGGTGCTGCAGGAGAGGAGAATGTGCCCTGGTCAGTGCTGCTGCAGCCTTTGTCCCTCCCAACACAGCACACAGAGAGAGACTTGCTCAGAGCAGGGTCCTGCAAAGCCACTCCGGGATGGGAATTCAGGGGGTCTGGCACCATCTCAGCAGCAAAGACAAAACCCCTTCGTGCCCAGTTGCACTCTGCAGCTGCTCCAGGGAATTTGCACAAACAGCACTGATGGGGAAAGGCCCCATTGGCACCTGAGCTGAGCTCTGCAGGGAAAGGGATCCCATTCCCTACCCCAGAGCTCCCTCAGTGCTGAGACAGAGAGGGCCAAAATCAGTGGCCAAAAGCTCCTTAAGACATGGCAGAGAGGGACAAAGATCATCTCCATGGAATGGTTTTATTGCAGCAAGGCTCCCCAGCCTCCCTTGATGAGAGCCATCCTTCAAAGGCAATCTGGCCTGGATTATAAACTCAAATATCTGAGGAGCCAAGAGCTTGCAGTTTCCCATTAAGTGGTATTAATTGCCCTGGTTATCGTGCTCTGCAGTTTGACCTAACCTGCTGATTCCCCTCCCTCTCCTGCTGCAGAGCATCCATCACTTTTTAAAGGGTTCCATAAAGCTCCAGGGAAGGCTCTGGTTTGTGTTAGCCTGATTGCTCTGGACTGTGACAAAGCACCCATCACAGCTGCCCAGCCACACCATAGATCAAGCTGCTCTAACCTTGCCATGTCCCAGAGGGGAAGGGCAGCAAAACCATCAGATTTAACCTCCAGGCCTTTATTTCTGGCTGGAGGATGTCAAAGGCCATGCAAGCTTTCACTTTTTCCTTGTTCCCTTAGAACCCACAGCAACAGACAGGAGGAGAAAAGCAGGAAAGGGAGAATATTGGTTTCTCTGGGTCTGGATTGAAGGCACTTGAGACAGTAATTCATGTTCAGACTCAGGTGTTTATTATTTCTTATCAGTAAAACAGTCTTACAACCCTGAGATCTGCAGCAAGGCACAAAATGGCCAACAATCTCTTGTTACAAGGTCTTTTAAGACTAAACTATTCAATTAAGAGCTGACACCTGGATTATTTTCGCTTTTAACCCAATAAATGATCCTAAAGAGCCCCCAATGCAGACTTTTCTGCCCAATTACAAAATGCCACCCAAACCCATGAAGAAGAAGGAAGAAGGTGAAGAGGAAGGAAGAAGAAGGTAAAGAAGAACAACCTGCCTCCACCCTAAAACCTCCATTTTCTTCATCTTTATTTCTATATTCTAAAATCCCAAACTCTAAGTTTTCCACTCTGTGATATTGCACACTTCTAACCAACTCCACACCCGTAATCCCAGTGCTATCAATCAATTTTGGAAGCCTTCTCCACAGCCTCAGGTCAAATGCAGTGTTCTCATGTGGGTCTGTGCCTTTAGGCACAGAAAGTTTAAAATTCTCAGGGGTTCCAACAGGAAAACAACAGAAAGTGGACTTTTGATGTCACTGATCAGCCAAGGCCACATCAGTGCTCAGTTCCTGGCCCACACAAACACAGGTGGGAACAAGTGGCCTTTGGGAACTCAGCAGCCAAGGCTTTCCTGGAGATCAGGTTTTCTCCTGAGCAATGAGGCTGCTGGGGATGAAGCCACACGTCCAACACCTGTCTGTGGCAAGGCTGATGGGGAATCAGCACAAAAGCTCCTGGCATGGATGGATGGATGGATGGATGGATGGATGGATGGCCAGTGTTTTCCATCCTGCAGTGTTTTCATCCTGACTGAACCCTGTGAATTCCCAGGGTGACTCACACTAACCAGCACATGGCAGTGGATGTGCAGCAAACCCATCCCCTTTAGGCTCCTCCAAAATCTGCTTCTCCTCTCCCTCTGGAAGCAAAAAGCTCAGGACTCTTCTGCTTCCTCTACTCAGTGTAAAAAAGGTGAGGAGGAGCAAAGAAACAACAGGTTTAATTCCTATTCCCTGTGTCTCCTTTGGTGCTTTATTCCCTGAATCAACAGAAGAAATTCATAGAATCACAGAGTGTTTGGGTTGGAAGAGACTTTTGAGATCCTCTGGTTCCAACACCCTGCCCTGGGCAGGGAACCTTGCCCTGGACCAGTTCTGGAGAAACAGAAAATCCTCAGTGTTTCTTCAGTAAGAGACCCACCCTGATTTGATACACCTGCCTGTGAATGGAAATGAATTCCAGGGCTTTGGCTCATGTCCGCTGTCCTGGGTTGCCAAGCAAATTGTGTTCTATTTGCCATCTGTATGGCAGTTCTCTTCTGTTCAGTGGGCAGTTCTCCTTATCTCTTCCACAGCTGGGCAGACATCTGCTGATAACAGCTATTGAAGGTCCCTGCATGGTTGATAAGAATTACAGCATCCCACTGGGAGATGTGAGCCCAGAGGGAGGAGCCAAGCATTCCTACCTGGATATAATCTGGAGATTCTGGAACACCAGCACGGCTTCTGCACTGGATTCCCCAGAGGAACAGCAGCTGCCTCTTCTTCCACTGGATCTTCAGAGGCAGAGACTGCACCTTTCTCCAGGACCCCTGCTCCAGCAGAACCAGCCCTGACACTGCAGGAGGGCTGAGCCACAATTCCAATGGCACTGCTGCCAACACCCTGACCCACAGGGTGTCAGGTTGGGTTCTGACTCTGCCAGTGTTGTTTTAGTTACTGCATTGTTTATTTTATCCTTTTATTTTCTTCCCTATTAAAGAACTGTTATTTCCTGCTCCCATATTTATAGCAATTCGGAAAAGGGGCAGGGGGGGGAGGGTTTACATTTTACATTCTCCATTTCAGGGGAGGCTCCTGCCTTCCTCAGCAGACACCTGGCTTTTGAAACAAAGACATCTGCACAAACCATTGCTGTATGAGCAGTAAGTGCACCCTGCCTCAGCAGAGACATCTCAGGGAAGGAGCCAGGAACAGCTCCTGTCAATGCAGGCCGGGCTCTGACTCAGGATTTTCCAGTTAGACTCAGGATTTTCCCAGATTTTCTTTCCATGAATCCAAGCCCTCTCAAAGAGTGTTCACCCACAGGATTCATTCCTGCCTGGGATGCCAGATGCTGCCTCCAGCTCCACTCCAAGATGCAGATGGAGAGTGGAGGGGATGATGTGGGTGCACACGTGAGCGTGGGCTTCTCCTCCAGTGAATCAGCCACAATCACAACAGCCAGGGATGCTCTGCTCAATGCTTTTAGAAAAGGACACTTAAAGGAACGTGAGCAAAATTAAAATACTGAACAAGTCAGATTAAAAAACCATGAGCTGTAAACCTTAGAAGAGAAACACAATTTTGCCTCTAACACACACAAAGAGAATTTTCAAGAGCAATTCACTCTGTGTGTTCTTCAAGGAGCTTTTTCAGCCTGGGCTTATGCTCACTTTTTCAAAAGAGGCTGACCTGAACATTTTTTTATTTCTTTCAAGCACAACAATCCAACCCAAAGCCATTTCTTTTTGTCTGGCTCTGTATTAATTTCAATTCCATCAACGAGGCAGTTGCATAACTCTTGTTTGTAATTGCTGTCACGTCAACCCTGCAACTGATCACTGCAACACTGAAGTTATATAAAAGGTTTTGTTAGGATTTTTGTTATTTTTCTCCTTTAAATTGTGGGAAGATGAAGTCCTACCCTGGAGAGATGTTTTGGTTTTCTAAGCTCTGTTGTCTATTAGTCTTGTGTCTTTTCTCTCCAGTTTTGTTTTACACAGGGTCTGTTTATGCACAGAAACTCTCCAAAAAGTTCTGGGCACCCCACTCATACACAGGCTATAAAATAAACTCTGCTGAGTCAGAGAAGCTACTGGCAAAAGCAAAGTTCACAAAATGGGTTTGCTCTTAAGGAGCAATTTCAATTTCTGGCAAGGCAGACTATTTAAATGCTCCAGTGGCTGGAATTGTAATTTACCTTGTTCTTCCAGAACCAGTGGGCTGTTTCCATGCAATGATGGAGTATCAGACCCCATGGGATCCTTTCTCCTTGTGTCTCTTCACCCAAACACACAGAATTGCTCCTGGAATTCAGAGTCAGCTCCTCCAAACTCCTCATGGTCTCCTTGCTCCTCCTGAGCACTCCTGATCATCCCCTTTGACCAGGGCTGTGCTCACCTGGCAGGGAGGCTTCTCCTGCCCCCAGAGAATTTAAATGATCCATTTTACCTCTCATTTTCTGTCCTGCTGGAGGCACAAATGCCAGGGCCATGCTCACAGATCTCCTGGGCCCAAGGTAGTCTGAAAGGCATTCAGCACTGCAGACAGAAATGCTTCAAGCCAACAAATAATGAAGGACTTTATTTTGACATCAGTGAAT
This sequence comes from Melozone crissalis, assembly GCF_028551555.1. Taxonomy (NCBI): domain Eukaryota; kingdom Metazoa; phylum Chordata; class Aves; order Passeriformes; family Passerellidae; genus Melozone; species Melozone crissalis. The sequence goes on along the minus strand of NW_026535896.1, from coordinate 2,131,735 downwards.
TGTACCCAGTACTTACTCCACTTATGTTCCTTCATACTTAAAAGCAATCTGTTTGTAGCTGACATTGTTTTTTTCTTTAAAATAGTCTAGACAATGTCAGATTCTACAAAGAGAAAAAAAGAAAAATATACTGAAGTACCAATATAATGAAGTATCAATGTTCACTCCTTCCTCAAAAAAAAGAAAACCCTTCAAGACCAGAATATATAAAATTATAAAATATATCTGCTTCTTACAGTGTCTTGTCTGTAAGTCCTGCCTCCCTGGGAAGGAGAAGCTTGTTTAGAGAAGGGCTTGGGATGGCAGGAAACCACATCTCTCATTCCCAGTCCAAAATCAAGAGAAGCTTGTAAGGGCTAAACCAGAGCAAAGAAGCTAAACCAGAGCAAAGCAAGGTTCTTGGTAGAGATCTGGGGTTTTAACCCATTTATTTCATCATTTCCCAGGACACAGCAGTACCAGCTGCTCCTGAGGGAAGCAGCAAGGAAGGAGTTGGTCAGCTGCTGTTTTCACATGGTCATTGTTCAAAATTCCTTCTGGATTGTGTGTGCACCTTCAGGGGAGCAGGCAGCACTCTGTGAGGAAAAACTGTCACATTCTGAGTGCTGGAAGCTTTGCAAACCACAGATTTGGAGCACCTAGGGAGGCATGGGGAGCCGGGGAATGCAGTTTAGCCAGCTGCAGTGCATGCATTCCTACAGACACTCCCACAGGAATCCAGTGGTGTTTGAAATGAGAGGGGTGTGTGTCAAAGCCAGGGCACAGCCACTCAACACTCAGTCACATTTAATTCATTAATTTCATAATTTGGATAGAAGAGATCAAACTTCAACAGGGAGGTAAAGGTTCAGGGGAGATACACAAATAGATGCCCTGTGAGTTGCTCTCTTATCTTCACCTGAGACCTTGTGACTGAGACGAAGGCAGCTCACGCTCAAAGGCAATTAACTCAAGAGTGGTTTTCAAACACACAGATCTCACTCGGGGTGTTTGTGGCCTATTTCTCAAGGATTTGTGAAAGGCAGCTGAGGAAATCAGGGCTCCTGGCAGTGACTCTGCTGTTCAAGCATGTTTGTGTGCCCTGAAAAGCTGCCAACAGACCCCAAACTCCACCAGGACTGCACCCCAACCTCGGGCTGTAAGAAAGGCTCTGCCATGGGCACACCTCCCTGCTCTGCATGCTCAGGGTCTCACAGCAACCTCAGCTCTCACAGGGGTGATGTTGTGATGTTACCTCACTCCTCTGGAGATGCAGCTTGAGGAAAGCGAAGAAGAAATAAGAAAATGCATCCCAGAATTCAAAACCCTCTGATAATGTACTGAAAGAAATGGATGGTTTAGGTTTAATCCCAAGTGTAGTTTAAGGCAATTTTTTTCTATTTTAGTTATCTCTCTTGCTCTGTTTGGAATCCAAGCAAATGAGCAACAGAAATTGTTTTAAGATGTTCTGTGTTTTTACATCTCTCTTGTGAAGAACACCAGCATTTCAAAGAACTGAACACTTCCAACAAGTTAGAGAGGAGAAATAAAAAGGTGTTTGCATTGAAACTGTATTCATGCACAACCCCAGCCAGGTTTCTCTCAGCAGCTTCATTTTCCTGGGGATATCACTGGGTAGGAATGGTGCAATCAGCCCTGGGAGAACTCTCATCCCTGCTCTGCCACATTCTCAGTAGCTGAGTTTGGTCTTTGCTCAGACACTCTCCTCTAAGCAAAAGGAATAATCCTTTATTACTGTCAGGAATAAAATGCTGAATGCTCCAAGGAAGCCACACAAAAAGCTTCAATAGTGTGCACTTGCTTTGTTAAGGGTGCCTAAAAGATGTTTCACACAAAATATATGGTTGTGCTTTGGAAAATCCTGCTCCAGTCACCAGCCCAGGCCTTGCCATCCACCAGGGGTGCCTGTCCAGCTCTGGGTGCTGTGAATTCACAGCTCCACCATCCACTCATGTCTGTAAAATTCTTTCTCCTGTCCAGCCAAGGTCTGCTCAGCAGGACAGCCCACCGCATTCTGCTTGCCCCTGGGGCAGTGTTATCTTTTTATACTAAAAACTGCGTGTACAATGTTTACAATTGCTTTCCAATACCTATCACCTATGTTAGACAGTGAGCTTCTACTCTAAACCAATCTAAAAGTGTCACCATCACAGCAGAAGATGGAGGCCAAGAAGAAGAAGAAGGAGAAAGGCTGGACATGCCCAGATTCCTCCATCTTGCCCCCTGAACCTCCATTCTAAAAAACTCCCAAATCTACTTTTTCACCTCATGATAATTTCACTGTCATTCTACTTAATTTGTTTGTGGCTTGCAGATCTTCATCTAAGGTTGGTAACTTGCTCCATGGGTCATAATCAAAACCACAGGGGCATTTTGGGCTCTGTGCCAGGGTCTCTGAGCCCCCTGGCAGGGGTCTTGGCTGCTTAGGACAGCCAGAGGGATGTCCTGGGTCCTGCCCAGCTCTGGGTGCTCTGTGTGAATTTACAACCAGCCAGAATTTACTGCAGACTCCAAATGTGACCTGGCTTCAATTAACCAAAATTTCTGCTTTCATGGGAGACCCAAGCCTCTGTCACACTGCATCTCTCCAGGGCCCTCACCAGATTAACTCCCTCTTCCAATTATGCTCAGGTTCAGACACCTGTCCCTATTCATGTTCCTCAAAGGAGAACTTGGGATTTAAAACTATCCAGCCCTACCCATGCTCATCGTGGCTCCAGCTGCTCTGCACCAGAGAGAGCTTTTCCATTTTGTGCCTCACTCCTGTGTCAGACACTGAGCACAGTTGGCAGCTGGTGTATAAATCACCCCAGCCTGCTTGTATTGAGCTGGTGTAGGGCAGAGTTAGCTCCTCAGCCAAGCACTTCCCAGCCTGCCATTTTCCAAGTTATGTGTGGATCCAGGATTGCAGCTCACTCACAGGTGGGGCTGTAGGAGGAAAGTGATTTTAATTGCCAGGGTTGCAGAAACAGCAGAGATGGATTTTGAGTCCCACACTCTGGGCTGTTTCAGGACTCCTCTGAAGCTCACAGCTGCCACTGCAGTGAGTGCCTACTGTACTTTAAACCCCTTCTGCTTTGGCTGATTTGATGAGGCTCCCCCTTGGCTTTCCATCAACATCACCCCAAGGAAAGTTGGCCCCAGCACTTTTGCAGAATGAGGTCTAAAGAGAACATGAACAGAAGGCAATTTAATATACAAAGGAAGATGAAACAGAAATGTGTGCTTTATTCTTAATACTCTTTACTCATGTAACTTCTCCATCCATCTATTAGTGTTAATTTTGTTTTAAACTACCTTTCTCCCAGTGACAGCTTCAGCACCAGTGAGTTCTCCTCATATCAGCTATTTTGGGACTGGTTAAAAGCAAAGCTTTGAGAGAATGTGGCTCAAGGGACAGGGTTCTCTCACTGAAGGTCCAGGTTACTCTGCTGCACTGCAAGGCAAACACTGCCAGAGTTAAATAACCACACAAAGCAAAGATATACTCCATAAAACATTAATATTTTAATGAAAAATCTTAGCTTCATATTTCTATCCAAAGACACTCAAAACTAGTTTTTCTCCCCCCTTAATTTTGACCTATAATGGGACCAGTTTGGAGATTTTTTTTTTTTGTATTTTGGAAGTTTTTTTTTAAAGATTAAACAACCAGGCTAGCAAAAAGGTACCCAATACATACTTTTCTTATATCAAACAAGCTAGTATTTCAATACAATGTAACTATACAGAATATATACATTACACATATGATCACAAAGCAAACACTACAGGCTCAGAACAGATTTGAAAAAACATGATATTCACATTGATTACAATAACTCTAAAAATGATTGTAACGTTGAAACGGCACTTAGTTTACAAAAAAAGTCACAAAAATATATATAGCCACCAAGAACTATGGTTCCTGAAAAATACTAATAGCCAGATAGTATTATATAAAATGTGAAGTGTATTTAAACATCGTATACATTAAAAAACAAAACCAAAACCCAAAACCAATTCTGTTAGGTCAATAAACATGCCAAGTAATCTAGCTGTGGCCAGCATCAACAAGAGAAGCTGTACTGAGGATGAGATGATGACTGATATACGGCTGGTGACTGGAGACTGGCACAGTTAAGGGGGTTTCACTGTTACTAAAATGCACAAAGAAGCCCAACAATAATTTAATTCACATTTTTTTTCCCCTCCAGCTTCCACTTTTCCCTCTTTGGGGTTTCACCATGGGCAGCACCTCGAGTGAAGGCACTGCAGAACAGAGCAAGGAAGCCGTCCAAGGACTCGGTGTAGCCAGGGTTACAGGTCAGAATATCAAAAGCATGCACAGCTAAATGAATGGTGAAACAAAATCACTCTTCTGGGGACTTCAGCAACCCTCAGGAAGACTGTAGGTACAGTTGCCACACAGGCTGGCAGCACCAGATTCCATTTTTTTTTTTTTAGTGCAACCAGATTTGTAGCTGAGAGCTGTGGGACACGGAGTTACTGTGCTAGCACACGGAGTGAACAAAAATCCAGAGCAGTAAGTACTGTTGCACTAAAAAAATTCACATTTGTTTCTTTCATGGTACATTTCCTCAAATACTTGGAACCCACTCTATTTACCAGGTACCTCTGGTGTGGTGAGGTACTGTCTTGAACCCTCTTACCTGCCATCATCACGATGCTATGGGATTTATTATGTCTACAGTTGGAGATGAGAACCCTCCAAAACAGGATTTCCCCTTGTGAGCAAAACTGGAACGTGAGCGGCCTGAATGAAAATCAGCTATTTTCCATTTTCTGATGGTGTGGAAGTTGCAATGGATGTGGGAGCAGCAGGTGCTCCTCCATCTGAATTCTCTCATCCCTGCAGGGTGCACAAAGCTCCTGCTGGGTTTGCATATAAAATGCTTCCTGGTTTGTCTCTGAGAGAGACCAGCACTCACCTCAGCCCTCCCAACCCAGGGCTGCAGGGTGGAACCAGCGACCAAGAAGTGCCTGAAGCCCTCATATAAAACCTTAAACCATAGCTTAAAAACAATAAAACTCCATCCCACAGGGGACATATAGGGATCATAGTCTTATAAAATATATCTGACTGCATTGGCAGCTATTACTTTTTTAAAAAGTTTAAATTCACATCTTTTCGACTCAGAATCCATGTGAAGCCAGAACCATTTCCAATACCCGAGTCTACTGATCTCTCAGTATGAGAGACTTGGCCGTGGTCTCTGCGAGCCTGACAACTGAACTCCAGCTGTGGGGACACCACTTGGGCTCACTCTGCTTGCAGCAGGAGGGCTGAACCACATCAGCCCTGACCCTTGTCTAGCAGACACAGAAATGCATACTAAATAATGGATTTTTTGGGAGGGAGGGGAAAAAAGTGAAGAAGAAATAAGAAAATGCATCCCAGAATTCAAAACCCTCTGATAATGTGCTGAAAGAAATGGATGGTTTAGGTTTAATCCCAAGTGTAGTTTAAGGCAATTTTTTTCTATTTTAGTTATCTCTCTTGCTCTGTTTGGAATCCAAGCACATGAGCAACATAAATTGTTTGAAGATGTCCTGTGTTTTTACATCTCTCTTGTGAAGAACACCAGCATTTCAAAGAACTGAGCACTTCCAACAAGTTTTAGAGAGGAGGAATAAAAAGGTGTTTGCATTTAAACCGTATTCATTTCTATGGAGAAAAGAGATATTAACAAGAAACAATTACAGACAAGAAAATTAACAAGTAAACTCAACCCTAAACCAACCAAACAAAATCCTCCAAGAACTCTATTATTCCTCCAGTTGAACCAGATGGAAAAGTGAGAACTAAATTAAGATGTTACCAGAGATTAGGAAGCTGAAAAGATAATGTGTAACACACAGTGCAATGAACAATGAACCCCAGGCCTTGCCTTGTTCCTCAGTGTTAATGATGCTTATTTCTTTTCAAGGAAGAACAGATCAGAGTTGTAAAGTCTTTGTAACTTTCCCCTTTCTCTTTGGTATTCTGAAAGCAATTTGCCTTCTGACTCAAAATTTTAAGTCTTAAAATCCAATATGCACGTATGTCTGTGGTGTATTTGTACCTTCTCACCAATGAACTCTTTAGTAAAATACTTCAGGGATGAAAATGATCAGATTTTAATGATCAGATTATGTCTTCCAGCTCATCCCTGACCACCTTTGATTATTACATCTGTGCAGTCAGGAAATGTGGTTTGGGTGAAGCACTGTTCAGAACATGACTCACAAAGGACTCTCATTTACCTGTGGAACATGTCAGGAAAAAGAGAAAACGCTGGATTTGAGCTCAGTGTTGCAGCCCTCTAGGTCAGAACAAAGCTCAGCAAAAGGCTTTGTCTTGTCTCACTGGCTTCTCAGAGAAATCACAAGTGGAAGGGAAATGGTCTCTAAATTCAGCTCATCAGCAGGCACTGGGCTATTTCACAGCCCAGAAAAAGCATTTCTCCTTCAAGCCCTTTTAAGAAGCCTCACAAAGGTAGATATAATCAAGACTGAATTGCAGCACAGAAGTTCTTTGCAGCATGTTTCTAAAACACCCTTTGGATCTGGTGGAGAAACCTCATTCCAGCAAGCTGGAAAGTGCTTAAATCCCAACTGTTTTCACTCTATTTAACTAAAATATGTGGGTTTAACCTAAAAAGAGAAAAATTGCTGAAGTCACTGAAACCCTTTAAACACTTTCCAAAGGTCAATAAACTTTTTTCCTTACAAAAGCTGGCTATTAATAGAAAGAACTCAGTCTCAGAGAGTATCAGAGCTGCCTAGGCTGACTGAATACAAATTGATGTGCAATATAATACGACTTTTGTGTCTTCTGTTTCTTCAGGAGCAACCTTTCTCTATTGCTTTCATTTCCTCCTCATGTTTGCATAAAACAAATCCGGAAAATAACAGAAAATATCAATTTACACAAACAAGACTCAAAACTAGGGGAGTAAATCATGCCTTTGGAATACTGAGATCAAGGAATACCTACTCACTCAGCACATCATCTGTAGGCCGTGGGCATTTGGCATCAAACACTGAGTTAACTTCAGAAGCTGTAAGAAAGATCACAAATCTCCTAATGTACTTCCTAATTTAGGTTTCAAAGCAGTACTTGAGCCCAAACAGGCTCGACCAAACAAGACTCACTGCTCTGAAAATCCCACACCCTCCATTTGTAGCTTTTTCTAAATATGGAAAAATGAAATTGCAAATATTTCAGATTATTGCTTGCTTGAGTTGTGTGTGTAGCTGGAGTAATGGCCTTTAATAAACCGAGTTGGCAAGGATTTAAAGTGTTTTGAAACAGGAACAATTCATCATTGCTCTATAGGCTTTTTGTAAACAGCCCCCTGTTGGTTAGAAAGTTGTCCTTAGAGAGAATAAATTGCTTGTTTTATCCAAAACAGGCTAGTAAAAATCTCTGAAACTATACATACATATGTATAAACAAAAAAAAAAAGTGCAATAATGCACAAAAGAGCTTATTTTTTCCAATCTGTAAACTCCCTCTAGCTAAATCTCCGATTAGTAAAAACACAGTGTGTATGTGAGGGGGCAATGATCAGAACTGCAAATAGTCTGGCCAAGGTTTAAGAATTTCAGTTTGGGAAAACCTTCATTTTCCTTTGTGGTTCCCCATCTGCAGACAGGTACAGTCAGGAGATATTTGTCAGGCTTGCATGGCTGAACATTTCTCCATCATTCCCAATTCCTGGTGCACCTTTAGACTTTCCATGCCCAGCCTCAGCTGGGCTGATCTGTTTAGGCTATTTGATCAAGCAGTTTCTAAAAGGACTGGAACAGAAGAAGTAGGAATACCTGGCATTCATCTGGGCTGGACAGGGATGTGTGTTTTGAAGAAGTGTGCGACTGTTCCTTTCAAAACCACTCACCATTTCCAAGCACAGGGCACAGTAAGGGTTTTGAAAAACAGCAGGCACATATAGGAAGTGTCACTTCTTTATGCAGAGGATTAAAGCATCCACTCAAAACTAGTCAAAACTGTTCAATCATGGTTTCCAATGCATCCTTTTGTTTATCATTTGAAAAAGGTTTCCTCTGATTTCTTTCCCTTAACCAGAGGGCCTGCAGAAGCAAGAGAAACTTAATGAGCTGCTCTAACTGTGGAAGAAGGAATAGTTAAAGTGATCTGAATCAGTTGTTCTTCTTTAGAAGTATATCACAGCTTCCATGATGTTCTGACAAGATCTTTTTTTGTGCAATCAGTCTTAAATATTTTCACACAAGTGATCATTCAGTCATGAAAAATAACGTAACATCTGTCGCAGTTTTCAGTTTAAAGCATAGCTTACAAAGTAAAAAGGGGAAAATCTCCCCACTTTTCGTTTAAAAAAATTAAATTAAAATGTACAGGACCAAACACAGGCACTTTCCAAAGAACAAAAATGAAACCAAACCATGAATTATTCGATAGTAATAGATGACAGCTCCGGTTTGGGAGGGTCACCCGCGGCTGCCTCAGCAGCGGTGTTAGTCTTTGGCTGCTCTGGCACATCTTCTTCCTTCTCTGCCAACCCACCCAGAGACCCCAAGGGGAAAGTGCTTTCACAATTCTGAGTAGATGACACCTGTGAAATGACAGGCATTTGGACAGAAGAGTTGCTCTCAAAGCCATGCTCCCCTAGCTCATACTGCCCGAGGGTCTCCTCTTGTTCCTGGTTTAAGTAGTCCGGTACTAGGAAGTCACTGCAGGAGGGGTAAAGGACAGAAGAGAAATGTCATTTCTCACACCATGGTAGCAGCTCCATCACACAAGCATTGTCAGAGAACAAAGGTACTCATTTCACATTGGCCAAGATCATGGCACTGACATACCCCACTAAGCACCATCACCTGCTTCTCATTTCCACACACACAGAATTTATTCAGTGGCATCTACTTCACATCTGTATTTCCTACACAGCAACTTCTTATGATTAGATTGTATCACCTTGATGAGAATGAAAGTTAATGTCTGGAACACATTTGGCACTGCAAACCTCATTGATAAAAAGGGAGCACTCAGGCTTTAAAAATAGAAACAAAAATGAGTTCAGCACTGGCAAAATGTGGCCCTTTCCATGTCTGAGGTACAGCATCACCCAGAGCAGCAGCAGGACTTCCCTGTGAGTGGGCAGGCTGGAGCCAGGGGCACAGGTGAGGCAGCTGAAGGCAGAGGGAGCTGCCAGCTGCACTGGGGGTGTGATCCTGACATGTATCACACTCCTGAGAAAAGTATGGAATTGCATTTCCTTCCCCTTTTAATCCTTCCTGGATAACTCTTGTGCTATGCACTCTTAACAGCTGAGGGCTGAGTGGATCCAAAGAAAACCTACCAAACACTCCAGCTGTATTTTCAGAGCATGAGGACATAATGGAAATAAATTTCTTTGCATGTTTTCAGCACCAGACATGAAGTTTGTACTTGAGACAAGTATATACATGTATTACATATATGCACATTTGTATGCTTGGGTTCACCTGGCAATGCCTCAGTTAAAAGAAATCCTTAAAGGACAGAAGCATTCACTGCTCCAACCCAAACTCTGCTAAACCTCATGTTTGTCAAATCAGACTGAAGGAAGGGCTACAGGCAACTAAAATCACACCCTTTAATGCGACTTTAATTTGCTGACAACAATGCAGTGCTTACCACAACCAGGGCATCACCCTGCAGAGTGTTTGCTGCAGTTTTGGCACAAGAGCCAAGAACAAGAACTGTGTAAGCCCTCAGATATGAAGCACTTGTACTTTTAAACAATATTTTGCTGAAAGAACAGCATGGCTTTCCTGCTTTGTTTTTCAATCTTTTTCATCCTACGTCACTTCTGAGTTAATCAAAGAGAACAAAATACTCAAATGTTTTTATGGGAAGAAGAATGATGTCTGGAAATCAGGAGGGGTGGGATTGTGATGCTGTAACATTCAGAACATTGCATTTTTTGCATTGCTGAAGGCAGATGACTTACACACAGCAAGCTGCACTCTCTCTATAGATTTAAGAGCTGGAAGATCTTCCTGTCTTCAATTTCTCTCATCCAACTTTTATATTTTCTATCTTAAATTCCAACAATTATTTTTATATCAATGAGAGAACACAGTGCTCGTCTGATACCTCAGAACTCTTTTAACAGTCTTTAGCAGTGCATTTGTGAGATACGCCAAGTCTTTGGTGCCCTGATAAAAAATGTCCAAGTGGCCCTTACTATTTCCAAACCTATTAGCCTAACCATTTAGTAATGTTATCTAGAAAATGAGAAAGGAGAAGGTCTGGAGTCATGCAATCTTTCCACAGTGTAAAGCAAGCACTTAAATGAAGTAGGAAGTCTGTGCCCTATGAAAGTGAACAGACTATGTACAAGATTTTGAAAAGCAAATCAATATAAAATCACAGATACTGTAGGACAGAACACTGTGGCTTCACACCATTGGCCTGGCCATAGGTACTACTGAAAAGAGAAATTAAATAACCCAGAACCAGCCTCTGCATATCACTGGATTCTTCAGTAGCCTCCTATATAGCTCCCATGCTGTAAGACAGATCAGATACAACAGAGAGTGGAGCAGGAATCAATCTGACTGGAATTAGCTGGCAGCCTGATGAGAGGCACAGCAGGCTGCCCTGAAAGCAGGAAATGATGATCTAAGGAAAAAAAAAAAAAAAAGAAAAAAAAGAAAAAAGCAAGTTTCCCTGTTAGGTTTTTGCTGTGCACCTCACCTGCTCTGGAAGTAGTTTGCTAGCTCTGACGCTTCATGGTTCAAGCTCCTCAGGTGAACGATTAAATTTCCAGAGTTGGTGAACATGGCGCCGCATGTTTTGCACTCGTAAATCCGAGGCTTGCGGATAATGTGCCGGGAAACCCGCATGTGGTGTTTATATTCCCCGAAGGAAGTGAAAGTGGCACTACATATCTGGCACCGGAAACAGCGTTTACCTTCGTGCTTCAGGCGATGCATCTTGAGCGAGTAAGCGCGGGTGAACTTTTTCCCACAGCGGTCACACTGAAAGGGTTTAATGCCTGTGGGAGAGAGCACAAACACCTTCACCTGGGGAGCACAGGGCACAATCCTCCCCACAGACAGCAGCTCTGGGTGCTCACAGCAAAGCCCTGCTTGAGGAAGAGATTCTCTGTTAACAATCAGAGAAGAGCTGCACTCCCTCAGGACAATCTCCAGGAAATCTCAGGTGTAAGACCCAAAATGAGGGATGTGGGACTCCAGGGGCTCTCCAAAATGCAGTTTATTGTATCCAAAATCCAGTTTATTGTATCCAAAATCCAGTTTATTCCATCCAAAATGTTACAGCAGTCCAGGGTGGTGGGTGACAGAGCTGTGCCCACAGCTGTCAGCTCCAGCTGCAGGCAGGCCTGGAAACCTGCATCCCTCATTCAGGCTCTTACTAATGGTGCCCCACGTTGGGCGCCACTGTAAGAGCCGAAATGAGGGATGTGGGACTCCAGGCAGCTCTTCAAAATGCAGTTTATTATATCCAAAATGCAATTTATTGTATCCAAAATGTAGTTTATTGCATCCAAAATCCAGTTTATTCCATCCAATATGTTACAGCAGTCCAGGGTGATGGGTGACAGAGCTGTCAGCTCCAGCTGCAGGCAGGCCTGGAGCCCTTTGGTTTTGGTTACAATGCATGATATACTTTTCTTTTGGTTACAATGCATTCTATACTTTTCTTTGCTGAGCATCTTAATACAGTAGAACCAATCTAGACCTTAACTATTATCTATAGCCTGTCATAACTACTGTAATTACCATATTCATGTTGCTGTTCTCCAATCACTAAAAGTTAGTACATTACCATTTAAGTTAGAAGTTGTTTTTTAGTTTTCTTGCAGTGGAAAATTCTGAGACCTTTTTTCTACTTGCCACATTTGCTGACTTGTTTGCCTGTCCTATCTTTCTGCTTGGTGAAAACATCTTCTTGTTTGGGGTGGGTTTATCCTTTGCTCTAAGCCATAAAACCCCTTCTAACCAACACACCCTCTGCCTCCTTGGTTTTCCAGCAAGACTGGCTCAGCAATTCTTTTCTTCTATATCAAAACTTGCTTCCATCTCTATTCCTTCATTTTAAAATCTTTCTGTCAAGCACACATATCTGTGAGACTTTCTTGTCAAACTTTTATCCTTCCCAACACTCATGGCTGTGACCTGTCCTGAGGCTCCTTCCCCACGGTTTAAATGAGCTCAAGCTCCCATGGATTAAAGATCCCCAGGTGTGGGAATTTATAAAATCAGAGGGTTTTGGGAAAGCTGCAAAAGGCAGGCTTCAGAGACAGCAGAACTGAGATTAGAGCTGAAAGCATCTTCCCATTGCCATAACCCTGTAATGAAACTGATACTAAAAAATAAATCAGCTCAGAGCACGTTCCTCCACAGTCCTGTCCCATTTGTGATTTGTACAGAGCCCGCAACCAGCAACACCCAGGCACAGCCACAAGGCCCTGATGTTGCAGCCATCTCCTGTGCCTTTGAACTCCTTTGATCTCGGCAGATTCTTGTGCCAGACTGGTTCCCAACAATGCAATTATCAGCCTACCCTTAATTGCAATGTTTTTTTCTGGCTGCCTTTGGCCTCAGAGAAGTGTTCTGGCAAGGGGACTGTGCACAGGGACGCCCCTGTAATGCAGCAGGAATGGTGATAAAAGGGGCAGTAGGAGCCTTTATATTGCGTGGGAACCTTGCTGCACAAGGATTTTCGGCAACTTTGCATGACAGACAGCTCTCTAAGACAGCAGAGCTTCATGCCTCTCATTTTTTTCTTGTATTAATTTAGAATTTTTTTCTTGTATTAATTCTAGAAATTCAGTTCCTAGCTCATTTTTCATTTCTCACCCTAAAATATGCGAGCTCTGCAACACGTTGGAGTGGCTGAGTGTTTAATCACACAAACAGAACTATTACAAGATAAAATTCTGAGTCACCAAAACCTTAGGATTTAATAAAAAGTGTGAACTGCAGAAAGTGGGAAAATCCAAACATGAGGTTAAGAATCTGGAATATGGAGCTCTATTCATAATAGGGCTGTCAAGGAATAAAAAAGATTTTCTCAAAAGGCTGAATGTGCATCAGCCCTGGCTGTTAATTCCCCCAGTCTTTCACTCTGCTTTCCTTACTTTCAAAGCAGGAGGTGAACTTTTAATTGAGGGCTTTTAGACAGAGAAAGCTGTAGTTAAGGTTACACTGCAATGCCCTGTTAAGCATGTGAAAACAAGTTAATAAACTGGAATATGGTCTGGTGGAGCTCAAACTTTTCATGCTTTCCTAGTGTCCAAGGGCACCTATTTCCTCTGGTAGTTTGAGGGAAATCTCTTTAGCCATTTTACTCATGTGAAAACACTTTCAACATTTACAAGCTTTGAGAGTTCTTTTGCATGTTAATTATTCTAAACCAGCTATTCAAAGCACTCCCAGCTTTACCCAGGGGTTGTCAGGTGGACCAGAGATGCTTTGCTGTCAGATTTTAACAACAGGCTTGGGATCATTCTGCACCTGATATGCCCATAGAACTTACTTTTTCAAGTATTAAACACATATCTGGCTATTTTGCTTGAAAGGATTTGACAAATAATTGTTGACAGGGAAAAAATTACACCTTGTCAGTTGTGGGTGCCCTGTCCCAGAATGGTTCAGCCTCTGTGCGCAGGCAAGAGTCAGACTCAAACCAGGAGATGCTAAGCCATGAGACTTAGTGGCCAAATGCAAAAACCCTTCAATATTCCCTTTATTCCCTCAAATGTCAATGTTATTGCCACATAATGCTGACAAGTCTTGAAAACACCAATAGCAAAGACATTGAGGAGTTCATGCTTGGTTAGAAATCAAAATGAATTTGGGGACCCAGGCCCAGAGAAGACATTCTCATAAACCTCTGGCTGCCTGTGCTACCTGCAGGAGCTAAATTGATAATCAAACCAATTCAGTTGTCCTGCAATCCCTCCAAAAAGTCTGAGATCCAAAGGCATGCAACCTCCTAAAATGCAAGGACACAGATAGATAATATTTTCTTATGCAGAAAGGAGACTTTATGCAAGTCTGCTCTGAAACACAGCAGAGAATTGCAACATGGCAGAGGAAGAATTTCAATCTATTTCTTTAGTGCAATACAAGGGCCAAGTATATTTTATTTCATCTCAGATCTTTTTCAGGAAAATTATTTATCCTGATGAGTTGCAGGCAATCAGGTTTTTTTCAGTCCACACAAATGCTGATTATCCATGAGCACAACTATCAGTCAGACTCCAGGGATCAAAACAAGCATTCAACGACAAACCTCTACCCAATCTTTCTGAAATCAACTCTCAAGCACTTGGCAGGTGAGTAAAAAAGCTGCATTATTACAAGGCTGTGAGTCAGGAACTGGGGGAGCAGGGCTGTTTCTCACCTGAGTGGATGAGCATGTGTTGTTTCAGGTTCTGGATGCGGGTGAAGCGCACCCCGCACGTGGGACACTGGAAGGGTCTGTCGGGACCGTTGGGGCTGGGCCTCTCTGTGCTGCTGGTGGAAGGAGCAATGTAGAGTTGGTAGGGATACTGAACGTTCTCCAGACTACAAAGAAAAAAGGCATTCATTTACAAAACCAGCCAAGAAGCCTCCTCTGCAAAAATCGGAACCTTGAGGGCTTTTGTGGGAGAAGGAAGAGATTGGCACATCACATTTCTGCTGAAATCTCATTTATTCTGGAAATCTCTGGGTCTGTAGCAATGTGTCTGATCTGCACCTGAAATCTTACAGTCACTGACTCTGCACATCTGAGCACACCCAGGGAATAAGCTCAGAATTCTGTTTCTTTGGGCCTGAGCACAACTGCAAGCTGAACTGAATGTTATTTTCCAGGCGTGGGCATTTTCTCCAGCACATCGATGACTTGCAATCACTAAACAGTCCCTGAGGAAGAGTTTATAGAGCTGAGCAAATGAAAAGCAAAGGAGTATTTTGCAGCTTCAGTGATATTTACAAATGAAATTAAAGCCAATTAATTTTTCATCTCAATCCAAGCTCCATCAACAAATACTAGCATCTACAATTGCACATTTCTAAGTTTAAAATATTAATCTAATGAAGCAATACTTGCTCCTTGTCTGATTCAAAGAGCTCCAGTGCTGTGTTTAAAGAACAGCACATGAACTGCAATGAGGAACAATTTAACTTTCAAAGTAATTTATTTAAAACTGACTAATTGCTCCTCCATAGCCTCCAGCTGCAAACTGTTTAAGGGAACTACAGTGCTCTAATCCAAGTCCTCTGGCAAGGAGCTTGCTAAAGGGCACAGTGAAATAGGAACAGATCTGCTGGTACAAACAGGGTTTGTATTACCTGGGGTTTCCCTTCCCTGAGCATTAAAATCTGTATTTTTGGTGAAATTGCCATTTCAGCTGCTCCCAGCCTGCTGAAAGATCAGCCATCAGTGGCAGCAGGGAACTGCTCTGACTCTGGTTGTTCACAGCACATTGCAACCTGAGCTTTACTAAAGTGAAATGTCCTGAGAAAAGATGCAATGGTGCCTCCTCACAGTCAGAAAGTTTTCCTAACTGAGGAAATCCTTCTGCTACTCTGCCTCCCCCTCAGGCCTAGAGGGCTGGGATCAGGGTAATGCTGGATGTGAGGGTTTATAACACTCACACAAATGAAACATGCACTTTGCACAAAGACATTTTTCTAGGCATCATACAACAATTCACAGAGCAGCTCAGCACAGGTGGGGAAGAACCAGGATCATCTCTTTAAAATCAACACTTAAACTGTCTTTAATGTGGAAAAGGATGGCACTACAACTGTGAGGACAGGGGGGGATCTGAATTCTGAGCACACAATTCTCAGCAGCCAAAGTTCCAGTTGTAAAATTTATCTGGAGAGAGAGCACCAGGTATCTCTTGATACACACAGGATTAAAGGGTTTCCTGTAGAGTTTAGTATCACTCAGTCTGTGAAACCCTAAGGATTTCTGACCTCACATGGCACTGGCGGAAGATTTGCACTAAAGAAGACATTTTCTTGTCCTTGACTTTCTATACACAGTAGGGTCCCAGAGCAGTGGAAAACAGAGATGTGACGGATTGTTGATCTGTGATAAAGGGAATATTTGCAAGAGCAAAGTCACTAGCTCCTGTCCTGGGCCTGGCAGAATGGAGCTCTTTGCCATTCTGGGGTCTAAAAAACATCAACTGAGGCGTTTTGAAATAAATGAGAGTATTTTAAACACAGGTTCTGATTTTTCTAACCAAATTCCTGACCAAGGCTGGCACTCTGCTTCCTTTTTTATACATGTAGTGTGCTCAAATAAGAATAACATTTGGGTTTTGTGACAACAAAGAATTTCATCTTCTGACAAGTTCCTTAGGTGCTGCCTCCCTCAGTGCTGTGGTAGGGGACTGTGAGGAGGCACAGGCACGTTGTGCTGCTGGAGCTTACTCAGGAGACACCCAAAGTAGGGCAGCAGAGCTCTCCTTTTGTTTCCAGCTCAGGAGCCAGAGCTCTCCTTTTGTTTCCAGCTCTCTTGGGCTCACTCACCCTCCAAGCCTGTGCTGGTGCCACCTCATCCCCTGGAGAAGTGTTATGGGCACAGCTCCACAGAAGAAATTGAAATTAAAGCCTGTTTTTTTAATTCATCCATCTTTCATGGTGAGGAGGGCTGATTAAAGCAGATGCAGTGGGAATCAGAGGCTCCCCAGCTATCAGTGCCTGGCTTGTCTTTTCCCATGCTCACACTGCCAGCAGGGTGAAATACCTACTTGGTGACATAACTTAGCACCATGAAGAGATTATATTTGAAACATTATTAGATTCTCTCTCCCCTGCTTCTTTTTCCTCCACATTTACTTAATTTTTTTGCAATTTGTGATCAATATGGCATTTAACAGCTGAGATTCGCCTGACATCTCCAAGAACTTCTGTACATAGAGAGAGAGGTTTCAAATGTTGTCACTGAAATATCCTACTGACACTTTTTCCTCTTTTCACCCTGAGATTATTTACTATATAGAACTGTATTTAACTATATAGAACTAAACTCTGACAAACATGAATGCCAAAATGGCAGTGAACCTGGAAATGTTCATTATTTGCAAATAACTATTATTTTAGAGAAATGCAGGTTCTCATTCTATTGGATCAGAGAGACTTTTTATAACTTTTATAAATGAGCAATTCCTTTTTAAGTATAGCCACAAACTGATACAGAGACCAACTGTTACCGCAGGCAAGATTAGAAAAGTGACATAACTTAGCACCATGAAAATATTATATTTGAAACATTATTAGATTCTCTCTCCCCTGCTTCTTTTTCCTCCACATTTACTTAATTTTTTTTGCAATTTGTGATCAATATGGCATTTAACAGCTGAGATTTGCCTGACATCTCCAAGAACTTCTGTACATAGAGAGAGAGGTTTCAAATGTTGTCACTGAAATATCCTACTGACACTTTTTCTCCTGAGATTATTTACATATTTAACTACGCAGAGCTAAACTCTGACAAACATGAATTCCAGGTTCACTGGCATTTTGGAAATGTTCATTATTTGCAAATAACTGTTATTTTAGAGAAATGCAGGTTCTCATTCTATTGGATCAGAGAGACTTTTTATAACTTTTATAAATGAGCAATTCCTTTTTAAGTATAGCCACAAACTGATACAGAGACCAACTGTTACCGCAGGCAAGATTAGAAAAGTGACATAACTTAGCACCATGAAAATATTATATTTGAAACATTATTAGATTCTCTCTCCCCTGCTTCTTTTTCCTCCACATTTACTTAATTTTTTTGCAATTTGTGATCAATATGGCATTTAACAGCTGAGATTTGCCTGACATCTCCAAGAACTTCTGTACATAGAGAGAGAGGTTTCAAATGTTGTCACTGAAATATCCTACTGGCACTTTTTCCTCTTTTCACCCTGAGATTATTTACTATATAGAACTGTATTTAACTATATAGAACTAAACTCTGACAAACATGAATGCCAAAATGGCAGTGAACCTGGAAATGTTCATTATTTGCAAATAACTGTTATTTTAGAGAAGTGGAGGTTCTCATTCTATTGGATCAGAGAGTTTTTATAACTTTTATAAATGAGCAATTCCTTTTAAAGTGCAGCCACAAACTGATACGGACACCAAGATTAGAAAAGTGTGTAACAATCCAAATGTGAAATACCAGAGAAGGAATAGATGAGACTTCACTGGAACAATAATTTTAATACTTAACAGACTCCTGTGTGCCTATTAAGCTGACAACAATTACATGTGACCTACTGTTTATGAAACACTGATTATGCAGGAGGCCAAATTAATGATGTTAATTATTTAAGACAGAAACTCAAGAGATAAGACATCTTAGTTTTTGAAATGTTTATGATTCTTCCACAGTGACATGGATGAAATATTAAGAGACCTTTAGAGGGACTGGGCTTTTGCTTTGTTTTAGAAATAGAAATGTAATATATTACATTTATTAATATAATAAATGCTTATTACAACATACATTTTTCAATATTAGTTTGCACTGGGCACACACAACTGATTTTGACATTTTGAGAATTTCTAGTGGTAAAGAAATATACAACATGGAGTTAAAGGTACATGAAACATTCAGTTTGGGAAGGAAATTTTCTCCATCTGTACAATGTATTGATTGGGTTTTTTCTGATTCAGCTAGAGAAACATGTTTTACTTTATTCAGAATTTTTATGCACCCAAAACTGTGTGCCCAAATTGCTGCACAGTGGACAACAATCCATATTTACTGGCTGCTGTGTCCATCCCATGCTTGAAATGGGAATTTAAGTCATGATTGAAGGGCTGTCCCAGTGTATTTGAAAGCACTGACAAGACAAATACAAACCCCTGAAAGGAAACTGCTCAGCTCTTGGAAGCATCATTGTAAACATTTAACTGGTTCTTGGAATCAGAACATTCTTGACACTTTCATTTGAATTTATAAAATAAATCACTTGGTAGAAAATTTTAGTTCTGGAGTCTAAAATCCCCATGACTCTCAGTTCACTTGTTGCTATTGAAACAAGGTGCAAATTCAAGTTCATTTTCCTGATACTTCTGTCACTCTGAGACTAATTATTTTCAAACTGGAGCATAAACTAAGGAAAATATTCTTTCCTTCTCTGCATGTAGGAGATATTTTAGTGGGAATTTTCAGCATGTTTAAAGACTTTGTTATCTTTTGAATTTTCTATGCAATTTGTGCTGGAGCTCTGCAGTTTTATAGGAAATTTCTGAAATAATCCACTGCTGAAAATATGTGTGCCACTTGACTTCAGAATTACAGGTTTCAAAGCCTGGATTAGTTCAAGTGCAACATGTGCTCCTACTATTAATTCAACCCTTAAGTGCTGGGTGTTATTTTTACACTCAGGTTTGTTAGCAGATAGATAAAATCTTCCATGTCATCCAAGAAGTCTTATCTAAGCAGTTATTTTCCCTTTTTAAGGGAAGTGGGACAGATTTGAGATGGAAACGACAGGAAAGATTTTATGAGCTATGAAAATGCAGCTTTTGGTTATTATCCCTATAGGGAGCTTCTCTTGACACATTTTCTGCAACAACTTCCAAAGGTTCACATTTCTTCCTCAGATTTACTTGTCTTACAAACCCCAGTTTGGAAAAACGTGCTGAGAGAGGGGAGGGCTCAGCACTGGAAGTCAGAGGAGCTGAGAGCAGCCCCGTGTGCCATGCTGGGTACCTCACTTGGCTCTAACAGAACCATGATGTCTCTTTGACCAAACAGACCCAGTTTAGTTTGGTTTTCTCTGCCAACCTTCCCTTATAAGGGATTCCCTTAATAAATCACTCAGCTCAGCACAGCAAAAGCCTGCTAAATATTTACAGCAAGTGCCACACAGCATCTTGGTAAGAACTACAGGCAGAAAGTTTGGGGGAAGAGATTTAAGGCTGCTCTGCTTCTCCTGTGGCTTGCAGCAGTGAGGTCTGCTGAAGTCAGGGCTAGGCCTTGTTTTCAGTTGTTTCACATAGAGGTTTAATTAAAATTTATTAACACAGAGCAATGATGAAGAAACAGCAAGAACAGGACTATCTTTCTTCACCAGGGCTGCCTGGAAATAAACAGGAACCAAAAAGCAACGAGTAAGCAGATTGTGACTTTCATCACCTACATTCTCCTAAAGCATCTGCCCCTCCAGGCACTGATTGTACTTTGATCAACACACAGAACTCGATGTAGGGACAACTAAACATTGTGGGATTAAGGCTGGGGAGGTTCATTACAGCACCCACTTGGTGCAGAACACTTTGCACACCAGGCTGGTACATACCGATCATCATCGTCTGCGTGAGCGCTGGTGCCAGAGGTGCTCTGGAGTGTGGGCAGTCCCTCTGTAACCCCCTCATCTATGGAGCCTAGGCAAAGAAAAAAGGGCAATTTAATGCAAATAACTGCTCAAAAAGGGTTGGGGGGCAGGTAAATGCACATCACGGTTGCTTTCTCAAATCTCTGATAGACACTGATAGCTGGGTGATAAGATAATAAAAGTGCCTTGGGAAAATCATTTATAACACCCAGAAGCAACTTGTTCCAAATCAGCTGCTCTCTGCACAGATTACCCAGTAAATTGACAATTCAATAAGGGCACATATTTGGTACACCTAGAAAATGGAAATGTTAAATACAGCCAGTTTTCAAAACACATCCAGCACTAGCACTGAAAAGCAGAAATGTTACATTCACCTAAAGGGACGATTTTGTCAATTCTTCAAGACTTCCTGAGCAATAAAGAGTTCAAACCTGCCACACTAAATGGCTTTTGTGGTCCAAATCATCCATAAATATATTGACTGATAATGTCTTCATTTATTGATAAGCAGCTGAGACAGGAAGAGCCCTCTGGGAAATCAGAAATGCAACACAAAAAAGACAAAACAGTTGTTTGTTAGAGAAATGTACAAACAAAACCACTCCAGAGCTCTGGGGCAAATGTGGCTCAAGGGGCCTGGGGAACAGACTCCAAGGAAATTCAGCACTAAAACAAACCCACACCTTCATTCAGTGATGGCTCATCTGTCATCAGCTCCAGAGTTTGGTCAGGCAGCCCCTGGATGTCCCCACTAAATCCACGGGACATGAGATGGGGAAGGAGATTTCTCTCCCTAAACCTTGAGGACAAGCAAAGTGCAGGACAGTGCTACGACCTCCTCTGGCTGCTGGGGTGAAATAATTCTAAGAGAGGGCTACAGGAGCAACCTGAATTTGGGGACCCTAAAGGTCACCAGGAAAATCAAATAGAATTAGGTGTACACTGGCAAATGTCAGAGAAATGCAGCACTAAAACAAATCCACACCTTCATTCACTGATGGGGCTGCTGCTCATCTCTCATCAGCTACACATGTCCCCACTGAATCCACAGGACATGAGGACAGGTGAGGAAGGAGATTTCTATCCCTTCATCTCCACCCTGAGGACAAGCAAAGTGCAGGACAGTGCCAAGAGCTGCTCTTGCTGCTGGGGTGAAATAATTCTGCTTTCTAAGAGAGGAGCAAGCTGAATTTGGGGACCCTAAAGCTCACCAGGAAAATCAACAGAATTAGGTGTACACTGGCAAGTGTCAGAGAAATGCAGCAAATCCACACCTTCATTCACTGATGGCGCTGCTGCTCATCTCTCATCAGCTACAGAATTGTTCAAGCAGCCCCTGGATGTCCCCACTAAATCCATGGGACATGAGGACAGGTGAGGAAGGAGATTTCTCCCCCTTCATCTCCATCTCAAGGACAAGCAAAGTGCAGGACAGTGCTATGAGCTGCTCTGGTTGCTGGGGTGAAATAACTCTAAGAGAGGGCTACAGGAGTAACCTGAATTTGGGGACCCTAAAGGTCACCAGGAAAATCAAATAGAATTAGGTGTACACTGGCAAATGTCAGAGAAATGCAGCACTAAAGCAAATCCACACCTTCATTCACTGATGGGGCTGCTGCTCATCTCTCATCAGCTTCAGAGTTGTTCAAGCAGCCTCTGGATGTCCCCACTGAATCCATGGGACATGAGGAAGGGAAGGAGATTTCTCTCCCTACACCTCCACCTCAAGGACAAACAAATGCAGGACAGTGCCAAGAGCTGCTCTTGCTGCTGGAGTGAAATAATTCTGCTTTCTAAGAGAGGAGCAACCTGAATTTGGGGACCCTAAAACTCACCAGGAAAATCAATAGAATTAGAGGTACACTGGCAGGTGTCAGAGAAAATAGAAAACCAAAGAGAAGGAACAAAGATGGGGAAGGTGAAGCAGAAAATGTGCATATTCTGTCAAAAAGAATGAGAGATCTTCCCTGAAGTGAGAGATTCTTGTCTTAATGTGATGCCATGTTATGGGCCAGTGACAAGAGGAACATTGCATCTATGGCAGCTTCCCAATTAGTAAAATAAATTTTTTTGATTTTGTTAAGAAGTGACAAACTATACTTGGGATATTCATCAGCTAAGCAATCTATAAAGTACAAAAGTTAATCCCATTTTGATTTATCCTTCTTTCTCATGAAATACTTAAGTGACAGTCCACTAAAAATAAGCCCAACTGCTCTTAGGTTGAATTTCATGCCTCCACCTCTCAAATGCCAAAAGTGCTAATGAGTTATGAGAGTATCTTCTCAGACACAGCTGTTTTGTAACCATAATGATTTATTTCCCAAGTCCCTGCTCCACGTCTCCTTCCAAATATAATAAATTGCAAATGAACAATTCTTAAATTTCCCAAAGAGTGAATAAGAGCTTTTTGCAATATCAGAGAGAGGCAAGAATGCTTTTGTAAATGCACTACAAAACACTGAGATAAATATTTGCAATTATATGTGGAAAATACATTCAGGGGAGAAAAAGCTGTATTTTAACATATCTTGCTGCCTCCATTTACTATTCTTACATTACTGCATAAAGTAATGCATTTTTGGGAGGTAAAAAGTGCTTTCTAGCTACAAAGTGTGCTGTATCATAACTGGGCTAAAAAGCAAGAACACTGTTTCCCTTTATAGCAAAACATGAATAAAAACCATTCTGAGAATGGTTATTATGCCAAAACCACTAAATATTAATTCAAACACATTCAAAGACAAAGAGCAGATTTGTACTTTAAAGATTTTGCCCTGGCACATTTTTCTTCTCTCTGCAGCTGTTTTAAGGCAGGACATGCTGTACTAACAGCAATGATTTAAGTTTAAAAATTATAATCACTAAAGCCTGAGATTTTCTACCCCATGCACACAAAACTCCTCATCTGGGGCCTGGAGTTTACACCCAGTTTGTTCTTTAAGCTGCCTTGGTGTGATATTCATTTATATATTTATGATATATATCACTTGATATGCTATTTTTAACATTCCCTAATCATCACTGTTTCTTGTTCTATTTGTCTGTGATGATATAATTACTTTGATGAAATAATTTGCATCTCTTATCACATGGCCCTGGCAAAGCCTTTCAGTTCTGACTGCAATGAGTTAAAACTGAATCAAACAAAACCTGCTTTTGAACAAGGACCTCTATTCCTGGTGACTCCCCAGCAAACAAATAGTTTCTTTTAGTTTTTAATTTGTGCAATATTTTGCCAAACTACATTTAAAGATTGAGAGTTAAACTAGAAGACATGAAGTCTGTTCCTCAGCAAAGGCAAACATCCTTGTCTCCAATAAAGAAAACATTTTCATTTGGAAAAAGCACTACAATCTAAAATATCAACAAGTGGAGAACAATCCAACAGCACAGGCTGGCATAGATGGGAAATATTTTCATTTCTTTTTATGAATAGTTTGGCATTGAGTGTGTGTTGCAGTTCTGCAGGGTCAGCCTGATCTCACTTTCTCCAGGGATGTCACAGTGCTGCACTGACCAAAGCAAACAAATAATGCAGATTACAAGGCTACAAATCTTTACTGTGCTGTAGTTTATTTAATTCCTTAATGGGAGCAGCCTTTCACATACACATTATTTGAATGAAGCAGAGCAGTGCATTTGCCATTCTTCTAGCCTTCAAACAGAACAGGAGTTATTAAAAATCTTTCAGTAAACAAACTCTGCTGAGCACAGCTCAAGCCATTTGAGAGTAAAAGAGCTGACTTGGGCAAAATTTTGATAATTAAATTAGAAATATTGCAAAAGCTCTATCTTCTGATTTACTAAAAGCCATTCAATGCATTCTGTGCAGAGGAAAAAAGGGATTGTTCCAGTAACCTTTAAGTATTAGCTCTTAATAAAGAACAGCCTGCTATAAGATCCCAAAACTGGTTTCAAATTGTCTTTCATGGCAAAAAGATTTCTCTCAGCAACCAAGCAGCATTTGAAGAAGCAACTTGAGAATCAAATCCCACAGAAATGGAAAGATTCTCAATATGATGACTGTGTGGTTTTATTTTTGTCTGGGGCATTAAGATGACAGTGTTTCACCACTTATTTTGCAAATCCTCTTACAAAGGCTCTCTGTCACGATTATATGAGATTTGATGTCTGATGCAAAGCACTGTTCTAACCCTTTGTGGCTGCAGGCAGAAGCTTTGCAAATCTGATGCTGCAGCTCAGCTGAGATCGTGCCTTTTGGCACTGAGGAAAGCAGAATTAGGTTTCCCCAGTCAGGCAACTAGAGGTAAAAAGGAGTTATCAACCTCTGCTGAATCAAAGGGTTACCACAGGCTCACCATTCTCAGCTGCCTTCTGCAAAGTTAGTTAAAGAACTCCAAGTTTATGTGTAATATTTCAAAAATCAAGGGGGAAAAAGGGAGTTTCACCAAAGCATGAAAATCCACAAGGCAGATTTCTTCCAATGAAATCCCCAGTGCTCAGGTGGGACGTGTAACTGCAGAAATGGCCCTATCTATAGGTGAAGACTGAGGGCTGCCTGCTGCAAAGAACTCCAAGTTTATGTGTAGTATTTCAAAAATCAGGGAAAAAAAGGGGAGTTTCACAAAAGTAAAACGTGAAAACCCATGAGGCAGATTTCCTTCAATGAAATCCCCATGCTCAGGTAGGATATGGAACTGCAGAAATGGCCATACCTATAGATGAAGACTGAGGGCTGCCTTCTGCAAAGTTATTTAAAGAACTCCAGGTTTATGTGTAACATTTCAAAAATCAGGGAAAAAAAGGGACTTTCACAAGTGTAAAGCATGAAAACCCATCAGGCAGATTTCCTTCAATGAAATCCCCAGTGCTCAGCTGGGATATGGAACTGCAGAAATGGCCATACCTATAGATGAAGACTGAGGGCTGCCTGCTGCAAAGAACTCCAACTTTAGGTGTAATATTTCAAAAATCAGGGGGAAAAAGGGAGTAGCATGAACACCCACAAGGGAGATTTCCTCAATGAAATCCCCAGTGCTCAGGTGCCAGTTGGGATATGGAACTGCAGAAATGGCCATACCTATAGATGAAGACTGAGGGCTGCCTGCTGCAAAGTTATTTAAAAAGCTCCAAGTTTATGTGTAACATTTCAAAAATCAGGGGAAAAAAAGAGGAGTTTCACAAAAGTAAAGCATGAACATCCACAGGGCAGATTTCCTCCAATGAAATCCCCAGTGCTCAGGTGCCAGGTGGGATATGGAACTGCAGAAATGGCCATACCTGTAGATGAGGACTGAGGGCTGCCTTCTGCAAAGTTATTTAAAGAACTCCAAGTTGATGTGTAATATTTCAAAAATCAGGGAGAAAAAAGGGAGTAGCATGAACACCCACAGGGCAGATCTCCTCCAAAGAAATCCCCAGTGCTCAGATGCCAGGTGGGATGTGTAACTGCAGAAATGGCCATACCTATAGGTGAAGACTGAGGGCTGCCTGCTGCAAAGAACTCCAAGTTTATGTGTAATAATTCAAAAATCAGGGGGAAAAAAGGGAGTAGCATGAACACCCACAAGGCAGATTTCCACCAATGAAATCCCCAGTGCTCAGGTGGGATATGGAACTGCAGAAATGGCCATACCTATAGATGAAGACTGAGGGCTGCCTCCTGCAAAGTTATTTAAAGAACTCCAAGTTTACATGCAATATTTCAAAAATCAAGGGGGAAAAAGGGGAGTTTCACAAAAGTAAAGCATGAAAACCCACAAGGCGGATTTCCTCCAATGAAATCCCCAGTGCTCAGGTGGGATATGGAACTGCAGAAATGGCCATACCTATAGATGAAGACTGAGGGCTGATCAGGAGATCCTCCTGCACTTGCTCACTCCCTGGGACCGTCTGCTGGTCGCTCAGGGAGCTCTGGGATGCGCTCACAGGCTGTGACACCTCCTCGTGAACCTCCTCGTCACTGAGCCTTTCCACCTTGACTCGCACGTCCTCCTCGATCACCAGGGGAGAGCTGCCCTTGGTGCTCTCACAAGTCACATAATCTGCCATCCTCCTGCTGGACTCGGAGGGCCCAGGCATTTCCAAAGTCCTAGAGTTCTCCGCCTGCTTCACCTTTTCTGACTGAAGCCTTCGATCAATTCCAAAAGGAAAAGTCCAGGGAAAGGCTAGGGACGAGTCCACGGGCTGATTTCTGGACTCTGGGTAGGAAGTGGAAGGATTGAGCACTTGGGGGGAGCTGGTTTGCGTGTTGCACTTGAGGGGGCTCTCAGGAGACATGACGATGTAGCTTTTGCGCTTCCTCCGCGACTCCCGGCACACGGGGATGGTTCTTTCCACCACGCTGCACTCGGAGGACACCGGGGACAGGCTGCCGTCCCGGGAGGTGAAATTGCAGTTTGCACCGCTCTCCTGTCCCGCATCCAGCACCTTCTCCTGCTGGCTGTTGGGCGTGTTCCACAAAATGCTGGATTTCATGAACTCCGAGCAGGTGCTGGCCACGCTGAACATCTGCATGTAGCTGGCGGCGGCCAGCACGTCGATGATGTTCTCGGTGTTGATGGACAGCGTGGCCGTGTACGCGTACTCCAGCAGGGGGATGAAGCCCGTCACCGTCACGTGGTGCAGGTCCAACACGCTCTTGCCCTCGTCCTCCGCTTGGCCAACGAGTTTGGAGCGGAAGAAGTCGCTGCAGGCCGCCAGCACCACCTTGTGTGCCCTGAAGATCTTGTCCTGCACGCGGATGGTGATGTCGCAGAAGTGGCCGTCGTTGCGGAGCATGTTGAGCTTCCCCAGCATCTCCTGGCTGTGAGCAGGGGAGTTATGAGTGAATGTTTTAACACCCATTTTTAGATGGCTCTCTTAGCGTTCTTCCCACATATGACAGATCAAAGGTATCCTGAAATAAAGAGGAAAACTGTCATTTCCATCTCTGAAAGCAAAAGCCAAGTGCATTCGTGATTGTAAGACTTTGTATGAAGAAAATTCATCTGAATCCTCTAAGGATTCCTCTTAGATCCTCTGGATCTTAGGTTCCTCTAGGATCCAGACTCTGCAAGGGACATATCCACAGAAATGCAATTACTTGTAATTTTCATAATCACAGATTAAATGATTTACAATCTGTCCCTACCACCTTCCATACATCTATGTATCTATATCTCCCTATGCCTATAGGGGTATCTCTCCCTCTCCTCTCCACACTCCTTCTATGCCCACTCAAACCCAAATTCCCAACATAGTTCAAAAAAATGTTTGTAATACCAAAACCAAAGCATTTTAAAAACGGTGTAGAAACCTGTATTTTTATTTTCTGGGCCCAGAAAACCACTGTTCATAGTTGTTACTGACAGACTATTGAAGGTTTCTTTTAAACAGAAAAGTCAGGCTGAGCCAACAACAAGGGTGCAGGAGTAAGCAAATCTCCCAGGGAAGGTATTTAATACCAGAAAAGCTTCAGAGAAACTACAGCATGAATTTTCAGAGGCCAGAGTTCAAACAAATAAACATAAAAAACCAGTTGCCAATAGCTCTGATTTCCTGCTGTAGTGCAGGTATTGATTACCTAAAGCTGCTTTTAATAGCTTTAAACTAGGCTCAGAGGTTATTGAGAATTCCTTCATAAACACAATGCAATATAAACCTCAAAGGAAAGTTTAAGCTTAAATCAAATAGACATAAACTGATTTTATGTATGTGATAAATAAAACAAGGAGGGCAACTTCCTTCTGAAAAACACAAACTGCCTTCTTGGGACCAGTTCTCTCCATGTGGGAGCAAATGCATGTGTTTAGTGCAATGTCTGGATGAGAACGTTTGACCCCTGGATTTCCCCAAAAATTTCAGGAACATT
This sequence comes from Melozone crissalis, assembly GCF_028551555.1. Classification (NCBI taxonomy): domain Eukaryota; kingdom Metazoa; phylum Chordata; class Aves; order Passeriformes; family Passerellidae; genus Melozone; species Melozone crissalis. Next base: position 2,103,589 of record NW_026535896.1, on the reverse strand, counting down.
TCACTGTGAAGGGAACATAAACCACAGTGTTTCACCTGCTTAAGCCCCTTCCAAGCCTCCATGGAAGCTCTCTGTGTTGCACGTGCCTCATACAATTAACACGAGACAGAATTATCTCACTGGTTAAACATCAACAGCATTATTGTGCTTGATTCATTCCTGGAGTCAGCCAGCTTCTGCACATCATCCTTCTTTCCCTTCCACACAAAAAAAACATTCCATGCTTGCAAATGGCTCACGTGGAGCTTCACAGAGCAACTGCAAGTGTGGAACAACTTACCCCAAATGTGACACATGGAAACAGCAGCTGGCACAGCCCACCTGGTTCTACAGACATTGACATTTGGCTGCTTCTTGTTCCTGGGTTTTCACTTTTGGTACTCAAACCCTTGCAGACAGAGGAACCCTAACTGTTCAAGAGAACAGATTAACTAACACCTGATAATATATATAAAGTCTGGTGGAAACTCTAAGGGCCATTTGGGTTTAAAATGAAATCTCACACTGGTGCAGAGGAAGAAGTTAAGCACAAGCAAAACATTCCCTTCACTGAAAGAAAACAGATCGACCTCAAGAGGCATCTGAATATCCAGACTCTTTGTTCTCCAGCATGAATCAAATGAAAAACATATTTCATTGATCTCAGACCAACACACTACAGCAAAATCTTGTAACAGCATATTTAGAAATGGCCTTTGGATCCCCTTCCTTCTGAAATGCTGCTTGCTGCAGCTGTTCCTTGGCACATCAGAAGTTCACAAGGACTTCTGTTCAGAATACAAGAACAACACATTCACAAGGCCTAGCCATGGAATAATTTGGTATTTAGAAATAGTACCAATATATTGTTATGAAAAAGGAGAAAGATCTCAGAGCAACCCTCCCAGTTCCTACAGGCCCAAAAGACAAAGCCATTTTCCTCTTTGTTCTTCTGAACAGGGAATGCTCAGCCCCCCAGCCCCAAAGTGAGAGCTCAATTCTGCTGCCCTGCTCTAAACCATTCCTGTCCTGCTGCCTCTCCCCTCTTCTGGCTTCCTTTCCCCTTCTCCTTTCATCTTTTTGCTTCCTTGACCTTGATCTGGTTACAGAATTGAAAATAAAACAGCGGAAGTCAGTGATGTGCAATAAATTGATTTAAATTTATTACAGGAGCAGTGTGCCTGCCACGACTGTGGGATATTGCTCTGTTAAATCACTTCTGGAAAATGACTTTCACCCTCACTGCACTGACACCTCCACTCAAACAAGTGGCTCCCACCCAGGCCTCAGTGTGAACAAGGAGCATGCACAAATGCTATTTTCAGAAAAATCCAAAGGGCCAGGCTGAGGAGGGGGGAAAAAAATCTCAGTTCCTTACAGTTAATGATGTAGTAAAAACATCAAATATTTTTAGAAGGTAATTTAAACAGTATGAAAGCATTTTCCACATGAAAAGATGAGCGTGCTAAAGCACAGCCAGGTTATCCAATGTTTTTTATCCAGGTTTTCCAGTCTTTCAGTGGCACAAGGCACTTTTACAGCTGCACTCAATTCCCACTGCCCTGAGAGGGTAAAGGGCTGCAACATCACAGCTTCAGCCCAAGTCCATCATCTGTGTATTATCACCATTTGAAAATAGCACTTTGGCAGGTCTGATTTGCCATCCTGAGTCCCTGACAGCAGCTCTTGGGTGCCACATCCAAGAACTAAATATACCCACGCCCTTGGGAGTGCTGGGGTGGGGACAGCAAGGTGCACACCTCAGCTAAGTGCTCAGTGGGCTGGAGCTGGAAAAGCTGTTAATTTTGGAGCCACAAACCATTCTGCAGGCAGGGAGCAGGGATGGTATCACAGAGAGTGGGGCTCCTCCTCCCACTCCCCAGGCACACACTCACACCCTGGCCCACAACACATTTCCAGCCTCCAGAGAAACACAGAGAAATTCAAGGCACTTTCACAGGTTTTAAAAATATTCACAGTGGGACACTTCAGTCCATATTTAACTTTGACACAGACATTTACAGTTGGAGAGAATGGTTTTTCCAGCATGCATTCCTGCCCTGGAAACATGTGAGGAATCACCATCACAGCATTCATCCCTGAACAAGGTGAGAATTCAAAAGTGAGCACTTCAGGGCTTCCAGAGCAAGGACAATTTTGTCCATTATTAGCCAAAAGCAGTCTGAAGGGAAGTGCTACTGTACCAAAGGATTTGTACAATTCATTTGAAAATTAGTTGGTTTTTTTTTTTAACACCTAGGGACACAAATGAAGACCTGACCTTTAAGTAGTTTGGAGTAACTCAGCTCATTCTCACTTTTCAGGCTACTGAAATGCAAGTTTTAGCAACAGCTACCACAGCACATGCACTGGTCTGGGATTCAACAGGTGTGAAGTTTCCGAGCTTAGAAACAGCAAAGATGAAACTGTACACTGTTAGTGTAATGTTATAATGTAATGAAACTGTGAATGGAAAAGAAACTGTATTGGAATTCAAAAATATTGTTTATGTGACCTATTTACTTCCATGTACACAAAATTTAGCTCCTTATTCACCTGCTGCCTGATGTGATTGGGTTTCAAACATGGTATCTACAACAATATTTTAGAAGAGTCAGTGAATCAAACTCAGGGAGCTGTCTGCATTCAGTTTCTCACTTAGTCATATAATTTCAAAACAGAAGTCATTTTTAGCACCACAAAACCACCACCCTACCTTTAACCTCCCTATCCTGATCCGTGGCAACTCACAGCATGAAAACAGCAGCTTTTTCTGAACGCTGAAACCAACAGACTTTATACCACTTTATAGCCAAGTAAGTCCTCAAAACAAATAGGAAATTCCCACACTGGTGCTCACCAAGCCCTCAGGTACATTCATCAAACTGTGATGTGAGCCCATGGTGTAAATCAGATCTTTGGTTGTTTTTTTTATATTATTATTTATTTTGAATGCTGATCACTCCTTGGGCACTGGTTAGAGCAGCAGTCCAGACACAGACAGATCTTCCACGGGGATAAACATGAGACCTGGAGCATTTTATCTCTGTCATCTCACTGAGGTACACAGGTACCAGCACCCCTCACTCCCTCAAATTAACTGGTTAGTATAATTAAGTATAATTAAGTTCATAATTGAGTCAGAACAACTGCTTCAATCAGAATGAACTACAAGGCTGCTATTTCTATTTCTATCTCTATCCAAACCCACATCTGTTTCCCCAACAGCAGCTGGCCTAATAAAAGGTGCTATCTCCATTATAAATCTTGTCCTGGTTCACTTCACAAAACTGCAGGCCAGAGCTCCCACACCATCCTAGTTTCAAATCAATCAACAGCACTTTTTAAACTTTATTTTAAATTATATTTTTACTCAGGTTAGTGAACCTAGTTTGACTTCAAGCCAGCACTGCCAAACCTGACAGAATTCATGTAAAAGAGGCAAACAGAGGTTTCTGTGCTCAATGACATCAGTGTGGAGCATTCACTCTGGAGCTCTGGAATCCCTGGAATGCAAACCTGTAACCTTTGGCTGCAGTGGGTGAGTGGACCAGGGAAATGACCCATTCTGGGAAGTATGCTGGGCTTGAGAAGTTCAATTTCCTCCAGGACAGCACATCGCAAACTGGGAGTGCACAAAGGAGCCAGTGCTCAGGAGCTGCTGCACAAACCCCGTTGTGCTCAACCTGAGAGATGCCAAGCTCCAGCCTGTGCTGGGTGAGGTGATGGCACAGCCTGCAAACAACTCAGGGAGCACTCAGGGCTGGGCCTGGCTCAGTCCTTGCCCTCTCAGTCACTGAAATATCCCTATGTCACTGAAATATCCCAGGACACTGCCCCCGTGTCCCTCTCCTCACAATGCTCAGGCACTTTCTGTTTTAAGGAGTTTGGAGCTGTTTTGTTCTTGGCCAGGGCTCCAGCTGCACATTGAACACTCGCCTCCCTGGGAGGATCTGTGTGCCCACCAAGAGTGGCTGATGACAGGTAAGGAACTCAGAGAGCTCCACTTGGGGGCTGGAATGGAAGAGCAATTTCACCTAAAAGCTGAAATACTACAACCCCTTATTTACTGTGAGCAGCTAATACTGCCCTTCACAGCAGAAGGCATCTCAAGAGTGTGTTGTGCTTTCCCAATGTACTCCAAAAACACTGCACTTCACAAGACCACACATTCTGTAAAGATTGGGGTTTTTGGCAAGCCACTATTGCCAAGTTCATGTGCCAGAGCTGTTGAGGCCACTGACTTCATGACCAAACGCTCACAGAGAGAATTTGTTGGGTGCTCTGTACTCACCCCCAGCCTCTTCCTTTGTTTGACACTTAATTTTTCTTTTTTTTTTTTTATTTCCAAGGGTGGTAAATCGGTTCATAAGCAGTCACTTCTTCCTCTGGAACACTTGCAATGAGACTTTCCAAATTCTAGAATTTAAATCTTCCTAAATTTTAGGTACAGCCCAGCAGAAGCTGCTGCTGAAGAGGGGCAGGCAGAACTCCAGAACCAGCTCCATGGAAGGAGAGTAAAACATTGTGAGGAGGCAGCCATGGTTCAAACTGATCCTGGTCAATATAAATAACCTATAAATAACAATTATCAGAGGCTCTGAATGTTTATCTCTCCCAGAAACTGACAATAAACTACTCTCAATCCCCAATTTTAAATGGATTTGTAAACATTTAGGTAAGTTTCTCCTGAGTGCTCCAAGAGCTGAGGTTTACAAAGTCAACACAGCAAGGTTGCAACTCTTCACAAAGAATTGCTGAGAAGATTTGCACATCTGGAAATGCTGAGCTGTGACAGGGACCACCATCATTTTTGGTAGCAAGCAAGGTAAACCTCCTCAGGGCAGGAAAGAGATAAAGGCAAAAGCACAGAATATTTCTTTATTCTAAGTCCTCAAAGAGACCAGGAACAATGTTTATCTGCAAAGGACAAGGTGAAAAGCATCCAGCAGCTCCTCTTCCAAAATAATTACTCAGGAAAAAGGCAGGGTGTCCATAAAATACACGTTTTTCGTATTCCTAACAGATCTCTGCAGTTTCCCCCAAATTAAACCCTGCAATAACAGAAAAGAAAAGCTTTGACTGTACCATGGCACAAGGAGAAAGCAGATGTGTGCAGCCATGGCAGAGCCCCAGCTCACAGCTCCAGCTCTGACTCACACTGTCACTGCTATCAAAAACATTAATCTTTCATGGGGATAGGAAAAAACTGACTCAGATCATGGAAAAATGCATTTGCATGATGCAAATGTAGTAGGTGCATTTTAATTCTCAGGGCCGGTGAAGGCATTGAGACAAGTAGTGGGGTGCCAAACCCATCAATTTGCTCTACAAAATGGTTTTATTGTAAAGTGGAGATGGGATGTCAGCTGCAAACAGCACACTTCTGAAAGGATAAAATTAGAAAACATTTACATACACATTTTAAGGGAACAGCACCAACAGACTCTCCCCAAGCAGAAGAGCACAGATTATCTTAGGCTGGTTTGTATGAGTGGAAATTCAGCTGAGTGTTGGATCCAGGAGCTGACACCCCTCCTGTTGGAGGTGCCAAGGCTCCAGCCACTTCTCACCCCTGCAATTTATCACTCAGAACCAGCCTCTGCTTTTGGCAACAATGCCTTAATCACTGCTAGCTTCTTGAAAAAAGTTGATCTAATTAACTTCTCAATGCATATTCCTATATGCTACTTTGGCATTCTGTTTTAATTCTTACCAGCAGCAAGGGGTGAGGGATGGTCAGACACTGCACCATCCTTGCAATCCACTTCTACACCCTCCTGGCACTTGATTTTAACTTCCCTTGCCAAAAGATGGACAACCAACACCTTGTGTAAGGTGCACTTCCTGTTCCTCTGTCTGCACTTCCTGTTCCTCTATGATTTTGCAAATTTTTTTATTTTTACATCATGGATATTAAGCACAATGGCTGCTGTTAAAGCAATATGGACCAAGAAGCACATCAGAAATATTTGCTTAATTCCAAATATCTCAGCTGTCCTCACTCAAAACTATAAAACTAAAAAGGTTTACAGTTTCCAAAGTGAGATGACCAAAGTCTTCCTCGTGTCACCAGACTGCCTGAGCATATGAAAAAAACCCCAAAAATATCTACTGTGATGAAAAGAGATATGTGTCTGCTACTTTTATTTTAGAATATTAAAACCAACACAAACATATCACAGAGCTGTTCCTGTACTGTGAGGTCACAGCAAAGAAAAAGCTGAAAACCATTAGCTAAAGCATCACTATTTTTCAGGAGTTGCTGTTTCCACATTGAAGGTGAAGCACAAGGTGTCTCAGGGATTTTTGTTTGTTTTCCTGACCATGGGAATGAAGAAGTTGGATGTAAAAATTCAGCAGTTGTGGGAGATATTACAGAGAGCCTGTGTGGGCTGATAGGAGCAGAACTGCAGCCTGCAGAGCAGAGCCCAGCACACAGCTCAGGATGGGGATGTGAGAATCCAAACCAAGCCAAACCTGCTGCTCAAAGGGATCCACAAACCTCCAGAAACTTCCCAGTGATGGAACAGAACAAGAACAGAACTTACCAATCTGGGCTGATGCAGCTCCCAGAGTGTTTCTGCAGAGTGAATCTGTCTGAAACCCCCAGGCTTGTCCTGCAACTCAGAGTGGAGCTCTCCCATCTGGCAGAATTAAGCACTCATCTGCCTGACTGTAATAATTACAGATTCCAAGGCCACATTCATTAACTCCACCAGCAGCCACATACTTGCAGCAGACTCTCATGCAGCTCTGGCTTGTCATTTCCTCATGAAAGTGACACTTCTGGATTGATTCTTGTCCCTAATCAACCCTTATGTATGGCCTACAGCAAGGGGCCTGCAAGACTTTCTGCTGTCTCTCTGGCAGGAGAGCTCAATTCTACTTCAATTCTCTCTTTTTAATTTTTATGGCAGGAATTGCACATCAGTTATGGCTCAGCAAATGAGAGTTGTGCTCTCTGCAGCTGATGGACTCACAGCTGCCACGAGTCCTGAGTGCAAACCAATACACAGATAAATGGGGACATTGGGAACTGTCACAGAAATGTCACAGGGCTGCAAGTTAAGTTGTCCACAGCGAAGTCTCAACTGCTAAATGCTCCTGTTGGCTTCAGGGCAATGGAAATTTATCTGCCCAGCTCTGAAAATGGCCATGGCTGAGCACAGAGCCCCCTGAGTGATGGGAAAAGCTGGGAGCTGGCAAGAGTTTGTCATGCAGACGCTTGGGAATCCCTGAGAGCCGACCTGGGGCTCTGGAATCAGGCACTGAGGGTGCTGGATTAATGCTGCAAGATTAAAGCATAGCTACAACTGCTGGCACAGATAAAACCTGCAGATTAAATGTCATGTTGTAGGTGTGTAAAACATGCTACCGCTCCTTTCATTAGAAGCCAGTCTAAAAGTGTTTCCATCAGTGCTGGGATTAAATAGTGACACTTTAATTCCCAGGGAAAAGGTGTCAGTGCAGCAGGAGAAGAGGCAGGACTGTTCAAAAAATGTCTCATGTTGTGGTGCACACCTGCAAATAAGCTTGGCAACGTTAGCACTATGGTAATTTCATCTCTCAAATATTTAGTGTACAAGGGCTGATTATTAAAAAAATATAGAGATGTTTTCATCTCTCAAAGATACACGATTGCAGGTGTTTGTATACAAGTGAACAAATCCAGCCAAATGAAAACAGACCGAAGAAAAAAAGAATGAAGAACAAGAAAACAAACAGAAATTGGGATACCACCTGTGTTTACTGAAATTAAAGTGTCTCAAGCTGAATTGAAAATGTATTTTTCAGAGAGAGAGGAAACACCAGCTATGATGAGAACTCCATTAAATGTTTGACTAACATGACAAATAGAGCTGTTAGTGCAAACACACAGATGAACAGACAAACTGAAGGTAAAGAGCCACATACTTGCAGCAGATTCTCATGCAGCTCTGGCTTGTCATTTCCTCATGAAAGTGACATTTCTAGATTTCTTCTTGTCCCTAATCAACCCCTGTGTATGTATAATTCATGTACTTGGAGAACAGACTGAAGAATTCACCTATGGAGTGCCACAAGAACTCATTTCAGCACAGATCTCCAAGACACTGGCTCAGGAGATGCTGATCAAAAGGTTAAGGTGTACCATCAGCACAACACACAAAAACAAAAGATTGAGAACTGGAATCCCAGGAACAGAATGAAGTTCATGGGAAATCCAAGAGTATGAATTTAACATTTGATATGATATATTAGGGAGCTGTGAACTGGAAGCTAATGAGTTAAAAATAACTTTGGAGTAAGATCTCCATCCTGTTCTATGAAATGAACAGCTCAGTAAAAGGCACACAGAACTGCTGCAGTGCCTGATTTCTTGCCAGCTATTTGCCAATATCTATTTTAGCCTCCTGAAAGAGTCTCAAGAAGGGGGTTTTGGTGTATTTTTCTTTGTGCAGCTGTCCCTTAACGTGTCTGCAAAGTAAACTGTGCTTAGATCTTCTCAGAGCGTCTTCCTCCACCAGGACACTGGGGCAGAACTGACAGGGAACATTGAGGGCACTGAGCAGCACAACAGCTCCTAATCCCAGCATCTAATTAAAAGCACAGATTACAATAATCAGGGCAGGACAGTAGTGCCTGCTGCTGGAACTGATCTGACGCCACAGACACATTTTTCTGCAACAGTAAGATGTTTCCTGAGATCATTTCCAGATAGAGAAAGAAGATCTACGTCCTTTTTTAAGCCTCTCTGCCTTTCTGCATAACTGAAGTTTGCTGGCTCCAACAAAACCCACGTCTGATGCAACAGTGATACACTGAAATAAGATTTATCTGGGGAGAATTGTCTTGTTTTCCTCAGCCCTGACAGCTTTCGGAGTTTTGGTGCGATCATTTGAAGTCATCACTTCTGGAGAACAGAATGTTACTATTCACTACTTCAAAGGGCCCAGATTTAACTTGTTGCTTTTTTGAAGCAGTGTAATGCAGAAAGTTGATGTGCCTAATATAGCTTTCACATGGTTGAATAAGCAAACCAGATAAATGCCACCTTCCCCAGCCTCTGCACTGAAGGAATCTCACGTTAGCATTCCTTACAGTGCTTTTCTGTATGTGGAAAATAAAAGCAATTTTCTGACAGCCCTTAAAACTGAGGCTTGTTTAACAATATGAGCAGGAGCTGTGAAAAGTCTTGTTCCACACTGAATTACCTCATAATAAAAATTAATGTGTGAACTTCACTACGCAGAGTGTTTTGGGATATCTCACAGCAGATTCACTACCCCATACTTTTGGTTTTCACCAATTCCCCAAAAAACACATGATCAAACTACTAAATGTGCTATCAACATACGAAACAAATCTCCATTTTTTTTTGTTTTTTGGGGTTTTTTTGGTAGAATAAAAGCAACAAGTGAACTGAATCCTCATCATGTCCTTCTGCAGGGAAGTGCCTCAGAATGAGATCAGCTCACAGTGAATGGGCTGATGTGTTACAGCCCTAAGGCACACATTCACATTTAACCACGCTTTCCACGGCACTGCTCATGCATAATTTTTATGGGATCTCAGGAACTTTTTTATCCTTTTGCTCCATGCAAATTCAGGTGAAGTTTTTCCCAAATTTCTTAGTGTAGAGAAGCTGTTAGATGATCATTTCCCACTCTGTGCAATAAAAAGCAAGGCTGCAGTTTTACAGTCCTTGCTCTTTAACAACAGTACAAAAACCCCCAACTGAATATTAAATTTTCTAAGCACTGCAAATTGCCAAAAAATGTCCATATATTACTTTCATTTGCACGTGGCAGCAACTGCAGCAACCTGCTAATTTAAAACTAATTCCAGAAATCTATTTTTTCTTCTTTTACCATGGCTACCCACAGCATTTGAGCCTTCACTTTCAGAAGCTCTGCAAATGCATCAACAAGAAGTCAGGAAAAACATCCATGAAGAAAACTACTCAAGCCAGCCTCTCAAATTAGTCACAAAACCAAGAATTTCCAAGCCCTTTCTGGTGATGGCATGTGGAAGAAATCTCAAGAAAAAAATGGCACAGCAAAGCAGCATGGCTCAAGATTGTTTTGGTAGCACTACTCCTCTGGATCCCTGAAAGAGTCAAAAAGACAAAAATAACAAAAATAACAAAACTCTCCCATCTGTTGGTCCCCACACATTATTTTTTTTTCTTTTCCTCCAAGGCAAAATCAGAAAAGCAGCCAAAGTGCAGAGTGCCTGCTTTCAACTATCCCCCAAACCATGTGCTCCCCCCTATCCCTGGAAATCACTCCCTTATTTCTCTTTCTTATTTCTTATTTGACAGAAATAAGAGACTGGAGGGCACAGCACAAACAGAAGCTTTGTCACAACCAAATTTGGCTAAGTGCTGGTTCTTACTAGTTGAGCACAAAGCTTACCTGTCAGCTGACTGGTTGTTTGAAATATTCAGGTTTATTACACAAAATGACAGCGTTTCTCTCTCACTTTTATTGCAGGAAGCATTACACCCTCATGAAATCCACATTAACTCTAACAAATGATATTTTTTTCTGAAAGGCAATGCATAGCTGAACTCTCCCTGAAGCACAGCAGCCCCATAAACACCCCCAGTGCTGGAAGCAGCACTGAGGAAAAAGCTCAGCAAAGAGCAGAGGGGAGAGATCAAGGCAAAATCTCAGATGCTGTGAGATCCAAGGAGGGAACAGGCACTGCTGACCCAGCCAGCAGGGACAGTGCCAGCAGCCAGGGTGTCCCAGACACATCAACAGCAGCAGCACCTTCCAACGGAAGCAGCTACAAAAGAATCCCCAACAAGTTCAAGCAAGGCAGGAATGTGGTGGTGTCATCACCCTTTCAGCACTACGTGTACCTTTATTTTCCTAATGACTCATTTATGCAGATAAATGCCTCAAAGGAGTTCTTCTTGGCTCCAAAAGCTACAAGTGCTGGTATTTATCCACAAAGCACCTTATCAGGTGAGCAGCAACTCCACAGGCTGGAGCTGTCTGCCCTTGTATGGCCATATCCACGGTTTGTGCTGGGCATAGGAGTTTTGTGGGTTGTTTTTAAACCTCCAGCATCTTTACTAATATTTTACAGAAACTTCTCACAGTAGGTATTTCAAAACAGAGGGGTTTTTTTAAAAAAAAAACCCCAAGATATTGAAAGAAAACTGCAGGAACCACAGAGCTTCAACACTGTCAATATGTGTCCCTAATAAAGGAGCCAATCTGTCCCTAATGTGTCCCTTAACCCACCAGATATCCCAAAGTCATTTCTGGGATTCTGAGGTCTCCACAGGACATGGCATCTTCATGCCTTCCAACTTAACTCTGGCAAGAATCCACCACAACTGCAGTTTTTTCCATACTGCTCTCTTGGTAATATCCAAATACAAAATGCCTTATCAAGGGCCATCTGTACTGTATTTATAAACTCAGATCTTCCTCAGTATCTGTATTTCCACTACAATATCTCTCACTCTGATTACTGTGTTCATTTGCACTTGGAATGTCAAACACTACACATAGTAAATGTTTATAAAATTATCACAGAGGAGCTACAAAGTATCCCTTTATTAGACAGCACATCTCTCTTTATTCAGGCTTCTTGGGTAAAGCAAGCAAACAAATTGTGGCCAAATCACCTCAAAACAACAGCAGAGCTTAAAGGAAAACAAAACCCAAGTGATGAAGAGCTGCCTGTGTACTAAACAGAATGGGACAATGCAGCTTGGGACACGAAAAGAACCCAAAGAGAGAAAACTGAGACTTGTAAAATTACAAATGAGGTGCTGATGCAAAACAAAATACAAAAAGTATGAGGGATTCAATGAGATTACAGATTAAAAAGAAGCAAGAAAACTCCCCAGAAGCCAGGTATTATTTTTGCACAGGTTGAGGGATTGATCACAGGGTGTTCTGTGGAAGCTGCAGGTACAAACTGTTGGAAATGTTTCAGCAGTGCCCTCAAGGACAGGTCCAGCAGGCTCAGACCACCTCAAACCCGAGCTGGGGCTGATGCCTGAGCTGCCTGGGGCTGCTGCTTCACTCTCCCCTAATGATTTCCTGCTGGCCACTGTCACAGAGCACATGCTGAGCCCAACACACTTTCTGCAGCACTTATTATCCCATTGTTCACATCCTCTGCTCCATGTGCTCCTGTGAAACGATGATTTCCCCAGCTCTGAAGTGGAAGGCATTAAGAACGCGTTATTTACAAATAAAGCCCAGTTTAAGTCACTTCCTTCACTTGATTAAATGGAATGTAAGAATTGAATGAAATGCTGAGCGTTTCCATTTCCTGTCACCCCATTTCATCAGGCTTGCAGCTCATTTCCTACCACCACCATTTCATTTCAGCACCTTGCACAAAGCAGTCCCAGACACCTGCTTTCATCCAGTGAAACCATTAGATAAATCAATTTGCTCTGCAAGGCAAGGAGAGTGAAGGACTCCTATGTTTACTTAGCAATAAGCACACGACTCTTTAATTAGATCTAGATGCCGAAAACTGCAACACCACGGCCACAGAACGAAGCATTTCAATTTGTTACATAAATCAATGTTTTCAGGAGGTTTTTTTTCTGCTTCCATATGGAAACAGTGTCACAGGTAGAGGCAGCTCTCCCACCCAGTTTGGCTCCCACGACACTTTTGGAAGAAACAAGCAATTAAGTTGCTGCCCCTTCTCAGCCACCCGCGGTTCCAAGCTCGATGTCGGATTGCAAGCGCCAGACTGCGAACACGCTCTGCAACCGTGGCATTTCATTTCCAAGTCAGCACTTGACACATTGAAGTATTTGGAATTCCTGAAGTCTGGCTGTCTGCACAGTTGCATAATTTGAGCAGGGATAACCTACTTCTAACTGGGAGAGGGGGAAGAATGTCAACAGACAATCCCTTCTACGTCAGGGGACATCTCCTTCCTCGTCACATGCCAGCAAAAGCACCACTGCTTTCTCACAGCTTCATTTGCTTTCTCACAGGTTGATTTTCTTTTCTTTTTCTTTAAACAACCCCTAAAAGGAGTGAAGCTACAGATATCACCAGATGTTCTCCTAGGAACGCACTCAGATGTTCTCAAAGCCCAAGTTTAGCAGATGGAATGGGTGAGGCCAGTGAAACACCGATGTGAAATACCCCACACGGGTGTGAAGGAGCCAAGGCTTGCTGCTGGCCACACAAACACCACACATCCATGCACAGAAAGGCCTTAAAGACACAAAATCTCCTTCCAGCAGGTCGTGGGGTACAACCAAACCCAACCAAACCCAACATCTGGAGGGTTGCTCAGCCTCAGACAGGAGAAGCTGTTTTGCTGTAGATCCTGTGAGCAGCACAACTCTCCACCAATACCTCACAACGAAAGCACCCCTTTGGAAAGGGCCAGAGTTTATGGTTAACCTCCTGTTGCAAAAAGCATGGCAAGGGTTCAGTTTCACCCTCTGACTGCTCTTACACACTGCAGAAGGAATATGTAAGGACAGTGTCTCCCCTCAAACCTCACAGTCAGAGGGACAGGAATTCCCTCACCCTGTAAACAAAACCAGGACAAAACCTCCCAAGCATGAGGTTTCCCTCCCTCAGCATCCATGCACCATCCACCTGGGAGACTGAAGTGGGGCTGGAAATTCCCTTCCCATGCAAAGAGACTGCCTGGAGTGTCAGCACCAATTCCAGCTCTGGATTAAAACCAGCTGTTTCAATAGGAGCAGTCCCAAGGGAGAGGCACTTAGAGCATTGTAACTGGTTCCTGGAGTAAACAGCTGGACATCAATGCAGGCATTTACACTGGAGAGCTGTGGGAGCTCCCAGGCTCAGCCCCACCTCCTCAAACAGCTGCACTGAAAGCCAGGCAAGGCCTCCAGGCTGATCACACCTGGGATCTGCACCACGTGCACACATCAGGCTGCAGCAGGAGAAAACACATTGAGATCCCGATCCCCGAGACTCCTGGGTGCTGCTCTGTGACGGGACTTGTCGCAGACATTTTTTCATAGAAATTCTTTCTTTGGGACTTGTTCGTCTTCTGGGAAGCTGAAGCCCCAGAAAGAGAATGTAAACAAGGATTATCAGCTGCTGTAAAATGCAGTAAGATGCACCTGTGATTAGTTCATGTTCCATGTGTACAATTAAGGGCCAATCACAGGGCAAGCTCTCTAGAACACAGTGACAGAGAACTCTCTTGTTTTTAGATTCTTTTCTATTCTATTCTTAGCTTAGCAGCCTCTGCAACTTCTCTCCTTATACTTTTTAGTATAGTCATAATGTATTATATATCATATATCAATAAATCCAGCCTTCTGATCATCAAACAAGATTCTCGTCCACTTCTCTCACCCTGAGACCTCATCAAGTCGCTGTGACAGGACTCATTCCCACTCACATCCCCCTGCAGGGCCCACAGAGCAGTGCCACACGTGACAAACAACCACCACCTCATCTGTGGAAACGTCCAGCTCAGAGCCAGGGACCAGCTCAACTGAGTGACCTCTACCTCAGGAAGAGCTGTCATGAGGACACCTGGTGGATATACCCCAAGAATAAATAAAAAAAAAAATTTAAAAAGGGAAAGGAAAAGCTTCCTATGAGGCAGAAGCACAGAAATAAAGCAGGGCAAAGGTGTGACTGAGAAACTCCCCATGGGGGTATGGCAAACCCAGAGGACAACAATGATTCTAGAAACATCACAAAATGGTTTGGGTTGGAAAGGACCTTAAAGAGCACATCCAACTCCCCTGCCATGGGCAGGGACACCTTCCACTAGCCCAGGGGACACCTTGCACAGTGCTCCAAGCCCTGTGCAACCTGGCCCAGAATGGTCCCAGGGATGGGGCAGCCACAGCTGCTCTGGGCACCCTGTGCCACGGCCTCACCTCCTTCACAGGGAACAATTCCCTCCCAATCTCCCATCCATCCCTGCCCTCTGTCATTTGAAGCCATTCCCCCTCATCTTGTCACTCCATGGCCTTGTCAAAAGTCACTTTCCTGCTTGCCTGGAAACTCTTCAGGCACTGGAATATATAAAATTATTTATGTGACCAGAAAAAGAGAAAGTGATGGTATTTTAGACTCATGGGATGTGCTGATACCTCGGAGGGACACACACTACTTGATTTTACTCAGCAAAGGAAACCCCAAAGTCAAAGCAAAAACCAAGGGTTAAGCTGAGAGTGTCCCACTGCAGGATCAGCTGGGCCCAGGAAGGAAAAGGGAGAAGTTTCAGCCATGGAAGATGAAACAGAAGACGAGAGCAGAGATGGGAAAGGGCTGACCTCTATGCCATGTGCAGGAGGTGATGGGAGCAAGCACAGGAATCTGTGGGAACACCCAAGGTGTGAAAGGACTCAGGGTGGAAACCTCCAGAAGCATGACGAGGAATGCCTGCCTGCAGCAAGGCTGCACCTGCCCTGCAGCAAACCCTGCACCTGCCCTGGGGGTGCACACACAGCCAGGACAGGATGCAGGCCCTTGGCAGGAAATGAGTGGTGAGTGTGGAGGAGGGGACACACAGCCCTCAGCAGTGGGCACAGCACGAGATGGGCTGCAGGACTCATCCCTCAGGCTCTGGAGGAGGATGTGTCTTTGTGGGTGGGGAAAACTTCAGCAGCTTTTACAGCCCCCTGAGGTGTGGCATTTACCAGGCTGTGCTTGACCCCATGGAAACAGGTACAGCAGAGTTTGGGAGGCACCCTGGGTGTGTTACAGGAGACAACAGGCTTTTGGCAAGCAAGAAACACATGATACCCTCCCAGAATCTGCTGATTGTGTTTATATAGGAAAATGACTCTGGAGAGATGGAAGGAGAGCAGACAAACACGAAGCAGTTACTGGCAGATGAGCACTGTGTGGGGACACAGAGGCAGCAAGGCAGACCCTGGCAGATGGACCCTGAGGAATGTGCAGAAGGGGCTGTGGTAGGGAAAAAACAAACAACAACAAAGGGACAGCGGCTCTGCCTCACGGCTAGTGGGAATCCCTCTATTTCCTCCCACGAGCCGGCACTGGAGGCAGCAGGTATCCCGTTGGGATGCAGGAAACAACACAAGTTCCCCCCACAGCCCTCGGAAGTGCAGGCTCCCGTGCGCACCCGCAGCTCCGGGGCCGGGGACACCCCTGGAGGGGAGAGAACCCCGAACACCGGGACACGAGGCACGGGACACCCCGAATACTGGGACGCGGGGCATCCCAGGGGGAGGTGGCACCCCCAAGCACCGGCACAAGGGACAGGGACCCCCCCCGGAGAACGGTGACACCCTCAGGAGACACCCCCGGCCGGGAACGCTCGGCGAGGCGCGGGGCTGACACGGCCCCGCGGGAGGGGGACACCGCGGCGGTGCACCGCGCAATGGGATCCCCCGGGGGGGCGAGCGCAGCCCCGGGGCACGCACGGCAAACACGGGGAAAGGGACGGGCCGGGAAGGGCCGGGACGGGTCTGAAAGGGAGGGAGAGGGGCCGGAGCCGGATCCCTCCCGCCCCCCGCCCCCCAGGGGCACCAGCGGCCGCCGCGCCACCGACCGGCCCCCTCCCGCTCCAGGCCCGGCCGCGCTCCCCGGTTACCTGCGGGCGGTCGGTGAGGCCGGGCCGCTATCTGGGGGCCATGACGGCGGGGCCGGGAGGCGGCGGGACGAGCGGGATGACCGGGATGGTGTCGGGGAGGGGGGGGCGGAGGCCGCCGCCTCCCCCTCAGGCGGCGCGCGGGAAACCCGGGGGAGGGGGGGGGCGGGGGGGGGGGGGGGGAAGAGCGGGGGGCGCGCGACCCCCCCGCGCGAGGGGGCGTGAGGGGCGCGCGCGCTGCGCGTGCACGCGGGGGAAGGGGGGGCGCGGGGGGGAGGGGGCAGCGCGCGCGCCTCCGTCCGAGCTCCCGCGCGCGCCGCCCGGGCACTTTGTTTGTGTCCCACAATGCACCGCGAGCGGCGGCGGGGGCGGGGCACCGCGCATGCGCACACAGAGCCCGGCGGCGGCAACGGCGGAGCCGGCACCCCGCGGGGAGAGAGAGAGGGGAACGGGGAAACAACGGGGAAATAACGGGGAAACGGGAAACTGCGGGAATACGGGAGCCCGGCACCCCGCGGGGAGAGAGAGGGGAACGGGGAAATAACGGGGAAATAACGGGGAAACGGGAAACTGCGGGAATACGGGAGCCCGGCACCCCGCGGGGAGAGAGAGGGGAACGGGGAAATAACGGGGAAATAACGGGGAAACGGGAAACTGCGGGAATACGGGAGCCCGGCACCCCGCGGGGAGAGAGAGGGAGAGAAACGGGGAACGGGGAAACAACAGGGAACGGGGAGAGAGAGAAACGGGAACGGGGAACCCGGCACCCCGCCCGGAGAGAGAGAGAACGGGGAACGGGGAGAGAGGGAGAAACGGGAGCGGGGAAACAGCGGGGGAACGGGGAAATGGAGAGAGAGAGAAACGGCAACGGGGAAACGCAGCAGGGAGAGAGAGAACGGGAACAGGGAACGGGGAATGGGAAGCGGGGAAACAGCGGGGAGAGAGAGAGGGACGGGAAACGGGTAATGGGGAACAGGGAACGGGGAACTCCAGTGAGGAGAGAGAGCACCGGGAAAAGGGGAAACGGGGAACCCCAGCCCCGGGAAACGGGGCTCTGGGCGACCCCAACGCGAGGAGAAGCGGGGTTTTTGCTGCACGGCAACGTGGAGAAACGGGGTCCTGGTGAGCCCCAGCGGGGTCCTGCTGCACCCAGCGGGAGGAAATGGGGTTCTGCTGCACTGCAGTGGGGAGAAACAGAGTCCTAGTGAACCCCAACGTGGGGAAATGGGGCCGTGGTGAACCCCCGCAGGGTCCTGCTGCGTCCCAATGAGGGGAAACAGATGTTAGTGAATGCCAGTGGGTCTTGTGCCATCCCAACAGGGGGAAACGGGGTGCTGGTGCACCCAGCTTGAGGAAATGGGGTTCTCTGTAGGGACAAATGGAGTCCTGCTGTATCCCAGCGAGAAGAAATGGGGTCCTGGTGAACCCCATTGTGGTCCTGCTGTATGCCAGTGGGGGGAAACAGGGTCCTGCTGCACTGCAACGGGGAGAAACAGGATCCTAGTGAACCCCAAGTGGGGGAAAACAGGGTCCTGTTGCACCCAGCATGGGGAAATGGGGTTCTAGTGAACCCCAACAGTGACAAACAGGGTTCCAGTGAACCCCAGTGGGGAGAAATGGGGTCCTGGTGAACCCCATTGGGATCCTGCTGTGTCCCAGCGGGGTCCTGCTGCATCCAGTGTGGGGAAATGGGGTTCTAGTGAACCCCAACGGGGACAAATGGGATCCTGCTGTATCCCAGCAGGGGAAATTGGGTTCTGCTGTACCACAACAGGGAGAAACAGGGTTCTAGTGAAGCCCATTGGGGTCCTGCTGAATCCCAGGAGGGCCAAATGGGGCCCTGCTGTGCCCCATTCGGGTTCTGGTGTCCCCCAGCACAGGAAGAACGGGGCCCCAGTGCCCCCCGATGGGGTAACAAGGTGTGAGTGCAGAGGCTGAGCAGGGCCTGGAGCACCCAGCAGAGAGGGGATGGAATGTTGGTGTGCCAGGAACCGGGCAGAGAACGGGGCTCCAGTGACCCCCCTTGTGCCATCAGGAGTGGGGCACCAGGGGAATGAAGGACACCAGGGAATGAGGGGCACCAGGACAGGCAGAGGCTGGGACTGGGGATTGTATGCCCCTGGTTGCACATCCATCCCACTGTTATAGATTGTTATAATATTGGCTTTTCACAAATATTAAAACGGATTCTATATGTATAATGTTAAAGTAACTATAAAGATAGTTTTTATTTCTGTTGTTAATTAAGCTTAGACATGGTAGTGCAACAGCTGCTTGTGTTAAAATGCCTGCTGGGATGGGATCACACCCACTGAACATCAGATAAAGACACTACTACAGATCTGCCAACTATCAGCACTCCCCATCTGAAGACGGTGTGGACCAAGACCCAAAAACTAGATGTAATAAAAAAAGGACTAAAACCACAGCCAAGGAATGCACATGCTCTAAAAAGGCAAACCCAAGGAGGAGCCATGCTAAACAGTTCTTAGAATATGTAAACTAGTTTGAGAAAAAAGTTTACTATTCATAAGAGTCTATAAATATGCAACAGATTGTTATAGAGAAAAAAATATTAAAAGAATATCCCCGAAAGTGATAGTGCAGTGTTAGCTGAGTGCCAAGATGCACTCGGCTGTAATAACCTTTACACTATAGTCCTTGTCTGCTGATATCCTTTATTAAACTTATTAGACTTTCACAAGAGAGTTAAATTAACGTGGTTTTCACACCATCCCCCAGCACGGGCTGTCCCGGGGCACCGGGATGATCCGGCTGTGAATCCCCCGGGGTGAGGAGCATCAGGGGGGTAGAACAGACACGAGAGATCTCTGCAGCCAGGGCTGGAATTTGGGGTTTATTGCAAAGGGCCTGGGTGCAGGGACCTGCTGGGAGCTGCCAAACACAGCTCAGAGCAGGACTGAGAGAAGAGAGGGGGAGAGAGGATGAGAGAGTGAAAGGGTGAGAGAGCAAAAGGGTGAGAGAGCAGAGTTCCCGTCACAATACCATAAATCTTCTTCTGTGTTGAATATTCTGATTCTCACTAACCAATCTAGTACAAGATACAAATCCTATAGCATTTCCATACAGCCTATAAGAATCATTAGATTACCACACTGTGTTACATTTTAAACCCTAAAAACTCCTCTTTGGGCCCCTTCTGCCAAGCTGTAGGGTCTGCTCTGACCCTTGGAGCTGTCTGCAAGCAGAGGGTGTTGTTCCATCAAAAGGGGATTACCTTCAGTCCAGCCACACCATTGTTTTCCAGTTGTTCAGTGACTGAGGTATCTCAAAGCTTGCTTTCATTTCAATCTCGCTTATAGTTTCCATATTCTCAAAATCTTTTGCCAGACAATCATATTGATAAGGCTTTCCTGTTCCATCTTCCCCAACACTGGGGCACTGGGATGCTCTGCTCCTGCATCCTCCATCTATGGAATGTCAGGGCATTCTGCCCTCCCCAAACATGAGGTACCCAGCTCCCAAAGCCTCACAAACCACCCACCACTTTGCAGCCAATCACCTTTAATGAGTCTCTAATTAATCCACCCATAATTTGGTCCGAATCTGCACTAATTCGAGTAAACCCAGCTTTAAAACAGGATGGACACAACCCTTTCCTCTGTGGATTGTTTTATGGCATGGTTTTTTGTTGCTTTGGGTTTGTTTTTGGTGATGAGCTCTCAGTAAATTGAAGCAGGAAACAGATTGAAGGCCACAGTCCAAAAGTGATAATCAGCAGTAAAAAACTTT
Organism: Melozone crissalis; assembly: GCF_028551555.1. NCBI lineage: Eukaryota > Metazoa > Chordata > Aves > Passeriformes > Passerellidae > Melozone > Melozone crissalis. The sequence goes on along the minus strand of NW_026535896.1, from coordinate 2,083,315 downwards.
AAAACCTGTCCCTGGAAAAGCCACGCTGCTCCATCAGCAAAAAGAAAAGGGGCCAAACTCCTTTTGTGCTGTTGTGAAAAATCAGGGATCCTTTCAGATCCTATTAGATTCTTCCTTACACAACTGGGGGGAGAACCAGAGCAGAGTTGGACTCTGCTTAATTCTCATTTCACTTCCCCTTACACTGATTTTGTGTTCCCAGGGATCTTTCTTGCAACCTGACACATGCAGCCTCCCCTTGCAATCCACCCCTGTGTAAAGCAGGAGTAAAATTGCACCAATTTCAGCTCATTACATGTCTGCAGGTGCTGTTTGCACTTTAATGAGGCATAACTTTCAAGGAAATCTGCTGCTGGCTACCCATGGTAACTCCTGAATCACAGAGGATTATGGAAAAAACCTCAGGCTGCCATGCCTTAGCTTCAAAAAGCTCTGAAAGTTCTCCATCAGGGGCTTTTTGATGGTGAAATTGTAGAATGAGTGGTTTTAGTCAACTGAGAGCCAGTGCTGGTTCCTGCAGATGCAGAATCTGATGTGCCTTTTCTTGCTGACTTCCCTAGATGTGTTGTTGCAACTTTAAAATTGCCTTAAAATGCTGATTTGTAACAATTTCATAAATAAAGAGTCAGGTGAGCCCAGCAGAGACTCTCAGTGCTGTGGGTTGTCACACGTGCCCATATCCAGCTTGAAACTTGCTCTGAGCAGGTGATGGGCTTTGCACAGGAGGGGAAATGGGTCTAAACTGCACAAATTTGTTAATTAAAATTAAGTAAAATTAAGTAAAATTGAAGTAAAATTAAGTAAAATTAAGCAAAATTAAAATTAAGTAAAGGTAAAATTAAGCATGGTCTGTGTCCTCACTGTCAAAACCAACAGTCTTTAAACCTGCTCCATGTGACCTGGAAATAAGCCATAAAATTCTAAAATAAAGAACTGCCTTGGCTTTCTTTTGAAAGAATTAATTCAGTAATTAACTAGTCATTCCTGTGTGCAGGAAGCTAAGAATAGACACTAATAGCATCCAACTGGTGAGTTTTATTCATGAAACCTTTCCTACATGTTGCACATAAAGCTGGGGATCTGAGGATCTACTGGAAAATAAACCAAATAATTTTTCTGAGACAGTGCCAGGTTCCAGAGCACCATATTTATAAAAGTTTCTCTCCTTTTTGCCATGTTAAAACCTGGTAAAAGTGATATAGGTAGGAAGAGAAGTGCTTCAGTCCTTTTATTGACAGCTTTTATAAAAGCACTATGAAATTTGTTTGCTTTCAGTCTCTAATGGTGTGTGTGCAAGATGAACTGACTTGATTGAAAAACCAGCCTACCTCAACCCTCAGCTTCTTCTCCCTTATTAACAACATTTTGTCAGCCCTGGATACCTGCAGAGGTTTTCCAGTGATTCCCAGAGCCAGGGAGGAGAAAAACCAGAGGAGGAGCTGTGTTGATTAATTTCCTCAGTGACTGGGTTGTCCTTTATTAATATGAGTTCTCAGGGGTCTCTGTGGTCCTGGCTGACCCCAAGATGTGGCAGAGAATCTCTTTTCCCAGCCCAGCAAGTGAAGAAGGAATCAGGATTTCTCTGTTCTGGTTTTCAAAGTTGTTTATTTTCTGTTATTTATAAAATTCTTTCCCTGGCCTGCTGAGGTCGGTTTAGCAGGTCAGTCTGAGGCACACTGGTGTTATCTTTTTATACTAAAAACTACCTGTACATTATTTACAATAATTTCCCAATACCTATCACCTATGTTAGACAGTGAGCTTCTACTCTAAACCAATCTAACAATGCCACCATCACCCAGAAGATGGAGGCCAAGAAGAAGAAAGAAGAAGGACAAGGCATGCCCAAATTCCTCCATCTTGGCACCTCAAGCCCTCATTCTAAAAACCCCAAAATTCCACTTTTCACCCTGTGACAAACTAACTATCATTCTACTTAAACTTTCATGGCTTGCAGATCCTCATATAAGGTTGGTAGTTTTTTTGCATGGGTGAAAATCAAAGGCACAGGGGTCTTGGGCTCTGTGCCAGGGTCTCTGAGCCCCCTGGCAGGGGCTGGAGCCATCCAGGGCAGCCAGAGGGATGTCCTGGGTCCCAACACTGCCTTTTCCACCGAGTTGCAGCTTCCCAGTGAGAGGCTGAGAAATGGCAAATCCTGATTCCTGGTATTTGCCCAGTGATGGGATTTGCTCTTACATTCATTTTACAATATTCTGGGCTTGATTTGTGGATGTAGATGGAGCAACACCAACATAAACCCTGAGTGAAATTATGATAAAACTGCTCTGTGCATCTTCTACTCTCTTATAGGGACATAGAGGGATCTCAGGAGGTCCTGGGCTGAACCTCCTGGAATTTGATGGGTATAAAAGAGCTTTCAATGAGATTCCTGTCTGCACCATGAGGGGAGTTCCTGGAGCTTGTGCCATGCCCTTAAAGCCTCCTTTATCCATCTAAACAGAATTTCTGTTTTCCCACACATTCAGTAAACACCCAGGTGTACCTCCCATCCATCCCTGGGATCTGCCCCTTTCTTTAATCCTTGAATCTCTCCCTTGCTTACCTCATCCAAGCACCCAGAAGGTGCCATTTCTGGCTGGAAGCTGCTTCACCCTGGTTTTGCAGCCTGTGGGATGTGTTTTCCTGTGCTTCAGCAGCTCTTGGAGCAGACTCTGCAGTGCCAGCAGCCTGCTCCTGGCAGGATTCCTCGTTAACAACTACAGCAAGTGCCACCTTCCCTACACAGCCCTGCTCTCATCTCCCTGTCCCAGCAGCTCCTGAGGGAAAACAGCTTTGCTCCCACACTCAGGGACTTGTTGCCTGCTCCTGAATTTACCATCAGGGTGCAGGAGCTGTTTCCTCTCCACCCTCCTGCCTGTTGTGGTCTCCAGGGCTGTTACTCTGCTTTAACTCCATCCTGCTGACTTCTCTCCTTGGAAACTCCTGATTTTCTCCTGACATGGGGAGGATTTGGGGGTTATGTCCTCCCCAGACCTGGAATTGCTTTTTCTTTCCCTCAGTGAGTGTGGCGCTGGGGGTTAAAGCATCTGAGTTGGCAGGAGAGGAGGCTGAAGCAGGAATTTAGGAGGAAAACCTCTTTAAAAAGCTCTGAATTGCAACCGCCCCTCAGAAATGTCATTGCCAAGGAACCACAGAGTTGCTTGAGAGTCCATGCCCTCCCCAGACTTGAAATTGCTTTTCCTTTTCCTCAGCGAGGGTGGTGCTGAGGGTTAAAGCATCTGAGTTGGCAGGAGAGGAGGTTGAAGCAGGAATTTAGGAGGGAAACCTTTCTAAAAAGCTCTGAATTGCAACAGCCCCTCAGAAATTCCATTGCCAAGGAACCACAGAGTTGCTTGGGCACCTGAGGGTGGATTTATCAGGTATTTGTGTGGGGAAGGAGGGATCTAACAGAGCAGAGGGGTTGTAGGACCAAGATGGATGAGCTGAGCAGAGGATAAGGGCAGAAAAGGGATGTTATGGCTCTAGGACAGGGCAGGAAGGATGATTCCATCAGGAGTAAGGATGGATTTGTGGCTGAAGCAGCAGGTGCTGGTGTGACCTTGCTGGGACACTGTGATCCTTCTGTCCAGGGATGATAAATTCAGCCCAGGGCTGAGGAGGGTGTTTTATGAGGTGAGCCTTGCAGAGTTTAGCAAAGCAAGGCTGGAATGGGTCTGACTGCTGTCCACAGACACATGGGGAGGGAGGGATGGACCCAGGACGGAGGAAAATAAAAATAAAGAACAGTTTTAGCACAAGGATAAGGAGGAGCAGTTCTCCAGCAATGGCTGGGGCTGGAGATCAGGAGAGCCCAGTCCCTGGAGGGAGAAGCTCTTGGGATCAAGGAGCAAAGCACCATTTCAACACAGAGCTGGAAATGTTCATGCCTGGGGGAAGCCTGTGCCATCCTACAGCCTCTGCAAGTGCCTTTCAAGAGGCAATATGCCCATAAAACAGAATTACCCTGATGGAGGAGCAGCATTATGGGCAGCACAGGCTGGGGAGGTTCAGCCAAGGGTTGACCCCAAAGATTTCCCCTGGTGGGACTGCAGAGATCCATCTGTGCCTGCTGGTCGCCGTTGTCAGTATGGTACCATCATGGAAGCAGTGTAAGAAATGTTCCCCGAGGTTTATTTCTTACCCCACGGTTCATTTCCTTATCCCACTATTTTTTTTAAAGTTAAATTATGATGGTTACGCTGATATCCTTAATTAAGGACTTTTCCCCTACTGGTAATATCACAAAGCCTTGGGATATTATCCAATATCCCAGTGCCTTGGCATTGTTTGAAATTATTCAACTCAAACCCAGTGATGGCAACAAAACAAGAAAGTAAAAAGGTGGGGAAAAGCCAGGGCAGGCTGTCACCTTAATGAGCTGCTGTCACCCTAATGAGCTGCAGCGCAGGGCCTGTCCCTGTGCCAGGGAAGTCACCTGGAATGAAAGTCACATATATATATATATGTAAAATTCAGTATATATATTGTATATTTTAATAATGTAAAATTATATATATAATATATAATATAATATATATTATATATATGTATAATATATATTATCTAATGTATAATATATTGTAATAATGTATAATGTAAATGTATTGCATATTATAATAAAGGTATAATATAATGGTTATAATAGAAATAATAGTAACTGTGAATGTAATATAAATATAATATATAAATATGATATAATATGATATAATATAAATATAATATACTATACTACAATACTATAATATACTATCCTATAATAATGTAATGTGATATATGATATGATATGATATACGATATAATATAATATAATATAATATAATATAATGAAAATAAAGCAGGCATCAGGGTGGACTGGACAGCTGGCAGGTACCCAAGATTCCCCTGCAATAAGCCCAGGCTTATTCCAGGAGGTGGCTCCAAAATTCCCATTGGCATAAACCAAATGTAGCCCTGCAGTGTTTTGGAGAGCTACATATCCAGGGAGCAGCAAATTCCATTGCCTGTGGTTGTCCCACAGTAAAGTGAAGGAGTCAGAATCCCCTCTGGTTATGTCCTGTTCAGGCTGTCTGTCCTAGTAAAGAGCAGAAATATCTATCTATCTATCTATCTATCTATCTATCTATCTATCTATCTATCTGTCTATCTATCTATCTATCTATCTCTATATATCTATATCTATATCTATATCTATATCTATATCTCTAATCTATATCTATATCTATATATCTATATATCTATATATCTATATATCTATATCTATATCTATTTCCCCTCTGGTTAAGTCCTGTTTAGGCTGTCTGTCCTAGTAAAGAGCAGAATTATCTATATGTATGAACAGATTTATATATCTCTCTCTCTCTCTATAATGTGAATGTATTACGTCTATATTGTGTGTATACAATATATATTTCTTATATATAATATATACCCATCATGTATATAAATATATATTACCTAGAATATAATTATTAATTATAATTATCTATTACATACTGTAATATACTTATAAAATTTGATGTCAGTATATATGTATATTTTATGTATATATATATATATATATTATATAATATATATAATATGACGTATAATGTAACATATTATATACATAGATAATAAATATATTATAATGGATTAATAAGATTCTGAGTAGAAAATACATATAGAATATATTAATATATATAATAGAATTCTATGTAGATATTTATATACATGTGAATATCTAATAGATGATGTATATATAGATATATAATACAGTTAGAGTTCTGTGTACAATATATATTATGCATACATAATATATATGATGTATATATACATCATATACACAATATATTATATGGTTCTATAATGACATATATATTATATATATGATTTATGGTTCATATGTTATGGCTCTATATTACTGTTGTTATTATTATTATTATTATTATTATTATTTCTATCACATATATTATACTATATTATATTATATATACTATAGTATAATATAGTATACTGTCTATAATATAGTATAATATAGTATATTACATATACTATAATATATAATATATAATATTATATTATCTATAATAATATAAGTATATAATATATACAGAAAGATATACTGTATATGTATAGAAAAGAGGTACATGCTCATAAGGTATCTGCACAATGGAATTGCTTCCAAATTTCTGCAGAATAATTCTGGCTCCATGGGTTTTGTCTATTCTCTCATGTAATATTTTGGTTCAGCGTCTTAAAACTGAATGAACCATTTATTATCAATAAGATATGGAAAACAGAGATTTAAAATCTCTCTGGGATGGAGATAATAACAGTCCTGAGAAAAGTGCAAATAAAGACAAATGCAAAGAGATAAAAGGCAGGAAGTCCTTTATTGAGGGGTAAAGGCAGAGCCACAAACAGACTGTTTTCAAAATTAAAAACAAATACAAACAATAGGCTAAAAATCAGAAAATTGTATTTCCCCCCCTCTCCTTAAGATGATTCCAAAGCTTAATTTTGGTTGGGCTTGTTATGCTTACACAGCTTGGTGGGTACACCAGGGAGGAGGGAAACACCAGTCAGATACCAGAGTGGATAAACAATGAGCAGACATCCCTTCTCTGAGCTCCCTGCAGCTTCCAGAGAGGGGATGTGGGAGCAGCATGTTAAAACACAGTCTTTTCAAATCTCTTTTTTCCTTCTTTTTTTTTTTTTTCCTCCTTTCCAGCTACTGTACAAAACCAAACAGAAATTTGTAATAAATACCTAACACAAGAGGCTCAGTACATTGCTACAATCCTTCACTGAAGGGAAACATATATATATACATATATATATATATATATATATATAGCCTAATATATAAAACCTCTTTGACTTAAATCAGAGTAAAGGCTACTTGTTTTTACAGAAATCTGGGGCAGGAATTCCACTTAGCATCACCCACACCTCAACAGAGCATCACTGCCTCTGGTCCCCCCTCCTGGGGGATCCCCACCTTCCCTCTTGCTGGAAAAGCAGCAGGATTTGCCCTAAACAAGGAGTTTTTACATCCAGCAAAGCAGCCACACAGTGATTATAAAAGCCTGGAAAAACCCCTTGGCATGCACACATTATCCTGGGTGATAAATACAGACATTTTCCTTGGCACTGCCTCAGACTGATGTTCCTGACCCGTCCTAAATGCTGGTGCTGACACTGGAGAGGAAACACATGCTGGCTTTGAGTTTAAAACCCTTGCAGACTCAGAGGGGGAAAAAAGAAAATAACCCTGCGAGGCTACATGACTTTAGCATCCAGCTATTTGTTAGAACTTAAATTCCTGGAGATTAATTAGCAGATGTAGAACATTGCCCAAAGGTAGGTCTGTACCACAGCACAAACAGCTCTGCATCCAAACTCTGCAGCTGGCCTTCAGGTTTTTTTTTTCCTTTCCTAATAAAAACAAAAGGAACCAAGCACTCAATACACTCAATCCTGGGCTGTAGTGGTTTTGATAGAAATCATGTATGGGAGATAAAACAGGAATATTTCATGTTTTCAGGTGAATAGTGAGGTTTCTGTCTTCAGAGGAGCAGCTCATCCCACCATCCCATTCCAAACCTGTCTGGACAGCCAGGGAAGGGTCTCACACGAGCTTGGCAAAAGGGACAAGGAAAAGGATTTGCTCCATAAATGTGAATGGGGAATCTGAAACATCAAAAATTCCAGCCCTCCTCCCCTTCCTACGAGAAAAAGGCAGATCCCACTGGAAATACAACATTTTGCTGCCAAAAAGGAAGCCAAGGCAGGGTATGAGAGGAGCCTGGAGATACTGAATTGCTCATCCAGCAACAGCAAAATCTTTCCAAATTCCATCCTTGCTCCCCAGGCACAGGCTGCTGCCAGCACATGGCCAGGGATTGCTTTGGAAAGGGCAAAGTTCAGGGTCTGAACAGCCATCTGTGCTGGGGCCAGGCAGCAGCTGGGCTGGGGAGAGGGCTGGGGCTGCTCCCCACTGGGAAAGAGCAGCTCCAGCCTTGCCAGGCTTGGTCCTGCACCGAGAACTGCTCAAGCAAGGCTGGAGCTGGCACCAGATCTGAGCATTCTCCCATGTCCCAGGAAAGCAGAGGTGAAGAGCAGCACTGCTCACCTCTGGCACTATCTGCAGATCCTGGGCTCATCCCTGCTGCACACCAGGCTGGTGAATTATCTCCAAAATTACAGCAGAGCTGAAAAAATGGGCCCACAGGGGACTGAAGGACAAGGGTGGGAAAGGAAACGCTGGCACACCAGAGTGCCTGCTCCAGAGGGCATCACAACAGGCATTTCACAGTCAGCACTGCAGAATTAGGAATTAATTAATCCTCAGAGTGACCCTGTAAGACAGATCAGGTGTAATTAAGCCTTGGTTTTATAGCTGGGGAAACAGAGGTGTGGGGTAACAGCTCTAGGAATCACCACAGATGCTGGGGGTGTTTGGAGAAAGAGGTTTGTCGCCTTGTAGATTATAAACCCAGCAGAAACCACCTCTCACCTGTCCTCCTGCCTGATTCATGCTAGGATCTGGCTCTCAGCTTACTCCTTCTCCCATTCACAAAAGCAATTTATCTCCCAAGTGAAGCCCACAGCTGATAAAACACTCCTCATGCTCAAGGACACCCACACTGCTGCAGGGAGGGGATGGCGACCCATTCCATGCTTTTTGTGAAGAGATCCCAGTTTTATCAGCAAAGACATCCACCCTGGACCTCCCTGACCTGCAGCTGGGATGGGGTGACAGCAAAACCAGGCTCCCCATTTTCTCCAGTGCCAAACCCCAGCAAACCCTACAAAAGCAATCTCAAACCACATCCAGCTCTTTGGAAACACCCAACAGAGATGTGCTTATTTTTCCCTTTAAGTTACAACTTTCCTGCGAGCAGCCAGCCAGAAAGAAAAGGAAGAAAGAAAGGAAAAGAAGTGATTCCTCCCTGTTTTGCTGCCGTTAATTCTCCTCTCTGAGGTAGACATCGATGTGGTGGGGATGAAGCACTGGAGAGTGAGCCCAGGGCACCCTGGCTGTCCTGCCCCAGTGTGGAGGAGCCTGTGACACCATTGCTGTCCTGCCCCAGTGCTGTTAGCCCATGGCACCCTGGCTGTCCTGCCCCAGTGTGGAGGAGCCCGTGGCACCCTGGCTGTCCTGCCCTGGTGTGGTGGCACCCTGGCTGTCCTACCCCAGTGCTGTGTTTGCCCATGGCACCCTGGCTGTCCTGCCCCAGTGCTGTGTGGCACCCTGGCTGTCCTACCCAGTGTGGTGGCACCCTGGCTGTCCTGCCCCAGTGCTGAGCGGCACCCCGGGCTCCTGCAGCCCGCCGTGGCTCAGCACTGCCGCAGCAGGCAGGTGCTGGTGGCCGGGGGCGGTCCCGGCGAGCTGCATTTCTCGGGGGCGGTGATTTTCCCGGTGTAGTCGATGCAGGAGGCGCTGCGCGTCCGCACGCCCTCGCCGCACGTCTGGGAGCAGGGGGACCAGGGACCCAGGCGCCACAGAGGGCAGGGCACGTCTCCACAGGGCTTGATGTCCTCAGGCTTGAGGGATCTGTTGCACGCAGAGGAGGTTTGACCCTCCACGTCCCGGCAGTCCACCGTGCGCCGCTGCCAGCCGGAGCCACACGTCTTGGAGCACTCGGACCAGTCCCCCAGCACCCACTGGGAGGTCAGCATCGGCCGGATGACATTGACCGACTTCTTCTCTTTGCCCTTCTGCTTGCTGAAAGGGACGTCCTTGGGGATGAAGAAGGTGTACTTGACTTTGGGTGGGAAGACCTCGCTGGCAATGGTCAGCAGCTGCACGGTCAGGGGCTCGGGGAGCTGTCGGAAGCTCTGCAGCCTCTCCAGAGTGGTCATGGAGCCGCTGTACTTGAGGATGGTGCCCTTAATGAGGATGTCCTGCTCCATGGCTGAGATGGCAAAGTCTCCATTAAGCAGGTACTTGCCCTCAAGGGTCTTCAGGGCCAGGTAATTCCCGTCGTGGCGGAGCCCCCGGTGGCTGCGCTGTTTGATGTCGATGTTCGTGGCTCCGGCGGGGATGGTGACAATGTCATTGTAGCCGTACCTGCACGGGGCAAAGGGACACGGTTATCCTGCAAGATTTACTAAAAACACACTCATGTAAGGAGCAGCACTCAGGTGTAGGAGCGTCAGGGGGGGTAGGATGGTCGGGATGAACGGAGATGAGAGATCTCTGAAGCCAGGGCTGGGAACTTGGGGTTTATTGCAAAGGGCCTGGGTGCAGGGACCTGCTGGGAGCTGCCAAACACAGCTCAGAGCAGGCCCGAGAGAAGAGAGGGGGAGAGAGGATGAGAGGGTGAGAGAGTAAGGGAGTAAAAGGGTAAGAGAGCGAGGTTCCCGTTACAATACAATAAATCTTCTTCTGTGTTGAATATTCTAATTCTCACTAACCAGTCTAGTACAATATACAAATCCTATAGCATTTCCATACAGCCTATAAGAATCATTACATTACCACACTGGGTTACATTTTAAACCCTAAAAACTCCTCATTGGGCCCCTTCTGCCAAGCTGTAGGGTCTGCTCTGACCCTTGGGCCTGTCTGCAAGCAGAGGGTGTTGTTCCATCAAAAGGGGATTACCTTCAGCTGGCCACACCATTGTTTTCCAGTTGTTCAGTGACTGAGGTATCTCAAAGCTTGCTTTCATTGCAATCTCGCTTATAGTTTCTATATTCTCATAATCTTTTGCCAGACAATCATATTGATAAGGCTTTCCTGTTTCATTCTTCCCCAACACTTGGGATCCTGGCTCTGAAGCCATCCCTGTGTAACCCTGAGCACTCAAGAGTTAGAAATATTGCAGATGTTCTAGATGTGAGCTCAGCTGGAAAGTTTCTCTGAACTACGTATGAAAATGAGTGATGCAATCAAATGGACAGCCCTGTGATTACCAGCCTAGGTGGGAAATTCCCCTTGCTCCCTATATTTGGAAATGGGGAAGTGTTTGGGATTGAAAGCCTGTCACTGGTTATGCTGAAGGGTGACATCACCTATTGACAGAGATAATATAGATATAGATATAGATATAGATATAGATATAGGTACAGATACAGCTATAGATGTAGAACAACAGAATAGGAGGGAGTCTCTGCACTCTCAGCTCACTTTTTGAAGGGTTTGCAGCCACCACTACAATGCAGAAGTAATCCCATTGCAGGATACAGAGGACATTCCCATGCCAGGGGAGGGTTCTCCTGCAGAGCCATCCAAAGCCCAACCCTGGAGCACCAGGGCTCCCAGGACAGCACGTGGAAGGTTTCATTGAGCCCTCAGCACTGTGACTCACACTGTGGGGCCAGCACAGGATCATTTTCCATGCATCCCCACGGTGGATGCTGCGGTCAGTAATTGGGTTCAGAGTGTTTTGGAAAAAAGCCTTTGAGTCAAACTCTGCTCTCCGTCACCCTGGCCTCCCTCAGCCTGATCTTAATGGGATCGCTTCTTGGCTGTAGCTCTTGTGCTAATCTCCATTTAGTCAACCACAAACAACTCATAGGAGAGTGGAAGCCCCGTTTCAGCTGTTCCCTGGAAGGAAACCATTTAGGAAATCTAATTTGACTCTGTGAGTCACCTCACTGCATGGAACTGGACGGTTGGGCTTTTGTTACGGTTTTCCAACAAAATTCTTAAATTCTGCTCTTTGGCAAAGCAGAACTCCCAAATCTGTTGTGTGAGGGAAGTGACTGCCCCAGTGCCCTTGTCCCAGCATTCAAATTCACCCAAAGCCCAGGGAAAAGTTATTGAACATTTATATCACAATCAGCCCTTGAATATGTGTCCAACTCAGTGCTCTGGTGTGAAATGTGTTTTGTAAACACGTTGGGGCAGATTTATTTGCAGTGGTGCATCAAGCCTGTCACATCAGTTATTATTTTAGGAAATAAGCTCTACTTGGCTTGCATAATTCTGCCCCAAAATAAACTGAGCTTAAGTCCCGGAGTCTGGGGAGGAGCCCAGGCTCTTGCAATGCCAGCCAGCTGAGGATGCTGGCTTGAATCCTAATATATTCCAAGCCTACAAGTTTAGTGATAGAAAAAGGGGGATGAGAGAGGATGCTGGTGTTCCTCCCACAGCCCATCCCTGCAGAACCCTCTCCCTGGTGCCTCACCTGGATCTGTTGAGCGAGCCAGATATTTTCCTGCACGTGGAGCCATTGCCACCGCACACCCCGCACTTGTCCAGCTTCTTGGAGGAGCCAATGACGTGGTCACAGCCAGCCTTGATGCACTGCCCATGCACACAGATGGAGAGGGTCTCTGGGCCACAGAGCGTGCCATCGATCACCTGGGAAAGGGGATGCACAGGAGGAACCAGGCATGAGCTCTGACATGGGGAACAGGAGCGATTCCCATCTACAGGAATCTTACTTTGGTGATTCCCATCTCCAGGAATCTTTGGTGATTCCCATCACCAGGAATCTATCTCTGGAGATTCCCATCACAAGAAGTCTTACTTTGGAGATTCCCATCTCCAGCAATCTTACTTGGGCGATTCCCATCACCAGGAATCTATCTTTGGAGATTCCCATCTCCAGGAATGTCACTTTGCTGATTCCCATCTCCAGGAACCTTACTTTGGAGATTCCATCACCAGGAATCTTTGGAGATTCCCATCTCCTGGAATCTCTGGAGACTCCCATCTCCAGGAATCTTACTTTGGCCTCAAAGACTTTGAATTCGCTCCTCCCTCGGGCTCGGCAGAAGAGTTTGCATCTGTCTCGGGGGGACACTCCGGCGTACTTGGGAACCCACTCCAAGTGATTCCCTTCCAGGTCAGTGAAGTTGTAGCTGTTGTACTTCTCGCACTGCTGCTCCCGAAAGCTTTTCCCTGAAAGGAAAGGTGAAACATGGCCCAGAATCCATGGGAAGCTGGCAGGAACTGCTGTCCCTGACCATCACAGAGATGTGGCAGTGAGGTTAGGATAGTGAGAGCATGCAATGAGGGTGCAAGCAGGGGAGGAATGTCATGAAGGAGGAAAGCAGAGGAGGAATGTCATGAAGGAGGAATGTCATGAAGAAGGGATCCCACACTCCTTCCATCACTCACAGAAGGTCACAGCCCCCAGCAGGAAGCTGTTGCTCCCCCAGATGTGGATATCCAAGGGAGAGCAGAGCAATCCCTGTAGCGCATTCTGGAGCAGCAGGGGTGGGAGCACTGGGGCACTGCCATCCTTACCATCGGGCGGGCACTCCTGGGTGTGGCACGACTGGTACTTGGCTCTCTGGCCCTGGCAGTAGCTGCCGCCGTGCCGGGGCCGGGGGCTGTCGCAGTGGCGGTGCGAGAACTGGATCCCCCCGCCGCAGCTCCGCGAGCACGCGCCCCACGCGCTCCAGGGGCCCCAGCCGCCGTCCAGCGCCGCCTGCAAGGGGCGCCGGGGTTGGGGTGAGATGGCAGGGTTTGCCTCAGGTACCCCAGTTTTCTCCCTGAAGATTCCCTCCCAGGTGTGTCAGTCACCTCTCTTTTCCCCACCCTGACTCCTCCCAGCACTGTCTGTCAGAAGGGTGTTGAGTGATTGGCAGAATTCAAAAGATGCCCTCTACCCTGAAGGACACTGGGCCATCCAGGTCCATTTGTCCCTTGAGACTTCCTCCCATGTACCTGGTTGGTGGCTCCCTACCCCTTCCCTGCCCCTCTCCCCAGGGTTAAAAGGAACAGCAACCACGGGCTCAGGGAGTTCTGTTGGAGCTGTTGCTGCATTCAGAGGCCTGTGGGCCAGAATAAAGCTCTGGATAGAAACCATCTGTCACAGACACATTTTATGAAAAATCCTTTCTTTAGGATTTTTTCTCCTGAGAAGCTGAGAGGCCTCAGGAACAAAATGCAAACAATGGTTATCTGCTGCTGTGGAATGCAACAGGTGCATCTGTGATTGGTCTCATGTGGTTGTTTCTAATTAATGGCCAATCACAGTCAGCTGGCTCAGACTCTCTGTCCAAGACCAAGCTTTTGTTATCATTCAATTCTTTTTTTATTCTTAGCTAGCCTTCTGATGAAATCTTTTCTTTTATTCTTTTAGTATAGTTTTAATATAATATGTAACATAAAATAATAAATCAAGCATTCTGAAACATGGAGTCAGATCCTCGTCTCTTCCCTCATCCTCAGACCCCTGTGAACACGGTCACACCCTCCATCAGAACTGACTCCTTTTCCTTCACCATCACCTTAAAGCTTCTCTGCCAAGGCAAACCTGAGCTCCTGCAGGCCTGGACTTGTCTCCATGTGCCCAGCTGCAGCACCCAGCCAGCCCAAAGTGTCTGTGGGGTGAAACACCACACACCCAGCCGGCCAAAAGTGTCTGTGGGGTGAAACACCACACACCCAGCCAGGCCAAAGCGTCTGTGGGGTGAAACACCACACACCCAGCCAGGCCAAAGTGTCTGTGGGGTGAAACACCACACACCCAGCCGACCAAAAGTGTCTCTGAGGTGAAATCACCACAGTTGCTGCCTTTTGGTCAAGCAGCAAGGGCCAGACAAGCCCAGGCATGTCCTATCTGGCAATATCTGGCAATATTGGTATTATTCCAATACAGAAGGAGCTGCTGAGCCCAGCCCTGAGCCTGCCCATGCCCAGCTGCTCCCTCCCAGGGTGAACTCAGGGCTGAAGCAATGGTAAACCTCCCCCAGCCCTGATCCAGAAAAGCACTTTGGCATTCACACAAAGTTAGTACTGACTTCCACCGGTCTGTTCACATGCTTCAAGTTAAGCTGGGCTTTGAGTTCTTTGCTAACTGACTCTGAAACTGATGCTAATTTCCCCAGCAGGGCAAAAAGTCATGATTTAATTGCAGATATGCACTGCTTGTTTTGGTTCAGACCAGCCCACGGCTCAGTAGCAGACTTTTGTCTATGAGCTGGACCTGCCAGTAATAAATATTAACAAAGGAGAAACATTCAGAAATAAATCAGCCCAATCCAAAACCAAAGAGACAACAGGGGTGGGGTCAGAGATTTGGAAATCCCAAAGGGTCAAGCCCCAGCCCAGCTGTATTGGCTTTGTGGAGGGGGATACAGGGGTGGCTTCTGTGAGCAGCTGCCAGAAGTTCCTGCTGTGTCCAGCAGAGCCAACACCAGCTCCAGGATGGACCCACCACTGGCCAAGGCTGAGCCCAGCAGATGTGCAGTTGACCTTGGGGATAATGTATTTAAGAAGAAGAAAAAAAAAATGTTATTAGGCAGAGAAGAGAGGAGTGACAATGTAAGAGGAACGGGTCTGCAGACACCCAGGGCAGAGCAGGAGGAAAGGCAAGGATTCCTCCAGGTACTGGAGCTGAGATTTCCCCAAAATTCTGTGGGGAAGACCATGGTAAGGCAGCTTTGCCCCTGCAGCCCATGGAGGGCATGGGGGTACAGAGATCCACCTGCAGCCCATGGAGGAACCCAGGCCAGAGCAGGGGGAGGCCTGAAGGAGGCTGTGACCCTGTGGGAAACCTGAGCTGGTGCAGGATCCTGGCAGGACTTGTGGAGAGAGGAACCCATGCTGGAAGGACTTGGGAGCCCATGGAAGGGCTGTGGAGCAGCCTGTCCTGAAGGACTGACCCTGTGGAAGAGTGACCCATGTTGCAGTAGTTTGTGGAGAACGTGCCCATGGGAAGGACTCATGGAGAAATTAATGGAGAATTGTCTCCCATGGGAGGGACCCCACACTGGAGCAAGGGAAGGACTCTGACTCCTGTCCCTGAGCAGCTGCAAGAACAACCCAAGATGAGCTGACCACAACCCCCATTCCTTGCCTCCCTGCACCACTGGAGACAGAAAGGAGAACTGGGAATTAAGGGAGAAAAGTCTAAAGGTCTTATTTTACTTCTCATTGTGATGATTTTGCTACTAATAAATTCAATTAACATCTCTAACTTGAGCCTGTTTTGCCTGTGATGGTGATTGAGGAGTAATTTATCTCAACTCATGAACCTTCCCTGCCCAGCTGTGGAGGGGAGTGAGAAGGAGGCTTTGGTGGGCACCAGGACACCACCATTCCCTGGTGTCTCCTTACCTGGGGTTTCAGGACATCCTGCTGCACACAGCGCCCGTCCCAGCACAGCCCCTCGGCTTTGCAGGGCGTTCCATCAGCCCACGGCAAGCTGCCGTTCTTGGTGTGGCAGAGGGGCTCCCCACTGCCCGTCCTGCACCACAGCTGGGCACAAATGTCCTCCTCCGTGGTGTTGGGGCAGTGCTGGAAGTCCTTGCCAAAGATCTGCTGGCATTGCTGGTCCAGGCTGTACAGGGCTCTCTGGCCGGGCAGCTCGGCAGGCAGGGACACGGGCTCGGCCGGGGCATCCAGCAGGCAGTCACCTGGGCAAGGCTCACAGTTAGGCTGGAGATGGAGCTCCCAGGCCTTGGTGCCACTGACTGGGCACCCCACACCTCTGTCCATGGCCTGGTTTGACTCCCCCTTCACCCCACACCCCTCCAGGTCTGTGATGTTCACATGTCTGAGATGTAACATAGGACAGACCTCGGCTGCTCATCAGCCAAACAGCCGGGTTTATTATTTGGGGCTTGCTCCAGGAAATTCAAAGCTCCCAGCTCTAAACAGCCTTTGGTCCAATCTCTACACCCCCTAGACTCTGAACTAGACAAATACTTGTATTTTAGGAGAGCTGTTATTGAAAGAGCCTGAGCTAAGAAAAGGCTGTTTGGAGAGATGCTGCAGCTGACTGGTGTCACTGTCATAATTTCTAGAAAAATCCCTTTGCCCAGGATTCCTCTAATGGGAAGCTGAGAAGCCTCAGAGAAAAAGGACAACAATATTATCCCATTTGCTTCTCCTGTGTTTTGCTGCTTTGGAATGTGTTTGGAGATTGTTTCATTGGATTCTGGTGTGAGTTGTTTTCACTCATTGGCCAATTACGGCCAAGCTGTGTCGAAGCTCTGGAAAGAGTCACGAGCTTTCATTATCTTTCAGCCTTCTGTAAATATCCTTTCTGTATTCTTTAGTATAATGTAAAAGTATAGTATAGTGCTAGAAGCTACCCCTGTATTATTATTATTAATAATAATAATATTATTTCATTATTATATTTTCATTATTATCTTTTAGCCTTCTCTAAGTATCCTTTCTGTATTCTTTAGTATAGTATAGTGCCAGAAGCTACCCCTGTATAGAGTAGAAGTTCTTTAATATATATTACTTAATATAATATAGTATCATAAAATAATAAATTAGCCTTCTAAGAACATGGAGTCAGATTCATCATTCCTCCCTTCACCTGGGAACCCCACAAATACAACAGGCTGGAGCCTTACCATGGCCTCCATCCAAGAACTCAGTGAGGTACATGGCACTGCAGGGGGACCAGGGCTGGCTCCTGTTGAGGTGGATGAAGAGCGGGGCCATCACGTGGTGCTCGCCCAGGGGCCCGAAGAGCCGCTCGCAGTTCTTGGAGTCGTCGTGGGGCATGCTGAGCACGTGGCCTGGGGAGCACAGGGATGGCACAGCTGAGCCCCTCAGCCCAGCCCCTGCTCCTCAGCAGATGGTGTGGGGCACCATCTGTAAGTATCAAGCAGCTCCTGTGTCTGCCAAAGCTATTTGCTTCCATAAATCAGAAGGAATAAAAACCTGCTTGGTGTGTCTTGGTGGTACAGGTGCGCAGGGCAAAGCAGCCCAAATTTTTATAAACTCAGAATGGTTTGGGATGGGAGGGAATTAAGGCTCCAGTCCCTGTCATTTACAGGGACACCTCCCACTAGACCAGGTTTTTCCAAGCCCCATCCAACTTGACCTTGAATGTTCCCAGGGATGGGGCAGCCACAGCACCTCTGGGCAAAACTGAGTCAGTGCAGGAATGGCAAATCAAGGCAGAGATGTGCTTGTTTCCATGCCTGAGCTCATCACAACAGGTAAATCATACAATCCCTAGGGTTGGGAAAGACCTCCAGGATCCTCAAGTCCAATCTGTGACTGATCCCCTCCATGTCACCCAGCCCAGAGCACTGAGTGCTAGCTCCAGGCATTTCCTGAACAACTCCAGGGATGGGGACTCCACCACCTCCCTGGGCAGCCCCTTCCAACGCTCAACAACCCTTCCAGTGAAGAAATGCTTCGTGAACTGGTGCCAATGTACTAATTTAGGCACTTCTTAGTGTTTCTTCTGGTGCAAACCAGCATTTGTCAGTGCCAGAAGCTCCCCAAGGCTCAGTGGGTGATCCCCAGCCAGGAGATGCTGGTGCTGGACTGTGCCACGACCTCTCCCAGCAGCAGGGGTGGAAGAAGCAGACCTCCCCTTGGGAAGGGAGCCAGTGTTACCCAGTTCATGAGCCAGGGTGTAGGCTGCCTGCAGGCCCTCGTCCTCGATCACGGAGCAGCTCTTGTTGCGGTCGCACATGGTGCCGATGTCCGCCACGCCCAGCGTGTCACAGCTTTGGTGGCCACAGAAATCCTGTGAGTGCCAGGCAGGGGGAGAGGTCAGCAGGGAGAGGGAACCCCACGTTCAACATCTCTGTGAGCAGCCCACTGCTGGTCTGTGTCACAGACATCTTTTATGAAAAATCCTGTCCTTAGGATTTTTTCTCCTGAGAAGCTGAGAAGCCTCAGGAACAAAATGCAAACAATGGTTATCTGCTGCTGTGGAATGCAACAGGTGCATCTGTGATTGGCCCATGTTGGTTGTTTGTAATTAATGGCCAATCACAGTCAGCTGGCTCAGACAGAGAGCACAAGCCACAAGCCTTTGTTATCATTCTTTTTCTATTCTTAGCCAGCCTTCTGATGAAATCCTTTCTTCTATTCTTTTAGTATAGTTTTAATGTAATATATATCATAAAATAATAAATCAAGCCTTCTGAAACATGAAGTCAGATCCTCATCTCTTCCCTCATCCTCGGACCCCTGTGAACACTGTCACAGGTCTGTGATATGATGTGATGTTCACACGTCTGAGGTGCAACACATGACAGACTTTGGTTGTTCATTGGCCATTGTTTGGGCTTGCTCTTACAGGCAATTCAAAGCTCCTGGCTCTAAACAACCATTGGTCTAATCTCTACACGCCCCTAGACTCTGAACCAGTCAAATGCTTTTATTTTAGGAGAGTTGTTATTGATTGAAACCTCTGTCAGTCAGCCCTGAGGTTGATTTATGGCCCTGGGCTGGATTCCTTATCCACAGCTGAATTAATGTTCAGTACCAATCAGCTCCTACTGCAACAGGGCTGCACCCCAAATGACACCCCTGAACTGCTTTGCTGCATTCTTTGCACAGTGGGGCACCCATCTCCATGATCAACCCCCTTCTCCCCCTCCAGGGATGCCTTGAGCCCTCTCCCTTCTGCTCTGGGCTGCTGACCTGTCTGGTGAGGAGGATGGCGGTGTCGTAGTGCTCGGGGTGCCGGTCGCTCGGGGGGTTGAACCTTTGCTGCCAGCTGCAGAAGTTGCGCAGGGTGAGCCCCCCATTGTCAGACACCTCGGGCCCTGCTGCTGCCTCCTCCACCACCAGCACCTTCACCACCACCAGGCTGATGGAGTTCCTCAGGCTGGGATGCTTGTAGATGCGGGCTGCCATGGACATCAGGGTCAGGATGTGGTTCTGTGGGGGAAGAGATGGGCAGGCAGAGCCTGGGTAAAAACTCTGCTACAGGGCAATTGGTTTTGTTCGAAAAGAAAGAACCAGAGCCTCATTTATGAAGCTCATCACATCCAGACCATGGGCTGATGGACTCAGTGCTGCCTTACCTGTATGTGATGCTTTACACCTTGTGCTGGTGGACAAGCCCTGCATCCCCTCCTCCAAATGCTGCATCTCCTCTCCCATGAACCCTTTGCACCTAAATCCCTCTGGAAGAAATTCCTTGGGGAAAACCTCAGCATTCTGGAAAGTTCTCTGCATATTCCCAAAGCATTAACCCCACCCTCGCTGCCCCAGGGCAGGAACCAACTCACACACACCTTGCTCAGCAAAACAACCCAGTAAAACTTCTGCCTGTGCTGCTCACAGGGTTTGAACCCAGCAACAAACTGGGAATAAAACACTTTGACAGCCAAGACTTTGCCCAGCAGCATCTCCTGCCTGGTGATGACCAGGGATTACTTAATATGTCAAAAGCGCCAGCGATGTTTAGGCTGATGTAAACATCTTATCAGAGCATCAAAATTCCTCCTGTGCTTGGCACCACTCACAGCCCCGAGTCAGGAGTAAAAAATGCAGCTATTACACAACATGGTATTGGGAAAGAGAAAGTGGCTTCTCTCCTCCCCAGACAAATTACACCCTGCAGTCTCAATTCAGAGCCTAATTAAAGTGGAAGGACTCGGTGGGAGCCCTCTCTGATAGCCAAGTTTCACCCAAAATACATTTCCTCAGCAAAGCTGACTCTGTGTGCTCATCCATCATGGTACTGCCAGGACAATGCCATTTTCTGAGACACAAAATGCTGTTTTCTTAGCAAATGAGGGAGATGTTGAGTGAGATACAGCATATTTGCTGCACCAAGAGCCACTTGCCCAGGGCATTTGTGGCTATTTTAAATTATTCTGCCACATTTTATCCTTCCACTAGCAGCTCCACGTAAACAGATGTTTTGTTTCAACAAGACATATCCCAAGTCCTCCCCAGCTCATTATCCAAGGGCAGGCCCCAGCAAGGCTGCTAGGAGCAGGGAATAGACTGGTTTATTTAGACTGACCAGATCTCCACGCCATGACTCACATCCATGCAACTCATGTCACAGAGAAGTCACTGCAGAGGCAAGAAATTGAGGAGAGAACCCCCCAAGGGTTCAACTTCAATTTCAATTCCATGAAACTTGGGGGAATTGTTCACCCTGTGGGGAAAATCCATTGGGAACTTTGCTAAAAATATCACAAAGCCTTCTTAAAATTAGGCCCCTGAAGATCTAGAAGGATGCTCTGTGCTGGAGCTGCTCATCCTGGGATCATCCCTCATTTCCAAGGGAATAAATCTGTGTCCTTTTCTAACCCATTAGAGGTTTCTGTCCATAGCAGTAGATTTGACCTGGGAGATCTCAGTTCATACCACAAATCCCCCAGGACACCAGCCCTCACATCCTCAGGGCCACATCCAGCCAAAAACCTCTTTCAGCAGTAAGAACAGAGGGACTTGGAAAACATCTGTCCACCTTCCCTGTGTCTGGAAAGGGAAGATGGAAAGCAAACCCAACAAACAGCTATTTAGTGAAGATTAAAAGGTCAAATCCACTTGTTCCACCATCTGGTGTCTATTTATACCCATCCCTGGCCCATGCAGGAATGGGTTGGGTTTCAGATGGACCCTGACTGCTCTGGGGAGAGCAGCAACCCACCTGCACTGCCTTGGCTTAGCCAAGGGCTTGAAGCCATGGCCAAAAGCAAATTACAGATCCTCAGGGCTCAGGAGAGGCCAGCTGAGTGCTTTTGGCCAACAACAGGCTGAATCCTGCTGGTCCCATCCTCCCTCTGCCTTTGCAAACCGGCTCTGGCTCGACCATCACCCAGGAGGGAACGCTGCCTTCTCCAGGGGTTCCTTCCCAGCACTGAGGCTGAGGATGTGGGCATTGGGATCAGGTGCAGGGCAGTGTTTGGGGCTGGGTTTGAGGAGCTCAGGGCTGCAAACACCCTGGGCAGTGTTTTGGGTATTGTTTGAGAAGCCCAAGGCTGCAAACACACTGGGCAGTGTTTTGGGTTGGGTTTGAGGAGCCCAGGGCTGCAAACACACTGGGCAGAGTTTTGGGTATTGTTTGAGAAGCCCAAGGCTGCAAACACACTGGACAGTGTTTTGGGCTGGGTTTGGGGAGCCAGGGCTGCAAACACACTGGGCAGAGTTTGGGGTGGGTATGAGGAGCTCAGGGCTGCAAACACACTGGGCAGAGTTTGGGGTGGGTATGAGGAGCTCAGAGCTGCAAACACACTGGGCAGTGTTTGGGGTGGGTATGAGGAGCTCAGGGCTGCAAACACCCTGGTTTGTGCCTTCTTGCCAGGCAATGCAGCCCTGCAGGCACGAGGAGCTTCCCTGCCATTTCCAATCAGCATCCTGGGAGATCTGGCAGGCTGTCTGGTAAACACAGCTGGAAAATCAGCCTCGTACTGCTCTGGGGGAGAGGACACCAGTGCGAACCAGAGAGGGTTGTGGAGCATCCCTTCACTGCCACTGAAGGCACTGTATAGGGTGAAATCCCTCCCCTTTTCCCTCCAGCTGCAATGCTGGGCTCCCCCTGCTCTCAATATCAAATTCCCCCTAAAAATAAAAATTTTGTCTGCCACACAGCAGCTCTGAGGTCCTCCTGCCACAGCATCACAGTGTCTGGGAGAGCCCTGCCCTGAGCCAGGTACTGCCCTCCAGCAGCAAACAGCACAGGCAGAAGGACAGGAAAAATAAATAAAAATCAGATCAAGGGGAACTGAAGTGGTTGTCTTTACCCTCATTGAAGGACTGAGTTCTCTGATACAGGCCCTTGCAAACTCTCTGCTTGCATTCCCTTTCATGGGAACCACTCAGAAGCTGAAGCCTGGCATTTATTCTTAATTATCATTATTATTATTTTGATGGGTGAAACTGCTCTTACACAGACACTATTATTGTGCTATGCACAGAATGATTTAATGCTGCTGGACCCACCCAGGACAGAGGGACAGCAGGGAGCACCCACAGAACACCCCAGCACAACCTGGCTGTCCCCAAGGTGTGGGGAGCAGTGCTCAGCCCAGCCTGGGGCTGTCGGGTTGTCTGTTGGTTGGGTTTGGTTGGGTTTTTTTGCTG
This sequence comes from Melozone crissalis, assembly GCF_028551555.1. NCBI lineage: Eukaryota > Metazoa > Chordata > Aves > Passeriformes > Passerellidae > Melozone > Melozone crissalis. Next base: position 2,060,613 of record NW_026535896.1, on the reverse strand, counting down.
TTTTCTCCCTAAAAACCAGCACTTCTGCAGAAGAAAGCAATGCTGAGATTCTGGAGCACAGGCAGATGGAAGGGAGCAAATCCAGAGATGGAAAGGCTGCCCAGCTTTTAAAAATCTGCTGGTAAAACCATCTCAGGTTGTCCTTTCCCCCAGGGCTCCATGTGGAGCTCCCTGCCTGGCTGGGCTGCCCAGGGGCTGCTGCCTGCCCTGGCAGCCTCCTGTGGGCCAAGAATTCCCTCACAAAAAGGGAATTTACCCCCAAGGGAATGCAGGCAAGCCAGGGGACAGGGGCACACCTTGCCAGCCTGCTGCTGTGCCTGGCTGCCCTCCTGCCTGCCCAGCTCTCTGCCCATCCCTGCTCTGTTTGCCACATGATTTTCCCTTCCTTTTCTTCCCCTCTCTGCTGGATATTTGGGGCTGAACCACAAAAGCAGCAATGACCTCTGTTCAGGGCAGGGGAAACAGGGGCACATCCAGGCTGTCCCCACCTCTGCAGAGATGGAGTAAATTAATTTTAAATTATTATTTTTAAATTATTATTATCCCATCCTGAGAGCATCCCAGAGCAGGAGTGCTCCACTTTGGGAGCCAGCATGGAGCTGCTCCAGTGGGAGCCAGCACATTTCATTGTGCAGCCCTGAAATGCAGCAGCTGTTGAATATCCTGGTGTGAGGTGAGTGCCCCAGCCAGAGGAACATTTAGGGGGGGGCTGCCTGCTCCTCCAGCCCCTGCCCCACACAGGATGCAGCTCTGGGTCACCCTCAGGGGACAAATCCCAGAAGGAAAGCTGCTGGATGGCAGCATCACGCTGCATTCCCTTTAATCCCACTCCAGTTGCCTTTGGGATGGGTTTAGGAGGAGCTGGCTTATTTTCTCAAGGGATTAAGTGAATTTACCCACTCAAACTGCAAAATACCCTAAAGCAAGGCTAAGACCAGACACGAGGGGACCTGGGGCTCCAGGGTGGCTTTGGATTTACCTCCAGCGCATGTGGGAATGGGAGAGCCCTGGTTTTGGATTTATGTGCAGTCCATGTGGGAGAGCCCTGGATTTGGATTTACCCGCAGTCCATGAGGATGTGAGAGAGTCCTGGCTTTGCATTTACCCCCAGTCCATGTGGGAGAGCTCTGGTTTTGGATTTACCCCCAGTCCCTGTGGGAATGGGAGAGCCCTGGTTTTGGATTTACCCCCAGTCCGTGAGGGAGAGCCCTGGCTTTGAATTTACCTTCAGTCCATGAGGGAATGGGAGAGCCCTGGTTTTGGATTTACCCCCAGTCCATGTGGGAGTGGACAGCTGGCAGCAGGACCCTGGCAATGCCCCATGCCCTGCACTCCTGTCTGGTCTCAAAGGGAATGGTTTGCAACAGCACTCCTAAAACCTCATCAATCTGCCTGGAAAAACCACAGAAGTCAGCAAGGAATCCCAGCTTTTCCAGACTGATCTGACTCTGCTGTGGTCCTCAGTGATTCCCAGCCCTGGGAGTAGGAAGGACAGACTCCTCACTCAGAGAGGAGGAGGGAAAGGGGATCACAGCCATTGTGCTTGCAGAGGAAAGCCTGGAAATGTGTCTCATCTGCACCCAAGAGACTGGAGAAATCCCACCACAGGAATCCCCTTTGGCTGCCAACTGGCTGGGGAGGCTGCAGCTGGCTTTTGGAGCTGCCTGGTGCTTTAGGTGTCCTGGCAAACGCTCCCAGCCATGCAGAGCAGCCTCACAAGTGCAGCCCAGCTGCAGGTGCTCAGCCCTCCTGCACACGGGCAGGGTTAGCCCTGTTCCCTGCCTCAGTTTCCCTGCTCAAAACCCCACTCCACTCTGTGAGGGATGCTCACAGTGCCTTTGTTTTCAAGCACTTGGGATCCTCTGCAAGAAAAATGCAAAAGCTCCTGTATCCAGGCTGGACATCTCTGCAGGTTGAACCCTGCCACATCCCCCAGGACTTACTGCCCAGCACTGTCCTGCTGCTGATGCCCCCCCAAACACCCCAACCATCAAGCCCAAACAATGATTAAACCCCCAAATTTCAAGTCTAGTTCTGCTCTCACTTCACCATTCCCTCCTGGTTTACATAAAAGTACTGATGAAGGTAGAATAGGCTCTTATTGTCTAAATTAGGTTAACAGCTGAGTTAAAATGCTGAAATTGATGGGAAATAAATCATGAGCAGCTGAAATTGATGGGAAATAAATCATTTTCCCACCACAAGCATGGCATTGATTATAACTCTCAACGCTTGAGTGCATCTTGGGGTGACTCTTCTGCTCGAGCTGTTACAACTTATGCAAGAAAATAACTGGGAATACAAACAATGCTGGTGACCTTTTATAAATATTTGGTAATAAAGTGTGGTTACGGGAAGAAAAGTCATTATATAAATATGGTTTGTTCTGACTCAACAATTCTACTCCTTGGGCATCTCTCCTAGATCTCACCAGCGCTTGCCACTGCTTTTTTCACCCCACAAGAAAGGTATTTAGGCAGAAGCAAGATTGCTGTGCTGCTCCCTGCATTCTTGTTCCAGAGAACAAAAGACACAGAAACACAGCAGGTGGTTTTCTGGTTGTTGTTTTTTTAGCTGCTACACCAGAGCTGGTGGAAGTTTTCTCCCAAATATTTCAATATGCTATTACTCTATTCATCCAGAACAAGATCTTTGAAGGTTTCCTTCCCCTCCCTGAGAGCTGGTGTGAAGATCTTGCTCGAGGGGCTGAGAAAATGATGGTGAAACGGGAGCCAAGCAGGCACATCACCCAGCCCAGGGCTGGGGCAGCCAAAGCAGGCAGGGTGCCTGAGTTCCAGCCCCTTGGTCATGGGTAGATGCCATCTCCTCTCCTGCTGCCTTCACAGATTGACCCAGAGGGATGCTGCCTTTTCCCCAGCTCAAGCTGGGTATCATCAGGATTTCCCCCACTCCAAATAAATTCACTTTAATTCTCGCAATGTAGACACCCTTGGGTGTTGCTTTCAAGCCATCAGGTGCCCAGCTGGGTGCTGAAGGTTCCCTGTATTATTTTTTCTTGGGGAATCAGAAACCAACTTCACACTGTGTGGAGAGTAATTCCCACCACCATTTATAGTCTGTTGCTTAAAAACTCAGCTGACTCCACTTCAAACTCTTTTCTGAGCCCTGTGAGCACTCAGGGTACCTCCAAGTGCATCACCCTTCACTCACTGATCCTCTGCTACCTGCTCCTGCCAGCCTGGCTGGATGGCAAAACCAAGCAAAGGGCAAAACCAGTGATGCTGAGCAGCTGAAATCATCTGAAGCCCCAAGGTTTAGCATTTACCAAGGTCCAGCCTAGCCTGAGCAGGGCTGCAATTAAAGCACTGCTTTGTTAGGAGCAGAGAAGCCCCTAGGGGAAGGATAAAGCCGGTAGAAGTGGCAAAGCCAGGCTGCCAAAGCTGGTTTCAGCTTCCCAACTGCTCCCTGCTGAGCCCCAGCTCCAAGGACTCTTCTCCCAGCCCGAGAAGGAGCAACTTCAACGCACAATTATCCCTCGCAAAGACCTCAGAGCATTTTAATGGTGCAAACCTGAATTTGGAGCAGCCACGCCTGCAGGGCAGGGGTAGGGAGCTGGCTTTGAAAAATGACCCGGTGCCGGTGAACGAGACAGCCCTGAATGGATGAACATGGACAGACCTGGAGAGGGATGTGGGGGTCTGAGGCACCTCGGACTGTGCTCCTGGGGTCTCCCCAAAAGCCTGGTCAGGGCAAGCTCTCTGCAGAGAGTGTTTAGGGAGGGTGAGAGTCGCTGGTGGCTGAGGGGAAGGGCTGTTCATCCATCTGCTCAGTGCTAACAGGTGGCTCCGGGCAGGGATTGTGCATTACTCAGCCCCTGCTGCATTTACTACTGGCCCCGGCTCTGCTCGGAAGGGAACTGAGGCATTCCTGCGGCTCTTCCCTCGTAGCACAAGGGCACTGATCACTGTCCCGCACCTTTGGGGACACCTTTGGGGCTGGAGGGACATCGCAGTGCCCGTGTGTGCAGAGACAGCCAGGCTCAGAGGGCTGGGAAAGGCACCTTTGGGGCTGCAGGGACACCAGTGCCCGTGTGGGCAGAGCCAGGCTCGCTAGCTCTGGGAAAGGCTCCCAAACACTCAGTGAGCTCCACAGATCAGCACCGCAGCTCAGCCCCGGGCACTGGCAGCCCCTACACAGCCAGGAAAGGTGGGACCGAGGTCCCTCGCTCACCCGAAGCTGTCCCCGATGTCTCGGGGCTGGGGGGACACGGCAGCGGGCTGGACAGGAGGGGACGGGAAGGCAGAGGGGCTGGAGGAGGAGGAGAGGCAGCGCGGATGGGGACGGGGACAGGACAGAGCGGGATGAAGGATGCGTGTGTAGGGAGGACGGAGGGATGAAGGCTACGGACAGGCAGTGGGAGGAGGCGGAGAGGCGGCCGGGACGGGGACAGCAAGGGGATGGAGAGACAGGAGCGGCACGGACAGAAGGCTGCGGGCAGGGGGACGGCGGGCACCCAGCCCTTACCTCCACGTCCTCGCCGTAGAAGCGCACCATGGACGCGTCAGCCACCAGCAGCGTCTCCACATAGCGGGCCTGCGACACGAAGCGCGGGGCCCTGCGGCGCGGCCCGGGCTCGGGGCCGGGGCTGGCGGGGCGCGCTCCCGGCGGGGCCGCGCGGCGCCTCAGGCGGTGCAGGCGGCCCCAGGGCGGCCCGGGCGCGGCCGGCCCCAGCGGCTGCAGCTCGTAGGCCGCCCCGTCCAGCAGGAAGGCGGCTCGCAGCCCGCCGCCGCCGCAGCTGCTCAGCACGGCGGGCGCGTCGGGGCTGCCCTCGACGACGCCCGCGTAGAAGCAGCCGCGGCGCGGCGGCGTTGGCGGCGTTGGCGGGCGGCGGCCGCCCAGGCGCTGGAGGCGGAGGCGGGGGGCCAGGAACGTGGTGTCGGGGCGGAGGCGCAGGACCACGGCGCGGCCGAAGGCGGCCAGGCGCAGGGCCAGCTGCCCCGGGGGCGCGGGCAGGCGGGCGGGCAGCACGGGCTGTGTGTCCCGCGGGGGCGGCGGCGGCAGCGCCCAGGCGTGGCACAGCAGCAGCAGGTGGAGCGGGGCCCGGCCGGCCAGCAGCGCCCGCCGCCCCATCCCGGCACGGCACGGCCCCGCACCCCCCGGGCTCTTCCCCCGCAGCCTCCGCGCCGGCCGCCGAGCCCGCTGTATTTATACTTTCTCCCCCCGGCTTTGACATAAGAGGTTTATTTTTGATCTCTCGCTGTTCTCCCCACTCCCCTCCCCTGCCAGCCGGAGCCTGGGGGAGGAGGAGAAGTGAAAGAGAGAGAGAGACAGAAAAAAAAAAAAACGCGACCAGAAAAAAAAAAAAAGGAAAACAAAAATCAAAAATATCCCCCCAAACCAGGGAAAAAAAAAAAAAAAAAAAAAAGAAGAAGAAGCAGAGAAGGGGGAAAAAAAAAAAAAGGGGAAAAAAACTAAAAAAGAAAAACCCCAACCCACTTTTGGATACGATTTGAGGCCAATCAGGCGCCGGCAGCCCCGCCTGCCTGCAAGTGTCAACTCCAGCCTGTTGCTCTCCCAGTGTTAACCCCTTCTTCAGCCCCAGCGCTGCCCGCACGGGTCTGATCCTCCCCAGGCTCTGGGGCTCCAGCCCCTGATAGAGGCGCTGGCACAGTTCCCCCTCCACCGGCACGGAAGGGTTTACTCCAGAGCGCTGATTGATTCTCAGCATCCCCTCCCAGCTGAAAAGCACCGGGCCCATGCCAGCTGGAGAGCATCTCGTTTCAGAAGGTGCCTTGGGAGGTTCCCATGTCCTTCCCTTAGCCAGGGACAGAAAGGGCTTTGGGCCCCAGGGAAAACTCCAACAGGACACACGTACAAGGAGTTTCCATGCTCTGAACCAACAGCTGGATCCACATGGGGTTTCCTCCAGCTGGAATAAGACAACCGGCTAAATCAGACTTGTGGAAAATACCTATGAGAATAATACAATGCAGCCAGCTCCTCCTGTTGCTCTTTGTTTGTTTCACTCTGTGTGTGTTGTGTGACTTCATTTACAAACCCTTCATTCACCCCGTTTCAGACTGCGTTGGAATTCCCAACTGAATTCCCTCGCAGCGAGGAAAAACCCTGCAGCAATATAAAAGTCTCAGGCTGTAAATGCAGGTAGCTGCTGTGTGCTCAGCGTGGCAAGCACCAGGAGATGGGCAGAAACATTCTGTCCCTGGCTGGGAACCCACTCAGAAACAGGGAACAACTGGCTGTCACGGAGAGAGGGAAATCACTACGTATATATTACTCCTTCTTTCCTCTTAAGCCCTCCTTCTCCATTAGTTCATGAAATTCCTGGCCCCTGGAGCGCCCTTTGTGCGGCACTGGAACATCCTGGGACGTCCCTGCAGCGGTTTGGGGGTGGTGGATCCATCCTGTGCTCCTTCAGCCTTGCTGGGTGTGCCAGGCCAAGGACCAGCTCCTCCACACTTGGTTTTTTTTCCCCCTCAGCCTCATCTGAAAAAGAATTGAAAGAGCCAAGCAGTGTTTGGCACCTCAGGATTCCTGGGAAACCAGAGTCTGACCAGTGCTGAGTAATGAGGAGTGGGGTTAAAGGCTGCTCTCCCTTTACTCCAGGGTGTATTTACATCCCCCTCTCTGTTATTATCTCCTCTTAAAAGCCACATCCCTACCTATAGTAAACACAGAGCCCTGGCTCAAACAGCAGCTGCCCTGGGGCCACGGCTCTGCTCACTCCTTTTAAAGTGTGGGGTTTGCGAGCATACCAGAGGGGGAAATAATAATTAAAACCAATTTTGGACGCTTGTGGTGGACAGTGACACAGGTGTGGAAAGGGACACTTAAAATCCAGATGTTGGGTGGCCAGAGAACTGCAGGAAGGGAGGAAAGCAAGCCCAGGTCCGGTGGAGTTTGGTCTGGGACGTGAATCCATATAACTAATGGTCTCCTTCCAACCCCAGAGCCTTGGCTGGTCTCAGCAGCCCCCTCCCCTCCTGGCAGTGAGAAGGCCCTCCTGCCTCTAAAGTGGTGGAGATTTAGAGTTTTGGGCCTCAGAGCCCTGAATACCCCATAAAAAAGGGGTTTCCTTCCCTTTTCCTTCCTTTCCTTCCTTGCAGCAGCTCATCCCTGGAGACGATTTATCAGCAGCCCCCTGTTCTCCTCTCCTGCTGCTTTCCACTGCCTCGGGTGGGTTTTCCTCCCTCTCCACCTTCACCGAGCCGGGCACAATTTGTGTTTTAACACCAGCAGGAAAGCACAGAGCCAAAAGTGAGCCCTGACAGTGCCTCCTCCAAGCCCAAACCCCTCGGAAGGTGCCAACACCTCCAGGGCTCTCCCTTCCCTTGGGAGGGGAGCTAGGGAGGCTCTGCCCCTGCCCTGAACCGGGACAGGTAAGGCTGCAGGCGACAGGATGTCATTTATTGCCGGCTTTCCGCTCCCGGAGCAGCACCTTTGATCTGGGAGGACGCGCTTGCATCTTAGCTCCGAGGCACCGCTGCTTCTCATTAGCGGCTCGCCCCGCAAACAGTAGCTGGAATTTCTTGTAGCCTCGCCGGGCTCGTTAGGAACCAGCCCAAAAAAAAAAAGAAAGAGCTGGGAAAGAGCAAAACCTCACCTGGGAAAGAGCAAAACCTCACCTGGCTGCCCCTCAGCATCCTCTCCCAGCAAAGCGTGAGGAGCCTCAAGACTTTTTGGGGTTCCCTCACCAAAGTTCATCCTCTGCTCGCCTTTCCAGGGGCTGCCCGGGCATGTGAATGCCATTAACTGCTCAGCCTCTGGGCTTTGGAGACCCTTTTGATCAAACAGACAGCCTGGAAAGCTCTGCCCCGCATATCCCCAGCCCTGCAGGTCCCTCCTGTCCCTTCCCGGGTGCTCCCAGGATTTCGGGAGGAATTTTTGGCTCCCAGGATGAGCCCCGTGCTGTGTTTGCTGTTCTCATCCTGCAGAAGCAAAATTGCCCCTGTCAGGAAAATTAATTTACAAACACCAGAGGTTTATGTCCAAAAAGGAGTCAGAGGAGTCCTTTTACTTTATTCCAATAAAGGAGAGGCCATGGGGCATTCCCCTGGGGTGTCTCCAATTTTTGGAGGATGCAGCCTCCTTTTTATCCCAATTTCCTGGCTGCATTTCCTTCTCTCTTCCCCATTTCTGAGGTATTTGACAGGTTCAGACTTCCCAGAACTCCTGATACCAAAGATTCCCCTCTAATGTATAACCCTCCCTTTTAATTTTTTAATTCTTGTTTCTTTCATCTTTCAATGTCTAATTTCATTTATCAGCAAACCTAAAATGTATTTGTAAAGGCAAATATCTTTTTCCATTCATCAATCGGTGGAATCCTTCTCATTGTTTCTTTCATCTCCTCCAACCCCAAACTCCAATGACCCTACCTAGACCCAGCTGGGTTTTTTTTCCTCCAAGAAAATTTTATTTCATTTTATTTCCTGGAAAGCTGACTAACAATGCACTCTGATTCGTCCTCAGTCCCTGGAGAGGATCTTCCTTCCTGCCCAAGTGATGGGGAGTTGGGAGAGCACAGCCTGAGCTTTTGGGTAAGAAGCCTCTGATATACCAAGATTTTAGCCAAAATCAACTGCTTGAGTGGCAGTTTCCCCTGCCTGAACCACCTTTCTGCTCTATCTCTGGCCTAAAATTCTCAGATGCTGTATTTAAAACAATTTCTTTGGTGAACTGGAGTATCCAAGTGCTGGTTTTAGCTACCAGCAGACCCACAGCTTGTTTGTAAAGAGAAATCTGCTATTCCTCTCACTGCTTTTTGGGGGAGTTTGTGATGTTTTGCTGTCCCCTCCTTGCTCTGCAAACGGGTTCACATCCAAATTTGCAGCTCCAGGCTGAGTTTTAGTTATTCCTTTTTGCCCTCAGCGCAGAGAAAACACTTAGGATAATTATTTGAGCTGCAAATGAAGCAGCTCCAATGCCCAAAATTGAAACCACTAGATGTCAGTGCTGCCCTACGCTGCGGTGGGAAACCCTAAATCCAGCAACCCTAAATCCAGCAACCCTAAATCCACCCTGGGAATTTCTGGGGAAGTGGGACCAAAGAGGTCCTGCAGATCAAACCCCACCTCACAGCAAAAGGAACATTTCCAATAGTTTTCATTTAAAATAATCAGATGGGTGGAAATGTCTACCAGAAAAGCAGCTTTAAACCAGAGTCCTGGCCAGTGTCCTGCCAGGTTACCTTCAGAGAAACCATCCTGGCTGTGGAGGTTGGTGAGGGGACTCAGGGAAATGGTTGTTCCTGTGAGGAAAGGGGAGATTTGGGCTGATTTGGAGCCAGGGAGTGAAAGAAGAAGCGAAATTTGTCACTGTGAATCTGTGGTCGCTGCCTTGCTGTCCCCTCCCTCCATGGCCACAGCCACGAGAGGGCCCTCCTGCCTTAAAAGTGGTGGAGATTTAGGGTTTGGTGCCTCAAAACCCTGAATACCCCATAAAAAAGGGTTTTCCTTCCTTCCATTTCCTTCCATTCCTTCCTTTTTTTCCTTTCCTTCCTTGCAGCAGCTCATCCCTGGAGATGATTTATCAGCAGCACCAGAGGGTTTGCTGCTGTGAGAGTGATACTGGGTGAATGCTAATTCTCCTGGATCCCCTAAATGTGGGAAAAGAAAATTTTTAGGATTCAGGAAAGGGCAGGGACATCCAGGATGTGTCTTGGTTCATCAGCTGATGCTGCTGCCTCAGAGATTTGGTGACCTTGGTGTTGGGCACATCAAGAGCCATGGCTGTGATTTGATACAATTTGTACTAATTCAATTTCTAAACCATCTTTAGATTTTTTTTCCCATATAATTTTCTCTGTTTTCCGTATTTATTCTCTATTTTTATTTGCATTTTCTATTTGTAATGCCATCATCCATTGCCTTCATTCCATTTCACACCTGGATTTCCAGAGCAAGGATGTGGCACTAGAGGTCAGCCTTGCCTCAGGGTGGGTTTGCAGCCCCGTTTGTGCCCAGGTGCAAGGGAACAGGTTTATGGCTTTCCAAAATCAAGGGCTAAATCAAAATCAAGGGCTGTTTCCAGCATTGCAGCCTCCTCCCTGGGGAGCTGCTTCTCTATTTCCTGTCTGGGTCTTGGGGCTTCCAAGGTGTCCTGAGAGCAGAACATCAGTGAGAAAATCAGTGAGAAAATCCTTTTGGGGATTGGAGCTGCTTCATTAGCAGCTCAAAGAATTGTCCCAAGTGTTTTCTCTGCCCTGAGGGCAAAAAGGAATAATTAAAACTCAGCCTGGAGCTGCAAATTTGGATGTGAACAAAAGCAAGGAGGGGATAGCAAAGCATCCCAGTCTGGTCCTTCCTGAAACTCCAAAGTTGTGTCTGCTCTGGGGTCCAAACCCTCTAAAACCTTCCAAGCCTGCTGTAGGGCTGCTTTTCCTGTGGAGCAGCCCATAAATTCTGTAAATAAATATGGCAGGTTAGAATGAAAATACTCTTTTTTACAAATAATAATAATAATTTTAAAAAAATATTATTTCTCCTCCTCTCTATTCCAGTCCCACGTGGTTTGTGGGTTGATGAAAATGGCTGAACTCTGTAATGGTTTTGCTGAGTGAGAGCTGCCTTTTGGAATCTCTGTTCCCCCAGGTTTATTCCAAGTGTGGATCATTTCTGTGACCCCTCAGGCTCACTTGGGACAGCTCAGTGCCTTTGTGCACCTCTGGTGTCCCTGTCCCTGACAGCAGCATCCAGAGAGGGAATCCAAAATGTCCAAAAAGGGGACTGAGGAGTCCTTTTGGACTTTGTTCAAATAGAGGGAGAGGCTATGGGGCATTCCCTGGGGTTTCTCAAACTTTTGGAGGATGCAGCCTCCTCCATCCCATCCTGGGAACAGGATGGAGCTGTCCAGGGGGGAACAGCATCCCAGAGAGGGAATTTACCCAGGATGGAGCTGCCCAGGTGGGAACAGCATCCCAGAGAGGGAATCCATGGATGGATGGAGCTGCCCAGGTGGGAACAGTGCAGTGCTGAGTGCTGGGCCACCAATCTCTGCAGGTGAGCAGGAGCTCCTGATGCTGGGTTTGGCATGGGTGGCATCTGCCTCTTCTAAATTCCCATGTTCTGTTTGAAACCACTGTGGAAAAACCTGTGTCTCTCTTCCACAAACAGCAGAAAGCCTTAAATGCTGAGGGGAGTGAGGAGAGGGGATTTTAGGTGCTTTTAGAGAAAATGGAAAACCTTAAATGCTGAGGGGAATGAGGAGAGGGGATTTTAGATGCTTTCAGAGAGAATGGACTATCAGCAATCCCAGGACCTGCAGTACCAGCTGGAAAACACCCAAACCCAGGAGTTGTGTTGTTTTTATTCAATCATCCTCAGGCCCTGGAGAGGATCTTCCTTCCTGCCCAGGTGATGGGGAGTTGGGAGAGCACAGCCTGAACTTTTGGGTGAGAAGCCTCCGATATGCCAACCTTCTATCCAAAATCATCTGCTTGAGCTTCAGTTTGCCCTGCCTGAACCATCTTTCTGCTCTATCTTTGGCCTAAAATTCTCAGATGCTCTATTTAAAACAATTTCTTTGGTGAACTTCCAAGAAATATGTGAGGAACATCCAAGAGATATGTGAGGTTTAGGGTGGTTATTTTTTGCTCTTTTTTTGGTTAAAAATGAATACATTTGCATTGTGGTGATGAATTAATGAAACAACATAACTTGGTGCTTCCTGGAGATGTTTGGGATGAAGGAAGAGGAAGGTGGGAGAAGGAAAATCCACACTGCAGACCAGCTCACACTGATATTTCCAGATCAGAGTGAGCAGTGGATTAAGCCTGAGTGAGATGGGCTTTACCTCAAAGTGATTTCCAGACAAAAAACAAAGTAGAAGCAGAATCCACCTCACATCCCTTGGTACATTTCATTATCTGCAGCTGCTCAGAATGTTCCAGAGGCATCTTCCACCTCCATTCCCAGCTTTCTGTGTGCTGTCCTTCAAGGCACACACCTTCATCCCAAATCCATCCAGCCCAGATGGACTGCAGGGATGAGGAGCAGCCAGCCTGGAAGGGCTGGAAGTGACCCCAAGGTGTCACCTGGACCAGCTCCTGCCTTCAGCGTGGGGTTCAAGCAGCTGCTGGCTTGTCCCTGGAGAGAAAAATCCCATCATGTCCTCGAGCAAGAGGAAAACTGAAATATAAATGTGCTTCCTTCTTTTATGGAGTGCTCTGGAACATGGAAAGGGTGAGCAGGGTGTGTTCCTGTGCTCCACAGCTTCTCTGCTCACCTGGGCAGGGAAGGAATGGTTTGGGTTAGGGTTAGGTTAGGGTTAGGGTTAGGGTTAGGGTTAGGGTTAGGGTAGGTTAGGGTTTGGTTTAGGGAATTGCTGCTGCAGGGAAGTGATGGTTTGGGTTAGGGTCAGGGTTTGGGTTAGGAATAGGGTTAGGGTTTGGGTTTGGGTGGGGTTTGGGTCAGGTCTTGGGTTTGGATTTGGTTTTGGGTTTGAGTTGGGGTTTGAGTTTGAGTTTTGGTTTGTGTTTGGGTTAGGGTTAGGATTAGGGTTTGGGTTAGGGTTTGGGTCTGAGTACGGGTCTGGGTTCGGGTTAGGTTTTGGGTTTGGTTTTGGGTTTAGGGTTAGGTTTGGGTTTGGATTTGGGTTTGGGTTAGGGTTAGGATTTGGGTCTGGGTTTGGGTTTGTTTTTAATTTTGGTTTTTGGTTTGGATTAGGGAAGTGCTGCTGCAGGGAAGTGATGGTTTGGTTTGCAAAGCCTTGGGGCAGGTGATTCCCAGCTGTTCAATTTGATGAAGGCTGGGATGGAGATCCAGCTGATCCATCCCTGTGTTCCAGCCCATGGCACACCCCCAGCATCACAGGACACAGCCTGTCCCGTGCCTGGAGGCTCCAGCAGGTCTCAGCCCAGGCACAGCCAAACCACTCACATTTTCTGCCTGCCTTTCCCCATCAGGAGACAATCAGATGTTCTCCAGGCTGGAGATAAAGCTCCTGCCAGCTTGGTTTGACTCATCCTCCTGAGGAGAGCTCCCAGATGGAGGGGCTGGAGCTCAGGGGCAGCCCTGACCAGCTCTGGCTTGAGGATCTCTAGGCTGGGGGCAGCTCTGGGAGCCTGTGGCTCTGTGGATGCTGCTGTCTTTGGAGGAACCATCCTGCTGAGCAGAGCAAGGCTGTGGGAAGGAGAAATTCCCTCGTGGCACCTCACGATGCTCAAGATTCTGTCTCTCTTCCCTTGCTCCTCCACTCCCTGGCTGCCCATTACCAACACCCCTGGGCATGTTGCACTTTGGCCAGCAGACAAATCCCTGATTGCCTCAGCCCAGCACAGTCAGATGGTTGTTTTGGGTCACAAGCTCAGCTGGAAGGCACACGACTGAGCAAACCACAGCACGGGGATGCACTGGCAGCAAAACGAGCTGGGCTGTGGGCTGTGGGCCCTGTGCCTGAGGCAATAACTTTGGATTCTATTTCATACATGCACACATTCTTTAGCTGTGCTTGCATTTCAAAGGGTTTCAGCCTTTGCTGAAATCACATCAAAGCCAGTTTGTCCAAGAGAGGCTTTAATTTCATCACCAAACCAAACTGTGGTGCTTGTGGTGCTGATAAATCTGTCCCTCAGCTACAGGTTGCTGCTGAGGACTCTTCTCTGCTCTCCAGAAATCCCATCCACAGCGAGATGTTCCCATCTGCCAGGAGCATTCCCTGCCCCAGCACCCTGCACACACTGCTCTGCTGATCCCTGTGGGCAGTCCCATGTACCCCACACAGGCTGCCCTGCAGTCTCAGAGCAGGGGATGTTGCAGATGCTAACACTTATGGAGGGCACTTTGGTGCTCAGGGATGAGGGCAGGCTGAGCTCAGGAGTGGAAATTGCCTTTGCTCCCAGCTGGATGAGGGTGGGGTGGTGGAGAGGAATCCCCCCCGTGTGAATGCAGGAATTGCTGGGGCAGTGTGACACTGGGCTGGCAGGTCTGGAGGTGCATGGAGGGGCACAGATCTCGGTGCTAGGCACCCCTGGGCTGTGGAAAACGTTTATCTTCCCAATAAATCTGGGAACTAAGCCTCAGCTGTCAAATAGCGGGTTCCCTACTCCACTGAACTGTCCCAAATACCAGCACAGAGCAGAGGATGGAGGGCTGGAATAGCTGACCTTTAAAGGTCCTTTCCAACCCAAACTGTTCCATGACTCAATGATTCTATGACCTTTTATCTTCCCTGCACAGCCTTGTGCACACCAGAGGCCCCATCCCTGTGGGGTCACAGGGCTCCATCCCTTCACTTGGAGCAGGGTCCAGAAAAGCTGGAGAGCAGCAGGAGGGAGCCTGGCAGGTGGGAGCATCCCTGGGGGCTGCAGAGTTTCCCTCTTTGCTGCAGGAATAAAAGTGAAGAGGGTCTCCTTCCACTCCATCCCATCCAACAGCCCAATCCTATCCTGTCCCACCCTCCACATCCCACCTCATTCCATTCCATTCCCATCCCATCCTGTCCCATCCCACCGTATCTCACCTCACCCCATCCTAAAGCACCCCACCCTTTATTCCATCCTGTTCCAGCCCCAGCCTCCCATTCCACCCCACACAATTCTGTTCCAACGCCAGCACTCCATTCCATCCCACACAATTCTGTTCCAACGCCAGCATCCCATTCCATCCCACACAATTCTGTTCCAACCCCAGCATCCCATTCCATCCCACACAATCCTATCCCACTCCTCAATCCCGTCCATCTCACCTCATCTCATCCTACCCCTTATCCTGCACTATCTCACCTCACTCCATCCCAAAGCACCTCACCCTTTATTCCATTCTGTTCCAACCTCAGCATTCCATTCTATCCCACACAATTCTGTTCCAGCCCCAGCATCCCATTCCATCCTACACAATCCTATCCCACTCCTCAATCCCGTCCATCTCACCCCATTTTATCCCACCCTCTATACCACCCCATCTCAATCCCACATCCCACTCCATCCCATGCATCCCACCCTATCTCAAACCCACATCCCACCCCATCTCATGCATCTCAGTGCATCTCAAACCCACATCCCACTCCATCCCACCCCATCCCACGCACCCCACTCCATCCCACGCATCCCAGCCCATCCCAAACCCACATCCCACCCCATCCTACCCCATCCCACTCCATCCCATCCCATCCCAAACTCACATCCCACCCCATCTCACCCCATCCCACCGCACCGTTCCATCCCCTCCCGTCCTGCCGCCGGTGCCGCGCCCCCGCCCCGCTCCGCCCCGGGGAGGCGGCGGCAGCCCCGGGCGGAGCGCGGTTCTCTCCCGGCTCCGCTCGGCTCCTCGGCCGGCCCCGCTCGGCCCCGGCCCCCGCCCCGCGGTGCCTGCGGCGGGGCCAAGCCGCGCCCCGCTCCGCCGCTATAAGAGCGCGGTGCGCCCCGCGAAGCAGGTACCGGCGGGGCCGCTCCGCTCCTCCAGCCTCCGCGGGTCCAGGAGGAGGAGGAGGGAGGAAGGGGGGGGCCGGGTGCTGCTTTCTCCCCCCCGCGCCTCCCCCGAACCCCGATGCGGCCGGCCTGAGCAGCCGGGACGATGCTGCCGCTGCTGCCGCTGCTGCTGCTGAGCGCGGGGGCTGCCCCGGAGCCCGACTCGGCGCTGGTCACCCCGCTGCGCCTGGACCCCGACATCAACGGGCCCGCTTACTTCAGGGGCGGCCCTGCCGAGCCCCCGCGCGGGGGGCAGGCGGTGGTGATCCAGCTCTCGGCGTTCGGGGAGGATTTCTACCTCCACCTCTCCCCCGACGCCCGCTTCATCGCGCCCGCCTTCGCCGCGCACTACCTGGGGGCGGCCGCCCGCCCGCTGCCCGCGCTCCGCCACTGCTTCTACTCGGGGGATGTCAACGCCGACCGCGAGTCCTTCGCCGCCCTCAGCCTGTGCGGGGGGCTGCGCGGCGCTTTCGGCTACCGGGGAGCCGAGTACCTGATCAGCCCGGTGCCGGGGGGCGCGCCCGGGGGGCTCCACCGCCTGCAGCGCCGCAGTCCCGGCCGCCCCGTCGGGGCCGGAGCGTCCCGGTGCGCCGTGGGCTCCGGGCTCACCCCCGGCGTGCTGCAGGCGCTCGACAAGTACCGGGGGCGTGCGGGGGGCAAAGGCGGCCGCGCCAAGCGCTTCGCCTCGGTCCCGCGCTACGTGGAGACCTTGGTGGTGGCCGACGAGTCGATGGTGAAGTTCCACGGGGATGACCTGCAGCACTACCTGCTCACCCTGATGGCCACGGCCGCCCGCCTCTACAAGCACCCCAGCATCCGTAACCCCATCCAGATCTCCGTGGTCAAGTTCCTCCTGATCGGGCAGGATGACAAGGGGCCCAAAGTCACCAGCAACGCCGCCCTCACCCTGCGCAACTTCTGCGCCTGGCAGAAGAAGTGGAACAAGGTCAGCGACAAGCACCCCGAGTACTGGGACACCGCCATCCTCTTCACCAAGCAGGTGGGTGCAGGGGGGCCCGAGGAGCTGCTCCCCCCTGGCACGGAGCACTGGGGCTGAGGCGTTCTGCCACCTGTGTGCATGACGGGGGAGGTTGTGCCTGAGCCTGTCCCTGTTTCCCAGGGAACCTCCACTCTCAGATGCTGGGTGGGGGGACCAGAGGCATGGGGCAAGCAGGCTTGGGCCGGCCTTGCTGTCCCCTGGGCAGGTTTTGGCTAGGAGCCTGGAAAAATCCCTGCCATGGGGTGAGTGAAGCCAGGAGGTGTCCACAGGCAGAAACCTGCTGCTCCATCTCCTGCCTCCATGCAGGAGCTTGGCAGCGAGTGCCCTGCGGCTCTGAGTGCGCCCTGAAATGAGAGGTGTGAGCCCAGAAGAGGAGGAGCATGGTCCTGTTCCCCCTCCCCAGCTGGGAAGAGCTCACAGTGCCACCTGCCAAGAAAAAACCTCTCCCTGCTTCCTCTGACTCATGCCTGAGGTTCTCCTGAGAACCTGGACCTCTCCTCAGCACTGGCTGCGCTGCATGGAGCCGGTTCAGGGCTGGAAGTGAAGCACCAGAGATCAGCCAGCACTCCAGCCCTCAAGTGGGGGAGAGCAGAGAGCCTCTGCCCCCAGTGCTGTGGGCTGGCTGCATCCCTGGGGTGGGAGAGAGGCCTGGAGCTGCCTCTGGCAGGGCTCCGTGGTGATGTGGCGTGTGGGATGAGCTCTGCATCCTCCCACCCCCACAATCTGGGTGACACCAAAGCTCCCACAACCTCTCCCCACTGTTCCTCCCTCCCTGTAGTCCTGTCTCAGTGTGGACATCAGCCTGCATCCCAAAATCCCTGATGGGATGGGATGGGAGGAGGATGAGCCCAGCTTGGAGGGGTCAGTCACGTCTTATCTTGGCTGCAGCAGGCTTTGGCAGAAAAGGCTTCTTGCATTTTCTCCTTCCACTATCCCTGCCCAGATGTTTTTGGATTAGGGACAGGTGAGGAACTCCCCTCAGCAGCAGGGAGACCATTCCCAAAATATTTTTTCCAGGTCAAGCCCTTGTGGTGGGTGGGAAGGATATAGCATCCAGCTCAGTCCAGCTGTCCCTAGCCCGGGCTCAGCAAGGGCTGGAGCAGGACTGAGCTGTGCAGGACGTGTAGGATCTTGTCCTGTGTGTCTTCTTGTCCTCCCCACCCCGGGCCAGCTGTAAATCC
The DNA here is from genome assembly GCF_028551555.1 of Melozone crissalis. Lineage (NCBI taxonomy): Eukaryota > Metazoa > Chordata > Aves > Passeriformes > Passerellidae > Melozone > Melozone crissalis. The sequence goes on along the minus strand of NW_026535896.1, from coordinate 2,043,047 downwards.
TCGGGGAGCGCAGGCAGGATGGAAGGCCAGGCTGCTGGAGCAGCTCACAGAGGAGGACTCTGCTGACACCAGGCAGCTCCACCTCTGGTGGAAGCCCCGTGAGGTCACTGGAGCTGCACGTGGGACAGAGCCGGTCCCAGCCATTCAAAAGATGTGGATCACGTCTGGGCTGCATTTTTTACACATTGCTAAACCATCCATTCCTGAAATCCCAAAGCAAGCTCAATGCAAAGGCACACGGTCAGGGAGACATCTGCCTTCCTTGAGTGCATCCATCTGTGGTCCCCTGACATCCCAAAGCTTATCTTCCTGCCAAAAAGCTGTTACATAAGCCCCCGACTTAAATTTCACCTCCAGCCTGGTTGATAGGCAGTTTTCACTGTGATGATGAGCTGCTGACGAATGGGGCTCTCTTTTACTGCTTGGATTTGCTCCCTTCCAACACTGAATGATGGATTTGCCTTTGGGAAGCTCAGTCCTGATCAGCTGGAGGGTGCAGATTCCCTTCCTGCCTGAGCCACTGCTTGTTGGAGGGTCCTGCAGAGCTTCAGCTGCCCTCCTGGAAATATCCCTGCGCACCATGGCAAGGGGCTTGTCCATCCTTCCCACCCCTCCTGGACCTCACACCGGCTGCACATCTTTGCTTGCTGTGAAACCAAAGGGAAGTTGCATGAAGGAAGTTCTGGCTGCAGCCTGGCACCTGGGTGAATTTGGAAACTGCAGCTCAAGCCTCAGCTTTTTGGAGCTGCTTTGGATGCACACAGGAAGCCTCTGTGGCAGGGAGAGATCTTATGGCTCTGAGTAGGTGAATTAATGCACAAAGATCCCCCTGACTGACCTGTGGAACATCTTGAGAAGCTCACAAGGGATGATGAGAAGCCTTGGGAGGTGCCGTGCAGGAAGGTCAGGCTGTCAGAGTGCTGATGCACTGAGCAAGTTGCCTGCAGCCCCTTGGGGGACCAAGCGTCCTCCCTGTACCTGTGCCAGCAGAGGGGACACCAGTGACAGAGAGCAAAGGCAGAGCTGGCTCCTTGCACGGTGCTTTTCACCCCAAAGCTCTTCCATTTCTCTCTGCTCCTCTCCTGAGCAGTCTCAACGCTGGCAAGGCTGAAGGAGGTGTGCAGGTGGGGGATCAGGACCTGTCATAAAGCCCAGAGATGCTGCCTGGCACACCCAGGCTGTCCTGAGGAGGCTGTGGTGGGGGAAAAGCCCCCAGAGAGCTGCTGGTGGTGAATCCCAGCGAGGCTCAGAGCGAGAAGTGGGTCAGTGTGTCAGTGCAGGTGTTGGGCTGGGAGCCAGAGCTCGCTGTGCTGGCGAGGAAAGAACTCCTCAAAGAGCACTGAGAGCTCTTCAGAGAGCCCTGAGCAGGGAGCTGTGAGGCTGGGGCATTCCTCCCCACGCCCCATCCTCGCCCCCAAAGCCCCAGTGCTGGCCAGAGCATTTTGCATTTTCTCCCTCCACTATCCCTGCCCAGATGTTTATTAGGGATTAGGGACAGGTGAGGAACTCCCCTCAGCAGCAGGGAGACCATTCAAAATCAGAGCATGGGCAGGGACTCCTGGGCAAGCTGCACCCCTGGCTTGGCTCAGGGTGGTGATGCCACTGGGTCTTGATGTGTTTGGCGACTGGGACTCTGCCCCTGGGCTTGCCAGCACCGTTAACAACAGTGGTGGCACTGCCAGGGCAAGGTGGGGCTGCCACCTCTTCTCCTGGGATCAGGGATGCAGCAGGGCCCCAGCTGGGCAGGAAAACTGCGGAGCAAAGCGCTGAGCTCAGTTGTGTGCTGGGGTTTTCCACCACCAGAGCAGACCCAGACGTTTCTTCACGTCACCTCTCTGGAGATGCCGGTCCTGCCTGTGGCCCCAGGTCTCCTGTTAAAGCCATCTCAGGCCTGGCTGGGGCTCTCTGAAGTCATCAGGGCTGTGATTTACCCACAGCTGAACCTGCCTGCGCGGGAATGCCTGCAGCTTGGAAACCTTGCTGGAAATATTGGCAGAGCAGCTCCTGCAGGATTCTGAGCAACCCAGGCGCTTTGGCTGGGCAAGTGCTGAGCATGAATCACACTTATTTATAGCATGGGAGCGCCCAGAGAGTCCCTCACTTTTCTTTTCATGTGGAAAACAGCTCCGTGCCCGCTGCATGGCCTCCCTGGCAGCCCTGGGGCAGCACCCAGAGAGGGGAGGATGCTCCAGCCCTCCCAAAGCCAAACCACACCCAGCAGGGGAAGGGAGCACCTGAGACAAGGTTGCTGCCAGGCTGCAGCATCAGTGTGTCTTAAATGGACTTTTTTAGCATGAGCACCTGGGGAAGGGCAGATCTGCCCATGATGCGACCCTTCCCAGCCTCTCTCCTGGCAACATCTATGTAGGATGTGGCTGTCTTCAATGTGGGGGTGGAAGCCTGGGCTGGTTCCTACAACACCCCAATCCTATCCTGTCCCCCTCCCCCATCCCACCTCATTCCATTCCCATCCCATCCCATCCCATCCCATCCCATCCCATCCTATCCCATCCCATCCCATCCTATCCCATCCCGCCCCTTATCCCATCCTATCTCACCTCATCCCATCCCATCCCATCCCATCCCATCCCACCTCATCCTTCATTCCATCCTGTTCCAACCCCAGCATCCCATTCCATCCCACACAATCCTGTTCCAACCCCAGCATCCCATTCCTGGGCTGGTTCCTCCTGGGCTGGTTCCTCCTTTGATCAGCTGGGCTTGGTTGCTCCTTGAAGGATGGCTGCAGAGTGTCTTAGAGAGGCAGGAGCACTTTCTTTAGCCTTTGAAACCTCTGGACCTGGTCCAGGACTTTCTTTTTCCTTGGAAGAAGCTGAGAAATGAGATTGAGAATGGGCTCAGCCCTGAGTCCAAGGCCAGATATGTTCCCATCCATCCACCTGGGTCTAGTCCTTGAGCTCACTTAAGATCAAGGGAACCACACTGGTTCATCTGTGACAAAACCAGCTCCACTCTGGCCAGAGGAGTTGTTTGAGTAGGAAAAGCTGTTGCTGAAGGCAGGGCAGGATGCTACACACATCCCTGGTGCTTGGGTTAAGTGCAAACACAGGGTTGCAGCCTGGGCTGGGTCAGGACTGAGGTGTGGTTCCCATCCCTTTGGGCTTTCTTCCCATCAGGAGCTCCCTGTGGTGGCCAGGGATGAGGTGGGAAAGGAGAACAGTGACACCTGTGCTGTCCCCTGTGCTAACCCCTTCCCTGTGTGCCTGGCAGGACCTGTGTGGTGCCACCACCTGTGACACGCTGGGCATGGCAGACGTGGGCACCATGTGTGACCCCAAGCGCAGCTGTTCTGTCATCGAGGACGACGGGCTGCCCTCGGCCTTCACCACCGCCCACGAGCTGGGTAAGGCTCCTGCCCTCCTCTTCCTCTCAGCAGCACTCCCAGGGGTCAGAACTGCCCTGGGTTCGGCCTCTGGATGATGAGACAACAGGTGGTGTCTGGTGAGGCACAGTGGAAATTTTCTACAGTAGGAATCTATTTTGATTTAAGTAGAATGTACATCTTTAAGTATGTAGCTTCCGACTGCAAAAGCCCAGGCTCAAAGAAGCTGCTTCAGTGAAAGACAGATAAAAGGGAAAGAGATAGAGAGTGATAGAGAGAGACAGAGACTGCTGTGAAGCAAGACAACTTGACCGAGAAATTCTTCCTGATAAAGAAGAACTAGCAGCAAATGTCACGCAAAATTAGTAAAAATGAATATGCATGAATTTCAGTTATTGTGAAATTGTATGCATATGTATTTGAGAAGGAGATAAAAAGAGACCTGAAGTTCCCAGAACTACACATGTCATTTTAAGAAAACGATTCCCACATGCGTCCAGCGCTGTAATAAACACACCAGCTTTACAACTTCCACAAAAGCTGTGGAGTTTTGTTTATCTCCACAAAACACTGGTGACAGGGAAACTCTGCCTTTCCCCCGAGCCAGGGGGAAAGGGCTGCTGAGGGAGCTGAAGGAGCTTTGCTCTCATGGTTGCTCCCACAGCTGGGTTTCCAGGATTTAGGAGCCTGAAATAACAGGCAGAGGGCACACCTACCTCTGTGCAGCTGCTGAAGTCACCTGTCACCTGCTCTTCACAATTTCCCTTGCCCTTCCTTTTCCCCTGTGCTTTCCACGTGCATGAGGCATCTGGGAGAGGGCTGGAATGTTTGCTGGCTCTTCTGGGCTGTCCACAGCTGCAATCCTTGTGGGTCTGCCCCACTCCATGTCTCCATCTCTGCTGAAAGAAGCTGGGGGGATTCCTGCTCTCGTGCTGTGCTGGGTTATTCATGCTGCCTCCCTTATCCCACACCCAGGCCACGTGTTCAACATGCCCCACGACAACGTGAAGGCCTGTGAGGAAGTCTTTGGCCGGCTGAAGACCAACCACATGATGTCCCCCACCCTCATCCAGATCGACCGTGCCAACCCCTGGTCAGCCTGCAGCGCTGCCATCATCACTGACTTCCTGGACAGTGGCCATGGTGAGCCCTGCTGTGCCCCTCACCCCCTGCCCGTGTCCCTGTCCCCTGGGAACGGGGTCCAGCCCTGCCGCTGCTTACTGGGAAAAGTTGGTTGGCTGTAGAGCTCTTCCTCTCTTGGCTCTGTAAACAAATTCAGAAGGAAGTGGGAGGTTTCTGTAGTGTCCAGACCTCCTGGGTGTCCCCAGCAGTGACATCTGCACTCAGGCTGCTGGCAGAGCTCCAAGACATCACCAGGAGATGGAATCATCTGTGTCTGGGATACAGCCAAGGTTGAGGGCATCCCTGGGCTAGCTTTGGCCCAATCTCTCTCTCATCTCCCTGCAGCAGTGCCTTCCCTCCCCACCCTGGTCCCTACAGCCCCCAGGAGCTGACAGACCCTCTCCCACTCCTGCAGGGGACTGTCTGCTGGACCAGCCTGCCAAACCCATCCCTCTGCCCGAGGACCTGCCGGGCACCAGCTACAGCCTGAACCAGCAGTGCGAGCTGGCCTTCGGGGTGGGCTCCAAGCCCTGCCCCTACATGCAGTACTGTGCCAAGCTGTGGTGCACGGGCAAGGCCCGGGGGCAGATCGTGTGCCAGACCCGGCACTTCCCCTGGGCCGACGGCACCGCCTGCGGCGACGGGCGCTTCTGCCTCAAGGGAGCCTGTGTGGAGAGGCACAACGTCAGCAAATACAGGGTGAGTGACTGTGCTGGGAGACATAAAACGTCCCAAAAACAGGTCACTCAGTGAGTCCAGGGTGAGTGCCAATGCTGGGAATGCAAAAACAGGTCACTCAATGAGTGCAGGATGAGTGCCTCTGCTGGGAACCCCCAAAACACCCCACTCAGCGAGTACAGGATGGGTCCCTGTGCTGGGAACCCCCAAACACTCCACTCAGCAAGTACAGGGTGAGTGACTGTGCTGGGAATGCAAAAACACCTCACACAGCAAGTACAGGGTGAGTGCCAATGCTGGGAACCCAGAACAGGTCACTCAGCGAGTACAGGGTGAGTGCCTCTGCTGGGAGCCCCCAAATACCCCACTCAGCAAGTACAGGGTGGACATGGCACTTGGGGCTATAGTCTGGTTGAGGTGTTAGGGCATAGGTTGGACTCGATGATCTTAGAGGTCTCTTCCAACCTCATTACTCTGTGATTTTGTGATTCTGTTTGTGGGCAGTTGGAGGTTTTCCTTGTGTAGGGATGGCTCCAGGTGTGGGGATGATGGGTGTGCAGCAGCTGGAGGTTTTCTTTTTGTAGGAATGGCTCCAAGTGTGGGGATGGTGGGTGGCAGCAATTGGAGGTTTTCCTTGAGAAGGGATGGCTCCAAGTGTGGAGATGATGGGTGTGCAGCGGTTGGAGGTTTTCCTTGTGTAGGGATGGCTCCAGGTGTGGGGCTGATGGGTGTGCAGCCCCTCAGGCTGTCCCTCCCTGCAGGTGGACGGCGGCTGGGCCAGGTGGGCGCCGTACGGGCCGTGCTCCCGCAGCTGTGGTGGTGGGGTGCAGCTGGCCAGGCGCGAGTGCAGCGACCCCGTGCCGGCCAACGGGGGCTCCTACTGCGAGGGCATCCGCGTCAAGTACCGCTCCTGCAACCTGGAGCCCTGCGCTGCTGCAGGTAAGGGCTGGGGCTCAGCCTGCAACCACCCCAGAAAACCAAAGCTGGAGGTGCAGGCTGGTTCCCAACACCACCTCTCTGTTGTTTTCAGTGCCAGGGAAGAGCTTCCGTGAGGAGCAGTGTGAGGCTTTCAATGGCTACAGCCACAGCACGAACCGCCTGACTGCCTCCGTCTCCTGGGTTCCCAAATACTCCGGTGTCTCGCCCCGGGATAAGTGCAAGCTCATCTGCCGGGCCAACGGCACCGGCTACTTCTATGTGCTGGCACCCAAGGTTGGTGAGAGACCCCCAGGGTCAGTGCCTGGACTGTGGGATGACTCCAGTGCCCCTGGAGATGAATTGACTTTCCTTGTCTGGTGGGTGGATGGTGTTAGGTGAGGTTCCACCAGTGTGGTGTGAATCAGCTTGGGGCTGGAGCTGGTCCGTGGAGGGTTTTCCTCTGGAAGATGTCATTTTTACCTCTTGTAAAGGTGCCACTGGCGTATTCCTGTGGTCCTGGGATAGAGGATGATAGTTTGGGTACTGGGGAAGCAATGGGCAGGGCAGGGTGGACATCCAGACATGGGACTGAGTGGGATGGTGTTAGCAGTGTCCCCTGTGCAGCTTGTTCCCTGCAATGGAAAGGGCAGGAAATTCTGTGGATGGGAGAAAAGGGATGTAGTCCCATCTATCTCTTCTCAGAGACCCCAAAATCCTGCCTGCAAAGCAGAACATGAGCAAAGAGCGACATGGTGCCTGCTGGCATCTCCCCAGGACCTGTCAGATGGGGTGGGATGGGCACAGCTGGGAGGCCTTGGGAGATATCAGAAGGAAATGCAGCAGCTTGTTTTTCTCACCTGGTTTAGGTTGTGGATGGCACCCCTTGCTCCCCGGACTCCACCTCGATCTGTGTCCAGGGCAAATGCATCAAGGCAGGCTGTGATGGGAAATTGGGCTCCAAGAAGAAGTTTGACAAATGCAGCGTCTGCGGAGGAGACAACAAGAGCTGCAAGAAGGTCTCAGGCTTGTTCACCAAACCCATGTGAGTGTTCAGTTATCATGTGTGCTTCCCCAACTCCCAGCTCTCTGTTTTGGTGTGGGGGATGCAGGAAGGTTGTGGAGATGGTGATGGGATAAATCCATCCTGAGCCAAATCTGCTGGTGCTCATGCACATCACTGCACAGACACCTGGGCTGGCTCTGAAGGAGCAGCACAACACATTTGATGTCTGTTGACTTCTGCTGATGGAGTGCTGTTGAGTCAGAGGGGCTGAAGCATCTTCCTGCAACTGGGTGACATCAGCCTATGCAAAACTCAATGCAACGAGGAAATTCAAACTGATCCTCACAGGAAGAAGACAAAAGTAGGGGTGGGAGGATATCAGGGCTGAAGTAATTCCCCATGTCACAGATAGAAGCTGATTGACATTTCCCAAATGTTCTCTCTTCAGAGACATTTTGGGTAATTGAATCATTACTAATACATTTATCTTTACATGGTGGTTTCCCTCCCTGGGAAGCATTTTTCACAATAGAAGATTTCTATCTATATCATATTTGGAATAACATTGATTTGCATAGCGATTTCTTTTTTCTGCATCTTGGGCAAAGGTTTGGTGCTTTGTCACTTTTTGCTGGTTCTGGACAGTTTTTCCTTCATGTGTCCATATCTTTTTCACCTGAAGTGTGGTCTGTGCATTGTTTTCTGTGCCTGATGTCCTGCCCCAAAGTCTCCCCCCTGCCCCAGCCCACAGAGCAGGCTTTGCCCCTGAGCAAGGCAGTCCTGTCTGGATAGCTCAATCCCTCTTGGAGACAGTGTCCGAATACCCAGGCCGCTCTTAGCTGTGGCTGCCTTAAGCAAGCTAAGTGGATTTCAGCTCTTTAGTGATTATCAGCTCTCTTATGATTTCAGCTCTTTGCTTGCTAAGGCACCGGAGGGCTAGGGGGAGAAGCAGATGAGAGAGAGGAGAAGGAGAGGTCCTGGTGGTTCCACAGCGATGGGTTTATTGAGGGGTCTGTGAAGAGTTCCAGCGACGGCTCTTCTTCTCCTGAATGAGCTAAACCAGCCCCTTTTCATAGGGTACAGAGGGATCCAGACTTGTCCAATAGTACTGGTTAGGGGAAAGTGACCTATGGGGTTACAGAGATAAGCTGGGGTCCGAGCGGCAGAAGTCAGGAGCTTATTTTGCTGTCTCGTCATGACTCAGCAATTCCTGCTGTTAAGTCTCAGCCCTCCACAGGGTCTTAGACAATTCTGCTACACTGCCCGGCCTGCTCTTCCCTTTCAGGCACGGCTACAACTTCGTGGTGGTGATCCCCGCGGGCGCCTCCAACATCGACATCCGCCAGCGGGGCTACAAAGGCCTCGTCAGCGACGACAACTACCTGGCGCTGAAGAACGCGCAGGGCAAGTACCTGCTCAACGGCCACTTCATCGTCTCGGCCGTCGAGAGGGACCTCATGGTCAAGGGCAGCGTCCTGCGCTACAGCGGCACCGGCACCGCCGTCGAGAGCCTCCAGGCCTTCAAACCCATCCAGGAACCCCTAACTCTGGAGGTGCTCTCTGTTGGAAAGATGACCCCTCCCCGCGTGCGCTACTCCTTCTACCTCCCCAAGGAGAGCAAGGAGGACAAATCCTCCTACAAGAAGGAGGGCAAGACCCCGCCGGACCTCAACAACAGCGTGCTCAGCCTGTCCAACCGCCTGGACGGCGGGAGGCCGAGCTACAAGCGGCCCTCGTACAAGTGGGCGGTGGGTGGCTGGGAGGCGTGCTCTGTCACGTGTGGCGATGGCTTGCAGAAGCGCTCCGTGGCTTGCCGCGACTCCTACGGCCAGCCGGCCGCTGAGTGCGACGCCGCGCAGCGCCCCGCCGACGTCCGGCTCTGCGGGGAGCCCTGCCCGGCCTGGGAAGCTGGACCTTGGTCTTCCTGCTCCAAGAGCTGTGGTCGGGGTTTCAAGAGACGGGCGTTGAAGTGCGTGGTGCCCAGCGGGCGCCTGCTGCCCCGGGAGAGTTGCAATTTTCGGAGGAAGCCGCAGGAGCTGGATTTCTGCACCTTGAGGCCGTGCTGAGCAGGTCAAGGGGTGCCTGCGAGGAAGGGCATGTGCCAGAGGTTGGGAGTGGGGGAGATGTCCATAGCACATAGCAAAAGGGGGAAAAATAAGAAAAAAAATGGGAATAAAAAGGGACCTGGGTGTGGGGACAGCCCCGTGCACCTGGGAGAGAGGGCTTTTACCAACCAGGTCGCTTGGAGACAGAGCGGGAATGAACATCTACCTCGAAGCCACTGGACGACACGGAAACCACCGGTGGAGGCTGGGAGATGGGGGGACAGATGGAAGCGAGGAGGATCATCCCTGCCTGTGATGGATCTGCGGTTCAGGCAGGGAGATGCCCCTAAATTGCACAGATGAAGCCTCCCCCCACCTTCCCAGGACCAACCCTACCTCCCTTCTCCCTGGACTCCCCCAACACTCATGCTAAACAGGACCAAAAGGGTTTACCAATGCAACGACCACCGGTGCGATGAGGCACTGGGACTGATGCCTCCAGGGCTTGCTGGTGGGGAATTTGTTGTCCCAGCAGCATCCCTGGGCCAGGCTGGAAGGTGGTGGCTTTATTTTCATTCTCTCCTCTTGTTTATGACCTGACCAGTGTAAATTTTATGGTGCTTAACTCTGTATTTTTTTAACCTCCTTCCTCCCCTCCTGATGGATGTAAACCTTGCATAGCAGGGCTGGTGTTATTCCCAGGGGATCTCACCAGCCTGAGGTTTCCTATGGTGCTTTGGGACGGGGCTGTGTGAACATCCAGATGCTCCTTTACACCCTGGTCCACCTGAAGCTTTTCAGGGCTTAAAGGCATCACAGTGGACCTGAGGTTTGAGCTGTCATTCCAAAAAAGCAGCAAGCAGCTGTGCTGTAGTTCCACAGGGTCAGACACAGCCCCCCCAGCCACTGAGACTTTGCTTTGCTCTGGAAATGGTGCTCAATGGGACCAGTATGTCATGCCCAGACATCCCATAGCCTCCAGCCTTTAACCAGGCTGGGATATTTTTCCTCTGTGTAAAGCCTGCCTGAGATATCCTGCGCTCTATCAGAGCTGGGGTCACTTCCCTGGCATCCCTTTGGAGCTGAGGGAGAGGGAGATCAATTTGGGTCTTTGGCTTTCCTGAGGAAAAAGGGGCTCAGTGGGGTTCAGGCATGCAGAGAATGAGGGACTGTCACACCTCTTGCTGCTGCAAAGCATCTACAACCATTTTCCCCTTCCAGTGATTCTGGGCCTGTTCTGTGCCTCTGGGGTTATTCTGCACCTCTGATGGTTTTGTAGCATCGTGCCCATTGTGGTCAGAGGTTGTTTTACCTCTCCCAAACCCCATTCATCATTGAGGTCTCTTGCTCAGATCAAATCATCAAGGCACCGTTGATTTTTTTGCTTTGTCACTGATGCAGGTGCCTCTTAATCAACGAGCTGTGACTGTGAGCAAGCCAAAGCTTCTGGGTCAAGCTGTGCAGTCACTGGGATCAGCAGAAAGGTATTTTAGGGGTGAGACACAGATTTTGGGTAGGCAGAAGATGCCATCTCAGCAAATAAAGGCTTGGAGCCTGCCATGCTTGTTGGAGGTCCAACAAGGAAACTCCACTGCCCCTTGGGTGGCTCCAGAAGGTCTCCAGCTGTGGGCAAGGTGAGAATGACATGAAATGGGACAGGTGGCACGAGAGTTCCCTTCTTAGGCCTTTGCAGCTGCTCACAAACTCCTTGTGACAGTATTTGTGGGCTCAGCCTCCCTGGGGATCCTCCTAGAGGATCCATCTGATGCCTCTTTCAACACAATCATGTTTTAGGTCTCCACGCTGCTCCACAGAGCCAGGAGCAGATGTTGTGGTTGCTCTGCACAGCAGGGAACGGGAGTTAATGTTCTTAGGAAATCCCTTCCAGGTCTCCATTCCCATGAACATACCACCCATTTTCTGGGGGTTTTCCTGCATATCTGAGCCCACTGCGCTTCCCTCTGGGGACAGAGCTCCGAGGAGCTGCCCTTTGGTGTCCTGCCATGCCACAGCTGCTTTCTAAGCCACCAAGACATTGTCAGCCTGGTTGCTGAGGAGGGGAGGGATTGCCCGTGTGAGGTTCTTCTGCTGAGGGTGCAGCAGGAGGACGGAGATGCCGACGGTTCTGGCTGCTTTGTGTATACCATGTATACTGAACATCGATCTCTGCTGTTTGTGCGTCAGTAGCAAACCTGAAATAAATCTGTATTTAAAGTTATCCCCACGGGGACACACTCCTGCAAGGGTTGTTTTGTTGGTGGCTGTGGGGTGTTCTTTGTGTTATTGTGAGCCTGAACCCTTTAGAGTGTCAGCTCATCACCTAAAGAACAAAACTGGTCCTTTTCGGGCTTTCCTAAAAACAGAGACAAAATGAAGGGAACAAAAAGCAGTTATATTTATTGAATGGTCTGCAGGTACATTTCAGGCAGACAAAACTCACCCAAAAATGGACAATGAGTCACAGGTTTCACACTTTTATAAGTTTGATCCATTTGCATTTTGAGGGTGAATCTGCCAATTCTAGCTTCAGCTAATGAAGTCATTGACCCCAAGTTTGCTGCCCCCAACTCCCTTTTGTTTCCATCTCTGGGCCCTGAGGCAGTGAGGTGTCCTTGATTGCCAGCCTGGAGAGGAATTGTTGTGTCTGCCCCAAATGGGGAAGCAGCAGCTCCCACTGTGTGTGGAGTTTGGAGTTCTGCACTAAAGAACTGCAGGATTGCAAATAGATGGAAAATATAAAAACTTTAGTTATAGACTGAAGAACTGCAGGATTACAATTTCACAATTGTTCCTTTCCCTTCTGCTTCTTTCTCACACCTTCCCTGCCACCTTTATGAGGGAATTGTGTCATTGCTGAGGCTTTGTGGGCTTTGCTTTCCAAAGGGAAAGGGATGCTGAGCATCTAAGCCAACAGCCAAACCTTTAAGCATCATTTTCCATCTCATGAAGCCCTGAAACTTATGAAAAATAGAAAAGCTAAAATCCTAAGGCATCAAAGCCAACACCTTTATGAGCCCAACAGGTTTATTGTAATTTGGGCTTTATAAGCCCAAAGGTTTATTCTGATTTGGTTCTGCTACAGGATTGGTTACTGGTAAAAAGGAAACCCAACCTGAAGGAGCCCTGGTGAATCAGTTCCTGTGAGCCCCAGGGGAACTGGGGATGCTCACTGAAGGAGGCTGGTTTGCCTTAGGTTTGAATCAGGATTTCTTTTGTCAGGCTGACAGGAATATAGAGTTAAAATGATTGATGTAAACTGGAACAGCACTCTCACATCCTGAACAGCCCTGTCTGTGTGCTCCTCCTAAAACTCTCAGCACACCCTCCCTGAGTCAGAGCCCTCTCTCTGCCTGTTGTGCTGGGGCCAGTGCTGAGATAAAGCCTTTCCTGCTCCTGGGCCGTGTCAGCTCACGGATGCCTGATGTCACCCCCCAGCTCTCAGCAGGTTGCCTAGGATTTTATTTTCCCCCAGCAAATGCAATTTATTCCCCCAGCAAATGCAATTTATTCCCCCATTATGTTGTAATGATTTGGCAAATTTCATGTGTTTTATTGGGGAAAAGCTCAGTTTGCTTTCCATCATCACAGAATCCCAGAACAGTCAGTGTTGGAAGGGACCATGGAGATCATCTCCTTCCATCCCCTTCTGCCACAAACAGGGACATTCCACTGTCCCAGGGTGCTCCAACCCCGTCCAATCTGGCCTTGGGCACTTCCAGGGATCCAGGGGCAGCCACAGCTGCTCTGTGCCCACCCTCACAGGGAACAATTTCTGTGTAATGTTTAATCCTAAAGAAACAGGCACAGCTGAGAACCTTCCTCGTCAGCAGCTCCTACAGGGAGGAGCTCCCCTCACAATAAAGTTTTCACTTTCACCCCAAATATATCCCACACTGCAAAGGCAACAGCTGCAAATGGATTTATTGGGAGCAAGGAGGGAGATTCCCACCTGTCACAGCGAGAAATTTTGCCTCAAGTATCTGTTCAGGAGCAGAAAATTAAATTAAAACTATCGCCTTGCTCCTCCAGGTGACAGCTCCACACTTTTAACCAGATGCCCTTAAAAATCACCCTGAGAGACAAAAACCCCACACAATCCCCAAGTATTTACCTGATATATATATAAAAATATATATAAATAATAAATTTATATATTTACCGGGTGTATATATATATATATATATATATATATATACATACACCTGGTATATATATACACACCAGGTAAATATAAATTATATATCTATATATCTATATATATGTATATATAAAATGATACATCTAAATATATAATAGATAAATAATACTATATCCTTAATAATAACCAATAGAATTATTAATAATATATAATATATAATATATAATGCATATTTTAATAGATAACATTTAATTATTTATGAATTTTATTAATTAAATAAATAAATAAATAAATCGATAAACATATATATACATACACATACATTCATATATATATATATATATATATATATATATATATATATATATATATTTAGCTGGTGAGGAAGAAATAAATCCAAGATCAAGGCCAGAATCACCCTGTGGAAGGGAAGGGGGATGTTTAGGCAGGGAAAGCTGGTGCTGGCTTAGTGGGTGACACAGGTTTTGTCCTGCACCTTTATCAAGTCTCAGGGCACAGGAACAGGCTCCTGGTGCAGGAGGAATGATGTGGAGCATCAGATTTTCTGTCTGAAAAGAAGGGCTGGCTTTTCCCACTCTCATGAGATGCTGCATTCGATGCTTTTCTGGATTCCTCATTTTCCAGCACTAAAAGGTTTTTTATTGTTTCTTCCCTTCACTGCGAATTTGTCATGTTTGGACTCTCCAGTACCCAATAAAAGACTGACCTGGCTGCTTTTCCCTTCAGGGGACACTGCTGTGCCTTCACCTGCAGGGAAGGCAAGGTCAGGATGGTCTGATGGAGCAAAGGCATGAGACCCATCCCCTCAGGCCAAGGAATCCTGTCCAGGAATCCCCAATTTTGGTCCAAATCCCTCCCTGGCTGAAGATGGTTTGGGCAGAGCACCCCAAACACCTTTAGGGAGCTAAAACTCACTCCTGCCTCTGGGACTGCCTGCAAATCTGCTGGTTTACATTTATCCTATGCTGAAACCCAAAAAGGTTAAAAAATTTTAGTAAAAAAGGGATTACCTGGAGTTTAAGGGAGAGAAACTATGGAGGGGGAGGGAAATGCTCCTGCCTCATCTGCTGTTTTGTCCAGGGCTTCGACGTGGCTGTGGATCAGCTCCCAGGGGCTGGGATGCTGCCTTGCTATTTTTATATCCCTACATACACACACACACATAAATATATATTACTGCCATCACTATTAATAATAATTATAATTACTGGGCTTTGCCAGGAGACAAAAGCAAAACCAGACGTGCGTTGAGCGAACGGAGCTAATTGATAACACATGTCCTGCAGAAAGCCTCTCCTGGGAGAACAGAGAAACTGGGAAGGGCTCTGCTGTGCCTGGGAAAAGGGGAATGTTCACTTGAGCCTGGGGATGTGAAGCAGAATGCTGAGTGGGGCCAGGATGTGAGACCCCAGCCCCTCTCCCCATTCCCTCATCAGCCCCTCGGTGATAGCACAGCCATGGCTGGTTCCTCCTGACCTGGCACAAATGCTGCTCCTCAGGCAGGAAAGGCTTTTCCCCGCTGTGGAAGCTCTGAGAATGGTCTGGATGCTGGTCAGGCAGGCAGAGGAAGGCTGGAGAGCTGCTGTGATTGGGATGGAGACGAGCCCCAGCTCGGTGTGGGACCAGCTGCAAGCGATGCCAAGGCCCCGCAGTGCCGAACCCCCGGCCCTTGCAGCAGACTAAACTTCCCCTGCTGTCCTCCCAGCCAGCAAACTGACACATTCCCACAAGCATTTCTGCTGGTTTGGGTTTATTTCTTTTCTTTTTTCTTTTCTTTTTTTTTTTTTAATACTTTTTTTCTAATTATCCAACACGGTCGGTGCCAAGTTTGTCTGTCCAACACTAATCTGGCAGCCAGACCCCGTGGATTTATGGCAAGCAAACCCCCACCCCTCATTGACCAGAGAGGATTTTATCTTTTTGGAGGTCTCCATCACATACTTTCACTGCTGTAAATGCAGAATTCTCAGAGAAGTGATGGCAGGAGGAGCGAGACGGCGTCAGCATCTCCGAGGGAATGAGCTGAGTAAATCAGGCAGCTGTTAAAGATTATAATCCCTAACTAGGTAAAAAACCCTGGAAATTGCAGCCATGGGGTGAGTGGTGAGAGCTTTCCAGCCAACTCCTGGGGAAGGTGCTGCCTTTGGATTTAGCCTAATTAATATCAAGCTCAGCCAAGTAAGCCTGGGAGGTGGATGGGCTCCCAAATGGTTTTTTAATGTGCTATGATTATTTTTTAAAGGTTTCTTTATTTTCCCCCCAGTTGTAAATGAATTTAGTGCTGGTGAAAGGTGTTGGATTGACAGCCCTGGAAATATAAGTCCTCAAGGAACAATGTTTTGGAGTTGTGAAGGGAACAACACTGTGTATAACTGAGATGTAAAGGTAATTATTTGCAGGAACAGCTGCTTTTTGCTCTAAATTATAAAATAGAGACCCCAGGGATTTGTCAGAGCATCTGAGACATTTTCAGGTGACTGAAGCATTGGGCACAGTCAGAGCTGGCTAAACACACTGTCCCCAAGCTGCTGAGGCACTCAGGGCCACGTTTCAGTATTTAATTGCTATTTTCACTTTAAAAACTGCACATTTTGGCAGCCCAGTTGAGCAGGGACCTCAGCACCTCCCTGCTCAACAAAGCCTCCTAGCAAAGCTGGAAGCTTCCACTGAGGCTGAATCAAAGCCTTTGGGGTGTTCAGAGAGGAGAAAATAACCCAAAATATATCCCTGCCCACCACACAAATCGTGTGCTGTGTGCCTTTTCTGCAGCTCTGTCACTGAGAATGTTTCCAAAGGGCAGCACCCAGGCTCTGGAGAGTATAAACACACCTCCAAATGGTGCTCACTGCAGGGAATCAGCCTGACAGAGCCAATTAAGGATCTCTGTGCTCTCCATGGGCTGCCCCAGCTGTGGAAAGCCAGGCAGGAGAAGCAGGGAAGGCCCAGGGATGGAGGGACAGGAGCAGCAGGATGGTGAGGAGGAGGCTGGGTCTATCAAAGCATGGCCTATCTGGGCATCTCAAAGGAATCTCAGGGAATTTGGGCTTAAAAATCCAATATCTCAGTGGTGGATGCTTTGTGAAGTTTGGGAGATGAAAGAAAGGCCTCTTCTCCATCCATCTTCAGACACTGCCGGGATTCAGGAGGTGAGGTCTGGGGTTTGGGGTCCTGCAGGGTCACCATGGCAAGGAATGGCCTTGATCACAGCTGTCCCAAGCTGCCCATTAACCCCAGCCCTGCCTGTGGAGGTGAGGATATATTAGCTGGAAACACAAACACGGGGGGAAAGGGACACTGAGAGACAGGGAGAACCTGGGCTGAGCTGCTTTCTCCCAAAGGAAGAGCAGAGAGAAAAGGAAACGAGGAGAAAGAATAAAAAACACAAGAAACCTCAAGAGGGAGATGCTAATGCAGAGCAGATGTTATCCCACCTGAATCCTGGTGGGTTTGGCTGCTCCACACCCCCGGAGCAGCACAGGGCAGCCAGAGCCCCTCTTGGTGGTGCCTGCTGAGCTGCTCCATCCTGGAGGGGCTGACAGGAGATGGGAGAGGAAAGGAAAATCCCTGTTCTGCTGCTCACAGTGAGCTTTTCTGGGTGTATCAAGCTGTTTGAAGTGTGTAGTTTTTTGAAAAAGGAATAAATTTTAAAAATTATTTTTAATTTAATCTAAAATTTTATTTTTAATTTAATTACAATTTTTATTTTTAATTAAATTAATTTAATTTTTAATTTAAATTTTTTTCTGCTTTTGAGGAAGAGAAGGGAAGTAAAAAGTGATGACACATCTGATGGCACATCTCCTTTCAGTCCTTAGACCATGTCCTCAAGGGCAAGAACCAGGCATCTTGAAGAAAATGGGAAGCACAGAATTTTAAAGCAATTAAGCTGCTCTTTATTGCAGAAATTCTGTCTCCAGCATAAGCAAGTCTCCACAATTTCCTTTCCTTTCCTTTCCTTTCCTTTCCTTTCCTTTCCTTTCCTTTCCTTTCCTTTCCTTTCCTTTCCCTTTCCCTTTCCCTTTCCCTTTCTCTTTTTTCCTCCCCTTTCCATTTTTAGTGCATCCAAATCATTGCTGGAAGTGTTGGTTTTCCAATCCTGGCTGATGTTTCAGGTCCTATTTGGGTCTGAAAAACCCCAATTTCCCAAATTATTGTGTCACACGAGGTGGAAGCATCAATGGTTTGTTTCCTCCTAGTAAAGCGAAATCAAGGCCCTACAAAGTGAAGGTACAAAGTGAGGAAAATCCAAATATTCCCCTGGTCCCTGGGGTGGTGCTGAGCAGAGCTGGGCACTCAGCCTGGCACGTGCCACCACCTCCACAGCCAGGGCTGCCAATCCCTCCCCACATCCAGCTGGGACTCACTCCCAGCAATGCCTTTGGGGGTGTAAATATTTATTTTTTTTGGGATGAGGAAGTGTGTGTTTATATGGGAAAGGAATATCCCTGCCCTTGGCTCTGCCCAGGCTGCAGGGCTTTGTTCTGCTCCCTGCCAAGGATTCCTCTTGCCTTTTGTTTTTTCCATTGTTTCAGCTTGGTGGGAAGCCAAGAGCACCAGGGAACCTGTTTCTGATTCCTGCTCTGTCTCCATCCTGCTGCTGCAGGATCTCAGCCCCTCTCCATGGTGCAGAGACGTGGCTCTGGGAAGGGTTAACTCTTCCAGCCACGTTTTTCCATTTAATATTGCCTCTGAGGAAACAAACAGAGGCAAATCCCACCCTCTCCCCAGAGAATCTTGGCTTGTTCCAGAGAACATGCAAATAATAATTATTTGTCCTATATTTTATTTTTCGCTGCCTTGTTTCAGCAGCCTGGGGGACTGAGTAAACGGAACAACAAAATGACAAGGAAGGCAATAAACCCAAATAAATAACAAATTGATCAAACTGCAGCGGGAAGGAGATTAAAAAAAATCCTGACAACATTCCCCTTGTGGTGTGGAGAGGCTGAAAATGTGGGACAGACGTGGAGCTCCCCTGATGGATGCCAGCAGTGTGCTGGGAGAGATATGAGCCCAGATGTCTGGGAAAAGGCCTTAAATCCTCCCTTTTTGAGCCCAAACATTTGGGGATAAATCCTTCCTGGAGCAGCAGTGAGATTTGCTTGTATTAAGGTGAAACCCGCTTGGGATGGGATGTTCTGCATCCTGTGTGCTGCTGTTTCCATCCCTTTTACTCTCCTTTTAGTGCTCCTCATGGTATTTTTTGTCCCCCAAATTGGTTCACATATATATCTATATACCTATATCTATGTATATATTTATATCTATATCTATATATCTATATATCTATATTGATCTATATTTCTATCTATCTATCTATCTATCTATCTTTGTCTCTATATCTATATCTAAATCTATATCTTATCTCTATATCTCTATATATCTATATCCATATATCTATATTGATCTATATTGATCTATATTGATCTATATTGATCTATCTCTATCTCTATCTCTATCTCTATCTCTATCTCTATCTCTATCTCTATTATCTATCTATATTTATATCTAATCTATATCTATCTCTATATCTATATCATCTATATTTACATCTAATTTATCTGTATATATAGATATACACCTCTTCTCCCCTGGCTGCAGGCTGTTGTGCCAAACAACCTCTGAAGCCACATTTAAACCTGAGCTCCTGCTCAAATCCAGGCTGCAGAGGCTCAATCCCTGCTCAAGACATGGCTGGACAGATTCCAAACCCATTGCAGTTGTGCTAGGGCTCAAGTTTGGATGATGAGCAAAAGACATATAAGGAGTTTTTCACTAGAAAAATTTGTATTTACAAGAAATCACATTGCTTTGCTGGATCAGAGGCCATCCAGCTGCAGGGGATGAACAAAACTCCTCTCTTGACCCATCACCTTCAGCTTCTGCAGGTGCCTCTTAAAAAAAAGAGATCTTGCAGCACAAAAAAACCCCAAAAAACCAACCAAACAAAAAAACCTCAACCCAAATTCCCCTGTTATTTTTCCCAAATGGGGAAAAAATACCAAGTTAGTGGGTGCAGCCCTGTGATGTTGAGAGAAATTCCTGATTCCCAGCCAGGCTGCAGGTCCTGGGTGTGCCTGTGATGTGCAGGCAGGAAATGCAACATTATAGATTCATCATCATCATCATCATCATCATCATCATCATCATCATCATCATCATTGACATCATGATATCTAATAATGCAACACAGAATGATCACAGAGGTAAAGAATTTTCTGAGTTGGAAATGATGACCCACAAGGATCCTTGAGTTCAATTCCTGTTGGCTATAATAATAATAATAACAATAATAATAATAAATTATATATAATATATGCAATATACAATGCATAGCATATACAATACCTAATAATATAGAACCATACAATCCAAATGGAGCCAATATCTTGCTCTGGGTGCAGCCCGTATTTCCAAGGCATTTTCACATCTTGCAGAGAGCAATCCTGTATTTTTCTTTCCTGGAACAGCAGATTTGTGCCTTTCCCCCAATCTCTCATCTCCGAAATCCTTGGAGCCAATAATGAAAACCTTCCCTCTGCATTGGGCCCACTGCTTTTCCAGATTAAGAAAGGCTCCTCGAGGAAGCTGACAACCATAACAAAGCCATCTGCTAAGATAACATTATTCCAGGATGGTGCCTGCTCTCCTCCTCGTGCCTCAGCCCAGCCCCTGTGGATAATAAACACCCACAACCAGCAAAGCCTGCCCAGAGCCAGCCCCACCAAGGTGATCTCCACCCCAGCACAGCCCCTTGGGGATCTGAGCTGAGTCAGAGCCAGAAGAGGCACATGGGAGTGGGTTTGGGGATGTTCTTGATGCCTTAGGATTTCAGCTTTTCTATTTTTCATAAGTTTCAGGGCTGCATGAGATGGAAAATGATGCTTGAGGGCTTGGCTGTTGGGTTAGGAAAGGTGTTCAGCATCCCTTTCCCTCTGGAAAGCAAAGCCCACAAAGCCTCAGCAATGACACAATTCCCCTATAAAGGTGGCAGTGAGGGTGTGAGGAAGAAGCAGAAGGGAAAGGAACAATTAAGAAAACCTTCTAGACTTGCAAAAATTGTGGTGCTCTTGCTCAGAGATTAGGAGAGCTCAAAAAACCCTTAAGGAACAATTATGAAATTGTAATCCTGCCGTTCTTCAGTCTATAACTAAAGCTTTTTTATTTTCAATCTATTTGTAACCCTGCAGTTCTTAACTGTATAACTCTAAACTCCATGTACAGTGGGAGCTGCTGCTTCCCCATTCGGGGCAGACACAACAATTCCTTTCCAGGCCTGGCAATCAAGGACACCTCACTGCCTCAGGGCCCAGAGATGGAAACAAAAGGGAGTTGGGGGCAGCAAACTTGGGGTCAGTGACTTCATTAGCTGAAGCTGGAATTGGCAGATTGACCCCCAAAATGCAAATGGACCAAACTTATAAAAGTGTGAAACCCATGGTCCATTGTTCATTTTTGGGTGGGTTTGTCTGCCTGAAATGTACTGAAGGCCCTTCAATAAACAGAATTGCTTTTTATTCTCTTGATTTTGTCTCAGCCCAAGCAGACATCACTCTGAGCTGGTGCCTCCTGCACCCCAGCCATGGGGAAGGAGCAGCCCCAGAGGCCCCAGCACCTCTCCCTTTACCCCCTGGCCCATCCCTGCCTCTGACCACTCACATCTGCAGGGATAACCTGGTGTGCAGCAGTGTTTGTACAGCCTCAGCACTCTGTGCTCCCTTGTTTACTCACACTGGGCTTGTTTAAAGCCCACTTGACAGGAAAATGGATATGTGTGGTTTTTTTGCGACTCAGGACAAGCTGACATTCCCCCCATCCTGAGCCTAACACTGGGTTGGTGCAGGAACAGCAAACCCAATCCACAGTTTGGGTTGGGATCCATGGCTCAGGAAACAGGGAGAGGTGAGAGGAAAAGGAGCAGTGTAGCAGGATGGGTGGGCTTTATTGTGAAGGAGGGAAAGGAATATCACCCCCAGTCAATGTCACCCCCTTTTACACCATTTGGGGATGAGACCTCTCCCGTTTCAGGGCTGCATGAGATGGAAAATGATGCTTGAGGGCTTGGCTGTTTGGTTAGAAAAGAGGCTCAGCATCCCTTTCCCTCTGGAAAGCAAAGCCCACAAAGCCTCAGCAATGACACAATTCCCCCATAAAGGTGGCAGTGAGGGTGTGAGAAAGAAGCAGAAGGGAGAGGAACAATTATGAAAACCTTCTAGACTTGCAAAAATTGGGGTGCTCCTGCTCAGAGTTTAGGAGAGCTCAAAACCCCCTTATTTTCCTAAATTGTGCAAATCCCATTTTAACAAATCCTGATGGAGATGGAAAGCAGGTCTGACTGCACCTGATGGCAGCAGGATGGTTTTTCCCAGCAGGAGGCTTTTTTGGGCAGTGGGTTGTGGGAACTTGCATGGATTGACCTTGGACTTTGATGGGAGCAGGGGAGGGGACGTTCCCCAGGGAGGAGGGAAGCAGGAGCATCAAAGCAGGGAGAAATTCCTCCTTGTTCGCTGATTTCTTCAGAAATCTAAATATCACAAATAGCCCGAGGAGGCTGCTCAGCAGACGGGATTCGGGCCCTTTGGGGAAGCTTTGTGTTCCTGCCACTAAGAATCCATCATGGGAATCTGATCTTGGGAGGCTGCAAAGCTGCAGGCCCAGGAGGCTTGGGCAGCTTGGGAAACTTCAGAGTTGTGCCTTGCCCTGAACCCTGGATGGGAGCCCAGCTCTGATCCTGCTCTGTTCGAGCCATGCCACTAAACCCTTCCCAGCCTTGTCCCTAAACCTTGCCGTGGTGGGTCCAGCTCCCCAGACCCCAAACAGCCAATTTTGTCCCAAACCCACATCCTCACCCCTTTCCTCCTTCTTGCACCCATCAGAGTCACCTCTGCTGCCATCAAAAGCTTTCCCACTGTCCTTTCCTGGCAGTGCTGCCTTGCTCCAGCCTTTTCTGGATGTCCCTTCCCTGGGGACATGTTGCACTCATAAGTGCAATCCCAGCCCTCCTGCTCATTGCACAACCCGGGTTCAATGCCAAGACCTGGACACAATTTCTCCCTGCATTGCTCTGAGTGATCCTTGCAGGGAATTTATTTATCCCCTTTGTGGTCCCTTGTGCAATTCGTATGAAGTCAGGGGTGCTGGCCTCCAGCAGAACACTCAGAAATTATAAGGCTGCTCAGATTTCCCCAAATTTCAACATTTTGACATAAGGGAGTGGAAAAGAAGGGTGAATATTCCATTGAATTTGGGAAATGTATTGGAATTTATCTCACAGGTATTCTGTGATCAAATCACACAGCCCAGGATCAAGAGACAGCAAAGCATCTTTGCAAACAGCATCTCCTGCATGGTGTCCAGCAAAGTTTTGGGGGAATTTAGGCCAGGGATGAGAATTTTCCAAGCTCTCTGACTTTTTGGGGACCACTGCAACCCCCTAAGATTTGTCTGCCTCATCCTTTTTGTTTTCCTTTGAAAAATTCCCAGTTTAGCACCTGCTTTGCAGAGTTTTGCCTCCTCCCATCTCCCCAAAAAGGACAGCAGGAACTGGGTTGAGCATTTGGTGGGTCCTCAGGGGATCCAGGCAGAAGTGCTGAACCTCTGGAGGTGTGGAACCCCTGGAAGTGCAGGGACCCCCTCAAAAAGGGGGTTTTGTGTTTTAACAAGGGGAACGTGGGTGCCCCTACAGTGGAGCCTCCCCAGAACTCTGCTTTTCTCTCTTGAGTGCTTAATGGCTTGTGTTTATGAGAGCTAAAAATATTTACTTGGGGAAGAAGGGGCAGGGAGAGGGGACATTGCTTGAAGATTTTATTGGGCATGTTTGGGAAAGAGGCTTCTATAAAAATAATGTGGTATTAAAGAACAAAAAAACAAGCACAACCAAACAAGAGCCAAGGACAAGGCCCCTGCATGACCCCAAGGATGATGCTGGGGGATGGAGACCCGAGCAGGAGCCCAGTCCTTTGCAAACTTTGCCTAAATTCCATGGCCAGGAGGGTTTATGTTTAACATGAGGTTTCCTCAGCATTTTACCTGGCCCCAAATCCTCAAATTCTGCTACCAACAGCCCCAGGAGCAGGGAGATTTGGGGGTGATGCTGAAAAAGGGCTCAGACAAAACCCAACTGGGGCTGCTGGTGAGGAGCAGGAGGAATTTTGGCAGCCTGGATGCTGTCTGTCAGGGCTTCTGCTCCTGCCTGGCATGTTAGAAATATGAAGTGCTAATTCCCTTCTCCCCAGGGCCTGAGCTGGGGTTATCAGCTGGGGCAGGGCAGCCCTGGAAAGGCCAGGCCAGGGGGGACAGGCAGCACCCAGGCCCCAGCACAGCCAGTTCAGCTCTTGGGGGTTATTTTTAAAGGGCATTTTGTTTCCAGTGAGGAGCTGGTGACGCTCACCACGCTGAGAAAGGGAGGGCTGTGCCCCAGCACCATAAACCCCTTTTTGTGTGCTGCTGGGCCTGCGTGTGTCGGGGCGCTGGGGGCACAATGAGCATTGTGTGAGCCATTCCCAAGGGTGGCTCAGGGCCCTGGGGCACTGCAGAAGGTCACACAGCCCTCTCCACTGCCTGGAGTCAATGGGGCATTGTCTGCAGGAGCTCTGGGTGGCACGGAGCAGTGGTGGCGCAGGGGTCAAGGGCAGAAAGTCGACAGCAAAGTCTTTCACTTGTGCTTTGTCTTGGTTTGAAAAGCCAGGTGGCTGCTAAGGAAGGCAGGAGCATCCCTTGGAATGGAAAATGTAAAACCTCTTCCTCCAAATTGTTATAATTCTGAAATTAAGGGGCTCTCAGGCAAAGATATGGAAACAGGAATAACAGTTCTTTATTAGGAAAATAAAAAATAAAAATGCAATAGTACAAAAAAACCCCACTGAATCAGACCATGCCCTGCCCCCTGTGTGTCAGGGCGGTGTCCCAGCCCCATCCCCGGGGGGCTCAGCCCTCCTGCAGTGCCAGCTGTGGCTCTGCTGCAGCAGGGATCCTGCACAAGGGGGGAGTTTTCCTCTGCAGCTCCAGGGCTGCTGCAGATGGGCCTGGGCTCCCTCTGGCCATGCAGGGCAGCAGAAAGCTGCTCCTCTGGCAATGCAGGGGGCAAAGGCTGCTGGGCTGTCCCAAAGCTCAGATTGGATCCAGGTAGGAATGCTTGGCTCCTCCCCTGGGCGGAGCATCTCCCCACGGGATGGTGGGATTGGATCAGCCATGCAGGGACACTCAGTGGCCATGGACAGGAGATAATTAATAATTAATGGCCCATGAACAGCAGAGATCCTGGAAGGAGGATTGACTGTGGATGAGATAAAGAAAAAACTGCCCAATGAACAGCAGAGAACTGCCCCAGCTCTGACAGATGGGGATTGAACACACAGCCTCATTTCCAACCTGAAACACTTTTTTAATGCTCAGTCTTGCTCCCATTCCAGCACACCTCGTAGGTTTGAGCACCAATATTCCATGTTAAAGGCTGACAAGACCAAACAAGGAGCTCAGGGTACAGGAAGAACCTTCCAGAGCAGGAATGGACCTCTCTGGGCTGGCCAATGGCAGCAGGGCCATAGGGAGCTCCCAGTGCTGCTCCATCAGGGAAGGAAAAGCAGGATGAGACACACAGCATGGTGCTCAAGGGCTCTGGGAGCACTGCCAAGCTCTGCACCAGGGCTCATGGATGGTCTGCACGAAGGCAAAATACTGGGAACAGCCCTGCATTGGAGTTCTGAGCCCAAATATGGTCTGATCCAAATTTTCTGACTTTGCCTTTGTTTCAGTTGTGAGCTGAACCCAAATTAGGCCTGAGGCCATCAGCATTTGCTCACCAGCAATGCCTGGGGTTGGTGGTTCATGTCTGCGCACCAAGGAGAGCAGTGAGGGCAGGGTCCTGCTCAGGCTATGGCAGTTCTAGGGGTGACAGCCCCCCTGGTTATTTAGGAGCCTTGTGCCAGCAGGTTTGGGGATCATCAGTTACAGCAGCTGCATTTGTTGAATTTTTGGTGTTTGGATCATGGTGAAGTCAACAGAAACCTCCTGAGAGTTCCAATGGGAACGGGGATGGGGCTGGAAGGAATCTGCAATCCAAACACCCACAGACCCCGTGGACACCTGGGGTCCACACAATCTGCAATCCAAACACCCCCACATCCCATGGCCCTGACTCCTTCCATGGCCCTGAGCTGCCTCTGAGGTCACACATTCTGTGAAGAGCAACCCCCAGACATCCTCTGATGCTGCAGAAAGGAGTGCGTTTGTTCAGCAATTCCTACCTGGAATCAATGGCACCAGCAGAGCATCTCCTGCTGCGGCACAGCTGCTGGCACGTCCCACCAAGGAGAAGAATGACTTGGTGCTCTGTGTGGCCTCCAAAAGGAGAAATCCTGGCTTGCTGAGGGTGATGAGACCCCCTTGGCCCCTCACAGTGAGCTCACTTGGTTTCTGATGAGGGGCTCCTCAGTAGATAATGCTGATGAGAAGAAGAGACCATCACTATCTTTGTTACCAAATTCCTACTTCATCCACCGGGTGCAATTTTCCCCACTTGAATTCCTCATGGCTACTCAGACCAAATCTGATTTCTATCCCCAGCACATGATGGCTGGAAAGAGAAAACAAGAGTTGGGAGGATGGAGAGAAGGTTTCTGATGCTGGAAATCTGTTTATCTCCCTGCTCCCAGGGGTTACCTGCAGCATGTAAGACATTTTCTATGAAAAATCACAGGTTTCTCCAGGACTCCCAGGAAAAACCTGCTCTCCTGCCTATCTCCGATTGCACCGATGCTCTGCACACAAAATCACCCTCTGTGCCCAACACAAATGATATTTTTTGTGCATCTTGGCCCCACCAAGCAGCCCTGAAGCCTGGCCATAAACAATGAGTCAGCTAATCCAAACCACACGGCAGGGAAACGCTGGGGTCAACCCAGGGCACGGTGCTGATCCTGGAAAGCAGAGCTGTGGCTTGAGCAAAGCCAAGGATGGGACAGGGATGGAGAAACAGCCTCCCCTGGGCAGGGCAGCAGAGCCAGGGAGCACCAAGTGCCATCCAGTGCCACCCGGTGTCACCCAGTGCCTCCAGTGCCATTCTGTGTCACCCAGTGTCACCCAGTGCCCCCAGTGCCACCCAGTGCCATCCAGTGCCCCCATTACCCCCAATGCCACCCAGTGTCACCAGTGTCACCCAATGTCACCCAGTGCCCCCAGTGCCATTCTGTGTCACCCAATGTCAACCAGTGCCCCCATTGCCACCCAGTGCCACCCAGTGCCCCCAGTGCCACCCAGTGCCACCAAGGAGCAGGGCTGGCTCTGGTGGCCCCACCTGGGACACAGTTCCCTGCAAGGTGTTGTTCCCCATCTCCCTTTTGCTTTGCCTTTCAGCTGCTTCCCCCTTCCCAGTCTCTGAACCACATTCTCTGTTTCCCTGCTGCCCCATCCCTCTCCCTTTGGGGGTTTTTCCACCCCAGTTCCCTGCACTTTCCCCCTATTTGGTTTGCCCCCTCCCCACATTTCTCTCCTTGGAAAGCCTGCCTGGATCACGCTCACATGAAGCTAAACCCGACCTCCCAGCTGCCAGCCCTGCCTTTGGCCTGTTGCTCCAGTTTCATATTTGACTCTAATTCCACAATTTATACAGCAGGGAGCTCTGGGCCAAGCTGACTGCCTCGGGAACCTGCCAGAAACCTCAGCTTTTCCTAAGCCTTATAAACATTTCCTGCCTCCATCCCTGCACCTGCTGCCCATGCAGTGCCTCCAGCCAGGGTGCTGGGCCATGCAGGGGATGGGGTGCCCACAGGGTGCCCCAAGCTGCCTGAGCTCCCTGGCACTGCCTGCTCCTTGTGCTGATGGGAAATGAGCTCATGGCACTGTTCCCCTGGGGTAACACTGCTTTTCCTGGCAGGTGGTGAAGGATTCATGGGGGTAGCACGGTCAGGACGGACGGAGATGAGAGATCTCTGCAGCCAGGGCTGGAATTTGGGCTTTATTGCAAAAGGCCTGGGTGCAGGGCCCGGCTGGGAGCTGCCAGCCACAGCTCAGAGCAGGCCCGAGAGAAGACAGGGGGAGAGAGGGTGAGAGGGTGAGAGAGTAAAAGGGAAAGAGAGTAAAAGGGGTAAGAGCGTAAAAGGCAAGAGCTAAGAGACAAGAGGTAAGAGCTAAGACAGCGAAGTTCCCATTACAATACAATAAATCTTCTTCTGTGTTGAATATTCTAATTCTCACTAACCAATCTAGTACAAGATACAAATCCTACAGCATTTACATACAGCCTATAAGAATCATTACATTACCATCCTGTGTTACATTTTAAACCCTAAAAACTCCTCTTTGGGCCCTTCTGCCAAGCTGTAGGGTCTGCTCTGACCCTTGGGCCTGTCTGCAAGCAGAGGGTGTTGTTCCATCAAAAGGGGATTACCTTCAGCTGGCCACACCATTGTTTTCCAGTTGTTCAGTAACTAAGGTATCTCAAAGCTTGCTTTCATTGCAATCTCGCTTATAGTTTCCATATTCTCAAAATCTTTTGTCAGACAATCATATTAATAAGGCTTTCCTGTTTCATCTTCCCCAACAGATGGGACACCAGCCATGTTCAAAATGTGCATTTCTGCTCCAAGCTGTTTGCAGCTCTTTTATCCTGTGGGGCTCTGCAGGCTGGAGCATCCTTTGGAGGGATGGGTGCCCACCCTGCCACTACCTGATCCCTGTGTCCAGAACTATCCTAGGGGAAGTTTGGGATATTTGGGAGGAGGATTTGTTAGTGACCTTCTCTCCCTGCAATATCTGAGGCTGGAACAGAGAAGAACAAAACAGGCACCTCCTGTGTGACCTTGGGCATTCCAGGATGAGGTTATGAGAGCAAGGATGCAGGTGTCCTAGACAATGGGATATCCAGGAATCCCAGAATCCCAGGATGGTTTGGGTGGGAAGGGATCTTATCATTCATCTCATTTCAGCCCCCCACACCTTCCACTAGACTTGTTGCTCCAAGCACATCTCAGCTGGCCTTGAAAAGGAAAGGAGCAGCTTGTAAGCCATGAGAAGAGAAGAAAGGAAAACCTTCCCCTCCTGCCTCAAGGCCACTTGTTCATTTGAACCATTGTGCTTCATCCTTGTCCATTTGCTCATGAGAAAAACCAAAGCCTCCTCTGCAGCAGCTGAAAGTGGCACATCCAGGGGAGATAAAACCAGTGACACCATTGGGAGTTTTATCTCCCCAGGCCACTGAGGGATTCTTTTGCAACTGAACTGCAATGTCCTTTCTTCATGTTATTTTTCCTCCTCCAAATGTTTTCTGACCAAACAAAACCTTGGGGATACAAACAAGAAGCGGGGTCAATAAAAAGGTGCTTTTCTGGTTAATGCCACAATGTGTTTGAAATAAAGTCAGCACGAAGCAATAAACTGTGCCTCAGCTTGCTGTAGCTCTTTTGGTGCAACAAATGCTTTTTAATCCTCCTTTTGCTGGGAATGGACCAGCTCATCTCAGCCAGGATGCTGCAAATTACTGAGCACCATCTGCTGGTACCTGATTTATGAACTCTGTTTATTTGCATGCAACACACAATGTCCTTTTCCTAATGGAGCCAGTTCTGCTTTGCTGAGCAGCCAAACAAGCCCTCTCCATCTGGTCTTGCTGCTCATTCGTGGTCTGAGGAGGATTTCTGTGGGTGTTGCACAAGGACCATTGTGGGAATCCATAAAACCAGAGGGTTTTGGGAAAACTGCAAAGGCAGGCCTCAGAGACAGCAGAACTGGGATTGGAGATAAGCAGCAGCCATGAGATAGGTCAGCAGAAAAATTATTTAAAAAGTAGAAAAGTAAGGACAAATAGAAGAATGGTCTGTGTATTAACTTTGGTCTAGAATAACTCCCTAAGCTGCAGAAAAGTTTATCTAGCAAGATATCAGGAAGTTTTAAGCTTAATAATGGAGCTCTGTGCATTGTGTTTTAAGGCTTACAAGCAGGTATTGTATTTGAAATAATCAAGCATTGTTTAACCAAAGGTACCTGTGCTTATGGTGGTTGGATAGAACTACTGTCAATGTGCTTTTGCTGTGTGTGATTGGTCAAAAGACTTATAAAGTGAGTAGTGACATTAAGTTCTTGGTCTGCTGCCAGAGATGTGAGCTGGTGGCATCTTCCCATTGTCATAGCCATGGAATGAGACTGATGCTGAAAAATACAACAGCTTAAGGCACATTCATAGCAATCCCATCCCATTTGTGATTTGTACAGAGACCCCAGCCAGTGATAGACCATATCTAAAATAAATGTTAAAATTGAGAGTAAAAAAGGATGGGCAGCACACAGAGGGTAAAAAGTTGCTCTGCAGAAGATTAAGGCAAAATCTGCCACTGAGGACAGAAGTTCACCCATAAACCTGACCAAAAAGTGAATTCAGAACGTAAATTCATGACATTGGTGCTGTCCTCAGTGAGCATGAGGCTGAAAGCAGGAGGGTTTGCAGGTCTGTTGGCAGTGTTCAGGACTCCAGTGCAAAGGACATAAAGCTCTTCCTCCTGTATAAATCACCTGAATATTTGGGCTTGCTCAAAGCAATGATTTCAGACTCAAGCTTGCTTCTTGGTAATTCCTGCTGGCAGCTGGCTCCATCAGCCTCTGGAGCAGCCAGGTAGCTCCAGCCCCTGGCAATGCTGATTTATGGCTTCAGTGAGGAAATCAGCAGAAAAATCATCACAGTGGGGACTGATATTTTTCCAAGAGGAGCCTTCTCACAGGGAAGGTGAAAGGTCCTGGGACCCAGCGCAGCAGCCCTTGTGCTTATTTTGGGAGACAAACTACAGGCTTTTCTCAGTGCTGAGTCCTGCAGGTCCTGCTCCCCCTGCCAAGGAGCCTCCAACCCAAATCCCTGTTCTGTGGAGAGATGGAGATACTGGGAAAGGGATTTGAGTGCTGGGAAGGCAGCTTGTGCCTGCCCTGAGCTGGCACTGCAGCTCTCTGCTGCTGGGATTTAAGCACAGGATCTGTGGGAGTGGGGGCTCAATGGCTCCATCAAAGCCAGGAGCTCCTTCCCCTGTGTAAATCCATGTGAGACCCAGCTTGCTCCTTCTTGTTGGAGAGGAAACAGAGGGCAGCGATGCCTCTTAGGTGGATTAGCAGTGTGATGTTACAGGGGGTAATGCTGGAGCAGTGTAAAGGAGCCAGGGTTTGTGATTCCCAGCAAGGATGTCTCTCCTGTGCACTGTTCTGCTGGCAGTAGGGGAATGTGAAATTTTCATGCTTCAAAGCCCCTCTTACAGTCTGGGCTGTGTGATCCGAGCCAGAGTGCAGCCCTAATCCATCATCCAAAAAAGGGATGTTTGTATATTTATGTGAAATGACAGATTGGAGAGACCCAGTGCTGGAAACCAGATGCTTTCCCAAGAAACTGAAAGGGCTCAGGATTTAGAAACGCAGGAACACAGAGAGAGCCTGTGACAAAAACATCCCTGCAGCTACTGTGTTAAAAACACCAATGCTGGCTTTCCCCAGGCTGGGCAGCACATCCATGAGCACCACAGGGACACAGAGGGACATGGACACAGCCAGGGCAGAGAGCAGGGCCCTGCTGGAGAGGAGAGCAGCACCACTCACCCTTTGGGATCAGAGGGAACTCTCCTCTTGCAGTTCCCAACTGTTTCACCATCAATGGATAAGCCCTTAACAGGGTCAGTAAGCCAGAAAGTTTGAAGGAATTGCAGAAGTGAACGTTCACCATCATTGAGAGCTCACTGTCTTTCCAAACAAATATCCATCAGGAGGAGGAGATGTCTGATGGGTGAGTTTGTTTCTATAAACAGTCTCCTCAGCCCACAGCCCCACTGGATCCTCCCCACTTGGAAATAAAAGGCAAAGGACAGCAGTCTTTGAACCCACCCTGCAGCCCTACCAAGATATGAGAGCACGTGGTGATTTCATTGCTGGCTTGGATTTCTTCTTTTCCTCTCTCTCTCTCTCTCTCTCTTTTTTTTTTTTTAAATTGTTTGGATTTGGTCATAAGCAGGAAAAGCTGCTCTTGTTACAGCTGGAAATCCAGCGTGAGATCTGATGGTAGGCAGGTGGAAAGGAAATCTCCTGCAGGAGCCCCAAAGGCTGGGCAGTTCCTGCTGACCTCCAGCACTCCTGGCACAACCAAAGTCCTTCCCACCCATGCAGGTGCATTAAAATCCATCTCTGTGTTTGTCTTAGGTTGGAAATGGGGCTGTGTGTTCTGTCCCCATCTGTCAGAGCTGGGGCAGTTCTCTGCTGTTCATGGGGCAGTTTTCTTTATCTCTCCCACAGCCAATCCTCCCTCCAGGAGATCTCTGCTGTTCATGGGCCATTAATTATTAATTATCTTCTGTCCATGGCCACTGAGTGTCCCTGCAGGGCTGATCCAATCCCATCATCCCATGGGGAGATGCTCCGCCCAGGGGAGGAGCCAAGCATTCCTCCCTGGATCCAATCTGAGCTTTGGGACACCCCAACAGCCTTTGCCCCCTGCATTGCCAGAGGAGCAGCTTTCTGCTGCCCTGCATGGCCAGAGGGAGCCCAGGCCCATCTGCAGCAGCCCTGGAGCTGCAGAGGAAAACTCCCCCCTTGTGCAGGATCCCTGCTGCAGCAGAGCCACAGCTGGCACTGCAGGAGGGCTGAGCCCCCCTGGGATGGGGCTGGGACACCGCCCTGACACACAGGGGGCAGGGCATGGTCTGATTCAGTGGGGTTTTTTTGTACTATTGCATTTTTATTTTTTATTTTCCTAATAAAGAACTGTTATTCCTGCTTCCATATCTTTGCCTGAGAGCCCCTTAATTTCAAAATTATAATAATTCAGAGGGAGGGGGTTTACATTTTCCATTTCAGGAGAGGCTCCTGCCCTCCTTACAGACATCTCTCTTTTCAAACCAAGACAGTGCTTCTGTAGGCCGTGAACCTGCTCCTGGGAGGAGATTTGTATCCCCACCACAGCCCCACCTGCATGGGCTCTGTTTAGAAAAAGCATTTCCATCACAGATTCAGCAAAGGATGCTGCTCCTGCAGTAACACATTCCTGAGGGCAGGGAAGGGTGTTAACAGTCCAACAAAGCTGTTAAATAGGTGCAGGGGGGGCTGGCACACAGGCTGAGTCTGTAAAAACACACATCAGTCCCCAGGTGCTGCCCAGAAACAGGAAAATTGCTTTTTTCAGAGTGTTTTGGAAATTTCTCAGCCAACAGGATGGGATCATCTGCCAGCTCCTGGGCCTTGCTGCTCTAGGGGCAGGAGGAAAGCAGCAGGATTTGTTGCTGGTGGTTCCCTGGCCTGTTCCCTGCACAGCCCAGGCTCTGGCCATTCCCAAAAGCCCACGCACAGAATCCTGTTTCATTTTTCTTGCTGTGATCAGCCCTGTGCATGACAGGGTTGAGCACTGGTATGTGTGGCAATGCCAGAAGTAAATGAAACCCTTCCCTGGGGAGAAGGGTCAATTGCTTTTGGCTGCAAAATTTGCAGAATTTTCATTCTATTTTTTTTCTTTCCAAAATGTCTCATTGGAAAACACCTCTGTGTTTTCATTCAAAGGGAAAAATAAGCCCATGCTTTTGATTGTGCAAGTTAGAGAAATAAAATTTAAAAAATCATTTATATCTTTGAAAGGTGGATAATTTTAGCCAGACATGGGGAACAGAATCTGAACAGGGTCCATGGCCATGGGAAGGGCTTTAGAGGGTTTGGAAGAGTCTGCTGACAAGGAAGCATTACCCTGTTGACACCTTTCTGATGCAATGAGCTGAACTTCCTGCTACAACACCAAAACTCACTGGGGAGGATGGCAGGCAAATTTTTCTGGGATCTGGGGTGCTTCTCACTTATGCTTATCAAAAAATAAATGTTGGAAGAAAGCAATGGCAGGAAAAGAAAGCATAAAAGATAAAAGGATCAAGAAACCCGCTGATTTTTACAATTTAATATCCTTCTTCGAGTGGGAGCTGCTCTAATAATATGCACAAGGAGTGAATAATGCTTTCAAATATTCCCAGAGAGTGAATAATATGTAATTATATTCCCAGAGTATTTATTTGGCTAATTTCCCCCAGTGTTTTTGAACTGAGATCTGAGGAGAGATCTGACTCCCTTGGAAGTGTGGATCAGACCCCAAACACCAAATGAACCCACGTTCAAACATCACCAAAGGGTCAGCTGATAGACATCCAGTAAATTGTTGGGTCACTTTTCCCTGCTGATCCCCAAATAAATTACCTGCCAATAAATGGACCCAGAAGTGGCTTGGCCAGGTGTTCCACCGGGGCCCCAAGGGAGCTGTGGTGAAGAAAGGGGAAAATGGGGGAGAAAGGGAAAAAAAAAGCTAATAAAAAATAAAATATTAACATCCCCACCTCATTTGCTGCTCGGTGCCTCCAGCAGCTGTGCCCATGTCACAGAGCGAGCTGCAATGGCCCAGCTGGGAGCACGTGCCAAAAGCAGGATATGGGAAAAGGCTGTTCTTAAACCAGATGGATTAAACCTTTATTCCCTTTTAAATTACATTTTAATGCACTGGCTACTCTGGAGGTGTTGGTGGGACTGGCTGGGCCTGGGCAGGTTTGGGGTGAGTGTCCGCAGGGAACCTGCTGAACCCAATCCTGGTGACTTAAACAGCAGGAAAAAGAAAGATTGATTTTTTACAGAAAGATTGGTAAAGTTCTGGAATGTTCTGCCCAGGGAGGTGGTGGAATCTCCATCCCTGGGTGTGTTTAACAAAGCCTGGATGTGGCACTGGGTGCCAGGGTTTGGTTGAGGGGTTGGGGCTGAGCTGGACTTGATGATCCTGAAGGTCTCTTCCAACCTGGTCATTCTGTGATTCTGTGTGACTTGGTGGATCTCTGTGCCCCCAGCCCACCCTTCCCCATCCTGCTGTTATTTCCAACCCCATCCTCATGTCTGCATCACCTCTGATTGCTCTGGGTCAGCTCCACCCCAATTTCAGAGCTGAGGGGTCACAGGAGCAGCTCCTTTGTCCCATTCTCAGCTCCTGTCTCCTGTTGGGGAAGCACATCTTGAAAGACCCTTCCAAAAAACCTCTTGGAGCGTTTGGAGTCCTCAGCACAGTTTCTCACTGCCATTTATCAATTAATTAAAATATTTGGTTACTTTGGCAGCATAAATGAAGGTTAAATCCTGACATTCCTGGTTTCTCCCCTCTTAGGAGAGCCCTTCCACCCTGCTGGGGCAGCACCCCAGACCCCAACAGTGACACCCAGAGCCAGGTGCTCCCATGGGAGTAAAAACAAACCCATAAATGTTTGCTGCCTGAGGCAGACAGACAGACAGACAGACAGATCCGCTGAGCTCTGTGGGTGGAAAGGGGTCTCGGCACATCCACATCCTGACGCTTCTGGGGGTTTTTGGTGAGTGGTTTGGGTGGAAGGGGTTGTTTGGGTGCCTCTGATGGTGGGTAAGAGCTGGTAGGGGGATGTGGAGGGTGGGTCAGGCTCCTCACCTGTGTGAGAGGGGATGGTCTGAGCACTCCATAACCCCCAGAAAGGGCAGATTTACAGATAAAGAAGGGAACTAAAAGAAACTGTTCAGTTTGTTTTGTTTTTCCATCTGGAAAGAGAAATAGAAGGGAACATTCCCATGGACTGAACACGGTATTTAATTATTTTTGTGTTGCTTTTCTCATGTGACTGAGCTGAGCTGTACCAAGTCACTTCAGCCCCCTCAAACACAGGATTTTCTCACTTTTTGGTAAACTGCAGTTACCATGGAGAGGGCTGAGGCAAGCCAAATGCAAAACATTGGAAACTACACCCAAACTCACCGCAGCCATATCAAACAGTTAATTAGAAAGGCCGTCCATGTGTTTCCCATTCCCTGGAATGGTTTGAATCAATGGCCCTGTGATTTATCACCTGTTTTCTGTGTGAACGGTTCTGCTCTGCTCTTGTGCATGTGTTGGAAAGGGGATTTGTGCTCTACAGTGAAATAAGGAAGGGAGATATTAAGGACTTTAAAAACAACCCCAACACAATCATCAAATAACCACTTCTGCCCCTTCCCCCAGTACAAATCTCCCACTGGAATGATATGCTTTGGATCTTGATGGGATTTCTAGCCTTTGGCAAGAGGGAAAAGGAGACAGAGCTTTTGTCTTGCTTTGATTTTGGAGAGTGAGAGATCAGAGGGTGCTGGGTGACTCTCAGGGCTGCCTTATGATGTGCTCAGATGGAAATCAGAGTGTGCTTTCCTTTCCCACTGCACTGGGTGGAGAAGCAGGAAAGGCGTGGCTGGAGGGAGGAGGGAGGGAGAGGAAGAAGAAATCCAAACTTCCCACGAGTTCTCTCAATGTGTGATGTTGTCTCCCCCACACTAAGGAGAAAGAACTTGATGGTGGCAGAGGTGCTCCAGTGACATGGCTTATGGCTGGAGAGTCACTTGGAGGAGGTCCTGGTAGGAACCAGAGTCCATCCATCCATCCATCCATCCATCCATTCATGGATCCATCCATCCATCCATGGATCCATCCATCCCTCATCCATCCATCCATCCATCCATCCATCCATCCATCATCCATCACTGATCCATCCATCCTTCCATTCCTTCCATCCATCCATCCATCCATCCATGGATCCATCCATCCATCATCCATCCATCCATCCATCCATCCATCCATCCATCCCCAGGATGAATGCAACATTTTCCAGGTGAGCCATTCCCTGCAGCCCTGCTCCAGTGAATCTCCTGGTTGGGGCTGGCTGGAAATCCTGCGCCTTTGTCCAGCCCAGTCCCAAAAGGTGCTGGCCTGAGGTGGCTGCACCTCTCCATGACCCACGTTCCACCTTCCGTGCCAAGACTGAGGCAGAGAGGGAACAAAAGCTGCTTTCCTATCATTACGAGATGATTGGAAAACCTTACAGCTCCGCTGAGCCAAGTGAGAGAGGTATCAGCCCCTCTGAGAACTAAAAAGGGTTTTTTGGGGGGGAGGTTTGGAGGCTTGAGAGTGAGGATGAGACCTAAGAGAGCTGGTGTCATAGTCTTTTTTTCTGAAAAATCCCCTTGCCCAGGATTCTTCTCCTGGGAGTCTGAGGAGCTTCAGAGAAAAAGGAAAACAATAATTATCTCATTTGCTTCTCCTGTGTTTTGCTGCTTTGGAATGTGTTTGGAGATTGTTTATCCAACAGCTGGTTGTTTGATTGGTTTCATGTGAATTGTTTTAACTTAATGACCAATCACGGTCAGGCTGTGTCAGGACTCTGGAACGAGTCATGAGTTTTTCATTATTATCTTTTTAGCCTTCTGTAAGTATCCTTTCTGTATTCTTTAGTATAGTTTTAGTATTGCATTCTTTAATATAATATAATATAATATAATAAAATAAAATAAAATAAAATAATAAATTAGCCTTCTGAGAACATGGAGTCAGATTCATCTTTCCTTCCAACGATGGGGACTCCAGAAAATACCTCAGGCTGAAAAGGGAGATTTGAGTAGGATCCAGAGCAGAGAAAATCTCTATTCAAGGGGAAGCTGAAGCATGGAAGTGCAGTCAAACATGGGTGTTTGCCCCATCTCTTCAGATCATGCAGAGGTCTGGAGAAGGTCTCCTCCTAGAAAGGGCAGATTTGTGCCTCAGTTTCCCCTCTTACTGCAAAGGAAGGAGATGGTGTCAAGGAACACAGAGCACTGGCCTGGGAAGGAGGGCAGCAGCTGGGAGAGCTGGGGAGGCTGTGCTGCTCTAACTGGCTTTATTGCAGTCTGCAAGGAAGGAAACTGGTCTCAAGAAGCAGAAGAAGAGACATTTCCTAGGAATTTCCAAAAGTTTCCCCACCCTGGGAAGAACTGGAAGCAGTGAATGTGAGCACTGGGATTGCTGCTCTACCCAAACCCATGAGAGCCCAGCAGCCCCAGGCTGAGATCCTGCAGGGAGCAGGGAACAATCCTGCTGCATTTCATCAGGGTGGATGAACTTCTCATCGCCCTCTCCCAAATTTGTTGGACCTGCTCCTTGTGAAGCTCCAGCACTGGATTTCATTTCAGCCTTGCAGCACTGACCCTGTGAAACCACAAAGAAACCACCAACACCTCATTTTGGGGCTGTGGGTTGCTCGTCCCAGCCTTGGGCTGTCAGCAGCAGCAAATTCCACTCTCAACTCTGAGTCCTGGTGATGAAAATGGACCTGTTTTATACAGTGGAGCTGCTGGTGGGAAGTTTCCCAGGAAAGCTGAGTGAGGAGCAGGTGGTTTCCCCTGGAAAAATGAAGAGGGGCTCTGCTGAAGGCCCTGAAACCTCCCAGCAGGAGGGAAGAAAATGGCAGAGATGTTTGCAAGGCAAGAGGGAACGAGGCTTGCAAAGAGGAATGACCTCTATGAAGTGCTCTGAGAAGAAGCAGCTTGGAAAGGAGAATCACAGCTACAGATGTGTGAGGAACGGATCCAAGATTATCCAGCTGGGATCCAGCTCAAAAGGGCGGCTTTTCATCAGTGCAACACACTCCCTTCCATGGCAGCCCCTCTTCCAGCACTGCTCCCATGGATTGAGGTGTCCCTGCCCATGGCACAGGCTGCACTTGATGGTCTTTAATGTCCCTTCCAACCCACACCCTTCTGTGATTCCACAATTCTAAGATTAAACCCCATTCTTCCTAACTGTTTTATCCAAATCCAGAATCAATCACTGTTTGGTTGGTTTTGTTTTGAAAATAAGGCATTTATTTTCACTGGGGATCCTTC
This sequence comes from Melozone crissalis, assembly GCF_028551555.1. Lineage (NCBI taxonomy): Eukaryota > Metazoa > Chordata > Aves > Passeriformes > Passerellidae > Melozone > Melozone crissalis. The sequence continues at coordinate 2,005,122 of NW_026535896.1, read as the reverse complement.
CCCAGTCTAGGGGCAGAAGTTTTGCATGGGATGGCACAAACTTCCTTCAGTCCTACCTATTTCAGAGAGCAGGTCTCTGGATCAAGGTCAGAGTTGGCAAAACTAGAAACCTGCATGCATCCCAGGGGCTCACTGGGTGTTTGTCACCTGCAGCCTGCAGAAATTATTGGATATGAGAAGCAGAGCCAAGATTTGCTCTGCAGGCACACAAATGCCTCATACAATGGGAAAAAATCTCAAAACAACCCAACTGCTAAAAATCATGAAGAGCTAAGCCTGCTTGATCTGCAGGTCCCTTTGTGCTGGTGGAACATAGGAAGGCTCTGCAGGTGGGACTGATGGCAGCAGGTGTTGCTGGCCCAAATTTGTTCCTGGGCTTGAACCTCATGATCTCAGCCTCTGCAACAGCTTCAGTTAAGGATATTCAATTCAATTAAGGATATTCAATTCAATTAAGGATAATTAGCCAGGTAAGCACAGACCACCTCCCTGCCCTGTGCACCTTTCTGTGCTTGGAGTCAGGGCTACGCTGCCTTCACGTCTATCAGGAAGGTGCTGTGGGGTTTTGCATTTTATGATGTTTAATGGGTTATTATTTTTTTCCTTGCTGGCTGTTTGTTTGAGAAATTTCTCCCAGGGGAGCCTTTTTTTGATGGCTTGCTTGCCAGACAGAATGACATCAGACAGACGCTCGCAGGAATGATGAAAAGGCAGAGCCTCATTTCTTAATAACAGCCTCTGGCAGGACACAGCGTGGAGTTGAACACACTGGAGAGCACCAGGCCCTGCTGCTGACAGGGCACAGGGCAGGGAGGGAGGGAGGGAGGAGGAGGAGGAGGAGGAGGCTGCTGCTTTGCCTAGCTTGGGCACCAGCACCTCCACATTAGCCCGTGGTGCTGCCAAAGTGTCGGCATGGACTGATGGGTTTTGTCAGAGGGCAGGGTTAGATGGGATATTGGGAAGGAATTCCTGGCTGTGAGGGTGGTGCAGCACCAGCACAGGGTGCCGAGAGCAGCTGTGGCTGCCCCTGGATCCCTGGCAGTGCCCAAGGTGAGGTTGGACAGGGCTGGGAGCAACCTGGAACAGTGGAAGGTGTCCCTGCCCATGGCAGGGGGCTGGGTGAGTTTGAGTTCCCTTTCAATTCAAACCATCCTATGATTCTGTAATTCTGTCTTTCTTCAAAGAAGAGGAAAAGAAGCAGCAGAGGATGCTGATGTCCTTGCCCTATCCTAATTATCCCTTATAATTTTCCATGCAAGCTGTGCAAGTCTCCTCTGTCCTGCTTTAGTTGAGATTTTCTATTTAATCCTTGGACCCTGTTGTGGTGCTGTTGCTGATTTCTCCCTGAAAAATGGTGCCAGTTTAAGATCTAAGCCCTTCTTTGTAACAGGGACATCCTGAGTCTTGAGCATCTCTCAGCCTCATCCCTTACCCCAGCCTGATGCACAGAGGTTCAACCAAGATGTCCTTTGCTGGAGGAGCTCTTGCTGGTGTTGCAGGAGCTCCCTTCAGTTCCTGGGGGGTTGCTTTGTCCCCATCCAAAGCCACTTGTCCCTGTTGTGAGCAGAGGACCTTCCTTCCTCAGCTCACCCCTCTGCTGATCCTCCCTCAGCAGAGCCAAGCTTTGCTCCCAGACCTCTTCATTCCGGGTGTGAGTGTAATGAGGTAAATACCACACCAGGCCTTGCTGACTGTTTAATTGGAATAATTCCTTTCTCTGCAGCTCCTTCCCTGGGATGTGCATCCAAGCAGAGCAGGTCTCTGTGCTGCTCGGGGTGTCTCACAGCTCCCGAATCTTTGTCTTCACAGCATTTCTGCTGATTCCTGCTGTTCTCTTCCTCATCTCAGCATCTGAAAGCAAGAGGTCAACGAGATGGTCAGATACTCCCTTTTGGATGTGGGCAGAAGACCAAGAAATAAGTGATCAAAAGTTCACAGTTGCCTCAATACCCGATTACAGACCCGTTGCAAAAATCCAACAGTTCCCTGTCAGAGCCCCTAAAAAAGTCTGAAACTAAACTAAAAGCCATCTAAAACTGCAGTTACATCTGGCTTTCAGTTTTTTCTCACTGCCTTCTCTTTTTAAGTCGCTCATAACTTCTTTGGATACAATTCCTTTTGGGCTAAAGTTTTTAAGTTTGGCCATCCCTCAAAAGTACGTTAAAAAATAAATAGAAAACTTGAGAAAATGGGCTTGGCAGTTGACATTAAGTTGTTGTGCAAAAATGCTGCCCTGCCTTCACTTTCTCCAAACCAGAGCCACCCCCAGTCAGCCAGACTGCACCAGTGTGCAAACTGCAACTTAATTGGATGGGCCATGAGACCTTTGAAGGGGCCCTGTGGAAGAGGACTCAGATCTCTTTCATCCCAACCCCTTCCTCCTGGCACTTCTGCAGAGAAATAGGCCAGATTATTTTCTTTAAAGCTCCTTTCCCACAGTTGCTCCCTGCTCCATGTTACCATGGGATGCATCACAGGCAGGCAGACAGGGTTTGCAGGCTGGGAGGGGAGGGGATGGAATCTGTAACAATTTTGGGATCGCATCAGCTAGGAAAAACCTCATCCCATGGTCATACACAGTCCATGTGCAGTCCCCAAACTCCTTTTATTACTCAGCTAATATCCATTTCCTGGAGTGTTCAAGGCCAGGTTGGACAGGGCTTGGAGCTACCTGACTGTCTCAGGTTGGAAGATGTGTCTGCGGTGTGCATTCTATCCCCATCTGTCAGAGCTGGGGCAGTTCTCTGCTGTTCATTGGGCAGTTTTCTTTATCTGTCCCACAGCCAATCCTCCCTCCAGGAGATCTCTGCTGTCCATGGGCCATTAATTATTAATTATCTTCTGTCCATGGCCACTGAGTGTCCCAGCATGGCTGATCCAATCCCACCATCCCATGGGGAGATGCTCCGCCCAGGGGAGGAGCCAAGCATTCCTCCCTGGATCCAATCTGAGCTTTGGGATACCCCAGCAGCCTTTGCCCCCTGCATTGCCAGAGGAGCAGCTTTCTGCTGCCCTGCATGGCCAGAGGAAGCCCAGGCCCATCTGCAGCAGCCCTGGAGCTGCAGAGGAAAACTCCCCCCTTGTGCAGGATCCCTGCTGCAGCAGAGCCACAGCTGGCACTGCAGGAGGGCTGAGCCCCCATGGGATGGGGCTGGGACACCCCCTGACACACAGGGGGCAGGGCATGGTCTGACTCTGGCAGGGTTGGTTTGTGTTACTGCATTTTTATTTTATTTAATTTTATTTTTTATTCCCTATTAAAGAACTGTTATTCCTGCTCCCATATCTTTGCCTGAGAGGCTCTTAATTTCCAAATTATAATAATTCAGAGGGAGGGGGTTTACATTTTCCATTTCAGGAGAGGCTCCTGCCTTCCTTAGCAGACACCTGGCTTTTCAAATCTAGACACTGGTCTGGGGAAAGTTGTTCCTGCCCTTGGTAGGGATGGGATGGCTGTAGAGGTTCCTTCCAACCCAAACCATTCTGGGGTTCTTTGGTTCTGGGACATGCAAAATGTGGCATGGAAAATGCTAAACCCCAGTGTCCTCTACACACCCTGGATGGATTTGTGCCCTCCACAAATCCTGGATGGATTTGTGCCCTCACCATTTAAGAAGTGGCTGAGATGGTTTAGGGAAAAGACAAAGCTCCTGTGGGTATCATCCAGCAGCCTGGATGTTCCAGAAGGCTCTTCCTTCTCTCTGTTCCCTTGCCATGCTCCTACAAGCAGATTTTGTGGGAGACTCCTGAAGAACCACCAGTAAATAATGCTTTAAAAGAGTATTTTCCTCCTCCTCTCTATTTGTTAAAGTACTGAATTATCCAGGAGCTGTAAGAAGCAGCAATGCAGCTCTGGGAAGATCAAAGCAGGGATTTTCTGGGGTGGGAAAGCTCCCTTCACCCAGGAGCTGGGAGCTTGCCTGGGGAACAGAGAGCTGGCTGTCAGCTCAACACAGGAGATCATTTTCCATTCATTCTCCATCCCCATTGTGTGGATCACAATGGCCATGCCCAGCCTGGGGCAGGACGGTGGTGCCACACTCTGGAGGGTGACAAACAAGGGACACAGTGTGGTTCTTCCTGGACCAGGGAGGAGGGGGATGCATGCCTTAATTCAGATATAGACAGAGGGGTTGTAGGAGTTGGGTGTTTGCTGCTTTTATTTGTGTTGGTTTTTTCCTCCAGGCTGAATTCCCACTTTTCTGCAAGCCTGCAGAACATGGACACCCTGGTTTAACTTGCAGCACACAAACACAGGATCTGAATGAGTAAATCCACCAAAACTCAGTCCTTGGGGATTTATTAGATCAAATTTCTCTTCTCTTCTCTTCTCTTCTCTTCTCTTCTCTTCTCTTCTCTTCTCTTCTCTTCTCTTCTCTTCTCTTCTCTTTTCTCTTTTTTTCTTCTCTCTTCTGAAGGACTCCTGTAGGATGCAAGTCCATATAAATCACAGTTTCTCCAACTGCAGACAAGTTTTGAGAAGGGTTTTTAGATAACTTGCATCATTTAAATGACTTTGCCTCATCTGCAAATGCCTTTAAAGGGCTTAACAATGGTGGGTTTGGAGATGGAGAAATAAATGTTTTCACCCCTCAGGGTTTGGAGCAGGGATCCTGGATCCACACCCAGAGCTATTCTGGCAGGTAAATTAAGGTCCTTCATACAGCATTTGTCTTCCTCATCCCCTTGCAAACCCAACTTTACTGCCTGTGAGCGCATGGAGATTGGCTTGACCCTGTGATGTTCATAAATTGGATTTGAACAAGAACCCCAAATGACTAAGGGAGAGAAAACCCCAAGCAGAGCCCAATTCCAACCCCTGGCATCACTTTCCCTCCTGCCAAATTCTCCATCTCCAGCTGGGATGGACGCTGGGCTGCAGGGAGCTGGGCTCATGAGAAACAGATAATGTTGAGAGGCCCCTGGAGAACTGTCAGGGCTGGAAATGTCCCTGGAGAATGTTCTGGAGTGGTGGGACAGCAAAGGTCTCTTCCAGGAGAGAGCCAGCTGAGATTGTCACATGCAGTTTGTCATCACTGCCAGCTAAAAGTGCCATTGGAAGGCTGGGGGAGGGCTGGGCTGTCCTGGAAGGGGGTCTGGATGGCTGAAATCTGGGCAGCTCATGTGCACCCTCCTTGCCTGTGTGAACCCTTGGCTTTCTACTCTCCTGCTCCTAATCTTCCAAAAAAAAAGTGGAAGGCTTCCATCCCTGCCTGTTCTGGTGCCTGTGGGCTCACACTGTCCTCCAGCTCCTGCCTTGAGGGAATGGAGCCATGGGCCAAATTATCTGGAAGAGTCCTCCAAACCAGCTCTTGCTGGATGAGCTGGGTGAGTACAGGGATCCTCCTAAAATTCAGCATTCCTGGAGCTGGCTGGCCCTGGAATCAGGCTCTGAAGAACTGCAGCAGTAATGCCTGATCCCTGGCTGGTGCTTTTTTCTGTCCTTTCCCTCATTAACCACCTCATTAATTGATAAGGGAAGGAAGTGGGGAGCGGCGTTCCCAGATGAAGGATGCATGATGCACTTCCCTAAACTTCCATTTGGCCCTTTTTCCTCTTGCCAAAACAAGCAAATAAACAAACATCTGAGACTTCACTGTTGTTCTGGGGCGCTGGAAGCCACGGGGACAATGCTGATTTTCCAAAGCATCTGCAGGATCACTCTCCAGGGCTGGAGGAGCACTCCTGATCCAGGTACACAGCTGCCCTTGCCCTGGGGACACTGCTGACAGGACACACAACAATGGCCTGGGAAGGAGCTGAGAGGTTTTGATCAGAGTTTAAGTCAGGAATCAGCAACATTCCTTTCCCTGGAGGTTACTGTGGCATGCATTAAAGCAGGACTAAAGTTCAAGCAAAACCTGAGCCAGCATTGCACAATGCTGGCAAAAGGTCCCATCATGAACACTTGGAGATTGTGGGGAAGAAGAAATTTAACCCATTTGCCTGCTTTTTTCCCTACTGCTGTGTCATCCAGATGATGTCCAGGAGGTCCAGGGATTCTGCTGAGCTTTCTGATGGCTGTCCTGAGGGTGAGGTGATGAGGGTTTGCTGTCTCTGACAGGCCTGGCTGTCACACAGTCTGCCCTGGGACACAGCTCAGAGAGACCAGGCCAGGGGCTGCTCCCCACAACTCCTGTCAGACCACTTGGGATGGTGGTTTCACTTTCGGACCCTGGATTTGGGAAGAAAAGAAAGGGGCTTGTTTTCAGAGCAGTACAGCACGGAAACGGGGTCCAGATCTCTCTCCAAACAACTCTCCATACAGACCTGCACCTTCCTCACATCCCAGAAGTGCTTGGCCCTGCATCCCTGTCCTGGATTTGCTTTACCTCTCTCTCCATCAGAGACATGTTATCAATTTCCTGATAACTGGATTATTTTCCATTGGATTGTAATTGGATTACTTTCCCTTTTAAATCCAAGTCCCAGCCATCCGGCTGTTCCTGAGGGGTATTTGGGTTTCAGCAGTCACAGACATCCCTGCCTGCATCTCCTTACAGGGGATGTGAAGCCCACGGTCCCACTCTGTGAACTTCAGGCTCCTGCTGGGCTACTCAGCCCCAGATCCAAGCAGGCAGCGTGTCCCAGGTGCTTTAGGGGAAGAAGGATCCTCACCTGTGCAACCCCACACCTCTGCAATCACAGGCACAGGAGGGCCAGAGATGAGGCTCCGGTCTCACTCTCTCCCTATTGTGGGAATCTGTGAGCTCAGCATGCTGCTGGCTCTAAAGGAGCAGCCTGGGGTTTCACAGCAGGGCCCTGTGTGTGACCCAAGCTGTGACACCAGTGTCCCTGCTGACAAGGTCTCTGGTGTTGAGATGACCCCGAGGTGTTGGAAAGCCTTTTTTTTCCCCAGCCCTGAGACCGAAGAAGAAGACAGAGTTCCTTGGCTCTGGTTCTTCAAGGTTGTTTATTTTCTGTTATCTATAAAATTCCTTCTCCAACCTGCTGAGGTCTGTCCAGCAGGTCGGTTCATGGCACACTTACAACCTTGGGGTGGTGTTAACTTTTTATACTAAAGACTACCTGTGCTTTATTTGCAATAATTCTCCAATACCTATCACCTATGTTAGACTGAGTCTCTATTCTAAACCCATCTAAAAGTGCCACCATCACAGCAGAAGATGGAGGTCAAGAAGAAGCAAGAGGAAAGACAGAACATGCCCAGATTCCTCCATCTTTCCTCTTGAACCCCCATTCTAAAATGCCCAAAATTCTACATTTTCACCCCATGATAAATTCACTATCATTCTATTCAAACTCTCATGGCTTGTAACCCTTCACACAAAGTTGGTAATTGTTTCCATGGGCTAAAATAGAAGGCACGGGTGTCTTTGACTCCAAGCCAAGGTCTCTGAGCCTCCAGGGCAGTCAGAAGAATTTCTTGTCACATTCCCCTGTGGCAGTGCCCTGGAGCTGCAGCACAGCCATGGAAAAACCATCCCAGGCAGGGCAGGCAATGAGGAAAGCTGCATGCCCAGCAGAGCTGGAATTCAAAACCTCTGCCTGGAACACACCAGGCCCCTGGCTTGTGCCTGCTTTCAGCACAGCCAGATGGAATCCAGGAGATAGGCTAGGAGAAATATGGGCTTGGAAAACAGAGACACGGCTTTGATGTGCAACCACCACCCCTCTCCTCTCTGTTGTTCCTTCTCCCTCACGCCAAGCTGCTCTGACAGATGCTTTCCCTCTGCCCCACGATTCAGGGGTCCCTGGGCAGATGAATTCATCACTCAGATAACTATCCAGCAGCCACGAGGCAGAGGAGGCCAAGGAAAACACACATCCATCAGCAGATATGTGGTGCAGCTCTCCCCCTCCTTGAGGCATCCACCTTGGGAATTCAAGCACAGAGTGATGGCTGCAGTGAGGAGAGACGGGAGGGGATCCAGGACCCCCCAGGTCCCACAGGGGATCTGCCAGTGTCCCTGCAAGGTGAGTCAAAGGAGAGGAGCACAGCCCACACCTGAGCTGGGCCCAGCCAAACTGATCTCCTGCAGGACTCTCTGAGGGGACGGGGATGGTGCTGCATCAGGAATCAGCATGGACAGCACAGATGCCTCCAGCTCACAGCACCTGACCTCCCTGAGCTGCATAAAACCAAAAATGGCATTGTGGTGCATTAAAACTGCCCCCCAAAAAGCAAAAAAAAAGAAAAAGCAAAAAAAAAAAAAGCAAGACAAATTCCCATGAAGGCAGAGCTTCACCGTGTCTTCCATCTTGCCTTCCCACAGAGCCCCTGGCTGGTCTCCAGCCCCCAGCTGGGCAGCAGCACAGATTTCCCAACACAGCAATCTGACTGATGTGTGGGACACTGGGAGCTGCCTCCCGACCCCTGCACTGCAGGAATGTGTGGCCTGCTGGGCCAAGAGAGATAAAAAAATGTTCCATCCCCATCCAGGGGGGTGCTGGGACTGCAGGAATGGGTTTGTATGGCTAAACTGGGAGAATGAGTCAGGCTGGGGAGCCATTGCTTTCCCTGGGTCTGGACTGAAGGCACTTGAGACTCAGACTCATGTCCAGACTCAGGTGTTTATTATTTCTTATCAGTAAAGCCATCTTACAACAATGAGATCTGCAGTTTTTCATTAGAAGGCACAAAATGGCCAACAATCCTTTGTTACAAGGTCTTTTAAGACTAAAGTATCCAATTAAGAACTGACTCCTAGATTATTTTCCCTTTTAACCCAATAACTGATCCCAAAGAGCTGCAATTCTGCCCAATTACAAAATGCCACCCAAACCCATGAAGAAGAAGCATGAAGAAGAAACCCAGAACAAACCCTGTGCCCGCCATCTTGCTTCCATCCACACCATACTAAAAATCCCAAAACCTAAACTGGGACAATGAGTCAGGCTGGGGAACCATTGGTTTCTCTGGGTCTGTATTGAAGGCACTTGAGATGGCAGTTCATGTTCAGACTCAGGTGTTTGTTATTTCTTATCAGTGAAACAGTCTCACGACCATGAGTTCTGCAGCCTTTCATGAGAAGACACAGAATGGCCAACAATCTCTTGTTACAAGGTCTTTTAAGACTAAATTATCCAATTAAGAACTGACCCCTAGATTATTTTCCCTTTTAACCCAATAACTGATCCCACGGAGCCCACAATGGGGACTTTTCTGGCCAATTACAAAATGCCATCCAAAGCCAAGAAGAAGAAGGAAGAAGAAGAAATTCAGGAGGACACCCTGTGCCCTCCATCTTGCTTCCATCCACACCACACTAAAAATCCCCAAACCTCAATTTCTCACCAAGTGACACACCTACACTGCTCTGTAATCTATTTCACACTTTAGTGGATTCCAGTCTATCTTGAAGTCTGGGAAACTTTCTCCATGAATGAGGATCAAAGTCGGTGCTCCCCAGGCACCATGACATTTTCTGAAAAATTCTCTTTGCCCAGGATCCTTCTCCTGGGAAACTGAGAAGCCTCAGGGAAAAAGGAAAACAATATTATCTGATTTGCTTCTCCTGTGTTTTGCTGCTTTGGAATGTGGTTTGGAGATTGTTTATCCAACAGGTGATTGTTTGATTGGTTTCCTGTGAATTGTTTTAACTTAATGACCAATCACGGTCAGACTGTGTCAGGACTGGAGCAAGTCACAAGTTTTTCTTTAGTATCTTGTTAAACCTTCTGTAATTATCCTTTCTTTATTCTTTAGTATAGTTTTAGTATAGCATGATATGATATGATGATATGATATGATATGATATGATATGATATAATATAATATAATATAATATAATATAATATAAGTCTTCTAAGAACATGGAGTCAGATTCATCATTTTTCTCCCTTTGTGGACAGGGTTTATCCTACAGGGTTAATCCTGCGGGGTTAATCCTACAGGAACACTCTTGGACACCTCTGTGGGATGTGATAGAAGCTGGGCTGAGCTCTGAGAGGAGGCCAAAGTCAACAGCAGTACTGGGAGAGGAGCTCAGGCACTGGCTGGGAGAACAAGGATGGGATCATGATGGATTTAAATGTGACACATCTGCCTGGAGCTGTCCAGGAAAATAAATTTTTGTGGTGTTAGGGTGGTGGCAAAGAAGAATGAGGGAAACAACAAGAGGGTGTAGCAGGTTCTCTCAATGCTTTGCTCCACGTCAATCCCACCCTTGGGTGGATTTGGGTCAGTTTGGACGGAAGAGGAGAAATTTGGAGTGAAGTCAGGATCAAAGCCTCAGGAAGTTGTTGGCACTGATGCAGTGTAATAAATAGATGTAGAACACAACATTTTCCTGTCATCCCAGTCCATTTTCCACAGATCTGGTGAGAGCCCAGACTCTTCCCTCCCACTGGCTCCATCAGTGCTGTGCCTTTAATTGCTGATCTAAGGAAAAGCTGAGAGCTTGCTGCTGCTCCTCTGCATGTGATGGATCACCAGGACAGCCTCTCCTCCATGATATTATGGGCCCCAACCCGTGATCTTGGGTAGAATTCAAAGTCTGGCTTATCAGCAAAAAAATAATCTAGTTAAACTTAAAACAGCAAGACTCAGCTCAGGCTAGAGGATGATTTATTAAGAATCATGGACTTTGGAGACAGAGAGAGGGAAAGGAAGCCACAAACCCCACAGACAGCCTGTAAAAGTTCCAGTTTATAATCCAACAGGAGTGGCTGGACAGCCCAGGCTGGAAAATCAGCTGGAATTCATCACAAGGATCTGCCTCCTGCCCCCTCCCTGGGTGCCCCCATCCCAGGCTGGGGTGACCGGGGGGATGTGGCAAATCTCACGTGCTCACCTGATTTGGGCACAGCAAAGAGGAGCTCACAGCAAAATCCCTTTCAGTGACAGATAGCTGCACTTTTTCTCTCTTAACCAGGCTGAAATATTTCATTTAATCAATTAACAATTTGTGTAAAGCAGGCATCTTGATGATAAATATATCTCTAAATATATACCTGGCAAGTTTTTTACAAGAGGAAGACAAAAAGCTGGAAATAAAGTTAAAAGAATTTATCAGGATCAAAGTGTCATCTTTACAAAACCTTATAGTTTGGAAAGAAAACCTCCTTTTCCACTAGGAAGCTGTTACATCCCAAATATTTGGCTCATGCTTACAGAAAGTACTGCAGGCTTTATTAATGATCACTAAAATCCAAGGATGAAAACATCCAAGCTCACGACTCCCTTTCTGCAAAAGTATTATGTTCATTCATAAAAGGGGAAAAACCCACACCTACCAACCTGATACCATCAGCTGGGATAGAAATATTCAGGAAACAAAGCAGTGAAGCTAGATTTCTTCCCCATATCATTCTCATTAAGACCTTATATTTGAATAAAGACCCTGAAAACAGGCAAAAAACTGAGATTTTCTCAAGGGTGAAGTCACAGCTTGGGTCCCTGTCTCGGACATCTTTTATGAAAAAGCCTTTCCTTAGGATTTTTCTTCCTGAGAAGCTGAGAGGCCTCAGGAACAAAATGCAAACAATGATTATCTGCTGCTGTGGAATGCAACAGGTGCATCTGTGATTGGTCTCATGTGGATGTTTCTAATTAATGGCCAATGACAGTCAGCTGGCTCGGACAGAGAGCACAAGCCACAAGCCTTTGTTATCATTCTTTCTTTTTCTATTCTTAGCTAGCCTTCTGATGAAATATTTTCTTCTATTCTTTTAATATAGTTTTAATAAAATATGTATCATAAAATAATAAATGAAGCCTTCTGAAACATGGAGTCAGATCCTCGTCTCTTCCCTCAACCTGAGACCCCTGTGAACACTGTCACAGGTCCCAAACAGGGAAAATGTATTAATGAAGATAGAAATTATTAGGGGAGAGTTAACAGGGGGAACCTTCCCTTGCCTGCCCCAGAAGGGATTTTCTGGGCAGAGCTTGCAGGGACACGTGAGAGTTCTGTGGGGATGGGAACGTGCTTGGTGGATGTTATAGAATCACAGAATGATGAGGTTGGAAGGGACCTCTAAGATCATCAAGTCCAACCCATGCCCTAACACCTCAACTATAGCACCAAGTGCCATGTCCAGACTTTTTTTAAACACATTCAGAGATGGTGATTCTACCACCTCCTGGGAAGAGCATTCCAGTGCTTCATTATTCTTTCAGTGAAAATTTTTTTTCCTAATATCCAACCTATGCCTTCTATTTTTCTCCCTGTTTAATCTGTGGCTAGCAAAATATGCTTTCCCCTTAAATCCAGGCCTCTTAATCCCAAAATGGTGATTTGGAACCCATCCTCACTCCTTTAACCATTAATTTTTGCTTTTTTGGTGGCTCTTCACCTTGCTTTGATAAAACATTGACTGCTGGGTCTCACATGGGATTTATTTGTGAGAGAGGCAGAGAGGTGAATGCACCAGGGAAATAAGAGCTCACCCAGCCCCAGAATCTGTTCTGTGTCCTGAATTCCCAAATCCCAGCCAGGAGGAACCAGGAGCTCAGCACCACCAGGGGCTCAGCATCAGGAGCAGAGAGAGGAGCCTCATCCTGCATGGGGCTGACATCAGTTCCTCCTGCTTTTATTGACGTGGTCCCAGCTCTGGCCTGATTTTTTTTAATTACCTCATAATTCTTGCAGCACTCAGGGTTTTTATAAGCCTCCTGCTTTCCTCCAGGTCAGCAATGAGTGGCCCCAGCTGCCCCATTTTTTAATCACCAAATAAAAGAGGAACGCAGATGCATTTCCTTGCACTGATGAGAGACCCACGGTGGGGTTTAAAGGAGAAAAAATTACTCACCTTTTAAGTCATTTTGGGGCCTTTCTTGCCCCCTCCTATGCCTTGGTGCCAGGAGGTAACCAGAGAGTTGGGGATGCCCTGAAGCCATGGACATCCTTCATGCCCTGAGAGCTCCAGGTTTCCCCTTCAGGGAGGTTTTTTGAGTGTTTTATTTTTGTCAGACACTTTGGAAATGTCTAATAGAGAGAGTAGCAGCAATAAGAGGTGAGTTTAAACCTGGAGAGTGGGCCTGGTGGGCTGCCTGTGGGTGGTAGGAAGCAGGTGGGGTTTGGCTTTTTTTTTCTGGCAATTAGGAGCAGATCGAAGCTATACGAGAGCAGGGAGTAAGGGCTGGGTTGAGCTGCAGCCAGGAGGGGTTTTTAGGGAAAAAAAACTGCCCAGTTTTCCCACTGAAACACCCACCATGCAACAAACTTGACCAGAGAACAGAGATGGAGACATCCCATCCCACAATGGTGACATTCCCACTGTACATGAAGAAGAACAGCTCTGTTCTGTGAGCTGGCCAAGACACAGAGAACAAATTTTCAGATCTCCTGGGGCCCAGAGCCACCATCTTCTCAGGGCACAGAAATTCCTGTGCAACAGACACTCAGCAGGCAGCACTGTGAAGAGCAGATGACATTTTAATGCAATATAAAATATGTTACTGGGTCACTCGGTGCTGTTTGGGTTGGCTGGGGGACACGGGGACAGCACATGGGTCAGCATGGCCCTGCTCACAACACAGCCACGCTCTGAGCCCTGGGAAACCATGTCCTCCTTGCAGGGAGAGGGCTGAGGGTGTTGGAATATCACCAATATAGCTGGACAGGGTGTGCCTGAGCTTGTCTGGGCCTTGGTGCTGAACCAAACAGCAGCACTGTGGTGTTTCACCCCACAGACACTTTGGGCTGGCTGGGTGTGTGGTGTTTCACCCCACAGACACTATGGCCTGGCTGGGTGTGTGGTGTTTCACCCCACAGACACTTTGGGCTGGCTGGGTGTGTGGTGTTTCACCCCACAGACACTTTGGGCTGGCTGGGTGTGTGGTGTTTCACCCCACAGACACTTTGGACTGGCTGGGTGCTGCACTGGGCCCGTGGGGACAAGTCCAGGCCTGCAGGAGCTCTGGTGGTGCTGGGATGGAGCTTCCCCCCATAACAGGGGCTGCTCCTCAGGTTTCCCTCTGGCAGAGAAGTGTCAGAAAGTCTCTTTTCCCAGCCCAGCACTCGGAGAAGGAGTCAGAGCTCTTAATTTCTTGGTCTCAAGGTTGTTTATTGTTTCTTATCTATAAAATTCTTTCTCCTGTCCAGATAAGGTCCACTCAGCAGGACAGACAGAGGCACTCTGCCTGCCCCCAGGGCAGTGTTATCTTTTTATACTAAAAACAACATGTATGATATTTACAATCACTTCCCAATACCTATCACCTATGTTAGACAGTGAGCTTCTACTCTAAACCAATCTAAAAGTGCCAACATCACAGCAGAAGATGGAGGCCAAGAAGAAGGAGAAAGGCTGGACACACCCAGATTCCTCCCTCTTGCCCCCTGAATTCCCATTCTAAAAACCCCAAAAAATCTATTTTTCACCCTGTGATAAATTCACTATCATTCTACTTAAACTTTCATGGCTTGTAATTCTTCATATAAGGTTAGTAATTGTTTTTTCCAAGGGCTAAATCAAAGGCACAGGGGTCTTGGGCTCTGTGCCAAGGTCTCTGAGACCCCTGGGCAGGGTCTTGAACCCTTCAGGGCAGCCAGAGGAATTTCCTGGGTTCCCACAGGTGTCCACACTGACCCCATTCCTTCACCTGGATGGAAGCTGGAGGGGGATGAGCAACAAAACAGCCCCTGAAAACATCCCCTAGACTGAGGCAAGTCCTCCTGGCCTGCCAGTCAAACCAGTAGCCCAGGCTGGGGAAGAGGCCCAGCCCTGTGAACCCTCTGCTGGGGCACTGCAACAGCTGGCAGCAACTGATGGTGTTTGTTCAGATGAGAACAATTTTTCTGAGCTTGTGCTCTTGACAAATGCAACCTGGAGGCCTCCAGGCCTGCCTGCCAACAACAACATTAGGGCAGGATGGGGCTGTGTCTGTTCCCAGCCGAGCTGTCAGCTGCAGTGGGGGCTCTGGGGTTCATTGGGCTTGTCAGCCCTACGAGCATCCTCAGCCTCCAGGGAAAATGTGAAATCACAGCCAGACCCCTTCCCTTCCCTTCCCTTCCCTTCCCTTCCCTTCCCTTCCCTTCCCTTCCCTTCCCTTCCCTTCCCTTCCCTTCCCTTCCCTTCCCTTCCCTTCCCTTCCGCTTAGCCAGGGCCAGTGTTTCCCATGGGAGCAGAGATGTCAGGATCACCAAAATGATGATTTGGAACCCATCCTCATCCCCTTAACTATTAATTTTTGCTCTTTTGGTGCCTCTTCATCTTGCTTTGATAAAGCATCCACTGCTGGCTCTTACACAGGATTCACATTTGTGAGACAGGCAGAGAGGTGAATGCACCAAGGAAATAAGAGCCCACCCAGCCCCAAATGCACAAATCCACACAGGAGGGGTCACTCAGACTGACCAAGGCTGCTCTTCCCATGAGAAAGTCAGCCTGGAGCTCCCAGTGACCCCAGCTGATGCAGAAATACCTCTCCATCCCTTGCCAAGGCCTCAGAAAGGGCCAGAGCTCCTCCTGACCCCGGCATTCCCTGGGCACCAGGATGAACAGAAATAACACAGGAAACACAGATTAGAACTGCAGAATATGCTCAGCTGGAAGGGACCCACAAGGATCATCCAGCTCAAACCCTGGCCCTGCACAGGACAACTCCAAAAATCCCACCATGAGCCTGAGAGACAAGGACTGAAGCAGAAAGGTCCAGATTAACATCCTAATTTCCCAGGACATGGCAGGGCATGAGGCAGGAGCTGCTTCCATGCACACAACTGTCTCCAGGCCTTTACAGCTTCCCAGGAGTGTTGTGGGCTGAGAGCATCACCAACCATCTGCATCCCCATCCCCATCCCATCCCATCCCATCCCATCCCATCCCATCCCATCCCATCCCATCCCTATCCCATTTTTCCCTCTCTCTGAATTTTCAGAGGTACCTCATGGCTGCTTTATTTCACGTGCTGAATAATTTCATCAGCATCTCCAGTGCCAAATAAAAAAACTCATTTCTGAAAACACATTTCTGGTTCTGAAACTCACTGAGAAGCTCTGAGACATCTGAGAGTGAATCAAACCCACAGCAGGAACAGAGTCAATTGAAATGAAATTAAAAAGGGAAGGAAATTAAATAATTTTTTTTTAAAAAGAAGGAAATTTAAGGAATGAAAAAAAAAAGAATAAAATCATGATTTGTGGGCACCTTGAGATGGAGAAGTGGACCCCATCTCAGTAAGGAGTGAAAAAATAAGGCTTTGTATGAGGTCTAGGGAGATAACTTGAAGGGGAAAAGCTAGACAGTGTTTTTCCAGCTGAACTGAGTTTTAGCAGACAGAATTTTGCAGGCACATTTTGGTTTGATGAAAACCTCTTCAAAGAACACTTCTGCAGGGTTCTGAGTGTGGTGTTTGGGGAGGGTCAGCCCTTGTGCTGTGCCTTATTCCTCTCCTGTATTCAGTTTTACTTGTAAAGACAAGAGGAAATTTCTCCTCTGTAGGTGAAATTCCAAACTTCTTTATTTAAAAATGACACACACACAGTCTGAAACGTTTGGATTTTTGGCAGGATGGAAATTCCTCATTTCCTCAGCACCTTCTGTGGGACTGAGGGGTCCTGCTGCTGACATTGAGGGGTTGTGGGGCACCCCTCTAGGAATTCCTGCCTCAGTTTCCCCAGTGCAAGGACACGTTGGCGAGGGGCAAAAATGTTGCTGGCACATCCAGGGCTGATGGTCCTTAGGGTTAGGGTTAAGATTAGGGTTTGGGTTAAGATTAGGATAGGGTTAGGATTTGGGTTGGGGTTGGGGTTAGGTTTAGGGTTAGGGTTAGTGTTAGGATTAGGGTTGGAGTTAGGGTTGAGGTCAGGATTAGTATTAGGGTTAGAGTTAGCATTAGGGTCAGGAATAGATATAGGTTTAAGGTTAGGGTTGGCGTTAGGGTTAGGCTCAGGATTAGGATTGGGATTAGTGTTAAATTACCATTAGGATTAGGGTTAGGATTAGGTATAGGTCTAAGGTTAGGATTAGAGTTAGGGTTAGGTTTAGGGTTAGGGTGAGGTTTACGGTTAGGATTATGGTTAGGTTTACGTTTCGGATTTTGTTTAGGTTTGTGGTTAGAATTAGGGTTAGGATTAGGATTTGGGTTAGAATTATGTTTAGGGTTAGGGTTAGTACTAACTTGAGTCTTAGGGTTAGACTTAGGGTTAGGTTGTGTTTTAGGATTATGAGTAGGGTTCAGCGTAGGTTTAGGATTAGGGTTAGGGTTAGGCTGTATGTTACGATTATGAGTAGGGTTCTTTGTAGGTTTAGGATTAGGGTTTCTCTTTCTAATAGAGGTCCAGAGAATTTTCTACATTTTCCTAGCTGTGGGATTAGGTTTAGTGGTAGGGTTAGGCTTTGGGTTAGGTTTAGGGTCAGGATTAGGATTATGATTAAGGTTAGGGTTAGGGTTTCTCTTTTTTCTGGAGATCCAGACACGTGTCTGCCTGCTCCTGGCTCTGGGAAGCTGCATGGGGCAGAGGGTCTGTGGAGGGCTCCCCTCGGTGCTCACAGACAGCCTCTTCCTCCTCACCAGACATCTTGGCTCGCTCTGGCTGCTCCTCAGGTGGGAGCAGCGCCAGCTCTGTCCTGGCCCCCGCAGGCAGGCGGTGATGGAGGGATGGAGGGAAGCTCTGCCTCCCAAATCGCATCCCCAGCCCCAGCCCCGCCGCTGCCGACAGCTTTATTGCAAACCCGTGGGGAGAGCTGGCCCTGCACCATCCCTGCTCCACAGCTGCACAGGCAGGGAGAGAGCTGAGCAGGAACGGGGGAGGAATCCCCTGGAAAGCCGTGGTGGAAATTTGGCCACCCTCAGGGAAGTTCCTGCTTGTGCAGAGGAAGGCTGGTGGGAAAAACTCACGAGGTGAGGTTTTTGTGATGGGATAAAAGGGAAAAAATCCCAGAGGTTTTGCATAGCAGCTGCTCTTGGACCTCCTGAGCCTGGCCCAGGAGGGCCAAATCTTGGTTCTCCCACACATGGGGTCTCACCTTCTGCCCTACACAGAGCCCAGCCCTAGCCCAAAGCCAGGGGGCATAAACCCACCCAGCCCTGCTCCACTCTGCTTCCCTCCTTCTTCAGACCTTGATCTTGCTGGGATTTGAGCCGTGCAAAATCCACATTTTAACTTTTTAACAGTAAAGATGTGATGAAGGAAAGGTCTGCATGGATGGAGAGCACTCCATCCTCGGTTGGGCTTAGTGGCTTTTCCCTCTTTCCTTTCCACATTTCCACAGCAACTCCTGGGCATCCTCACTCACCCTGCAGTCCCTGCATCCTCCCCAGGCTCCTGGTGCCCTCCACACCCTGTGCCATGGCCACTGGGAACCTTTCAGAGCTCATCTCCTGCAGGAAGGGAGAGTGGAAACAGCCGTGATCCTGGGCAGAGGGGCAGGAAAGGGAGGGCTCACCCTGTCGCAGACATGCTTTATGAAAAATCCTTTCCTTAGGATTTTTCCTCCTGAGAAGCTGAGAGGCCTCAGGAACAAAATGCAAACAATGGTTATCTGCTGCTGTGGAATGCAACAGGTGCATCTGTGATTGGTCTTATGTGCTTGTTTCTAATTAATGGCCACTCACAGTCAGCTGGCTCCAACTCTCTGTCGGAGCCACAAACCTTTGTTATCATTCTTTGTGATTCTATTCTTAGCCAGACTTCTGATGAAACCTTCTCTTCTACTCTTTTAGTATAGTTTTAATGTAATATATATCATAAAATAATAAATCACGCCTTCTGAAACATGGAGTCAGATCCTTGTCCCTTCTCCAATCCAAGAACCCCTGTGAACACGGTCACATCACCCAGCATCCCACCCACCCACCCACCAACATCCTTCCAGGCATGCAAGCAGCACCTGCCCCCCAGAATATTTTACCTGCTGGGACCTGCTGGGTGTGATGAAGAGAAGAAATGGGAGAGTTTAGGAGGTGGATTGTGGAAAACTCTGCAGACAGAGCCTCCCTTATTCCAAACCAAAGAACATGTGGGGCTGGGGGGCTCCCACAGACCTGGGGTGCCAGGGGGACACTGCAAAGCCAGCAGGGGATGGCTCAGGCCCTCAGCCCTCACTCCCTGGGCTGCTCCAGGCTTGCAGTGCTGCTTGCAGGGGCTGTGGGATGTCCCCTCTGCCTGGCTGCCCAAGCCCTGACCCCATCTCCTCACTCTGCTCAGCTCATTGTGGTGCCCAGATGGTCCCAAAAATGCCGGTGCCCAGCGTGACCCAGGTGTGGAGGGCAGTGTGGGCTGGCTGCCCTGCTCTGAGATCCCCCAGTGTTCTCCAAAGAATGTCCCCTTGTCCACCCTGCCCGGGGGCTGGGGGAGAAGGGCAGGGCAGGGATGGGGACAAAACCCCCCAGTGTGGAGCACCAGACACAACAGAGCCACACAAGGGGGGCACCCAGGGCTCCCAGCAGTGCCAGGGCAAAGGGGGCTGCTGTCCCTCCCTGTCAGCCAGCCCTGGGGACACTGGAGGGAGTGGCACTCTGGGGACAGGGCCAAGGGGTGCTGGGTGTGAGAATCCACAAAATCAGAGGGTTTTGGGAAAGCTGCAAAAGGCAGGCCTCAGAGACAGCAGAACTGTGATTAGAGCTAAGCAGTACCATGAGATAGGTCAGCAGAAAAATTATTTAAACTGTAGAAAAGCAAAAACAAATAGAACAATGGTCTGTGTATTAATGCTTGTCTGAATAACTCTCTAAGCTACAGAAAGTTTATCTAGCAAGATATTAGGAAGGCTAAAGCTTAATAATGGAGCTCTGTGCATTGTATTTTAAGGGTTACAAGCAGGTATTGTATTTGAAACAAGCAAGCATTGTTTTAACTTTGTTTTAAAACCAAAGGTAGGTGTGCTTATAGTGGTTAGACAGAACTACTATCAATGTGCTTTTGCTGTGTGTGATTGGTCAAAAAACTTATAAAGCAAGTTGTAACATTAAGTTCTGTGTCTGCTGCTGGGGATGTGAGCTGCTGGCATCTTCCCATTGTTATAGCCATGGAATGAGATTGATGCTGGAAAATAAAAGAGTTCAAGGCACATTCCACAGCAGCCCTGTCCCATTTGTGGTCTGTACATAGACCCCTGGCCAGTGATACTGGGGGCTCCCCCACATCTGCATTTCCCTGGCTCAGCTGGGAGGGCAGGGAGCTCCCCTGCTGCATGGCAGCATCTCCTGCTGAGCTGGGCAGGCAGCAGGCAGGCACTGGCTTCAGGCTGTGCCAAGAGTTTATTTTTCCAGCTCAAATAATTTAATTCAGTGGAAATTCTTTCTTTTCTCAACCTGTCTTCTCCTGTAAGCAGCCTGTCCTGGGGAGTGGCTGGATGGGAACCAGGCTGGATGGCATGGCAAGTCAGCAGGTACAGGAAAAGCCAGAGTTTATGTCATTTATTTTCCTACCAAGCGTAGCTTTCTTCTCACCAGCAGAAACCTGAAGCCCAAAATGCCATTTCTAATGGAATTTATTATTCCTCATGTCACAGCAGGGGGGATGTGTTGTATTTCCAGCTTCTTGCAACCTCAACAGGCAGCATGGCAAAGGTGGAACAAGGTGCACTGAGACATGGTAAAAATAATAATAATAAGGTAACAGGTCCATTGATGCAGCAAAATCCACTCACCTGCTCAGGGCTCAGCAAATCCCTCTCCATGTGGAGATCCTTGTACAGCAAATGCACCAGCTAGGATCCTGGTGGGATGTGGAAGGGTTGGATATTGGAGCTGAGCTGTGCACTTGTGGTTTTGTTAATATCTCCTGAGCAGCAGAAGTTAATGAGCCTGTGGGAAAAAAAACCCCTTGAAATTAAATTCTTTATACTGAGGTTTCCAGTTATCCATTACAGGGAATAGGACAGTTCTTGTGTGTGAAATGTGGCATGATTAAAACCATATTTATAAAGGATTAACTGCTCTGTAACAGCTACACATCTGCTCTGAGGTGGTAAAATCTCCCCAAACATGGCTCTAATCATCTGTACAATAACCAGGTTAATAAATCAGAATAAAGACATATTGGGGTAATTCCAGACTGGACCTGGTGGGTTTATGCACAGGGAAGTGGGGAGGGAAAAAACCCCAACAGCAATGAGAGGTTTGAAGAAAAACCAACTGTGGTTTGTGGAAATGCAGCAGTGGATGTGGAGAGCACCTGTGGAGACACAAGAGCCACTTCCCTGGGTCACAGCTGACCACAGGCTGGGATTCCAGGGATGCCACCCTGCCCAAGCCAAACCATGCTGCACCTCCCACCTGCCAAAACGTAGGGTGATACCAGGAGAGAAACCTTTAGCTCACAGTTAAAGCATGAAACCACCCAGGGCAGTGTAGGAGCGTTGGGGGGTAGCACAGTTGGGACGGACGGAGACGAGAGATCTCTGAAGCCAGGGCTGGTACTTGTGATTTATTGCAAAGGGCCTGGGTGCAGGGCCCTGCTGGGAGCTGCCAAACACAGCTCAGAGCAGGCCTGAGAGGAGAGAGGGGTAGAGAGGATGAGAGGGTGAGAGAGTAAAAGGGTAAGAGAGCAAAAGCGTAAGAGCAAAGAAGGGTACGCTCTTATGTATGAAGGGTACAAGAGAGTGAGGTTCCCATTACAATACCATAAATCTTCTTCTGTGTTGAATATTCTGATTCTCACTAACCAATCTAGTACAAGATACAAATCCTATAGCATTTACATACAGCCTATAAGAATCATTACTTTACCACACTTTGTTACATTTTAAACCCTAAAAACTCCTCTTTGGGCCCCTTCTGCCAAGCTGTAGGGTCTGCTCTGACCCTTGGGCCTGTCTGCAAGCAGAGGGTGTTGTTCCATCAAAAGGGGATTACCTTCAGCCGGCCACACCATTGTTTTCCAGTTGTTCAGTAACTGAGGGATCTCAAAGCTTGCTTTCATTTCAATCTTGCTTTTAGTTTCTACATTCTTAAAGTCTTTTGTCAGACAATCATATTAATAAGGCTTTCCTGTTTCATCTTCCCCAACAGGGCATCCTGCTCTGGCTGCTCCACACAGCAGCCTGGGGATGCTCCCCACAGCCTGGTGTTGGATTTGGGCAGTGGTTCCCCACTGTGGCTGCTCCAGGATTTTTCCTGCACTCTATTTGGTGCATCTCTCCCCCAGCAGCCCAGGTCCCTGCTCCAGCATTGCTCCTGGGGATGGATTTGGGGCAGTGGTTCCCCACTGTGAGCAGAACACCCGGGTGCAGAGAAGGCATTTAGCAAAAATAAACACCGAGACAGAGCTTGAAATGTTTATTTTCCAACTGCAGGCCATTCATCCAGTGACACCACTCTGTTCCAGTGAGTCTCCCTCTGTTTATATCAGATGATTAATGAGACACAGATTGTCTTTAACCCTGATGGATGTCACAGTCACCAGGGTATGAATTTGGGCTCGGTGTCCCAGCTCTGCTTCCACCTCTGCCTGCAGCCACCACTCCATCCTCACTGACCCTCATTCTTCCCACTTTATGGAACCAAAATCAAGATTTTATCACAATATTTGTTTTCTGGCCTCTTCATCTGCCCTCAGCAATCAGCACTCCTGAGGCTGGGACCTCTGATAATGTGGGAAGGGGTCTGAGCTGCAGGAGGAGTGAAGGGACAGATCCAACAATAAAAGAGGGGAAGAGGGTCAAGACAACTTGGATTTAGCCTGCCCAAAGCACAAAAGGGGACAGAGATCTGCCAGGACACCCAGGCTGGTGCTTGAGTTTGCAGACACCACCAGCAGACACAGAGAATCAGCCTAAGCCCAGGGTGGTGCCACCTGCAGGGCTGGCCCTGCTCCAGGAAATGTCCCACACCTTCAGCATCCCCCACAGATTTCATCCTGCTGGGCTGCTCCATCAGCACTCAGAATCCCAGAATGGATTGGAAGGGAATTAAAGCTCATCCAGTGCCACCTCTGCCATAGCAGGGACACCTCCCACTGTCCCAGGCTGCTCCCAGGCAAACCCCATCCAGCCTGGCCTTGGGCACTGCCAGGGATCCAGGGGCAGCCACAGCTGCTCTGGGCACCCTGTGCCAAGGCCTCAGCGCCCTCATAGGGAACAATTCCTTCCCAATATCCCTCCTAACCCTGCTCTCTGGCAATTTTAACCCATTCCCCCCTTTCCTGGCACTGTGGGGATGGCCTGGGTGGCACCAGGACCATCCTGCCATGGCTCAGTGCCATCCTGCTTCCACCTCCTGCTCAGCTGGACCTTGTGCTTTGCCTTTTTTTTCTTTTAGTTTTGGGAGGGTTTTAAGACTGAAACCAGCATTTTCTACCTCTCCCATTACCCTGCTGAAGGTGCTGCTGGTGATGGCGAGAGAAGGGTGGGTTTTTGGGCTCTGGGAAGAACAGGGCGTTTTGAGCTACGAATACAACTACAAAAATCACTGACATCACATGGGATTTACCTTTCTCCAAGGTAAAGAGCTTTAGACTTGCTGGAGGAGGAGAACAATCCCAGGACACGATGTCTCTGACCCCCCCAGGGTTAGGAGGATGTGCTGGGTACTCTGCAGCACACATGGAATTTAACAGAGATGAGCCAGAGGCAGCAGGAGCCAGGAGGGAAACCCCAGAGAAAGACCCCATAGAATTAAGGGATCTTCCTCTAAGAATGTGACCTCCAAAGGTCCCTTCTGACCAAACTGTGCTGTATTTCTGAATGGGGCTGGACTGAAACCAGATTGAACGTGTCACTGCAACAATGCCTTTGCATCCCCTCGGAGCACAGCTCCAGGCAGCAGCAGTGGACACATTTCTCCAGCACTCAAAGCTCAAATTGAAAAGCTGCCATGAACATTAAAAGGAAAAAATGGCTTTTTAAGAACTCCATACGTTTCTATTTCTTTCCTCTTCCTCTCTTTCTCTCTGATTCACCCTTCTGATATTTTCCTTGGACTCCAAGCCTAATGCATTCATCCTTCTTAGCACATTTTTGGGCTCTTTCCACCATTGTTCTTGGAAACTTTTTTTCTTTTTTTTGTAAGGACATATATTTAGATATACAACCTGATCTCCCACATTAAAAAAAAAAAACCCTACCTCAGGCTGGGAAGGGAAGAGCATACAGAAAAGGGAGTTGGGGCCCAGGATGACAGGGTGACAGGACCTCCAGGTGCCAGCACAGGACGTGGCATTGCCATGGGGACATTTCTCTGTGTCTAGAATTTGATGGCTGTCTCCAGCATGGAATATTTCCAAAAGCTTTGCTGGCTCCAGTGCAGGGGGGGTCACTGCAGCTGCCCCCATGGGCCCTGTCAGGGGAGAAAATGGAGTGACCAGAACTCCATGGCTCCTCAGCATCCCTGGGCACCTCACTGCACCCCTGACCCAACTGGGACTCATCCATCCATCATCCATCCATCCCTGTGTCCGTCCATCATCCATCCATCATCCATCCATCCCCCATCCATCCATCATCCATCCATCCATCCATCCATCCATCCATCCATCCATCCATCCATCCATCTCCATCCATCCATCCCCCATCCATCCATCCATCCATCCATCCATCCATCCATCATCCATCCATCCATCCATCCATCCATCCATCCATCATCCATCCATCCATCCATCCATCCATCCATCCATCCATCCATCCATCCATCCATTCCACAATCATGGAACTCACTCAAGGCTTTGGAGAATGGTTCAGGGCTTGCAGCAGCCACAGTCACTCCACACTGGTTCCCTTTTGACCAAACTGGGACCGTTCACTTTTTGGGGATCTCACCTGGAGCAGTGGATGGTGTGGGTTTGGCCAGCCTGGTTTTAATAATCCCTGAGCACTCACCCAAACATGTCATTGTGAAAAGGCAGCTCGCAGTCCAAGAAGCACTCGCAGGCTTTTCATAAACACACTTTAATAATCTTCATCAAGAATTTTAATACAGAGTGAGCTGCCTGCCAGGAAATGCATTTACACTGTCAGCTGCTGAGAGAAATAGCCCTGCACTGCTGCTCAATACCAGAAACACCCTCCCTTCCTCCCTCCCAGCTTTTCCTCTCTTCCTCTTTGGATGAAGTGTGCTGCTTTGGAAACTGGAGGGGCTAAAAACCTTGGCAGGGATCCAGGCAGCTCCCTGGAGCATCCCCTGAAGTGGGGCAGCCCCTTTGCCTTGCCCATCCTGCTCAGCTGGACCTTGTGCATCACCTCTTTTTTATTTTTTAAGAGTTTTAAGAGTGAAACAATCATTTTCTGCCTCTCCCATTAGCCTGCTGAAGGTGCTGGTGGTGATGGAGAGGGAATGGTGTGTTTTTGGGCTCTGGGAAGAACAGAGGGTTTTGAGCTACGGATACAATTACAAAAGCTTTTCTTTCACAGCAAAGAGTAACGGGATCAGAACACATTTCCTTGCTGGCTGTGGTATTAAGCAATTAAAGGGATTAAGCAAGGGCTTTACCATCCTCTGGCACATCAGGTTTTGGTTTGTGCCAGAGGCAAAATACCCAATTTGATGTAGTCTGAGCCCAGAGGGCTGGAATGGTGGGAATCACATTTTACAGCCTTTTTCCCAACAGCTGAAAACACTCTGGCTGTAAGCACCCTCCATATGCTGCTCCAAGACATCCACACCCCGCTCAGCCCAGTCTCCCTAAGGACAGACGGACAGACAGACAGACCCCTCCGAGCCCCTTGCAGCTGCCCCAACGCCCAGTGTCACCAGCAGGGAAGGGCCCAGAGACCTGAGAGGGGAGGGGAGAGGTTGGAGCAATATCCCAGGGGGACTTTGATGCCTCAGGTTTTAGTTTTTATATTTTCTGTGCTGCTTTAGTGTGTGGGTCTGGGCTCCATATTAGGGATCGTGAGGTCTGTGTACAGAGCAGGGAGACAAAACAATTCCTGCTCCAGCTGGGCACCAAGGACAAATGATCCAAATCTCAGCCCAGGAGCACAAACACCGTGGGCTGGAGAGAGAAAAACAAGCAGGGTGGGACTGCATGGGCTAAAGCTGGAATGGGACAATGAACTGCAAGGTGCAAATGGAGCAGAACTGATCCAAGTGACAGACCCCGTGCCTGGTTGTGCATTTTGGGACCATTTTGGTTCATCACGGGTTCCTTTTGTGACCATTTTGGTTCATCTTGGGTTAATTTTGGGACCATTTTGGTTCAGCTTAGGTGCAGCCCTATCTGGGCTCTTGTGCTGCCCAAGGTGGATCTATTGAGGAGATCCTTTTAATAAATACCTGCTTTATTGTTTAGTTCTACCAGTCTCTATTCTAGGTCAGCCTTCACAAGGCATCAACATCAGCATCAGCATCTCTTTACCCACCCTTACCCTGAATCCTATATTACATGCAAGAAGAATTTTTGAACACCAATTCCTGGGCAGTTTTTCTATTTATAAGTCTGTTCTCAAGTGATTTACAAAAAAGGATGCAAAACCCAACCTTGATGCAGTGAAATCAAAGGGTGAGATTAAAAATACACATCCCAGATGTCCTCTCTGAACCTCATTCAGCAGAGGTAGGGAATGCCAGCTTTCTAACAGGAATGGCACTGCCACCTCCTCTGCTTCCCTTTTCCTTGTGAAGTTCTTGCCTTATTTATTTGCTCGAGATGAAGAAAGCTGGGGGAAGCTGCCCAGCAGAAACACCAAGCTTGTGCCAGGAGTTTTGAAGTTTCAGCACAAATCACCATTTACAGGCAGGGGTAGAGGTGGAGAAAAGGTCACTTCTGCTGCAGGAAACCCCCAAAATGCTTTGAAGAGCTGAAGGGGCTTTTTCTTCACACACAGAGTCCATAGAGGGTGAAAGTGCCAGGTGCAGTGGGGGAAAGAGTGATGGGAAGGATGGAGGTGCCTGTGTGGGTCTGGCTCTGGCCCTGCCAGGGCAATTCAGGCTGCAGGGTAGAATCCCAAATTGATGCCTTGGGAAGGCTGGCCCAGAAGGGAGGCTGGATAGAGCTAAAGAATAAAGCAGGTATTTATGAAAAGGCCTCAATAGATCCACCTTGGGCAGCACAAGAGTCCAGCCAGGGCTGCACTCAAGATGAACCAAGATGGTCACAGAATGAACCCAAGGTGAACCAAAATGGTCCCAAAAGAACCCAAGATGAACCAAAATGGTCCCAAAATGCACGAGCGCTCCCGGGGTCTCTCCCTTGGATCAGTTCTGCTCCATTTGCACCTTGCAGTTCATTGTCCCATTCCAGCTTTAGCCCAGGCAGTCCCACCCTGCTTGTTTTTCTCTCTCCAGCCCACGGTGTTTGTGCTCCTGGGCTGAGATTTGGATCATTTGTCCTTGGTGCCCAGCTGGAGCAGGAATTGTTTTGTCTCCCTGCTCTGTACACAGAGCTCACCATGCCCTGATGTGAACACAGACCCTCACACTAAAGCAGCACAGAACCTGAAAAATAGAAAAGCTAAAGCTGAGGCATTTTTGCATTGGTTTGTGTTTGAAGGGATTTTAAAGCCCATCCAGTCCCACCCCCTGCCACGGTCAGGGACACCTTGCACTATCCCAGGTTGCTCTCAGCCCCATCCAGCCTGGCCTTGGGCACTTCCAGGGATGGGGCAGCCACAGCATCTCTTGTGACCCTGTGCCAGGGCCTCAGCACCCTCACAGAAATACAAATAAACCTTCAAATCAATAAGAATTTAAAAGGCACAACCTCCAAAAACCTCTCTGGAGCATGCAGGAACGTTCTGTGGTTTTCTGAGCAGTGCAGCAGGACTAAACGTAAATAAACTACTTATTCTCAACAATGTCCTTCTTCAGCTCTTCAAAGCATCCACAAAACAGCTCCCACATCCCCCAGAGTTCACTCCCTTTCCCTGCCCAAGGGATGCTCCAAATCTGGGGCAGTGCCCACCCTGAGTGTTGTCACAGACATCTTTTATAAAAATCCTTTCCTTAGGATTTTTCCTCCTGAGAAGCTGGGAGGCCTCAGGAACAAAATGTAAGCATTGATTATCTGCTGCTGTGGAATGCAACAGGTGCATCTGTGATTGGCTCATGTGGTTGTTTCTAATTAATGGCCAATCACAGTCAGCTGGCTCGGACAGCAAACCGAGACACAAACCTTTGTTATCATTCCTTCTTATTCTATTCTTAGCCAGCCTTCTGATGAAAGCTTTTCTTCTATTCTTTTAGTATAGTTTTAATGTAATATAGATCATAAAATAATAAATCAAGTCTTCTGAAACATGGAGTCAGATCCTCATCTCTTCCCCAGTCCGAAAACCCATGTGAAGAGGGTCACAGAGTGCAAGCTCGAGGCAGCAAGATCTGTCAGGAAATGATGACTGCAGACCTGGGAGAAAAAGAAACCTCTAAGAACCTTCAGTTGTGCCATGGGACTCTCAAAGGGGCAACCAGGACCTTCCTTGGCACAACAATGTGCAGGGTTTTCCCAGCAGCTTCTCCCTGTGCCTGAGGCACCCTAAAAAATCAAGCCCTGAGGCTGCAGACACACCGCAGTCATGCACTGAAATGCAGTGTCCATCCTGCAGGGGAAAATGCAGGTATGCACCAGGCTGCAGTGCCAGGGAGCTGCTGCTCCCCGGGGGCTCAGCTTTCCACAGGCTGGAGCGAGATGTTGTACCTTGTTTGTGTTTCTATGGAATTCCCCTCCCTGCTGGCTCCCATCCTGCAGCCCCTCCATCTCCACGAGGTTCATTTCAACATCAAAAACAGCCTCCCAGGAGCCACTGCGGTTGATTTGAAATCATAAAAATGAAAATCTCAGGTTTGATGACTAATCCCCGGAGAGAGGTTTAAATCAGCGCTGGCCAATCGGCCACAAAAGTCATGGGGAAAATTCCTGCTGGACTTCTCTCCTCAGTCTACTCCCTGGCTTCATTTTCCATCCCCAGATCCTTCCAGCCTGCAAACATATACAGTGTTGCCTCGGCAACTGGGAGACCAGATATATGTACACGAGAAAATGAGACAATCTCTTTCCTCTGCGATTGCCTGGAAAATGGAAACCTATTCTAGTCTGAGAGCTGTGTCAGCTTGTGCCAGACACACACAGCTCATCCTGCCCTTGAACATGCCACCTCCAGCTCCCACGTGCTGATAAATCCCTCTCCTCTCATAGTACCAGATCTCTCATCCCATGGGATGCTCAAGACTCACAGACTCACCAAAAAATGTGCTTTGCCCAAAGGTGTTTTTTGTCTGGAACACACCAACTGTCTGATTCCTCCATCCTCCAGGAGCCCAGGGTCAGGTGTGAGCTCCAGTTTTAGAAGTAAACATGCTTCCACTCCAGTCTGGGCCAGAACTTCCCTCAGACGGGCAGGGACACCATCCACAGGTGCCTCATTTGGAGAGTTCCTGCGTCTCGGGGCTGCTGTGTGCAGGAGAAACAAGCAGCAGGGCACCAGGAGATCCAAGCAGAGAATCTCCACTGTGTGGTGTCTCATACCATCATTGCATCCTGCTCAGAATTCCTGCTGCTCTGTGGAGGATCACCCTTGGCAGCCCTGGTGCCCTTTTAGCCCTGATGCTCTTGGCAGCCCCTGGAGCCCTTTGCAGCTCCTGGTACCTTTCAGCCCCTGGTGCCCTTTCAGTCCTGGAGCCCTTGGCACCCCCTGGAACCCTTTCCAGCCCCTGGAGCCATTTGCAGCCCCTGGAGGCTTTTGTAGCCCCGGGCATCTTTCATCCCTGGAGCTCTTTCATCCCTGGAGCCCTGTGCAGCCCCTGGTGCCCTTTCAGCCCTTGATGCCCTTTCAGCCCTGAATCCCTTTTCAGCCCTGGTACTCTTTACACCCCCTGGTGCCCTTTGCAGCCCTGGGAGCCCTTTCAACTCCTTGTTCCCTTTGTAGCCCCTAATATATTTAATCCCTGGAGCCCTTTCATCTCTGACGCCCTGTCATCCCTGGTGCCCTTTCAGCCCTGATGCCCTTGGCAGCCCCCAGAGCCCTCTGCACATAGCTGGGATGAGGCAGCCCTGCAGTTTCACAGGGATGTGCCCAGATCTCCAGCAGCACCACCCCTGTCTGCACAGCCCCTCTCTGGGTTATTCCCCTGTCTCTCTGTGCCATTTAATCCTGATCCTGGGAGTTCCATCTGCACCAGCAGCGATTTCCCCTCTCCAAGCCCACACCTGTAGGAGCTGCCTGGTGCCCAGTGTTGCACAGACTCCCTGTGCTGTCCTGGCTGCAAAAGGACAGGAGGTAAAACCCAACTGTCCCAATTCACCCCAGCACAGTCTGTGCTGCCCTACGAGCTTTGCTGTGAGCTGTGGCTCTCACAGCACCCCTGAACTCAGACATTTCCCACCTGTTGGGGAAGATGAAACAAGAAAGCCTTGTCAATATGATTGCCTGGCAAAAGATTCTGAGAATATGGAAACTATAAGTGAGATTGAAATGAAAGCAAGCTTTGAGATACCTCAGTTACTGAACAACTGGAAAACAATGGTGTGACTGGCTGAAGGTAATCCCCTTTTGATGGAACAACATCCTCTGCTTGAAGACAGCTCCAAGGGTCAGAGCAGACCCTACAGCTTGGCAGAAGGGCCCAAAGAGGAGATTTTAGGGTTTAAAATGTAACACAGTATGGCAATGTAATGATTCTTATAGGCTGTATGTAAATGCTGTAGGATTTGTATCTTGTACTAGATTGGTTAGTGAGAATCAGAATATTGTTATAGATGGATAATGAGATGATTGGCTCTTGCAATTAAAAGATAACTGTTGTGTGAATATTAAGAAAAGCTTTAGTGATGTATAGTTATGTTATTGTAGTTTAGAATGGTTTGGGTTGGAGGGACCTTAAAGATCATCCCATGGAACACCTTCCACTGTCCCAGGTTGCTCCAAGCTGCATCCAACCTGGCCTTGGGCACTGCCAGGGATCCAGGGGCAGCCACAGCTGCTCTGGGCACCCTGTGCCAGGGCCTCAGCACCCTCACAGTTAATTTGCCCCATCAAATAATAAATATTTCAGTTAATTTGCCCCATCAAATAATAAATATTCCTCTCAACCCCACTGTTCCCTGTGCCAGGGACATAACCAGCTCCATCCTAACCTCATTTCATATTGGGATTTTCACTTGCAAAGCCAGGAGAGCAGCAGCACCATCCCCCTGAGCATTTGCGAACATCGGGAGTGGCTTTGAAAGGCAAAACTGGGATAGCAAAGGACAGCACGTCATTATTCACAAAAACAAGGTGAAACATGCTTTGCCAAGGTGTGAAAAATGTTTATATCCAAACACAAAGTGTCCCTCGAATTTAAAGTTCCCTGCACGCTCTGGAACCTGAGCTGTATTTGTGGGAATGGCTGTAAAGATAAAAACTGATTCCTGCCATTAAAATGTGCCCGTGCTGGGGTGCAGAGAAGATGAGGTGGGAAAAGGGTGGGAAAATGGGATTTGATCTGCTTTTTAAAGCAATAATTGTTTCACTGGAAAGCCTCACAATCTGTAACATGCAGGGTGGAGCAGGATTAAAATCATAAATATCTCCAGGGAAGAAAAATGATGCCTTTTCACACGCTGGTAACATGGGATCTTTAAAACCAAAGAAAGATAAAATAAATGTCTTCAAATATCCCCATTTTTCATGCAGAAGGACTGTTTTAAACTTGTTTTATAGGGATCACTTTATTCTGTGGGTGCAGTGTGGCCACCTTTGGGCTGGAATGCAGCAGTGGCTGTGCCATGCTGAGTCCTGCTGCAGGATGGATATTTACCCCATTAAAATGATGAGCTGTTAGTGGTAACAACCTCTGGAGGGAGAATTAAAAACTGATTTGGCAGCGAGGCCAGTCTTGAGTAGATGTGAGGGTCCAAGAGAATTTTCTGTATGAGGAACCATTCTGGGATGTGACTGGAGTGGGGATGGTGGATCCTCCCAGCCCTGCTGGTCCCTTTCCCCCTCTATTTTTGCTTATTAATCATCCCAGGTTTCCCCCACCAGACCTGTTCCACCTGTGAACAAGCCTACAGATAAAGGTTTGGGATAAAAACCATAAATCCTGCCCCAGAATCAAGGGTTTTGCAGGAGGAATGCCAGATTCCCTGCTGAGCCAGCCTCATCCTGCAGCTTTAGCTATTTTCTCACTGGTGAAGGGTGGAGAAATTCAGACTTATTGATCCATGGTTGGGAATACAGACCCACTAAAAACGCAGGTGGGACTTTAGGTAGTTGGGATGCATTTCCTTAAGCTGGAATTCAGGCAGGAATCCAAGACTAACACCCTCCACCTTCCCTCTTGCAAACAGTGCTGAGGGCTCTTTAACAAGCCGTGGTCCAGGCCTGGGTTAATGTCTTATCCATAAGTTATTCACTATTTCCTTTTAAAGACAAAATAGTTGGAATACCACTCTTTCTCTCTTTAAATTACAGTTGTAGCTGTTACAAAACCCCCTCTGCACTCTTTCCAGAGCTGGGAAGTGTCCATTTCTCAGGAGTCCCACCCCTCAGTTTTTATGGGAACTCCAGGGTTAGGGAGTTTATAGTGGTGTTAATACCCCCAGAGATAAAAGCTGATCCTCCTTACCATCAGAGCTTGGTGGAGCTGGGAAAAGAGGCTTTCCAGGCTCCTGGTCATGTCCCAGTGTCTCCTGGGTGGGTTTTTGGGGCAGGAGCATCTCCTGGCCCTTCCATGAAGTGGCATCAGGGGTTGGGATGTCCTGGGTGGCTCTCTGGGGGATATGAGCTGCTCCTGCTGTCCCAACCCAAAACCTGAGAACCAGGCAGCTGTGATGACCTGATCTTCACACCAAAATAATTCCATGGAGTCCTAGAATCCCAGAGTCCCAAAATCCCAGAGTCCCAGAATCCGAGTCCCAGAATCCCAGAACACCAGAATCCCAGAATCCCAGATTCCCAGAACCCCAGAGTCCCAGAATCTGAGTCCCAGAATCCCAGAGTCCCAGAATCTGAGTCCCAGAATCCCAGAGTCCCAGAGTCCCAGAATCCGAGAACCCCAGAGTCCAAAAATCCCAGAGTCCCAGAATCCCAGAATCTGTGTCTCAGGATCCCAGAATCCCAGAACCTCAGAACCCCAGAGACCCAGAATCATAGTCGCAGAATTCTAGAACCCCAGAACCCCAGAATCTCAGAATCCCAGAACCCCAGAATTCCAGAGTCCCAGAATACCAAAGTCACAGAATCACAAAGTCCCAAAACCCCAGAGTCCCAGAACCTGAGAATCCCAGAGTTCCAGAGTCCCAGAATCTGAGTCCCAGAATCCCAGAACCCCAGAATCCCAGAATCTGACTCCCAGAATCCCAGAACCCCAGAATCCAAGTTCCAGAATCCCAGAATCTCAGAGTCCCAGAATCTAAGTCCCAGAACCCCAAAACCCCAGAGTCCCAGAACTCAGAATGTTTTTGGGTTCTGGAATGGACCTTACAGACCCTCCAGCTCCCAGCCCCTGCCCCAGGCAGGGACACCTTCCACCACCCCAGGTTTCTCATGTGTACAGGAGGTGCCTTGAGTACATCCTGGTCCCAAATCCCTGGAAAAGTGGGAAAGGTTAAGCCCAGCTCTGGATCCATCCAACCCACTCAGGAAATTATGTCCCATGGCAAAGTTTAACATTTTCCCCCCTCTTCTTCCTTCAAGTTTTTCAGAGCTTTGTTGAAAAAATGAAGAGAGAAAAGCCAGGAATATTCTGTTTTCTGGCATCAGAACTCCTCCTGGGAAGAGAATTCCCACGTAATGGATCATTGCTGGGGAGATGCAGCTTTAGATAGAGAGGAATGGAAAAGGCAAAGGATTTCAGTGTCCAGAGCAGAGAGGGTTTGGCTGGAACAAGAACGGAGGGAATCCTTTGCTAAGGTTGGAGGATGCAGCCTAAAATCGTGGCTCCTTTTGGCTTCCAAAGGGTAACATTTTCCCAAATGCCTCAGAGCCTTTAATCCTAACGGGATTTAGGGCTTAGATTCTTAAACAATTTGGAAACTTGTCCCAGGAATGATTCTCACATATTGAGCAAGGCTTTGAGAACTGTGGATTTAAGGACCATGGCCCAGCATCTCCTCCTCCTCTCCTGCAAGAATTATTCCATGTGGACACAGGCAGGTGAGGATTGGGTCTTTTCTTGGATGCTCTCATCCTTCTTTGATATGAGCGACTAAGGGCTCATACTATATAAATATTATATAGAAATATATATGTTATAGAAATATATATGACAATATATAATATATATTGATAAATATACATATAATATATATATTTAGAAAGATATATAAATATGTTAATAAATATATCAAAATAAATCCATTATATATATAAATAGATGTAAAATAAATATATAAAAATAAATTTATAATATATAATATATATTTATATTTATATTATATATATAATATATTTTATATATTTAGAAATATATAATTAGATTTATAAATATACAAAACGACATTTATAATAGATATATTATATATATAAATAGCTGTAAAATAAATATATATACATACATTTATAATATATAAAAATATATTTTATATATTTATAAATATATATTTATAGATCATAGATAATGTCTATAATATATAAATGTTATTATATAAACATATTTATTTATATATAGAATAATGTATAATATTTTTATATATATACATAAACGTATTTTATATGTGTAATTTTTTATGTATTTATATATTTTTATGTGTATATACATATTTATGTATGTATATATATAAATACGTGCATGTAATATATTTTATATATATATTATATGCATGAATGTACATATATATTTAGATTTGAAAGATCTTTATTTATATATTTTATGTATATATATGTAATATTTTTATGTATATACATATAAAATTATATATATATATGTGTGTATATATATAAATATTATATATAAACATATATAAATGTTACAGCCACCACCGAGGAGCTGCAAAGGCCATTGACAGGAGTTTTCCATCCATCCACAGCACAGACATCAACAGCATTCCTGGAATAGCTCAAAAAATCAGGACTCCAGTGATATGGCATTAGGAGGGGGAAAAATGATGTGGGCTTGATGTCCTGCAACACATTTAATAATATAAAAAAAATATATATACAAACACACACATATGTATTTATATATGGACACAGAAACATAAAACAAAGGAGATTCCGCACTCTGGAAAAAGTCCTCAATAAACCCAGCTCCCCTTCTGGGACTTGATAAAAACATCAGGCACAAGGTCAGGGAAATTATAGCAAATAAGACTTGACACAAATTCCTGACTGGATTTTTCTCCCCTAAAAGAGGACCATTTTCTGGTCTTTTAAATCTCATTTGTGTGAAAAGGTAAAATTAGCAAGAAATGGGTGCTCTGGAATGACAATCTCCACGATTTTCAGGACAACCTCTGTTTAATCCTTATCAACCACAGCAAAGATAATTCAGCATCAGCTTGAGCTCAGAATGGGACAAACGTGGCTAATGAGAAGTTGCAGAAGGCAATCCCTGGGAAGGAAAAAAGGATATTTTATTGCTGATGTTTCCCTAAAGATGTGCTTAGAGAGGATTTAGGCTGCTCCCATTCCGGCTCAGCACAAACCTTCCCTGTTACAGCCTCAGGTGCACTTGGAGTCACCCAGAATAAACCCTCCAAGCTTCTGCTTCATTTATTTCCAAGTCACAGCATCCCTCTGACCAATACTGGGAGTTAAGAGGGGGTTAAGAGAGCACAGGAATTTTCAGGAAAGATGACCAAATATTCACCTTGCTGCCCATTTTCCCTGCACATTTCCAACCTGCAGCAATGCCTGTGGATGGCACTGGCAGCCTGGGTGGGTCTCCTCCATCTCCTCCTCCAGGACAGCATTCCTGACCCCCCTTCCACCACTGGGGGGAAATTTGCCACCACTGGGACATTTTGCTGTCACTTTGCTCATCCTTTTCCATCCTGCTGTGGTCTTGGTTTTGCTGGTGTTAGGAAAATTAATCCACAAACACCAGAGTTTGATGTCCAAAAAGGAGACAGAGGAGTCCTGGAACTTTATTCCAATAAAGGGAGAGGCCATGGGGCATCCCCTGGGGTCTCTCCAATTTTTGGAGGATGCAGCCTCCTTTTTATCCCAATTTCCCAGCCACATTTCCCTCTCTCTTTCCCCATAGGCTGAGGTACTTGAGAGGTTCAGACTTCCCAGAACACCTGATACCAGAGATTCCCCTCTAATGTATAACCCTCTCTTTTAATTTTTAATTCTTATGGAATTTAGGGGTTTTCCCCATTTCTGAGGGGTTCGGACTTCCCAGAACACCTTACACTGAGGATTCCCCTCTAATATGTAACCCTCCCTTTTAATTTTTAATTCTTACTGAATTTAGGGGTTTTTCCCCATTGGCTGAGGTACTTGAGAGGTTCAGACTTCCCAAAATGCCTGACACCAAAGATTTCCCCTCTAATGTATAACCCTCCCTTTTAATTTTTAATTCTTATGGAATTTAGGGGGTTTTCTTCTCCATTGTTTCTTTCATCTTTCAATATCCAATTTCATCCATCAGCCAACCTACAGTTTATTTGTAAAAGCAAATATCTTTTTGTATTCATCAATCAGTGGAATACTTCCCATTGTTTCTTTTATCTCCCAGTGCTGGTTTTATCCACCAGCAGACCCACAGCTTGTTTGTAAAGAGAAATCCACTGTTCTTCTCACTGGGATATGGGATTGGCAGTGGTGAACCTGACAGTGATTCCCACCCCATCCTCCTCAATACCCTCAGAAAAAATTTCCCAAAGGCTCCCAAAAGAAAAAGCCAGAGCCTTTCTTGAGCCCAGCCATTTTAGCCAGCAAATAAACTCAGAAAACTGAAGGTAGAGCAGCTTTTCCAAAGCATTAACACCAAAAAAACCACACCAGGAGTCATTTTCCCTGCTCCATTTTCACATTTCCTGACAGGAATGGCAGCAGCTGCAGTGGAAGTAAAAAGAAAGGCCTGGCCTAGAGCTCTTTGATATGTTGGTAAGTGCTCCTAAATGTCCATTTGCATTTGGATGGAGGATCTGGATCACTCTGTGGTCTGTCAAGGAATATATTTCAGTTTTGTGAAAAATGTCACTGAAAGAAAAGAAGTGTTTCCTTTGATATTTCTCTTTAAAAGGTTTAATGTTTCCTTTTGAAAAGGATATGCCGGAACCCTGCAAGAGGAGAAATATCCAGTTTGGACATTTCTAACAGAAAACTTCCATTTGAAAATAATTTCTCCTCCTTCTCCCCTCAGATCCCTCTCATCTTGTCTTCCCCCTCCCTTGAATGCTTGAATGGCTAATTGTTCCCATCTCCAGATGAATTCCTTCATTCCTGCATCTGCAGCTTTAGCTGTGGTGCAGAACCCAGTGGGTCTAAAGGAAAATCTGCAGATCTTTCATAGTTCTATTAATTCCAAATGGTTCCATTTCCATGCCAAAGGCACCTGGTGCTTTCCCAAGGCACCCCCTCTTTTATTTTTAGGCTGATAAAAAGACAAATAATTATAAATCAAAGCTGGCACATTCTGGGGCAGGGTCAGAACAGACAGAACATGTCCTGAGTGAGGTTAACACAGGGCTGGTGATAATTCAGTTTTAACTCAGCTGAAATGAAGCCAGTGATCCTATCAGGGGGTTGGAGGGATGCAGCTCTCCCTTCACCTGACTCCAGCCAAGGAGATGAACATTGGGAAGCCTTTGCCTTGCAGATAATCTCACCTGGAGGCTGCTCTGGGCAGGATTTCTCTCCATCTGGCTTATAACAACCACGTGTTCCATCTCTAGTGTCCT
This sequence comes from Melozone crissalis, assembly GCF_028551555.1. Taxonomy (NCBI): domain Eukaryota; kingdom Metazoa; phylum Chordata; class Aves; order Passeriformes; family Passerellidae; genus Melozone; species Melozone crissalis. Next base: position 1,967,560 of record NW_026535896.1, on the reverse strand, counting down.
ATGGAGCCCAAATCCAAATCCTGCCTTTATTGTCATGGAATGGTTTGGGTTGGAGGGATCTTAAACTCATCCCATCCCACCCCTACCATGGCAGAGACACCTTCCACTGTCCCAGGCTGCTCCAAGCTGTGACATTCACATTTTCTGGAAAAATCCCTTTGCCCAGGATCTTTCTCATGGGAAGCTGAGAAGCCTCAGAGAAAAAGGAAAACAATAATTGTCTTATTTGCTTCTCCTGTGTTTTGCTGCTTGGGAATGTGTTTGGAGATTGTTTACCCACAGGTGATTGTTTCATTGGTTTCATATGAATTGTTTTCATTCTTTGGCCAATCAGGGCCAAGCTGTGTTGGGACTCCGGAGAGAGTCACGAGTTTTCATTATTACCTTTTTAGCCTTCTGTAAGTATCCTTTCTGTATTCTTTAGTATAGCATAATATCATATATCAATCATATCATACAATATCGTATCATATCATAATAAATCAGCCTTCTGAGAACATGGAGTCAGATTCATCATTCCTTCCCTCATCTGGGGGTCCCAGCAAATTCAATACCAAGCCCTGTCCAGCCTGGCCTTGGGCACTGCCAGGGATCCAGGGGCAGCCACAGCTGCTCTGGGCACCCTGTGCCAGGGCCTGCCCTCCCTCACAGGGAACAATTCCTCATTCCCAATATCCCATCCATCCCTGCCCTCTGGCAGTGGGAGCCATTCCCTGTGTCCTGTCCCTCCATCCCTTGGAAAAGGAGCCCTACAGCAAGGGTTACAAACAATAATTTTCAGGAAAGATGACCAAATGTTCATGTGGCTGCCCACTTTTCCTGCACGTCTCCAACCTTCAGCAATACCTGCGGATGGCACGAGGCAGCCTGGCACATCTCCACACAAGCAGAGAGGTAAAACAGCTCCTTTGGTTCAGAGCTGATCCAGATTTACCCCAGATTTTTACTTTTAAATTTATAAATTATAAATATTATAAATACAGATTTATATTTATATTTAGATTTATATTTAATCTATTTTTAGATTTAACCCAGATTTAACCCTATCTTGCTTTCCTTGCACAGCCCAGGGACTCCTGTGCTCCCTCCCTGGGCACCTGGCAGGGTCTGGCTCAATTTCCCTCCTCCCAGGCTGCTCCAAGGGACCTTAAACTCAGAGGAAAGTAATTTAAGTAATATATTTCACCAAAGCAGGAGTGAGACCAGGGCACTTCCTTGGCTGCGCCACCTCCACCTCCCCTCTGAGAATTCCAGGTTCCTCCCCTGCCCAGGGCTTTGGGCTCCCAGATGAATGCACCCTTTGAGCTGCCTGTTATTAAACACACCTCCGGGCTCCAAATCACGACACAAATGATTTGTTTTGGATGCTTTGAGCCACCAGTAAAAGTTTCCCTTGTTTTCATCTTCCCAGCCCCAGCAGAATGCTCTTCTCCTGCCAACCTAGCCAGAAAAACAGGAAAGGCCAGAAAATTCACCCAAAAAATGGGTGTCACAGCACTCACAGACACCCTTGCACAGTGGGTTTGCTGAAACCTAGAGACTGGAAGGAGAAATAAAAGCAGCCTGGACTTACCTTGGCTAGACCTACAAGCCATTTTGCCCTGAAACATTCTGGAAGATTCATAAATAGCACAAGTTCAGGCTGGTTTTGCAAATTGTTCCAAAAGGAAACGATTTTGAGACAGTAAAAATAGGCCCCTTGAACTTTTTCACCAACCTAGGCACCGGGCTGCTTCCTCTCATGCCTATGATTTTCCAGTTCCAAGTTGATTGCCACTTCTAAATTTTCACCTTTTAAATTTAGTTGAAAGAATGGGAATAGAAATGGAAAAAAAAATTCCCTATGGACCAAAACAAGTCTTGATTTGATAAGAAACACTTCAGATTTTTTACTAGCTGAGAAAAATCAACAGAATTATTTGGACTGAGCCACAAGCACTTTCTTAATTATTAAGCTTTTAGGAGCTGCTTGTAAACCACAGAAACCATTATTCACACAGGTCAGGCTTTGTGTGGCTGACCTGGGAAACTTCTGCAGAGGGCAGAATTTAAGACTTCCTGGAAATTATGGCAAGCCCAGGTTTTCTGATGGGCCCTTGCACTTGGGGAAAGAGCTGAAAGCTCCCTCAAAGAGCTGCAGATGCTGGGGGGGCTGGCCTGGAGCTGGCTCTGAGCAGGGGGTGATGTTTCATGGGATGACAGCAGCAGCTCCAGGTTATGGAGCAAGCTTTGAGCTGTTTTCATGTAAAGTTTGTGTGATAGATGAGTAATGAGATGGTTGACTCTCATAATTAAAAGGCAAATGTTGTGGATATGTTAAGAGAAGATTTATGGATTTATAGGTAGATAGTTATATATATAACTAGTCTATATATTTTATAACTATTATATATAACTATGATGACTATTTATAACTATAATGTATACATACATTATAATTATAACAAATGAATATATATACTGTAACTATATATTATAACTATATATATTATAGTTATAATTTATATTATATATTATCATATAATGTATATCATATATATGTAATCTATGTTATATATATATAATCTATATCATATATAGATTGTATATATTATATATCTATAAAATTTATCTATATATCTCTATATATATAGATAAATATAGATATATTTTTGTTGTTGTTACCATGGTAACAACCCCACCCTCCCAATTGTCCCAAACCCAGGGAAACCCCTGATAACAACACAAGGGGGGAGTAAAACATGACTATAAACCTGTATAACTAGTTATAGTTATATAAATAAAAATCTATATTTCTATATTTCTATATCTATATCTCTCTCTTTATATATATATATATATAATCTATATTTTCATATATCTATATCTATATCTATATCTATATCTATCTATCTATCTATCTATCTAGATATAATCTATACTTGTATTTATATATATCTCTATATATCTCTATATATAGATATAGATGTATATAAAAATACATTATTTATATAACTATAACTAGTTATATAGGTTTATAGTTATGTTTTACTCCCCTTGTGATGTTATCAGGGGTGCCCTGGGTCTGGGACATTTGGGAGGGTGGGATTGTTACCATGGCAAGAGGTGACCTCCAATCAGGATTTAAGGCAGTGATTTCCACCCCTGGACAGGGAAGGAGGAGTGGATGGACAGAACTTTGGGAGGGGCTAAAGGGTTGTGAGAAATACTGCTCACTTCCAAAATTTTAAAAAGGTTTTTTAAAACCTTATCAAAAATACAACAGCAGACTGAATAGAGAAAATATTACAGCTCTGGGAGCAGAGGATTTTTCCCACCAGGTGCTCACCCACACCATGGAGGTTTGGCTTTTTAACCCTTTGGACATTCTGGGCAGACACAACAATTCCTCTCCAGGCCTGGCAATCAAGGACACCTCACTGCCTCAGGCCCCAGAGATGGAAACAAAAGAGAGTTGGGGCAGCAAACTTGGGGTCAATGACTTCATTAGCTGAAGCTGGAATTGGCAGATTCACCCCCAAAATGCAAATAGACCAAACTTATAAAAGTGTGAAAACCCGTGACCATTTTTGGGTGGGTCTTGTCTGCCCTAGATGTACCTGAAAGCTCTTCAATAAATAGAACTGCTTTTTATTCTCCAAATTTTGTCTGGCCTCTATTTTCAGGTAGCCCAAAGGCACCAAGTTTAGAGGGGAAATTTGGTGACAGACAGGAGGCTCTGCAGGGCTGTCATCACCCCCCTTCCATGGACTGGGGGGATTTAAAGCAGGTGTGGGGTTAGATGGGCTTGGGGGCAATTTTGGGGGCTCCAGCCTGAAGGAAACCTGTCCAAAATTCCACACTGGAGATTGGGGGTGAGATGCTCCAACAGCCTCCAAACCAGCCCTGGGGAAGCAAGGAGGCAGGGAGAAAAATGTTAGAATTACTCAAGGGTTTGGAGTAGAAAGGACCTTTCCAGTCTCACCTTCCACTCCATCAGGCTGCTCTAAGACTCATCCAAAATATTCGAGAAACATCCAGAACTCCACTAATTTAAAGGCAGCACCGATAACCAGGAATAATTTTTAATTATTATCATTTTTTAAATCATTATTGTCTTCAAAGTTAGTCAGAAAAGAAGTTAAAATACGTAGGTGTGAGCAAGCTGGCTTCCCTTGGAGAGCTCAGAAAGCAAAGAGTTCATGACTATAATTTGAGAAGAGCTTTTTTTGCTGAACATAATAGGTTTGTGACCTCGGTGGTTGTAAGCAGAGGAGGGAAAAAAAAATAAAGCAGGAGAAACTTGCAGTTTGGGTCAAAAGTAATTGGCTCTTGGGAGAGTTTTCAGGAAAAAAATCCAAATATAAATAAAACTGGGTCAACTTAATATTTTCACTGATTTAAAACAGCATTCTGTTTCACTTTGATTCATTCTTTTCATTTGGTAGTTTATTCTTTTAATTTAGTAGAACATTTTATTCTCTTAATTTGGACATTTCATGAAAATCCTCCATACAAAAAGAAGGGTCAAAAGGGTTTATTTTGAAAAATGTCAAAGCAAAACATTTCTACATCAAAAAAGAAAAAAAAAACCCAAAACCTCCAAACCCCAAACCTCTTTCTGGCTAAAATGTACTTGCCAAATGAGACTGGAATTTGTGAGTCACTTCTCCACCACATTTTTTAGTGAATTTACTATTTGTCAGAAAGAAAAAAGAGAAGTTAAACCTTACTCTAATGAGAGCACGTATATGTTGGGTTCACATAAACAAACTCATGAAGAAAGAAAGGGGTTGGAACGATCTTCCATTTACTGTGCATTTATTTCAGCATCTGTCCCTGCATAAATTGGGTGTAAAATAGAGGCACACAGATAAAATCCAGACACAGTCACCCCCCTTCTCCCTTCCTACACATATTTCCCCCTCAAGACCGGGGGAGCTGCAAGCCACCCCGTGGAGAGAAGCAATTTAAGTAATATATTTCACCAAATAGTCTTTTAGGTTTATTTAAAATTCAGAGCAGGGCACAGTGAGTGGGATTGTTCAGGAAGAAAAACCAGTGGAAGTGCTGGCATCTCTCATCCAAGCATGAGCAGGATCTTCATCCATGTTTTTCTCTCTTCTCTTTTACATTGCCCCAAAAGCTGTTCTGTTTTAGGGAAGCTTTCTCCTCCTGAAAATGCTTTTCAAGATTTCGATAAAACCAGCACGGAGAAGATGGGGCTGCCCCATCCCTGGAAGTGCCCAAGGTGAAGTTGGATTTAGTGGGAAGTCCCCTCCCATGGGGTTGGAAGGAGATGATCTTTCAGTTCCCTTCCAACCCAAAACATTCTGGAATTCTGTGAGGAAAATTTCCAATTATGGAAATTAAAGAAGCCCCAATAATTCTGAGATTCTGTGATGAAACTTTGCAATTATGTAAATTAAAGAAAGGTGTAGATGAATAATGCTATGGTTGACTCACAATTAAAAGCCAAATATAATGTATATATTTTAAGAGAAGTTTCTTAAGAGAAGTTTTATATGTTTATAGTTATATAGTTATATGGATTATTTATATAACTAGACTATATATATTATAACTATTATATGGAACTGTTGTAACTATATATATATATAACCATTATATATAATAATATATATAATACATAATATATAATATATTAATAGATTTATTTTATTTATTTATTATTTTTCTATATATATAGAAATATATATTTATATAGAAATATATATTTATATAGAAATATATATTTTTATATTTTATATGTTTATTTATATATTTATTTATATATTTTATTTAGAAATATATATTATGTTTTTATATATTTATATATATTATATAATATATATGAACTATATATATGATAACTATTACATATAATAACTATATAGATTATATAGATATAATTATAACTAGATATAATTATATAGATTTATAGTTACGTTTTACCCTCCTTGTGGTGTTATCAGGGGTGCCCTGGGTTTGGGACATTTGGGAGGGTTGGATAGTTACCATGGCAACAGCTGACCTCTAATCATAATTTAAGGAAGTGACCTCCACCCCTGGACAGAGAAGAAGGAGTGGATGGACAGAACTTTGGGAAGGGCTAAAGGGTTAAAAGGCAAAACCTCTATTGTGTGGGTGAGCACATGGTGCGAAAAATCCTCTGCTCCTGGCACTACAATATTTTCTCTATTCAGTCTTCTGTTGTATTTTTGATAAGGTTTTAATAAACCTCTTAAATTTTTGGAAGTGAGCAGCATTTCTCACAAGAAATAAACAGATCTAAATTGAAGAAATAAATGACGAGCTGAGAAACGAGCACCTCCTTCCAGGTGAGAGGCCAAGCACCACACCTCGATCCCTGCCACTGCAGTCAAAGGGAATTCCTGAAGCTTTTGCTTCTGAAGGAGAAAAAAATAATGGTGAAAACAACAACAACTAAGGTCCAGCTATCAGCATGGAAAATTTAAGCATCTCCAGTTTCTAGACTTGATAAAGGCCAAGTTTTTACGCTTGTCATCTCCAAATGGTTCGGGGCAGCTGCAGAGGATGAGATCAGCCCGTGCTGCTGAGCAGGGAGAGCTGCAGCCCCACATCCTGGTGTGGAGAATGGCCCTTCCTGCTCCCTTCCCATTCCCTGTGCATCACCCACCCACCCCACAGCATTCCTGTGCTCCCCTTACCCCAGGAACAACCCATCCTACAGACAGGGCAAAGCTCCAGCTCCCCAGGCTGGGATTTGCCCTTGGGATTCACAGTCTGAGCACTCCAGAACAAAACAACGCTGGGACAATTCAACCTCAAATGCAAGAGTTGGAGTTCCAGTCCCTGGAGTTCCTTGGAGTTCCCTGCTTTGCTCCATGGTCCTACAGAACTTCCTCCCTTTTGCAGTTCCTCCCTACTGAACTGCAAAATTCCCTGCTAGGACAGCTTGAGAAATGTCCATTTTGCATTTCGCCAAGGGAAGATTGTGCTCTCATTTAACTGGAAAAAGCTCACCAAAAAGCATCTGATTTCCTTGAAAGTGTTTCACTCATTTTATTGGGAAATAAAAGCAGCAAAACCTGAAAATTGAGAAATACCACTTGGAGCAGTGAATGATAAAGTTTTGGACACAAATCCTTTTTTTTTATTATCCAACAAGTGCTAGCATTTCCCTTTCTTCCCTGGACACACCACAAATGAATGCTTTTCCTGGGCAGACAGCACTTTCACTTTGCATTCAGGTGTGGATTCTTTGCTTCTTTTTTTCTGAGGCTGGGATTAAATGTGTGAGATGGTAATTTCTTGTTGGGACTCAGATGTTTATCACTTATCTCTGTTACAGTCTCACAAACCTGAGTTCTGCAGCACTTCACTCTAACAAAATAAAAATGGAGCCCCATCTCTCTCTACAAGGCCTTTTAAGGATAAACTGTCCAATTAAGAAATGACACAAATTATTTTTACTTTTAACCCAATAATCAACCCCCCATGGCCTGAAATGGGGACTTTTTTATCCAACTACACAAAACCACCCAAACCCATGGAGAAAAAGGAGGAGGAGGAGGAGGAGGAGGAGAAGAAGAAGGAGAAGAAGATGAAGAAGGAGAAGGAGAAGGAGAAGGAGAAGAAGAAGAAGGAGAAGGAGAAGGAGAAGGAGAAGGAGAAGGAGAAGGAGAAGGAGAAGAAGGAGAAAAAGGAGAAAAAGGAGGAGAAGAAGGACCCACCTCAGCCCTAAAACCTCAATCTTGCTTTATATATATGACTATATTCTAAACCCTTAAACTCTAAGCTTCCCACCCTGTGATACCACACACTTCTATCCAAACCCCACACCCACAATCCCAGTTCTGTCATTCCATTTTGGGAGCCTTCTGCACAGCCTCAGGTGAATGCAGTGTTCTCTTGGGGGTCAGAGTCTGTCAGCACAGAAAGTCTGAAATTCTCAATAACCAGGGTCCAACATTCAAACATCTCTGTAGAAGCAGAGACACTCACAATTGTGGTTTCCACCTGCCTGGCCGGGGATCCAAGTGCAGTTCTTGTGTCCTTGAGACAACCAGAGTGTCCCAGGGCAGTTTGTCCCCAGGGAACGTTCCAGAATGAGAGAGGGTTGACACCCTGCAGGGCAGGCAGCTCTTTACAGCTTCTTTCCATCCTCCCTGGGTTTATCCCACACCTTCTGCCTGCAGATTGGGCAATTCCAGCTCAGTTCCTTGCAAAGGAGGCAGGACAGGACCTCAGTGCCTCCAGGGACAGCAACCCCTCCTGCTCTCCACTTCTTTGCTGTCAGCCCCACTCACCCACCACAGAACATGAACACAAAACCTTTCTCCAAATCCCTCCCTAGCTTCTCTTGGGAGACAGGAGCCTCTCTTCACTAAGATTGACTCAACCACCCACATTTGCAGGGTTAATGGCCTAAAAAGTTTTAGATTTAGCTGTTCTGAAAAGCAATTTCCATCTCCCCATGCTCCCCCAACTCGAGCAGCCCTTTGGTCTCCACTGAATAATTCATGGCCTTTCCCCAGGTTGTTGTTTTTCTTTTTTCCATGAAGGCAGGCTATGAATACACCTGCTTGTTCTTGATTTTTCTAATGAATAATCCTGAATTATCCATGAAATGCTAAATGGCACCATGATCTCATCAGGCATTAACCATGCATGAGACAAGCTTAGCAACCAGGCAAAACACAGCAGCCCAAGCTGGAGACCACTGCAGGCTGGGTGGACTTTCCAAGTACTCAACAAGGCAGGAAACAGGAATATCTTTGCTAGAGATAAGGACATCAGCACCAGGAGACATCAAAGGCTGCTATGGGGCTGGGGCTGCAGTGCTTTGGGATTTCACTCTCACCCTGACAAGCCTCATCAGACTTGGTTAAACCCTATTTTTCCCTTTCATTCATATTTTTTTTTCCTTTTTCTTCCTTTTGTTTATCCCCTCTTTCTCCTTTCTGGGCTTGTCTGCTGCAGGACAAGACAAACACCTTCAGTCAATGTACTTCAAGGGCAGCATGAGCAGAAAAAGCCTCAATTCTAAGAAATTTTTCAGTTGAGAGTCAACATGCAGAAAATTCTGAGCACTGGGGTATTGATAGAAAAGCAACTAAAGACCTTTATTGTCCCTTTCTTTCCCCTATTCCAAAGGAAAAACAGCCCCAGAGAAATGTGGGGAGGGTTGGTGTGGTCGTGTGTGGTTTGTGCACAGAGCTGGGGGCTGGAACAGGGTCTGCAGGTGCAGGACCATCATATTTCACCAGTGAGAGACCCATCAGCTCCAAAACCCACCTGGCAGCCCTGATGGCGCTCCAGTCCCTGCTGCATCCCCCCAGAGCAAGGTGTGAGTGAGATGCTCAAGTTACACTCCCATAGAATCCTGGAGTGGTTTGGGATGGAAGGGAATTAAAGCCCATCCAGTTCCACCCCTGCCATGGCAGGGACACCTTCCACTGTCCCAGGGTGCTCCAAACCCCATCCAGCCTGGCCTTGGGCACTGCCAGGGATCCAGGGGCAGCCACAGCTGTGCCAGGGCCTCACAATCCTCACAGGGAGGAATTTTTTCCTAATATCCCCTCTAACCCACTCTCTGTAAGCTTTATGCCATTCCCCCTTGTCCTGTCACTCCAGCCTCTGGTGAATCATCTCTCTCTTCCTTGTTGGCTCCTTCAGACACTGGAAGGCCACAATTTGGTCACTCTGAAGCTTCTGCTCTCCAGGCTGAACAATCCAAATTCTGCCAGCCTTTCCTCCCAGCAGAGCTGCTCCATCCCTGTGCTCATCCTGGAGCCTCCTCTGGGCTCTCTGCAGCAGCTCCAGCTCCTCCCAGGGCTGGGAAGCAGCTCTGGATGCTGGGGCACTGGGGAAACTGAGGCACTGAGGGAGTCAAACTTGCCCAAACCCTGCAGCAAGTTCAGGTGCTCCAGCTTCAATGATGTGAGGCTTCATTTAACCACAGCCCCCTTTTTCCCTCCACTCCAGGGGCCTGCTGTGCTTCATTGCCTCTGTGAGCAAAGCCAGCCTGAGCTGTAAAATGGGGATGGTTTACAGTTATCTAATCATCAGCTTTCCAGTCCCTAGACACACTGGAGCCAAAGGTTTGAGTCCCACCAGCATTCACAAGGTTGTTTTGCTTTAGGAAGTTCCCTCCTGAGGAGAGATTTAAACCCCAGCTCTGGACTGGGGAGATGTTTCCTCAGAGGGATCAGAGGGGCAGAAAACTGCAGCCTGGCTCTAAATTAAGTTTTCCTACATCTTTTGAGGTCCACAGTCTCCATCTGTCGCTGGCCATGGGTTTATGTACAAATCACAAATGGGATAGGACTGCTGTGGAACGTGCCTTGAGCTGTTTTATTTTCCAGCATCAGCCTCATTACATGGTTATGACAATGGGAAGATGCCAGCAGCTCACATCCAAGGCAGCAGACCAAGAACTTAATGTTACAACTTACTTTATAAGTTTTTTGACCAATCACACAAAGCAAAAGCACATTGACAGTAGTTCTATCCAATCACCATAAGCACAGGTACCTTTGGTTAAAACAATGCTTGCTTATTTCGAATACAATACCTGCTTGTAAGCCTTAAAACACAATGCACAGAGCTTCAGTATGTTTTCCTACACCTTTTGAGGTCCACAACCTCCATCCTCTGCTCAGCCAGCCTTATTCTCCAGGTCTGGATTGAATTTGCTGGGACCTCCAACGAAGGAAGGAATGATGAATCTGACTCCATGTTCTCAGAAGGCTAATTTATTATTTTATGATACTATATTATATTAAAGGGTTCTAAACTATACTGTACTAAAGAATACAGATAGGATGCTGAATACAGAATGCAGAAAAGAATGCTAAAAAGATAATAATGAAAATTCGTGACTCTCTCCAGTCCTGACACAGCTTGGATTGGCCAAAGAGTGAAAACAACTCACAGCAGAATCCAATAAAACAATCACCTGTGGGTAAACAATCTCCAAACACATTCCACATGTGAGCACAACACAGGAGAAGCAAATGAGATAAGAATTGTTTTCCTTTTCTCTGAGGCTTCCCAGATTCCCAGGAGGAAAATCCTGGGTGAAAGGATTTTTCAGAGAATGCGAATGCCACAGGTCTGGATTCTGGAAGGTGCTGCAGGATGTTTGCAGGGGAGGAGGTGCTGATTGAACATTTCTGCAGGTCCTGATCCCCGTGTTCCTTGCTCCATGTGCTGACCCAGGGGCTTGCACAACCCCACCAGGGGAAATGGAGTGATTAATGCTGAGGAGAACACTTCTGGAAGCTGTCAGGGCAAAGTGACTGCATGAGGAAGGACTTTGAGTAACTTCTCCAGCTCAGCCTTACTCAGTGAAGCCCACTGTGCCAGGAAACCCTTGGACATGCCCTGCCCTGAGCTGGGAATGAAATCCTGCTCACAGCTGTGCTAACAAATTCCAGGGCAATGCAGAAGGCTGGAGCAGCTCCTCCTAGCAGGGCCCTGAAGGCATGAGAATGCTCAGCAAGAGCCACTCATGAACCAGACATCCTCCTTCCCCTTCATTCCTCATGGAGACACCTCAGGTGCCACTCTGGGAGTGTTTTCTCACTGCAGGACTTGCTCACACAGCCACCCCTGCCCTGGCACCCTTTCAAGCCCATCAGCAGGGCAGCACAACTCTTCATACAGACCCAGCACCTTCCTGACACCAAACCAGGATTTCCAGGCTCAGGGTGGAACAAGAAAGTGGCTGTAAATCCCCTTTGCCTCCTACCTGCTCCCTCTCAGAGCAGGGAGAAGCATTTTGTGGTGTTTGCACAGCACCCTGGCAGGGCTTTGATGTCTTTGAAGCCTCCAGCTGCTCCTTCAGAGCCTCACTGAGCTCCCATTGATCCAGAATACAATCAGAAGGGGGAAAGCCCCAGCCACCAGGATGTTTTTGTAGATAAAACTGATTTTGTTATCTCCTTGCTTTTGTGGATGGCTCCAAAGCTCAGTCTAATGCCATGTCTACGTGGCAAAGCTCTTTGGGGGTGTCATTCCCTGCTCGGGCTTTTCTCTGGAGCCAAATATTTATCATATCTGGAGTAAGAAACTTGTAAAATGCAGAGGTGGGAGGTGGTTTTTCTTGCTGAATAGGCTCTGAAATAAAATACCTTTTGCCTGTTTTGGAGGTAGTTTTTCCTGCTGAATGGGCTCTGAAGTGCCTCGTGCCTGTTTTGTGTGCAGGGAAGTCCACTAGAAGAAGCAGGTGGTGCTGGATTTAATACACATTTTAGGTGACACTGAAAAGGTAAAAACCATAGAGATCCACCACATTTTAGAGTACACCAGGAAAAAAACAGCCCAATTTCAAGCACAGGAACCCATGTAAACAAACCCCAGGGACACCTTCCACTAGTCCAGGTTGCTCCAAGCCCTGTCCAACCTGAACACTTCCAGGGATGGGGCAGCCACAGCTTCTCTGGGCAGCCTGTGCCAGTGTTTTACCACCCTCACAGAGAATTTCTTCCTGATATTTAACCTTATTTTCCCTCTTTCATTTTGAACTCATTACTCCTTGTCCTTCCCATCAAACACTGAAATATTGTGCAGAAAAATCTTATCTATTCCAGCCAATTCAGAGCAACACTAGGTACTAAAACATACACAACCAGTTTCTCCATAAAGTGGAATATTCAGGGAACCAATTCAACAAATCCTTATTGCTGGATTGTTCATCCCTGGCAAGGAGCTGACAAATTCAGAGAGGAATGTGGTTCATTTTGTCCTGACAGATGTCAGAAGGAACAGACAGAGCCCCCCTCACTGCCCAAATGTCATCTCACAGCATTTCAGAGTATCCTCTGAGCTGGCAGAGGGATCAGAGTCAGACCTGAGTGTGGACACGTGTGTGTGACACATGTTGGGCTGGCTCAGCTCAACTTCACAATCCTGTTCCTAAGTACAGTTTGTATTTAAAACACTGGGGATGCACAGTCATCCAATTATAGTAAGCAGAGGGAACTGGGAACGATGTGAATTCTCAAAAGAAAGTGGAAAAAAAATAGCAGGAGAGTAAATGAAGCAACAAAATGCAGATGGTAAGGGAGGCTGGAGGAGGGCAGCAGGGCTGGCCAGGGATACAGCTGGGACAGGACAGGAGCAGAGGGAGTTCAGGGAGTCCAGGTCAGAGGGACACTGAGTGGATTTAAGGGAACAGAGCCGATGCAAGCCCCACGCTCTGGGCTTGGGGAAGGGCGGATTCACACCGAGTCATATCCCAGGTTACCCTGAGGGTTTTGGAGAGCAGGCTGGAGCAGTTCTGGCCTGCCCTCCTGTGCAGGGACACTGGGCACAGTCTGCATCCAGGAGGGGTCTGAGTTCACCTGCACTCACCTGTGCCCAAGGAGACACAACCCAAACACTGTATACAACCCAACACTGTGTGCATTCAGGGGCTGGATATTCCTGGGGACTATCCCCCTAATCCTGGGGCTGATGGTTGCAGGCTTGAACACCAGTTTGCAAGAGCAGGCTGTGCCAGGAAAACAGCACAAAATGGGAAGAACCCACCTAAGAAAGCAGATTGCAGAGCTGAGCAGTCACTGGGGCTGGGAGGATGCAGGGCTGGTTAACCTGCGGTGGGACAGGATGCAGTAAATTGATTTCCAGTGGCTTGGGAGTTTGTTGTAGGTTGTCCTGAGATTTTTCCAGCCAAACCCCTGTGCTTAATGTACCCTGGATATTTGTGCCTAGGTGTTGTTGTTATTTTACCTTGGTTTTATCATCATCTAATAGAGAGTGAGATCCCTTTTTGGCATCCCTGCTGGTTTGGATCCCAAAGCAATGCCTGGCCCTTGGATTGTTTTCCAGACTCACTGCTCTCTAAATGCAAGGACAACACCAGAGGCACCTGATCCCAAACTTCCAACCCAGTTCCACAGAGAGCCCTGGGCAAGGAATCCATCCCCATGAATTTGGGGGGCAGGGGTTTAGCAGCTGCAGACACGCCAAGGGCAGAGGTTTATCTGAGCACTCGAGGGGCTGCAGCTCCCACCAGGAAAAGGCAGTGCCCAACCATGGAGACGCACTGAGCTTGGGACTCAACACTGCCAGGCTGGAGGAGGGAAGGACCCTCCCTCCCTTTTTGGGGTGCAGAGGGGATCAGGCTCTGCTGCCCTCCATGGACAGGACAGCAGGGTGAAGCCTCTCCCTCCTCCCAAGCTCCTGGTGCAAGCCAGGCTTAGGAACACTGCAGCACCCTCAGGCAGCTTTGTCCCCCTGCACCCAGCACCTCCTGTGCTTGCACTGCCTCCCTCCTCCCCAGGGTGCTCCAGCACTGAAATCAGCTCCAGACACAACAGATGCCAGGGCAGGAGCCCTTCAGGGAATGCATCTTCCCCCCACCCTCACTGGCTTGCAAGGAGCCTTAAAAATGCCAAATTCCAGTATATTCCATTACACCATATAATCTCAGCCTAAGGTTCCCAAGCATGCCTTTAATTTAAGCTTAATAAAGCTGTTATTGTCCACTCATTAATGACTGCTTATTAAAACCATATTTATTGCATGTGGTGCTGAGAGATCTCGCAGAGAGCCCGGGGCTGCAATCCCTGCCTGCCTCCAGCCCGGGTGTTTAATGAGGGATCCATGTGGACAGGGCTGGGAATTCCCAGCACATGTGTTCCCAATAAGCACTTGTCTCAGCTGAGGTGCTGTGCACGTACCTGTGGGTGCACCCATACCAGATGCAAATGAAGTGCAGATTTAGAAGTTGTGTGTTCACAGCATTAGGGTTGCTTTGGGACGGGATGAAAACACGTTATAGTGTGACACCTAATAACAACAAAAAAATCAGGGTTATGATAATTTGTTACAGTTTTAAAGATATTTAGTGGGAGTGGTGGGTAGCATCCAAACCCTCCTGCATCCTCCCTGCTGCCCAGCACTACCCCCAAATAACTGGGGGACCACAGGCCTGAAAATTAATTTTATAATGAGGCTGACAGACTCGCTGAGATCCAGAGATAATTTCAATACCAGAAGAAAAGCCCTGTGCAAGCAGCAGGCTTTTTGCTTCCCGTAAGAAATAATCTTATATTGGTGTGAGGCAAGCTGGCATGGCTCAGTTTTATGAACAGGACTTGAAGAAAGCAAAAGCCTTCTGCATCCCAGAAACTGCATTTTCAATGCCATGTCTATAGACTGGAGCCTCCTGTCCAATGTGATCCCAATTATTGAAATATCAAGAGTCTCAGTCACACTGCAGATAAGGAAGTTGCTTCAGTTTGAAAAGCCAGGTGTCTGCTAAGGAAGGCAGGAACCTCCCCTGAAATGGAAAATGCAAAACCCCTCCTTCTGAATTATTATAATTTTGAAATTAAGGGGGCTCTCAGTCAAAGGTATGGGAATAGGAATAACAGTTCTTTTCTAGGAAAAAATAATAAAATAAAAATGCAGTAATAAAAAACAACCCTGCCAGAGTCAGACCATGCCCTGCCCCCTGTGTGCCAGGGTGGTGTCCCAGCCCCATCCCAGGGGGGCTCAGCCCTCCTGCAGTGCCAGCTGTGGCTCTGCTGCAGCAGGGATCCTGCACAAGGGGGGAGTTTTCCTCTGCAGCTCCAGGGCTGCTGCAGATGGGCCTGGGCTCCCTCTGGCCATGCAGGGCAGCAGAAAGCTGCTCCTCTGGCAATGCAGGGGGCAAAGGCTGCTGGGGTGTCCCAAAACTCAGATTGGATCCAGGTAGGAATGCTTGGCTCCTCCCCTGGGCGGAGCATCTCCCCATGGGATGGTGGGATTGGATCAGCCATGCAGGGACACTCAGTGGCCATGGACAGAAGATAATTAATAATTAATGGCCCATGAACAGCAGAGATCTCCTGGAGGGAGGATTGGCTGTGGGAGAGATAAAGAAAACTGCCCCATGAACAGCAGAGAACTGCCCCAGCTCTGACAGATGGGAACAGAACACACAGCCCAGACACATCTTATAACTTCAGACAATCCCCTGGAGCCAGGGCCACCCTATGGCATAGGAGAAGATCCATTACAGGCCCTGGTGCAGGAATGTTTCTTGGAAATCTGGAAAGGCCATGGGAAATGTGACCTTTAGGGAAACAGGAGAGGTGACCCTGAGCTGGCTAATTCACTAATAATTAGTGAATAATTACACTAATAATTACACTAATAATTCACTAATAATTAGCCCCATAATTCACTAATCCAGCTCCCAGTGCAAACATGCTCAGAGCTCAATTACCCTGCCCAGGTTTTAAAAGATGGTGATAGAACACACACCCCTGGACACATCTTCCAACCTGAGGCAGAAGTGCAGGGAGAAGAAGAGGGAAGACAGGGTTTACCAGGGATCTGTCAGGAAAGGCATCTTCCCTTGGAGCCCCCTGTGCTGTGTCCTGAGCCATCCCAGGGAAATCAGCCCCCAGCAGAACTGTCTGGGATGGGGATCCTCAGGGAATTTACAGAGCACTCTGTGCCTGGGATGCTTTGGGATCCCCTCATCCCAGTCACCAGTGTGACAGGGATGCTTGTCCCTCTTAGGGATCCTTTCCACTGTCACATAATGATGGTTCAGATGCACAAACCATCACCCCCACCTGCAGCACTTGACCCACCCAAGCCCCTCGCCCAGGTTTGTTTGCTCAGCTCCAGGAGCCTCTCTGGGTCTTACAGAGGGGGATTTTTTAGCGCTGACTTTTGGAACATTCAAAAACTCCCCCCCTCCTTCTCATTCCTTGTTTTCCCTCCGAGCAGCTTAGCCAGAAGTTGGGGGCAGGAGGGGAAACCCTGCCAGAAAAGCTCCTAACAACCCTCTTTGGAGACAGGGTTTATACACTCAGCTGTCCCTTGTAAACTAAGCCCTGTGTGAGATTTTTTTCCCCCAAACCTTTCAATCCCCTTCCTTGCCCTCACCCCTCCTGCTTTGCTCATGCTGCAAATATGCAGAAAAAAAAATACTTGGGTACAAGAATGTCCTTTTGTGCTGCAGGAGAGAGGGGGCAAGAGGAAAAATAAAACAACCCAGGCTGCAAAGAGGCAGCGGGGAAGCATCAGCATAGGCTTGGCTGTCCTTTCCTGGAGGGCTCCAGCAGGATTTTGTGGATGGAGAAAGGTCCCTCCTCTAGAGCCAGGTGCCCCAGACCACAGTGGGGCTAAAAACCACTCCAGCAACATCACCCCCATGGTCTGTAAGTGGAGGTGACAGCATGGAGAGGTTGTGCTGGGATTGTTTTCCTCAAAGCTGTGGGCTGGGGAGGTTCAGATATTGCTGGAGCTGACAAGGTCGAGTTCTACACACAGAGCAAGCCTTGGTGGGCACTTCTGATCTTGGGAGAGAGCAGGAAAGGGGAGTCCCATGAAAGGTGGGAGATGGTTTTTCACGGAAGCACGGAGTTAACTGGGTGGGATGTCACTTATTTCAGCTGAGAAGGAGCTCATCCTGCTAGCATCCCTCTCCAGGGCCCTTGGTGTGCAGAGCCCCTGTCCCTGGGACCAAAATCTTTTGGAAAGGGAAACCCTGAGCATGGAGAGGTTGTGGTGGGATTGTTTTCCTGAAATCTCTGGGCTGGGGAGGTTCAGATATTGCTTGAGCAGACAAGGTTGAGTGTGGTGATGTTCACAGGGCTCCCAGGATGAGGGAAGAGATGAGAACCTTGACTCCATGTTTCAGAAGTCTGGTTTATTATTTATGAGACATATTACATTAAAAATAAAAGATATATTAAGACTATACTAAAAGAATAGAAGAAAGGATTTCATCAGAAGGCTTGAAAGGAAAGGGAATGGAATGATAAAATCTTGTGACTGACCAGACAGTCCGAGACAGCTGACTGTGATTGGCCATTAATTACAAACATCTAACATGAGACCAATCACAGATCCACCTGATGCATTCCACAGCAGCAGATAACCATTGTTTACATTTTGTTCCTGAGGCCTGTCAGCTTCTCAAGAGAAAAAATCCTAAGGAAAGGATTTTTCAGAAAATATGATGGCTACAGTCAAGGTCTACACATGGAGCAAGCCTTGGTGGGCACTTCTGACTTTGGGAGGGAGCAGGAAAGGGGAGTCCCATGCGAGGTGGGAGATGGTTTTTCATGGAAGCACGGAGTTAAGTGGGTGGGATGTCACTTATTTCAGCTGAGAAGGAGCCCATCCTGCTGCCATCCCTCTCCAGGGCCCTTGGTGTGCAGAGCCCCTGTCCCTGCAGGACCTGACGTGGCCCAAATCCTTTGGAAAGGGAAACCCTGAGCACTTTGCAGCTTGGAGCAGGATTAAAAGGCCCCAGTGAGCAGGGTTTGCTGTGTTGTGGTGAGGATGGATGTGTCAGCACGGCGAGGCTCTGAGGACTCCCAGCTCCAGCTGGGATCACAGCGCAGGAAAGAGGCTCCTGGAGAAGCGTGTCCCTGCTGAGCAGATGTGTGTTCTCTGCATGCCTGGGAGAAGGAACTCCAGCTGATCTGTGAGAAACAACAGCTCAAGGAGGACCCCAGGGCTCACCATCCTTTAGGCATGAGGTGTAAAAGCAGCAGGACATCCCTTCCCAAGGTGGGCTGCACTGAGGTGCCAACCAAGAGGTCAAATCCTTTAACTTTCAGGAATCAGGAGAGGGTGAGGTTGGAGATCAGGGAAAGGTTCTTGCCCTAAAGAGTGCTGGGCACTGAAGGCTCCCCAAGGAATGGGCACAGCCCCGAGGCTGCCAGAGCTCCAGGAATGTTTGGACAGCACTCTCAGGGATAATATGGGATTGTTGGGGTGTCTGTGCAGGGCCAGGAACTGGGCTGGATGATCCCTGTGATCCTTCCCAGCTCAGGATATTCTGACTCCATGAACATCCCATGAATTCGAGGTAACATTCAGGACAGGAAAGGTCAGAAGATTTCTGCACTCAGAGCCCTGACAGCTCCCGGGTGCCTGGGGCTGTTATCAAAGCCTTGCAATGCAGGAACCTCCCATCCCTTTGATGCCTTGTGCAGGCTGGCCTAGAACAGAGGCTGGAGAAGTTCAAGAATAAAGCAGAGATTTACTCAAAGGATCTCCTCCATGGATGCACCTTGGGCAGCAGAAGAGCCCAGCCAAGGCTGCATCCAAGATTACCCAAAATGGCCCCAAAATGCACGAGCGCTCCCGGGGTCTCTCCCTTGGATCAGTTCTGCTCCATTTGCACCTTGCAGTTCATTGTCCCGTTCCAGCTTTAGCCCAGGCAGTCCCACCCTGCTTGTTTTTCTCTCTCCAGCCCACGGTGTTTGTGCTCCTGGGCTGAGATTTGGATCATTTGTCCTTGGTGCCCAGCTGGAGCAGGAATTGTTTTGTCTCCCTGCTCTGTGCACAGAGCTCACCATCCCCTGATGTGAAGCTCAGACCCACACACTAAAGCAGCACAGAACCTGAAAAATAGAAAAGCTGAACCTGAGGCATCAACTTTACAGAGTCCAAACCCGAGGAGGGTCTTGTTTTTATTAAAATGCTTTACATCTTTTATAACCTCCCTGCCAGCTGGATGGCTGCACTCTCAGGGCAATTATATGCATCATCTAAACAACATCTAAAATGGAAGGACTTCATTTAATTAGGTTATTTAAATGACACGTTTGATGGAAAAAGCCAAGCAGACTTAGCAGGATATTTAATGCTCACGTTCGTTTGCATGAGTACAAAACATTATCTGAAAGCCTGGGGAATGAAGGGCAAAATTCCTGGTGATTTCAGAGGCTGTGGACCAGATGTTGGCAAGGAAAGGATCAGAGGGATGACACAGGAGCTGCCACCTGGGCAGAGTGGCACCGCTGCCATGGTGGAGGCTTCTGAAGGGAATTCTCCCTGTGGTTTTTTCTTCCCCTACAGAAATAGCCCTGCCTACAAGTTTAAACTGTTTTTTCCTCCTGCTTTTCTCCTGATTTCCTCTATGTGGAAAAGAAAGCACAAAGATGTTTTAAAAATGGAAAATACTTTCCCTTCAGCAAACCAAACCTCAAAGCACATCTGCTGTTGAAAAACAAGGAAACTGGGATTTTGTACCAAACCCAAGAGGTGTAGTCCTGATTCCTTCAACTCCTTACCTCCCAGATTTGAGAAGTCTAAACTTAAGTGGAGATTTGAAGTCTATTTTAGAGGCATGACAGAAAATACTTCCAATTTCATTACCTTCTAAAATATACACACTGCAGGTGCCAGAGGCAGAGGAGGCACAGGGTGGAAGGTACAGTCTCAGTCATCACAACAAGCATTAAAAAACCCAACAAAACCCCAAGCAGACAACTATAACAAAAAAACCCAACCCCAAACCCACCACAAAAACAACTTCCCCCTCCACTTTGCACAGACAAGCAGCATTTAACCTTTTCAGGTGGTGTTAGCTCCATTCTGCTGAAACACAGAGCTGAGACAGCTTCTCTTTCTGCACAGTGAGCAGTGCGGAGAGTTAAGAGCCAATTCCTAAATTCAATATTTTCCCACCTGAAACACAGAACAACCAATACAACAGATGAAAAAAGAGAATACAGAGAATTGTCCTTGGGAGACAGATAGGAAAGACACATCTGTTAGACTTCAACGAGAAATTACTGGGAAATTTTTAGATTGCACTGACAGCATAAAGCATTTTGAAACATCCTTTTCCACAGTTTCTCAGCAAGAATGAGACACATGGACCTCTCATGCTTTCCTAGATGCAGCTCCAAGTCATCCCCATGAGCACTGCAGTGCCTGAAATCTGAACACTGCCCACAACTGCTCCCAGGAGGAGCAGGAGGCACCAGGCATCCTCTGTGCATCCCCTCTCCTGCTGCCCTGTGCCCAGGGCAGGGAGCATCTCAGCTCCAGGGCTTTTCCCTCTGCCCTTTCCAGCTCAGGAAGTGGCCAGAAATGTCAGGGAGTGAGTCACCAGCACTGGAAAGGCTCTGCTGAGCCCAGCTCTTGGGTCATCCATGACACAACCCCTTGGCCCTGGTTATCCCAGAACTGTGGGGCTGTCACCCCATCCCTCTGCTCCACAGCTCTCTCAGCATTATCACTGCTAGTAATGAAGGCATGGGGCTATTTTCAGGCTAAGAATGCTTGATTGCTCAGATAAACATCAGTCTCAGAGGCTGTGAGATTTTAGAGAACAAGCAGTTGACCATAGCTCAAGAGTAGTCACACAAGTTCTTTGTTACAAGGCAATATAGAACTTTATAACCCCTTATAGCCCCTTAATTTCAAAATTACAACAATTCAGAGGGAGGGGGTTTACAGTTTCTATTTCAAGAGAGGTTTCTGCTTTCCTTACAGACACCTGTCTGTCCAAACCAAGACATTCACCATCTCCAAACCCAGCAGAACCCCAGGGAAACCTGGCCATGGCTTGGGGCTGCAGTTCAGGCACCTGGGGAGGGCTGTGGGCAGGAAAAGAGCCCTGGGGAAAAAAAAAATGAAATGCTGAGAAATTCACTGAGCTTGGCTTGGTATGTGGCCGTGCATCAGAGCTGGGCAAATGAAGATCTCAGAAAAAGCGTGGTGTGGCTCAAGCCAGAACAAACTTTTTCCAAAAATGAATAAAGAAACTGAAAACCAGATCCCCAAATAGCTTCAGTCCTTTTCCTGCTGTTTCCAAAACTCCACTTCTTCTGGTGAATTAACTTTTTTGGACCTCCTACAATGAAACAGCCACTTCTGAATACAAACAGAGCAACCCAGAGCACGTTCAAATAAACACTCTCCTTGTGTATATTTGTATCTTTCATCATGTACTAAGTTTTGTGTAGGACTTATTTGTATTTGTAAACTTTGAGATAAAGGTACTTTGAGAGTTTACTTCTATGTAACATCACACATCCAAATAAACTGCAGCACAAATCCCATCCAGATTCACCTTTCCCTCTAATTTCATACTTCAATTTCCTCCTGCCCTAAACCAACAACAACAAAGCCAACGAGGAAAATTGAACACAAACAACCTTGTTCACTCGATTCCAGGCTGCCAAAAGCTCAAGGATTCAACCTACAAATCCAGCCAGAAGATTCCAAAAATGGTTGTGGGATTGGCAGCAGCAAGAGATTAATCACTTTTAATGATACTTAACATTCCCACCTCAAATTAATTTAGGTCTTCACGAGCCATTTGATTTCAAAATGGGTGAAGAAAGCTGGCAGCAAAATGCACCACAAAAATGGGACTGCTGGGATCAGCATAACCCTGAGTGTGACCCCTGATTCCTCACGTTCAAAACATGCAGGCAGGCTGATGGAACATGGTTTGGAGATGGAAAAAAATCCCCAAAAAACATCACCAAATGGAGATGAAAGAAAGGAAAGTGTGTCTGTTTCTCTCCACACCATGACAAAGAGGATGACACAAACTGGGGTCTCTAATTTTTTCAGTCCAGCATCCCCTGAAAACACAAATATGCCCAAAAGCATCCCCAAAATTGTATCGAGTTATCATTTTAACCTCTCAGCAGCAACATAGGGAACTTGGATTTTTTGTCTGAGAACTGGCCCAAAACACAGCACATGTGCAGAACAAGTTTTCACCATAGAGGATGTGATTTCCTTTATTACCACCCCACTCAAGCTCCTACCAGATGTTTTTTTGGGAAAAACTCATGGGGTGCAGGCAATGACAGCCTTCCTGAGCAAAAAGGGTGCTGAATCTCCTCCTGCAATGCCCTCCCTTTCTGTTCAATAATGGAACAAGCAAAAAGAAGACAGGGAAAAACAATAACCACATTCCTTCAAAAAACTCCTCAAACTGGATGTCCAGAAAATAATTTTTGTGGGTTTGTTTT
Source organism: Melozone crissalis (assembly GCF_028551555.1). Lineage (NCBI taxonomy): Eukaryota > Metazoa > Chordata > Aves > Passeriformes > Passerellidae > Melozone > Melozone crissalis. The sequence continues at coordinate 1,944,851 of NW_026535896.1, read as the reverse complement.
ATCAAAACCATCCCACTTCCCATGTCAATAATGGGCCATTATCCATTACGTGAGATTTCTGCCTTGTAACTTGATGTCTTGCCCATGTTTCTTTGCACTACAACAAAAAAATGTCTGTGAAAAACCACTCAGATAATCCGAATTTTCCAGCTGTTGGCAGCTCAGGGATTGGTGATTGATTGATTTCTTCACAATTGCTTGTTGACTGGTTAAAGAAAACATCCCTGCCCTCATTATCTCTTGTCTCCAGCAAAGTGAAGCTCTGATGTTCCACATCCACGAAGTGCAGCAGAAGCCACGGGCACAGAACCCATCCAGCCCTCCACACCTGCAGATACTGCAGAAAACTGTCAGCAAGGAATAAAACCAGGGGCTTATCACATTCCCTGAGTGCTTTGCAAACACATCGAGCCAGGCTGGATCCAGGCTCTGACCCTGTCTCAAGAGAGCACTTCCTTCCTCTGGGATACACAAATCAAGATTTCCCACAAATGAGGGTTACAGGGATGCAGGAGTACACAAGGAGAGGGAGCACCAGCCCTGCTGTGTCCCTGCTCTGGGATTGACTTCCTGACCACTCCAGCTCGGAGATGCAGCTCTGCAATAGCTGAGTTCCACTGGTTTGCAGCGGTTTTATTAATTTATGAAATTAATTAATAAAATATTAAATTATTAAATTAATTATTAAAACAATAAATGAATTTAATTATTTTATTAATTATTTAAACTGGAACTAATTAGTTAAATTTATTAATTGGTGAAACAGGTTTAATTAATTAATTAATTAATTAAATTTATTCATTAATGAAACAAGTTTTTTAAATTGCACTGGAATTTATTTATTTAATTAGTTTAATTTATTCATTAATGAAACAGGTTTTTTTTAACTGCACTGGAGCTATCTCTGCATTGCTGCTGCTTTTCCTGGTGATCCCCAGTGTCTGGGAGCTGCTGATATTGCATTTCCCCTCTCAGGCTATTTGGGTGCCTTTCCTGCTTTCCCTGCTGACCGTGGTCCCTCCCATTGTTGTAATTCTTTACCTCTGGGCATCAGCAGGGCAGAGCCTTCTCTGACTCCAACCAAAGTCAGAATTGTCATTGTCATTGTCCTTGTCCAGCTGGGTCTGGCACTGTTTTCTTCACTCTCCATCCTTATCCTGCCAGGTGGGAATGAGGCACAGGCTTTGCTCTGGGGCTGCCCTTGGGCTTCACTCTCCTCTCCTTTCCTTAGGAAGCACCAAAACAGAGCCAGATTCTAAATTTCCCCTGATTGTTTTGAATCTGAAAGAAAGTGAAATTTCCTCCCCGAGAATCCCAGTTTTTCTGCCTCAGTTTTGAGTTTTTAGGAGAATTAAGGGCCCTTGTGTTTATTTCACGGCTGTCCAGATGCACTTCCAGTGCTACATTAAGTAAAAACAGATGAACTGAATCCATTAACCTCTTTGGGACACTGTCTCCAAACATGCTGGAAGTCAACATCCTTGGAGAAGCATCTGCTTCCCTGAAAGGTGAGGTTATTCCTGACAAATCTCTCCGGGGGAGTTAGAAGAGGGAGGTGGAATTTTTGCACAAGCAACTGAAAATCCTGGAGATGGCTTTTGGCTGCGCCACGCTAATAAATAAGGGCTAATTTCTGAGAGCATAACTCATGCTGGTGGGAGATAAGAAAGGAATGCAAGTTCCCTGTGAGAGCAGCCTAGGAGAGAGTTATCCTCCAGGATCAGAGCAGGAATGGAGTCCACAGCAGAGGCCAGTCACCAATAATAAATCCAGCCCTGCAGAGCAGAGCCCAGAGCGTGGATTCCCACCCATCAGGCAGCAGGGGAGCAGCAGAACTGCCAGACTCTCCTCACTGAGCAAGAGCTTGGTGTTTGCAACACAAACACCATTTAAACAGCAGGGCCTTTATCTCAGATTTGAGGGGAATGCGTTCCTCCAAGGGGAGACAAAGCAGACAGCAGCAATCCCCCAGCAGAGGTGTCTGGGCACTCCTGTTCAGGGAATCCTCACAGAGGAGGGAGTCAGCTCAAAGCAGATTCAAGCTGGACCAACACTTCTCCACACTCAAGAAAAGCAAACCTGGTTCCCTCTGTTCCTGCTCTGCCTTCTCCTCATTTCCCAAGGCATGGAGGTTCAACCAGCACCTTGGAAATTCACAGAATTCACAAAATGACCAGGTTGGAAGAGACCTTCAAGACCATCCAGTCCAACTCAGCCCCAACTCCTCAACTAAACCCTGGCACCCAGTGCCGCATCCAGGCTTTGTTAAACGCACCCAGGGATGGTGACTCCACCACCTCCCTTGGGCAGAACATTCCAGAACTTTATCCCTCTTTCTGTAAAAAACCTTTTCCTGATATCCAACCTGTATTTCCCTTGGTGCAGCTCGAGGCTGTGTGCTCTGGTTGTGTCAGTACTGCCTGGAGAAAGAGACAAATCCCACCTGAGCAAAACCACCTTTCAGGAAGGAAAGGAGGTCTATCTCTCTCATAGAGAGTGTTGATGTCACCCCTGAGTCTCCATTTCTCCAGGCTGAGCACCCCCAGCTCCCTCATTGCTCCTTCTCTGTATTTGTAGATGAGAAAAAGTGAAGGGAACTGAACTGTGGAGAAAATGGAGTGGGAAGACCATCAGCTATGCAACACTGCATTGTTCTGTGAGCATGTTAAACAAAATATCCTATATCAAACCAAAGCCAGATTATTGAAGTTGTGAGGGGCTAATCCAGTTTCCTATCCAACCCTGCATTTCCCCAGCAGATCTTTTAACAGGATTTCAAAGATGCGCTCAAAATAAATGGGAAGAAATGTGAAAGAAATGCACAGCAATCCTTCAGTGTATTAAAAATCACAAGGGAAAGGTTCCTTGAAAGCAAAATATTTAGGGCCTTGCAGGAGCTTTGTACATATCAGAAAACATGCTGTGGTGAGACAGTCACCCAAACTGGCAAAGACAGGCAATTCTGCCACAGCAAGGCTTGTGAAATCCCTTTCTGGAATAGGGATACCTGTGTTAATGAAAGCAGCAGCATTCATGAAGTGAACAAAGTGAGTTTCAGTAGCAGCTTTCCCATTCACTGTCAGCCACAGCCCTGCTCCATGCCCAGGGATTGCTGCTGCCTCAGGCATGGCTCAGAAATTCTCATTTCAGCAGAAACCCCAATTTCAGAGCGCCAGGAAAACTCAACTCATCCAGCCAGCAGTGGCTCCCTGTGGCCATGAGTGCTCCCATCCTGTCTGATGGGACAGTCACCCAATCCCTCTTGCACTGAGGCATGGCCCTCAGGAAGGCAGAATAAGGACAATAACCTCATGCAAGAAGGGAATCAATCACAGAAATCCCAGAATGGTTTGGGTTTGAAGGGACTTTAAAGCTCATTCCCTTCCACTCTGAGACACTTCCACTGTCCCAGGTGGTTCCAAGCCCCATCCAGCCTGGCCTTGACCAGTTCCAGGGGCAGGCACAGCTTTTTGGGACACCCATCACTTCACACACACTGTGGGCTCCATGAAGTGTCCTCCCAGTTTCAAACCCACCTTGTTAATTCCATTGGGACCGTGCCAGCAGCACTGAGGGCCCAACACAGTCTGTTACCTGGTTTCCAGTGCCCCAAAGTAATTCCTTCCAAAGCCCATTTTCCCTATTCACCAACCCATCATAAAAAACCTGCAAACACCCGGCATTAAAGACCTGCTGGGAACACACTGGGATTTGTGGCAGCAGAAGTGCCAGAGACATCACCAAATAGCTATGCAAAAAGCTCTATTTTTAAACCTTCACCTTGGCTACCTATTAACTGCCTTCCTCCTGGGAAGAGGCACAGAGATTCCTCAGTTTGCAGACAGCACCAGCCCCAGTTCCTGCCTTTTAACCTTTATGATTTGTTTTCATCTCCAGGAGGGAGAGCTGCACCCCCTGGGCTCCATCTCCAGGCTGGGCTCTGTTGGTTTTGGACAGGTCCCGAGCTGTTTCATACTTGGCACTGGCAGGGATTTGTTACAGCAGCTGCTCAATGACAACACACCTGTAAGCAAGGCTGGGGCTGGGGGCTGCAGGGGGACCAGGGCTTGGTTTAATTATCTCAGGGTGCCACGGTGATGCCAGCATGACCTCATGGTTTATTTTAGCCTGCTCTGACACCATGAAGAGCCCGTGTTTGCTCAGCTGTCTCTGCTCCCTCCAGGAGACCTGGCTGACCCAGGGGCCCAAGCCCTGCTCCCAATGTGGGCACCTGCAGGAACTGGAGCCATTCACCCATCCTTAATGAAGTTGTATCTCTTCCCTGCTGATGGATAATCAATTCTCCTCTTGGAAAGCTTGACTGAAAGTGGTTTGGGGTTTGGTTTGGCTTTGCAAGCTGCTGAAAAGCATTTAATTCTCTCTTTTGGAAGTCTGTGCCTTCCTACAGCGAGCCAGGAAGCTACAAACCCAATGGCATCCACATAAAGACTGGGAAAACATCTCTGTGGCAAGCTGAAGGCTTGGGCAGGAAAATCTGAGGCACGTTTACGTAATAATTATAACTCACACTCGCGCAGAGCCTTTCAGCAGGGGATTAAAAAGCACTTTGCGAACATTATCGAGCACAGCCCAGCTCTGAGGTAGGTACCATTCCTCCCTGCTCTCCAGGAGGAGCCAAGGCACACAGAGGTGATTTTCCAGCCCATATTTTGAGAAGGCAGCCAGCACATTTGGGGACTTTAATGCTGGGATGCTGAATATGAAATCACAGGAGGGCTGATGATAGCACTGGACTGAGGGCCTGTCTTGGTTTGGAAAGACAGGAGTCTGCTGAGGAAGGCAGGAGCCTCCCCTGAAATGGAAAATGTAAACCCTCCCCACCCCTCTGAATTGCTGTAAATTTTTAATTAAGGGGCTCTCAGGCAAAAATACAGGAGCAGGAAATAACAGTTCTTTAATAGGGAAGAAAATAAAAGGATAAAATAAACAATGCAGTAAACCAAAACAACACTGACAGAGTCAGAACACAACCTGACACCCTGTGGGTCAGGGTGTTGGCAGCAGTCCCATTGGAATTGTGGCTCAGCCCTCCTGCAGTGTCAGGGCTGGTTCTGCTGGAGCAGGGGTCCTGGAGAAAGGTGCAGTCTCTGCCTCTGAAGATCCAGGGGAAGAGGCAGCTGCTGCTCCTCTGGGGAATCCAGTGGAGAAGCCGTGCTGGTGTTCCAGAATCTCCAGATTATATCCAGGTAGGAATGCTGTGCTGGTGTTCCAGAATCTCCAGATTATATCCAGGCAGGAATGCTTGGCTCCTCCCTCTGGGCTCACGTCTCCCAATGGGATGCTGTAGTTCTTATCAGTCATGCAGGGACATTCAATAGCTGTTATCAGCAGATGTCTCCCCCACAGGGAGGTGTGATTATGGTCACTCAAAGAGAGAGATAAGGTAAACTGCTCACTTGACAAAGATAATCTGCCATACAGATGGTAATTGAAAACATCTTGCATTGCAATCTTCAACAGGGCTTGTGTTCCAGAGGTGGCAGCTGGGGCTGGGATGATCAGAATCCTCACAAATCTGCCCTAAAATCACAGAATGTCCTGAGCTGGAAGGGACCCACAAGGATCACAGAATTCTCATTTCAGCAGAAACCTCAATTTCAGAGCAGCAGGAAAACTCCACTCAGCCAGCCAGCAGTGGCTCCCTGAGGCCAGAGTTTGAGGCCATGAGTGCTCCCATCCTGTCTGATGGGACAATCACCCAGTCCCTCTTGCACTGAAGCATGGCCCTCAGGCAGGCAGAATAAGGACAATAACCTCATGCAAGAAGGGAATCAACCACAGAATCACAGAATGGTTTGGGTGGGAAGGGACCTTAAAGCCCATCTCATTCCACCCCCTGTCATGGCAGGGACACCTTCCACTGCCCCAAGGAGTTCCAAGCCCTGCCCAGCCTGGCCTTGGACACTTCCAGGGATCCAGGGACAGCCACAGCTTCTCTGGAATCAAGTCCAAATCCTATTCTTGCACAAAATCCTATTCCTATTCCAAATCCTATCCCTTCACAGGACAGCCCCAAAAATCCCACCATGGGTTTTGAGAAAGCCAACTACAGAGCTCCTGCACCCAAAAGCAGTGGCCACTTTCACAAATAAAAACCTGTAATAAAACCTGAGATTAGAGTCCAGGAGTTGTAATTACCAAAGCTTTGGAATAAATGCACTATTTCAGCATTATTATTAATGTCTGAGCTGGGAGAAAAATAACATGGTTTTTATCACTCCTGATGCTTTAGGGAATAACCAGATGTACCATGGAACACAGTTCATTCCACCCTCACTAATTTCTGAGTTTGCAAGCAAGATTAATAGATTTTTGTTCTCCCCACAAAATTTAACTATAGAGTTGAAGGATACCAAGCCACACTGGAGACAAAAAGAATTTGGGATCAGCTCACAATGCTGAGATCAACTCTTTCCTCTTGCCTTGAAAATAGGACACAGTCAGGACAAAGGAGAAGCCAGGAGCTGCCAGCATGAGAGGCAGGAATTGTGACAGCTCTCCCAAGGCATCCCTGTCTTGGTTTCAACAGACAGGTGTCTGCTAAGGAAGGCAGGAGCCTCCCTTGAACTGGAAAATGTAAACCCTCTCCATGTAAATTATTGTGATTTTGAAATTAAGGGGCTCTCAGGCAAAGATATAGGAGCAGAAATAACAGTTCTTTAATAGGAAAATTAAAAATACAAAAGTAATAGTAAAAACAATAAAAAACCAACCCTGCCAGATTCAGACCATGCCCTGCCCCCTGTGTGTCAGGGCGGTGTCCCAGCCCCATCCCATGGGGGCTCAGCCCTCCTGCAGTGCCAGCTGTGGCTCTGCTGCAGCAGGGATCCTGCACAAGGGGGGAGTTTTCCTCTGCAGCTCCAGGGCTGCTGCAGATGGGCCTGGGCTCCCTCTGGCCATGCAGGGCAGCAGAAAGCTGCTCCTCTGGCAATGCAGGGGGCAAAGGCTGCTGGGGTGTCCCAAAGCTCAGATTGGATCCAGGTAGGAATGCTTGGCTCCTCCCCTGGGTGGAGCATCTCCCCATGGGATGGTGGGATTGGATCAGCCCTGCAGGGACACTCAGTGGCCATGGACAGAAGATAATTAATAATTAATGGCCCATGAACAGCAGAGATCTCCTGGAGGGAGGATTGGCTGTGGGAGAGATAAAGAAAACTGCCCAATGAACAGCAGAGAGCTGCCCCAGCTCTGACAGATGGGGATAGAACACACAGCCCAGACACATCTTGTAACTTCAGACAATCCTCTGGGGCCAGGGTCACCCCATGGCGCAGGAGAAGATCCATTACAGGCCCTGGTGCAGGAATGTTTCTTGGAAATCTGAAAAGGCCATGGGAAATGTGACCTTTAGGGAAACAGGAGAGGTGACCCTGAGCTGGCTGCAAGGGTTAATTCACTAACCCAGCTCCCAGTGCAAACATGCTCAGAGCTCAATTACTCTACCCAGGTTTAAAAAGAACTATAGAACATATATTGCATTGGCAAGATGGTCAAAAGCACCCCTGGGATGCGTGCTCTGAACTGCTTAAAGAGGCTGTGCTTGAGTTGATTTTTATTTTTTGGTTGGGTTTAGTTTTTGCTTTGTGCTTATCCAATCCATCTGCAGTGTTGTGAGGTATGTGCATAAGCCCTGGGAGATTAAAGAGCTTCTATCTGAGTGCTCTGCTGACATAAACAGAGCACAGTGGACCAAAGGCTTCAAATTCCAAAATATCAGAGGATCTGACTGCCAGCACAGGGCACGCTCCTGCATCCCTAAAGCTGTGCCATGGGCTCCCAACTCTCTGCTGCTTTCCATAATTTTGCTCTGCACCACTCCAGTCTCAGTGGCTTTCCCCCATCTCAGCCCAGCTGCTCCTCAGGCATGCAAAGAAGCTTTAAAATGTGGCTGCATTCAGAGAAGAAACTGCATAAAAGTGACACCTCATCACCACAAACATCTTCCCCGTGTTGCTGTGAGTCACACTCGGAGCAGAAACACAAACACATGTTTTTACTCCTCAGACCAACACGGTGCCAGTGCAACTCAGGAAAAGCCCAGGAGGGTCTCGCTTAGCTCGTGTTGTCATCACAAAACAAGCAGCCCTGCAGTCCACATGGCAACCAAACACTCTCCTTCCCACACAACACCCTCTGCTCTGACAAATTCCTTCTGCAGGTACGGGAACAGAGGCTCCAGGGTCCAGCAGGGGGTTTTAAAGATGAAGAATAGACTGATGAAAATGCCTTTCATAATATTCATATATTCATTTACATTTAATATTCATATTTTATAATAGCCATACCTTTTATAATATTCAAATGCTGCAGTGATGGGGGTTGCAAAGCCACAGATAGACTGATGAAAGTGCTTTTCATAATATTCATATATTCATTTACATTTAATATTCATATTTTATAATAGTAATAATTTTCATAATATTCAAATGCTGGTGACTGCAGCGATAGGGGTTGCAAAGCCACAGACCTTGGTGAATTTGCAGGCTCAGGGTTTTCCTGCTCTGGGTTTAGTGGTGTTCTGGCATTAGGCTGAACATGAATAATATGCAAAGGGACCTGATTAGCTGTAGGAGCAGCATTAATTGCCATCTGAGTGGGGAAACTGAGGCATGAGCTCACGATTAGCAGACACCCAGTGAAAATTAACAGGGGCTGAGGTTGATGCACAGAATCACAGAGTGATGTGAAATTACAGCCCTAAAACTCTACACAGGTGATTCTGCTGGAGCAGAGGATGAAACTGCTCCAGTTCAGGTGAAACAGGAACACAAGGAGCCTCCCAGCCCACATCAGCTGACCCAGCCCTGTTCTCCTGTTCTGTGATGGAATTAAACAAGCTCTGGTGATTTCCCACATCAGAGAGTGAATGGTATCAGGACCAAATTGAGGTCTCCACCCCTTCAGCGACTTCAGAAGGGCTCTCTGGGTAAAGCACAGCAACAAAACACAATTTTTGTAATAAAACAAAGTCCAGCCTCAACCTACACTACAGAAGGCAGCCTGGCACACTTGGCATTGGTAAAGCTGGGAGAGTTGTAAGAGAAACCCACTCAGATTGGAGCTAGAGCAATCCAGGTGTTCTTAAACCTCTCTTTAACACAGAACCAAGGGCTGAGGCCAGCCTGGCAGCAGTGCAGGTGTTGCACATCAGGCCCAGCTTGCAGCCATGCCTCAGGAATTGCTGTGTGCTCACACTGCAGGGTCAGAGCCAAGCAGGTGAGATCCCCATCCCTGGCAGTGCCCAAGGCCAGGCTGGACAGGGTTTGGAGTAATCTGGGATAGTGGAAGATGTCCCTGCACATGGCAGAGGTGGAATGAGATGACCTTCAAGGCCTTTTCCAAGCCAAACCATTGCATGATTCTACAACTCTATGAGATACCCTCTGCTCGAGTTGAACTGAGTCATGCGAGTTGAGTCATCACTAAAACTCATCCAAAGCTCTGTTTCACTCCTCAGATGGTTTTATCTTGTAGTGCCAGGAACTACAACAGCCTGGAAAAAGTCTTGAGAAAGAAGTTTTGCTTCAGCAAAATACTTTGGACTTGCAAAACCTGACAAAACAAGCCCAGTTCAGCAACAAGAACATCACCAACTCTGCTGAAAAGCATTTTAGTGTACCCAGAGCAGCAGCACTGCTGGGTTCTGTAACAGCTTTGAACAGGCAATTCCTGACCTCAAGGGCTGAGAGTGATGCCCTTTTGGTTTTTCCCTTCTCCTTCTCCTTCTCCTTTTCTATGTTCTCTGTATTCTTCACACACACATATTTGGAGCTCTGTCACCTGTTGTATTAGTAGCCAATTTCCCAGTGCTTTTCCATGGCCTTTCCCTAGGTAGAAAGACAAATTCCAGAGCTCCAAACCCCAGGGGTACAAGGCCCCAGTGCTCTCTTGGTTCTTCCAGGCTACCAAAGTTGAGAACAATTTGAGATACATTTCATGGACAGAACACAGCCAGTGCAAGGGGGAGACTCCAGAGAAAGAGCTTGACCTGGGGGGGAATTGCATCACCACTTGTCCTCCTAATTGGTGCTTTTTACCAGCTATACTAATTTCCTTAAACCTTTAAAAATGTCTTCACCCCTGTGGGACATTTTGTGGACATCTTTCCATGACTGCTCCTGAAGGCCTTCAAATAAAGATCCACTTTTATATTTATCCTTTCTGAAAGGATCTCAAGTTGCATTTTCAGACTGGGGAAAAGGCAACAGAGAAAAGTCCCCTGGTGGCCCCAAGCCCGGGGTGAAGGCTCCAAGCACAATCCTGCCCTCCAGACCAGACACAGCATCACTGAGGAACAGGGCAGAGCCAGGACCAGGCAGCTTTCAGGCTTGGAGTCTCTTCTGACCCACACTTTACACGTGTTTCTATTCCTGATTCTGTACCCCCCACTCACCACAGAGGGTGGGCACAGAACCCCTGAGCTCTGCTGGCACCCAGAGCCCAGCCCAGATCAGGACTGGCATCAATCTGCAGCCCAGAAATGGCACACAGGGCAGAGCTGTGATTAGGAAAAGCTGTTTCACAATGAAATGCAGTTACAGGACAACTGGTGCATTCTGCCAGGAAGAGTTTATTCTTATTCTGTCCTTTTTTTTTTTTCCTTTTCAAAACTAAACTGAAGTAGAAAAATGTGTGATTTTCATTGGTGGTGAAAGGTGCTGGATTTGTACTCAAAGGAAGCTCAGGGTTGTGAAATGAGCTGGGGAGAACTCATTGCCTGATCTGATCAGATTTTGCACTGTCCTGACTTTCTTCACATGCACATCACAGCAACAAGAACTCAGAAACACCATTTTTAAGGATTCTCCATCAGTGTCTGACTGTAAATCACAATACTTGACCTAAGAATCATCAAGATTCAAGTGTTCATATTCCTCCTCTAAGATTTTTCAGTAGAAAAACCTCAGTTTCCTACAGGAATTTCCAAGGACTGAAAAACATTTAACCAAAATCCCTCCAGAAGAGATTAGTAACCAGCATGGTGAGCAAACCTCAGCAGGGGTTGGATCTTAATTTTCCATCTGCAGATGAGGAACATGAGGAACAACTCACCCTTGGCTTAGATTGTTTTCTCACCTCTGGTGGTGTAAGAGCTGTGGGATTATCCCAGGAGGTCTTAAAAAAACCTGCCTGGGTTTAAACACCCACCACCCAACCAGTAAAAACACATCAGCTAATACAGAATTTTGGAGAAATGAGGAAAAGGAAAGATATTTGTGCACTGATGGTGGTAGAGAAGATGACTGAGAAGGAGGTGGGGTGAAGAAAATTTAAATCCAACTCCCCTTTAGCTAAAGCACCACTGACTTCAAACTGAGCATTGGCAACAGCAGCTCCAGATGACAGCTCTGACTAATCACAGAATCCTGGAATGGTTTGGGTGGGAAGGGAGCTTAAAGATCATCTTGTTCCACCCTTGCCATGGGCAGGGACACCTTCCACCATCCGAGGCTGCTCCATGCTCTGTCCAGCCTGGCCTTGGACATGTGCATGGATGGGGCAGCCACAGCTGCTCTGGGGAATCTGTGCCAGGGCCTCAGCACCCTCACAGGGAGGAATTTATTCCTAATCTCCCACCCAGAATTTATTCCCAATATCCCATCCAGAATTTATTCCCAATGCCCCATCCAGAATTTATTCCCAGTATCCCATCCAGAATTTATTCCCAATATACTCGCCAGAATTTATTCCCAGTATCCCATCCATCCCAGCCCTCTGGCAGTGGGAGCCATTCCCTGTGTCCTGTCCCTCCACCCCTTGTCCAAGACCATGGCGTTTTCCTTGCCCTCCTATCACAGAGGGAAAGAACATCTAAGCCAAGAAGAATCCTGTTCTGTGGGAAAGAAAACAAAGCTGTTTTTGTGCTGCTTTCGAGGCCAGCCCTGCAGGGTCCCCGAGGTCCAAGAGCCACCGTGTCCATCAGCACACGGGCCCAGCACAGCCATCCCTGCTTTCAGAGCAAACACAAAGCTGGGGCTGCTTTACACCACCAGACAATGTTCTCTCCATCATTTTTCTTGGCCTGGGCAGGACTTGCACGCTTGATTAATCCTGCTGAGGGGAGAGGCAGTGGATTCCAGGCCGCGGTGCTGACGGGACGCGGGGATGGAAACCATCACTGCTGAGCACGCGAGCAGCTCCTCTCCAGGGAAGTCCCCAGAATTGCTGAACCCTTCCCAAGGTGCAGCTGGTCACACCAAAGCTTTGCTGCTGCCCCACCGCTGTAAAAAAATAGGGCTGGGAAAGAGTTCAGGCAGTGCTAGGATACACTCGTTCCAAAGAGCTCCAACCACAAAATAACTTCCCCAATCATGTACAAAAACAATCATTTTGGAAAAGCCTCCTGTGAGTACATACACTCATTTACACTCTGTTGTTATTATTATACATGTTATTCTCCATTGGTGATGAAATCCATATGTCTGCTTTTCCCTTCGTTCTTTCTACATTACTATCTGAACCTTTGATTTATTTCCTGGCTTTCCAAATTGATTATTCAGAGCCATAGAGGAGGGAAAACATGATACTGGAGGCCCAGAGACAAAGTCATAAGCAAAAACAAAGGGGAAAAAAAAACCCCAAAAAAGACCCCAGTGCCAAGTATCACACATCTGTAGTGTCTCTCAACAGAGGTGGGGAAAAACACGGAGCTGTTCCCCGAAATGAAGCAGACAGGGATTTATTGGGAGAGCTACAGTAAACTAAACTTCTTGGGCAAGGGTTAAGCAACTCAGGACCCCATCTTATAAACACTGAAGCACATACTTAACTCGATTTTGACATCAAAGCTGCCTCACGTGAGCAGCATGTGTTTGCAGGGCACGAGGGGTTAGGGCTGCACTCATAAAAGCCTGAGAAGGCTGGGACAGAGAGGCAAACAAGCAAGGATTAAAAATAACCAAAACACAGAAAGCTGGCGAGGAACTCTTGGCAGCTACAATAATAATAGTAAAAACCCCACAGAAATTCAAACATTGTTAGCATTCTATATGTGAGGAGGGATCCTCAATCTGTTTGTTTGCCAGACCCAACGCTGAGATGCTCTTTGCTGTTGGGACCTTTGTTCTCTGTCACCCCTCCTAGTGCACGTCCAAAGCCTTGGAGATGAGAAAACAGCTTTATTTGCTTAAAACTTCTCACCCAAAGCAGAGAGGCTGCAGAGCAGGGCGACTGCAGGATTGGCAGCATCTTCCCAGAGTGATTTTCCCTCTCTGGATACTCTGAGACTGCCTGATGTAGATTGAGGAAGAGGTTCAATAAAAAGCCTTATCAATAAATAAGTTTAATGATTCATCCACCCATCCTATGCCTTTTGCATCACTAGGAGAGTACCTGCATGTTCCCATTGTGGCTGAGGACCCATCTCCTTTATTTAAATAAATAAAAGCCTTATTAATAAATAAGTTTAATGATTTATCCACCTGTCCTATGCCTTTTGTATCACCTGGATGTTCCCATTGTGGCTGAGTATCCATCCCCTTTATTTAAATAAATAAAAGCCTTATTAATAAATAAGTTTATTGATTTCTCCACCTGTCCTATGCCTTTTGTATCACCTGGATGTTCCCATTGTGGCTGAGGACCCATCCCCAGGAACCTCACAAACACATCCAGTGCAGCACAGAGCAGAACAACATTAAATATTCCCCCAAGTACCCCAACACAGCCTCTGTGAGTCACCCCATCCTTTGAGGGACCAGTTGTTGCCACCTAGAAAACCTCAGGGAAAAAAAAAAGAAAGTTTATTGTGGTTGAAAATTGCATTTTTAATGGTGGATTTCCACCTCCTCCTCTGGGCAGAGAGGAAAAGCCTCACCCCTCACTGCCCTTGTGCAACTTCTGCCAGCTCACAACAAGAGTAACACTTGGAAACATCAAGCACAAGCTGGAAAAACTTAGAGACAGCAAAAAAGTGAGGAAAAAAACCCCACTTACCCACGACTTGCAAGTTTCCTGTGGGAAAATTAGGAGGTTTTTTTTTGTGGAAGGCTGTCAAAAAAGGGATTTTTCCCATAACTTACTTTCTTTCAAGGGAAACGCTGGAGTTGCAGCCAGTTCTATTCTAAAGCTCTTTGGTTTCCAGTATTAGGCTGGGAATATAATAAAAATAAGCTTCTTTGGAAGAGTGCTGGTATTTCTAGCTCCTAACAGAGCTGATTTTCGGAGCAGCATGAAGAGCCATCAGTAGTCTCTCAAAAGCTGTCACTGGGAGACAGAGCAGCACTGATTAAAAGTGTCAGTAGGAGCTTTGGAGAACAGTTTAGCTCCTGTTGCCTTCCCCAAGCTATTTCCTTTGCAATATTTCTCAGAGACGAATTATTAATTATTCTCTGAGAGATGAGAGAGCCTTCAGGGTGTCTCTGCTGCTCAATGTCCATGTCAAGCATGGTCTGCCAGATTTTGGCTGAGGAGCTTGATCACTTCTTCAGGCACCTCTTCCTCCCTTGGCTCAGCTATAAACACCTATCCCAGGCCAGATGTCCAAAAACCCAGCTCTGACACACAGACCTTGCCTTAAGGGAAGCAGTGGGAGCTGCTCACTGTTCTGGCTGCTGGAAGAATCCCCCTCTCGTTGTTTCTTTACCTTTTTTCAGGTTGTTGGGAGGTCCCACCTGCTCCACCTTGGGCTGGGAGGGCTCTGTGGAGACCCATTGGGGGAAGATGTGCAGGAGAGGCAGGTTCTGCTGGTTATCATGCATCAAAATTTGCTTTTTCTGGGCCCTGCTTTTCCACCAAGTCAATGTGAACAAAGCAACGAGTCCTGTTTTGTAACATTATATTAAAAATAATTAAAATATTAAATAGTTTAATATGTCTCTATTTAAAATATCAATAAACATTTAATAAAATAGTTAATATTTTAATATTAACCACCTTAATAATTCCAGGCAGTTAAGGGATAAGGCACTCATGACTCAGAGTAAAGGACAGTCCTTTCCATGGCTGCCCCTGGATGTGAGCAGCACACCAGGAGAGTTTGACAATTCTCACTTTGTGCACTTTAGGAGTCCCATCACTGTGGGAGGGATTTCACTGACTGGTTCAGGAGTTCCTCCCCACCTTCAGTCATTGAAAAGCAAAGGTGACTCCTGTGAGTAAAGGTATGGAGGCTGTGCTTGCTCCTTATAAAAATAAAAGTGGAAGAAAGTGTGAGAAATGCTGCTCACTTCCAAAATTTAAAAGGTTTATTAAAACCTTATCAAACATACAGCAGACTGAATAGAGAAAATATTGCAGTGCCAGGAGCAGAGGATTTTCCACATCATGTGCTCACCCACACAATGTAGTTTTTGCCTTTTAACCCTTTATCCCCTCCCAAAATTTTGTCCATCAACTCCTTCTTTGCTCTCCAGGGGTGGAAATCACTTCCTTACACCTTGATTGGAGGTCAGGTGCTGTCACAGTAACAATCCCACCCTCCCAAATGTCCCAAACCCAGGGGACCCTCTGACAACAACACAAGGGAGTAAAACACAACTATAAACCTATAAAACTATAACTACTATATATAATCTATATAGTTATTATATATATAATTATATATTATATAGTTATTATATATAAAGTTATATATAGTTATAATAGTTATATATAATAGTTATAATATATATAGTTATAATAGTTCTATATAATATATATAGTCTAGTTATAGAAATAATCCATATAACTGTATAACTATAAATCTATAAAACTTCTCTTAACTATATCAATGATATTTGGATTTTAATTGTGAGTCACCCATGGCAATCCTCATCTATCACAAAAGCAAATCTGCCACAAAGAGAAATCAGAGCTTTTTCAAGTGGTTTTCCTGGGATAGCTGAAGTGCCAATCCCAGAGCAGAGCATTCCAGCCAAACCCAAGGCACGTTCATGGAGCAGCTGATACCAAGGGACTCAATCAGCACAAACTGCAACCCACAAGGAATGTGGGGCATTTTTATCCCCAGCTTCTCAGAAACCATTCACTTCCTTCCTCCGCTCTTGAGCTGTCTGGGTTTCCAGCACTTGGTGCCACATCCCACACTTGGAAGTGGCAGGAAGGCTGCAGAATCCTATTTGCACAGCACTGCAGAGGGATCATGTCACAGCCAAGCCCTCCCCCCACACCTATCACTGATTATTACAAGAAAAAAATCTCCTTGGAAGTGGGAAAGTCCTTTAATTCTGTCCTGAGACTGTCTCCATTTACAATCTCTGGTGTAACATTAAACCTCTCTGCAGTCACACCAGCCCCACTGGGCATCTGAGCTCAGCAGCCAAGAGTGTCCTGGCCCAGCCAGGCAGACTGAAATGCCGGGCAGGGACAATACCTCGTGTTCTGATAAGACCCAGCAGAAGGAAGACAGAGCCCTGGGGGTTTTCAAGAGTCACTGAAGCCTCGCAGCTGGATGAGAGAGCAAACACAAGGCTTGGTCCTGAGAGCTGAGGAGCTCTTGCAAGAGAAACAGCTTCCCCTGGAGATCCCATCTGGGCCAGTAAACAGTAACCTGAGAGGGGCTGTGGTTTCTGAGTGATGCCAGATAACACCCTCATCCCCACCCAGACCCACCCTTCCCAACAGCTTTCCCAGAAATTCAACCTTTCTCCAGGATTGCTTTGTTTCCTGCAGAAACTCCTGTTTGCTGTTGCCCTGCAGAGATGGTTGCAAACATTTCTGGACCCACACTGATGGCCACATTCCTTCTGCTCCTTCATTGGCCACAGCCTCTCCTGAAAGCAGCCCTGCAGCATCCCTTAACTCAGGTATGAAGCAGATGATACAGGAGCATCCAATTTCACCAACCTTCCCAAAGGAAAACCTGCAACCAAAGGGACTCCTCATCCCTGGAGGTGTTCAAGGCCAAGTTGGATTGGGATTAGAGCAGCCTGGCCTGGTGGAAAGTTCCCCTGCCCATGGCAGGAAGTTGGAGCCAATCTTTAACGTCCTTTCCAACCTATTCTGTGATTTTATGATTTGATAAACACAAGCTTGTGTTTATCAAATCATAAAATTGCAGAATAGGTTGGAAAATAGAGGGAATTTGCCCCCCCAATAAATAGAGGAGTTTGGCCCCCCAATAAATAGAGGAGTTTGCCCTCCCAATAAATAGAGGGAATTTGCCCCCCAAATAAACAGAGGGAATTTTCCCCCTGAACACAATGCAGAGCCATGAACAGACACCAATGACCTCAACCCCAGCCCTGAGGTCTGCCCAGCCTGGGAATACCAGTAATTTATACCAGTAATTTTGCCTGTTCCATGGTTTCTTGCCACAAATAAAAGTGATCGTGCTTCAGGGGCTGCTCTTTCTTCCCATCTCTGCACATTCCCAAACAAAGCATTACACCATGTGAAAAGAAGGCACAGGCCCTGCAAAGCCCATCCCACTGGCTGAGACAGGAAATATCTCCCATCAGCTCAGCTAATCCTCCACCAATACAATGAGAAATGATGTCCAACAGCCGCCAGAAGATTATTAAGTGAAGAACAAAAATACT
The DNA here is from genome assembly GCF_028551555.1 of Melozone crissalis. Lineage (NCBI taxonomy): Eukaryota > Metazoa > Chordata > Aves > Passeriformes > Passerellidae > Melozone > Melozone crissalis. The sequence goes on along the minus strand of NW_026535896.1, from coordinate 1,927,350 downwards.
GCACCGCCCATCGTTACAGAGCCAAAGGCAATAAAGGGGAAATACAAACTGCAGGCAGTGGCTGGGAGGAGGAGGAGGAGGGGGCAGGAGAGGCAGCAAACAGCAGCACAGCCCCAGAGATGGAGCACAACATCTGTGACCGTGTTCACAGGGGTTTTTGGTGGAGGGAAGAGACGAGGATCTGACTCCATGTTTCAGAAGGCTGATTTATTATTTTATGATATATAGTACATTAAAACTATACTAAAAGAATAGAAGAAAGGATTTCATCCGAAGGCTGGCTAAGAATAGAAAAAGAAAGAATGATAACAAAGGCTTATGTCTCGGACAGAGTCTGAGCCATCTGGGCTGTGATTGGCCATTAATTAGAAACAACCAACATGGGCCAATCACAGATCCACCTGTTGCATTCCACAGCAGCAGATAATTGTTTACATTTTGTTCCTGAGGCCTCCAGCTTCTCAAGAGAAAAAATCCTAAGGAAATGATTTTTCATAAAAGTTGTCTGTGACACACCTGGAATTGTGGACTGGGATCAGGTGGTTTGGGTTGGAAGGGACCTTAAAAATCATCCAGCTCCTGCTATGGGCAGGGGCACTTTCCACCATCCCAGGCTGCTCCAAGCCCTGTCCAGCCTGGCCTTGGACACTGCCAGGGATGAGGCAGCCACAGCTGCTCTGGGAAATCTGTGCCAGGACCTCCCCAGCCTCCCAGGGGAGAATTTCTTCTCTATACCCAAGGTAAATATCCTCTCTTTTAGTCTGAACCCATTAGTCCCTGTCCTATCACTACATTTCCTGAAATAATCACATCTAATCAAGCATAAATAATAATCACACACAAACCAGCATTAGCATTCCAGCTGCTTTTAGGAATGAGGCATTTGGATGCTTGGGATGGAATTCTTGCAGTATCTCCCTGTGGCTCTTCCCCATGGTGCTCCAGAGAGTCTGTCAAAGTAAACACAGCTTTTGGATGGACAGCACTGAGGGAAACTTGGCATCTGCTTCAATACCAGCCTCCAAAATGCAGTTCCCAGGTTGAATAACTTGTTTTTAAAGGCAGCATTCCTCGAGATATTTTTGTGTTTTTTAACAAGTGCATTTGAGGCAAATAGATCTGCAGAGGCAGCAGAGATGAGCCTCCTTCCCTTTGATCCCCCTTGGAGGAGATCTTCCAATTTTAGTGAAAGACTTCACATCTGCTGCTGACACAGGAAATCTTAGTTTGGGGGATTTATCAGTAAGTTATCCCCCCTAAAAGAAGCTTAGATTTGATTTATTTCTTTCCATATAACATAACCCCTCTAATTTATTTCTTGGATTCCCATTTTCAGTTGAAATTTCATATAGAAAACACCCATATTATCAACAAGTCCACTCCTGACCATGCAGATCTTCCATTCAACCTTCTCTACACCTTGCTCCTTGCCCCAACAAACCTTGCCCAGCATCTGATCCTCACAGCCAAGGAGATTCCTCAGCTGACAGTGCCAAGTGATGCCATTGTGATCCCTGTGGGTCCCTTCCAGCTCAGAATATTCTGTGAAATTATGAATTTTTTCAGCCCCAACCACCTGTAGAGGAAAATAAAAAGGAAAAACAATTTCAATCTTTAATAAAATAATAAAAAAACCCTCTTTTTTTTTTTCTTTTTTTTCAGCCTACAGCATGCAGACACCCCAGATGCCTTTGCATATCTAAAAATCCATCAGTGCTTCAAAAACTGCTGGTTTGCACTTCTCTTCCTCTGGGCAGCAGTTCTGCCCTGGCTGCAGAGCAGAGCTGGGTTCAGCTGGAACTGTGCTCTGTCCCTTGCCAAATCCCAACAGCTGAAGCCAGGCTTAATCCCTGTATAAACAAAGGCCTGGGAAGTGAATGTAATTTGGGTTTAATTTGTTGTTTGCTTACATTTTTGATAATGAGCACGGGGATGTTGGCATCCTGCACAGCACAGCCTCTCCGTGGTGAGCTCCTCATTGCAGGGAAATTCACTTTCCTGCTCCCTTCAGGGAAATGCTGGAACATCCTGCCTCATGCTGCCTCCCAACACCTCCAGGCATTCCTGCTCTTCCAAGGCAGCTGGGAACTCCTATGGGGCAGTTTGGGGTCAGGAATTGTGGTCAGTGGAATCTGCCTGAACCCATGGGCGGTGTAAACACCTAAATTTCAGCTGGCTACCCCAGCAATCATCACCCAGCTAGATCTGAAGGCAAACCAGAATATTCCATCCTATATTCTAATCAAACTACCCAAGGAGAGCCAGGGATCAATGGTTATGGAGCACAATAAAAGCCTGGCTCTCAATTTCAGCTCCCATTGAGTCAGGTAAGAGTTGCACATTACCAAAACTTTGTTTCATTACAGTTCAGCAAAACACAGGAACTGATGACAAAATTTGTGACTGTGGCACCACAATTATGCTAATAATGATAATAATAGAGGATGTTCCTTCCCAGAAAGTTTGGAGCCTGGTGAAGCAGCCAGACAGGGCTGGAGCAGAGGATTATCCTTATCACCGGTTCCTGTGACTCAGAGGGGCTCACCCAGGAGTCACACACGGGCTGCAGCAGTGCTGGGAAGGAGCTCAGCATCCCAATTCCCACAGCCATCTCTCCCACGTGTCAGGCTTCAGCAGCTCCTCTCCCTACAGCTCCCCCAGCTCTGGGAGCATCCAGGTTTGGAGACCAAAGCTATCATTCAGAGGGAAGAGTCTGCAGCCACTCACATTATCATCACATCCTCCAGTTTCATAAATCCCCAAGACTCTTGACAACAAAGTCTGGTTTGTGACAACTCCCAGCTCAGACTTCTGAATTTCTGCACACAGGACACTGCAAATTGTTCTACAACACATCATTAAAATCCTGTGGGAACACTCCAGTGGTTACACCAAAGCTGAAACACCCAACACATTTCAGAAAAGGTTATTTCCATAAAAACATAACAAATCCTTGTAACCTAGTGGAAGGATGACCTATCCCAGCTTTTGTGTGGTATATTCCCAAATGTAACATTGCCAAATTTCCCACATGAGTAACAGTGGGTCAGTGGCACAGAGGGAATGCACATCCTGCCTTACAACATCTGCCACAGGCTCCAAACTGGAAGAGGGAGGCATGGAGGGCCCAATTCCCTGTTCCCAATTCCCAGTTCCTGATTTCCAACTTATCTGGCCTCCAAAGCCATGAGGAGCAAACTGGAGAATGTGCAGGTCCTGATGCTCTGGGTGCTACTGGGTAATTTCATTATTTGGGTCTGCTCCAAGCTCAAATCCCACCTAACCATATCCCACCTCACTTGAAAGCTGCTGCTCCTGATAAGTGGAACTCACAGAATCACAGAATGACCAGGTTGGAAGAGACCTTCAAGATCATTGAGTCCAACCCAGCCCCAACTCCTCAACTCAACCCTGGCACCCAGTGCCACCTCCAGGCTTTGTTAAACACACCCAGGGATGGGGACTCCATCACCTCCCTGGGCAGCCATTCCAGAACTTTATCACCTTTTCTGTAAAAAACCTTTTCCCTGCTATCCAACCTGTATTTCCCTTGTGCAGCTCAAGGCTGTGTGCTCTGATTGTGTCAGTGGTGCTGGAGACAGAGCCCAGCCCCAGCTGAGCACAGGCACCTTTCAGGAGCGGTGGAGAGTGATAAGGTCACCTCTGAGTCTTTGTTTCTCCAGGATAAACACCCCCAGCTCTCTCAGTTCCTCAAAGGACTTGTGTTCCAAGCCCCTCACCAACCCAGTTGTGTCCCTTGGACCCACTCAAGCTTCTGAGCCTTTTCTCCTGGAAGGTTTAGGAGGAGGGAGGTTCCCAGTGGAGGCTGCTCCTGTTGAATTGTCAGAATCATTCCAGGGCTCCAGCACTGGGAACAATTTGCCACTTGGGAATGGCTTTTGTTCCAAAGCCTGGTGACTCCTCACCCCTTCAGCAGTTCATAGCTCCCAGAGGAGTCACCAGAAAGTTGCCATGGGCACTGCACACCTTTGTTATTCTCCATCACTCCTGAAGGCACTTGTAAGTCTAAGGAGGGATGAATATGCACATGTTGCTGGCTTTGGCACCTGAGTGTGCACATCCAGAACACTTAAAGATAATCCCAGTTTCTACCAGCTCCTCCCAGAGACAGCTGACAGCACGTTAATGTGGAGCCTGAGGGCTTGAGAGCCCTGTTTATACTTCCCAGCACGATACTTGTCTTTTTATTTGCAATACAAAAACCACAAGAGACCCAAGCCTAGGTCAGCTCCAAACCCTCCCAGGCAGAGCTTTCCCTGGCCAGCGTTTCTCCCTCCTCTATTTGTGCACCTGGTGATTTATGTGCAAACTTTATCCATGACAGATTACATCCAGGGGTTTGTTCCCCACCCAGAAGGGAGGGGGTTTCTCTCCACTGCAGCAGCCACCTCCAAAGCTAATCCCATCCTCCAGCAGCACCTCCCTGGCTGGCAGCACTGACACAAGTATTCCCTCTCCTATCATCCACAGCCTCAGGGATTATGAAACACTTTGGGTTTGAGTGGGGTTGGTTTTTTTTTTACATGCCTGGCAAAATCTCACTTTATTAAGTTTGCTGTTTTGGCAGCGAACCACCAGCAACTGTTCTGTGTCTGGTTTTCTCCTGCTCACTTCTACCTTTTCACAGCAGCCTCCAGCCCGTGCTTCCCAGGGCAGGGAAAGGACCACAACAGTGCCAACAACCTGCAAGCTGAACACATCCAAGTTTACTCTTCCCCATCCTCATATCTGGTTACCCAGCAGGAAAGACAATTAAATTATCTGGCTGAGGATAAATCACCACAAGTAGCCACAATTCCCTGACACTGACTTGTTTTCTTCTTTGTCATAGCAAGTGTCTGAGTAAACACCAGGCAAAACGCAACATAATTCAAGAATTCCATTCCAAAAGAGATCTGGAGGCATCACAAGTAACACAGGTCACAGGTGTAGAGTGTCTTTGCACTGACACATGTTTATTTGCAAGATGTTCACAGAGCAGTTTGATGGGAATCTGGGCACTGTTTATGCTGAACTTGCCCAAAATTTTTTACTCTGGATCAATTTAATGGGCTAAACCCTGAGGCAGCACATATTCAATTGATGTGGGATCAGGAGGGCCAACAGAAGCATGCATGGAAGCTTTGGAAATTTTCTATTTCTGAACAGCTCACCTTTTGCAGTATAAAGCTAAAATCTCTGCATAGGTCTGCAGGGACATGGATTGGCACATAGGCTAATTTTAAACTGTCTGAAGCAGAGAAAAGCATAATTAGAGGAAGCTGGAGCCACCTCTGCCTATTGCTAATGGTTATTGGGCTCCCATTCTGTGCTCAGTTCCTTCTCACCCACCAAGAGGAGCAAAAAAACCTCCCACATCATACATGGCACTTTATTTCCAGAGATTCAGAGCACAAGTGTGATAAAGCAGAAGCAGAAGTGATCCAGCAGCTGTTTCTCCATGATACTTTTCCAAAACAAAGCTCATCCTTAAACAACCACCTACGTAGGGAGCACTCATCCTGCTCACCACTTTGGCCAGACACCACCACACATCAGTTCTCATCCTATTTCCCCTTTTGAGCAGGAAACACTGAGTTGTCCAGGAATGAGAGAGACCTCAACACCCACATTGTACCATTGTGCCCACTCCCTGTCTGTGCTCAGGGGTTTCCTGCAGCCCTTCCCAGCCTGAAGAACTCCTGTTTCAGATGTGCAATGCCAGTTCTTCCACAGCTTATCCAAGCTCTTGCATCCATGTGGCAGCAGTTAAAGGATGAGTTCCACTCATGGAAGGCCTCTCTTCAATTCCTGCCTCCCTGGCTCACTGCTAAACCCCTGTTCCTCTGCTCCCCTTCTCACCCTTTTACTCCCACTTCAGCAGCATCTCTCCAAGGAGAGTCTCCAGGACACCCCAGCCAAGTTTGGTTTTCTCTCTGCTCACCCCTTTTGGTGTTCTTGTGCCAGTGATGCCACAGATGTCCCTTCAGTGCCAACCCAGAAGGTCTTTTCCCACTTTCTGTCTTCATCCCATCATCATCCTGCTGTGATCCAAGAGCCCTTTCGCCAAGGGCCCCACACATGGCCCCTATCCCACCCTAATGCGTCCCAGGGATTTCCTCTGGACGTTTCTATAGAACAAGGGGGAAAGGTTTAAACTGAAAGAGGTTTAGATGGGATATTGGGAAGAAATTCTTCCCAGTGAGGGAGGTGAAACCCTGGCTCAAGGTGCCCAGAGAAGCTGTGGCTGCCCCTGGATCCCTGGAAGTGTCCAAGGCCAGGACGTGGAGCAACCTGGGATAGTGGAAATTGTCCCTGCCATGGGGCAAGGTGGGTTTTAACGTCCCTTCCAACCCAAACCATTCTGGGATTCCTTCATTCCTGAGTCTGGACATGAGTGCACTCTCACTAGGGCAATCTGCACTGCAGAAAAGCTTCTTTGCCCCTCTTTCCTTTTCTCCTTGCCCCTGGATTGGTGCTTGGTGCCACGTGCAATTCCTCACCTGTGGTGGCGATGTCCCTGCCTGGAAACAGCAAATTTCTGCATCATTCCCTTTGGCACAAACACCTCAGATAACTCTGGAGGAACAAACCTCCCAACAATGGATTTGACTAGACAAAAGGAGTTATTGTATTTGCTGGGAATGCCCTGATGAAGGCAGGAATGATGAATCTGACTCCATGTTCTCAGAAGGCTAACTTATTATTTTATAATACTATATTATGTTAAAGAATACTATACTACTCTATGAATACTATGAATTCTATATTCCAACTATATTCTATGAATATACTAAAGAATACAGAAAAGATACTTACTAATGCTAAACAGATAATGAAAACTCATGACTCTTTCCAGAGTCTTGACACAGCTTGGCCCTGATTGGCCAGAGAGTCAAAACAATTCACATGAAACCAATGGAACAATCACCTGTGAGTAAACAATCTCCAAACACATTCCACATGAGCACAACACAGGAGAAGCAAATGAAATAAGAATTGTTTTCCTTTTCTCTGAGGCTTCTCAGCTTCCCAGGAGAAAAGTTCTGGGCAAAGGGATTTTTTCAGAGAATGTGAATGCCACAAAGAGTACAACCAACTCAGCCAGGGAGGGCAGGGGGATTTGCAGAGCTCCAAGGTACTCCAACCATTGGGATTTGGGAGGAAGCCATGGGGTTTGCTGGTGTCACGCAATGATGAAATAGCTCCTAATCCTACAGTAACTAAGGAGGATGTTAAAGCACAGCCAGTAAATGAGGGCTTTTGAAATCAGCAAGCACAGAGAACTCGTATTTAAAAGGGACCTGGCCAGAAAGTGCTCTGGATCGTTAATGTTGACTTTTAATAAGTCTTTGGAACACTGAGGGCTGGAAGAAAGCTCATGTTGTGCCAGAGTTTTAAGAGGATAGAAACAGGATGACCCACTTAATTATCCACCTGTGACCCTGACTCTTATCCCAGGTGAAATAATGGAACAGCTGTAAAAGAACTTCATTAATAAAGCATTAAAGGAGAGTAAGAGCAAATGCCAACAGCTTGGGTTTATAGGAAGCAGATTTGTCACTAAGTTGAGAAATTGTTTCGGAGTTGAATATGTTCCTTAAGTTTGCAGGCTGGATGTAAAAGGAGTACAAAGTTTATACAATTTAAAGCCAACTGAGGCCTTACAAAAACCTCAGCCTTCCTATCCCTGTAGAAGGACTACCAAAGGAGTTACAAAATCCCAGCAAGATGAGAAACCCTGGGGTAAGATGGGCAAGTGACCCCCGAGTGTCTGTGTGCTGCAGGAAGGCACAACTGGAGGAGCAAGGGGAAAGGAAGAGCCACAGCAGGAATTTCAGCAGGAATTTCCCCAGTGTGAAGGGCAGGACATTGTCACTCCCTGCTCTGAATTTCCTTGGCTCAACACTTCCATGACCAAGAAGCCCATTGGCTTCTAATTAGTTTTGTTTTCAGCACAACCTCAACATAACATTCATAAAAAATTCATTTATTTGAGACCAAATCCAAGTGCTGCAGCACAAGAATGAACACTGGGGATGTTTCCAGGCACACACCAAAAGCTGAGACACTGAGACAGCAACAAGAACCAGGACAGAGCAACATCCCACTGGTGAGGGACCAGTAAATCCATTACACATCAGGAAGGGCTTGGGTTCTTGCCCAAGGGAAAGAAGGGAAATATGAGGGAAAGAGTTGCTGGTTGTGTCATCTTCCAGAATGAAGCAATGGGTGTTGAGTAGCCAAGCTTCCTCATGCTCCAGAGCTCCACATTACCCAGAGGATGCACCTCAGCTCCAGCAGCATCCCTGCCCTGCCACAGGCCCAGCCTGGGGGCCAGCTGTGGTGTGACCTTCATGAGCCAGCCAGTTTTCCAACCCAAAAATCTTCAGCCACAACCCTGGCATCCTGTGCCTGCTCATGAGGCCTGCCAGCTCCAAGTGGGGCAGCAGCAAGTTGAGCAGAAAAGTAATTTTTCACTCCAAAATTGCCAGTGCTGAGCAATGCACTCCCCTCTGCCAGACAGCTGGGGTACCCTGGGCATCCCAGAGACAGAGACAGAGCCTGGGAATTATTTAAAATCCCCCTGATGGTCATTGCAGAGCCCTTATGACTTCATCTCAGCCACTGCCATGTTTTTGAGAGTCAAGAATAACATGAGTTTTTCCACATCTTGTGGTTTTTTGGAGGGTGTGAATAAATTCTCATGCTGTGAGTTATTTAGGTATCAGCAAACCCAACCCAGCAGCAGTGAAGCCATTGAGCAACACAAAAACCCCCTGGAGGAGATGTGGCAAGCAAAGAGTCACCAGCAGGACACATCAGGAGGTCCTCAAAGTCCAGAAGCACCAAGAAGAATTGCAGATATTCCTCATGGTCACGATAAGCCTACTCAGAGATGTCATCTAAATTCAGAATATATGGAAAATGACTTGACCTTCCCTTAGTGCACTTGGTTTCATACTTTGCACATGAATAGAAAATGCTGAAATGTATGAATACGAACATAAATGCTGAAATAGCATGAATATAAAAAATAGCATGAATATAAAATAGCATGAATATAAAAAATAGCATGACTATAAAAATAGCATGACTATAAAAATAGCATGAATATAAAAATAGCATTAATATAAAAAATAGCATGAATATAAAATGCTCAAACACAACAGACATGGGGCCTTTTGGGCCATCAGGAATCAAGGAATGCTCCAAAGCCCTCAGAAAAATGACTTTTTGGCATGCCAACAAGCAGAGTGGTGCCACAGTGACTTCCCATCTCCATGCTGTCCCTTCCTAAGGATGGGTCTTGACAGGAGCTTTAAGCTGAAGGCCAGGAGTTAGAATTGATGATCCTTGTGGGTCCAACTCAGTTCACAGAGTTATAGGATCATGGAATATCCTGATTCTTATCAGTTCTCAGGGCTGGAAGAAGCAAGGAGGGCTCAATGAATGTGGATCCCGAAGCCTGAATGCTTCCTAAAGGCAAAATTCCACCTCTGACACCGAAGGCTACTTTCAAATGTGTGTTCCTCAGCTGTGCTAAAGCCTACGAAAAGATGATGACTTGGTGGAGTGAGTCCAGAGGAGATCATGGAGATGCTCCAAGGGCTGGAGCCCCTCTGCTCAGGAGCCAGGCTGGGAGAGCTGGGGGTGCTCACCTGGAGAGGAGAAGGCTCCAGGGAGAGCTCAGAGCCCCTGCCAGGGCCTGAAGGGGCTCCAGGAGAGCTGGAGAGGGACTGGGGACAAGGAATGGAGGGACAGGACACAGGGAATGGCTCCCACTGCCAGAGGGCAGGGCTGGATGGGATATTGGGAATTAGGAATTGTTCCCTGTGAGGGAGGGCAGGCCCTGGCACAGGGTGCCCAGAGCAGCTGTGGCTGCCCCTGGATCCCTGGCAGTGCCCAAGGCCAGGCTGGACAGGGCTGGGAGCAGCCTGGGACAGTGGGAGGTGTCCCTGCCCATGGCAGTGGGTGAAATAAGATGACCTTGAAGGTTGTTTCTAACCCAAACCATTCTGGGATTCCATAATTCTACAAAACACCCCCCTAGAAATCCTGCATTTTATTCCCTGGCTTTTTGAATCCTACATGAACAAGTGCAGGAAGAACAGGAGGAGGAGGAGAGACCTCATTTAAGACTGTACAAGGGGAAATTGCAAAAAATTACCTAAACCTTCAGGAACATATTTATATTTTGATTTCAAGTAATATTACTTCCTGGTTTCCAACACATATTCCCTGGGCGTCCCCTATCAAATATCAGGCAGTATTAAATCACTGATCCCTGATCCCCGCAGCTCTCAGAAAAACATCTGTACTAATTTGTTGGTTTTCCTTAACACAAGGGCCAGCTGAACTCCTCCAGGGCCGAGCCAAGTGAGATCGCTGACAGCTGCAGAATAAAAAGTGCAAAGATTTTTTCCTTTATTAAAAAATAAGGCTCCACACTCCAAGCCCCGAGCCCGTGGTTTGCCAGAGTGATGAAATGACACGCGGCAACCTTGATGCAACGCTGTTGTGGATACAGAACCAGGGCTTTACCTCATGCTGCTCCCCCAGAAAATGACTCTGACAGCACAGCCAAAGTGGCACGGGCCAACAAGGTGAGGGGTCTGGCAGGGGGACACAGCCCTGTCCTGCTGGGGGGCTCTGAGCGGCTCAAAGGGAAGGAGTTATTCAAGTTCATTGCCCTGGGAGCACTGCAGATCTGGCACCCTGCCCCTCCAAGGATCTCACTCTGTTTTGGACAAACTTTGCTGCAGCAGCTCAGCACAGAGCAGGGAACAGGCACAGAAGGGCAGGTAAAGGCAAAACTTGTCCTTGTTGTTGTGATAGATGAGGAATGCCATGGTTGACTCTCACAATTAAAAGACAAATATCATGGATATATGTTAGGAGAAGTTTGATAGGTTTATAGTCATGTTTCATCCCTCTTGTGTTGTTATCAGGGGGTGGGCTGGATTTGGGATATTTGGGAGGGTGGGATTGTTACCATGGCAACAATCCTATCCCAATCAGGATTTAAAGATGTGATCTCCACCACTGGACAGGGAAGGAGGAGTCAATGACAGAACTTTGGGGGAGCTAAAGGCTTAAAAGCCAAACCTCCATTGTGTGGATGAGCACATGGTGGGAAAAATCCTCTGCTCATGGTACTGTATTATTTTCTCTCTTCAGTCTGCTGTTGTATTTTTGATAAGGTTTTAATAAACCTTTTAAATTTTTGGAAGTGAGCAGCAATTTTCACATTGTACATGTGGTGAACCAACCGAAATCATCAAGGACTGATGGGAGAAACTGCAAAACCCCTGAGGGATGAGACAGCATTTGGTAGGCAGTCCCCAACACTTCCAAGGCTCTTGCACATACAAGACACATTAAACTCGTGCCACAGGGGGGCCAGGACTCCTGCAAAAGCACACAGGAATCAATTACAGCTTTCCTTTGGAACCAAGAGCCATTTTCCTAAGAAAAAGCTCCCACAAGTAACAGCACAACTTTGGTTTGCAGTTTTTCTGGTGGGCTCTGTGAGGGGGATGCTCCTCTTCTGCAGACCTCACACCCAGTGTTGAGGATGCATCCATAGCTGCCCTTCCCATTCCTGGGAATTTTATCCAAGTGCAGTCCAGCTTCCAGGGAAAGTCCTACTTGCACAAACAACCCTGGCCATGTGTTCCACCCCACAGACTCACCACAGAGCCTGTCAGCACCACGTCTCTGTGGGAGCTGCCTCACACCCTGCACCAGTGCTGATTTCCCTGCAGGGAATTCTCCCCAGGGATGGCCCAGCCAAAGTGCAGAAAATGCCACAAACCCACATCCCTGGGGTGAATCCCAGCCAGGGGCACTGGTCAGCCCATTGACGGGCTGGATCTGCTTCCAATAAACTTTTATAGCCTGTCAATGGGCTGGATCCTATGCAATAAAATTGGTGTCATAAAAAAGGCCCTGCAGTGCCAGTGTCTTCCCCCCTTCCCCATTTTAATTTTAATTTGAGGACATATGGGAGGGGCTGATTGGGAAGCCAAGTTCATAATATATTTTGGGGGGGTGGAGGAGGGGGGGAAATTACTTTAAATTACAATGGGAATTTTCAGAGCCTCCTTCAGGGGAGAGCAGCCATTTTCAAAAGTGACTTCATTTCCAGAGCTGGCTTCCCTCCCAGTATTTGAACAAGCAAGCAAAGAAGAGTTCAGAAAGTAAATGGGTTTCAAAGTATGGCTTGATTGGTTTCAAATTTAACAGCCCTAAACCAGACTTTAGAATTCCAGGCAAATTTTTGGCTGGTTTACTTTATCAGGCTGCCAATCCTGAACCTCAGCTCACAGCATTGCCTGCAGGAGAGAGCTTCAGCACAAACCTGGCACAGACAGGGAACCTGGGCAGCCTCAGCTGGCACATCTGAGGTTTAACACCATGAGGCAAGTCCAAAAGTGTGGATTTTCACCGGGGTTAAAAGGTTTTGCATCCATTCCCTGGGATACGCTTTGTGGCAGTGGTTAAGGGCCATGTTCACTCGTCTGAAATCCCTTCCAGTCCCTGGAGCTGGTGACAGGGGAACAAGGGGACATTACAGAGCAATTCAGACTCCAGTAAAGCAGCAGCTGGAGGCACTGGGACCAAGGGCAGTATCAGCCTCTTTATTCCCTGCTTTAGGGTGCAGATAACATTGTTTTATTAATGAGAACATTACCAGGATAAATTGGCTGCCGTGGGTAAGAGGCTTCAGGACTCTGGGGATCCACAGCCCAATTCCCAGCCCCACTGAGGCTGTTCAGGGCAGCCCCAAGTTCCTGTTTAGGGCACTTTTCACCCATTCCAGCTGCCTGGTTATCAGGAAAAGCTTTTCCTGGGAGGAGCAGGGTGTTTGTAAAGCTGTGAGTAAGCAGGAGGAATTTTCCCTGCTTGGGCTGTCAGTCACTCTGTTATAGATACACATTATAATATTGGCTTTTTGCAAATATTAAAATGGATTTTGTATGTGTGGTGTTAAAGTAACTTTGTTATAAAGATATGGGTTGTGTTTATGTTGTTAATTATTTTATTATTTTTTATTATTATATTTTATTATAATAATTATATATTATAATTATAATATATAATTATATATTACATATAATATATACAATATATTTATATATTATATAATATATAGATATATTATATAATGTAATTATATTATATATACTGATAATACATATAATTATGTTATATAATAATAAGTAAAAATTATATATATAATAATAAGAATTAGAAATGTTTATAGTAATTATTGTATTTTATTATTTTTATTATTGTATTTAATTTTTTTTAAATTTATATTTCTGTTGTTAATTAAGCTTAGTGAAATAGCTGCTTGTGTTAAAATGCCTGCTGGGATGGGATAACACCCAATGCACACAGGATGAGCACACCTGTACAGATCTGCCAACCATCAGCACTCAATGTCTGAAGGGAGTGAGGACCAAGGCCCAAAACTGGACATGATGATAAAAAAGGACTAAAATCACAACCAAGGAATCCACATTCTTTAAAAAGGTGGAACAGAGTAGGAGCCATTCACGGAGCTAAACAATTCTTGGATATGTAAACTAGCTTGGGGAAAAGTTCACTATGCATAAAGATCTATGAATATGCAATAGGCTGATGTCATTAAAAGGTATTTAAAGGGTGTCCCCGAAGAGAACAGGGTGCACTTGGCTGAGTGCCTTTGCTCTGTGCTCCTTGTCTCCTATTGTCCTTTATTACACATTTTACATTTTCACAGCAGAGTGAACGTGTTTTCACCATCCAAACTTTGCTCTGAGTGCTCCCCCAGCCCTGCAGGGAGCTGTAAATCCGTGTCCCAGGTGTGGCTGAGGGAAGGAGGTTCCCCACGCAGGGTGCAAACATCTGGAGCTGCAGACAGATGTTCAGCCCAGCAGTGACCCGTGGGGTCTCTCCAGCAGAGATAAGTCACTAATGATGCTGTTTAAAGGACTCCTGGCAGGGAAAGAACACCGAGGCCTTCATGAAGAGCTCCTCTTTATTTGTCAGAACAGCAGAGCTGGTTAATTGATTTCATTTGCACGTTCCTGCTGTCCCTGGGGTGGGTTGGGGGATGCAGGGAGGGGAGGAACTGCTTTCCAAGGCTTGCAGGCTAGATGTTCATGTCCAGGACATGATGGAGTCCCACAGCTCCATCTCCTCATATCACATCCTCAGTTTTAAAGGATTTTTAAATGTTTCTGGTGAAAAGGGGAGATTGACAACCACAGGAGAGACAGGAAAGCTGCCCTGCTGCTCCTGCTGTGACACAGGGACTGGCTCAGTTCCTCTCCACTCCCAGAAGGGGGATTTAGGCTGCTGGGTGGCCTCTGGTCAGACTGGTTTCTCCCAGCATCCCCAACAGTCACTCTGCCAGCAACCCTGCTGGCCAGAAATGGAATTAAATAGCACAATCAATGCCTGGTCTCCAGGTGGCATCACAAAAGAGAAAGCAAAGACAACAACCCATCCCCTGATGACAGAAACCTCACTCCAAACTTCACCTGGCTTCAGGAGCTGCTCATTCCTGCTTTCCTGCTTCCCCTGGGTGTCTCAGTTCCAACTTCTGCAGTGCACAAGGGTTTTGCACAGCGGCAATCTCCAGCTCTGGGCTTTTTGATCCAAAATAAGAATATTTAGAGACAGCAGTTGCCAGATCCCGTTACATGGAATGGGAGAGCTTCCTGTGAGGTCATGGTGTGGATGCAGGGAAAGGGCACTGGAACTGCAATGGGGAGAGCAGGTTTTGGGGAACCTGGGTCTGATTCCTCCCTGTTTCATCCCACAAATGGGGAGAGCAGGTTCTGGGAGATCTGGGTTTGATTCCTCCTTATTTCACCCCAGAAATGGGAAGAGAAGGGTCTGGGGAATTGGGCCTGATTCCTTCCTGTTTCAAAACCACAAATGAGGAGAGCAAGTTGTGGTGAACCTGGGTCTGATTCCTCCTTCTTTCACCCCAAAATGGGGAGAGCAGGTCCTGGGAACCTGGGTCTGATTCCTCTGCTTCACCCCACAAATGGGGAGAGCAGGGTCTGGGGAACTGGGGAATCTGGGTCTGATTCCTCCCTGTTTCACCTCCAAAATGGGGAGAGAAAGGTCTGGGGAACCTGGGTCTGATTTCCCTGTTTCACTCCAAAATGAGGAGAGCAAGTTCTGGTGAACCTGGGTCTGATTCCTTGTTTCAGCTCCAAAAAATGGGGAGAGCAGGGTCTGGGGAATCTGGGTCTGATTCCTCCCTGTTTCGCATTCAAAATGGGGAGAGAAAGGTCTGAGGAATCTGGGTCTGATTCCTCTGTTTCACCTCCAAAATGGGGAGAGCAGGTTCTGGGAAATCTGAGTCTGATTCCTCCCTGTTCCACCCCACAAAGGTGACCCCTTCCACTCATCCTGGGGTGCAGGGATACCATGGAATCCCACATGATGGATTGCCAGCCTGCTCTACCAAAGGGTGAGAATGAAGTGGTGCCTGTAAAGCACGTTGGGAGACCGGGATGACAGGCAGTATGTAACTGCAAACTCTATTAGATCACTGCACCATCCCCTGGGCCAAAAATCTGCCTTTGCAGAGAAGATCCAGACACAAAAGCTGTTATTAAGTGAGGATGGCTGACAGTAGTTCAGCTGCATAGAGATGTTAAATAGTAATAATAATGAAACAAAGCTCAGCATTTGAGGATGCTGTACATCTTCAAAGCACTTCACCAAAATGTTAACTGATTGCACCCAAAATAAATTGCTCACAGCTGCTGGAGATGCATGAGGTATTCACAAGAAATGGATGGAACCTCATTTATCCTGGATCATACCAGGGGTGCATGTGCTAGAGTGTAATCAAGAGCTCAAAGGAAATAACTCACAGGGAGTTGGGATTTAGTGCTCTCCTGCACACCTCAAAATCGGGTTTGCTGTCAGAGAAAGCAGCAGAGGCCAGAGCTCTCTCCTCTCAATGCAGAAAAAAGTTGTGTCAGAGCCAAAGCCTTCATTCAAAGTTCAATGTTACCATGTGAAAACTCCTATTTCAACCCAATTTTAGCAGAAATAGCCCCATGCCAGGCAGCTTAAGGCATCTCTGGTGTTGAGACACAACCAAGGGAACACAGATTTGCCTCTCTTGTGCAAAACCCAGCCAACTCCTCCAAAAGCTCCTTCTGCACTCATCTGTCTTAATTTAATGTGGATTTCACTACTGCAGTTCTATGTTATGTCAAAGAATTGAGATTGTCTCCCCCAATCAGTTCCCTTCTGACTTAGGAACATCCCAGCCCTCCTCTCACAGCTTGAAAAGCCCTTTCAGGTGCACAAATTTGTTTGCAAATTTTTTTGTCAGCAAAAAATTTGGAACTTCAAGTGCCAGGTAACAAACACCCTCCAAAGAGCAGCAGGGCACTGGTATCTAAATGAACCCACAAGAGTTCTTTCCACAATTCCAACTGGAATTTCCAACTCTGGAGCCAGTTCCTGGCCTGTTCCCTGCCAGAGCATGGCATCTGCCTGGAAAGGCCTGGCACCTGAAATGAGCATTAAGGTGGAAAAAGTTGATTGTTCCCTCACAGTCTGCAGGACACAGGGCAGTACATAGGGCAGGTTTTGCTTTTTGCTCTTGCTCCTGCTCCTTAGTTAGTTTAGCTAGGCAGTCTGAATTTTCCCTGGATTGTTTTTCTTTCCCTTTCTTGGAACTGTTTGAACCTGTTTCAGACTGGGACCTGGGGAGCACCGAGAGTTTGCACCTTGTGGCCTAGCGGGGCCTGCTCTGGGCCGCAGCCATTCCCAGCACTGGAGGGACTGATAACAGAGCGAGCACCCCCAAGAGAGACTTTCTGAATTTGTCATCTTTTTCAGAGCAGTGAAAGAGTGGTGTCATCTGGTATTGTTCATTTTGTGTGTTGGGGGATGCTTTGCCTGATAAATAAACAGGTTCTTTCCACTTCTCTCCAAGGAATCCTTCTTGAGCCAGTTGTAGACAGGGGCCATGTGGGTTTGCTTTCTGGAGGGGCCCCTTTGGAGGTTTTCTCCCAAATTCACCCTGATACAGGACAAAGGGACATTGAGGATCTTGCTCCAAACCCCTTGTCCCAGGGTGACATTATGATGCTTGTATCTCTAGTTGTTGTTCCGTTTATGCTGGATATTATGATTTGTGCCTTCAAGCCTGGCTCTGAAAAGTGAATGTTCTGTTTTGTTTTGTTATCAGCTGCTCCCCCACGGCTGGTGGGACACCGAGACAGGGCAGTACATGGTGCTGATTTTGCCCTTTGCTCTTGCTGCTGCTCATTAGTTAGTTTAGCTAGGTAGTCCAAATTTTCCCTGGACTGTTTTTCTTTCCCTTTTTTGGAACTGTTCGAACCTGCTCTGCTCTGGGACCTGGGAGCACCGAGAGTTTGCACCTTGTGGCCTATCAGGGCATACTCTGGGCCGCAGCCTTTCCCAGTGCCGGAGGGACTGATAACAGAGCAAGCACCCACAGGAGAGACTTTCTGAATTTGCCATCTTTTTCAGAGCAGTGAAAGAGTGGTGTCATCTGGTATTGTTCATTTTGGGGGGGGGGGGGTGCTTTGCCTGATAAATAAACAGGTTCTTTCCCCTTCTCTCCAAGGAATCCTTCCCAAAGCAGTTGTGGGAAGGGGCTGTGTGGGTTTGCTACCTGGAGGGGCCCCCTTTTGGAGGTTTTCTCCCAAATTCCCCCTAAACCAGGACAAGGGGTCTCCTTTGGAGGTTCTCTCCCAAATTTGCCTTAAACCAGGACACGCCTTTTTAAGCAGCTCTGGCACTTGGGATTGCAGCCTCTGACAGGCTGTCAGCAGGTTGCACTCAAGCCTGAAACAGAGCTTAAAAAAATAGATCTGTGTGGGGCATCAGAGTAGGAAGAGCCAGGAACAGCTGGGAGTCAACATTGGGACAGATTGGCAGAACAGCATTGGAGTTCCCAGAGCAGAGTGGGATGGCCAGAAAGGCCAATTTGAGGAACTTTTGTGGTCACCCTTCACCCCAGAAGGGTCCAGGCACAGACAGGAGAGGAGGAACACAGGAGGGCAAAGCACACACAGCACCTGCTCAGGCTGTGCCTGCATCCACTCAGCTCTGTCAGCCTCTCACTTGGAAAAAAAGCCACCACTAATAGACTTTCTCCCATCCAAGGCTCTCTCCTTCCCCTCTGAGCTCATTCATGGCTCAGGCTCTGGGACAGCTGCCGGGCTGCCAAGTCCCCCCAGCTCAGTGAAGCACAGAGCAACACGATCAGGATGATGGCTGGGCCAGCTGTTGGAAACCACTGCAGCACTCCAAACAGCTAAAGAGAGCAGGGGAAAACAATAAACCAGCAGAAAGCCCCTCATTCCTTTGCCTCTGCCTGCACATTGTGGTCTCATTGTTACCACCAGCCCTCAATGGCCAAGTGAGCCCTTGCCAAGATGACAGCTCATTATGAATATTTTAAAAATACTCAGGGTGGGGACTGAGGAGCCCTGGGAGCAGGCAGTGGATTTTTTCACACCTAAGTGATTGTTTTGAATGCAGCTCAGGTCAATAGAAGTGACCTCCATCCTGGCTGGGACCCGTGCCAGGTGACTCCAGTGTGGAGCTCCCCCCTCCAACACCATCAGAGCCACGATGAAGTTCATGGAATTACAAGAAGGTTTAGGAGGGCTCACATACATTTTTGTACAGGCTCTGCTTGTAAGAGCTGCCCAACTCAACAGCCTTTACTTAGAGCAGAATCTCCTCTCTAGAAAAATCCCCAAACCTATTTAACAACAGAGTTCTCCAACAAACCCCAGAAGCTTATTAAAAAACACAGTTTTGCTTAAATTAGAGCACATTAAATCAGGGAACTGTCACTGACATCTTTTATGAAAAATCCTTTCCTTAGGATTTTTCCTCCTGAGAAGCTGAAAGGCCTCAGGAACAAAATGTAAACAATGGTTATCTGCTGCTGTGGAATGCAACAGGTGCATCTGTGATTGGTCTCATGGGGTTGTTTGTAATTAATGGCCAATCACAGTCAGCTGGCTTGGACTCTCTGTCCGAGCCACAAGCCTTTGTTATCATTCTTTCTTTTTCTATTCTTAGCCAGCCTTCTGATGAAATCCTTTCTTCTATTCTTTTAGTATAGTTTTAATATAATATATATCATAAAATAATAAATCAAGCCTTCTGACACATGGAGTCAGATCCTCGTCTCTTGACTCGTCCCATGACTACTAGCCATGTGCTCTTCTTTAAAATGGATGCTTCACTATTTATCTTTCTAGCTCTTCTTAAAGTCTTGTCCTTTGCCATCCAGTGGTGGAGATAATTTTTTAAATCTTCATTGAAGGTCAGGTGTTGCCATAGGAGCAAGCCAAACCTCCCCAAATGCCCTGAGTACCAAGGCCATCCCATGATAAGTTATATCACAGTAACATAACTACACATCTACAGAACTTCTCTTAACACACACATAAAGTTCACCCCTTCATTGTGAGAGCCAACCATCTCCTTACTCATTTAGAACACTGGGAATTTCCCTGGAGATTTTTGGTGCCTCTGGGATGGGGATGGGCCAGGCTGAGATGCCACAGCAACCCCATCACAGTGCCACAGGTGCCCTGATCCACCCTGGGCATCAGGTGTCCCAGGAGCCTCGGGGTTTGGTTGTTATTGCTGCCCCGAGATGTGCAGGATGTCTCTGCTTCGGCCCGCGCAACTGAAGAACAAGTGTGGACTCTTCACTTTTCGGTCTTGAGATTGTTTATGAATTCTTATCTATAAAATTTTCTTTCTGCCCAGCCGAGATCTGCTCAGCAGGGCAGCCACAGGCACTCTGACCGCCCCCGAAGTGGTGTTGTCCTTTTATACTACAAACTACGTATAACATATTTACACTTAACTCCCAATACCCATCATCTATGTTAGACAGTGCACTTCTACTCTAAAACAATCCCAAAGTGCCAACATCACTGCAGAAAATGGAGAACAAGAAGAAGAAGGAGAAAGGCTGGACACACCCAAGTTCCTCCATCTTGTCCCCATAACCCTCATACCAAAAATCCTAAAATCTACATTTTCACCCTGTGATCATTTTGTTATTACACCATTCAAACCTGTGTGACTTTCAGGTCCTCATACAAAGTTGGCAACTTGCTCCAGGGGTCATAATCAAATCCCCAGGTGCTCTGGGCTGTGTGCCAGGGTCTCTGAGCCCCCCGGTGGGGTCCTTGGCAACTCTGGACACCCAGAGGGATGCACTGAGTTCTGACACAGGAGGAACCCCCAGACCTGCCAGCTCTGCTCAGAGCACATCTGCTGAGGCGAAGCCAAAGGTGATACAAGGAAATAAGGTTGGAAATAAGTTTACAAGGACAATAAAGCAGAGGGGATGGAGTTGTGCCTGCCATGGGGATGCCTCCTGAGCTGTCTCCACCACCATCTCCCTGGGGTTTCTGGGCAGATTTTTACTCCTCTTTTTCAGCCCACTGTGTGCCAATCCCAATCAGCCTGCCCTGAGTGTTCCACAGGGGAAAGGAAGGCTCTGCTCCTCAGGAGACTCTTGGCTCTTCAGAGGAGCAGTCACTGCACACAGAGTCCAGCAAATCCATGGGCTGCTCCATCCTCTCAGCTCATTAAGAGCTGACAAGTTCATTACTGGAGACTCTGCTCCAGCTGAACTCCTCCCTTCCTGTCCTCTTCCTTCCAGAAAGAGGGGCTCTCCCTTTGGAGCAGTCCCTCACCTACAGCAAAGGCTGGACAGCACAAGGGTTTGGCATTTTAGGTGGGAACTGGAGCCACCACAGCCCCTCCGCTGCTTTTCCTCACCCAGTCTCCAGCAGGAGCCTCCTGGCAGCTCCTCACAGCCCCAGCTCCCCATGCCAGCCTCACCCCTGTGAGAAATGCTACTCTAAAAACTTAAATTCTTAATACTACTTCTAGATCTTAGAACCCTTTGAATCTATCTTAATACTACTTCTAAAAACTTTAAAAGTTTATTAAAACCTTATCAAAAATACAGCAGCAGACTGAATAGAGAAAATATTGCAGTGCTGGGAGCAGAGGATTTTCCCCACAATGTGCTCACCCACACAATGGAGGTTTGGCCTTTTAACCCTTTAGTCCCTCCCAAAATCTTGTCCATTGGCTCCTCCTTCACTGTCCAGGGGTAGAATTAATTTCCTTAAATCCTGATTGGAGGTCAGGAATTGCCGTGGTAATAATCCCACCCTCCCAAATGTCCCAAACCCTGGGCATCCCTGATAACAACAGAAGGGCGGTAAAAAATAACTATAAAGCTATAAAACTTCTCCTAACATATATACATTATATATATATAAATAATATTCATATTTATTTATATAAAATAGTATTCATATTTATATATCTATATAATGTACATATATATATATAATGTACATGTTTATATATATATATAATGTACATATTTGCCTTTTAATTGTGAGAGTCAGCCATGGCATTCCTCACCTATCACACCCCCACTGTCTCCAGGCTCACAACACAGCACGTTCCTGCCTCAGCACCGCTCCTGGGCTGCTTTCTCTCCCATTCCTGTTTGCTCTGAGGCTCTGCTGCCTGCACAGAGGACAGGACAGATGGAGAGGCTGCAGCAGCCCAGGGTGCCCTGGGGGACAGTAATTGCAGGATGAGGTAAGGCAGGAGGAAGTGGGTGCTCTGGGCTGCAGGGAAGGACAGTGTGGCTGTTCCCAGGATCTGGAGGAAGTTAATTGATAAATACCAGAGCTGGACCTGTAGGAAAACTGGGCATTTCCAGCCAAGAAAGCAGAGCTGCTTTAGAAGGAACCCTGGCCTTTGTTGCACAATGTCCATGGAAAGCACTCACTGTACTCACAGAGCACGAGGAGAGCAGGGATAAGCGAACTCACACCCCCTCACTGAGCCCAAAACACAGCTCAGCCCAGGCCTCCAGCTTCCCACCTCCCAAAAAACACCCCCTGCAACAGCCAGCACTGCAGCCTGTCCTGCAGCTGCCCCTGGGGAGCTCAGGGTGAAAACTGCAGGTTTCACAGAGAAGCCCAAGGCACAGAGCATCCTGTGCAGCCAGGGCCCCTAAAACTCAGTGCCTGGCAGCCTCAGGGGATGGTCAGCAGCAAGCAGGACCTCAAGCTCTCCTCACAAAACAATATTAAATATCCAGCCAACAGTATATTGTTGGCTGGGTATTTAATATAATATTAAATAAAACAGCCACAAACCCTTCAGCTGGGAGCTTCACAACATTCAGCAACACAACCTTGTGCTTTGCTGGATGCTTGCAGTTAAAATTCAGTAAAAGAAAACTCCAGTTGGTTCTCACCACTCATAAGTTGAGCTAAACCCTCCCTTATCACACAAACAGTGACTCAGATGCAGCCAGGACAGCCTCTGCTGTCCTGGGGTAGCTCAGGACGCTCTGGTACAGAAAGGACCTGGGAACAGGGAAAAAGAAATGTGCAAGCCTTCAGAAAAATCAGGGTATGACAAGCTCATATCCTCCTTGCTGCTCCTCAAGCCTCTAATCTCTGAGGTCACTGTAAGTTTCTTGCCACAAAAAGGACATCAAACAGGCAAGAACTGCCTCTCTCAATCTTTCCTGGGAAAGCTCAGCTCCTCCTGAGCCTGATTTATGTGACCTTGTGCCCTCCCACACCTGTGAGGACAGGTTAATTGGAGCCATGGGGTCAGCCCTCCTTCTCTTCTGCAGGTGGTACAGTTTACTTTGTTAGCCCTCCTCCTCTTCCTCCCCCTCCTCCTCCTCCTCCTCCTTCTTCTTCTTTCCCAAAGGGATGGCCCAGAAACTGCCTTTGAGATGCACTTTAAAGCCTCTGTGTGGCTGATGCTGGAGGATAGGGGAAGTTCTGTATTTTTCCACTTTATCTCAAAAGCTCAATGAGGCTCAGAGAGAGAACTCGGGGAATCACTGAGAGGAGAACTCTGAGCCACACTCATGCACCTTAACCCAGCCCAGAGCAGCAGGTTTAATTAACCCAGATCACTGCTGTGCACTTCCAGCTGCAGCAGCAGGACACAACCCCAGTGTGTGCGCACACACACACAACCACACGTGCTCAGCCCTGTGTGCAAAGGCTCTGAGCTCCCTCTGTGTTTGCCTTGGCTGCACAGCCTGAGCTCGCAGGCTGGGCCAGGAGATATCCAGGCAGAGATAAACACCAGACAGCTGCTGGGAGCCAGAGATGTTTGGTGATTAACAGCTGTGTGAGCTCCTCAGCAGAGACCCCCGACCCCTGCCAGCCCCCCAGAGCAGCCTGCTTCATTTCAGATTCCTGCTTGTCAGGAAAAGGCTGGGACTGAGCACAGGAGGCTCTGACACTCACAGGTGGGGAACTTGGTGAGGAGAATCCTTTGTCCAACCCAGTGTTGGGAAAGATGAAACAGGAAAGCCTTATCAATATGATTGCCTGGCAAAAGATTTTGAGAATATGGAAACTTTAAGTGAGATTGCAATGAAAGCAAGCTTTGAGATACCTCAGTTACTGAACAACTGGAAAACAATGGCATGGCTGGCTGAAGGTAATCCCCTTTTGATGGAGCAACACCCTCTGCTTGCAGACAGGCCCAAGGGTCAGAGCAGACCCTACAGCTTGGCAGAAGGGCCCAAAGAGGAGTTTTTAGGGTTTAAAATGTAACACACTATGGTAATGTAATGATTCTTATAGGCTGTATGTAAACGCTATATGATTTGTATCTTGTACTAGATTGGTTAGTCTATGAGAATTTGTCACAGACATCTTTTATGAAAAATCCTTTCCTTAGGATTTTTTCTCCTGAGAAGCTGGGAGGCCTCAGGAACAAAATGTAAACAATGGTTATCTGCTGCTGTGGAATGCAACAGGTGCATCTGTGATTGGTCTCATGTGGTTGTTTCTAATTAATGGCCAATCACAGACAGCTGTTTCGGACTCAGTCACGAGCTGTTGTTATCATTCTACTTCTTGCTTGCCAGCCTTCTGCTGAAATCCTTTCTTCTATTCTTTCAGTATAGTTTTAATATAATATATATAATAAAATAATAAATCAAGCCTTCTGAAACATGGAGTCAGATCCTCATCTCTTCCCTCATCCTCGGACCCCTGTGAACACCACCACAAGAATTAGAATATTCAGCACAGAAGATGATTTATGGTATTGTAACGGGAACCTCGCTCTCTTACCCTTTTACTCCCTTACTCTCTCACCCTCTCATCCTCTCTCCCCTCTCTTCTCTCGGGCCTGCTCTGAGCTGTGTTTGGCAGCTCCCAGCAGGGCCCTGCACCCAGGCCCTTTGCAATAAACCCCAAATTCCAAGCCCTGGCTGCAGAGATCTCTCATCTCCATCCATCCCCACTGTCCTACCCCTCCCACAGCCCAGCACTCATGCCCCGCCATGATTCATTATTTCAACACTTGTGGAATTGAGGAAGGAATAGCAAAAAGCCCGTTCTGTCCTGGTGTAACCTAACCAAACACTCCAGAACAAGTCCTGGAAGTGTTTCACTTGGAGCTCTTGGCACATGGGCTCTTCTCTCCAGCACAGGCAGCCAGCAATGACAGAACTGGGAGAGGAAAAGCTGGGAAAAGGGGATTTGGAATAAGAATGGGGCTGATACTTGGGAAAGACAAAGAAAAACATTATTACCCTTTCACACCAAGAGGGAACCGAATCACATAATCCCAGAATGGTTTGAGTTGGAAGGGACCTGAATCACAGAATCAGGGAATCACCAAACCACAGAATCACCAAATCACGGAATCACAGAATCACATAACTCAGAATGACCATTCATTCATGTTAAAAATTAATGAATTTTTGGAATGTTAATAAAAATCTAATTCCTGTTAAGAAAAATTTTCAGAAAATTAAATTCCATTGGCTTTTATTGAGAAACACCCCAGGCAGGATGCATCTATAGAAATTGATGTATAGTGCCAGTACTAGATATCTGAACAGAAGGGATCCAAGTCATCAAAGTTACAATTGTCTCAAAGATCTCTATAGAGAAAGAGATTTAGAAATATGACATTTCCAAAGAGGAAATAGAAGTGATTGAATTCCTTTTTCCTATAGGAAAGATCATTGAGTCCAGCCCAGCCCCAGCACCTCAACCAAACCCTGGCACCCAGTGCCACCTCCAGGCTTTGTTAAACACACCCAGGGATGGTGACTCCAGCATCTCCCTGGGCAGACAATCCCAAAAACCCATCCTGTTCCATTTGGCACCAGGGACGCCTTCCACTATCCCAGGGTCCTCCAAGCCTCATCCAGCCTGGCCTGGGAGCACATGTTGGCCTCGATGGCTGATGCTGGAGCTGATCTTGTCCAAAGAGCAGCAGGAAGTTCCCAGTGTGAATTTCCCAGTCAGCTCTGTGGGATTCAGCATGATTGCTGGATGGGAACTCATCCCCTGCAGCAGCCCAGGATGCCTCACACACCACTCCAGAGTGTTTTGGTGGAGAAGAGGGGAGAGAAGTGGGAAGTTGCTCACCATGTGACTCTAAAAACAAAGTCTGGGGATTAGTTAATAATGTGTGGCCTGAGAAAACAAACATCTCCCCATAAAGACCCTGGTTCAAATAAACTGGTGCTGTTGTCATTAAACCCCATCATCTGCATGTCTGTTTTCCACTGGGTCTGGTGTGAATTTGAAGAGACCACAATGTGGGGAAACAGCCCCCCAAACACCATCCTTTGGGACACTGTGAAATCCAGATGTGGCTGAAAGATGCCATGGTTTGGACTCATCCCTGCATCCCATTTGCAGTGAGGCTGAACTCACAGAGCTGCAATTCCTGAAGAGTTTATGCAGAAAAGCCTACACTGAAGGCATCTCACCTTCAAAATGCTACAACCTGAAGATTCTAAAGAGCCAGAAATGTGAAAATTTTAGAATTCAGGAATCTGAATCTCTCTTCCTTTCCTTATTCTCAGCTTTAAGTAAAGCTCAGACCTGAAAAACCAGGTCTAGTCCTAAACCCCCCTGAGCTCCTTGGGGGAGTGGAGACCTCACGGGCTCAGGTTGCCCTTTCATGCCTGACTGCAGCTCATCAAGGCCCAAACTCTAATAATGAACCGAGGAGGCTGAGAGCTCCCCCTGACAGCTTAACTGATGGCTGTAATTAGGGACTGGCCCACAGAGCTTTTCATTAAACACTTGTTAGGGCTGCTGTGGACAGAGAGGCTGCATGGCCAGGAAAAGCCACCACAGCCCCAAATCTGCAGGGGAAGGGGAGCAGCACAGCTGGGAGCAGGCAGGGAGCTCTCTGTGCTCTCCTGGATTCCCCCCTGGCCATCAGTGTGTGTCTGATGCACCCAAGCACATCCTGATTTCACTGCACAGTTGTTATTTTTTAAACCTCTGCCGTGCCCTGGTTATTGCCCAGATGTTGGGGACTGCCCTGAGCAGGGTCTGAGTCTCTGAGTTTGGGGCTGTGCTTCCTCCTCTCCAGATGTGCGCTGTGCCCCCAGAGCAGCCTGAGCCTCTCTTGCCTCAGCCCAGCTTCTGGTTTTGGCTGAGATTCCCTCCCTGAGTGCTGGGATGTCCCACCAATGCTGGTACCACAGGTGTCTGTACCACTTCCTCTCTTTCCCTTCATGGAAAAAATAAAAATTTTTACTCACATAGCAAAACCAAAGTAGACTAAGAAATACACCCATTTTCGAGATAGAACAGACTTCTCTCGGCTCCCTTCCTTCCTAAGCACAGGACCTTCTTCTACATTTCAAACAAGATTTTTGGGTCTGTTAGTTTCCTTCTGCAGCTTCAACTTTTCTTACTCCAGGGTAGTGTGTGCTCTTCTCGTGGCTGTTTTATAGAAGAACTTGTGATTCTAAATGGCAAAGTGAAGGAAAAGGAAGTAAACTGGTTATTGTGCCAGAAACACTCCTGGCACTGCTCCCATTCCTGTTTTCCCTTACTTTATAAAGCTGGAATAAATCAAAGTGAGCAATTCACTGGCTAGCTGATGAAAGGGGAGCAGAATCAGCACTCTGGTCCCTTGTACTGATATAAAAAAGGTGTAGTCCCATGCAGGCAACAGTTTGCCTGAATTACAAGTGGCGGGGATGGAGAATAGCCCTGGAGTGTTTATTAGCAGTCATAACCTTAATCAAATAACACTCAAGGATATGTAAAGAAATCTGTTCCACTGCAGCCTCCCAAGCCAAATAAAGGAGTAAATGGGACTTCTATCAAAAATCCCTTTTAAAACTCATGCATGCTGGGTTCTAAAAAAATATCTCTCTATTTCTTGGGGAGCAGCCAAGGCTCCAGAGGAGCTGCCCCAGATCAAACCAGCTGCCCCAGATCAAACCAGTGCCAGGCATTCAGCCTGTGCTGGAATGGAGAGAGGGGATGCTCCAGGGGGAACCTGCCTGCCTAGGACACAGGTGGGAGGAGGAGGAAGATGATGAAGAGGATGCTCTCCCAAAGCACCAAGCCAGGTTGAATGGGGGTGTGAACAACCTGGAAGGTGTCCCTGTGTGGCACAGGGATGGAATGAGATGATTTTTAGATGATTCCCTTGCAATCCAGACAGTTCTGGGATTCAATAACCATCAGTCCTACAGGCATCCCCCAGTTCAGGGATCTTCACTTGGCCCAGCAGAGCCTCATTCCCTCCCCCTCCCCCATCCATGGGGCTGCTTCAATCAAAGTTTGCATATTATGTGGAATTACTTGGGGGAAAAAGAAAGGAAAGAAAAGAAACAGACTCAGTGTAATAGAGGTGCATGTAAATAATCACTGCCCTAATCCCCTCTGACAATGAAAGATATCCAAGCAGAAATTGTTCGAGCCTGTAACTCAACCTGAAATTTAAGCACAAGGAAGTCGTGTCAAAAGGGGACTTGGGTTCCCATAAAAGCCTCTCAACTTCCAGACCCTGGGCCCCTTAGCCAAAAAAACAGAGCAAACTTCCAGACATAACATCTGAGAAGTGCAGGCCTCTCAAAGGACCAGCTGCAGAGACAACCAGCAGGGAAACCAGGGAGAGGAGGAACCTCCAGCCCAGATGGAGTACCTGCCATGGAGCAGGGGCATGCTCTCCATCAGAGCTCTGGGGCATTATCCCAGGAGGGCTGGGGAAAGCCCTCTCAGGGAAAGCATTCCAGACTGGACAGAGCCCTGGGGAAATTCCTGGCTGGAGTCTGTTCTGCTTCTCTTGTGCAGCAGCCTTGGAGTTGATGCATGGCAGGAGAATCTCAAGTGGTGGAGGAAGAGGAGGCCCTGGCAGAGAGGGGGCATTGGTGACCCCTCTGTGGTTTCAGTTCTCTGGCTCCATCACTTCCATCCTGCTAAGGACCCATGGGCTGTGAGGCCCTGCATGGAAACCCTCCTGCAAGCTGCAGATGGAGAGTGGGGACTGTCCCACTGCAGATGGAGAGTGGACTCGCTGTCCAGGTGAATCCACAGTGTTTCAGTTCCCCCCTCACAGCAATGTGCCGTGGTCCCTCAGAAAGGTCCCTTGGGGGTGCAGAACTTGTCATTGCTCTGGAGGAACGCCAAAGTTAAAGAACAGCACACCCAGAAATTCCCTCCAGAGCTGAGCCACAGCTCCAGGGAGTGGTGGGGATGTGGAAACAGCATCACTGAATAACCAGACCTGTTTGAGAGCAGGTCATAGAAATGTGGTTTGGGTGGGAAAGGACCTTAAAGTCCATCCAATGCATCCCCCTGCCATGGCAGGGACACCTCCCACTGTCCCAGGGAGCTCCAAGCCCTGTCCAGCCTGGCCTTGGACACATCTTAGGCTTCCGTGCCCAATGGCTGCAGCTGATCTTGTCCAAACCTGGCCTTGAGCACCTCCAGAAATGGGACAGCCACAACTTCTCTGGGCAACACGTGCCTCATCATCCTCACAGCAAAGAACTTCCTCCTAATACCTAAATTTGCTAATATCTAACTTGCTCACCTTGGCTAGAAAGTTTAGAAACCTTGGTTAGAAACATTGGTTTCTCCCATTATTTCAAGTTTTATGAACCCCCTCTATCTTCCGATAAAGGCTGTGTTCCCAGTGCTCCCCCAGCCCCAGCTGCTCCTGCCTCTGCCCTGTGCTGCTCTGCCTGCCCTGTGAGCAGCATCATCCTAGTGGAAGAGAAATTTCTAAGGAAACTGTTTGGAAAACAGGGAGCAGCCCATGGAGGGCAAAGCAGTTCAGCTGCAGAGCTCTCTGAGCTGGGAGCAGTTCTGGCTGCCCTTCTCCCCTTTATCCACACACAGGATTCCCCTGGCATTGGATTCCTGATGTTGGATTCCCCCTGTGGGTGGCAGGACCCACACTGACCCACCAGGGAGCTCCTCTCCTCTCCTCTCCTCTCCTCTCCTCTCCTCTCCTCTCCTCTCCTCTCCTCTCCTCTCCTCTCCTCTCCTCTCCTCTCCTCTCCCTGGGAATTTCCAGCAGGGTGGGTTCCCATCGGAAAGTGCCAACACACTGAAATCAAAGCCCCGTGTGGGAATGCACCAATTTCAGGGAATCTTTCATGGGAAACTTCAATTCCCAGTTTCAGGGAATCTTTCATGGGAAACTTGTCCTCAAGCCCAGGCTGGAGCTTTCCCCTTGGGATGTGTGAGCAAGGGCTCTCCACGCCCCACATCTGTCACTTGGCAGAGCTGGTGGTCCCTGGGCATGGGGGGACTCTCACCCCCTCTGTGTTTTCTCCACCCCCAGGAGCCCTTACCGTGATGCTCACGGCTCCACGGATTGATTTTACCCCAAATAAATGCTGTAACCCCTGGGACACAGACCCAGGATTTTCTCTGTATTTTCTCCACCCCCAGGAGCCCTTATCGTGAGGTTCATGGCTTGATTTTACCCCAAATAAATGCCGTAACCCCTGGGACACAGACCCTTCACCCCGAGGGCAGGGTTGGATCTGAAGCCACACTTGCTGGCACTTCTCTTCTAGATCGCTGGTCCACCAGCTTCTACTGAGAAAAACCCGGCAGAACAGAAAATCCAGCCGTGAAGGAGGGCTGGAAATGCTCAAATTTGTTCAATGCTCAGGTTTGGGAGAAGCTGCCATGCAGGAGCTGTGTCCTGCTCGGAGCTTGCGGGCTCTCGAGGGTCCCCGGCCACTGGGGCTGTCCCCGGTCCCGGCCATGGCCGAGCCAACAGCACCATCTGGTGACTCTGCTCTGCTTGAGAAGGGTCCAGGGATGAGCCCAAGCTCCCTCTCGTGGATCTGCAGCCAGCCCAGATGTTCCCTGCAGGTTGGACAGGGCTTGGAGGACCCGGGGCAGTGGAAGGTGTCCCTGCCCATGGCACAGGACAGTTTAATCTCAGAGGAGAGTGCGCCTACCCGCTTAGTGATGCTTAAGTGAGCAAACTATTTCACTAGTGCTACAGTACATTTGCAATTGATTGGTCTCCAGGATTAATTAAAGCACTTTGGGTATGTTTTAGACCACCCTCATATTCTATATCTGAGATAATCTTGGTGTCTGTCACGTGGTGGGAAAAGAGGAAAAGATACCCCACACCTGACAAACAGTTCCAATACTGTGAGTTTTCAGATAATGGTGCTCTGTCATTTTGGCCCTCAAGTTTTATTCTGGCTAGGCTGATGTTCTATCATGCCATCACTATTCAGTGTTTTATTCTTCACAAAGTTCGGTGATATTCCATCACTGCCCATTCCCTAGAAAATTGTTTTAAGTCCATCACCATTTAAATATATTGAAGCTTCCTCTTCTTGTGGGAATGAGATGGACTCCAAATTAAACAATTCTGTCATTCACCATCCCTTGAATTGGAGGGTTGGCAGCCAGTGTGAGGGCAAACCAAGCTTTGCAGCTTGCCCGCTCCCCAGAACAAAACATTTTGGAGAAAACACTCCTGGGCATGGCAGGACACAGCATGGACACCCCAAAGTCCACCCACAATACCCAGGATCCACACAGGGATAAGGTGCAAGCAAATATTTATCCTTGGGCTGACAGCTCAGAGTACCCCACGGATTTAGGAGCTCCCAGGTCCCACTTCATTTGTTCTCCCAAAAAAAAAGTGAAGAGGTTGGGTCCCTTCTGAGGTGCTCAAAGGCAGGGGAGGTGTCTCCACCTGTCCCTGCAGTGCTGGGGCCTGCATCACAGCTCTTACAGGCAGCTTACCTTAAACTGACACGTTTTTTGGCAGTTTGAGGCTGTTTCAGGAGGATTCTCCCTGCAATCACACTGTTGGCAATGCTGCCAGTGCCTGCCAGGCTTCCACACCTGCAGGATCAGAGCTGGCACTTCAGTGGGATTTGGGATGGTGCTGGAGGAGATGATAAGTGCATGGAGCTGTTTCTCCTCTTTCCCATGTGATTTCTTCCCCTATGCAACCATTTTCTAATTTTGCCTCGTGATGAAATTGGGACCTTCTGAAGTTTTGCCCCAGAAGGACCCGGAGGGCTCAGAGATTGCAAAAGCTCCCGGTGCCACCTTATCTGCCAGTGCTTGTGCTGCACTCCAGGCTAAACACAGCTGCTGCCAACACCAGAGATGAACTGGCTCTCAAGGACAATACCAGCCTAAGGAGCTTTTGGAAGGGTATTAGGAGCTTTAGGTGCAGCTTTAGTGCAGTGTTCGCCACCCCAGGGAAGGACTGCGAGTGCTGCTCTCACACCCAGATGTTTCAGGATCCCTGCTGTGTGCTCCTCTCCCTCAGCCACAGCCAAGAAATGCAGATTTTGAATAAATCCACAAGCTGGAAGAGACCTGCTAGATCATAGAGTCTATCCACCAGCCTGGCAACATCCCAGTCACCCCATAGCCATGTCCCCAAGTGCCACCTGCAGACACCACCACCTTCCTGAGCAGCCTATTCCAATGCCTGACTGATGTTTCAGCCAAACTTTTTTCAGATATCTGAACCTCCCCTCATGCAGCTTTACACTGTTTCCTCTGCTCCTTTTACTTGAGACAGAAGAGCCTGAGCAGCACCTCACCACAGCCAAGGAGTTGTAGAGAGAAATGAGGCATCCCCTGAGCCTCCTCTTCTCCAGACTGAGCAAACCCAGTTTCCTCAGCTCCTGCAGATTTCAGTCCTGTTCCCCTCCTTCCCTCCACTCAATCTGACTTTTTCATTCCTAATCATTGTGCTGTGCAGCTGTGGAACTGTGGAACTTCCTGCATCCTCTGCCTCTCTGGCCTCTGCTCCTCTCCATGCAGCTCCATGGAGACGCTTTTCCAGGCTGCCAGGACCTTTCCACACTGGAGTTCAGCCTTGCCCTGTCCCTTGCCACGTGCACTGAGCCTCCCAGGGAATATCCTGCCTGATGGCGTGCCAGCCTTGTTGCTGTCCACTATGGATGAGATAATGTCTCTCAAATCTGGATCCCTGACACGAGGGCATCCAACCCCCTTCCTCCAGTGGCTGCATTCCAGTTTCAGGACAGAAATGACCAGGAGAAATATGAGAACTTAGTGACATTCTTGGCTTGGGAATCAGCCTGGCGTGGAAAGGAACGAGATAAAAAGAGATCAGTGTTATTTTCATGTTATTTTCAAGGCCTTGTTTTGTGATGCACTTTGGCACTCATCATTCCAAAGAGGCTTTTGGGCTCCAGGTGAACCCTGCTGGGGAGGGTGGAACAGGTTATTTTTGTTGATGAAGCACACTGGGACAAGAACAGCCTTTAAAAAAGAATTGTGGGCATTGTGGCTGTTCCCTGCACGCTGTTTTTCCTCGAGACAGAAGAGCCAAGGCAAGGACAGGAATGCATCCTGCTTTTCCAGGCAGGTGCTGGCAGGAATATTGCCAGGAAACACTGTGAGTGCCTGCCTCACAGGATAGGGGATTTTCAGAGGGTGCCCATGAATCTGGGATAAACCTCTCAGAACATGCAGGGATGTGTTTAGAGGCGTGTTGAGGGTGACAGCCAGAAAAGCAGTTTATAGAATCCACTTGCAGGGATGAAAGGAAAAGCTTAATGGTCTTGATGGAGCACAGGAGCCCAGAGCAGCCTTGGTACAACAAAGATAGAGATGAAGTGCAGTGCTGGGAATCACCCAGCAGCCATGCCAGGAAAGCTCCAGGGTCTTCATTGTGACTGTGTTCACAGGGGTCTGAGGATGAGGGGAGAGACGAGGATCTGACTCCATGTTTCAGAAGGCTGATTTATTATTTTATGATATATATTATATTAAAACTATACTGAAAGAATAGAAGAAAGGGTTTCATCAGAAGGCTGGCTAAGAATAGAAAAAGAATGATAACAAAGGCTCTGTCTTGGACTCTGTCTGATCCAACTGACTGTGATTGGTCATTAATTAGAAACAACCACATGAGACCAATCCCAGATGCACCTGTTGCATTCCACAGCAGCAGATAATCAATGTTTACATTTTGTTCCTGAGGCCTCCCAGCATCTCAGGAGGAAAAATCCTAAGGAAAGGATTTTTCAGAAAAGATGTCTGTGACACTTCATCACTTTGTGACAACAGGAGTGACAAGAAGCAATCTCCATCCACTCAGAGTTGAGTGTTCCAACAGTGACTTCCTCTCTTGGCTGCACCCAGAGGGGCAGGGGAGGTGATCTGGGTGAGAAATCAGTATGCAGTTTGGTGCTGGTGTTTGCAGCACGTGCATGTTAGTGATGAGGGAGGAATCCAAGACTTTTTGTTGGCCTAATCAGATAAAAATGGTGCTGAAATCCCCACTGGTGCAGGAACACGCTCCTGTCACACAGATGGATTCCTCCAGTGGCCCTGACTGTAGAGGAGGCAGATAAGCACCAGAGCATCTGCTGAGGACAGGAGATTACCCAGAGCTAGTGCTCTAAAGGTGGCTGCAAACACGAGCAGCAAACTGGAGAATACTTTACAGGCAGGAAATTCAGCAGCATTTCTGCAGTAAACAAGGCACAAGAGCTCTTGGCCATGGAGGGAGGGGGGCTCAGCTCTGTTTGCTGTGTCCTGCACCCTGTGCCAGCCAGCTCAGAGAGGATGAGCCCCTGCCCTGCCAGCCTGACCTGGTGTCACCCCAGCTCAGCTCTCGTGGTTCTTTCACCCCATCCTGTGCTGTGGGAGTGCCTGAGACACCCAGAAATGGCATCACCTATCACAGAACCCCAGAAGGGTTTGGGTTGGAGGGGACCTAAAAGATGATCTTGTTCCATGGGCAGGGACACCTTCCACCAGCCCAGGTAAGTGAATTTTAGCCCTTCCAGTGAAGTCCACTGGGTTTCTCCGAGGGCTCATGGCTGCCCTCGGGGCGCTGTGCATGTCTCAGCCTCACAGCAATCAAGTGAAGCTATTAAATATCAATCACTTCCCATGAAGTTGATGTTTTTAATCCCCACGCTGCCTTCTCTTTTCACACACTGCTGACTGGGGCCTCTCCCCACTGTGAGGGCTTTTCCCCCCTTGCCTCATTTCTCCCTCCCACTCACAGCCAGGAATTAAAGGACATAATAAAGAGCCCTTGAAGCGGATGGGGGGGTGGGAGTGGGGCATGAAAACAAAAAGCAGGTTCCTTGTTGGAGCCAGGGATTCATCTGCCTCTCCCTGTGGAGATGAAGAGGCCCTTTCACCCCAGCAACCAGAAGGTTGAAGCTGGATATGTGCTCAGCAGCAGGGCCGGGGCTGGGAGCTGCCAGCCTGGGGTGTGATGGCAATGACATTTCTACCTCAGATTAGAGGGCACGGTGCAAAAACCCATTAGAGTTGCTGGGGAGACTGAACCTTCATCAGGCTGCACGCTTGGGAGAGAGCTGGGGTAGCCATGGAACGGGGCCCAGCGTGGCTCCCAGCCCTGTGTGCACATGGAGGGATGTTGGGAAAGGTGAAAGTTTGACAAGAAAGCCTCACAGATATGTGTGCTTAGCAGAAAGATTTTTAAATGTGGAGTCTAATGAAAGAATAGAGTTAGAAGCAAGTTTTGATATAGAAAAAAAGAATTGCTGAGCCAGTCTTACTCGGTATGTTAGTTAGAAGGGGTTTTTATGACTCAGAGCAAAAGATGAACCCACCTCAAACAAGAAGATGTTTTTACCAAGCAGAAAGATAGCACAGGAAAACAACTCAGCAAATGTAGCAAGTAGGAAAAAAGCCTCAGAATTTTCCACTGAAAAACAACTACTAGCTTAAACTGTAGTGTACTGACTTTTAGTGATTGGAGAACAGTAACATGAATATGGTAATTACAGTAGTTATGATGGGCTATAGATAATAGTTAAGGTATAGATTGGTTCTGCTGTATTGAGATGCTCAGCAAAGAAAAGTATAGAATGCATTGTAACCAAAAGGAAAGTGTATAATGCATTGTTACCTAAAAAGAAAAGTATATAATGCATTGTGACCAAAAGAAAAGTATATAATGCATTGTAACCAAAAGTATATAATGAATTTGAGACCTAAAGAAAAGTATATAATGAATTTGTAACCAAAAAAAAAGTATATAATGCATTGTAACCAAAACCAAGGGGTTTCCAGGCCTGCCTGCAGCTGGAGCTGACAGCCGTAGGCACAGCTCTGTCACCCACCACCCTGGACTGCTGTAACATCTTAAATAAAATAAACTGCATTTCAGAGAGTTCCCTGGAGTCCCCCATCTCTCATTCAAGCCCTTTCAGAGGGAGGTTGATCAGAGCTGCCCAGCCTGCCATGCCCACCACGCTGGCCCAGGTGGGAGCCCAGCGCCTCCAATATCCCCCCCCGGTGCCCCTGCTTTGTTCTCTGCTGCTGCCCGGCGATTTTCATTACAAATATCCTCTTATTATGTGCTCACCGAGGGACAGGGAGGCGGGAGAGGGCCCACACAAAGAGAAAGAAAAGGCTGCTTGCTGGAAAAGCAGTAATTACAGGGCTGGGGGCTCCTGGAGGAGGATTCAGACGGATTCGACATGGCAGAGGTTCACACGTCCGGGGCCTCCAGGGGCAAGCTCCTGGTTTGATTTCATTATCAGCACGCTGGGCTGCAGGGAGGCTTCTGCCCTGAAAGGAGTTCCCAAAAAGGGAAAGTTGCATTTCTTTTATTAGTGCCTTTGAAAGCGGTTTTGCTGCTGCCCCTAGAAGCCTCTGCATCCCTCTGCATGGGATGGGAGAGCACAAGTGCCACGAGTTGGCCTGACAGCACCAGTTAGGATGGGAAAATACATATTTGGTAAAGCCAAATACATAGATATTTGGAAAACACATATTGGTAAAGCCTTATAAAATAAGGGCCTTGTTACCCTTGTAAAATCATGGCTCAGGCCTGCTACTTCAGCTAAGTAGGAGAGGACTGTGGGAAAGTGACTCAGCTGCATTAGGTAGAAAAACAAGTTATATACATGTTGTGGTGTTTGGTGGCTGTTGAATTATGGTTGATTTAAAACTTTGTAACTGATAATAGGAGAACTGTGTAAAAAAGCCTGATTTTTGCAATAAAGAATCTCTCCTTTGCATCTGTCTGGGGGCTCTGTCACTGTGGACCCTCACCCACAGGAAAGCTTCTGACAGGATCCCAGAACTTCTGACAGGATCCTAGAATGGCTTGGGTTGGAAGGCCCCTCAAAAACCATCCAGTTCCAGCCCCTGCCATGGGCAGGTGGGCAGGGACACCTTCCACTGTCCCAGCTTGCTCCAAGCTCTGTCCAGCCTCGCCTTGAACTTGCAGGGATGGGAATCCACATCCCTCTGGTCTGTTATTTATATGTGGTCACCACCTATTTTAGCAAAAGCTGGGGGACTCAACCCTTCAAACATCTCCTAACCCCAGACATGTGGAGACTCTGCTCTCACAGATAAATCAAATCTCTGTCCTTTAATGTTGTAGTTGAGATGGTCACAACACAAAGCAACACACTCCATTTTCAGAAGGCTTAAAACCTGTTTTTATTCTGGCATGCATGCTTTTTCTACATCCTTACAAAACTCTTCAGTTTATACTTTACTCATTGGTCAGGAAAGACAAACAAAGTGCTCATTGGAATAGACAACTGCAGGTTTCTCTTATTTATCCTTCTTTCTTTCTTGGTTTCCATGTCAATGACTGTGGTAGGAAATTCTTTCAGGGGTAAACATGGATCTTCTTATCAAACTTCTCTCTGGCTCACAGAAGTCACTGTAAAATCTCTTTCACACTTTACAAAGGAGGTAAAACAGTATCCAGGTGTAAATGGATGCAGGTGAAGTGTCCCAGAAGCAAACCTGACCTTTATGTACTCACCTGTCACAGGTATGGTGTGACTTTCCCCAGTTAAGTTCAGCTCAGCACCCAGAGCATGGCACTGTTGGGTGTTTGCACAGCTCTGGGTCAGGTAAAAACCCCATTTTTATACAACCATTTATAACCACATAAAAGGCATGTTACCTGGGTGAAACATTAGCTCAGATTAACCATGCTAAGTCCATGCAGGAGCTCTGAAAGAACCCAACCTGTACCCTCACAAAGTGTATTAGATTCCTCTCCTCTTCCCCAATGCCTCCTCATATATTGGACACAAACCTGAAGGGGGCCTGCCTGGGGCCACTCTGCACCATTTCTCTGGGAAATTCATCTCAGGAGCAGATTTTCACCTTGCTTGGTGCTTTACCAGCAGCTCTGGGACACCTGTAGGACACTTAGCAGGGCAGGGCTGATGATGAGAGAGAAACCTCAAGGGAAGATGTTTCTGCCATTAGAACACACACTTTTAGGCAAGTTACCTTGATCCTTTGTGGTTTTATGATGTGCCCAGGACAAGGACCAGCACATCAATCCACTCTGCAGTCCCAGGGGTGAGCACAGTCATTTGTTTGATGACAAACAGTAAAAGAGCTGCTGGCATGGACAGAGCCCCCAGGAGCAGAAGTCACTTCATCCCCTGTAAGCTCACAAGCAGCATCTACCTCTGTACTTGTGGGTGTTTGAGTCCATTATTCTTGGAACAAATGCAAACTGAACTCTGAGGTGGGTAACCCCAATCTCCTACTAAAAAAAAAAAAAAAATAAAATCCCAGAATGGTTTGGATGGAAGGGACACTAAAGCTCAGCTTGTTCCTACCACAGGCAGCGACACCTTCCACTGTCCCAGGGTGCTCCAGCCTGGCCTTGGGCAGTGCCAGGCATCCAGGGGCAGCCCCAGCTGCTCTGGGCACCCTGTGCCAGGGGCTGCCCACCCTCACAGGGAGGAATTTCTTCCAAAAATTTAATCTAATTCTATCCTTGAGCTTAAGGAAGGATAATCATTCCCCCTTATCCTGTCCCTGCATGTCCTTGTGGATGTGCAGATCCTTCTTCAGCCTTAGAAGCTCCCTTAGGTGCTGGAAGGTGAATTCTGGAAATGAGTCCCAGGTTAATGGTCTGGCTCCCCATAAAGCCAGGCTGACTCCCAAACTCAGACCCCAGCCCAGC
The DNA here is from genome assembly GCF_028551555.1 of Melozone crissalis. Taxonomy (NCBI): domain Eukaryota; kingdom Metazoa; phylum Chordata; class Aves; order Passeriformes; family Passerellidae; genus Melozone; species Melozone crissalis. Next base: position 1,889,046 of record NW_026535896.1, on the reverse strand, counting down.
ATTTACTTTCTAAACACCGAATGTTGCTTTGCTTCTCTCTTTTCTTTCTCTCTTTATTTACTTCTTAATTTCCATGGCTCTTAATTTCCTGCACCTCTTTCTCTCTTTATTTACTTCTTAATTTCCATGGCTCTTAATTTCCTGCACCCCGAGCCCTGCTGAGAGCCCAGGCAGTGCCCACATGGGGCTGCCTTGCACAGCCCTTCCCTGCTCAGGGAAAGGTCATGGAGGGAGGTTGGTGTGAGGAGGAGAAAGGCAGCAGCAGACAGACAGACCAACAGACAGACAGACAGACAGACAGACAGACAGAGAGCTCTCCTCAGGGTCTGGCTGTGAGCTCTCTCAGAAAATGTCAGCTTGGGGAGGCTGGAGCAGCTTTAATCTGCAGTACAAGGGGATTAAGAGAGTCCTTCTCACAGGACAAAAGGGAACGGAGGGAGCGGAAGGAGCGGGACAAGGGGAGAATGAAGCCTGCAAGGGAGGAAGGGGAAAGTTAAAGAGCTCAACTCTAAAGAGCATCGGGGCTTAAAGAGGGTAAGAAATGTGAAGTGGCCTGCACAGAAAAAGGGGCTCTGGCCAATGGCTTGGCTTTGCTTTTTCACACTAAGCACACACACTTGAGGCTGCTCCAGGCCAGGCGAGTTGTTATGTTTGGCTTTGTTGATTTTCAGGGGCAAAGGAGTAGGAGGGGGAAGCGGGAGGTTAATGAGGCTCTGCCAGATGGGGCACTCCAGAGGAGCAGTGGGCACTCTGTGCTTTAAACAGTGCTCCAGGGGCTTTGATCCTCACCCCTGCTGTCCCTCCAACCCTCCTTGTCCTCGAGGGCTGGGATGGAGTGCAGGGGCCTGGGAACAGGAAGGAAGTACGTGGAATTACGGGATGCTGCCCTCAAGTACTGCTTGAGCAGCCCTTTCACCCTTCAGCGAGGCTGGGAGAGGGAGAGTGGGACTGACAGGGAAGGGAAGAAGGGGACTTAAAATACTTTTCAAAAAACAAATCAGTGCATTAGTTGCAGGAAATGTAAAGGCCAAGGAGCCACCAACACAGCAGGGAAAACAGGCACTCCAAAGCAGCTCAGGCATTGCAGGAAAGGGGGATCTCAGGGCCCCGGGAAATGGGAGCTCTCAGGGCTGGACCTCAAACCAACACAGAGCTGCTCTGCCTGATCAGCAAGATTTGAACATGGCAAATGTTCTTGAAGGCAGGAGGGCTTTCTCCCATCAAGGACATATTTTAGTCTCCCAAAATGTTTGAAGAAATGGCAGGAGAGGAAGGTTCTGAGTTTCTCCCATGAACACTCACCAGCCTCAGGAACTGGCAGGGGAGAAAAGCAGGTTTCCAGCAGGCACTGAATTAACCAGGGCTGGAACAAGTTCTCTCACCTTCCACCTCACCCACCTTCCCAACTCCATAGCCTTACAACCAGGAGAGATGCTCCAGGAGAACACCAGGCACAGTTAAATCAATGTCTAAAGCAGCTTTTCCCTATTTTAGCAGCTCAGCACAATGCTGGGGCCTGGCTGGTGCACAAATTTTACTGAGAGGGGGGAAAAAAAACCAACTCTGTAACATAATAAGCAAGTTCCAGACAGGAATTAAAGAGTATAGCATATCCAGCAGAGCCAGGGGCTGCAGTGGCATTAAGGTAGGAAGAATATAATTACCTGACCTGGACTGTGGCCAGGATAATGGGATTCATTTATTTCAGCAAAGCCAGAAGTGCCAAAACCTGGATTTCCCATTGAAACCCAGCAGAGGGCAAATCACAGCACCCTGATTGCATTCCTCAACTCTTGGCTGGATGGAACAGTGCTCCTGATAAGGGTGAAAAATTAACACTGACTTCACGTGGCCACGATGGGAGAGCTCACCCTCAGCTTCATCTGGGAAGCCTGGTGGCACCCCAGTGCCATTCCTGGTGGCATCCCAGTGCCCTTCCTGGTGGCACCCAGTGCCATTCCTGGTGCCATCCCAGTGCCCTTCCTGGTGGCATCCCACTGCCATTCCTGGTGGCACCCAGTGCGATTCCTGGTAGCATCCCAATGCCATTCTGGTGCCATCTCAGTGCCTTTCCTGATGCCATCCCAGTGCCCTTCCTGGTGGCATCCCAATGCCATTCTGGTGGCACAACAGTGCCATTCCTGGTCCCATCCCAGTGCCATTCCTGGTGGCACCCACTGCCATTCTGGTGGCACCCCTGTGCCATTCCTGGTGGCACCCATTGCCATTCTGGTGCCATCCCAGTGCCATTGCAGGAGCCCAAGGCAGTGCCTGCATCTGGCAGCCCCCAGAACATTCTCCCACTGCCCACAGTGAGCAGTGAAACCTCGGTGGGGCACAAACTGAGCTCCAGGCCAGCTCTGAGTGTGATCTGGTATTAATTATCCTGTTCTGCACAGATAAATGCTTAATCCTCTGGCTGTTGACACTGGAAATGGCCCAATCTACCCCAGGGTGGATATTATCCCAGGGAACTTGGCTTCAGCCATGGTCCCACATCATGTGCTGTGCAAATGTTCGCTGCCTTGCAGGGAATGGAGCTCTTAGGGTGCATGGGCTCCTCTGTGGCACAGCTAATCCACAAAAACACATGACCCAAGCATTCATTGTATCAGGTTTTACTTATTTCCTCTTTTTTTCCCCCTTTGACATAATATTACAAATTTTATGTGGAATTCCTCGTTTTCAGACATTCCCTATTTCCTTACAGCTTAGCAGCTTTCCTGCTCCAGCACTGGCAGCAAGGAAAGGTTCCTAAGCAGAGCTGCCCAGGGGATGTGGAGATGGTCTGAGATCCCTGCTTCTAGGGGAGTCTTTCCTAAATGCCAGAAGAAAGCAAATGATCCACATTGCTTCCCTGGTTTTAGACTCCCTGGAGAGCCCAAACTGAGGAGTTTGTGTCAGGGAGAAAGCAGCAATGCTCATGGGTGGGAAATTGTTCTGATTCCTGGCCAAGCTTTAAGGACTTTGGTCTCTCCCATGTCTGAGCAGTCCCCCTGTGTGCCAGGGGGGAAAACCTGTCCCAGCCCACTGTCCCCTGCCCTGCTGCATTTTGTGACCCCTGGGAGTCACATCCACCCCTTCCCGCTCACCCCCAGCCTCCTCCCCACTTGTTCTTCTCTCCCAAATGTCGCACACATCTTTTATGAAGAATCCTTTCCTTAGGATTTTCCCTCCTGAGAAGCTGACAGGCCTCAGGAACAAAATGCAAACAATGGTTATCTGCTGCTGTGGAATGCAACAGGTGCATCTGTGATTGGCCCATGTTGGATGTTTGTAATTAATGGCAAATCACAGTGAGCTCTGTCCGAGCCACAAACCTTTGTTATCATTCCTTCTTTTTCTATTCTTAGCCAGCCTTCTGATGAAATCCTTTCTTCTACTCTTTTAGTATAGTTTTAATGTAATATAGATCATAAAATAATAAATCAAGCCTTCTGAAACATGGAGTCAGATCCTCGTCTCTTCCCGCAGCCTCAGACCCCTGTGAACACGGTCACAACCAAAGGCAGATTTTAAACTCTGACAGAGAAGTAAGTTTGAAATAAAGTCTTACTGCACACAAGTACATGGGAGTGGAGGTTTGCTCCCCATTTAACAATTAAATGGCTTTTTCCAGCCAGCAGAATTCCATAGAGACTCCAACAGCACCACAAATAGTTGATACAAATGGTTGAGTACAGAAAATGGGGCAGGGAGTCAGTGCATGGTGGCACTTTTTTCCCCTAAAAACACAATTTAAGAGTTATTTAGCTTAGAGTGGTGCCTTGGAGCTCTACACCACTGCACTCAGTCATTCACATCGCTGCTTCCAGGAAGATTCCAGTCAGCTGTGGGAAACTAAGGCAGTGGGAAGGGGAACACTTCACAAATCAGCAAGTGCTGGGCTGGAGGGAGATCACACAGGGCTGAAGGACCTGGAGAGGGAGAGCTGAGCACCCACCTGAGGCAGGTGCTGCTCTTGACCTAACGTGACACAAAGCTGCAACTCCTTCTTGAGGTCAAATCTGGCTGCTCTCACCACCTACCCTTTAGGAGAGGTGCTGGAGCCTTCTGCAAATTCCTTCTACAAATTCCTGCAGAAAAAAAGGAGCTTGCTGGGAATATGACACACTGAGCAAGCTTAAGCTTTTTTGTCAACTTTGTTTGTTTTACCAGAGCAGTTTTTCTAGTCTTAGTCCAACGGAAATAAACTTCCAGCCCACCTGAATGCAGCAGTTTGTATCTGCCACCATTGTGCTCAATTTAATCCCAAAATCACAGTGAGGCAAAGAACTCTCAGTAGAAAAAAAGCTGAGCTTTTTATTGGATTGGTTTTAGTCCTTAACAGCACGATGCAGAGAGGGCTCTTTGCTCCTGGGCTATTCACCTCAGCTGCAGGGCTGCACAAATGGGAATCTGAAGCCCAGCCAGGAGAAAGGGATCCAACCCCTCATATCTGAGACAAAAAAGGGGGTTTTGCAGGGTAAACCAACACTTTGCAGTTGAAACTCTTTTAGGTCTGTTCCTCACTCTGCCTTGAGAGCGCACATAAATAAATCTCCTTTCTGCCTCTCTGTCCCAGCTCTTTGTATCTGAACACAGAAGGAGCGGAATGATTTGGGGCTGCTGGGACAACCCCAAATCATTGCTGCACCAGCCCAGCAAAGCACCCAAAGCTCCCAAGCTGGCAAAATCACAGATTATTTCCATCTGGAGGACTGAATACTCAGTCATTTGCATCATTTCAGAGATGGGGGTTAAAAGCTGGGAGAATTTGGGCTTCCTGGCAAAGGACAAGTGTCAGCTCATCCTCCCAGTGCCACATCCAGTGTGTGCAGGGACTGTTTCAGACTTTTGCCCTAACCTGGAGCTGGCAGTGGATAATTTGCACACCATGATCCTCCTCAGCAAAGCCTCTCAATATTCTCCCTAATCAATGACAGACCTCAGTCCTGGAGCTCCAAAGCCACAAAATTCACTGGGAAGCAACAGCAAACAGGAACAGCAGGAACATCTGGGAAGCCACCAGGGCTCTGCTGCATCAGCCCTGGCTCAGGGTGCCCTGTGCCCCTCCTGGCAGCTGGGGTGGAAATGGAAGCAGGAGGAAAAGGAGGGGAACAGAGCCTGGCAGTGAAAGATAAGCAGATATTTAAGGGTTTATCTGAGTCCTGCTTCCCAAACTCCTGTTTGGCCATTTGGGATAATCCCAAAGCATTCTCCACCTCATCTTCTCTTAAATCCCTTAACTCACACCTCCTTTCTTCTCCAAGCAGGTGGCCAAGCTACCATCTCTGAAGAGAAATAGCTCCAGTGGTGATGCAGAATTGATTTGCTTCATGACACTGGATTCTGCCTGGTCTTGGGATGTCCACAGAGCTCCCTGAAAATCTTTTTGCTTGCAGCAAAATGATCCCTTTCTGTATTTTCACACAACAGAAGCCCAGAGCAGCTCACACTGTTGTGTATCCATAATTTAGCAGTTTTGGAAGAGCAGGACAGGCATGCTGGAGTTACACTGCCTTCCCTCCAAACATGCCATGGAGCATCCGGCTCCAAAAAACTGCAGCAGTCTCGTCCAGCCTGGAATTCCATGGTTCTGTGGGATGAAACCACCTGGTCCTGCAGCACAGACACCACCTGGGATCCTGCATGGCTCCTGTGTGGAGCCTCCTTAGATCTGCAGAGAACCTTCACCAGCCCAGGGCAGCACTGCTCAGTCTGTTTCTCCCAAAAAATACAGCACAGCTGGTCAGCACACTGGTCAGCAAACTGGTCACCACACTGGTCACCACACTGGTTACCTAACTGGTCAGCAAACTGGTCACCACACTGGTTACCTAACTGGTCAGCAAACTGGTCACCAAGCTGGTCACCAAGCTGGTCACCAAGCTGGTCATCAAACTGGGTCACCAAGTTGGTCACCAAACTGAGTCACCAAACTGGTCACCACACTGGTCACCAGACTGGTCACCAAGCTGGGCTGTGGCTGCACACTCTGAGTCCCTCAGTACTCCCAGAACCTGACTGCTGAGAACATTAAGTGCTCACAAAGCCACTCAAGTCTTGGACAAGATGGAGAAGCAGCTCCAAGTCCCTGTTCCATGACCTGAGCAGCTTTCCAGAGCCCTGTGGCAGCAGCAGGGGCAGCAGAGCAGAGCCCAGTGACCCAGCCATGGACAGCAGAGCTCAGGCAGTGCTCCCAGCTCTAACCCACTGCCTGTCCCTGACACACATCCAGGATTCCCCTGGGCTCCTCATTCCTCTCCCAGAGCTTCCTGTGACAGCCAGGTTTGGGTGGGAGCTGATTTGCTGCTGTCCCACATGGCTCAGCTCCTTTGGCCTGTGCCTTCCAGGTGACTGTCCCAGGGACTAAAAGGTGACTCAGAAAGCACAATATAAACAAGTCCTAAAGTCCAGCCAAGCCAGCACTCCTCCCTAGCCTGGGGAGGGTCTCTTTGCCAGGATCCCAGCCTGCCTGCACCTACTGAGAACCAGAGCAGGGAGAAGCAGCTGAGCTCTGTCCCTAAGGCAGGGCAGCACCTCTGGCCCTGCTCTCACCTCCCAGGTGTTTGGGCAGTTGGATGCTGAACTTCAGGACATCTCCACACTCCAGGACTTCTCCACACTCCATCCTTTCCCCATCTTCCTTCTGGGGACACAGCTGGTGCAGGGCAGGCTGCTCAGACAGCAGGGACAGCCCTGCAGCCCTTCCCTGTCCTGCAGAAACATTCAGCAGCAGATGCCAGCACACCAACTCTCAGTGCCAGGTGGACCCTGGAGCCACAAAAGCAGATCTCCTGCAGATGTTAGAGATGTTCAGAAGGGTCTGTGGTTCCTTCTCCAGCTGGTCAGGCTGGTTCATTGCAGGCTCCCCATCAGGTCAGCAATGGAACAGATGCTGCACAGCACCTCTGGGTTTGCTCCACCACCCAGCTGACACAGAGAAGCCTGGAAGCAGCTTCACTTAGCACTGGCTGGAGAAATTCCTTCCAGGAAGCTCCCAGGCACGTTCAGTAAAGGATGAAAATCCAACACTCCATGCCTGTGGCTGCTTCTCTCCTCCACTGCTGGGGCACCAGGCTGGTTAAAGTGCTGGGACACCTTTGTCTGTGCCACTGCAGGCACATGGTGTGGCAGCTGCAGCCTCAGGCTCCTTGCTGGAGCCCTTCAGAACCAAGAACTCCAGCAGAATGTCCAGGAGGCAGAACACCAGGTGCCTGGAATGGAAAAAACACAAAGCTTAGGCTGGGCAGGGCGTGGGAGGCAAAGCTCAGCACAAGGAAAGTGTGTTCCAATGCTCCAGGGGAGAGAGGAACAATATCAGGCCCCCAGAGAAATGTTTCCAGAGGTGGTTCAGCTTTTTTTCACCTCCCCCAAACCAGTGGGTGTTGGAAGTTGCTGAGCAGCACAGAAAACACAAATGCATCTTCTGGAGCAAAACATGTGTTTAACAGGATCACAGGATCCCTGAAGACACAAAAGACCCCTGAGATCATCAATCCCCACCTTGTCAAGCAGCCCAGAGCACTGAGTGCCACATACTGTTGTTCCCTGGACCCTCAGAAGATGGAAACTCCAACACCATCCTGGGCAGCCCTTTTAATGTTTAACAATCCTTTTAGTGAAGAAATACCTCCTGATGTCCACTCTGACCCTCATTTCTTTGCTCTCCATCACCAAATCCTTCCCTTCCAGACTCACAGCACTGGGAATAGACAGAAACACCCCCTGCACAGACCTGCAGCTCCTCCAGAACCAAACTAAACCAGGATCTGTCTTACTTCCCTGACATCCACTAACTAAGCAGACCGAACAACGTAATTAACATGACTGGCTTAATAACCTGCAGCCAGACATGCAGATGTCCCCTGATATAAGACTGGGATAATAAACTGGGTGTTTGGTGCCAAGCAGCACTGGCAAAACCCTGGGCACAGCTCTCAGAGCCTACCAGGGTGAAAACCACAATCACAAACCTGTTTATCACAGCTCTCAGAGCCCATCAGGGTGAAGACCACAATCACAAACCTGTTTATCACAGACTCAGAGCCCACCAGGGTGAAGAACACAATCACAAACCTGTTTAGCACAGGCTCAGAGCTTACCAGGATGAAGACCACAATCACAAACCTGTTTATCTCAGGCTCAGAGTCCACCAGTGTAAAGACAATCGCAAACCTGTTTATCACAGCTCTCAGACCCCACCAGCTAAAGAACACAATCACAAACCTGTTTATCACAGGCTCAGAGCCCACCAGGGTGAAGACCACAATCACAAACCTGTTTATCACAGGCTCAGAGCCCACCAGGGTGAAGACCACAATCACAAACCTGTTTAGCACAGCTCTCAGAGCTTACCAGGGTGAAAACCACAATCACAAACCTGTTGATCACAGGCTCAGAGCCCACCAGGGTGAAGATCACAATGACATACCTGTTGATCACAGGCTGGCTGAGTGACTCCAGCACCAGGTTCCAGCTCATCTGACACTTCCTGGTCCCAAGGATTTCTTGGATCACATCTGGAAGTGTTGGAGACAAAGCTTTAGGCAGTAAATATTTCCACAGGTCAGCCTTCTCCTGGTGGGTGCTGAATCAAAGCTCATGATGGTGCTCTGGGGCTGGGAGAGCAGGGAGTGCCAGGACAGCATTCCTGGCTGGAAGGGCACATACCAGCAGTGCTTTTTCATTCCCAAAGGACAGTGAGGGCCCTTTACACTCATGAAGGAGTTAAAAGTTCAGACTGCACTCACAGGGATTAGGCAGCAGCTGCTTTAATGCCAAAGGTCCCTGTGTCAAACTTCAAGAGAGGGAAATCCAGTGCAGCTGGGATTTGAGTCCAGTGCAAAAGCCACAGGCTTTGCATGGTGGCTTTGTTCACCATGGGACCCTCTGGCAGCAGGTGGGAGCAGAGCTGTCCTGAGCCCTGCCTTGGTGAGGTGGCTCAGGACTGTGAGCACTGAATCATGGCCTGGACTCACATCCCTTCCCTCCGAGCTGGGCTGCCTCCCAAACCCTTACACAAACTATCCAGAACTGGAAAACTCTGGGTTTTGCTCGCAGGAAACCATCAAACCTCAAGGGTCATGAAGGTTTCCCAGTGCCTTGGCACGAGCAGCCTCCATCTCTGTATTTAACCACATTTCCAGAGATCCCAGTGCACTGGAGTGTTCCCCAGCTGCTTTCCTGTCCCAGGGCAGCTGACAAGTCTCTGGGACACACTTACTGGGCAAGATCCCCATCAGGCTCTGCAGGGCCTGCTCTGCTGTTGCCTTCTTCTGCTCCTCTGTCCTGGGGGGTTTAGGCACTGCTGGTAGGACTCCTCCAGGCCAGATGGACTCCTGCAGCAACTGGAGGTACTGGACCCAGCGCTGGGTGCAGGTCAGGGTGACCATCTGCACCTCCAGCCACCTGCAGAACAGAGAGAGAGACACAAGGTCAGGAAAAGTCCAGCTTGGGAGCCAGCTGGGATATTTCCACCCATCAAGAGGGTTAAATCAGCTTCTTTGAGTTTGTTAACGTGCAGTTTTTATGTCTGTACACCAAAGATTTCCACAAGTATTAATTAGCTGAGTTTTCCATGCACCAAGAGTGGGTGGGATATGTTCCCTGTGTTTCTGATAAGCAAAGGAGCCCCATCACCCTGCTAATCACAGGGACCCAAATGAATCACTGGTGACTAAAGGAAGCCCAGCTCAGGGATATGACTGGCCTGAAGCTCCTCAGTTATCTCCAAGCACAATCTCAGACAGAGCTTGAGGAACTGGAACTCCAAACAACCCCAGGAAGGACTGGAAGGACACGAGCCCTGTTCTGGCAGCCTCTGCTCCTCTCATCAGTCCCTCTGCTACCAAGACAGCCAAGGATGTCTTTGCTGGAGACCAAAACACACTCCAAGGATGACAAGACATGAATATCCTGATGCTTCACCCCTCTCTCATCCTGCTGTCCATGCTGCCCTGCTGTCCAGTCCTGCTTCATCCACTGATGGCAAGCAATGAGATAACAGAATCCCCAAAATGTTTGATTTGGAGACCTTAAAGCTCATCTGATTCCACCCTGGGCAGGGACACCTTCTACTAGACCAAGTTGCTCCAAGCCCCATCCAACCTGGCCTTGGACACTTCCAAGGAAGGGGCAGCCACAGCTTCTCCAGGGTCACCACACTCTCACAGCCAAGAATTTTTTTGTTCCCATCCCAAATCCTACAGAACTGCTGATGGTCCCTCCTGCTGGGGCAGGACTGTGCCCTTTCTGTGTAACCACCTGCAAATCCCCAAATTCCAGCTCCTCAGAAGGGCTCAGAGGGGTTTGCAGCTGCACTGGATGATGTGTCCCCCACACTCAAGGGCTGGCCAGATGTGAAATCACTTCCTAGTCACAGCACAAGGCACAGCCATCAATCACAACTTGCACGGCCTAAAATCTTTGCCCTCAGCATGAGGAGTGGTGTGATGGTGTTCACAGGGGTCTGAGGATGAGGGAAGAGACAAGGATCTGACTCCATGTTTCAGAAGGCTTGATTTATCATTTTATGATATATATTACATTAAAAATATACTAAAAGAATAGCAGAAAGGATTTCATCAGAAGGCTGGCTAAGAATAGAAAAAGAACGAATGAATAACAAAGGTTTGTGGCTTGGACAGAGAGTCTGAGCCAGCTGACTGTGATTGGCCATTAATTAGAAACAACCCCATGAGACCAATCCCAGATGCACCTGTTGCATTCCACAGCAGCAGATAACCATTGTTTACATTTTGTTCTTGAGGCCTGTCAGCTTCTCAGGAGGAAAAATCCTAAGGAAAGGATTTTTCATAAAAGGTGTCTATGACAGGCTGTGGTTGAACCCCACAGGAAGGTTCAGCAAGGCTCAGGGTGCTGCACTGCTGGTGCTGTGGCCTCACTGGCCATGGAGCAAAGCTGGGAGTGTCAGCACAGCACTGGGGTAGGGAAGAGGTCTGTGATTCTGCCAGTTCTTCAAGATTCCCAGAGGACAGGAGGCAGCCAGCAGGGCCAGGAGCGCCGTTCCTCTTGGCAGCTGCTGTTCGTGCTTGCAATTCCGTCACCACTACGCCCCGGCAGCTCCCAGCACAGCCAAGAGCCCTGCCAAGGCAAACTTTATTTAACCTGCACTCTGCCAGACTGTCTGCATTCTTCCTGGGAGAGGCACTCGGGCCAAGGGTGTCCTTCACCACACAGCTGGGCACTGGGGAACAGCAACACCCAAAGGAAGCAGGTTGGCATCATGTGGGACAGGGCTGAGGAGTGAGCAGGGAATGAGGTGTAAACAGTGATTCTTGAGGGATGCTGTCCTGGTTTAGGGCAAATTTGGAAGAAAACCTCTAAAGGGGCCCCTCCAGAAAGCAAACCCACATGGCCCCTGTGCCCAACCAGTTTGGGAAGGATTCCTTGGAGAGAAGGGGAAAGAACCTGTTTATTTAACAGGCACAGCACCTCCAGCACACAAAAGGAACAATACCAGGTGACACCACTCTGCCAGCGCTCTGAAAAAGATAAATTCAGAAAGTCTCTCCTGGGAGTGATCACTCTGTAATCAATCCCTCCACCACTGGGAAAGGCTGCTGCAGCCACAAGGTGCAAACTCTCAGTGTTTCCCAGGTCCCAGTCCAGAGCAGGTTCAAATGGCTCCAAGAAAGGGAAAGAAAAAACAGTCCAGGGAAAATTCAGACTGCTTATCTAAACTAACTAATGAGCAGGAGCAAGAGCAAAGCAGGAGCAAGAGCAAAAAGCAAGAGCTGCACTATGTACTACCCTGTCTCTGTGTCCTGCTGACCACTGAGGGAGTGAGCAGGCTGATAACAAAACAAAATAAAGCTTTGCTCTTCAGAGCCAGTCTTGAAGGCACAGAATAGCATCCAGCATAAACAGAACAGGGGATACAAGCATCATAACATCACCCTAGGACAGATGCACACCTAGGAAATGCCAGCTGGAAAGCAAAGGACTTTAAAAAACCTGAAAAGGATCTCAGTGCAGTGGTAGAGCTGGAATGTCTCAGAGCAAGGGACAGAGGTGATGCGTCCCAGTGCTCTCAGGGAATGGGAAGCACATCCTTCATGCTCAGCATTGCCATGGACACAGAGTATGGATGCTGCTGCAAGATAAAGCCAGAGGTGCAAACCTCCCACTGTCTTAGAGGACAAACTGTCACATCCTGGTCCTGCCTGGGAAAAGCCATGTTGGAAATACAATTAAAAGAGTTTTAATCTCCAGCCATCAGCAGATTTTAACACTCTGGATCATGGTAAACCCTCCAGCTATTCCCAAGCAAATTAAAGTGTTAAACTGTGACTTCTCTAGGGGCAAGAGTTTTCATTAACACAGATTTTCATTAACAGGGTTTTTCATTAACATGGTTTCTTACACAACCCGCTCTCCTAGCTGAGAAAACCTCTGACAAGCAACAAAAGTTCAGAGACTTGGGGACAGAGCTGCAGAGTCAACCCTGCACCAAGGGGGATCAGACTGAACATTCACTCCAAACTCATTACAGCAACAGCCTCTTTCCAGCCTTTAAAAGGTTGCAGAAAGCAAAGAGCAAGCTTTTTTTTCCTTAGAGTTCCTAAAATAGCAAAAAAATCAGGCAAATAGTGAACAGAGAGAAAGTTGAACCTACAGAGAACAGCACACGTTTCCAGACAGCTCAAGAGCAAGCTGAGAACTGACAAATGCTGGAAGGCCCCACACAACCAACCTCCTGTATGTCCCTAAAACCACCAGAATTAGGCAACAAGGCCTCCAAATAACACCTCTAAATGTGATCTCACAATCTAAATGGGATCTGCACACACTGGGAGCAGATGAGTGCGTGCAGGTCTGGATTCCCAGAGCTGTGAAACACCAGGGATGGATTCTCCTCCTTGGGAAGCAGAGGGCAGCATCTGGGAGTGGTTCCATGGGTCCTACACAGCTCCACACAAGCTCCTATTAGAGACCAGCTTGCTCCATGGTGCTCAGAGAGCAGGGGAAGGAGCACCCAAACCCACAAAGTTTACAAGGAAAAGACAAGAAATGGGAGAAGAAAGAAGGAGAAACCAAAGGCAGGTGCAAATGGAACACAGACCAAAGCACCTCTGCTCTGGGCTCCCTTCTGCCAGTGGAGCCATTCCAAAGCACTGGGAAGAGGAGAATGGGGATTTGAAGGAGTTTGAATGAGTTAGAGATGGGATTTCTGAATTGGTTTTGATGATGTTGTTCCTTTTCTCATCTTCTACATAGGCAGGAAGGCTGAGTTTGGCTCACATCTTCACTGTATGGTTCAGGAGGTCACAAGATCTTTAGTTACAAGACCTTTTAAGGATTTATTGATTAATAAAACACTGGTAACAAGGATACTTATGTTTTTGACTCAATCTTTAAATATTCCATTTTATGGACTTATGCTACAGTGTAAGCTTTCTTAGCTAATCAGGTTATGACACACAAATCTACAGTGCTGCATTCTAAACTCCTTGTTTACCCTTGTAACTACTTTTATTTTTATATCTTAAACTCTAAAACTCTAAACTTTCTTCTGCTTAATTTAATGTGTCTTTGTTTTAAACTATAAATCCACATCACTTAAGTTTGGAAGCCTTTTCCAAGGTCTCAGATCAAATCTTGTGTTTAATTCCAAGCTTTGGCTTAGAGGCCCAAAGTTTTGAGAGTTCTTTACATTTCAGATTCGAATAGAGGAGAACTGTCAAGACTGGTCCATGTGGCTCTAAATCCACTCTGGGAGAACAGCTGAGGCTTCAAAAGAAAATCTCAGCACACAGTGAGCTGTCATGAAGAGTTTCCCTTCCCTCCTCTCAACCACAGGCAAACATCAGCACCCATTTTGGGGAAACACATCCCATTCCAACACACACAGAGCTGCACTAGCATTTAAATTGTGAGGAGCAAATTAATTCACAGAATATCTTGAACTGGAAGGGACCCACAAGAAAAGTCAAGTCCAACTGCTGGCCCTGCACAGGACATCCCAAAAATGTCCCCTCAACTCCCACACCTGTAGTTACATCTCAGAGAGAGTCACACCAATTTTATTGAAAATTCCTACCTGAGTAAACCCCAGAAAATGGCAAATTGACCTTTCCATCAGGCAGACTTGCTGCACCAGGATTGGATTAACCCCTCAGGAACTCCAGATATCTGCTGGTTCAAAGCTGACCTTCACCAGCAGGTCACAGATGATTTTTGTGCTATTAAAGGCCTAAGCATTTGAGATTCATGTACCACACTGAAAGCACTTACACACTGCTCTCAGGTAGAAATAAATCCACCAAGAAACATAAATAGAACCTCTCTTATTTTTTTTTTTATTTTTGGATGGCTGATGAGTTACTATTTTCATTCTGCTATTTCATGAAGAAATAGCCTTAATAAGAAAGAAAAAAATAAACCCATCACAGAACCATCTCCTTACACTTCAGAAATAGATAAAGTGACCTGCTGGGCTCAGAATGCTTTGATAGTGCCCAATGCAAAGAGCCAGACTGCAAAGGCTACTGAGGCCTGGAAGATAATCTGCGGGGGCATAACTTGTCCATGCTGTAAGGCACCTCTGTTTGAAATAGCTGCTGCTGGAGGAATGAAATGACTGCTAAAAAAGAGCCAAATTAATGCCATGGTTCAAGCTGGAGCCCCAAGGTCAGCTGAAGAGGTCCATTAGGATAAGAAGGGCCTGGGAATGAAAAATAAGGGCTGGGAAGTGCAAACCTTGGCATTCCTTGGGCTCCTTGGAGGGAGGAAAGACAGGCTGAGAGTCAGGGACGGGTAAATGGGCTTGGTTTTACCTGGCTGGAGCCTCTCACTTAACTGGACCATCCAGAGAGCTCAGCTCAGCAAGGACAGGCTGGATTTGCTTAGTCTGGACATCAAAGATGTACTAAGAATGAACAAAGAGATGTAATAGTCTGCAGATTTACACCCACCTGCTCTTTTTGTCCATCAAGGTGAGGATAAAAACTGAGATCACCTCAGTTAAGGAACAGTCAAGTTAAATATGCTGACTGTAATTGAAACCTGAAACAACAGCAATTGTGATTTCCTCAAACCCAGGGGTTTTAAGGATTTAGATAAACACAAATTGAAGGCCAGGCTAGAAGATGACAGAGATGACAAAGAGGAGAACAAAGCTCTGCTTTAGCTGCATAAATACAAACAGCTCTACAAATATACATGAACTAGCATGTCCAGCTCACCCCTGAGTGCTGCCCACCCCAGAACATGGCCCCCCTGTCCTAAGGAATACAGTGTGGAGATGCAGAAGCTCAAAAAGCCCTCTGGGACCAACGTAGTGAAAAGGATTGAAGCAAAAAAGCAACATCTGGAAAACACGAGGCATTCAAGCATGACTCTGAAATTAAGAAAGTCTGGTGTTTAATCACCAGACCATCCCTGCCTTACCAGCTCTTGTTCCCCAGATTCCTCCTCAGATAATGCACAAGATTATCCTTAACTCAAGGGTTCAAGAGGAGGAACACTGCAGTGCTTTGACTGCAAAACCTTTCTGAGGAAACCTTGTAAAAATGAAGCAGCAGCAGCAGCAGTGGGTACAGCAAGAACTGAAAAACACAAATAGATATTTCTTGCCCTGAGGCTCAGCTTTCAGCACCTGCTACCTGAGCCTAAATCCACCTTCTCCACACAGCAGAAACATGTGCAGCATGCTCAGCTCAGCACCTTCAAAGCAACCTCACACTTGTCCAGGCCATGGGTAAACCCTGTGCTGAGGAAGGAAACAGGAAAAAAAAACCTCCATAAATGAAAGGACATGAAGCATCCTGAGGCCTTTTAAACTTCTGTACAAATTCTCCTTCTTGAAATGTTCCTCTCCTGCTGCCCTGTGAAGGTTTAGAGTGGCAAACAACCCATTCTGGTCCTGGCTGGTTTCCCACCTTTCCTACCTGCTTGACCCAGGGACATGTGGGTGTGCAGGACATCTTACTGTGGGGCAGAGAGGAAGGAAAAGAAACAATTCTGTTCTGCAGGCAATCATTCACCCCTGCAGAGAGGAAAGTACCCCTTGGAGCTGGGATTTCTGTGCCATTTCATGTCTTGCTCCCTCAAAACACACCTGCTGCATGAAGAAATCATGGAAACTCGCAGGGCTGCAATGGCTTCACCCTGCAGGGAATGAACCATTGCTTTTCCCAGCCTGGATCTTCCTCTGATGCCCTGGGGCTCAGGGAAGGGGGGGAAAGGTATGTGATTAAAATAATCATCCCCAAACCCCCTTGATTTTTCACAAAGCATCCTGGCTTTTGATAACATCTTCTTCAAGTATTTATTGAGCCAATTAAGCTCTCAGTGGTGCCCCAGGGAGAGGCCAGGCTGTCTCAGCCAGACCCTGCTTGGAACAATTGCTTCATTAGCCCACTTCAGAATCAAAATACATAAACCCACTATTAACCCTTCTAAAACCAGGGAAAACTAAAACCAACAGGGAGACATGACTTCCACTCAATCCTTTTCTTCTTTGTTCTGTTTGAAATAGGAAGTTGTTGAGCTTTTTTAAATGCAGGGAAAAAGCTGGCATGTGTAACTATTGAAACAGAATCAGAGTTAGAATAATGTTGCAATTATTATCAAAGCATGGAGTGCTGGCTTCATTCTAGTGGCTGTTTTTGGAAGAATGCTGCTTCTAGAAGAGGGGAAAAAAATTTTGTTTGGGACAGAGATTCAAAGCCAGATCCAAAATTTCCAGGTGCTTGGAGACAACTGAATCGAGGCCCATTTCCAAGCTGATTTTATTTACTTTGCATATACACACCAAGACACACAGAGTCCTGAAATCACTTTTACTGACATACCACAGGCTGCAGTTCCTGCTGCTCCTCACGGCTACAACACAAACAGCCAAACCCAGAAATGAGGAGCAAGATGCCCTGAGGTTGGTTCCCCTAACTCAGAATTCTGGTGCTGCTTTTAGGCTTGTTTTTAGGGACAAAAACAAACAGGGACTTTGCTGCCACATAGCTGGGCCTGCCAGCACAGCCCCTCTGTGTGCAGCTGCAAAGATCCTCATCAAACATGCCCAGATCCACTCCCCAGGTAACAAACCAGGAGAATGAGTGGATTCAGATGCTGCAGCTGCACTGATATTGCGTTCCTGCCAGCAAAACTCAAGCACTGCCTGAGGCTGCAGTGGTACCTGCCAGCCAGGAAGCCAAAGGGAAGCGGGAGCACAGTCTCAGCTGTCAGACATGGCCCCTCCACGGCTGGCAGAACTCCCTGCCCATGGGCACTGTGCTCCCAGGGCTGCTTGGCTGCTCCAGGTTTACTCAGGGACACTGAAGAGGGGCAGGCATCACTCTGCTGGTGGCACTTTTCAGTCAAGAGGATCAAGGTGGCTGCCAAGGGTCTTTGTGCCAGTTCTGTTGGCACAGAGATCAAAGAAAACCAAAGAGAAAATCAGAACAAAGCACCAGGCAGGAGCTCTCTGAAGCTCCAGACCTCCTTGAGTTACAAGTGCCTGTGACACTCAGCCTGACACCAGCAGAGCCCAACACCAAGGTGACAGCATGAACTTGCAAGAACCAGTTCTCAAAGGCATGATGGCCACCTGCAGCCAGTCTCTAAGCATCTCTGCCTCTCCACCTACAGCTCACAGAGGCTGGAATGTCACCTCCTCAAATCTTCCAGTTTGGCCAAGGGATGAGGGGACATGGAGGAGCACAGGAATGACCCAAAGCACACAGCAAGCCAAGCAGTGCTGAGCTCGTGGGTAAGGCAGGGATGATTTGCATTTATTTTAACTCCTGCTCAGTGGAACATGACACCAGCAAAGCTGCCTGAGTAGTTCCACATGCTCCTTTCAGGGACAGGCACTTCCGAGCCTGGCACAGACTCTGTGCCCAGCCCTGCTCAGGTTCCAGGGCACAGACAGCCAGGGTGTGCTGAGACACCTTCCCCCCACTCAGTGCTTTGTGGCCATGGCTTGCTGTTGTGCTGCAAGAGAAGGAGCCAGGAAAAGCTGACAGACCAGGATCTGCCCCTTGAATCCTCCCAGGTCCATCATTGGGGTGCTGGGACTCCCCTTTGGAAAGCAGAGGTGGTGGCTGTCACCCTGGCCCCAGCACTGTGCCCAGCTCTGCAGGACACTGATCTGAGGCCACTGTGGGGACAATTGAGGGCAGGGTGTGGGGTCCCAGCAGCCTCAGCACTGTGCCCAGCTCTGCAGGGCATTGGCAGACCCAGACCTGTGGCCACTGTGGGGACAACTGAGGGCAGGGTGCGGGGTCCCAGCAGGGTGTGGGGTCACAGCATGCGCGGTTCGTGTGTTTGCTGCTTATTTTTAACACCTCATTGGCTCACAAGGCTCTAAAAAGCACCCAGATTCTCCAAATGCTTCCACAGGAGGCCAGAACAGCCCCACCTCCTCCCCTGTGCCAGCAGGTTGCTGTTGCAGCTCCCAGGGGAAGGAAGAGGAGCTGATCCCTGCAGGGCAGGAGGGAAGTGGAGCCGGACAGAGGCGGGAGGGGACAGAGGGTTTGGGGTTTGTTTACAGGCACGGCCCCAGCACGCTGAGAGGCTGCTGGAAGCAATCCTCGGCCCCAGGGTCATTCCCACTCCCAGCCCCTCCATCCTCCTCTCCTTTCAGCTCCAAAAAAGGCTCACTCCCTGTTACATAATGGGATGGGCTCAGTGCAGACCCGGCTCGCACACGCGGCCGCCCTTTCCTCAACAATCCCTTATTCGGTCATGGAGCCTTCCTGTCCCACTGCCACCGGCCTGACAGGCAGGGAGACTGATGGGCCTGGCTGCAGCCAGCCCTGCTGGGGAGAAAGGGAAGGAGCAGAGTGCTGGGATGGTCCTTGCACATTACAGGGAATGGAGCAACGCTGGGATGGTCCTTGCACAGAAAGGAGAGAAGCTCCTTGCACAGAACAGGGAAGGAGCAGTGTGCTGGGATGGTCCTTGCACAGAAAGGAGAAAGGAGCAGTGCTGGGATGTTCCTTGCACAGAACAGGAAGGGAGCAGTGTGCTGGGATGGAGCAGAGTGCTGGGATGCTCCTTGCACATTACAGGGAAGGAACAGCATGGTGGGATGCCCCTTGCACAGAACAGGGAAGGAGCAGTGCTGGGATGCCCCTTGCACAGACCAGGGAATGGAGCAGTGCTGGGATGCTCCTTGCACAGAACAGGGAAGGAGCAGAATGGTTGGATGCTCCTTGCACAGAACAGGGAAGGAGCAGTGCTGGGATGCCCCTTGCACAGAACAGGGAAGGAGCAGTGCTGGGATGCCCCTTGCACAGAACAGGGAAGGAGCAGCATGGTCGGATGCTCCTTGCACAGAACAGGGAATGGAGCAGGTCAGGAGGCCCCACCATCAGTAACAGTGTGCTCACAGCATTCATCTGTGAGCACAATGAATCAATCATCTGAATCATCTTGAGCACTGCCAGCCCAAGGCAGAAAGTCCTCCAAGAAGTGGGGACTGGCTCCTGGGAGAAGCTGGATCTTGTTCTTGGGGTGAGTTTTGTTGGTTTATGGTCATTTCTGTCACTCTGCACCCAGTGTCTCATGCCAGAGCAGAATCCTCATCTAGCAGCAGCAAGAGGGCAGCAGGAGCAGCACCTACCTTCCAAATACAAGCTGGCAGAGGAGTGTCCAGCAGCAGCCCCTCCAAACACTGCCAGGACACCTCCTTTTCATCCCCTACCACCTCAGCCAGCCACTGGCAGGAACTGGAAGGTCTAATCTCCTGAAGGGATGATGCCCACTCATACTTTGTGACCAGCAAAGAAGACACAACCCAAATCCATCTGCTGTCCTCTGTTTATCTGTTCTCAGAGGCAGGAGCATCAATTCCTTGAAGAGCAGATGCTCCCAGAAGAGTTTCTGGTACTCTCTCCACCTGTAAAGGGTCCCCAGACACAGTGCCAGCCAGAATGGCAGTGCCAGGTCTGGCTGAGCAGTGATCAAGTTGTAAATATTTAAATGGAAGAGAAATATAACCAAATTGACACTGTGTCCCTGGACAGGCAGGTCTGAGCTGGAGACCTTCTGGTTTGCTCAGGACAGCAGTGACCACCTGGGCCAGGAATGAGTCCAAGCCTCAGGGCCAGGGTGAATGGCAAACTGCAGGAAGGCTCCCCATTCCCAGATCTCCACTGTGGAGGTAACTACAGGCAGCAGAATTGGGAGGAAAATGTTCCCTGCAGCAATCCAGGTGCAACACCATCCTCCTGGTGACAGGTCAGCTCTTTCCCCTGTCCCTTGGGATTCCTGATTGTCCCAGAACAAGAGCAGAGCCAGCCATGTGGATTTCGGCACGGACACAGGGTTTGTTCAAGAGGTTGTTGTTGCACCTTGAACTGATGGGGACACCAAGAAGTCCCAGGGCTTCCCCTTATCACCCCCAGCCAGAGCTCTGCCTGAAGCACATGTGGGTTCACTCTGACCTGTTCAAGTGGAGCAGCTACAAACTCCTCACTCCTTCCTCCTCACTCTTTCAAGCACACAACCCAGGGAGCTCCTCCACCACCCAGCTCCAGGATGTGCTGTGTGTATCCCAACTTCTCTAGTGGAAAATGCCAATGCCACGTGTGGGTGCTGCAGGCTCCCTGGGTGACCAGGACACAGCTTATTAGGAGGTGATGATGTGCCTGTAGAAGCTCTCATACCTCTGTGCTTACACACACAGATTGGGTTGCAGCTTGGTCCCAAGAGGCCAGAGCCCATTCTGGAGAAGTGGGAGCAGCCCCCACCTCCTGCCACTGAAGGAACAGACCAGGACTGAAGGCAGCAGTCCCTGACCTCAAAGCACTTTGGCAATCTCTGCTGAGGGCAGCTCAGGTTACCAGCTCTGTTATAATGAGCTGCCCTGCACATTCTGATGCTGGCTCTGGATGCCTGCAGGAAAAGAAAGGGCACAGCAGTGGGAAAAGCACTGCTCTAAGACTCTCCCAAGCCCTTCAGGGAAGGCTTTCCTTGTGCTGTAAAAAAACCACATCCTCAGCTAGTGATAGTCACCAACCTACACCAAAAAACAGGAATTCTCTGTTTGTGTGTCTTGGCCTGAAGCCTTACCACCCAGAGGCCCTGGCCCCAGGAAGGCTTGGCAAGTGCACCCCAGCTGGAAAGGAAGCCTGTCCCTGCTCCATGTGTGGGTCCCTGCCCCAGGCACAGGCAGAGCAGAGGGATGCAGCAGTGAGAACAGGACCACACTCTGAGCTGTCACTGACAGTCACTGCTCCCTGGGCCTGTTTATTCCACTTCTGCAGAAGGAACAAGCTGAAGCCCACGGCAGCACAGAACAGGAGGCCAATCCTCCCCAGAGAGCCCCAGAGCTGGGCACTGCTGCCCTTGCATGAGCCAAGACTCCCACTCCCAGGGCTGGATCTTCCCTTTCCCTGATTTCAAGGGACAGGAGGCTGCCCATTAGAGCTGCTCATGAAGAAAACAGCTCCTGGTGCAGATCTCTAAGGTGTTTACTCCACATTCATGGAGCACCTGCTTTACAGAACTTTGGTGTTTGGTGCACACACAGCATTTATCTGCAGTCAGGCACAAGCTCCATTCCAGCTGTGACTCCAAAGGGAATGCCTCTCACAGAGCAGCCAGGCTGCTCACTCTGGCCTTACCTTTGAACAAGGGTCCCAAAGAGCACGTTGAAAACCTTCTGGATGTTCTCTGTGCACAGCCAGCCCCAGTGATCCACCAGCACCAGACGGAGCACGTCCAGGGCCAGGTCAGCCAAAGCTGTCTCGGAGTCTGCTGGGAGGAAGAGGAGGGGCAGATGAAGAAACCACCTCAGGGCAAATCTGGTGACAAGCATCATCCCAAACTCATTCATTTCTCCCCAGCCTGGCCCTTTGTCCACTCACAATGACCTGCTGCAGCCCAGCCAGCCTGGGACCTGCCCTCCTCACTCTGGTTTCCACCTCATCCGGGCAGCCCCAGTCTCCCACCAAGGGCTGCACCAAAGGCTCAGTTCCTTCTCAATTAAACAGTGGGATTATCAAATCCCAGTCCATGTGCCCCAAACAGGTGACAGAGCAGGTGGTGGCTGTAGCCAGGATAAGGTGCATTGCTGAGGACTCTCATCCTGTTTTTGCCCATTTCTTTCCCTTCTCCCAGCAGTTTTCCAGGCACCAGGCTCTGTTGGTGGCTGTGGGCTGCCATCGTGTGGCAGATCCCAGGCTTGGCAGGAAGGGGGATGAAACACATCTGGATAAACCAGATTTACCAGTTAAAACATAAACCCACACCTACCCGAATATCTCTGCTGTCACAGACCTGGGACACCAAACCCCCCTCTGATCCTCAGGGGGATGTCAGAGCCTTCAGCAAAAACAGTTTCTACTCACTAAGGAATTACTTTCATGCTGTTTGGCCCTGAGGTGTTGTGCTGAACAAGCTCATTGATGCGCCACAAAACTGCCCCAGACAGCCACTCCCAGGCCACCACCCCGGCCTGAGGCTGCTGCCTCGGCTCTGCTGTCCAGGTGAGATCCTGTGCAGCAGCTTTTCCTAATCTGGCTCCCCTCAGCCTCATCTTCCAACCTCTCTGTCTACAGAGACAATTTACACTTAAAATTTACTATGGGAAATAAAGGGAAGAGGGATTGTGGACCCCACTCCTCTGCTCTTCCTCTTCCTAAAAGCTGGACTAATTAATTCCAGGATTTCACTTGGAAAATACAGGGCACTTGGCACCTCTTGCTCTGGGCCATGCATAAGTTACTGCCCACTTGCTTTGCCCCCTGAGACTTCCCAGTGCAGTCTGGAGCTCACACAGGGAGCATCCTCACAAGCTGTTTATTCCCACAGCATCCAAATCCTCTTCCTCAGAGAGCTGCTGGCCAACCACTTCCCAGAAGTCACTCCATGAGCAGATATGGACATGGCTTTGCCTTTTTATCCAGACATTTGTTTTCCTCACCCTGCCAGCCCAGCCTGAAGCATCCCAGATCTGTGAGCATTTGAGATCACTGACATTCCATTTCCCTCAGAGTTCAGCTAACTTGGCCTGCTCTGTGCACAACCCTGGCCTCCAACTCCAGTCCTGCTTCCCCAGAACCAGGGACATGTGTTCCAAGATGACAGGCAAAGCTGGTAGCACAGGCTGGGTTTCAGAACACCAGGCCTATCCTATCACAAACACGTGCTTTCAGTCAGAGCTTGCCAAACTTGAAACACTGGAGACAAGTTTTTTGGGAAGTTCCAGTTGATACAGCTCAGCTATTCCAAGAAAAAAGATTGGGGAACATATTTTTGCATGTGTTTAGGATAATCTTGTAACTGTTGTGGGGCAGCCCTGTGCTTCAGAGGAGGCTTCTAGAAGCAGAAAGAGAACATCATTCCTTGAACTGAGATTACATTTTGTGCCACTCCCATCAAATCTATCTGAACTTAATCTCAGAGGTCCTTTTATAGTATAGACATATCAAGGCTAACCGGAGACTACCAAGAAACTGTGATTTGGCCCATTTTTAGTTTGTAAGAGCTTGATTTTAGAACATTGCCAGTTTAAGCAGCATGTCCTTAAGAAACCTCTTTGTGCAGTGACTGCTGAGCACACCAAGGTGAAGATGGGCAGTGACACAACTGAGCCAAAACCCAACTTGCTCCCAGCAGCCACAATGCCCAGAGCAATCACCAAACAGCACTGGAAAACCTAATTTGCTTTTCCCTTCAGGAGAGCAGGTCCTGAAGACTTTTCAAGCTGAACCTGCAGATGTTGGAGCTGCTGTGGTACCGAGGGGGAGAAATTCAAACACTGAGAGAGGCTGAGCTCACCAGAGTCAGTGTCTGGCTGTCCTTCCTGCTCTGCTCTGCTCAGCCCATCCATTTCTTCCTGCACAGAGATCTCCTTGGCTTCTCTGCCTCCCTGGCCTTCAGGAGCTTTGCTGGGGACTGCTTCCAGCAGCTTCTCCTGCTTCTGGATGAAGGATTCCATAGCAGCCAGAGACAGGGTGCCAGAGACCTGCAAAAGTGTGTTAGTGCCACAGAGCCTGGGGTCTGCAGGGCCCAGACAGCCTCCCACCTCCTGGTTTGCACCCAGGTGTAGCCAACAGCACAGCCAGGAGTGCTCACTGTCCTTCTGCCAAGAGCTGGCATGTGGCAACAAGGCTGCAGCAGCCACAGCCCTGGTGGATGGTGATTATTCCCAAACAGGGCAGTGGTTGGGGTTGTGAAAGGATTACAAGAGGATCTGAACTTACAGCATTGCCCTCCCTGATGGAGTACACGATCCTGTCATGAGCTTCACTCACACTCAGCACTGGAGTGATTTTACTGGATGAGAACCTCAGCCTGGACCTGGAAAGCAGAGCCATGGCACAGTCAGTTTTCCCTGCAAGTTGTGAGTCATGAGTTTTCCAGCCTCAGCCAAGCCCCATGACCTGTTCCTGCTGTCCACATGCAAGCTAAGATATCTGATTAGACCTGAAGTGGTTCATAAAAAGCATCTGCCTCCAGGATAACTCAGAGCTGGTAGTGAAACCAACAACAAAAGCTGTAAAGCAGTTTTCCTCACATACACCTGAGCTGAGCCAAGGTTTTCCAGCATTCCACAAGGAGCTGTTACACAGAAGCTGATAAGGAGATGTAGGCAGATGTCAGCAAGGTGTGAGCACTGCAACACACACAGGGAAGTGTTCAGAAAAGCCTCTGAGATGAAATAGACTCAGCAGGATTGTGAAATCTAATTATAAACATTGACAAAAAGAAAGATACGAAAGGACATTGGGATTTTTGGGACAAATTGTAAAATAGCCTGTTTATCATTAAGGAATGTCCTTTTCAGCCAAAATGGTTCCAAACTTGTACTTTTTGAGTTTGTCTTTCTGTCCAAAGCAGCTTTTTCCAGCAAAACATCACTTTTTGGAAAGAAAAAGCCATACTTGTGCAGAAACCTTCCCTTCCTTGGTGAGGGAAGAACCACTAATGAGACAATCACAATGAGACTGGGCACTGTCAGCAGCACCAACATTTGGTGAGGAACATACATGAAACAATTTTAAATATTGCTTATAAATAGCTATTTAAATGTTTTCTGGGCAAAGCCACTGTTGGAACACACGGGAGAGGCAGGAGGGGACTTTCAGGTAGATAATTTACAGCTGTATTTTGCAATCACTCCCTGCATATATTTAAGGTTAAAAAGCAATTCCTCAGGACCATTAGAGTCTCTGCTGGCAAATGGCAGCACCTCAGAGCTCCTTTAGGAAGAAACCTACCTTGTGTGGAAACCTGAGCATTGCTGGGAAACCCTTTAGATAAACTGCAGCTCAAATAGTTGTGTTCAGCAAGGGAAGGAGGAAGTAATTCAGCTTCAGAACAGAACTTACTACCCAACACAGAATTTACTAACCAACACATAAAGCCCCAAGTCAGTTCTTCCCCACCATGGGCTCAGTTTGTGCATTAATCCCTTGTCCTGCAAAGCTGAGGGAGCCCTTACTTGCTTTTCTTCCCGTCTGTCTGGGATTTCCCATCCACTTCTGACTCACTCAGATCCTCCGTGGGGCTCTGGGGCTCTGACCTGGGGAACGCCGTCTTCAAGGTGTCCACGATGGCATTGACAACAATCTGCAAAGCCAGCCTTTAATTACTGCCTTTAATTACTGCATTGATCCTTGGTACTTACACTCATCAGGAGTTTTGAGACTTGCACTGGATTTTCTATTAAATAGAAAGAACTGGATTTTCTATTAAATAGACAGAACCTATTAAATAGGTTCTTTAACACAAACTCTGACCCTTTATGCGTTTCTGGGCAAGCTGAGCCCAGCTCCAAAGAAAGGGTTTTGGCTCCTAGGAAACATTGAAGCCTAGGGAGCATCCCTGAGAGCAGCTGGAAAGGACTCAGGTAAGCAGCTTCCCATTTTTCCCACTTTGTCTATCCTGAAGACAAGGATATTATTACTGCCTTTAATTACTGCATTGACCCCTGTTACTTACATACATCAGGATTTTTGAGATTTGCACTGGATTTTCTATTAAATAGGTTCTTTAACACAAACTCTGACATTTTATGGGTTTCTGGGCAAGCTAAGCCCAGCTCCAAAGAAAGAGTTTTGGCTCCTAGGAGACACTGAAGTCTACGGAGCATCCCTGGGGGCAACTGGAAAGGGCTCAGGTAAGCAGCTCCCCATTTTTCCCACCTTGTCTATCCTGGACACAACGAAGGGCTTCTTGACAAAGGCGATCCTGGCATCGGTGTTGAGGGCCAGGAATTCCTGCACCTCCTCACTGTTTGCAATCTCAGGGACTGCACACAATTGCTGCAAGGACAGATGGAGATTCAGATCATTTCCAAGTCAAGTTCCCAGCCTGATTGTGTAATGTGGAAGAGACAGGGTCTGCTCCACTGTCTGCACAAAGCTGTCCTCCGCTCTGCTTGTAGCTCACAGGAGCACACAAACATCTCACCTTCAGGAAAGATTCCAGCAGACTTTTCCTGGCTTCCACTTTATCGCTGTCCATGTTTCCAAATGGCAGATCAGGGAACAGTTTCTTTGGTCCTTTGATGTCTACAAAGGAAACAAACCCACAGGCAAGCTTGAGACAACTGCAAAATCACAGTAACTTTAATTTAAAAGACTTTTAGTTCTTAAAATAAAAAAAAATTAAAAATTTAAAATTAAAATTTTAAAATCTAAATACAGATTTTAGCCTTTATTAAAACCTGAACGCTCTAATGATTAAGGCCATCCCCACACACTGCCTGGCATCAGCCCAAGGCAATACACAGACACCAGTGTTTATATGCATTGTTATGGTGCAAAACTGTAAAGCCAACTGTTGTGGAATGGGAAGAGGAATGGTTTAAAATTCCAGAAGAGATAAATCATTCCTCCAGCCAGCTCTGCACAGAGCACTGGAGGATGTGGGCAGGAAACACAGCCCAGCATCCAGAGCTGCATGAGCAGGGCAGGAAGCCCCGGGTGCAGAGGAACAAGGAGAGAGGGAGAAGGATTTTCTCGGAGGGTTGCTGCAGGCACTGACTTTTCAGGAACTTGCGGAGCTCCGGTTTCTCCTCCAGCCGCGTCTGCAGGTTGAGGAACTCGCGGTAGCGGCGGTTCACGGTGTGGTAAGCCACCTGCTGCAGGCTGCCCGCCGCCTCGCCTTCCAGGGCTGTCTCATACTGAGGAGGAAGGCAAAGGCATCATCCTCACACATCCTACAACGGCCCTGCTTCCTTCTCAGTCCCCACCCAGCAATTCCTCAGTCAACCCTTCCCTGAAGAGGAAGGAAGCAATCATGATGGAACAAAAGCAGGAAAAGAAAAGATTCAACCAGCCCCACAGAAATCCCAAACAGCCACAGTGCCTGATATTTCCCACCACCAGACTGTCCTGGTTTGAAAAGGAAGTGAGTTTTTTGGGAATTTGTGGTGAAACCAATCAGTGCTGAAATTTGAATGTTGGCCCCTGGTGTGGCCACTGAGGACACGGATACACCTCTGAGAACACAGGGAGTTAAAAGTCACATCTTTCTGGTCACATCTCACAGCAGAAACTAGGGAGAATATATTTTCATGGGGGCACTGGCACTGACAAAATTTATTGTTCAGACCCACACAGAGCAAGTCCTCAGGCAGTGGCAGGGATGTGGGAAGG
Organism: Melozone crissalis; assembly: GCF_028551555.1. NCBI lineage: Eukaryota > Metazoa > Chordata > Aves > Passeriformes > Passerellidae > Melozone > Melozone crissalis. The sequence goes on along the minus strand of NW_026535896.1, from coordinate 1,861,483 downwards.
GGTTGAGTACCTGGAGAGCCCTTACCTTGACGGTGTACAGGGTGTAGGGGTGGAAGCCAGTCCCGCTGTGCTCCCGGGCAGTGATGGTCCCGGTGATCCGCAGGTTCTGGATGACCACCGGCCCCTCGGGGCTGCTCAGGGGCTCGAAGCTGAAGGTGCTCATGGAAGCTGTTGGGGAGGATGACAGCAGGGGCAGGCTCTGCCCAGGCTCTGGGGGAAATGGTGCTGGGCCCTCTGCTGTGCCCAGATCTTTCCCCAGGCTGGAAGGTCTTTGTGAGGAGAACCTCCTGGGGACAGCTGGGCTTTCCTCCTCCTTCTCAGCCGCTGGCTCGATCTGGATGTCAGGGCAGGAGCTCAAAGCAGAGGTGGGAAGCAGGCCAGCATCCGAGCTGGGGCCAGGGCCGTGGTCCAGGTCCCCTGTGCCATCCTCCGAGGCAGGTGCTCCCTCTGGCACAGGAGGGTCCTGGGGGGGCTCATCAAGGAGCTCTCCAGCGGGGGAAGGAGCCAGCAGCTCCACATCCTGCCCCACGTCAGGCGCGGGGGATTCCAGCTCCAAACCGTCACAGGGGAAGAGGGATCCCAGAGCTTGGGGGCGCAGGAAGGGTTCCTCTGCATGGCATGACCTGCTCGCCTCCTCTCCCTCCTCTCCAGCAGCCCCTGCCTCTCTCCTGAGCCCCTCGGCAGCCCTCGGGGACGGGGAGAGCCCGGCGGGAGCAGCGTCCGTCTGTGCCGGGAAAGGCAAGGAATCCGGCACTGGGGGTGCAGGGTGGGGCTTCCCACCCCGGGGCTTCTTGGAAAACACCCCAATGAGCAGGAGGTTGATCCAGTCGGGATCGGACATCTTCCTGATGGCCGGCAGCAGCACGTTGCAGGCCACCAGCTCCACCACCACGAAACGTCCCGTCCGTGTCTCCAGGTGCGGCCAGGGCACCAGCGCCCGCAGCAGCGCGTCCACGGCGGCGCGGGCACAGCCCACCTCGGCCGCGGGGCTCAGCAGCGCGGGGTGCGGCCCTGCCAGCCGGCTGTACTCCTTCCACAGCGTCCGGCCGCCCTTGGGGTCGGCCCTCAGGGCATCCCGAGCCTGCAGGAAACTCTGCAGGTGCTGCCCGCAGAGCAGGAGCAGGCGGCGGGCCAGCGCTCGCCTATCCACCCGCCTCATCCGCCGCCGCAGCTCCGCGGCCAGCCCCAGCATGGCTCTCTCCACCTCGGCCTCGAAGGCCGGCTCTCTGCTCACCGTGCGGTACCACGAGGCCACGAAGTCCCGCACCACCTTGCGGACGGTGCTGGCGATCTCCTTCTCCAGGCGGGCCTCGTCCGCAGGGCTGCCGGCCGGGGTCCGCAGGGAGCTGACGAAGCGCTCCAGGCGCAGGCGGCGGCCGCGGGGAAGCAGGGCCGGGGGGCCCAGCCAGCCGCCCAGCACGGCCAGCGCCCCGCACAGCAGCCCCAGCGCCCGCAGGTCCAGCAGCAGCTGCAGCGCCAGCAGCCAGCCCAGGGCCACCAGCAGGGCCAGCAGCGGCCGGCGGGACCCCGAGGGACCGCGGGCAGGCATGGCGGGGCGGGCAGCGGCTGTCACAGCCGGGAGGGTGGGCAAGGGTGCACGGCTCGAACCTCACCGGGCTCGGCAGGGCCCGGCCTGGGCTGCTCGAGCAGGGATCGGGGGCTCAACCACCCCGAAACCTCAGCGGGCACTGGCGCTCAGAGCCCAGCGGGTCCGGAGCCCTGCCTGGGCTGGGTCAGAAGGCCCAGACCGGGATCCTCAGCGGACAGCGGGGCTCGCAGAGTCCCGCACACCGGGAACCCTGAGTGGGTTCTGCGGCGCTGCCTCCCGGGCCCCCACACCGGGCTCCGCATCAAGCACTGAGACAGAGCAGAGTCCCCCAGGCCAGGCCCTCGCCGAGCGCTGGGGCTGGGCACAGCCGAGCCCTTACCAGGCACCGGGGAGAGGCACGGATTCCGCCAAGCCCAGTCCCTCTGGGGCTGACAGAGCCCAGCAAACCGGGACCCGTGATCGGCTATCCACAGCGGCGCGACTGAACGGACCCTTCACCGCGCACGGGGACGGGTCCCTCACCGCGTACCTCAAGCCCCACCGCCCAGACCCCTTCCCGAGCAGGGCACCCAGCCCGCAGGTGCCGGGAGCGCGGGGCCGAACGCGGCACACCGGGAGCCTCGGGCCGCACTCACCGCCCGGGCCCTCCGCCGGCACCGCCACCGCTTCCGCCCGCGCTTCCGCTTCCCTGCGGCCTCCACACAGCGCCCCCCAGCGGGCCGGAGGTCTCACCTCAGTGTCCCATTTCAAGCTATAAAACGAAATAATACTACTAATACTAATACTAATACTAATACTAATACTAATACTAATACTAATACTAATACTAATACTAATACTAATACTAATACTAATACTAATAATATCCTCTGTTGGACAGATGGGAAAGGGGAAGGACGAGTTGTCCTTGCACTTTCCAGGTTTATGTGCCCCACCTTGAGGATTCCTGGTGTCCCTTGATTTGAACACGGATAATCACTGCACCCAAGCTTGTCAGCTGCCCCATGGCTCGGGATCCTTGGTCCACAGAGGGAACACACTACATCAAATCCTAAATCCTATGTTCCTCAAACCCTCCATGTGGGGATCACACTTCTTCTTATTCCATATCCCATGTCCCTTAAACCTTCCATAGAGGGACCACACTTTATCAAATCCTCTATCCCATGTCCCTGAAACCTTCCATGTGGGGATCACACTTCTTATCCCATATCCCATGTCCCTTAAACCTTCCACACAAGGATCATACTTCATCAAATCCTATATCCCATGTTCCTTCATGTGGGGATCCCACTCCACCATATCCTTTATCCCATGTCCTTTAAACCTTCCACAGAGGCATCCCAATCCATCAAATCCTATATCCCATGTCCCTCAAACCCTCCCCACAGTCTGTGCCCTTCTGGGATGCAGCACCAGCTTGTGTTGATTAACGTACTCCAGACTCATAAATCGAAGGAAGTGGATTTGGGGAAGAACTTTCCTGCCTCCAGTAAAACTTGCCTTTAAATTATTTAATGAGCTGCTTAAGTGACTCAGCCATTTTGCATGGAATTTGTCAAGGCTCCACTGGCACAACCCAGAGCAATGTGACAGCCATACTTTTATTATGAGCAGCGTATTAATCTTGGAATAGTGCTATTTGTTTTCCTCTCTTGCTTTTATGGTGCTTAAAAGCATGTATCTTCTGCTGAAAATCAATAACTAAAGCTATGAATAATAAAAAACACTGCAGTGAATGGCTTGTAGAGATCCTACGGATGGAAGTTGCAGCAGTAATGACTCTGTTTGCTATCCATTAAGTATGTGAACTCAGAAGAATTATGCAGATTATAATAGCTGTATCAACATAAGTATGTTTTGCTGATAGACTTTGCTGATTGGATCCACGGGATATAAGCCTGCTAATCCCTTGTGCAGAGGACCTGATTATGTTAGAGTGCTCTGCAGATTTGCAGATAGAAAGTTAAGGAACAATTAAAAAAAGAAAAAAATGTTGGTTGTTGTGTGGGGCTTCTCAAAAACACTTTGTTTGGGTTTATTTGTCAGGCAAATGTGGATTTTTCCACGGCTTTGGTGGAAGCCAAGAGCCCAGCTCTGAGCTCAGGTGTAAATGTAGATGTTTTATGTGCGATAACTGTGAGTTGCTGTGTACTGAGCATTAAATGTCCCAGCAGTGTTGCACAGAGAGGCTTGAGCAGATTTGGGGCTGGGAGGGGACCTCAAGAGCCCACGTGGTGGTGCTCAGCCAGGTGAGCAAGCCCTGGCTGCACGTGGATGTTGGATGCTGCATGGACCCCTCCTCCCTTCAGCTTTTCAGTGATGTGGCTGAAGCTCATAATGGAACTGCAACGAGGAAAGAAAAAAAAACCCAACAAAAATCCCACCCTGTAATTAAAATAATCAGCTTGCTGCGCACTTGGCACAAGGTTAAACGTCACTGCAGCTCCGTGGGTGAAATTCTGCATGGAGGATCTGCCTATTAATATCACCTTGTTAATGCAGTGTGTCACCTCAGGAGGTGACAGTGCCTTCTCAGGAGGTGACCGTGCGCTCTCGTAAATGACAACAAAACCTGTTTCCTTCTTCTTTTCACAGTGCTCCAGCTCTCTTAGAGCTGGGCAAGCTGAGGCTGTGCCCCAGGGAAGTGATGGATCCTCCTTGCCTGGCTGGGCTTTCGCTGGGGAGGTGCCTCAGTGTCTTGGTTTGGAAAGCTAAGGAAGGCAGGAGCCTCCCCTGAAATGGAAAATGCAACCCCCTCCTTCTGAATTACTAAAAATTTGAAATTAAGGGGGGTTCTCAGGCAGAAAATATGGGAGCAGGAATAATAGTTCACTGACAATCAATTATCAGCAGATGTCTCCCCCAAGGGGGGATTGGGTGTGGAAGAGATAAGGAAAACTGCCCACTGAACAGCAGACCACTGCCATACAGATGGCAAATAGAACACAATTTATACAATTTGCTTGACAAATCAGGACACTCAAGTGCTGTGTCCAGGTGTGGTCCCTCACTGTTAGGGAAGAAATTAAAAGATAAAATAAACAATGCAGTAACTAAACCAACACTGACAGAGAACCCAACCTGACACCCTGTGGGTCAGGGTGTTGGCAGCAGTCCCATTGGAATTGTGGCTCAGCCCTCCTGCAGTGTCAGGGGTGGCTCTGCTGGAGCAGGGATCCTGGAGAAAGGTGCAGTCTCTTCCTCTGAAGATCCAGTGGAAGAGGCAGCTGCTGTTCCTCTGGGGAATCCAGTGGAGAAGCCGTGCTGGTGTTCCAGAATCTCCAGATTATATCCAGGTAGCAATGCTTGGCTCCTCCCTCTGGGTTCACATCTCCCAGTGGGATGCAGTGGGATCCATGCAGTGACATTCAATAGCTGTTATCAGCAGATGTCCTCCTGGAGGGAGGAGTGGGTGTGGAAGAGATAAGGCAAACTGCCCACTGAACAGAAGACAGCTGCCATGCAGATGGCAAATATAACACAATGTGCTTCGCAATCCAGGACTCTCAAGTGCTGTGTGCAGGTGTGGCCCCTCACTGAAGAGAGACACTGAGGGGTGGGAGTGTGTCCAGCGATGGGGAAGGGCTGGGAGAGTCAGTTCTGGGGGGCTCAGGCTGCAGAAAATGGGGCTCAGGGGGCACCTCCTCACTCTCTACAACTCCCTGAGCAGGGGCCAGCCAGGTGGGGGTCAGGCTCTGCTCCCAGGGAACAGGACAGCACAAGGGGAAGTTTACATTGGATGTTAGGTTGAATTTCTTCATGGAAAGGGTTGTTGGACATTGACAGGGGCTGCCCAGCGGGGTTTGGAGTCCCCATCCCTGGAGGTGTCCAAGGAAGGTCTGGAGGTGGCACTCAGAGCTCTGGGCTGGGGACCAGGGGGGGATTGAGAACAGCTTGGACTTGGATCTTGGAGAGCTTTTCCAACCTTGGGGATTCTGTGGAGATGCCTTGCTTTGCACAAGCAAAGATTTGGTGTGCAAATCCCCCATCCCTGCACTCCTTGACCCTTCCTTCCTTGGGGACTCTGATCCTGAACTCCTGGTGCCTGGCAGACACCTTGGCTCCCCTCTGCCTTTTGCATCAGTGTGGCAGCTGCAGGAATGAGTGGAAGGGATTCAGCAGAAAAAGATCTCCCAGTCAGCAGAGAGGAATACAAAATGGAAATATGCTTTTGGTTTTTTTTTGTTTTGAGTCATGAAAGCACCCCTTTCCACCAGAATATCTTTTCCAGCATCTCTGCTCCATGCTGAGGGAGAGGAGAGCAGCATCACAGCTTGTCAGACTTTTGGGGATTGCAGTGGGAACTTCTGCTCAGTGAACTGGATGAGTCTGTGACAGTGTTTGCTCCAAAATTCATTTGTTTTTTGAGAGAAATCAGCCCTGGGATGAGTGGCTTCAGCTGTCTTTCCCTGAGGGGGAGATTTGCAGGTGGCAGTGCTACCTGGAGTGGACCTTTTGTCCTTGGTCCCCTCTCAGCTTGAATTTTGCCTCATCTATGGCCAAAAAAAGGAAATTTGTAGCTTTATGGTGCTTCAGGATCCACAGGAAAATGATTTATAGCTTGACTTCCATCTGGGATGTGAATTCACTTAATTCTGGTGGGGGAACTCCAAGAAGGGAGCTGTGTCTATGTTACAACATCAGCCATAGGGTTGCCCTCATCTTTTCCATTCAGCAAGAGTGGAAGAGCAATGCTATGGATTGGGCTAGATGAGGAATTTATAATCAATACTGGTAATTTACTGGCTGGGGAACCCATTTTGCTTCATGCCACGGAGGTGTTGCCTCATGCAGCAGCCTGCCCTACCCCAACTAGCATCTCATTAGCAAATAAAATTGTTATTTTCGGGCTAATGCTGTGAGTTAATGTGATGTGAGCATCGCCAAACCCCAAACGTGCCACACGCAGAGCGGGGCGAGCTGCAGTGATGAATGTCATGCAAAACTCAGAGGCACTAATTGAAGGTGGTTTCAACAGAATATTCAATTAATGCTCTCTGCGTCGCAGACAGTCTGGAAAAGGAGCTGTTTTCTCCCGAGGATCTGTGTTACTGTGCAACAAACAGATGAAAATGAACCGTTTTACGGCCTTCTAATTGAAAGTCGATGCACCAGTTTTATTAAAATTTTCATGGTGGGGGGAGCTGGATGCCCCAAGGGCCCAGTAAGGGATGAATAAGCTCCCTCTCCTCTGCTGCCTCACATCCAGCCTCGGGCAGAAGCGAGTGGAAATAAATTCCTGAGCAATCCCTGGTGGGATCTGTGGCCTTGGCATCTCTTGTGTGCGTGGATCCATTTTCTGTGTCCTCTGCAGGATCCTGGGAGCATTGCTTTGTGGGGACTGGTGGGTAAGGAGAAGGAAACGGCTTTATCCATTATTTTTTGTGGTAAAAAAATTGGTTTCTTCCAGCTTTGAGTGTTTTTCCCTCTTTCTTGGTGCCATGGTCCCACATGTTCAGGAGTGGAAGCTTATACAGGAGTATGGGACTTCTCTGCTCTTCCCTTTCATCTCTCCAGGGCAGACTGTCACTTAGTGTGGGGAATGAAATAATTAAATGGGGAATAAAATAATTAAAGGAACATTTTTCTGGGTTTTTTTTCTCTTGTTACCCTGCTCCTCTGCATTTTCCAGCCAGTGTTTGGCTGCCTGGGCAGCTGCAACTCTTCCCAGCCTGCCTGAGGAACCATGGATGTTCTTGAGGACATGACTGGGAGTGATTTGTTTCCTCCCTCTATCATTTTAACAGCTTCTTTCTTGCCTGATCTATCAATTTCCAAAGGTTATTGGCAGGGATTTGTGATATATTTTAAGCAAAATGCCTGGACCTGTGTGGTTGCAACTTCTGGGTGCTGGGAGGCAGCAAATGGAAGACTTGCTCTTCCCTATCACCTCTCCAGGGCAGACTGTCACTTAGCGTGGGGAAGGAAATAATTAAATGGGGAATAAGATAATTAAAGAAACTTTTTTCTGTTTTTTTGTTGGGTTTTTTTGGTTTTTTTTTTCCCTCTTGTCACCCTGCTGCTCTGCATTTTCCAGCCTGCATTTTTTGACTGCCTGGGCAGCTGCAACTCTTCCCAGCCTGCCTGAGGAACCATGGATGTTCTTGAGGACATGACTGGGAGTGATTTGTTTCCTCCCTCTATCATTTTAACAGCTCCTCTTTTGCCTATCAATTCCCAAAGATTATTGGCAGGAATTTGCAATATATTTTAAGCAAAATGCCTCGACCTGTGTGGTTGCAACTTCTGGGTGCTGGGAGGCAGCAAAAGGAAGATGTTTTCCATGCAGCTTCTGAAAATCCGTGTTCTTGATGAATGGAAGCTGTAATCTGAGCCATTCCATGGGGCTTCATCTGACTATTAATTTATATTCTCACCCCCAATGATGATTTAGCTATTTTAAAGCCTTATTTATGACGAGTTCCTATCCCCATTTTGTCATGGTGATGTTGTTGTGACAATGGGAATTTACAGTTTCTCCTGACAAGAGCCTGCAAGCCAACCGGCTGGATATTTTTTGTATTCCTACAGGCCTAATTTGTAACATAAAGCACTTAATAATTGTTATTAATGAACCTGCTGTGGTCGGTCTATAGACCCAGCTGGAAATCACATCTGCCATCAGATTTGCAGCAAACTCTTGGAGTTGAGGGAGGTGTGAGCAGCCAATGTGGTGCCCGAGGATCAGCGGGAGCTCTGCTTGGCCTTTGTTTTTTGGGGAGAATCCTGGAAATTTAAAATCTGAACGGCTGCTGCATGAGGTAAGGAGGATCATAATCACGAGGATTAAAACCCCAACTGCTGGTTTCTTAGGGACAGGGTTGCTGGGACAATTAAATCCGTGCTGATAAACAATTGCTGGGGACTTTAGTAAACATCCTTAGGGATTTTCAGAGCCATTCCTCATTTGAACAGAAAGCAACCAAGATTTTTACAGCCAGTCAGGGATTTCTGACCAGTTCCAGTCTTGGAAATCCTACCTGGGATAGGAAGATAACAGATGCTTCTCATTTATCCCCATCTCTCCCACTCGGTTGTGTGTGACCTTGAGAAAGGTGTTTAATCTTCATTCCTGGCTGGAATAAGGTGATGCTGTATTCCTTTGGGTTATGGCCAAAACAGTGTAAAGGTACAGGCAGCACAAGCTTTACTGGTAGTATTTTTGATTAAATCTTGCAAATCTCATTCCTGGTAGTCCCTCCTGCTTCAGGATGTTGGCTGACTTGGGATAATGGGCTCGGCTCTGAGTGGAAGCATCTTCATTACAAACAGCAAATTAAAACGTTGTTTGGGAGTGCACAGATGCTTTCGAGCCATGATGTCAGTAATTAGATGACTTCAGAGGGTTTAATCATCTGAGCACCCCCCAGCTAAGCCCTCCTTTCCCAATCCACATCCCCGTGCCTTGACCATGCTGCTGGAAACGAGGTAATCCTTTGAAGTATCACGAGCAGATCTTGGTGAGGAGGATATTTTGCATAATTGGTTTCTGACAAGGCCTAAAATACTATTTAGAGTTACATGGCTGAGTGTTAATTTATGCCTGCTCTCCTCAGCGTAACTTCGTTACACGAAATGTTATTTATGATGCTGGCTCAGATCTATTGTGTGTTGGTGAGAGTGCTGGGATAATGGAGATGTATTGCTCGTTGTGGCAAGAAGCTATAAAAGAAATGGGTAGATGCTTCTCTGCAGTTATGGACTTAATTTTTTAATGTGAGCTATGGTAGCGATTGAGAGTGATGTGATCTGGTAGTCAATGGGAAGCAGGATGGCTGAGGGCTTTTATTCTTCTTTTTTTTGGGAGGAATAACTTTCTTCTTGGAGGTGTTTTTGAGCCTTGTCACTTCTACCAGCATTTGAAGTGATTTGAAATCAAAATAGCAGGTATTGACACGTCGCTGCTTTGTTTCTCTTTAATTAAATGTGAGAATTATACTTAAGCTTAAATCATATGAAAATTTAGTCCTGTATATTTAATATGATATAACAGCCTAGAAGAGGTGAATAAATGGTGTTTTGCTGTCATCAATTTGATGCTTCTTGACTACTTCAAGAACTTCCACTTGATGGAAAGGGTGACTCTATCCTCATCCAATTTTGAAATACATTTGAAACACATTTTTATGCCCTTCCACTAGTGAAATTCTGTCTTCTGCTGTGAATTTTGGTGGCTTTGATTTGAATAGGAATGAAAAGCTGCGTTTCCTCACTCCTTTAAAACATTACAGGCAGGAACATATCTTGGGTTTGCATTACCTTATTTATGTCTTTGTTGCAAAAGCACAACAGGGAAACAATTGAGGGAAAACAAGACTGAGGTTAAAGTTGTTTTGAAACAATGGAAATACCGGATTTGAGGAGTATCAAAGCAGGATGATTCAAAGTTGTCAGATGTGATTTTTTTCTCCCTCTTCTGTGAAATGAAATTTCTGCAGAAAAAGACCTGACTCCGCAAAGTGCTTCTCTTCCAACAAATCTCATTTCTCTGACAGAAAGTGGTTCCATCCCAGCTGTTTCCAGTCAAACTCGCTACTTACCCTTTCCTGGGCCAGATTTATTCCTTTGCTCAACATGTTTCCTTGTAATCGAGACATCCCCAAAGCTCTGGGAAAGGAATCAAAACAGCTCCGGGTACTTCAAAGGGTGGAAGTCACTCTAGCACGCCGTGTTAGATGTCCTGCCACAACTAATCCTGCGTGTGATGTGACCCCTTTCCAGGTGTCCCTGCCTCTCTCAAAGACCTTGAAAAGAGCCCTGATAGACTGAACTCAACTCCTGCTTAAATCACCTGCCTATGCCTCTGTCCCTGTGAAAATGCAGGGGGGACTGGGGGATATGAAAGGCAGATGAAATGAGAAACTAGGGGAGAGCAGGAAACACGCACGGGCAGGGAAGGTGTGAGTGAGAGGGAGGGAGTGAAGGCCTCACTGCAAAAGGGAAAAGCCAAAATGAAACAATCAGGCTGGACATAAAGCCAACAATTTACCCAGAGTCCTGCCGCAGTAAATCACAGCTGAGCTCCTTCTGATGTCCGTGCTGATGTGAGCAGAGGGAGCTCGGGATGGGGAGCAAAGGAAAGCAGGAGCAGGAGGTGGAGGGGGAGGATGTGAGGGTTGAATGTGTGTAAAACACATCCCTCCAGCCTGGAGAAGATACTGAGGAGAGACCCTGTCTGGTGTGCAACTTTCTCCTGAGGGGCAGCTGTGATCTCTGCTCTGGGACAGGGACAGGAGAAGAAGGAATGGCTGGAGCTGTGCCCAAGCTGGAGCTCAGGGAAAGGTTCTTCTCCCAGAGGGTGCTGGCACTGCCCAGGCTCCCCAGGAATGGGCACAGCCCCGAGGCTGCCAGAACTCCAGGAGAGTTTGGACAGCGCTGCCAGGGATGCCCAGAGTGGGATTTTGGGATGTCTGTGTAGGGCCAGAGGTTGGACTCAATCCTTGCAGGTCCCTTCCCATTCAGGATATTCTATAATTCTGTGAAAACGATGGCTCATCCTGGCTCAGTTCATAAAAGGCTTCATGGGACAGCCTGGAGAATGCAGTGAAACTGCTCATTCTTGGCTTCCCCGTGGGTTTTTCTGCAAAGTCATTAATTCCTGGGAGCTACTTGAGGGAGTAAAACCCCACCTGTGTTTCAGTTCATTGAGGCTTAGAGTAACACCCATCAGAAATGGAAGGAATCTATTGTTTAGTCTTGAAATCCCTAAATGATGTAGAGGATCCTTGTTAATACTCTCTTGGATGGCTGCTTGTGATGATTCTTCACTTTTCACATTGCATTGAAAAATTTTTCTTTAAGGGCTATCACTTAAAATATTCTTTGCAATTACGGTTGTTAAAAAAAACCCCACCACAACTTAAAATCCCCAAGGTCAAAGCAGTCTCTTCTTTATATGGCTCACAATAAATTACTTGAAGTCTATTCATAGCATAGGGAAGACCTTTTTATGTAGAAAGGATCATTATAGAGTTGCCAGGTCGTTAATTACATTGGGTTCTTCTACTTGCTATGTGAGTCATTTCCTTGAAGCAGCGAAGATCCTGGTGAGAGATAATGCAGTAAAAAGTGCATTAAAATGCTTCAAATGTCCTTTTGCTCATATCTGTACATCAGTCAGAACGACAACTGATTCCAAAAGGGCGCCGCCAATTTAAATCAATAATTTTTTACTGGTGTGGCTGTGACCCGTAGAGATATCGGGAGTCCAGGCAGGGGGCTGGTAGCACACTCATTGTTGATGCTCAAAGTATTAAAGTTTAATAGACTCTCCAGTCCTGCCCTGGCTGTCTGTCACTTGGTGCAAATCCAGAGCTGCTGCCAATGGAGAAATGCAGGTGCAGGAGCAGAATCTGACCCTCAGTGCCTTGTTTACCAGCCCAACCACCTGCTTGAGGAGATAAAGCAGCTGCTATCTCTGCAGCTTTAAATGTGACATTCAGCCAGTGAGATGCCTGGTCCCCTCATCACTTGAGATGCTTGTTGATTTTTCTTAAATGTCAGGAGAGTTTTCAAACACAATTTGAATGCGGCTGCCAGGCTTGGGTGGCAGTGCTGTTACCTCCTGCGTGGCTCTCCCACATGGTCCTCTCAGTGTGTGGGTGTTGATTAAAATGTTAGGGTGAGGGGAAATTAGCCCCTTTTTAACCTACAGGAAGAAAGTTTTTGCTATGATTTACCTCCCTTATCCTGTCCCTTTCCACAGGCATTGGGGTGGGGCTGAGCTGTTCCCACTCTCTTTTCCTTCAATCCTATAATGGTCAGACATGGGCCAGTAAGTAAGTGAAGCCTGGCTTTTCCTAAAGTGTTTTGTTTTTTTAAAATGGTGCCCAAAAAGAAATGTTTAGCAAGGGAAAGCTCAGTCCTTTTTCTTTATGTTTAACTCAGTCCTTTTTCTCCAAGTTTTTCTCCTCCAATTCATTCCCCTGACCGTCTTCCACTTGCCTTGGAAGTGATGGCATCACTTGATGGTGATGGCATCAGGAGGAAGAGGAGGTTTCATCTTTCAGTCTTGCTTCCCAGAGGGATCCCTCATGTTTATGGGGGGAAAGAGCTGAGGGAGAGCCCTCGGAAGGTGTCAGCTCTGTCTCTGCCTGCTCTCTGTTCAGCTGAGGTGTCCCTTTAAGCCTGTGCAGGAGCACAGATTGTCAGACACTAATTCTGGTTAGAATAAAATACAAGAACCAGTTTGTCCAAGCACATCCAAGAGTCAGACCAGGTGAGGTGGATCCATTCTGGGTTTGGTTCCCATATTTTTTGGGTGTGTAAGGTCATTCCAGGTAAAGCCAGGCAGGATTCCTGCTGCCTCCATTGGCTCTGAGCAAGGTGGGTTGTGGCTGGGAAGACAACCCATCCCTCCCAAGGTCTCCAAGCTCCAGTGGCTTGTCAAGCCCTCAGCAAGTCTTTGAACCTGGAGGGAAACATCCTCTGCATGGGAAGGACCATTGCCATCATCACTGTGGCTCTTTAGGACAATTGGCACTTTGGATTATTGAGGTCTTCAGAACATGGAGCTGATCAGCTGCTCCAAATCAGCTTTGTCAGCTGGAGATCACCCCAAAGCTGCAAAATGGCGTTTGTTCAAAAGCTGTGGAGACAGAATTGTTCAAGGCCAGGCTGGACAGGGCTTGGAGCAATTTGTTCTAGTGGGAGGTGTCACAGCATGGCAAGGGCTGCAATGAGATGTTTTTTGGGGTCACTCCCAACCCAGACCCTTCTGGGCTTCTATGACGTGGGTTGTGAGGAAGAAGAGGGAGAAGTGTGCAGCCACAGAACCCTGGGCAGTGCTTTCTGCAGGTTGAGCAGCATTTTCAGCACTCAGAGAGCCTGACAGGAGATTAGCTCCCCCCTTTTGAACGGGCCAGGGTGGCCGTGGGGCAGGACAAATGTGCTGTGTCTAATCACGAGCTCAAAGCCTTCGCTATCAAACCTTCAGCCTTTCACAGCCTAATTACAACTTGCCTGGTGCATTGGTTACGACGAGCAATGAAGATATAATCACTGCTGCTATTTGTCCTTTCCTGGCTGCAGCTGTTAAAACAATTCCTCCTTCATAGCCCAGACAATTTCATGGCTTTAATGTGTCCCCACCGCTCCCCAGCCCTGGGTGTGAGGAGCCATGCACCGGAATCTCCATGAAAAGCAGCCTATTTCCTGCATGAAGCCCGTGAAATTGGGGAAGATAATATTTTCAGAGCTGCTGGTACCCTGATTGCATGTTTGTTTGAAATGACAGTTTATGTTGTCTCTCTCTTTCATTAGGGAGGTTCAGCGATCGCGATGTTATTAACTAACAACAGCACTCACTGCATATAAACATGATCTGCAGAGACACTCCAAGGAGCACTTGAAGGCAGAGGGGAGGGAGATGGAGAAGGAAAAGAGATGTGATGTTTCTTCCTTCTTTTTATTTTTTTTTTCCTTTCCAGAGGAGGGAAGGTTTGGAAGAGATTTTTAACTTGATTAGAAGCTCAGAAGAGTTTCATTTTGTGCTGAAAGCCCTGACAGCAATGGGGAAGAGTAGCACTAACTCCAGGGTGGGATGTCTGGCATTCCTGCAGTGCTGGGCTCTTCCAGGCCTTCAGACAGAACACTGGGAAGCTCCTTTCTGTGCAGCCCAGTGTCTTAAAGATGGGTCTTGATAGGAAAATTAATCCACAAACACCAGAGGTTTCTGTCCAAAAAGGAGATAGAGGAGTCCTTTTACTTTATTCCAATCAAGGGAGAGGCCATGGGGCATCCCCTGGGGTCTCTCCAATTTTTGCAGGATGCAGACTCCTTTAATCCCAATTTCCCTGCCACATTTGCCTTCTCTCTTTCCCCATTGGCTGAGGTACTTGAGAGGTTCAGACTTCCCAAAACAGCTGATCCCAAAGATTTCCCTCTAATGTATAACCTTTCCTCTTAATTCTTAATTCTTATGGAATTTAGGGGTTTTTATTCCCCATTGTTTCTTTCATCTTTCAATGTCTAATTTCATTTTTCAGCAAACCTACAGTTTATTTGTAAAAGCAAATATCTTTTTCCATTTATCAATCAGTGGAATCCTTCCCATTGTTTCTTTTGTCTCTCAGTGCCAGTTTTATCTGCCAGCAGACCCACAGCTTGCTTGGAAAGAGAAATCTGCTATTCATCTCAGTCTGAAACAGAACTTTCCATCTCCAAATGCTTGATCTTGCATCCTTGGCTGCTCTTACCACACATCAATCCATACACTAAAATTACACCAACAGTCATGTCATGTAATGATGACACGTTAACAATCTGCATTACAGCAAATTATATAAAAACAGGTATTTCCCCAAACTTGGATGTGTTGGAAAATGCAGTGGTTTGTATAAATGCAGGGTGACCCCAGCGTAGGGAATAATGTGCTCTGACTCCATGATTTCAGAAGGCTGAACAATTGCTTTATTAAGCTAGGTTATATTACACTAATACTATTTTAAAATTATACTAAAGAGATACTAAAGAAAAACCTGTGACTCTTTCCAGTCATGACACAGCTTTGACCTAATTGGCCAATCAATCCAAACAACCATCATTGGTGTCCAATTCACAAATCACTCTTGGTAAACAATCCCCATAACACATTCCACACGTGCCAAACAACAGGTGCATCAAGTAGAGATAAGAATTGTTTTCCTTCTCCTCTCTCTGAGCTTTCTCACTGCCTTCTCCAGGAAAAATCCTGGAGAAAAGAATTAAGAAAAATCTTGGAGAGAGAATTATGTCTCTCTCTGTTCAGAGAATGTGAACACCACAGGTTTGCTCTTGAAGTACCTTCTAAAACTTTTGGGAGAAAAAAAATATTAATCTGCCTCCAGACCCTCTAACACAGTGGATGGTCCACTTTATCATGATTTTTTCACAACAGAAAGTAGAAAAACTTGAAAGTAGCAAAACTTGCAAGTAGCAAAACTTGTATTATGTGGCACTTTCCTGCCTTATTTTTTTTCCCTTTGTGCCATCAGTTAGGACAGGGCTAGGTGTCATTCTCTATCAGGGTGGGAGATGAGGGTCTTGTGTTGCCTGAGGAGATCCTTTGCAGCTTTGAGCTGCACCCAGGGTTCTGTGCTGCAGCTGTATCCCCCTCTTGAAATACCTTCTAAAACTTTTTGGGGAAAAAAAAATTAATCTACCTCCAGACCTTCCAGCACAGTGGATGGCCCACTTTATCATGATTTTTTCACAAGAGAAAGTAGCAAAACTTGTATTATGCGGCACTTTCCTGCCTTATTTTTTTCCCCTTGTGCCATCAGTTTGGACAGGGCCAGGTGTCATTCTCCATCAGGGTGGGAGATGAGGGTCTTGTGTTGCCTGAGCAGACCTTTTCCAGCTCTGAGCTGCACCCAGGGTTCTGTGCTGCAGCTGTATCCCCCTCCCAGGCTCTGCAGCATCTCCTGGAGTGGCTCCTTCCTCCTCTCCCGGCTCCAGCTCAGCGTCAGGAAAATGCTGTCACTTAATTACCAGCCCGTGACTCCATCCCAGCAGTCCCTGTCCAAAGGCTCATCACAGTCCTGACAGCTCCTGTGACAACTCCTGTGACAAGGCTGCTCTGCCAGGGGAGCCAGGCCTGCAGGATTGTCTTCCCCTGATGCAATTTAGAGCTGGGGATCCGTGTGGGATAATGAAAATGTTGCTGGGGGGAGGCAAAGGAAGCACATAGCCTTTCAGATTTTGTAAGGGTGTTACTGGGTGATGAGTTGCTGGAGTTTTCATGGGCAGAGGCTTCTGCAGCTAAAATATCCCACTCAAAATTCCAGCAGCACCTCAGAGCATCCCTGCTCAAGGCTTGCTGTGCAACTTAGGGTGACTGGACTGTAAAAATAGCATTTTCCCCAGGGTCTCCTGGGCTCCATGTGGAAAACCAGCAGTGTCTGGGGGCTGAGAGTGAGGATGAAACAGCTCAGCTGTGGCATTTGCCCTTGGAAATAGCAGAAAGGCAGCTCTGGCTGTGGTGGGATCTGTGGCTGTTCCATCCCTTGCTGGGAGAAGAGGAGCTGGTTGTCCTGTCAGGACTGGGGCTCACTGCCCCCAAATCTGTGCTGTCTGTGATGGAAGAAAAAGATAAATTGGTTTAGTGAGTGCACCAGCACCCAACCTGCATGGTGGATGTGCTGCTGATTTCCCATGCTGCTGGTGCTGCCTCTTATTAAACATAAATAGCTGTGAAATGGACTTCGGGAGAGGCAGGGGGGGCAGAGCTATCCTGAGGTATGAACTTGCTTAAAATGAAGCCAGGCAAGTTGTTTATAGCCAAGAGTGCCCATTATAGGATCCTGTTTGCAGCCAGTTAACTCTCTGCCAAGCAGTAATTGTTCAGGCTAAAAATTTCCATGCTGTAAGCCTGCCTGGGGCTATGTGAAATTGGGGGAGAGGGGGTGGATTTTGTCTGGTTTAAGGGAAAAAAATAACTCAGTGAAGCTGAAGAGATCCAGTCTCTCCATGAGATGGAGGCAGAGACTTGGAGTTTGGCAGGGGGAGGCAGAGGCTGTGCAGGATTGAGCAGGGAGAGAAGCGATGGGTCTAGAGAGAGATAAGTGTCTATTTTCATTTCTAGCCCCTCGTAAACAGCAGACTTTGTGTCTGTAATCGCTGTTGTTGTGTTCAGCCCTGGGTGGGCCGGTTGGTTAATGTGGATCTCCTGGCTAGACAGAGAAAAGGTTCAGAGAGATTGTTAAAGGGGTTTGATGAAAGGTATAACAATTTAGGAAATGGCAGAAGGCTCCTTTCAAGCCTTAATTTGGCCATTTGCATGGGTTTGTTCACTGTGATTGCTCGAAATGATGTAATTGGGTGTTATTTTCTCCATGGGAGAGCTTTGTCTCCTTGCAGGAAGTGTGAGCTCCAGTGCAAACACAGCTCCTGGGTTCTGCTGTGTGTCCATCCTGCCTGCAGGAAAAACCAGGGACAACAAAACGACAGGAAAAGCTGCAGATGTCCTTGGATGCTGGTTTCCAGCAGCCTGTGCTGAGGGAATTCTGAGCTGCCTGTGTGAGACTGCTCTTGCTCCAAATCCCTTTTCTCCCTCGGATTTGATTTCTTACAGATT
This sequence comes from Melozone crissalis, assembly GCF_028551555.1. Classification (NCBI taxonomy): domain Eukaryota; kingdom Metazoa; phylum Chordata; class Aves; order Passeriformes; family Passerellidae; genus Melozone; species Melozone crissalis. The sequence goes on along the minus strand of NW_026535896.1, from coordinate 1,843,877 downwards.
TTTCCCACACTTGTGCCTCTCACAGCACCCTGGTGCAACAAATTTGAGCTAATTAATGAATTAATGTGCGTGTGCACAGAGAAAACTCTTCAGTTTTGAATCTGAAGCCTGCAAAACCCCAGTGAATCATCCTCAGTGGTGCTCATCACCCGTGATGCTGCTGGAGGAAGAGGGAGCTGCATCCTTTCCCTGTCCCTGGGAGGAATTCTGGGCTGGGGTGGTACCCAAGCCTCCTCTGAGGGATGGGATGCCACTGTGGGTTCCTCCCTGCGTGTGCCACCTGATTAGAAAGCAGAAGAATGGCAAGAGAAAATGAAAATGAAAATGGGAAGGAGCTTGACAGCCCATGGAGAGGTATTTCAGCTGCAACACAAAACATTTGGTGGTAATTATAGAATAACCTTCATTTAAATGCAAATAAGCCTGTAATTAAGATAAGGGCTCTGTCATTTGCCAGCATTCCTCCTTCCTTCCCGTGCCAGCCATGGCTTCGGCGATGTTCCCCACCTGGCTCTGGTGTTGCCTGTTTGTCCAGGGGCTCCTGTGGTGAGGGTGAGTGATGAAGGAATCCAGATCTGCTGCCCTTGGAGCCATCCCAGCTGAGTCTGTGATGGGGTTGTGTCCTGCTTGGACCCTGTGGCTCACAGTTTCTGCCAAAACCCCCGCTCCAAACTCATCCCTCTGAGGCTTCAAAGCTGGATTTGGGCTGTGTGTCCTAGTTAAGGGAAATTTGGGAAAAAACCTCCAAAAGGGGGCCCCTCCAGATAGCAAACCCACATGGCCCCTGTGCCCAAACTGGTTTGGGAAGGATTCCTTGGAGAGAAGTGGAAAGAACCTGTTTATTTAACAGGCACAGCACCCCTCAGCACACAAAATGAACGATACCAGATGACACCACTCTGGAAAGGTGACAAATTCAGAAAGTCTCTCCTGGGGGTGCTCACTCTGTTATCAGTCCCTCCGGCACTGGGAAAGGCTGCGGCCCAGAGTAGGCCTCGCTAGGCCACAAGGTGCAAACCCTCGGTTTTTCCCAGGTCCCAGACCAGAGCAGGTTTGAACAGTTCCAAGAAAGGGAAAGAAAAACAGTCCAGGGAAAATTCAGACTGCCTAGCTAAAATAACTAATGAGCAAAACCAGGAGCAAAGCAGGAGCAAGAGCAAAAAGCAAAAGCAGCACCATATACTACCCCATCTCTGTGTCCCACCAGCTGTGGGGGAGTGGCTGATAACAAAACAAAACAAAGCTTCACTTTTTAGAGCCAGTCTTGAAGGCACCAGACATAATATCCAGCATAAACAGAACAGCAACTGGAGATACAAGCATCATAACATCACCCTGGGACAAGGGGTTTGGAGCAAGATCCTTGGTGTCCCTTTGTCCTGGTTTAGAGCAAATTTGGGAGAAAACCTCCAAAGGGGCCCCTCCAGAAAGAAAACCCACACGGCCCCTGTCTACAACTGGGTCAGGAAGGATACCTCAGAGAGAAGTGGAAAGAACCTGTTTATTTAACAGGCACAGCACCCCCAGCACACAAAATGAACAATACCAGATGACACCACTTTTTCACCGCTCTGAAAAAGATGACAAATTCAGAAAGTCTCTCCTGTGGGTGGTCACTCTGTTATCAGTCCATCCTGTGCTGGGGCAGCTGCTGCAGCCACAAGGTGCAAACTCTCGGTTTTTCCCAGGTCCCAGTCCAGAGCAGGTTTGAGTAGGTCCAAAAAAGGGAAAGGAAAAACAGTCCAGCTAAACTAACTAAAACTCCTCCTAATATATATACACTAATTATTTATATATTTATATATTTTTCTTTATATAAAATATATATTTTATTTATATATATATATTTATATATATTTGGAGGAGTTTTAGTTAGTTTAGCTGGACTGTTTATCTCCTTTCAATAGTGAGAGTCAACCATGGCATTCCTCATCTCTCACAGAGGCATCAGTGTCACAGAGCTGACAAAACTCGGGTGATGCTTTGGAAACACCAGCTGGGGGAGGCAGCACCCTGCCCTAACTCTCTGACAGGAGCTGGGCTGGCACAGGCTCTGCTCAGTGGGGAGGGAAACCTGAGCGCAGGAAAAGCCGCTGCTGGAAAGGTTAACCAGCAACCTTTGCTTAAACTGTCTCAATCTGTATGAAATGTTATCTCTCTGCCTGACTAAAGATATGTGAGCCCAGGGAGCGGAGATGCTCCCAGATTGTATTTATCTGGCCCTTTGAAAGGGCGTTTGAGGAATTAACTCGGCGGCTCAGGAGAACTTTAATGTTCTGATAAGTGGCTGGGGCTGCGTCTCCACCTGCCATGTGTGAAACCTGCTCTGGAGCAGCTCCACGATCGCTTAGGAGGAGGAAAACTCTTCATCCCAGCTGTAAAAAAGCTGCCCAGAACCTCTGGTGGCACTTCCTTCCCGGGTTGTCCCCCTCCCATCCTGCTGTGCTCTCTGGACCCATCCCTCGGGTGCTGCTGGGGCTGGGCTGGCTCCTCCAAGTCCATCTGCACTGCAGATCCCTGTGGAAATGGTGCCTGATATTCCCTTATTTTTGTCCTTCTTGATATTCCCTTTTCCTTGTCCTTCTTCCTTCTATTCGCTTTTCCAAATCCTTCTTGGGAGGCTGCAGGTGTCAGAGGGGAAGAGAGGTGGGCCCAGACCTTGTTGAGTTGGAAGTGAAGGTGACTCCGACACTCTGGGGTGCATTTTGGGATGGTTTGGGACTTGGAGCTGAGGGTTTTCCATTCCAAATTTCCAAAATTTCCATTCCAAATTTCCAAAATTTCCACTCCATTTTCCAAAGCAGTTGGTGGTGTGGATGATTTCCTCTGGGTTTCTCCTGGGAGAACACGAGACCTTGTGTGATACCAAAGAGGCCACGTTTCCCTCAAATACTGGCAGCAGGATTTGCTCTTTGGTTGCTGAGCTGAGCAGGGCAGCTGGGAGAAGCTGGGCTGAAGGTTTCCCTTGCTGGAGAATTTACAGCCTGCTGGCCCAGGTGATTTCTGTGCTTCCAGAAAGTTCCAGCTGGAGAGTGTGAGGGAGTGTAAAGATGCAATTACGCAGCAAGATGCAGCAGCAAGCCCTCAGGCTGCTCAGGAAAGACTCCAAAGGAGCAGAGTAAAAAAAGAAAGAACGGGTAATTTGCTGGTAAAAGTGTTGAATATACAAAGAATATGTCAATACAACTCTGCTTTTAATATTTGATATTGGCCTATGAATAATTCCCCTCCATGTAGAGCCAGCTCAGTGACCTATGAAGCGATGCTGGGGGAGCCTGGACATGGGATAAATGCTCGATGAGGACAAAGGAGAGGAAAAAGCCCTGCGGGAAAATCTTCCAGTGCCCACGAGATGGCAGACGGTGCCCATGCAGCACCTGAGCACCTCCGGGCTGGGCTGGGGGTGAAACCACGCCTTGGTCTGAACTGCCCGCCTGGCCAAAAACTCCGCGTTTGGGGCTCTTTGAGCACGACTGTGAAAAACGCCAATCACTTGGTTTGAAAATTTTTAAAGTTTAATAGTAATAAAATGGTTGTAAAAATAGTGATACAATTAGAGGAATTATAATTTGGACAAATTGAATTAGGACAATATGAGACAATAAAGACAAAGACTTACAGACAGTCCAGGTACCTTTTTCTGGGCAGCACAAGCCTGAAAAAGGACCCACGTTAACAGAGGATTAACCCTTAAAAACAACAGCCTGCTGCATATTCATACACCTCATACATGATGCATAAATTCCATTCAAACACAGGATTCTGTCTGGTCATCATCAACTTCCTCCAAATCCTAACAGCGCCTTCGAGGTGGTGGGAAGAAGTTCATTTCTTCTGATAAGAGGGCAATAAATTCTTTTTCTCTGAAAGATTCAGGTGTCCTGTGGCTGCTATCTGGTTCGAGGGCCTCATTCCTTTCTTAAAAAAAAATCCCACGAACATAGATCTTATTTTAACTACAAAAGTAATCTTTTAATTACAAGACTACATTTATCATATAATTAAAATGTTAATACAGCACGACTAATCAATACATCAAAATACATATGGTAAATATCTGTGTAGAGCCATATAATATGCGCTTTACACAACATCCAAAGCCTTGATTGCTGTGGGAGAAGCTGAAGAGTCATGGGATGCTTGGGGTGGGGGGGACATTTAAAGCTCATCTCGTTGTCCCCCACTCCCACCATGGGCAGGGACACCTTCCATAGACCAGGCTGCTCCAAGCCCTATCCAGCCTGGATTTGGACACTACCAGGGGTGGAAGGAGACAGAGAGGACCTTCCTTCAATCACTTTATTTTCTCTAAGATGAAGATAATGCCCCTTCCCTCTGGCAGCCTGGCCAAAAACTCAACGTTTGGGACTCTTTGAGCACGTCCAAAGCCATGAGTTGCTGTGGGAGAAGCTGAAGAGTCATAGAATGGTTTGGGTGGGGAGGGACATTTAAAGCTCATCTCGTTGTCCCCCACTCTCACCACAGGCAGGGACAGTTTCCAGTAGATCAGGCTGCTCCAAGCCCTGTCCAGCCTGGATTTGGACACTCCCAGGGGTGGAAGGAGATAGAGAGAACCTTCCTTCCATCACTTTATTTTCTCTAAGATGAAGCTGATGACCCTTCCCTCTGGCAGCCTGGCCTTGAACACTTCCAGGGGTGGAAGGAGACAGAGAGGACCTTCCTTCCATCACTTTATTTTCTCTAAGATGAAGCTGATGTCCCTTCCCTCTATAGCCTGGCTGGTGGCCCACTCAGCAATTCTGACATGGCAATGTCAGTGTCCCCTCCCCATCCCCCTTTCTGCAGGGGGGTTCCCTCATCAGCTCCTGATTGCTGCCCCAGGTGCAGGGCTGGTGGCAGCTCCTGATGCTTTATTGATCACTGCCACCTGTAAATTCTTAATTTCCTTTGTTTCCTCCCCATCCAAGCAGCTGTTGGGTTTTCTCCTCCCTCCTCCCTGCCTCTTTGAAACCAGTTTGAGATGTGCTGTGTGTAAATGTGTTTTTAAGTTGAAAGGAGAGGACTCCAGCCCTTTACCTGCCTGCAGAGGGGATGTGGCACAGGAGGGGGGACAGTGGGGTTTGCAGTGCTCCCTGATGGTGCATTTGGGATGCAATCCCATCTCCATCCCCCATCCCAAAAGCAGCAAAGGAGGCCCCCATAGCTCAGCAGAGGGCAGCAAGGCCCTGCTAAGCCTGTTCCCCACTCCCTGCCCCAATTGCTCCAATAGCTCATGTGCTACAAACAGCCCCAATTACAGTATTGATCTCCCACACGCTGGGAGCTGCTGGTGGGTCCCTCCCCAGCTGGCCTGGTAAACAGAGCCCTCCATCAGCAGAATGTCACAGAGCCACATCCTTCTCATCCAGAGCACTGCAAGGAAAGGATGAACCCTTTTGAGGGGGGGAGGAAGAATTTGTGCCATCCCTTGCACACCCACTGTCCTTTTTTTTTTTTTTTTTTGTGGTCCTAAAGCTGGATTTCTTCAGCACAAATATCCTGGGAGGCTGCAGGTAGCAGGCAGGTGATCATGTCCTGTTTATGCTGTGGGCTGGTGACTTGCTGGTGGTGCTTTATGGGGCTTCCCATTACATGGGAATGAAAGAAAAGTGAGTTCTACCCACCAGAGGGGTGGAAGATTCACAGAATTATTTTGTTTGGTTTAAGATATTGAGTAGAACCACTAACCCACCTCCCTAAGTGCCACTTCCACGTGGCTTTTCAATCCCTCCAGGAATGGGGACTCCCCACATCCTGTGCCAGAAATCACCCACCAGGGAGATCCCTGCTCCAGTTCAGGAGGAAAATGGGATGTGATCCATGCTGCAAATTGGGGGATCCATCTTTTGGGGTTGTTCTTTTTGCATTCCATCACATACAGGAAAACCAAATTGTTTGCTCTACCCTCATCCCCATCAATCTCATGTTTAGTTCTGGTGAGGAGAAAGTTGGTTTGGTTTGGTTTGGTTTGGTTGGTGTGTGCCAGCCTTTGTGGCTTTCATGGCTGAGCCAAAATAATCCATCACTTGCAAAGCTCTGGCTGCAGGTCCTTGGGCACAGGGAGCAGAATATCCTTCCTGGAACGCGGCAGGTTCAGGTGGATGTGAGCAGAGACCTGTGATGGATAACAGCAGGTCAGGAGTGGATGAGATCTGCATTTTTTCTGGCTGGTAATGCAGTGTAAGGTAGGGAATGTTTTACTCTGCAGAACCCAGCAGTGTGTGGGGCATATTAATTTGCCAAACCTCTGACTGGAACCCTCTGTGCTCTTGGGAGCTGAATCACAGCTCAGGAGGGTGCTGCTGTCTCTGCAAGTTCAGGACAAGTGATTTGATTTTTTTTTTCCTCCTCATTTTACCCATCTGGTCACCCTGTAGTGCTGATTTGGGTGAAAATGAGCAGAGTGCAGTGTTTGCTTTGGAGCTGTTTCCCTGTGCTGTGGGAAAGCTGTGCCCTACTCTGTCCCCATGCAGGGGACACTGAGCTGAGCAAGTGCAGGGCTCCAAACCCTGCTGGAGCTGCCCACATGAAATTCCCTGTCCATCCCAGCCAGGGAAAACCCTGTCTGTTAGGAAATGGAGTCCACAGCAGTGTTTTCACTGTCTCTGACTCAAATATTGTGGAAGCACCCAGGGACATTCATCTCTCCTTGAGGTAAGGAGCAGGATCTTGTTCCTTGGCAGTGCAGGGTGACCAGATGGGACGTCACAGACACATTTTATGAAAAATCCTTTCCTTAGGATTTTTCCTCCTGAGAAGCTGAGAAACCTCAAAAACAAAATGTAAACAATGGTTATCTGCTGCTGTGGAATGCAACAGGTGCATCTGTGATTGGTCTCATGTGGTTGTTTCTAATTAATGGCCAATCATAGTCCGGCTGTATCAGACTCTCTGTCTGAGACATAAGCCTTTGTTATCATTCTTCCTTTTTCTATTCTTAGCCAGCCTTCTGATGAAATCCTTTCTTCTATTCTTTTAGTATCGTTTTAATATAAAATATATAATAAAATAATAAATCAAGCCTTCTGAAACATGGAGTCAGATCCTCGTCTCTTCCCTCATCCTCAGACCCCTGTGAACACAGTCACAATGGGTAAAGTGAGGGGGAAAAAAAAAAATCACTTGTCCTGAACTTGCAGAGACAGCAGCGCCCTCCTGAGCTGCGATCCAGCTCCCAAGAGCACGGAGGGTTCCAGTCAGAGGTTTGGCAAATTAATTTGACCTGGTACCTGCTGCTGGAGTCATCCTGACATCCCTGAGCTGTGCAAATCTGTTATCTAAGTGTGCCCCAGGGGATGAGGACAGAGGGGAAGGGAAGGGAAGGGAAGGGAAGGGAAGGGAAGGGAAGGGAAGGGAAGGGAAGGGAAGGGAAGCTCTTGGTTTGGCTTCCTAGCTGTGCTTTTGCATCAGCTGAAAAAAACGACCCCAAGCTTGGCTGCACAGTCCTGCTGGAGCATCCATCCTTGCCTGGAATGGTGGAATTGCCTTTAGCCTGAATCCTGGAGTGTGTCAGGCTTAAATTGTCCCTCAGCAGCTGTGGGGAGCAGTGTCCCAGCAGGGGTGAGCTGCAGAGGGGGATATTGTACATTAATGTCTGCTCAGTGAGGAGTCCTGCTCGTGCTCCTTGGGCTGGGGGTGTGCTGGGAGTCTGGAATTATGGCATTCCCCACCCACCCTGGCATTCTGAGGGCTCTGCAGGCTCCCTGAGCAGCCTCAATCCCATCAAGCCAGCAGGGCAGCTCTTGCATTGTGGGGGGATTTACCAGGAAGCTTGGCAAGAAAGGAGGATTTAAAACTCTATTTGTATTCGTCCACTGTTGCAATTTACAGCCAAATTGTGAGAGTTGGACGCCGAGAGAAATCTGTGGTTGCCATAACAACCAACAAACTATAATTAGTCAAAGAGTTGAGGAGAGGGGTCCAAAGAATGGATGGAAAAAGGAGCTGCTCTTTGAGGGATGCTGATAGAGATCAGAAAGCCTGGGCACGAGCGTGTTACGGGAGAACTAATCTCTCTAGAAGCTGTTCTGACTTCAGGCCCCCAGTGGAGTTGTTTGAAGTCCTATAAACTCTGGGTTTTCTGATGTTTCCACTTCTGGAGGATTAGAAACACCCCATGTGCTGAGGCTGTTGCTCTTGAAGCGTGACTGGGTTGTACTGGTGGAGCTGTGTACGCTGATTAAAGGGGCTGCAGAGTTTTTCCTTGACCTGGAGATGTGGGGTGTGAGGGGAGCAGAGCTCAGGGAACCAGGCTGAGCTGCAGGAAGGGCTCCTTCAGCTTGGCAGAGAGGTGAGGAGAGAAGTTTTGGCACTGCTGAGTGACCAAAATGTGTGTTCTTGATGGGTGATGGGGTGTGATGGTGTTCACAGGGGTCTGAGAATGAGGGAAGAGACGAGGATCTGACTCCATGTTTCAGAAGGCTTGATTTATTATTTTATGACATATATTACATTAAAACTATACTAAAAGAATAGAAGAAAGGATTTCATCAGAAGGCTAGCTAAGAATAGAAAAAGAAAGAATTAATAACAAAGGCTTGTGGCTTGGACAGAGAGTCTGAGCCAGCTGACTGTGATTGGCCATTAATTAGAAACAACCACATGAGACCAATCACAGATGCACCTCTTGCATTCCACAGCAGCAGATACTCAGTGTTTGCATTTTGTTCCTGAGCCCTCTCAGTTTCTCAGGAGAAAAAATCGTAAGGAAAGGATTTTTCATAAAAGATGTCTGTGACAATGTTGTTTTTAAATCCCTCCAGTACTGAGGACTCCCCACTTCCCTGGGCAGAAGTCACCAGCCCTTTGGGAGATCCCTGATCCAGTTCAGGAGGAAAATGGGATGTGATAAATGCTCCAAGTTGGGGGATCCATCTTTTGAGAAACCTTTTACTGGTTCTTTTTACTGGGTTCAGTATCCCAGTTTGACTGGGGAGACAGAAGGGGGTGTGATGGACGGGGATTCCTGGGCTCTGCTCTGCCTCATCCCACACTTGGCTTTCCTAAAAACACATTTTCCCTTTTTGTTTTGCTCATCTGGATTTTGCTGTTCTTAGGACTGAAATCTGCCAGTGAAGTTGCCTGAAGAGGTGAATTTTAGCAGAAGAAAATCCAGTGGCTGTTTAAATCAGGATTAATGGAAAAGTCCTTACATGGACCCTGGAACCAAAATCTTATTTTACTTATTTTTTTGGTCATAGCTGTATCCTGATGTGGCATAGACCACTCTGCTGTTCCCTGTCCCAGTTCTGCAAAGGGAATGATGTGTAATGTGGGGAGAGATAATTCCATTGTGTCCCTGAGCAGTGCTGTCCCACTCCTGCCCTCTTACCCCTTCTCATCCTCATTTCTGAGGATGCTGCTCCCGTGTGCACAGGGGCAAAGACATGGGAAAAGTCATGCCAGCATGGGAATAAAAAAAAACATAGAACACCTCAGAGACAATATAGAACAAAAAAAAATAATAATACAAAAAAAACCCCCTTATAATATGTCTGGAATACAATAGAAGCAAAATCTCCTGGCAGCAAACATTCATACACTTGACTGCCAAGAAAAAAGGACTTTACAGAAGACGAGACATGAAAGGGATCCCTGCACAAAAACTAAAAGTCAGAACACAATAGTGTGTATTTCAGGAATATGAAAAGGAAGTGCGACAGTAATACTGAGGAGACAAGATACTCCAACAGAACCAGGAGGTGAGGAGGGAACAAACTCAATCAACAGTGACACAGGAGGCCTGGAGAAGGCAGCTCTTTGAATGGATCAGAGGCCCTAAAAAGAAAAAAAAAAAAAGGCAGCAATCCTGCTTTTATTTATTTATTTATTTTATTTGTTTATTTTATTTTATTTTTCTTTTCCTTGGGAATTAATCTTTCTCCACTTTTCTCAGCTGGTGCAGGAAGAAATGAGTGCATGAATAATAAACACATTGCTAAGGCCAAAGAGATACAAGGGGCTGTGTGCAGGGGGACTGTGGTATGGATAAAATAGTCTGTGTGATAAAATAGAGGGTGCTGCTGGATTTTATCTGTGCAAGGGTGTGCAGAGCTGCAGACTGGGGAGATGAGGAGTGGGTCTGTTTTTTGGGGAGACTGGGAACAGGTGGAGAAGTATTTGTGTATTTGGGTTTGTATTTGGGTTTGTATTTGGGTTGCCCCAGAAGGGAGGAATGATGAATCTGACTCCATGTTCTCAGAAGACTAATTTATTATTTTATGACCCGATATTATATTAAAGAATACTAAACTATGCTAAAGAATACAGAAAGGATTCTTACAGAAGGCTAAAAAGATAATAACGAATCTTGTGACTGTCTCCGAGCCCTGACACAGCTTGGCCCTGATTGGCCAGAGTCAAAACAATTCACAGAAAACCAGCAAAACAATCTCCAGACACATTCCAAAGCAGCAAAACACAGGAGAAGCAAATCAGATAATTATTGTTTTCCATTTTCTCTGAGGCTTCTCGGCTTCCCAGGAGAAAAATCCTGGGCAAAGGGATTTTTCAGAAAATGTAAATGCCACAGAGAAGGAGTGGAGCAATGAGGGGCTGGGTGCAGGGCTGTGCAGGAGCTCGTTTGTCCCTATCAAAAATCACAGGAACCCAAAAGGGTTTGGGTTGGAAAGGACCTTAAAGCTCATCTCACCCATCCTCTGAGGTCATCCCACACTTCCCACTGTCCCAGGCTGTCCCAGCCCTGTCCAGCCTGGCCTGGAACACTCCTGGGGATAGGGAAGCCACAGCTTCTCTGAGCAGTGAAAAATTTGGTTTTTTTCTCTTAGTGAAGATTCACAGCAGCTCTTACAGCAGTCGGAAGGATTTGGGACTCTCTCCAGCTCCCAACAACTTTGTCACCCCAAACTGCTGTTCAGAGGGGCTACATGTGGATTTGACAGCCTGGTCAGAGAGAGAAGCCAGATAAACTTCCCTGTCACAGATATCTTTTATGAAAAATCCTTTCCTTAGGATTTTTCCTCCTGAGAAGCTGGGAGGCCTCAGGAACAAAATGTAAACACTGATTATCTGCTGCTGTGGAATGCAAGAGGTGCATCTGTGATTGGTCTCATGTGGTTGTTTCTAATTAATGGCCAATCACAGTCAGGTGTCTCGGATTCTCTGTCCAAGCCACAAGCCTTTGTTATTAATTCTTTTTTTTTTCTATTCTTAGCTAGCCTTCTGGTGAAATCCTTTCTTCTATTCTTTTAGTATAGTTTTAATATATATCATAAAATAATAAATCAAGCCTTCTGAAACATGGAGTCAGATCCTCGTCTCTTCCCTCTTCCTCAGACCCCTGTGAACACGGTCACACTTCCCCAGGAATTGTTCCGGGGAGTTTTGAGAAGGCTGAGAGAAAGAATTAAACCAATCTTGCAGCTGGTGTTTTGAGCAGTTATTTTCTCATATGATGTTTACCAAAGGGTGTCTCCTGAATTAGCCAATGGTGTGAGGGATGTTGATTAAATGACCAATCAGGTCCACCTGTATCAGAACAGTGTTAAAAGAATGGGTTTCTAATAAACTCAGATTAGCCTGCTGAATCTTGGGTTTTGGTTGTTAATTGCTGCCCCGAGATGTGCAGGTTGTCTCTGCTTCGGCCCGCGCAACTGAAGAACGAGTCAGAGCTCTTCACTTTTTGGTCTTGAGGTTGTTTATTAATTCTTATCTATAAAATTTTCTTTCTGCCCAGCCGAGATCTGCTCAGCAGGGCAGCCACAGGCACTCTGACCGCCCCCGAGGTGGTGCTGTCCTTTTATACTACAAACTACGTATAACATATTTACACTTAACTCCCAATACCCATCACCTATGTTAGGCAGTGAGCTTCTATTCTAAATATAATATATTTACAATTACTTTCCAATACCCATCACCTATGTTAGACAGTGAACTTCTATTCTAAACCAATCCCAAAGTGCCAACATCACTGCAGAAAATGGAGAACAAGAAGAAGAAGGAGAAAGGCTGGACATGCCCAAATTCCTCCATCTTGCCCCCAAAACCCCCATACCAAAAATCCTAAAATCTACATTTCCACCCTGTGATAATTTTATTATTATACTCTTTAAATTTTTGTGACTTTCAGGTCCTCATACAAAACTGGTAATTTGCTCCAGGGGTCATAATCAAATCCCCAGGTGCTCTGGGCTGTGTGCCAGGGTGTCTGAGCCCCCTGGCAACTCTGGACACCTGAAGGGATGTATTGAGTTCCAACATCTGAAGAGCCCCAGAGTCTGTGTGTTCCTCATTCACCTGCAGTGGTGTCTGCAGGAGCCTTTTCAGAGGCAGGAGGTGCTGGGGCTGCTCCTGCTGGGGCTGGGGGTGCTGAGGGAGGGAGGCTGAGAGAGGAATCCCTGAGCTGCCTCCTCGCTGTCATCCCTGTGACAAGGAGGGAATTCCCAGCTGGGCGCCTTGTACATCTCTCCTCTGTCAAACCTCAGTGAGAATTTCAGCCTTAGAAGGTTTTTTTTTTTTGGTATATTTAACAAAAGAGATTATTTCTGTTCCGCTGGAGTGACTGGGGCTGGCGCTTCAAGGGGAAGATACTATCACTGACTAAAGCTGCAGGAGCTGCCAGGGCCTCAGCTCTCCTGGTCAAATGAGTTGGTGCCAAAGCACTACAAGAGCTGACTTTAAAAAAAAAATTAAATATTCAAATACAGCAGAAGGGCTTAAACCTGGAGTTTTGCTGTCCTTGAAAGGGACAAGAGCTTGAGGCAGAGAGCAGGGTTTGATAGCTCTACATGAGAACTAAATTCCTCTTTAATAGGTTGTTCTCTCTTTCCAAGATCAGAGAACTCTCCTTTCCCCTCGCTCATCCCTGGCACGGCCCTGCTGACTGCAGTTCAAGCACATACATTATTTTTAATGATGTCCTGTAACAAGAAGCCTCCTGCAATCATCCCATTTAGATCTGGAACCTCTAAAGGATGGCTTGCAAAATCTGAAGGGCTGAAGCACCTTGGGAAGAAATAAAAAACTCCTGCTAGGCAATTCCATACTATGGCTGTGCTGTTTCTGAAGCCTGATGCCACAGTTGAAGGCTGGAAGGGGGAAACAATTTGGTTATCTATGATTTCTCCAACTGAGCATCGTTTTGGGGCCCAGAGGGCAGCCAGGAAGGTTTTTGGTCTGGTGCTGTTTGCCCTAAAACAGATTTTGTCTCCATTCTTGGAGCCTGGCTGGTCTCAGGAGCAAAATCCTTGGCTCAGGGTGGTCTTTTATTCCTGCTTTTTGCCTGTTTTGTGAGGAATGAAAAAATTAAACCCCAACCTGGTGCCAGTTTAGTCAAATTTATCCCTGAGGACAGAAAGGGGGTAGGTAAGGATGAAAGCATCCTAAATGTGCAGAGATAAAACCCAGAGAAGCTGTGGCTGCTCCACCCCAGGAATGTGCAAGGCCCTTTTGGGTGGAATTGGAGCAGCCTGGTCTAGTGGAAGGTGTCCCTGCCCCTTTTGGGATGTGGAACTAAATTATCTTTATGATCCTTCCAACCCAAACCTTTCCAGGATTATAAATCCACTGTGCCTCTCACCAGGGGCTGACTGGGAGTTAAATCTGAATAATCCTGTGGATAAATCTGCAAGGAATGTGAGGAGCTGGCAAAGGCAAGCCCAGCTTGTAGGAGCACAGGACCTTGTTGATCTGCCTGGCTGTTCCTGTGTTTACCTGTCCTAATGCTTTTTATGGGGCTGCCATAAAAAACACTCATTAGTGTTGATTTTCATTAATGGTGATGCACCAAAAGCTTAATCAATCTTCTGTGACCAGCAACCCCCATTCCCAAGGGGGAACAAAGCTGTTGAACAAATTAGCCTTACAGATTGGAGGCAGAGCTTGCAGATGTGACAGCCTGGGTACCAAAGCATGGGAATTCCTGTGAAATGCCAAAGGAAAATGACACTCAGAGGCCTTTCCCCCCCTTTTTTTGCAATTTACACCTTGGCTAAATCATGCTGGCAAGGCAGCTCAGCCCTTCCTTGCCTCAGCATCCCTGGGGAGCTGGAAGGAGGAGGAAAGTTGTTCATGGAGCAGGATGAAACGTGGCTGTTCTCTGATGGTTCTGAGGTCCCTCATCCCTTGCTGCTGTGGTTCCTTGTCCTTGATAAATTCAGAGCTTTTCCACCTCCCAGGGTGCTGAGAGGGTGCGAGCACATCACTTGAGGAGGGGAGGGCTTTGCAGTGAGAGGTTGTTAAAACCAGCCAGCATCAAAGTGTGTCCTTCATCTCTGCAGGACCAGAGCGAGGCAGCACCCTTGCTGGGAGAGGAGTGTAAATATTCCAGTGTTTTCCATAAATAGGAGGGAATATCCTCAGGCTGTAGCCAGGGTGAGGGTGAGATGCTCTGCAGATCCCTGCTGGCAGAAAGTGCTGGAGCTGAGGGGCTGCTCTCTCCAGCTCCCAATGACTTTGTCACCCCAAACTGCTGTTCAGAGGGGCTACAACCGATTTGTGGATGGGACAGCCTGGTGAGAGGGAGAAGCCAGATAAACTTCCCCAGGAACTGTTCTGGGGAGTTTTGAGAAGGCTGAGAGAAAGAATTAAAACAATTTGCAGCTGGTGTTTTAACCAGCTGTTTTTAAAGAATCACGGAATAATGAGGTTGGAAGAGACCTCTAAGATCATCGAGTCCAACCTGTGCCCTGACCCCTCAACTAGACCATAGCACAAAGTGCCATGTCCAATCTTTTTTTAAACACATCCAGAGATGGTGAATCCACCTCCCTGGGAAGATCATTCCAGTGCTTTATTATTCTTTCGGTGAAAAATTTCTTCCTAATATCTGATAAGATGTTTACCAAAGGGTGTCTCCTTAATTAGTCAATAGTGTGAAGGGTGTTGATTAAATGACCAGTCAGGTCCACCTCTATCAGAACAGTGTGTAAAAGAATTAATTTCTAATAAATTTGGTATTAGCCTGCTGAAGAGACCTAGAGTCTGTGAGTTGCTCACTCACCTGTCTCTAACTCAACAGTGACACCCACTCTGTCATGGACACATTTTATGAAAAATCCTTTCCTTAGGATTATCTCTCCTGAGAAGCTGACAGGCCTCAGGAACAAAATGTGAACATTGATTATCTGCTGCTGTGGAATGCAACAGGTGCATCTGTGATTGGCCCATGTTGGTTGTTTCTAATTAATGGCCAATCACAGTCAGCTGGCTTGGACTCTGTCTGAGACACAAACCTTTGTTCTTCTTTCTTTTTCTATTCTTAGCCAGCCTTCTGATGAAATCCTTTCTTCTATTATTTTAGTATAGTTTTAATATAATATATATCATAAAATAATAAATCAAGTTTCTGAAACATGGAGTCAGATCCTCGTCTCTTCCCTCATCCTGGGACCCCTGTGAACACCATAACACCACTCCTCATTTTCCTCGTGCTTTGCAGCCCCACCAAGTCACTCCAGCCCGGCCATCAGGTTGGTAATGACTTTCCTTCTCCCTCCTGGGCTGGATGTGAATGGCTGGGCTGGAGGTGAAAGGCCCCCGTTCCCATTACTGATCCAATTTCCTGGACTTTTCCCGGCTAGATGGGAATTGCCAGAGCGGAACAGCCTGATGGGCCATCGAGCCCCTGTCTCCTCTCTGACAGCAGCTTGTGTTTGGCGTGTAATTAAAAGCCTTTGTACTATTTGACTTGTAATTTAATATCATGCTGCCACATCCATATCTCATTCAGGAAAGAATAAGCCCTGACATTTGCAAAGACAGAGACGAGCCCTGAGCCGCGCTGAGCATTGCTCGGGGAGCTCGGCCAGGGACTCTGTGCCCTGAGCATGTGGTACCTGTAAGGTTCAGCACAGCAGCAGGGATGCTTCCTTCTGGAATGGGGGGAACCTGGGAAGAGCATGATTTTCAGGGATGCATCACTCTGGAATGAGGGGAAAGTCCTGGGAAGAGCAGCATTTGCAGGGATGCATCGCTCTGGCATTAGGGATAAACCTGGGAAGAGCAACATTTGCAGGGATGCTTCCTTCTGGCATGGGGAGAAAGACCTGGGAAGAGCAGAGTTTGTAGGGATGCATCCAGGAAAACCTGGAGGAGCAGCATTTGCAGGGATGCATCTCTCTGGCATTAAGGAAAACCTGGGAAGAGCAGCACTTGCAGGGATCCTTCCTTCTGGAATGGGGGAAAAGCCTGGGAAGGGCAGCGTATGCAGGGATGCTTTCCTATGGCATTAGGGAAAAACCTGGAAAGAGCAGCATTTGCAGGGATGCTTCCCTCTGGCATGAGGAAAAAACCTGGGAAGAGCAGCATTTGCAGGAAGCAGTGTTGTGGGGACTTGTGCTGTGATTTATTGGGCTCTGCTGCAAACTGAGATTAAGGAAAGTGCCTTAAATGGTCCTTAAGAGCCGGGTTTGGGAGCAGAGATGAGCCCCTGTGATTGCACCCTGCGTGCCTCAGCCTGGGCTTCCCCAGCCCCAGGGCTGCCTGGAGCTGGAGCAGATAAGGAGAGGGCACAGCAGGGCCAGGACAGCATCAAGCCATGCTCAGAGGTTTGCTGGCACTGTGTGCCTGTCCCCTGTCCCCAGCAGAGGGGCTGCTCTGCTCTGCCATGGATATGTCCATCTGCTCTGTGCTGCTCCCTGCCCATGTGCTGATCCATGGGGATGCTGCTTTCCCTGGAGTTTGCCTTTGTTCTGCTGGTGGCTGCCTCCAGGGAGGGTCTGTCCAGAGCAGGAGCTGCTGTCTACAAGGAAGGGACCCCTTGAGTCTGGCTGTCAATGAACAGCTGGAGTCCAGCCCTGCTGAGGAGGATTTGGGGGTGCTGTGGAGGAAAGGCTGGGCCAGGCCTAGGGATGGGCACTGGCACCCCAGAAATCCAACTGGGACCTGGCTGAACCCCAGCGTGGGTGTCAGGACCCAGGACATCCCTCTGGCTGTCCTGAGCAGCCAAGACTCTGCCAGGGGGCTCAGAGACCCTGGCACACAGCCCAAAATACCCCTGTGGGTTTGATTATGACCCATGCAGCAAATTACCAACCTTATATGAAGATCAGCAAGCCACAACAGTTTAGGTAGAATAATAGTGAAGTTATCACAGAGTGGAAAAGTAGGTTTTGGGGTTTTTGGAATGTGGGTTCAGAAGGCAAGATGTAGGAATCTGTGTGTGTCAAGCCTTTCTCCTTCTTCTTCTTGGCCTCCATCTTCTGCTGTGATGTTGGCACTTTTAGATGGTTTAGAGTAGAAGCTCACTGTCTAACATAGGTGATGGGTATTGGAAAGTAATTGTAAACATTGTACATGTAGTTTTTAGTATAAAGACATAACACTGCCCCGGGGGCAGGCAGAGTGCCTGGAACTGTCCTGCTGGATGGACCTCGGCAGGGTAGGAGAAAGAAATTTATAGATAAGAAACAATAAACAACCTTGAGACCGAGAAATGAAGAGCTCTGACTCCTCCTTCATGTGCCGGGCTGGGAAAAGAGACTTTCGAACTTTTCTTGGGGTCACTGATAAGCTAGAGACCCCGACACCTGGGCAGCAGGGCAGGGGGGGATTCTGCCCCTCTGCCCCCCAGGTGAGACCCCACCTGCAGAGCTGCCCCCAGCTCGGGGCTCCCAGCACAGGGAGGAGCTGGAGCTGCTGGAGGAGCCCAGAGGAGGCCACGGAGATGCTGCAAGGGCTGGAGCCCCTCTGCTCTGGGGCCAGCCTGGGAGAGATGGGGGTGTTTATCTGGAGAGGAGAAGGCTCCAGGGAGAGCTCAGAGCCCCTGCCAGGGCCTGAAGGGGCTCCAGGAGAGCTGGAGAGGGACTGGGGACAAGGGATGGAGGGACAGGACACAGGGAATGGCTCCCACTGCCAGAGGGCAGGGCTGGATGGGATATTGGGAATTAGGAATTGTTCCCTGTGAGGGTGGGCAGGCCCTGGCACAGGGTGCCCAGAGCAGCTGTGGCTGCCCCTGGATCCCTGGCAGTGCCCAAGGCCAGGCTGGGCAGGGCTGGGAGCAACCTGGTAAAAGGAAAGGGATGGGGTTGGTACAAGTTGAGCTTGAAGGTCCCTTCCCAACCGAAACCAATGTGGGATTCTGAGACAAGCTGGGCTCAGAGAGGCTGAAGCTTTGCAGGCTGGAATCACTCTGCTTGTGATGGGAAGCAGAACAAAGTTTTGAAGCCTGAGTTTGTTGGGAAGGAGGAGGTGCTGAACACTTTTTGCTGGCTGTTTTGTGAGGAGAATCTCACCTCAGCAGGGTTGCTCAGTGAGGTTGTGCAGTGGCACCAGGGCTTGCCAAGCACCTCTCCATGGGCAGGCTCTACTTAAGGCTGATTAATTTACTCACCTGAGTGCTACTCCTAATTGACTGAACCTACAACAAAACAACCCTGGGCTGATCAATAGAGGAATAATTTGGCAAATTGTGGCCATAAATCATTCCTGATCGACGTGTTAATGAATAAACCAAACTAAATCAATTTTCTTTATTAAAACACATTTCTTTCATCCAGTATTACTTTAGGCAGGTGGTGTGAGGAGGGGGATGGGGTCATTTGCCTACCACAAGCTGCTTGTGCTGAGATGTGATCAGGGAACTGCTGGGTCTGGTGTGTGATCCCAGCCAGGCAGGTGGAGTGAGGAGCATGTTCTGGGAAGCTGCATGTCCAGCCAGGTGTTGAGGTGTTAATTAGCCTCATTAGTGCAATGTTTCTGTCTGCGAGGAGGAGGCAAAGGATCCAGGTGCCTGTGCTGCTGTCCTGTCACTGCTGTTGTCACCCATTCCTCACACTCCTGGGGTGCTCTTCCACCTTTGACACTTTTGATCCTCCAGCTCTGATATTTTGGGTGGGTGTCCCACTGCTCCCTTTCCCTCTGGGAGATTTCCCTCCTTGCTCCATGTGCTTTGTTTCATCTAGAGCTGAAATTGGTGCCTTGCCCCGTGCTCAGACCTTTTCCATGACCAAACACTGGTGATTTTTCCTCGCAGTTCCAGGCACAAAGGGGCTCTGGTGTGTGTGTGAACATCCAAACTGTTGGGGAAGATGAAACAGGAAAGCCTTATCAATATGATTGCCTGGCAAAAGATTTTGAGAATATAGAAACTATAAGCGAGATTGAAATGAAAGCAAGCTTTGAGATCCCTCAGTTACTGAACAACTGGAAAACAATGGTGTGGCTGGCTGAAGGTGATCCCCTTTTGATGGAACAACACCCTCTGCTTGCAGACAGGCCCAAGGGTCAGAGCAGACCCTACAGCTTGGCAGAAGGGGCCCAAAGAGGAGTTTTTAGTGTTTAAAATATAACACAGTATGGTAATGTAGTGATTCTTATAGGCTGTATGTAAATGCTGTAGGATTTGTATCTTGTACTAGATTGGTTAGTGAGAATCAGAATATTCAACACAGAAGAAGATTTATTGTATTGTAATGAGAACTTCGTTCTCTTAGCTATTGTCTTTTACTCTCTTATGCTTTTACTCTCTTACCCCTTTTATTCTCTTACTCTCTCACCCTCTCACCCTCTCTCCCCCTCTCCCCTCTCAGGCCTGCTCTGAGCTGTGTTTGGCAGCTCCCAGCAGGGCCCTGCACCCAGGCCCTTTGCAATAAACCCCAACTTCCAAGCCCTGGCTTCAGAGATCTCTCGTCTCCATCTGTCCCCACTATCCTACCCTCCAACGCTCCAACACCAAACTGCTCCCCCACACTGAGCTAGAAAGCAATTTGCTGCTCCCTCACCAAGAGGAGCAGGGCTGCTTTGTGCCCTGATTTACAGCCCTCTGACCAGGAGAGGAGCTGCTCTGGGTGATTTGCCCTTTGCTATGTGTGATAAGCACCTTGGAGAGCCCTGTGGGTGCCCCAAGCACCCGTTCAGGGACCCCCATCTTTTTATTGATTTTTGACCACTACAAATGAACAAATAACAGTGCAGCAATAAAAAGGGGGGATAAATAACCTGGTACTTTACACACAGAGCTGCACACAGCCGAGTGAAATGTGACACAGACACATGCTCAGAGAAGGTCAAGTTTTTAAATCTAAACTGGAGTTAAGTAAAATATTGGCTAACTAACTGGATTCCAAAGCTCATAAAATGTTGATAGTGCTGAATGTCAGCTGGAATATATCTCCTCATCTTTTAGACTGAGAGCTGGTGCTTTCCTTGATCTTCCTTTCCTGAGGAAATGTTCCTCTGGAGCAGAAGGGAGCCTGTCAAGTGGCTTGTTTTCCTCTGTGTTGGCAGGGCAGAGCTGGAGAGGTCGCTGGGGTTAAGAGCAGCAGCGAGAGCCAGGCTGGAAGCAGCCCTTGAGTGGCCGTGCTTTGCTTTCCTGAACTGAGCAGCGGGTTGGAACAGCTGGGGAGTGCTGCAGTGTGATTTCATGGTTCACCTCAGAACCCCGGGTCCCTCCCCTGCAGATTCCCTCCCAGGTGTGTCAGTCCCCTCTCCTTTCCCCTCCCTGACCCCTCCCAGCACTGTCTGTCAGTCATGGCATTCCAGAAGGGCATGGAGTGATTGGCAGATCCAAAGGATGCCCTCTACCCCTGGGGGGCATTGGGCCATCCAGGTGTCCTTTGTCCCTTTGTCCCTCCCCTCCTGTCCCTGCTTGGTGGCTCCCTGCCCCTTCCCTGCACCTCTCCCTGGGGTTCAAAGGAGCAGCAACCACGGGCTCAGGGAGTTCTGTTGGAGCTGGTGCTGCATTCAGAGGCCTGTGGGCCAGAATAAAGCTCTGGATCCAAACCCTCCATCAGAACCGACTCCTTTCCTTCACCATCACCTCAAAGCTTCTCCACAGAGGGAAACCTGAGGAGCAGCCCCTGTTATGGGGGGAAGCTCCATCCCAGCACCACCAGAGCTCCTGCAGGCCTGGACTTGTCCCCACGGGCCCAGTGCAGCACCCAGCCAGCTCAAAGTGTCTGTGGGGTGAAACACCACACACCCAGCCGGCCCAAAGTGTCTGTGGAGTGAAACACCACACACCCAGCCAGCCCAAAGTGTCTGTGGGGTGAAACACCACACACCCAGCCGGCCAAAGGTGTCTGTGGGGTGAAACACCATTCCCCCTTGTGCTGTCCCTCCATGCCCTTGTCGAAAGTTTCTCTCCAGGTCTCATGAGGTCCCTTTAGGTATGGGGAATGTGCTATAAAACAATTAATAAACTCAAGGGTTTAGATGGAGGAAGAAACAGCTTGTAGTGCCCCTTTTCCAGGCTGGCATTGCCCACAGCTCCCAGGGCAGCGCAGGATTGGTACAAGGGTCTCCTCAAGCCAGATCTTATAAGGTCTTGCAGATCCATAACACACCCGAGATAGCTCAGCCCCCTCAGATGGCATAAAATCAGCAGGATGGCTTCTGTGGCAGTGTTGGAAACAAAAAAGTTTTAATAAAAGGCAAAATAACAAAGCTCTCTACCGAGAAAAACCGAGCCAGGGCAAGAGGTTCTTGCTCCTGGTAAAACACCTCACAAAAGCGATTAGTTCCTTTTTTATCTTACTTTTCAAGTAAATTGCTTAGGTGGGACTTTTTGGCTTCTGTCCAATTAGCTATCCTTAAGTTTGAGGTGAAGTCCCCAAGGTCCTATGAGTGTCTTTTTACCCAATTCTGGGCTTTTTTCCTTTTTGAGGAGACAAAGGACAATTTTGTCACTCCATCAACAGGGAGCACATTCCTACCCAGGATGGTGCCCAGGGGCTCACTTGGCTGCCACAAACCTCAAACGACAGAGCCCACAAAGCTTTGGGTTGGGGCCTGAACCGAGCTGCTCCTGCAGCACAGGAAACAACAGTGCCACCACAAAGGAGTGTTGGTGTGAAAAATGCCAATCACTTGTTTTTAAAATTTTAAAAGTTTAATAGTAATAAAATGGTTATAAACATAGCAATATAATTAGAGTGATAATAATTTGGACAATTTGGATTAGGACAATATGAGACAATAAAAGCAAAGAGTTATGGATGTCTGGGTACCTCTTTCTGGGCAAAATAAGCCCAAAAAAGGACCATGTTAACAGAGGATTAACCCTTAAAAACAATAACCTGTTGCAAATTCATATATCTCATACATGATGCATAAATTCTATTCAAACACAGGATTCTGTCTGGTCAGTGTCAACTTCTTCCTCTTCTTCAGGGCTGAGCAAGGCAGGAAGAAGTTAATTTCTTCTGATAATGGAGCAATAAATTCTCTTTTTCTGAAAGATTTAGGTGTCCGGTGGCTGCTATCTGGTGCAAGTACCTCATTCCTTTCTTAAACAAATATCTCACATACATAGGTCCTATTTTAACACCAAAAGTTACCTTTTAACTACAAAACTACATTTACCATACTATTAAAATGTGAATACAGCACTACTAATCAATACAACACAATACATATAGTAAATATCTGTGTAGAGCCATATAATATGCACTTTTCACATTGGGGAGACAAGCCAGTTAATGTCTGTGCCATGCTTTGAAAAGGGGAGGCTTTTGAAGTGGGGATTTGGTTCTTTGCTTTCCTTTTTTCTTTGTTCCCGTCAGCGCTCTGTGAGGAGCCGTGCTGGTATCAGGGTTTGATGGCCTCGTGCTCCCTGGGAGAATTACCTCCCCTCTCCATGGCTTCACTTCAAGGCAGCCTCTTCAATTGGTATTCTCTGTATGGCATTTGTCTTGTACATAGTGCATTTTTATTCAAATAATGGTATTGATCGCGGGAGAAGTAATGGGGAAAATAAATGGAAACAAATAAACACAGAAGATTTGTGCTGAACTTCTTCAAGGTCTGGCCCTGAAAGTTAAGGAAGCATCTGTGTCCTCTGTAGACTGATGCAGCTCCTCTGGTAGCCTGAAGGTGGAAGGTGATTATGGCAGTGGGAGGGGTTTAAATATGCAAATAGTCCTTCCCTGGGAGGGTGAGGAGGCTCTGGCACAAGGTGCCCAGGGAAACTGTGGCTTCCATCCCTGGAAGCAACCAAGGCCAGGCTGAATGGGGCTTGGAGCACCCTGGGACAGTGGAAGGTGGGACAAAGATGACCTTTAAGGTTCTTGCCAGCCCAAGCCACCCTGGGATTCTGTTGTTAGGCTGGTATCTACCTCTAGATTCTGATCACAACCACCTCATATAGAGATAACTGGCAAATATGCCTGGTAAATTGTATATTGCACCAACCCAGCTCATGAAAAGGCCGTGGAAGGCTGCATTACTCCTTCTTCCTTAGAAATGACATTTCACTGCTGTTTCTTGCTCCTTTGAGAGTTTTGTGGTGGGGACAGAATCTCCTTTTTTATTAGAGATATTTTCAGGCCTTGTGATTGATATGAAGGCAGAAGGCATTGCCTGATGCTGTTGGAAGGACTTTAATTTTCAACTTGCTCGTGGTTTTGATCTTTTATTGTTTTGTTTTGTTTTTTTTTTTTTAAACTAGCCTGACAGAGGGAGAGTGTTTAATGATGAGTTGCTTACACAGTTCTCTGTCCTCACACCCAAAGGACAGGAATTCCTTTCTCATTCTGCACTCCAACCTGTCCCCCACCATTGGGAACTGTCCTCTCCCAGATCAGATGTGGCCTTCAGGTCGTCCAGGTGGTCATTTTACCTCGAGAGGCTCCTGCAGGGATTTGGGAGTGATAGAGTGTGCTGTGGGAGCTGGCCGGTTCCAGCTGACAAGATAATGAACTACTAAATAAAGCATGGGAGAAAGGGAAATCCGTGATAAATCCACCTCTCATATGCCGCAGAGGAGACGGATAAACTCCCTCTCCTCTACTGACAGAGGGATTTGTCTCTCCTCTGGCTGCTGCTGGAGATGTGGTGAGGATGCTGGTCCATCCCTGACCTCCTCTGCTGCTGGTGGACAGACAGACAGACTCAGGGGTGATGCATTGTGTCCTCCTGGGAGGCTGGGCACGGCTGGGGATGTGTCCCCATGCCCCTTTGTAGGGCTGTGTCTAAATGCTGGTAAATGACTGGAAACCAGCAAGGATTAATCCTGGGGCCATGGGTCTAGTCTGTCTCCTCTGGGATGGGAGGGTCCTTCCCTCTCCCCTCATTGCATTCCAGCTTGAGGCCACAAACTGCAACTCTGTGATTGTGTTCACAGGGGTCTGAGGATGAGGGAAGAGATGAGGATCTGACTCCATGTTTCAGAAGGCTTGATTTATTATTTTATTATATATATTACATTAAAACTATACTAAAAGAATAGAATAAATTATTTCATCAGAAGGCTAGCTAAGAGTAGAAAAAGAAAGAATGAAAACAAAGGTCATCTTGGACACTCTTGGACAGAGTCTGAGCCAGCTGACTGTGATTGGCCATTAATTAGAAAGAACCACATGAGACCAATCCCAGATGCACCTGTTGCATTCCACAGCAGCAGATACTCAGTGTTTACATTTTGTTCCTGAGGCTTCTCAGGAGAAAAAAATCCTAAAGAAAGGATTTTTCATAAAATGTGTCTGTAACACACCTCCTATCCCAACTCCCAAATCCAGACCTTTCTTCCCATGCTCCCTCCATGGGGATGAGGTTTCTGAGATCAGTGGAAGGGCCCTGCTGGGTTGGAGCAGCGTTTGAGGGGGAGAGCTGGGGCCTTGGGGTGCAGATTGCTCACCACTCTGGCTGTGCTGGCAGTGCATTAATGAAGAGGCAGGGGAGGAGTTGAGGTGTGTCAGAAAAGCACTTTCTTGTGCGGGTCAGGGGCTGGAATAACGGGGAGGTGACAGGCCAGCTTTGGGATGTGTCACTGGAGCCCAGCAGCCCCAGCACTGTGCCATTAGGGATGCTCTCCAAAGCGTGACAGAGCCGGCCTGGGGTCAGGCTGCTTCTCAGCCTTGCCCAGCAGCTCGGAAGGAGTTGGCTCCTTCTTTCCAGTGCACTCCCTCTCCCAACTCTTTTTTCCATGTTTGATTAATAAATCATGCAGTTTGCCCAAGACTCCCTCCGTCCCCACCCAAATACAAACATTCCCCGTCACCACCACCTTGCGCCTGGCAGAGCTGCTCCCTCTGACAATCAATTACCCTCCGGAGATGAAATTATTGTTTAATGGCTTTTGGAACAGGCTCCTGCTCTGACATTCATCACAATCAATAATGCATCAGCGGGGACAAAAGAAATTACCTGCCTCCTGCTAAGTGAAAGAGTCCATTTGTATTCCACACGGCCCCTTCACGCCCACTGAGCCGGCAGCCGCAGGTGGATCGTGCCGGCGGCACCGAGGGCAGCTGGCTCTGCTTAAACTGTGCAAAACTTGGCTGCAACTTCATCATTGGGGCTGCTTCTTGTTGAGCTGTGATTTCAGGGTTTACCTCGGAACGTCGGGTTCCTCCCCTGATAATTCCCTCCCAGGTGTGTCAGTCACCTCTCCTTTCCCCACCCTGACCCCTCCCAGCACTGTCTATCAGTCCTGGCATTCCAGAAGGGCCTTGAGTGATTGGCAGATGCAAAGGATGCCCTCTACCCCTGGGGGTCACTGGGCCATCCAGGTGTCCTTTGTCCCTTTGTCCCTCCCCTCCTGTCCCTGCTTGGTGGCTCCCTGCCCCTTCCCTGCCCCTCTCCCCGGGGTTCAAAGGAACAGCAACCACGGGCTCAGGGAGTTCTGTTGGAGCTGGTGCTGCATTCAGAGGCCTGTGGGCCAGAATAAAGCTCTGCATCCAAACCCTCCATCAGAACCGACTCCTTTCCTTCACCATCACCTTAAAGCTTCTGTGCCAGAGGGAAACCTGAGGAGCAGCCCCTGTTATGGGGGGAAGCTCCATCCCAGCACCACCAGAGCTCCTGCAGGCCTGGACTTGTCCCCATGGGCCCAGCTGCAGCACCCAGGCAGCCCAAAGTGTCTGTGGGGTGAAACACCACACACCCAGCCAGCCCAAAGTGTCTGTGGGGTGAAACACCACACACCCAGCCAGCCCAAAGTGTCTGTGGGGTGAAACACCACACACCCAGCCAGGCCATAGTGTCTGTGGGGTGAAACACCACACACCCAGCCAGGCCAAAGTGTCTGTGGGGTGAAACACCACAGTGCTGCTGTTTGGTTCAGCAGCAGGGCCAGACAAGCCAAAGCACGTCTCGTCAATAATCTTGGTAATACTCCAATAGCTTCTAGCAGGGCTGTCTGACAGACAGGAGTAGGGGATGGAGGTTGCTCTGGGGTGGGGTGTGCAGGTGAGGTTTGTGTTGGGGTTTCCTTAGGGCAGGTTGTGCCTTGCTGGAAATTGAGCTGGGATAGGAATCCTGGCAGCTGGAGGGCATCATGTTGTGGAATTAATGTGGTGAGGCTGGGAGGGGCTGTAGAGACACTGGGATGGCTGGAAGGGTGGCTGGGATTGCGCTGGGGAATCTAATGATGCCTCAGGTTTAGCTTTTCTATTTTTCAGATTTTGTGCTTCTTTAGTGTGAGGGTCTGGGCTTCATATTATGGGATGCTGAGCTCTGTGCACAGAGCAGGGAGACAAAACAATTCCTGCTCCAGCTGGGCACCAAGGACAAATGACCCAAATCTCAGCCCAAGAGCACAAACACCGTGGGCTGGAGAGAGAAAAACAAGCAGGATGGGACTGCCTGGGCTAAAGCTGGAACGGGACAATGAACTGCAAGGTGCAAATGGAGCAGAACTGATCCCAGGGAGAGACCCCGGGAGCGCTCGTGCATTTTGGGACCATTTTGGTTCAGCCTGGGTGCAGCCCTGGCTGGGCTCTTGTGCTGCCCAAGGTGCATCCATGGAGGAGATCCTTTTAATAAATCCCTGCTTTATCCTGTAACTCTGCCCAGCCTCTGTTCTAGATCAGCCTTCCCAAGACATCAGGAGGGATGAGCCAGGTATCCCTGGGCAGCGTTATCCCCTGCAGGGATCCCTCTCCTGCGGTCCTTGATGTCAGGAAGCTGCTTTGGTCTTTTCCCAAAGCCCAGAGGGCAAATCCTCCTCTGAGGATTGGCTCTGGTCCATCTAGCTTCTCTCAGGGCTGGGCCGTGCCATCAGCTATCCCTGAGCAGGGACAGGCAGGATCGATGCAGCTGTGGTGTGAGCAGCCTGTCCCTCCATGTCCCTGCAGCTTCCCAATGATCCCAGGGAAGAACCCTGGCTCTGGCATGTGGAACTGCAGCCTTAGAGAGCAGGGCTGTGTCCCAGCAGTCCCAAAAAACCAGTTGTTGCAGCAAACTGGGTGTCTGCAGGGAGTGCTTTGTGTTTTCTGCCTCTAAATAATCAGCTAAAAAGCTGATTATTTATGATAATTTATAAATAATTTTATATAAATTTATTTATTTAAATTATTATAATAATTTTAGCTGATTATTAGAAATTAGTATTTTTAGCTGATTGTTATTAATTATTTATAATAATCAGCTAAAAAGCCCAAATATTCACTAGGCAGAGGATGATCCTTTTGCTGCTTCCTTTAAGGTGACTTTTGAGGTATCAGTCTCCCAGAGGATGCCATGGCTGTGCCTGGGAGGCTCTCAGGGTGATTAGGCAGCATTATTTTATTTTAAACATCCATCCCAATTAGCGATGAACTCATCAGCTCAGTGCCCTGCCTTAGAGCCACTTGATCCCTGTTGTTTTCCCAGCTCAGCTGCTCCTTTCTCCTCATGGTTTTGTGGGAGTCAGGATCAAGGTGATGCTGGATCAGCTCGGATCAAATGTTCTGAGCAGGCAGGTCCTTGTTCCTGCAGGGCTCTGAGCAAGGTGAGTCCCTGCTGGAGAATTCTGAGAGGAAGAAAAAACCCAAATTCCCTGATTTGTTCCTTTATTGCTTGAAAATAACATCTTTGATAGGGAACCTGTTTTCACAAACAGGTGGGATATTGGGAAGGAGGGAAGGAAGGAAGGAAGGAAGGAAGGAAGGAAGGAAGGAAGGAAGGAAGGAAGGAAGGAAGGAAGACTTTGGGAATCTGGCACCCCCTGGGCTTCCCAGGGGACATAATTGGCTCCCCCTGGGACATGGCGTGTGACCAAAAGCACTGAAGGCATCAATGTGCCCAGTCTGGCTCCTTGTGGGGCTCATCCCTGCTGGTTTTATTGCCTTTGGCACCAGAGGAACAAGTCCTGAAGGGCTTTGTGTGCAGCACTGGGGTCCTGAGTGACCCCGCAGCTCTGCTAGGGGAGGGTGGCGCCACAAACTGGGCTAAGGAGGAGCCTTTCTGTGGTGTGGGGTGTTCAGCCTGGAGAAGAGAGGGCTGGAGGGAGAGCTCAGAGCCCTTCCAGGGCCTGAAGGGGCTCCAGGAGAGCTGGAGAGGGACTGGGGACAAGGGATGGAGGGACAGGACACAGAGAATGGCTCCCACTGCCAGAGGGCAGGGCTGGATGGGATATTGGGAATTGTTCCCTGTGAGGGTGGGCAGGCCCTGGCACAGGGTGCCCAGAGCAGCTGTGGCTGCCCCTGATCCCTGGCTGGATTGTCCCCTGGCCAGAGCAGAAAACAAGAGAAGGAAGGAGAAGCCTCTGTGCTCCCTGTGCAACAGGCAGACAGCAGGGAATGTCCTTTTCTTCACACTGGGTGAATTTGAACGTGGCCAGGGAGAGGAAATCCCTGGATTTCCATGCACTGGTGTGTTTTATATGGATACACAGCCATCAGCTGGTCCTGCAGGGCAGCACCAGCACTCCTTCTGCCTGCTGCTGCTCCTGCCAGTTGTTCCTTCAGCCTGGAGCTCCTACAGGCTTGTGTGTCCAGGCAGCTGAATCTCAAAGATCCCAACCCTCCCACATCCCTTTTGGAGTGCAGATCTGGTGAGGAGGGGCTGAGGGAGCTGGGGGGCGCAGCCTGGAGCAGAGGAGGCTCAGAGGGATCTCCTCCCTCTCTGGGATCAGGTGGGGATCGGGCTCTGCTCCCAGGGAACAGTGACAGGATGAGAGAAAATGGCCTCAAGTTGCACCAGGGGAGCTTTAGCTTGGAAATTGGGAATATTTCTTCATGGAAAGAGTTGTTTAATACTGAAAAAAGCTACCCAGGGTGGCAGTGGAGTCCCCATACCTGGAGGGATTTAAAAGCCACGTGGATGTGGCACATGAGGAGGGTCAGTGGTGAGCTGGGCAGTGCTGGGGGAATGGTTGCACCTGATTTTACAGATTTTAATAATCCTGTGGTGCTCCCCCTATGTAAAATAACGCACCTTTGTCCTGCCTTCCCCCAGGCTGAGGCTCCTGCACCTGCCCAGCCTGTGCCCAAAGCCCCATTGATCCCCTGGGTGATGAAGCTGTTGAATCAGCACTGCTGTATTTGTTGTGTGGAGCTGTCATTTTTCTCCCAAGATCTTAAAAGGATTTTTAACTGTCAGCTCCATCCCGCATCTTCGCTGCTAATAATCAATATTGATTTTCCTGTAATCCCGTCCATCTCCATGCCATGCCTTATTTGCTGGAAGATTAGAATCTCCATCAGCTTATAAAATAGAGCACAGGTTTTCCTCATGTCCCTGCACATGTGCATATGCAGAAAACACCCTGGGAAGATGATTATCTTCTGGGGAAAAAAAATAAAATTGGAGTCATGCTCTGCAGCTGCAACAAATATCCATTTTGGTCACTTTGCTCTGCATTAATATGTGGAGAGAGATCCCCTGCAACTGGGATGCTGCCCAGGGATGCTGCTGTCATTTTCTTGTACATTTTATCCTGTCCGGGGAAGATTTTGGCTGCTAGAATTCAAGCTGGGCTTTGTAAAGGCTTTTAAAACAGATTTTCCCTCCGTGAAGGGACTGAATTTCCCAATTATCATCCTCACATTAATTCCTGCTGCAAGTTTGTGTCTCTAAGTGATTTTTTTTCCAATGGGAAGTGGTGTGTTGTTGTTAGAAACCATCAAACTGGTTTTACTGGTTGGCTTTAATCCTCCCAGTGCCTTGGGGTTGGCCAAGAATCCAATTGTGCAGAACAATGAACACGAGACATAAACTTTACCCCAAATATATGGCTGATATTTCCTGCATGGCATCAGCAAAAAGTGATATTCCTGCCCTGGGTGTGTTTTTCCAGGAATCTTGTTTATTAGTGTTTTAGGTCAGAGTATTGTAGGATTTGACTGCAGACAAACTCCTGTTTCCTAAGAAGAAAAAGATTTTCTACAAAGAGTCTCAGCAAAGATAACATGAAAACAAAAGGTGATTGAAAGTGACTGAAAATGGGCCTAAGAAATAGAGGGTTTTACCAAAACTGTTGGAAGAAAAAGTCGATTTTCCCATTTTTGACAGAGGCCTGCCAGATAAGATGCTTCAAATCGGCTTATTGAATTATAAACCACCGACATTTTGAAGCAGAACACTTTGCTTTGAAGTGAAATGCTGAGATTTTTCATTCTGACATCTCCCAATTGATGTTTTTGGTAACTTTCTGCACACCTGGTAAAAGTGAGATTGGGGGGGAAAAGTTCAAGGCATTAAAATACTGAATTGCTGAAGGGGTAAAAAAAATACCTTTTTGTAGATAATTCTCATTAAAACCAATGTGGTCAGCTTCCACTTCATCTATTCCTATTTATGATCCCAAATGACCATTACCTTGTTTTTTGGGGGATTATTTGTATTCAGTGTGGCAAAGATCCCTTTGTGATTAGCATTTCTGACCTATTGGGGAGGGCTTTCTTCAATATGATGCTTTTTGTTCCATTAATCTCAGAATTTCATGATTATTGAAATGAGCTCCTAAGGAGGGGAGGTTTCATGAGATAGTTCCAATATATATATATATTTTTTTAAGCTGGTATAAATAAATATTGTCTCCCTCTGGGCTTGCTGAGAGAAGGATTTCTAGAAGAAACGTTGATATATTTATTTTTTATTCCACATAATTCACTTTGGATAGTAAAGTTGCTGTTCTTGCTGGAAATAGCTGCTGCAGTTGAGACAGGGACACCTTCCAGTAGACCAGGTTGCTCCAAGCCCTTTCCAAGCTGGCTTTGTTTGGATTTTATCCACATTGCCTCTGCAGTGAATTCTTTGCTATGGGATGGGGTTTGTCTCCCCACTTTTGCATCCTAAAGAAGGGAATGTGCATGGAGAGAAAGCTGGAGGGCTGTAATATGCACCAAAATGTGCCTTATAAAATAAATATAAAAGAATAAATAAAGCTAAGGAGGGAAGGAAAACGAAACATCAAAAGAAATGAAACGGCAGCAAAAGCCAAAGTGAAACTCTGCTCCTGAAGCACCTTTTGTGGCTCTGCCTGCGCATCCCTGCTTGGATTTCCTCTTGGTTTGGGGCTGCAGGAGGGGGCAGAAAGCTGAGGCTGAGCAAAGCTGAGCCAAGGATGCTTCATATGGTAATAACCCCTCCTGAGAGTCCTCACATGAAAGCCCTGCCCCTGGCACTGCTGATTAGACAGCTCTAATTGTCTGCCATGCCTGGAATGCTGGAGCAGGGAGAAACCCTGATCCTGTTTGCTAAGCCAGCCAAGCTCCTAAAATCAACCCCTGGTGCTTTTGGGAGGGGAGAGTGGGGTACTGAGGATGGGCTGGGGGTGATGCTGAGGATCCTCCCAGCCTGGTGCCTGCAGGGAAAGGATTTCTGCTCGGGTTGGTTTTGGGAAAAGCCTCAGCTTTAGCTGCATGTGCTCAATAAAGCTTTTAGTTCAATACTTCTTAATGCTGAGCCTCAGTGTATTAACTCAGGACTTCCCTGGGATCGGGGCATAAACATACAGGGGATCTTCCTGAGAGGAAAATCATGTGATAAAAGTGGGACATAGAGGGAGATACCTTATCTTCTTCTGGATATTGTGTAGGGAAGCTGCCTTTTTGCTCCAGATTAAATCTTGGACCTTTTATGGTCCCTAAAAACAGCATAAACCCAGAATGGTTTGGGTTGGAAGGGACCTTAAAGTTCTCCTTCCACCCCTGCCATGGGCAGGGACACCTTCCACGAGCCCAGGCTGCTCCAAGCCCCATCCTGGGGGCTCCTCACTGCCAGAGTCTGTTTGCAGCACTCAGCTCCTCACCACAAATATTTCAGCCAAGTGTTGCTCTCACGTCGCGTGCATTTGCAAAGGAGCAATTTATCAGAGTGATTTTTACTCTCATTAAGGCAAATTAAGCCCACAAAGCTGGCAATGGATGGGGAGAGAGGTGGAAAAAAATGGATAAAAATTGGTGTTCATGAAATATTTATTAAAAACAGCCATTGTAATAAATATTTGAAACCTGGTTATTAATGTTAAATCATATCAACGTCAAGCGTGTGTTTCACATGGTCTATTCTGCTAATTGGGTGCAGGGGTTGGCAGACCCGTGGTGCCGTGGGGTTAGCTGGCACCAGGACCAGAGGAAAAGCCTAAAATGCAGGAGTTGGAAATAAACTGATTTAAAAAATAAATATACAATAAAGTGGAGGAAGAGCAAGTGCAAGGGCTTGCCATGAGTTCGTGCTCTCGTGTCCCCTGATTGTAACCTGAGTGCCTCCTCCTAAAAGCTGATGATTATTTTCCAATATGGAATGAGCTCCCTGGCCTGTCAATGGGGCATGGTAATGATCCTGAGGAGCAGGAAAATAAGGGCTCCTGCTCCAAACCACACGCTGCAAAGCGAGGAAATAAATCTTTAGGCTGGGATAATAGCACAGGCAGTAAAATCAATATTGATTATTAGGAGAGAGGGGGGCAGGAGGCTGTAAAACTGCCTGTGAGGCAAAGGGAAGGGTTTTGTGGAGGGAGAGCAGCTGGGTAAGGGAGGACAGGCAGGTGGGGTGAGGGAGGGATTTTCTTGGGGCATGGAGGGCTTGGCTCTTCCCTGGCATCTTTGCAGGAATCTGTTGTGCTAGTTCAGGGCAAATCTGGGAGAAGGATGTAAAGGATGAGAGTGAGGAGAAGGAGGGGCTGTGTTTGATCCAGGAGGTTCACAGTGGGTTTGGGATATCCCCACTTCGCCAGTGTTAACCCTTGGAAGGAGACAGGAATCGGGTGAGGATTTCCAGAGGGAAATCTCAAACATTTTGTTGTTTTTCTTGGTTTGTCTAGGGAAAATCGGTCTAAAAATGAAAAAAACCCACCTCTATTATTAATGGAAGCAGTCTTTGGTTTCTCTCCATTATTAATGGAAGCAGTCTTTGGTTCAAGTGACCTTTTGTTTGAAACATTGCTTTTGCCTTTTCTAACAATTGGAAAGGATAAAAGCTTGAGAGGGAAGCAAAACACTTGGTAAAATCCCAAACATGGTTCCCCTCTTTGTGGATGTGAATGTGCTGCCTCAAAGGGGTGGGGTAGAGATAAGGGCAAGGCTACTCCTCCCATACTATAAGGATTTTGGTGATTGAGGACTTTGGCAGTTTCCCTACTTTGGAGGTAGTTATTGAACTATTCATATATGAATTATTCTGAGACTGGTGCTAATTATTTCATGTGTAGTTATGCAGAGAGTGTGGGAGCACAGAGCAGGCAGAGCAGCTGGATGGGCACTCTGGAGCTGCAGGGATGAAGTTGCTGGCTCCACATCCTCCTGCCCCAGATTGCAAGGCAAGATGGATTTTATCACCATCTGTAGGGCAGTTATCTTCTGTTCAGTGGGCAAATATCCTTATCTCTTCCACACCCACTCCTCCCTCTGGGGAGACATCTGCTGATAACAGCTATGGAATGTCACTGCATGGCTGATAAGAACTACAGCATCCCATTGGGAGATGTGAGCCCAGAGGGAGGAGCCAAGCATTCCTACCTGGATATAATCTGGAGATTCTGGAACACCAGCCAAGCATTCCTGCCTGGATATAATCTGGAGATTCTGGAACACCAGCACGGCTTCCCCACTGGATTCCCCAGAGGAACAGCAGCTGCCTCTTCCCCTGGATCTTCAGAGGAAGAGATTGCACCTTTCTCCAGGATCCCTGCTCCAGCAGAACCAGCCCTGACACTGCAGGAGGGCTGAGCCACAATTCCAATGGCACTGCTGCCAACAGCCTGACCCACAGGGTGTCAGGTTGTGTTCTGACTCTGTCAGTGTTGTTTTAGTGTACTGCATTGTTTATTTTATTATTTTATTTTCTTCCCTATTAAAGACCTGTTATTCCTGCTCCCATATTTTTTGCCTGAGAGCCCCTTAATTTAAAATTTATAGCAATTCATAGAGGGGGAGGTTCACATCCTCCATTACAGGGGAGGCTCCTGCCTTCCTTAGCAGGCACCTGCCTTTCCAAACTGAGACATCTCCTCATCCCTCACAGGCTCTGGGCTGCAGAGGGTGGATGCCACTCATGGATCAGCTCAGCTCAGCCTCCCCCTGACAGAGGTGGGACCTGCAGTGCCTCTACTCCATCCAGCCCACTCTGAACACACATCTAGGGATGCCAGCCCTCCAGTCTGAGCAGCAGTGGCATTTTATAAAAATATTGGAAGCAAACAAATAAATAAATGGTAATTTAATCGTGGACCCAACTCAGCCTCCCATAAAAGCTGGTGCAGACCAGATTTACAGCGCCGTGCTGAGATGCTTTTATGTGAAACAGAGCTTCAGAAGGGAAGCCATCTATCAGGCAAGGAGCCCGAGTGAATGAGATTTAAAAGGCAGCTTCCTTTTGTTCCCTAATAGTTTGAACAATTCGGTGTGAAAGTGGAGGAGGCGGGAAGGGGGAAATCAGGAGGTGTTAGGGATGACATTCATAATGGCAACACCATGCACCTATTTTGGTAATAGGCTTTAAACTTCTAAGAAGGTGAATCCTCTTATTTCCAGCGTTTATTTTCTCCTTTGCTGTAAATTTATCAGTTGGGGTCAAGTCTGCTGCAAGCTGTGAGGAGCCTGATGGGAAACGAAAGCCCTGGGTCCTCGTTAGTGCAGGGAACCTGTAATTTCCCAGCTTTCAAACCCTCCTGGGTTAATCTGAGTTTGCTTTTTAAACTTAGTCATCGCTGCCTGGTGAGCATGGGCACTTCTGCTCCTTGGCATTACTGCTCCTGGAATCCCTGCTCCGCTGTTCCCCGGAATCCCTGCTGTTCTTCTCCCTGCAGTCCCTGCTCTCCTTCTCCCTGGAATCCCTGCTCTCCTGCTTCCTGGAATCCCAGCTCTCCTACTCTTGGAATTCCTGTTCTCATGTTCCCTGGAATCCCTGCTCTCCTGTTCCCTGGGATCCCTGCTCCCCTGTTCCCTGCAGTCCCTGCTCTCATTCCCTGGAATTCCTGCTCTCCTGTTCCCTGGAATCCCTGCTCTTCTTCTCCCTGCTCTCCTGCTCTCCTGCTCCCCTCTTCCCTGGAGGCCCTAACATTCCTGTTCCCTGTTCTCCTTCACCCTGCAGTCCTTGCTCCCATTCCCTGGGATCCCTGCTCTCCTTCTCCCTGGAATCCCTGATTTCCTGTTCCCTGCTCTCCTGCCCCCTCTGTTCCCTGCTCTCTCCTCCCTGTGCCTGACAGGTGAGATCCCTTGGCTCAGGGTGTCTGGCACACCAAGGCTCAGCATCCCCCCAACCCCTACATTTACTAC
Source organism: Melozone crissalis (assembly GCF_028551555.1). Lineage (NCBI taxonomy): Eukaryota > Metazoa > Chordata > Aves > Passeriformes > Passerellidae > Melozone > Melozone crissalis. The sequence continues at coordinate 1,808,556 of NW_026535896.1, read as the reverse complement.
TAAATCTCCTTCTCCTGTTCTCTCATTTAAATATAAAACAATTCTCCCCAGACTATTTCACTGCCTTATTTTTGTCCTGAGGTTGGGGCAGTGCTGGTCCCCCCTTCCTGAAGCCACCATTTCCCCTTTCCAAAGAGGAATTCCAATGCCATTTGCAGTTGCTTTTTCCTCCCAAGAAGTGCAGGCCAGCAATTCCAGCCTGCCAAAGAGAGGGGAAAAAAAATCCTCAGCTTTAATCTTTGTGAAGGGAGAGCAGGTGAAGGAACAAAGGAATGGGGAAAGTGAGGGAAGAAAAGGGTGGACAAGAGGCTGTGGAGGGAAGCTGGTGTGTGGAGAGATCAGATGGAAAAGGCAGCTTTCGTGGGCAGGGATGTGAGGAGGAGGACAAAGGGCTGAAGGCAGACACTGATGGTGTGTGGGGAGGCAAAGCTTCAAGCAGGAGCCTCCTGGGATCTCTCATTTTGGGGGAGCTCTGTCCCACCCACACAGGCATCACCTCAAGAGCTCCTCCCCAGCACTGACAGGAGCCAAACCCTGTGGGCATTGCTGCCTCTGAGCTCTGCTGACTCCCAGGCCTGTTCCCAAACTGCTGTCATTCCTAAAATCCCTGGGATAAAGTTGGACTTATTTATTCCACATTCCCTGGTCGAAGAAAGAAGTGGGGAAATTGATGTCCTGGCATTCCTACTGGGAAGTTGTGGGTTGTGAGACTTTGTCCTTTTCATCTCTGCTGTGGTGGGAACATCTTGCGTCACCCGATTTTAAAAGTTTTTCAAAGCCTTCTCATGTTTATGTTCTTGTAACAACCTTTCTCACACACTTTCTGTAAATAACTTATTGTTTTGCATTCTTTTATGGAGGAGGACAAATTCAATGGACTGTTGGTCTGTCCAGTGTCATTGGAGAGGTAGCACTGTCACCCTCCAATCCACTGTCACTTTTGGAAATCTATAAATGTTGGATCCAGAAAATAAACTTTCCTTTTTTCACCTTGAGAGCAGCAGTGTGTGCGGTGTGTGCACGTTGTTTTGTGTCCTATAGTGACAATCTTGCATTGCCCTCAGCCCTCAGGGTGGTCCTGCAGAGCTGCTCCCTCTCATCCCTTCTTCCACAGACCTGTTCAAGGAAAAGGAAACGTCATTCCCATGTGCCTCTCCCCAGGGAAAGGATGGGAAAACCTAATAAGCCTGGATGTGGCCCTGGGGGCCATGTAAGGTCTTTGGGCTGGGTTGGACTCGATAGTCTTTAAGGTCTCTTCCAACCTGGTCATTCTGTGATTCTGTGAATTTCTCTTGGATGTCCCATGTGTCCAAGGCATGACTGAAAAGTGCTGGGATGTGTCAGGGATAACCATGTTCCCAGAGTCTCTGTTAGGGGGAAGGTCTTTCCCAGAAGGATCTGCTGGTAAATAAATTAGCCCTACATAGGAAACCCAGGAGATGCAGATTGACACATATCAACTCCCCAAATGAGCAAAAAGCTTCTAAAAAGACAAAATGCATTGGTTTTATAGCTCGGATCTGAAATGACTCAGCAGTGCAGGTGCCTGGTTTTTCCTTGCTGGAGAAGAGATCAAAAGAGGACACAAAAAGGTGGTGGAAATGGGACATTTTGGGGTGATCAGAGGCTAGTCCTGGCTGCCCTGTGGTTTTCCCTTTCTCCCCACTTAGACACGTGCCAGAAATGTATCATTTTTGCAGGATTTGTCTGGTTTGGGTTATGTCTGCCCTGGGATCAGGGTCTCTGAGGGCAAAGCAATTCCTCATTCAGCTCAGAGGAAAAGGCTGGAGCTACGTCTGGAGGTGGCTGAACATTTATAGGATATGATTTCAACTATTATCATAACTATCCTGTATTGCATCGTCTAATAAAGACATCAATTTAAACCCCTTACAAGTGGCAATTACCTAATAAAATGCAGTAAGGATCTTCCAGGTTGGCAGTAAAATTAGCATTACTGGGTTTTAATTAATAGCCCAAGCCTGAATGGCTCTTCCACGTCCTGTGCAGGAGGAATAGCTGCGTGACTGTTTGTGTGAATGGGAGCAGAGTGGGAGAAGGAGCTCAGTGAGCCCTGAAAGGGCTCCAGGTCTAGAGGGGTCGAGTGCTGGAGAGGGTGTGTGGGGCCAGCCCATGCTGGGGGCAGCAATGGGGCTGCTGTGCTGTTGTGGAATCCCAGAATGGTTTGGGTTGGAAGGAAGCTTAAAGCTCATCTCATCCCACCCCTGCCATGGCAGGGACACCTTCCACTGTCCCAGGCCGTTCCAAGCCTTGTCCAGCCTGGCCTTGGACACTGCCAGGGATCCAGGGTGTTCCAGATTGCAATGCAAGATGGATTCTATTACCATCTGTATGGCAGATTATCTTTTGTCGAGTGGGCAGTTTGCCTTATCTCTCTCTGAGTGATCACAATCACTCCTCCCTCTGGGGAGACATCTGCTGATAACAGCTATGGAATGTCACTGCATGGCTGATAAGAACTACAGCATCCCATTGGGAGATGTGAGCCCAGAGGGAGGAGCCAAGCATTCCTACCTGGATATAATCTGGAGATTCTGGAACACCAGCCAAGCATTCCTACCTGGATGTAATCTGGAGATTCTGGAACACCAGCACGGCTTCTCGACTGGGTTCCCCAGAGGAACAGCAGCTGCCTCTTCCACTGGATCTTCAGAGGCAGAGACTGCACCTTTCTCCAGGATCCCTGCTCCAGCAGAACCAGCCCTGACACTGCAGGAGGGCTGAGCCACAATTCCAATGGGACTGCTGCCAGCACCCTGACCCACAGGGTGTCAGGTTGGGTTCTGACTCTGTCAGTGTTGGTTTAGTTACTGCATTGTTTATTTTATCCTTTTGTTTTCTTCCCTGTTAAAGAATTGTTATTTCCTGCTCCCATATTTTTCCCTGAGAGCCCCTTAATTTAAAATTTTTTAGCAGTTTGGAGAGGTGGGGAGGGTTTACATTCTCCATTTCAGAGGAGGCTCCTGCCTTCCTTAACAGACTCCTGTCTTTCCAAACTGAGACACAGGGGCAGCCACAGCTGCTCTGGGCACCCTGTGCCAGGGCCTCAGCACCCCCACAGTAAGGAATTTTTCCAGTTATTTAATTCAAATCTCCCCTTCTTCAGCTTAAAGCCATTCCCCCTTGTCCTGTCCTGATGCCACTGCCCCACAGACTGAGCAGCAATGCTGTTACCATCACAGGTCCCTGGCACAAGAAATCCCTGTGAGAGCCCAAAAGCTCCTTGTGCCCGAGCTTGGGGCTCTTTGCAAACCCTTTTTGGAAACAATTTGGCTTTGCCATCACCCCTTCTCCCCTGCAAGGGGGGTGATGTCCTCTTGCAGCTGTTTTGCGCAGGTTTATTCAGTATCCTTGATGCCCCCAGGGTGCTGAGCTGTGTGAGGATGCTGCCCCTGGGGAAGCAGGTGAGATCTGCCTCCCCCTGCAGCCACAGCCACGGACAGTGCTTGATCTGGGCTGTGACAAAGTCAACGTGTCAGAAACCAGCGAGCACATTTGTGATGGCAGAGTAACTTTATTCCTCAGTGGCAGAGTGCCTTTATTCCTTGCAAATTTGTGATGGCACACTGACTTTATTCCTCGATGGCAGAGTGACTTTACTGCTCCTTCCTGGCTTTTATGGTGTAACTGCAGGATTTTTGATGTGCTACAAGGAGCCCTAGAGCGAGGCTGCCTTGTGCTGTCATCCCCCATCCTCTCTGCCCTTTTTTTCCCTGCTCCCCTTCCCATTTTCCTCTGCTTGCTGGCAAGCTGCCTGGTGGAAGCAAATAGCAGGGATGCTGCACTGATGGAGGGAAGGACCCCCGGTGTGCTTCCCAGGAGGGTGTCTCCATCAGCCAGAGAAATCTCAATGCTCCTGCAAGATTGCTTTTCTGGGGAGGGGAGGAGAGAGCCCAATCTGCCTGCAAATGTGCTGTTGGAGAGGGGGAAAATCAAACCCTGGCGTTCAGCAGAGCCAATTTCCTCCAGGAACAGGGCGAGGGAAGTGCTGCCTCAGATTGGTGCTTCCCGAGCTAATTGTATTGACAAAATAATGAAAGTATTTGTATGCACTTGTTCTTGTTGTGTATAAACTGCAGCAAATAGAAATCCACAGGATTATTTTTTTTTTTGTATTGCTGTTCTCAGGCAGCTCAGAGCTGGGAAATGATGGGAATTTACTGCAGTGACAGGTCAGTGTGGCTCCATGTCCCCCCCCTGCTCCTGCCCCTGATGCCCAGGGAGGGAGGGATAGGGTTCAGTCCTGCCTGAGCCACACCTCACACACCAACTGCTGTCTCCTTAATTTGCTCCTTAATTTAAAGGGTGGCTTTTGACTAAGGAGCAGAGCTGGGGGATGTGTTGGCTCCCAGGCAGTCCTGGTGTGCTGGGAGCAGCTTCCCAAGCTTGTGGGATCTGGGGCTGCAGGGTTTCCAGCAGAGCTGCAGGGCACTTCATCCCAAACCACACAGTCCCCCTCCAGCAGCTGTGACATTCCCTCTGTCAGGAAACCTGGCTGTAGCCATGATATTTTCTGAAAAATCCTTTCCTTGGGATTTTTCCTCCTGAGAAGCTGGGAGGGCTCAGGAACAAAATGGAAACAATGGTTATCTGCTGCTGTGGAATGCAACAGGTGCATCTGTGATTGGTCTCATGTGGTTGTTTCTAATTAATGGCCAATCACAGTCAGCTGGCTCAGACTCTCTGTCTGAGCCACAAACCTTTGTTATCATCCTTTCTTTTTCTATTCTTAACCAGCCTTCTGATGAAATCCTTTCTTCTATTCTTTTAGTATAGTTTTAATATAATATATAAAATAAAATAATAAATCAAGCCTTCTGAAACATGGAGTCAGATCCTCATCTCTTCCCTCATCCTAAGACCCCTGTGAACACGGTCACACCTGCCCAATTCTGCTGAACCCAAACTTCAGTGGGATGTTTTTAGGTGGTTTTTCTTCTTTTTTGGCAAATCTGCTGCTTTAACCCATTTCCAGTTCAAATTGAAATCATAGAATGCCAGACTGCTTTGGTTGGAGGGTGTCACCCTGTTGGTTTTTTTTTAAAGTTTTTCTAAGCCTTCTGATGTTTACATTCTTTACATTTTCTCACCCATTTTCTGTAAATAACTAATTGTTTTGCATTCTTTTATGGAGTAGGAGAAATTTGATAAACTGTTGGTTTGTCCAGTGTCATTGGAGAGGTGGCACTGTCACCCTCCAATCCAGGGTCACTTTTGGAAATCTGTAAATGTTAAAGTCAAAAATTAAAAGTTCTATTTTTTTACCTTAAGGTAAACTGTGTGTCCATGTCATGTTATTTTGTGTCCTATAGTGACAGAAGGGGACCTTAATGCTTGTGTCATTGCACCTCTGCCATGGGCAGGGATGTGGGAACCCAGGAAATTCTTCTGGCTGCCCTGGAGGCCTTGAGCCCCTGCCCAGGGGTCTCAGAGACCTTGGCACAGAGCCCAAGACCCCTGTGCCTTTGATTTAGCCCTTGGAAAAAACAATTACCAACCTTATATGAAGAATTACCAGTCAAGAGAGTTTAAGTAGAATAATAGTTAGTTTGTCATGGAGTGAAAAATAGATTTTTGGGGTATTTGGAATGGAGGTTCAGGGGGCAAGATGGAGGGATCTGGGTGTGTCCAGCCTTTCTCCTTCTTCTTCTTGGCCTCCATCTTCTGCTGTGATGGTGGCACTTTTGGATTGGTTTAGAGTAGAAGCTCACTGTCTAACATAGGTGATAGGTATTGGGAAGTAATTGTAAACATTGTACACGTAGTTTTTAGTATAAAAAAAATTACACTACCCTGGGGCAGGCAGAGTGCCTCTGTCTGTCCTGCTGAGTGGACCTTATCTGGACAGGAGAAAGAATTTTATAGATAAGGAACAATAAACAACCTTGAGACCGAGAAAGGAAGAGCTCTGACTCCTTCTTCAAGTGCCGGGCTGGGAAAAGAGACTTTCTAACACATCTGGGGGTCACTCTGAGCAGCAGAGACCCTGGGACAGGGATATTTTCCACCATCCCAGGCTGCTCCAAGCCCCATCCAACCCTTGACCACTTCCAGGGATGCAGCAGCCACAGCTTCTCTGGAATCCCTGCCCTTCAGCTTCCCCTGCTTTATGGAGTGGTTCATCACCTGCTCGTGTGTGAGTGAGATGATGGAGAGCGGCGCTGCTGAAAAGTAATTGTTTAACGTGCCTGCTGATCCCACATCTGGGAGCAAGCTGCCAATATTCCAGCACTTTGGAGCTAGGGCTTGATCCTGCAGCTATTTATGGTCTGTTTAGGGCTGTGCATCACTTGCTGTTTGTTACCGGAGCTGCAGGTGTAGCTCCATGGGGAGGGCTTGGTTGTTTTGGCTCATTCAGGGCTGTGGAATCCTGACTGGAGACTCCTGGCTGTGGATGAGATGAGGAAAAGCCTTGCAGGCACTTGAACAAGGGTGTCACTGTGAATACCTGAGCTTTGTGGATGAGGGGATGGAGAGGAGTGTTGGGGAAGATGAAACAGGAAAGCTTTACAAATATGATTGCCTGGCAGAAGATTTTGAGAATATAAAAATTATAAGTGAGATTGAAATGAAAGCAAGCTTTGAGATAACTTATTTACTGAACAACTGGAAAACAATGGCATGGCTGGCTGAAGGTAATCCCCTTTTGATGGAACAACACCCTCTGCTTGAAGACAGGCCCAAGGATCAGAGCAGACCCTACAGCTTGGCAGAAGGGGCCCAAAGAGGAGTTTTTAGGGTTTAAAATGTAACACAGTATGGTAATGTAATGATTCTTATAGGCTGTATGTAAATGCTGTAGGATTTGTATCTTGTACTAGATTGGTTAGTGAGAATCAGAATATTCAACACAGAAGAAGATTTATGGTATTGTAACAGGAACCTCGCTCTCTTACCTTTTTTACTCCCTTACTCTCTTACCCTCTCGTCCTTTCTCCCCCTCTCTTCTCTCGGGCCTGCTCTGAGCTGTGTTTGGCAGCTCCCAGCAGGGCCCTGCACTTGGCCCTTTGCAATAAACCCCAAGTTCCCAGCCCTGGCTGCAGAGATCTCTCATATCCATCCATCCCCACCGTCCTACCCAATTCTCCTACAGAGGAGAGGAGGAATAAATGACCTCTGCTGCTGCTTTTCAGATGCTTTTTGGTCTTTCCTGAGTTCTCAGTTATCCTCAGCCAGTGCTGCCCAGAGGGCTGCCTAACACCCTTTTGGCAATCCCATCACCCAGCTTGTCCAGGCCAGCACTGGCAGAAGAGGGACTGGCAGCTCTGGAGAGAGTGCAGAGAACCAGGAGCCCTTCATAAAGTGTCACTGATGTGGAAATACAGGATCAAATGAGTAGCAATTCGTGTGTCACCGCATGACAGAACAAAACCCTCTACCGAGGAATTAAAGCCATAAATATCCTACAGGGCCCCTTCCTGCTAACATGTTCCTGACATCTGGAGTGGCAGCCCACTGGAACCTATCTGCTGTCAAAGAGCTGTTGCAATTAAGTCGTGAATGCAGAGGGGAGAAGGGGGAAAACAATTTTTTAAATGACTTGGCAGGTGATGGAAAACCAAAATACCCTTTTCCATTAACGTGAGCAAATTTACCTTAAAAGGAATTGGGTTAGAGACTCAGGAAGTTAATTGCCAGAGTCATTCAGTCAGGTTTTGGTCTCCTTGGGGCCGGTGTGGGAGCGATGGAGTGGTTGGGCTCCCACCTGGCTCTGTGCTGCTGCAATATTTAACACTTTCTTGGCCTCCTGTGTTTCAGCATGGCTTGGTGGGCACATGGTGGTGTGGGAATCCATCTGGGCCCAGCAATGGGGATGGTTTTGGGGAGGCAGTGATGGGATTCACTGTGCCAGGCAGGAGCTGTTGGGGCTTTGGTGAGGGGCAGCACCACAGCCTGGTGCTCCCATTGTGTGGCTGATGGAGAGGCTTAGGAGATCACAGAATTATTAAGGTTGGAAAATCGAGTCCAACCATTAATCCGGCACTGGTGTGTTCACTAAACCATGCAGACATAGATACAGGGCCATTTTGTAACTTGTTAGTAGAGCTCACAGCTTGTAAGACTGTTATATAGATAATAAATAATAGACATCTGAGTCCAAGCACAAAATTCTGTCTTGAGCACTTTCAATCCTGACCCTGACCCAGGCAGAACAGAAGATAAAGAATTGACACCCAGGTGCTGGAGATCTGCTGGGTCTGGATGTTGTTAGGTGAGACTAGAAGGAGAAGGGTGTCAGGGTGGGGAGTTGTGTAATTAGCTTGAGCTGTGCCCTCAGAATATCCTGGAGAACACTTCCCAGGATATTGGGATTTACAGGAGCTTGGTGGGTGCAAACAGCCCAGGAGTTCCTCTGTGGGTGAGCAGTACCCTTGCTTCAGTGGGAAGCTGAGGCTTGGAGATGGGAAGGGCCATGTGGAGGTCCTGAATTGCTGTTCTCAAATCTGTTTTTTCCCTACCAGCCTTAGGAGGTGCCAGGCAGCCCCTTGCAGGTGATCTTCACACCCACAACTCTGCAGGATTTGGATGCCTCCACCAGGCATTAGAATCCGTTAGCACAGGGCATCCTTTCGCACAATCCTTCTCCCACAGGGCACCACCAGCACACCCATGCAAGAAACAGGACTCCTGGACAACTGACCAATATGATTAAGCAGAAGCTGTTTATTGTTTTTATGCACTTATTTATACATTCTAATTCTATGCACATGCTGATCACACTCTTCTTCATTGGTGTCTTTGTCCTGTCCACATGTCCTGCATGCACCTCTCAGAAGATGTGTTTGGTCACAGTCCAGGTGCTTTGCTGTCCCCCATTATCGAGTTCTTGTGGTCTTGGGATTCTGTTTCTCTGCTTCTCTTTCTTCTTTTAGCACAGTTTATATCTTAGAAACCTCGATGAATTCCAGAGGGCCCTGAAAAAATCCTGATAAGAACAGTTCCAAGCAGGATGGCTGGTGCACCCTGAGGCCCAGGCTGCTCAGATACATTCCCCACCCAGTGTGAGCCATCCCTGCACGCCAGCCATCAGCCAGGGCTGCAGGAGCAGTGCCTGGGGAGCTCATTGGCATTCTGGGCACTGCTTCGTGCCATCCTGCTCGTTGCCTCTCTGCAGAGGTGGCTGCGATTTGCATTTTGGAGTTCGCAGGAGGTGTCACCCAGCAGAGATCCTGGCAAGCTGCGTCTCGCAGAGAATTCATTTTCAGGGGGTTTTGCTCCCTCCTTCCCAATCTGGCTGGCTTGATCTCGATTAAAGCATGCAGCTCCTTTGCTTCATTGCAAGACACACCAAACCCTGTGCAGGCTCTGTGCTGGGCTGGGTTTTCCTCCTCATGGCTCCGTGTTTGGCTCCTCTCCAAAGGGCCAGCACTTGGGAGATGCCATCTCCATGCCTGTACTGGAAATTGTCCTCTCTTGTTATCTAAAAATTAGAAAATTTCCAGTACTGTCATCTCCATGCCTGTACTGGAAGTTTTCCTCTGTTATTTAAAAATCAGAAAATTTCTAGTATTGCCATCTCCATGCCTGTACTGGAAATTGTCCTCTCTGGTTATCTAAAAATCAGAAAATTTCCAGCACTGCCATCTCCATGCCTGTACTGGAAATTGTCCTCGCCTGTACTGGAAATTGTCCTCTCTGGTTATCTAAAAATCAGGAAGCAGAATTGATCCCAAATGCCTCCAGTTGACCATGGCAAACTCAGAAAATAAAGGATCACAACTGACAAGAGGTTGAGAATTTGAGATTTTGTCAGTGATTTTTTTGCAAGGTTTTATTTAAGGTACTTCTGAGTGGACCTGATTTTCAGAAGGGCCCTGATTGAAGATTGATTCTTGTAAGAGACTATTTCAAAATTACTCATCACTTTTGGCGGCAGGTTTGCTAAATATTCAATTATTCCACCAGCAACTTAGTCTTGAGCAAACTGTTTTCTGTAATATTTTTCCTCTCTATAATTTACACAAATGGGGGAAAAAGACCTTAACTGAATAACCTGCAGCCAGTGATTTGAGCTGTGCTTGTGTTCACTCCCTTTTGCTTAAAAATGATATTTTCTCACCAGACCTATGTGATTCAGCACATCCTGTTTGGGTTTCTTGTATCAGAAATAAGGGCTGAGAATCAACTGGAGAGGAGGGATGTTCTTGCCCTCCTCCTGAATTTGGGTCTAACTCTTAAAAGTAGGGAAGAAACCCATCCCTTCTCCTTGAAGTTCCTAGGAGACCTTCCCTCTCCATCCCTGCTGCCCTGCCGGAGGTTTGATGCACTTTGAATGCTTATATTTGCTTTAAAAAGGGGCAAATTGTGGCCTCAAAGGAATTTCTTCATGGTTTTTTAATAGGAACAGCTGGAGCAGCTCCCACTAAGTCCTGCTGTGGGTGCTTGTGGCATGGAGGGGCTGAGCAAGGAACAGGGATGGGAAGAGGTGATTTCAAGGGTGATTCCTCCACTTCACACCATCCAAACTCTCCCTCACCACAAGCACCTGAGCATCCCTAAGCTCCAAACACCCACCAAAATCAGGCAGGAATTTTCAAACCTCCTTCAAACTTCACCCTGCAGTGGCTGTGCTGGAGCAGCAGCCAGGTTGCCTGGGCTACACAACCATCCTCTTGGATTATTCCTGGTAAATAATATTTTAGTTTTTCACTCGGAGCAAATGGCCTCGGAGTCCATGGAGTAATTTTGGGCCAGCTTGCAGAGCCTGTGAGTTTAACTCTCCAATTTGGCCTGCAGCAGTGCTGGGCAAATTGCTCCCAGCAACTACTTTATTCATCCAAAACGTGGTTTTGTGCTGACCCAAGCGGTCGACTCAGCACATGTTTTCAGCCAGGAAAAAAGAAATTAAAAAAAGGAGGCAAATTGTTTCCAAATGCTGCGTGTTTTCTATAAAGGCAGCTATACAGGGTGTTTTTAAAGGGATGGTGGAAGAAAAAAGCCATCTGAAAGGGGGGGGTTTCATCTGGTTCAACTGTTCTGCTCATGTTCTCAGCACTAGGAACACAGGTGCGTGTTTTTAACTGACCTGTTGTGCTGGGTGCTTGTTCCTGGGAGTTTTATCAGGAGGCCAGATATCCTGGATGTCTTCCCTGCATGAGAAAATTGGGGGGAAAGATTTTAAATAGGAACTTTGGAGTTTTATCAGGAGGCCAAACATCCTGGATGTCTTCCCTGCATAGGAAAATTGGTGGGAAATATTTTAAATAGGCATTATCTGATTTTGTGCTATTGGAGAATTCCTAAGACCAACTTTAGACTAAGACCTGGGTGTTGCAGGTCTCCAGGCATCACCTTGTTTTTTTCTCCACATGAAGACCCACCTACTTTCAAGGAATAGCTTAACCCTTTTCCTTCAGCTGCAAAGACTGAGGATCATTCCTTCTCCTGCTGTTTTCCAGCTCTTTGCCAGACCAGAACCAGCCTTGACTGTCACAGGGGTGACACTGAACACTTGGCCTTCCCAGGAGCCACCCTTGGGTGGGTGTTTGGCCATGTAAAGGTGGAGGACATCCCTGTCTTCTCCCCACAGCCCTTCAGGCTCATATCACACCAGCTGGGCTGTTTGGGAGATGGGGAACTGTGGCATTCACATTCTCTGAACAGACAGAGACATCATTCTCTCTCCCAGGATTTTTCCTGGGGAAGGCAGTGAGAAACACAGAGAGAAGAAGAGAAAACAATTCTTACCTCTATTGACTGCTCCTGTTGTTTGGCACATGTGGAATGTGTTATGGGGATTGTTTACCCAAAGTGATTTGTCAGTTGGATTCTGCTGAGGATTGTTTTGTTTCCTTGGCCAGTTGGGTCAAAGCTGTGTCCTGACTGTCTCAGAGAGTCAGGGGTTTTTCTTTAGTGTCTTTTTTGTAATATAGTATAGTATAGTATAGTATAGTATAGTATAGTATAGTATAGTATAGTGTAGTGTAGTGTAGTATAGTATAGTATAGTACAGTATCTCTTTAATATAGTATTGTTATAATATGGTATTAATGCAATATATAATAGCGTTAAGAAAGCAATTGTTCAGCCTTCTGAATCATGGAGTCAGAGCACATTATTCCCTGGCCTGTTTCTTTGATAGGGAACTGGCAGATCCTTATGGGAAAGGACCTGGGAATGTGGATTATTGGGACTGTGGTATATGGCAGAGTGACTGCATTCCTCAGTGGCAGAGTGCCTTGTGTTGGTGTGGTTATTTCTTTCTCTTCCATTCATGAACAGTACAGGACTGCTGGGTACATTCCTTGAGCTTTATTTGCAGCCTCAGTACATGGCTGAGACAATAGGAAGGCGGCAAAGCTCATGTACAGCCAGCAGCAGCCAAAGATTTCTTTGTTACAGAGCACTTTAAAAACTTTCTAGCCAATAGCACATTGCTAAATCTTACAGACAATTGTTTTTGCCAATTATTAAAAGTACACATACACCTGCTTCACACAATGCTTGCTTATCTTTTTTCTATTAACAATATAGAATACACCATTATTAAGCTTAAAGTCTAATCATTATTAAGCTAAAAATCTTACCTTTACTATTTCCCACGTGCCTTTATTCATCACAAATTTGTGATGGCACAGTGACTTTATTTCTTGATGGCAGAGTGACTTTACTGCTCCTTTTCTGGTGTAGCTGCAGGATTTTTGACGCATGGTTTTGTGCTGGGCATGGTTTCGTGCTGACCCTGATTATTTACAGGCAGCTCTGGAATTCTTTTGCTGATGTTTCCTCCAAGAGGGGCTGCTCAGGCACATCCCAGGGCCACAGCTGGCAGTGGAGGCTCTTCCCATGCCACAGGCTGTGATCTCTGTGCCAGGCACTGCTCCCAATTCTGTGGCCATGCTTCACCTGCTGCTCCATGGATTTATCTGTGGGACTTTGGGAGATGCTCCTCAGCATGGAGGGACTGCCTAAGCAGCACTTGCAGCTGCTCCTGGAATTTTCTGGGTGTCCTACAGCAAACAGGCTCCCCTGAGAGACACAACTGCAGAGATGAGGCGCTTTGAAATGGGTGAAACACGGCGACAACGACTCTGATGAAAGAAGGGGAGGGTGGCTGATGGTTTTGTCTTATTTAATGCTGACATCCTGAGGTCAAACCATTCCCCCCAAGGAAAGCACAGCCCCATTAGTCAAACACAGCAATCTCTGTCTTTGTAGTTTTGTTGCATGATTTATAAGCCACAGGGGTAAAAAAAGAAGTTTTTCTCTGAAAATACCAGGGAACATTTCTATCCTTGTTGCGTTCCCTTGCTCGTTTTAACTTCAGTTTTACAACATCAAAGCTGGAGTTGAGCTCTCCTGGTACCAGTTTGCAGGATTCAGTATCTTACCACGTCTGGCTGCTGGCTCTCACCAGTTGTATGGCAGGAATTCATCTCACATCCCTCTGGAATTCTGTAAATGAGCACCTCCTGTTCAAAGAGGTGGTACAGGAACAAGGAGTCCCTTTTTGAGTTCTGTGGCAGTGGGAGCCATGAGCTCTGGGGTGTTTAGAGAGTGGGGTAGCTGAAATCCAGATCTCAGCCAGCATTGGGACAGAGGTTAATTTTCCAGTCCTGATTCCTGTTGGGAAATGTCAGATCATCCCTGCCTGGGACCTCAAAAATGGGTGTTTCAGGGACTAAAACACCTCTCTGCTGCTCTCAGCTAGGCCTGGCATTTTGGCTCAGTGTGAACTCTTGATCAGGTCAAAAAGTAAAACTCCCTTTTAGGAGAGATTTTAAGATGATGGAGAGCTTTGTTTCATTCTGCATTTGCAACTCTAATGTGTTCTTCCCCTGTGCTCCCACCCACTCCTCACACTCAACCCCAGACTCTCTACTCACATGGCTATCAGTGTCACTTCTCAAACATGTCTTTCCTTGGAAATCCAGCTTTTCATCAATTAAACATTTTTGACAGCTTTTCTGAAACAAATCTTAAAAAAAAAAAAAAGTAAAAATAATTAAAAAAAATTAATCTTTGCTTTCCCACAAAGTTTTGGTGGCATTACCTTAAAAGACTCAAGCAGCCCTGTGGTGAAGGTGACCCCAGAAGGATTTTGGGGCAGCTTTGGGCTGCTCCCATGGGTGATGTGGGGCACAGCCTGCAGCTTGTCGCTGTTGCTGTTAAGAGAATTCTACTCAATGTTTGGTGAGTTCCTGGCAGGAAAGGCTGGAGGAGGTTGCAGGTGCCAGGTGTGTCCCTGTGTCCCAGCCAGGTCCTTTGCAGGATGTTTGGTTTCTGCTTCCCTCCTCCCCCAGAAGCCCCCAGGTGTGACTGTGTTCACAGGGGTCTGAGGATGAGGGAAGAGACGAGGATCTGACTCCATGTTTCAGAAGCTTGATTTATTATTTTATGATATATATTATATTAAAACTATACTAAAAGAATAGAAGAAAATATTTCATCAGAAGGCTGGCTAAGAATAGAAAAGGAAGGAATGATAACAAAGGCTTGTGGCTGGGACAGAGAGTCTGAGCCAGCTCACTGTGATTGACCATTAATTAGAAACAACCACATGAGACCAATCACAGATGCACCTGTTGCATTTCACAGTAGCAGATAATCATCGTTTACATTTTGTTCCTGAGCCCTTTCAGCTTCTCAGGAGGAAAAATCCTAAGGAAAGAATTTTTCGTAAAAGATGTCTGTGACACCCAGGTAACCACTCATCACGTAGCTGAAGGTCCTTTCCCCATCCCTTGCTCCCACCTCTGGGTACCTTTGCCTCACTGCTCTGCCTGGTTGGGGTCTGGCCTTTCCCCAGTCCAGCCCAGTTCCCCTGGATGCTCCTTGCAGGGATTCCGAGCACACACAGATATCAAAGGTGCATCACTCAGAATGAGGGGCACGTTCCTGGATCCAGACTGCCATGGGATGAGCCTTGCCCAGGGCCTGGATGGGCTGGTGAGCTGTTTTTCATGGAAAACCAGGTGAATCTGTTGTTTGCTTCAACACCTTTATCCCTCTTCTGCTGCCAGATTTCAGCTCTTTAGTGTGACAGAAGACTTGGAGCTGAAATCAATTTAAGTGTCAGTGACCTCCTCATGGGTCCCTCCTGTGCTTGGGGAGCAGGGCTTGAGAATCTCACCCCAAACACAGCAAATGCCTCATAAACCACAAATGCAGCAATCACATCCTCTTGCAAAAAAGCACAAAAGCTATAAATAGACCTGCAAATGTAACTTCTGTGGCCAGCTTTGCCCAGACCTCGGCCTTTTGCCTCAGAATAGGCCCCATATGTTTTATCTTCTCTAAATGCAGTGTAAAACAGTCTGTTCCCTTCCCTGAAAACTCTTGTCTTTGTCATCCATCCTTCTCCTCCCATCTGAATCAGATTTAATTTTCTTGCCTAGTGCCACTTAGAAGCCCCTAATGAACAGAAGGTCCCATCCCTTAGTGCCAATCATACAAAATTGGTTTCGTGGGCATACAAATGCTTCAGTGCTGAGACTGAACTGGCAGGACATGATGGCTTTGCAATGACTTGCAGACTCCTTTAATTAAGGTGAACATGTTTAGCTGGGGAAAAAAAAAGAACACAGTCCATGAAAGTATGCTAAGCATGTTGATTTAATTGGCAATTACTGAATTTGAAATAAGCATTCAAGTGTAGCCAAACCCCTTGTAAGACAAAAGTCGGGCCCCAAAGTCCTCTGAAGTAAAACACCAAGAAAATGAGGCAGAGAAGGATTAAATGTCTTGCCCAAGGTCGTGTGGGAAGGCATGCTGGAGTTGGGAACTGTGCTGCCTTTTCCTGTGGCTGTCCTTCCTCTGCAGCATCCCTCACAGCCAGGGACAAGGGGGTGCCCTCAGGCTGAGAGAGGGCAGGGATGGATGGGATATTGGGAGGGAATTCTCCCCTGTGAGGGTGGGCAGGCCCTGGCACAGGGTGCCCAGAGCAGCTCTGGCTGCCCCTGGATCCCTGGCAGTGCCCAAAGCCAGGCTGGATGGGGCTGGGAGCAGCCTGGGGCAAGGGAAGGTGTCCCTGCCATGGAACGGTGTAGATCTTTAAGGTCCTTTCCAACCCAAACCCTTTTGGGATTTTGTGATTCCCCTCATCAAGCTGTGCTGCTCTGTCAGCATCGTGGTGCTCAGAAAGGCTTTTTAAACATAATCTCCTGTGCCTTGGCTCAAATGCCTTGCTGATCTTTTCTTCCCTCTTTCCAGGGACATTGGGAATGTCATTGAGCAGCTGGGACAGGGCTTGAATCCATCTGGATCTGCCCTTTGTGCACCTGAACATCCTCCTGCCACCTTCCCCCAAATTCCATCAGTGTTTGGGGTCTGGGGATCCATCGGTGTTTGGGATTTGGGGATCAATTGATGTTTGGGATCAGAGGATCCATCAGTGTTTGGGATCTGGGGATCCATCATTGTTTGGGATCTGGGATCCATCTGTGTTTTGGGATCTGGGGATCCATTTTGGGATCTGCATTGGGCACAGAGCAGCAGACAAATCCTGGCCCCTTCACCTTTCCTGTGCTTTGCTCATCAGCAGCAGCTGCGGAATTTTAATTACACTCATTATGCCCCCCTCAATTTCTGAGCATCCTTCTGCATTAAAAATCCCTCCCAAAGCAGGAGGGGAGAGCTGCTGGTCCTTTTCATTCCCTGACACACAATCATCTCCCAGCATTGCTGTGATGCTGTGGCCATGTTTGAGGGACATGTGGAGCCAAGCCGGGGCCCTGAGCAGCAGCCAAGGGCTGGCAGAGCCTGTTGGCACTGGCCAGAAAGAAGCACTTGTGGTTTTTATTCAAACATGGATTTTTTTTTTTTTTTGCTATAAACCAGATTATTTTGTGAGTTTTCTTTTGCCACAAACTCCTCTTTGTGGAGGAAAGCTTCAGTAAGAAGTTTTTGGCAACTCCAGAGCTGTGATGCCAAACCATGTATTTCTGCAGAGAAACATCTAAATTCTGCTTTTTTAGTGCTTCCTGAAGCTCTGCAGGGAGAGAAACTTCCTCCAGAAACAGGGAAACTTGACTTTTCTGGTTTCTAAGTCTGCCTTAATGCTGGCTAAAATAAATGTAAACCCTTACCTGTGTGCCAAGGTGTGGGACAGCCCCCCCACAGCTGCTCCTCTGCATCCATTGTGCTCCTGACATTCCCTGCTGAGCTTCCATTGAGGAAATGTGGAGAAATCAATTAAATCCAGCACTGTTTAAATTTGTTTTCTTGTTCCTCCAAAGAGCAATAAGTCACGGTGTGGCTGGGGAAAGCTCTTTACATTTTGAAGCTTTGCATCCTGCATCTGGCTGGAGTGGGAATTGTGGATAGCAGCGAGCTAGAGAGTGTTGTGGAGATGGACCAGGGTTAGACAGGGACAGGGATGATGGAAAGACTTCTGAAATGTAGTTACTCCTGGAATTATCTGCTTGGGACCTAAAGGAATGGAGATGATGATGTGAGGAGGGAGAGGAGAATTTGGGCAGAGGGACTTACAGCCTGGTGAGGAGATGTGCCGGGGAAAAGGGACAGAAATCCAGGGAACAGGACCAGGGCAGGGTGCTTATAACGCCCTGGAGGATTGATTTGCCAGTCCTAGAAAAGGACAGCAGGACCCTGAAATGGAGACCATGAAATGGAGACCAGCTCTGTGACAGCAATTGGGGGTCACTGCCCACTGTGATTTAAAAGGGCAAATTGAGGGGCAGGGGAGGAGAGGGCCTGGCTTGGTTTGGGGTGGGCTGCTTGAACCCCTTGCTGGTTTGTTAAGAATGTCCATCAGATGAGGATGTCCTTGTGGAGAGGATGTATGTTGTATGAGACCCAGTGTTCACAGCCTTTGGAGAGGAGGAGCTGTCACTGTCCTCCAGAGGGAGGAGCTGCCACAGGATGCTGGATGAGATGATTTGAGGTCTCTATGGGCCTGCAGAGGGACAGGAGCCAGGCATGGGGCCCCTAAAATTCATAAATCAGAGCCTGCTTGGTGACATCCTGGGCATCAGTGAGGGAAGGTGTCTTGGGGCCTCTTGCTGCTCAGAGTGACCCCAAGAAAATGTTAGAAAGTCTCTTTTCCCAGCCTGGCACTTGAAGAAGGAGTCGGAGCTCTTCATTTCTTGGTCTCAAGGTTGTGTATTGTTCCTTATCTATAAAATTCTTTCTCCTGCCTTGCCAAGGTCTGTCCAACAGGACAGACAGAGGCACTCTGCCTGCCCCAGGGTGGTGTAATCTTTTTATACTAAAAACTATGTGTACAATGTTTACAATTACTTCCCAATACCTATCACCTATGTTAGACAGTGAGCTTCTACTCTAAACCAATCCAAAAGTGCCAACATCACAGCAGAAGATGGAGGCCAAGAAGAAGGAGAAAGGCTGGACATGCCCAGTTCCCTCCATCTTGCCCCCTGAACCTCCATTCTAAAAAACCCCAAAATTCTACATTTTCACCCCATAATAAATTCACTATCATTCCTACTTAACTGCAGATCTTCATCTAAGGTTGGTAATTTGCTCCACAGGTCATAATCAACACCACAGGGGCATTTTGGGCTCTGTGCCAGGGTCTCTGAGCCCCCTGGCAGGGTCTTGGCTGCTCAGGACAGTCAGAGGGATGTCCTGGGGTCCAACAGGAAGGGATGCTGCTCCAGCCTGCAAGAGCTCCTCTCCCTTCAGGACCCTTAAAACCAGCACCTCCAGCAAGCCAGGAGTTAAACAAACACAGGAATTCCTTCAAGATGCCTACTACAAACACATTGTTACTGCAAGATGCCAGCTACAAGTGCAACATATTTTTCTATATGTGCCACTTATGTTTTCCACGCTGACTGTGCACATGGGGAAGGTGTCGGTGCCTCGTCGGTGCGGAGCTGCCGGGGAGGGAGGCACGAGATGAGGGGGCTGATGGGGGCAGGAGGCTGATGGCAGGAGTCTCTTCTTTTTACAGAAAGTGAAAAATCAATCCTTGACCTTTAAAGGAGTTTATGAATTCCTGGCTTAGGGATCGATGTGCATTGATTTTTGTGTGTCTGCGTGGGCTCGCCGTGCACACGATCAGGTGATGGAAGCCAAGTTTTGCTGAGTCTAGAGCAGGCAGAAGCAGGTGTTGTCTCTGTTGAGCTGCCAGGAGTGAAAACATTATTTTTCCTCCTTTTTCTCTATGTTTTCTGCGGGGCAGCTGGAGGTGGAGGTCACTCAGAGACACTGTGTTTGGTATTTTGGTGACAGCACCTCCCTGCCTCCTGCCCTGCTGCTCTCCATCACCCTGTGAAGCATCCCTGTGTCCCCCAGCCCTTCCCAGGGATGTTGCTGCCTGTCTGTCCTCATTTGAATGTCCTGGAGCATCCCTGTGTCTCCCAGCTCTGCCCAGGGATGTTACTGCCTGTATCCCCTCATTGGAATGTCCTGGAGCATCCCTGTGTCCCCCAGCCCTTCCCAGGGATGTTGCTGCCTGTCTGTTCTCATTGGAATGTTCTGGAGCATCCCTGTGTCTCTTCCCAGGGACGTTGCTGCCTGTCTGTCCTTATTGGAATGTCCTGGAGCATTTCTGTGTCTCCCAGCCCTTCCCAGGATGTCACAGACTGTGTCCCCTCATTGGAATATTCTGGAGCATCCCTGCGTCTCCCAGCTCTGCCCAGGATGTCACAGCCTGTCCCAGGTCATTTAAAGCTTTTGCTTTTGAGATTTCAATGAGGATCAATTCAGCAATCTTTGGTCCATGTCCCTGCACTTCATGGCACCCCATGCCTTTTGATGCCTTTTGCTTTGGTAAAGATTTATTTTTTTTCCACTATCCTTGCCATGTCACTCATATCTTCCCCTCAAAGTTATGTCTTCCTCTTTGATTTTTCAGCATCTGTAAGGTTAGTTTTTTGCATGTTTTGGTCCTTTGCACTGCACCTCATTTCCTCCCAGACCATTTTCTTGCAGTCACTAAATGTGTCAATTTTCTGGTTTTAGGCTTTTTTTTTCAATTGCATTTCATTTGATCATATCTCCTTTCCAGAGTGTTTGTGAGTCTTTCTTTTTTGTTTTGCAAGATTTCATTTCCCTTCCCAAAAGGAAGGGAAGGCTCCTGGCTGGTTTTGGGGGGCAGCATCACTGTCCATCCCTGTCACAGACAACTTTTATGAAAAATCCTTTCCTTAGGATTTTTCCTCCCGAGAAGATGAAAGGCCTCAGGAACAAAATGTAAACAATGGTTATCTGCTGTTGTGGAATGCAACAGGTGCATCTGGGATTGGCCCATATTGGTTGTTTCTAATTAATGGCAAATCAAAGTGAGCTGGCTTGGACAGAGAGCCAAACCACAAGCCTTTGTTATCATTCCTTTTTTTGCTATTCTTAGCCAGCCTTCTGATGAAATCCTTTCTTCTATTCTTTTAGTATAGTTTTAATGTAATAAATGTCATAAAATAATAAATTAAGCCTTCTGAAACATGGAGTCAGATCCTCATCTCTTCCCTCATCCTCAGACCCCTGTGAACACCATCACACATCCCCCCAGATCACTCAGCATGAGGCTACAGCTGCTTGTTCAAGGGGTGATTTTTGGCAGAGCTGGTGCTGTGGGTGTAGAGATTTAGTGGCAGTCGGGGTTGTCACCCCTGGGTGAAGCCTCCCAGCCCAGACTGGCACAGGAGGAGCTGTGAGAACCCAGACTCCTGCAGCAGCAAGCCAAGCTTTCCCATTTCCACCCCAATAAAATAGCAATTTCCTCAAGACTGCAGACTCAGCCAGCACAGAAGTTAGCTTAATGAATTAAAACTCAAGCATGGCTTGACCTCGGAGGTGTGACGTTCCTCTTGTGAATGAGGATTTAAGGGAGGAGGAGACATGCTGGCAGCCCAGCCCCGACCCGCTCCCACGAGACGTGTGAGCAGAAGCAGAGCCCTCCTGTGCACATTTCTATATATATTTCCATATATATTTGGTGTGTGTTCATGTCCTCCCACTGATCTGCTGAGATGGAGCCGTGTGAGCTGACAGCTGCTGAGGAGCTGAGGGGTGCTGGGGGTGGGAGGGAACAGAAGGCTCCAAAGGCTGTTCAGCTGCCACGGGCTGGGGAGGGGGGCAGGCAAACAGAAAGGCTGACGTGTTTCAACTCACAAATACTGCAGGAAAAGTGGCACCAAATAGCAGCCCCCACCAGTGTGACCGTGTTCATAGGGGTCTGAGGATGAGGATCTGACTCCGTGTTTCAGAAAGCTTGATTTATTATTTTATGATATATATTATATTAAAACTATACTAAAATAATAGAAGAAAGGATTTCATCAGAAGGCTAGTTAAGAACAGAAAAAAAAGGATTGATAACAAAGGCTTGTGGCTTGGACAGAGAGTCTGAGCCAGCTGACTGTGATTGGCCATTAATTAGAAAGAACCACATGAGACCAATCCCAGATGCACCTGTTGCATTCCACAGCAGCAGATAACCATTGTTTACATTTTGTTCCTGAGGCCTGTCAGCTTCTCAGGAGGAAAAATCCTAAGGAAATGTTTTCATAAAAGATGTCTTCTGTGATACCCACAGCACAGGCCTGAGCCCAGTCTCTGGAGCCCTGGGGGGATAATTGCTGGTTTTTCTGCAGCAAACCCCAAATGGGCCAAAAGCAGCAGCTGATGTTGCAGAATCCCAGAATGGGTTGGGGAAGGGAGCATTGAGGCTGATCAGGTCCAGCTCCCTGCTCCAGCAGGGCCGTCCCAGAGCATACAGGAGTGTGTCCAGAATGTTCTGGAACATCCCCAGTGAGGGACACTCCACTCTCTCCCTGGACAATGTTCAGTGCTCAGTCACTGCACAGGGCAGCAGTTCTGTCTCCTGTGAGAGGAATTCCCAGTATCAATATCTGCCCGTGGCTCTGGGGCCATTGCTGGGCCTGGAGCAGGGCCTGGGCCTGCTCTGACCTCTGCACACAGGGACAGACTGGGGGACACGGGGACAGACAGACAGGGACAGACTGGGACAGACTGGGACAGACTGGGACACGCAGGGACAGATAGGGACAGACAGGAACAGACAGGAATGGACAGGAACAGACAGGGACACCCAGGGACAGAGAGGGACCGACAGACAGGAACACACAGGACAGGGACACACAGGGACACACAGAGACACCCAGGGACACCCAGGGACAGACAGACAGGGATGCACAGGGACAGACAGGGACACCAAGGGACAGACAGGGACACCCAAAGACTCCCAGGGACACATGGGGACACTCAGGGACACCCAGGGACAGACAGAGAAACCCAGGGACACCTAGTGACACTCAGGGACACATGGGAACACTCAGACAGGGACACCCAGTGACACTCAGGGCACCCAGGGCTGTGGCCCCTCTCCCTGGGGCTCCTCTCCAGGCTGAGCAGGCCCAGCTCCCTCAGCCTTTCCTGGGCACTGAACTGCTCCAGGCCCTTGCTCA
The DNA here is from genome assembly GCF_028551555.1 of Melozone crissalis. NCBI lineage: Eukaryota > Metazoa > Chordata > Aves > Passeriformes > Passerellidae > Melozone > Melozone crissalis. Next base: position 1,786,180 of record NW_026535896.1, on the reverse strand, counting down.
GCTCCAGGATCTCCTGGCCCTGCTGTGCTGGGGAGCCAGGGCTGGACACAGCACCCAGAGGTGTCCCCAGGGCTGGGCACAGCACCCAGAGGTGTCCCCAGGGCTGGGCACACAGACAGGATCACCCCCAACCTGCTGGGAATGCTCTTTGTGAAAAATGCCAATCACTTGGTTTTAAAATTTTAAAAGTTTGATGATAATAAAATGGTTATAAAAATAGTAATGCAATTAGAGTAATAATCATTTGGACAATTTGGATTAGGACACTATGAGACAACAAATACAAAGAGTTATGGACAGTCCAGGTGCCTTTTCTGGGCAGCACCAGCTCAAAAAAGGACCCACATTAACAGAGGATTAACCCTTAAAAGCAACAGCCTGTTGCATATTCATACACCTGGAACATGATGCATAAATTCCATTCAAACACAGGATTCTGTCTGGTCAGTGTCAGCTTCTTTCTCTGAATCCTAACAGTGCCTTTGAGGCAGGAAGAAGTTTGCTTCTTCTGGTAATGGAGCAACAAATTCTCTTTCTCTGATAGATTCAGATGTCCTGGGGCTGCTATCTCTGTTTTTTTATATTTTTTATAACCTAAAACAATTCCTATTTTTTTATAACCTAAAACTATATTTAACTATATTTAACACACTTCTTAACAAAATTAATACAGCATCACTTTCTAAGACAACACATATAATATTCATTTGAATATTTGCAAAAATCCAAACATAAAATACACATTTTTCACACTCTTCCTAATGCATCCCTGCATCCCTTTGGCCTCCTCACCCCCAGGGCACAGGGGGACAGCTCAGTGTCTCCCTTCTCTGCAGAGCTGCTCTCCAGGTCACCTCCAGCCAGTTCTGGTGTCCAGGATTTCCCTCCCCAGGAGCAGGACCTGCATTTGTCCTCGCTGACCATTCCTGCCACCTCTCCAGCCTGCCCAGGTCCTTCTGGAGGGCTGCTCTGGCTCCTTCCCCAGCTCTGAACAGCTCCATCTGCATCCCATGGGGCAAATTGGAAATTAGGAAATACTTGTTCACTGAAAGGCTCCTCAAGTCCAGGGGTGGTGGAATCAGCATCCCTGGAAGTGAGGGAATGATTAAATTAATTCCCTTTTGTGAAGTGTGTGGATGTGGTGCTCAGGGATGTGGGTTAGTGGTGGCCTTGGGTTAATGGCTGGGCTCAGGGATCCAAGAGCTCAATTCCAACTTTTATGATTCTCGGTGTGGGAAAAGAAGGTTGTGAAGCTTGCTCATGGAGTGGGGAAACTGAGGCACAGAGCAAGAATGAGCCCATGGATTCTGCAGCAGAGTGAGGAAGCAAATTCAGGCCCATCTTAAGGCATTTTGTTCCAGAAGATCCAAAGATATTCTGGAAGATCCAAAAGATTCCATCTCTTCCCCTTGCACCATCTCCTTTGGCATGTGTTCCACATCTTTGATTTGTAATGAAATCCAGTAGGGAAGATACTCCCCTTTGCTTTAGAAACCAAGGGATTTAGAAACCAAGGGATGGGAAGTGGCTCCTGCAGGCAGCAGGGGCTTTATTCCCCACCCCTGGCCCCTGCTGCCCTCTCCATGGTTGGTGATGCCTGGGCAGGTGCGTGGGGTGGGAGCTGTGAGGGAAAGCCACCCCTGGTCAGCAGGGATCCTGTCCCACTTTATTGAACCCAGCAGCTTCTCCAGCCTCTCCCACTGTCTCTCCTAATGTATTCCTGTTTGTTTGATCTCCTACAAACTTCCCCTCTCTGATCTTTTGATGAAATAATAAATCTGGGGCCCTCGAAGACACTTCACGGCAGGAGACTCTAAACGAGAGCCCTTTTAAGCATTTAGAGGTTTTTTTAATGTGACAATTCCCCTCCTGCAAGGGCACAGGATATCCTGGATTGCTCCTGGCTGTTCCCTGGGCAGCACAGGGCCATAAAACTCCTGTCAGTGGCAACGTGAGGAGGTGGAATATCCTCCTGCCATGTGCCTGAGGAGCTGAAGAGATGCAGAGGATGTCTGTACCTTTGGAAAGGTGCACAGCTGGATCCAGCTGTGCTGAGCATAACGTGGCTGTGCTGAATGCCACTGGGATGGGGAGGAAGGAGGTATTCCTTATTTTCACTCCTTAAACTGCTTTAAAAGATGTAAAAAAATCACCACAAAGTGTGTAGGAATGTTTTTAGCAATAGCTGGCTGGAGAATGTGAGGAATGGGGGTCATTATGGGCAGCTGTGCTTGTTATCAATAGGGATATATATCAAAGGGATATAGGGATGTCAACCTGTGGTCTGATCTCTTTGTAATCCTTTCTACTCCAATTCTAAGTCAGGAATTAATTAAGACCCATAGCCTGGGCACTGCAGGCAAGCTGGATCCATGTGCTGGGTTTTACTGGGAGCTCCTTCATGGCATCAAAGCTCTTGGAGTGCCCCCAGATGAACAAAAGGAGATTTTGGTCCCAAATAGAGACAGTAGGAAATGCTCTTGCAAGGATGCTGAGTGCTTGGTGAGACACAGGATCTGGTTCTCCAGAGCAGCTGTGGCTGCCCCTGGATCACTGGAATGTCCAAGGTGAGGTTAGACAGGGCTTGCAGCAGCCTGGGGGCAAGGAAGGTGTCTCCATCCACGTCAGGGGGTGAAACAAGATGGGCTTTAAGTCAAAACGATTCTGGGGTTCTGGGGTTCAGTGGCCTGCCCGCAGTGTGATGGAGAGCCCCTCTGCCCTGGGCTGAAATTGAATTTATTTGGTGCAGTTAAAACCAGGGCTAGAGCTGGGATCATCAGAGCTGCTAAGAGGTGACCCCAGCACTGGGGCAGGGATGCTCTGCAAAGCCTTTCCTGATGCTTAAAGTCCATCTCCTGAGCCCTCAGTGCCGAGCTGGCAGTGCCTGGTGAGGTCTTTGCCAATTTCTAACCTGGCCCTGTCAGCCAGGACGAGTGGCCTCAAATGGAGCTCATTTTCTGTGTGGAAAAGAAGTCTTTTCCTCAGGGTCTGGGGATCAGTTGAAAGGTGACTTTTGGGGCTCTATAGCCTTGCAGAATCCTAGTTACTGGCAGTTTTAGTTTTGGAGAAATCCAACAAGGTTTGCCCATTTCTACCTTGGCACTGCCCTGTCAGGAAGGGTGAGTTGCTGCAAACAGAGTCCATTTTCCATGGGAAAAAGGACTCCTCTCCCCAGGGCCCTGGAATCAGATGAATCGTGGCCTCGGGCCTCTAAGGACTTGCAGGGTCCTAGCTGATGGCAGCTTTAGTTTTGGAGAAATCCAGCAAAGTTTGCCCATTTCTAACCTGCCACCGTTCTCTCAGCCAGGACGAGATGCTGCAAACGGAGCCCATTTTCCATGGGAAAAAGAAGTCTTCTCCCCAGGGTCCTGGTATCAGATGAATTGGCAAACTTTCCCATAAAACCTGAGCTGTTGTTCACAGGGAAATGCTGCACTGGCAGGTGCAGGCACTGCTGAAGAACCTGCACGAATTGGCCAGCTCTGGCAAACACAGTGCCATCGTGTGGCTTTGGTGACAGAGGGACAGAGCCCTGGTGTCCCCAGCAGCCGGGCAGGGAGGTGCTGCCTGTCCCTGATCTCTTTAGAGATGTAATGATGTTTGTCTCTTTAGTGGGTTTGGCTGCTGCTGCTCCTCATTGCATCGGATCCCTGATCTGATCACATCAGAGCTCCCTAAGTGAGTTTGCTGCTGCTGAGGGTTTGTGTGGGAGGAGAGAGGGAGGGGAGGGCAGGTTTGGAGATCTGGCAGCCAAAGAGCATCTAGCTGGGAAATGAAGTGTCTCTGCTGTACGTGCAGGGCACAGGAATGTTTAGGGAGTCTGGATGTGACTCATGGAATCGTTTGGGCTGGAAAAACTTCCAGGATCATTGAGCCCAACTGTTAAACCAGAACTGCCAAGGCCATCCCTAAACCATGTCCTTAAGTGCCACATCCACGTGGGTTTTAGATGCCTCCAGGGATGGCGAGTCCACCACTGCCCTGGGCAACATGTGCCAGGGCTGGGCAACTCTCTCCACAGAGATATTTTCCCCAATATCCAATATAAACCTCCTCTGGCACAACTTGAGAGGTTTTTCTCTCATCCTCTCCCTGTTCCCTGGGAGCAGAGTTCGATGCCCACCCGGGTGTCCCCTCCTGTCAGGGAGTTGTGCAGAGCCACAAGGTCCCTCCTGAGCCTCCTTTTCTCCAGGCTGAGCCCCTTTCCAGCTCCCTCATCTGCTCCTGGGGCTCCAGCCCCTTCCTTGGACCCTTCCTTGTGGCTGGTATCCCTATTTCATTTAGGAGAAAGCAGAGAGGATGAAATGGGAGGTTTAAAACCCCAGTATCCAGCCTGTCCAGCTCCCTCTGTGGACTCCCTCATCCCCTTTCACTGGAAGATGGCACAGCTCAAAAGTGCATGAAAATGACAAATCCTTCATTTCTAGTGAAGGGGGAGGCTCCTTTCCCTCCTCCTGCCTTGGGGTGGGGATGATAATTCCCTTTCCCATGCTAATGGATGTCTCTAAGTGCTTTCCAAATGCATGCATGGCTGCAGCAGTGCCAAGCTGTCATTCCCCCATCCCAGTGGCATCGGGAAAGTTGGGTCAGGAGCAGGAGGATCCTTTGTGCTGGATTCTGCACAGAGAGGAGGGGAGAAAACAGAGAAAAAGCCTCACCCAAGGTCACTGAAGGAGAGAACAGCCCAGGTATTTTATTTCCAGGACCAATAACCTCTCCTTGTGCTTCTTTTTGTCATTCTAGTTCTTTTTTTTTCCCCTTTTCCAGTTGCTGTTTGGATCCCATCCATCGCGAATATTCGGGCAGTCAAACACCCGGCTTGGCTAAACATCCTTAAGTGATTTTAAAACGAGGGGAAAAACATGAGCTGGGAAGAAAATAATGAAGTTTGTGGCTCTGAATCCTAAGCAGTCGCTCTGGTCGGGGCTCTGTGGTGTGCAGGGATGAACTCATCCTGTGCCAGCCAATTGGTGGTTCCCTCAAGCCAAGCTGCTTTATAATTAAGTGATAATTGTTTTTGCTGGGGAGCACACAAGAAAGATAAACAGCTTGAGGAATCAATAAGCATCAAGGTCATAGGCTGAGTTATTTACTGAATCATCTGCAATTTATCTCCCAACTTTTCTGTACAAAAGAAAACAGTGGCTCTGTTTCACAGAGGGTTTGGAAGTGCAATGTGAGCTTTGTTACTTGAAAACAAAACAAAACACTGCAAATTTGGGGCTTTCATCTGAAAAAAACCTCCGGAATGAACCAAGGAAGGTTTGGGGGCAAACTGGCAAAGAGCAGTGCAGCATCCCCATACACACATCCCCAGATCCACTTGCTCTCTTACATTGGTTGAACCAAATCGATGCAAAGCCCTGCCTGGACACTTCCTTCTCATTAACTTAAATTTGTCCCTAATTGACGTGCACCAAGCTGCCCTGGACTCGGAGAGCTCGGAGAGTGTGAGTAGCCCCTCACACCCATGGATTTGCATTGCTCTGAAGCTGAACTTGTGCTTGGCAGGGGTGGGTGGGCAGCACTGGGCAGTCAGGAGTGCAGCACAGGGGTGGAAGGAGCAGCAGGAGCCTCAGTGAGGGTCCTTTTCCAGCTGCTGACAGCTGGAAGTGGCCTCTCCATGCTGTGGTGGTCCCAGCTGCACTCTTGGCCTGGTCCAGTGGCAAAGAACAACAGGAAACGGCTTCAATCTGACAGGGGGGAGGTTTGGATTAGATATTAGGAAAGAATTGTTCCCTGTGAGGGTGGCACAGGCTGCCCAGAGAAGCTGTGGCTGCTCCTGGGTCCCTGGAAGTGTTTAAAATGTCAAGTCTTAGCCTGGTCTAGTGGAAATTGTCCCTGTCCTTGGCAAGGGTGTTGCACTGAGGTGAGCTTCTCATCCTTTCCAACCTAAACCGTTCTATGATTCCACCCTAAGCTGAGGCTGCTCCTGCACTGTAGCTGATTTATTGGTGCCTGTAGTAGCTCCAGGTTAGTTATGCCCTCCCTTGTGGTGTCTCAGGCTTTGCTATAGACCCTTCTATATGTTCCTCAATCCCTAAAATAATGATTATGGGATGCTTTTCACTGGGAGACCTCAGTTCTGCTTGGTATCCCTATTTCACTTGGGAGAAAGCAGAGAGGATGAAATGAGGGAATTAAAACCCTCTAGATTATCTACTGAACCAGCACCAGAGCAGGGACCCCAGGTCCCAGCCTGGTGCATTATCCTCTGGGCAGCACTGACCCCTTGCACCAAAGAGAATATTTAATTTATACAGCCTCAAGTGATTGCAGGAAAGGCTTTTCCCTGGATAGAGATTGCAGTATCCTCATTACCTCACGTGAAATCCAAATCAGCTCTGAGCTGCAGAACTGATAAATGAATTAACAGCACAGATACAGAATTGTGCAGTCTGGAATGATTTGGGTAGGAAGTGACCCTAAAGCCCATCTTGTCCCACTCCCTTCCCATGTCAGGGATGCCTTCCAGCAGCCAGCATTCCTCCAAGTTCTGTCCAGTCTGGCCTTGTAACCTCCAGAGATGGGACAGGCACTCTGGCCATGTATGACCCCCATTCCCAGCACCTGGGTGCCTGAAGTGAACATTCCATGTGGAATCTTTCCCTTTTTCCAAGGCTCTGCAGGAAGGCGTCGCGTGCCGCTTTGCCCGCGGCAGCCCTGTGCTGCTGGCTGGCCCCAAAACAGATTAATGAGATCAAAATCCATCTGGCAGCTCACTCGCTGTTGTGGGAGGGCTTTGGCAGCTCCGTGGCTGTGAGCAGCTCTCCTGCCATGGTAATCTCCTCATGCTGAGTTCCTCCTCCCTGTATTGATCAGGTTTGGTTTGGATCAGGTAATCTCAGGCTGAGTTCCTTCTCCCTGTATTGGTCAGGTTTGGTTTGGTTTGGATCAGGAAATCTCCTCATGCTGAGTTCCTCCTCCCTGTATTGATTAGGTTGGTTTGGATCAGGTAATCTCAGGCTGAGTTCCTATTGGTTAAGTTTGGTTTGGATCAGGTAAAATCCTCATGCTGAGTTCCTCCTCCCTCTCTTGATCAGGTTCAGATCAGGTAATCTCATTTTTTTTAATCTCCTCCCTGTATTGATCAGGTTTGGTTTGGATCAGGTAATCTCCTCAGGCTGGGTTCCTTCTCCCTGTATTGACCAGGTTTGACTTGGTTTGGATCAGGTAATCTCCTCAGGCTGAGTTCCTCCTGTATTGATCAGGTTTGGATCAGGTAATCTCCTCAGGCTGATTTCCTCCTCCCTGCATTGATCAGGTTTGGTTTGGATCAGGTAGCCTGGGGATGGCAGAGCTGGGAGGGCACAGGTGTTCCTGGCAGAGCTGGGAGGGTACAGGTGTTCCTGGCTGTCATCCTGGCAGGGGCTCTGGAAAAGCTTGAGCTTGTCCTGCTGCTCTCTGATCACAGAGCTCTCTTGGCTTCAGGGCCCCACTCTGAGGCTTCTATTTCTGTGGGCTTCCTGCAATGCCCTTGGAGATGGTGCTGGATGTTCCAAACCCTCCAGTTTGTAGCATCCCTGATCTCTTGCTGGCTTTCCATGCTCCTTCCCTTTTTCACTCTCCATTTCTCCTGTTTTTCACTCTCCTGCTTTGTGATGCCCTGTTGATCCCCATTGCTTTGCTCCCCTCTCCAATGTTTATTAGTCTCTTTTGTGTGGCTGCCAGAGCATCCTCCCATTTCTTTGTCCTGGTTGTGTGTGAGCCAAACCATCAGAGCAGATCCTTGGAGCCGGCTGTGCTCCTTTCCCTGTGGCAGTGGAGCTGAATTTGAGCATGCTGGATAGGGCTGGCTCAACGAGCTACCAGATCCCAGTGCCAGCACTCCCAGTGCTTGGTGGGAGTGCCAGGATCTGGTGGAATATCAGGGATCACCCACCCTGTGTCTCTGTTACTCCCAGTGCCCCATCCTCTGCACCCAGCCTGCACAGCACAGCAGATTTCTGGTGTCATTTTTTGCATCTCTACCAGCAGCTCTGCAGACAAGATCTGGGGTTCTCCTCTTCTCAGGGCCATGATATTTCATTTTTCCCACAGTCTTCCTGGTTGGCATTTAGAGATGCTTTCCATGGGATGGCATTCACAGGTTCAAGCAGCTGTTGAATTATGATGTGGTTATCTCAGAGAGGAAAAAGCAGGAGTTCTTGACCCAGAGGTCCCTTCCAGTCCCCTGTACAAGTCTCTTTTGTTCAGTTCTCTGCTCTGATGCAAACCATGAGAGCCAAGCTGTGACCCCCTTCCCTGCACATCCGTGCCACCAGATGCATTCCAAGTGCTGCTCCTGTTATCTCGGGTTCCTTTATCTAATGAATTTATCATATTGAGGAAGCAGTCCACACACCTCCTCCTCCTCCTCTCTGCAAGGGCTGCAGTGCATTAACTGCCGTGCCACCATCCCAAATTACAGCTTGGCATAGATCAGTCCTGGCTTTTGAAATCTATTTAAATGGATGGAGTGATCTCCAGTGAGAGGCTGGAGAGAAGCGATGCTGTGTTAATCTGTAATGAAACATGAACTAACCCTGAAGGAAAGACAAGAGCGTGTGAATGGGGCCCTTGTTGCAATGAGCATTTCCCATGATGTTCTCATTCTCTTTCCATTTTTGCCATATATCCTCTGCTTTCTCTCCCCTTTTCCCTTTTCCCTTTGGAGATGCTCTCTATAATGATCCCGTCACCGGAGTTTTCACGAACAGAAATGAGTTCTTTTATTTCATTTGCTCACGACCTGAAGAAACTTTAAATGGAGCTGGTGGTAGTGAAAAGCAAGCTGTAAGCGTGGAGATGACAACCTTATATTATATTTATAAAGTCTGCCTTCAGATGAGTTGGAAAATACTTTCTGTACTTCGGGAAAGAAACTTTTGAAATTACTCTCCCACATTACTATTAATTTAATTTCTTAAAGTTGAAGTGTTTGCAAAGTCAAAAAGTGCTTCCATTCGCTGTATCTCTGTGTCATAAACTTCGCTGCTTTATAACACAAATTAAATTGTTTTGAAGCTCGGGACTGAAATTTTCAAAAATGCCTAGAGCACTTTGATTAGAGCTGGTTGGAAAAAAAAATTCTAATGAATCAGTTTTTCAAAATGGAAACACAGATTCACCGAAATCAAATCATTTTGTGGGGGCTATCACCATTTTCTCATTTAAAATTTCATCAAAATGTTTTATTTCAATGAAGCCAAATCCCCTTGGTTCAGTTTTGCTTGTGGGTTGTGCTGCAATTTGTCGTAGGGAGCGGTGTTAGGAGAGGAAAACAAAGCCTTTGATGAGGCTTTTGTCAAAGAGGTCAACTCTTTGTTAAAGAAATTTATTGGAGGTGGGAAACTTGCTTTCCCTGGTTAATGAAGAGGATAAGGCAGGTTGGAATGTTCCAAGGACAAGAGGTGGTGGTTGCTCCAGCTGTGGGTTCTGTGGATGTTCCTCCTGGCACTGACCCCATCCAGCCAACACTTCCCATCTCTTGTGTCAGAGCTCAGCTGTCGCCTCAACTCATAAATCAAAACTTGTTCTGCTGGGGTGAGATTGCTTTGAAGATTAATTCCTTTGAAAGATTAGGGCTGAGGGCAAGAAGGGGACCTTTCTCACCCCTGGAAATGGCAGCAGTGCTGTGAAATGTCTCGGTCTGAAGGAGAAGTCAGGGCTGAGTGGTTGGGGATGTGGCTGTGGTTGTGTTTGGGGATGACACCCCTGGAGCAGTGGGGCCCCAGGTCTCCAAAAAGAAGAGATGGTGCTGTGTTCTGGGTCACCACAGGGCATGAATCTCTGCCTTCCTCATATCCATCTTCTCTTGAGGAACATGATTCCACTGGAAATTTGGGAATTGCAAGCAGGAGGATGTGCTCCTCCTAATCCCATCCCCATGGGGGGCACCTGCTCCCCCCAGCAGTCACACACATCCCAGTGATGCTTCTCCAGGTGTCCTTTGGTTAAAACCCATCCATGTGGTTCCACCAGTCGTGCACCACAGTCTCTGTGTGCAACACCAATCTCTGATTCTCTTTAAACACAGAATATTCTGTCCTGGGCTACAGGCTGTGTGGTGGGACTTCCCCTGACATCAATTCCTCCTGTGTTTGTTGTCAAAAAAAATGAAATTATCCATGTCTTGAGGAATTTCTTGTCCTTGTAGGTGACTAAAGCCTAGATGGAGGAGTGGAGGGTATTGCAGCCTCTACCATACCCCATAAAACAGCGCTGAGCTGCCTCAGGCAGAAGCCACAATCCCAATAAAAGGCTTTCATGGTTTCTTCAGAGCTCAGTGCTGCTCCCACTTGTTGCATGCTATCTCTGGTACACTTCTCATGCCCACACATTGATGTTTACTAATTTCCCCCATTTTTTGCAAGATGCGGGGTTGGAAACGTTGAAGTGAGAGCCCCATTCCTGAGAACCTTTCCTACTACAGCTTCTGGTGGAGCTTGACACCCTTGTGCTCCAAAATCCCACGAGCACTGGGCTGGCCAGGAAGGTTTTCCATTCCCAGTGCTGGCAGGTGCAGTGGGAGGGTTGGAATTTGGGGACTGGCCCAACCATTTCTGCTGCCTGCTTGCCAATTAATCCCCTGCAGAGCAAATACCTTCCCTGTGCTTTATCATCTCACAAAGAGTCTTGAAGACAAACAGAAAAGCAAGAAAGAAACAAACCAAGGCACCCGCCACTAAATTCAATGCACCGAGGAAAACACAGAAAACACTAAGCAAACTCCAAACAGCCCCTTCCTCTGAGTTAATTAATTGGAGCCCTGTTTGAGAACAAGCACCCTCTTAAATCCCCCATTGCTGGATGCAATTTTCTCTGTACAATCACTCGGTGTCCCTGACGGACAGGAGCCCAATCACTTCTCGGCAGAAGGCGAGTGCTGCTGCAGTGCCCAAGTGAAAATAATAGATTTTTAACATTGCTGCAAGGCTTGTAAATACCCAGAGGGAGCCAGTTCCAACCCTTCACCACTGCCTTGTGGTCCCTCCGAGCTGACAGGAGATGGTGTTGGGCTCTAGCTGAACAGGAGACACAGTGCTGGTGATGGGGATTGGGATAAGATGATTTTTAAGCTTAGTTGGAAACCCAAACCATTCCATGATGCCATTAATTTTTGAAGTTCTATGGTTTCTCCCACCAGTGCTTGCAACGGGTGTAGGAACCTGTAAATGGCTGGCCTGTGGGATGTGGAAGATGGTTTTGAGAGGGGGCAAAGACCTGGTAGGATGTGGATCTGCTGGAGCAAGTCCAGAGGAGCCCATGGAGATGCTCTGAGGGCTGGAGCCCCTCTGCTTTGGAGCCAGGCTGGCAGAGCTGGGGGTGCTCACCTGGAGAGGAGAAGGCTCCAGGGAGAGCTCAGAGCCCCTGCCAGGGCCTGAAGGGGCTCCAGGAGAGCTGGAGAGGGACTGGGGACAAGGGATGGAATGACAGGACACAGGGAATGGCTCCCACTGCCAGAGGGCAGGGCTGGATGGGATATTGGGAATGAGGAATTGTTCCCTGTGAGGGTGGGCAGGCCCTGGCACAGGGTGCCCAGAGCAGCTGTGGCTGCCCCTGGATCCCTGGCAGTGCCCAAGGCCAGGCTGGACAGGGCTGGGAGCAGCCTGGGACAGTGGGAGGCGTCCCTGGCCATGGCAGGGAGGTTTGGAATGAGATGAGCTTCAAGATCCCTTCAAGCCCAACGCATCCTAGGATTCTAAGATGAGACAAGCTGGGCTCAGAGGGCTGAATGTGAAGCCTTGCAGGTTTGACTCACTCTGCTTGTGATGGGAAGCAGAACAAACTTTTGAAACCAAGTTTTATTGGGACTGAGGTGATGCTGAACACCTTTTGCTGGCTGTTATTGATGGGGCTTGGAGCAAGCTGGGAGGCTGGAGCTGGATGAATTTCAAGTTGCCTTCCAACCCAACCCAGCCTGAGTTTCTGTGCCCTGTGCCACTGCTCCTGCCATCCCTGGGCTGGGAGTTCAACACCTTGTGGTGTGCAAAAAGCTGGAGAAGGAGATGGATTGGGCAGGATGTGAGCAAATGGATGGAGCAGAACTCAGGATGTGCTTTGCTCAGCTCTGAGCAGCTTTTAGCTGTTAAATTGCTGTCTGCGTCCTTGAGCATGAAGCAGCCCTGAAGATTTTGGTGGCTGCTGGTGCTGGCCAGCTGGCTCAGGCCACGGGGTCAGTGCTATTAAAGGCCTAATTCCCAGGCACTGTGCTAACAACTTAACTATGTTTATAATATCAGCGCGAGAACCCATGTCAAATCCATTGTTGCATGATGTGACCAAATCCATTACTGCACACATGGAAATCAATTACTGCACATTAGGGAACATTTAACACTTGAGCCTTTTCCGCTGCCTTGTTTGCACGCCGTGGCCGGAGGAATCGTTATCTGCCACTCTGGAAATGGATTTGCTTCTTGTTTTTTGTAACCTCTGCAGGGGATGTGTGCAGGTAGGGAGTGAAACACATGCACAGTGCTTGGTTAATGGTGAGGGGCTCGAGCAGAGCTGGGTGATGCTGAGCTGGAGTTACTACCAATGGGTTTTATCCCAAATGTGTGGGAATAAATGTTTTCCTCTGCTGGATTCACACATACTCCTCTAGCTGATGCTTCTGTCTCCTGGAGCCACCTCTCCCACGCAAGCAGAGCTCGTTGGCCCACACTGCTGCATTCCTTCTCTGTTTTCTCTGCATTTAAGAAAAAAAAAAAACTCTGTCAAGTGGAAAACTGCGTGTTTACTCTGGAGTCACAGAGGATCAGGCAAGAAAAGGTGTGCTGGGATGTGCTGCAGTGGCAGCAGGGAGGGAGCTCATACTGACCAAGATTTAGCTTCACCTTCCTCCTTAAACAAGCTCACCCCCTGAGGTTTTCATGGGTTTTGAGGGCAGGGATAGACAAAATCAATGTGTAATAATAGCTGGAAAAGAGCATCTCCCTCCTGTGTAATGGGATTGAGCAGAAACATCTCCCACCCCTTTCCATCCCGGGGGTGGGCTGATGCACCTCTCCTCCTGCAGCACCCCAATCCTGCCCTCTCCCAGTCAGGATTTTCCTGCTTGGAGCTGCTTGCACATCCCACCTTTCCCCCAGCTCTGTGCCCTCACTTAGCAGGTGCTCTCCACCTTCCTTCTCCTGTGCACACGCTGCGAGATGAAGGAAATGGATGAAGGTTAATTTTTTCGGTCCCTCTCATAATGACTCATCCATAACGATTTCCATTGGTTATATTTCCTTGTGTGACAGAAACAATTTACTGCATTCCTGCAAAGCCTATTTTCTCTGCATGATCTGCTTGTGCGGAGGTTTGGGGAAGTAATTTACAGATATTTTGCCTCAAAATAGCTTACAAAGACAAAAGAGTCCTGTTGACACCAAGGTGCTCTCCTCATGAGCTGGGGAAACTGCATAAAACAGCTCAAAAATAAAAACACTTTATGGTAGTCACTCAAAGTCAAATTCTACACCACACACTGTGGTCAAAAGCTCTTTTTGCTGGTGGGGAGGCTCAGGGCTTCTCCCAGGAGTGCTTTGATTCAGGTTTGCCTTGTAGGAGGATCCTCAGTGACATAAACCAGCAGGGGTTTCAGTGTAGGGGGTTGGGATGCTGCTGATGGATTTGGCCCTGGATATTTTGTGATAGGGGAAAGGCAGCCATGGGGCTGCCATGGGGTGTGAGAGCACGGAGCATTTTCCAGGTGGGATTTTGGTGGTTTTGCTGTGGGATCAGGGCCAGAAGCCCCAGGAGGAGGCAGGGGGTCAGGGGGCAATGTATTTTGGCAGAGCCCAGGTTTTCTATGGCTGTCAGTGCCCTGCTGTAACCTCCCTGGCCAGCCAAGCTGCAGCCTATGCCAGCAGCACTCAGATCATGACTATTCAAGGGAATTTACTCAGGCAAATGTTTCCTAATGTCAGTGTTCTCCAGCTAGTCAGGATATTCTGAGTGGTGTGCTCAGTGCTCTGTTCCAGGACATAATGCCCCCTCCCTGCTTGCTCCCATTGCCCCACAAGCTCAGCATCTCCTGTGCCTGGCAGGGCATGGGAATCACCTGTGGCTGATTCAAATGGGAGCAGTGGGGGGAAAAAATTTCACTCTCGGGTCTCCATCTGCTCACTTGGTTTGAATCTTGTCAGTAGATACGGTGGCAGAAGGTGAGGAGTGTCATCCCTGAGAGCAGGCACAGTTTTGCCTTCCCCTGCAGTGTCTGGTGTAGATAGCACAGATAACACCCTGCAGGCTGGGAGCAAAGGCCACTGGCACACCAGAAGCTGCAGGGTGAGGGCAAGGCTGTGTGCCAGGCATGGGGGATAAATTAGACACGGTGAGTGGAGGGGAAAAGTTTTTATGCCAAAGAGCTGGGCTGTGCTGCAGTCACAGCTCATCCAAAGGAAGCAGCTCATGCAATGCATTGGGAAATTGGGAGCTGAGCAAGAAAATAGGGCTGAGAACATGGGCTTTGAGTGAGCACAGCACAGAGGCTCTGGTTTAACTCAACATGGGGTGATACCAACTGGCCTCAACTTTCTGCCGTGCCCCCATGCTGAATCCCTTCCAGATGCTAGTACCCACCTCCAGATTGCTTGGGATTTACTGGGAGCCCTTAGTTCCATTTTTGCTTTCCCTCCTTGTCCTTGCTCTGCTGTTTATTTTGGAAAGCAAATGCTAGTTCTGTGAAAGATTTGGTGCTGAGAAACCAAAACCAACCAGAAATGTCTTAACACGTGCTGTTCTAACACCTGATGCTCTTAGACCTCGAAGCTATTGCAGCTGTCGAGGTGAGGACAATCATCAAAGCTGTGATGTTCGAGGGAAGTGCTTGTGCTGCTGTCCTGCTATCCTGGGGATGGATCATGGATCTGAGCTTGGTACCTGCCTCCTTCCAGTACCATGAGACCCTTGGTGTTCCCTCTCAGCAGGGCTGGGGGGTCAGGGCAGGCACAGATCTGGGGGTGGAAAAGGCAGGCGGCTGTTGGTGGGCACGGGTCAGCTGGCAACATCCAACAGTGGCTTTTTATCCCCCTCCCACCCCAGGAATATCAAGGAACACTAGGGAGCACCAGGGAACATCAAGGAACACCAGGGAGCACAAGGGAGCATAGGGGAACATCAGGAGACATTAGGGAGCACCAGGGAGCACTGGGGAGCACCAGGGAACCCCAGGGAACATCAGGGGGGATCAGGGAACATCAGAGAGCACAAGGGAGCACCAGGGAACACAAGGGGACATCAGGGAACACCAGGGAACATCATGGAACACAAATGAGCACAAGGGAGCACAAGGGAGCATCAAGGAACACAAGAGAACATCACGGAGAACCAGGGAACACAAAGAAGCACCAGAGAACACAAGGGAACATCACGGAGCACAAAGGAACACCCGGGGAGACCAGGGAGCACAAGGGAGCATCAGGGAGCCCCAGGGAGCCCCAGGGAACACAAAGGAACACAAGGGAGCACCAGGAACACCAGGGAACAAAAGGCCCCTTGTGTTGCCCACAGCAGTGCAGGCTGCGGTGCTGGGGCCGAAGGCCATGGCTTGCCCAGCTGTCAAGGGGCCCTTTGTGCAGTTAGCCAAGGCAGATGGCTGCCACGTCAGGCCCACTGTCCCTCTGCTGCTGTGGGTGCCATGGCTTTCTCACATCATCCCCCTGCAGTGCTGGCTCTGTGGGGATTCGCTCACACTGAGGGCCCCCAGCCCTGGGTGTGCTCAGTGAGCTGGGGAGGGCAGGGAGCAGTGTCCTCACCCTCCAGATCTCCTCAGTAATGTGTTTTTCCTCCTTTGCTTGGTACTCAGCCTTCCCTGAGGCTCAGGAGCTGCCTTTGCAGCTCAGGAGGATCTGTGCCTGTGTCCCTTTCCGAGGGCTGCAGAGCGAGGTTTGGGCACCTCAGGAGCTTCCTGGAGGTGAGAGAAGGTGGTGCTTCCCCTGAGAGAAACCAGGGAGACCACAGCAAGGTTTTAACCCCTTGAGGAAGGGATGGATAAGTGCCAGCCCACAAGAGTGGCAGCAGGAGAGGCTCTGGAGCAGGTCCCTCCTGGCTGTGGTTGCAATGGTGAGGCACTTGCAGCCCCTCTGCGTGGCTGTGTTAACCTGCTGCATCCTCCATCCCCTGGCAGAGGGTGTCCCCAGAGCACCAGCAGAATCTGTCTGCTGGAACAGATCCCCCAGAAACCATGGGGTCTATTCCAGCACATGAATAAAACCCTCAGTTTCCCTCTGAAGGCAGGGGCTGTTGGCATTAAGTTCTGGTGCAAGTGTACAAGTGGCAGCAGCAGCTTCTACCAGATCCAGGTTGAGGTATGAAATCAAGACCATTTCAGGCTCCTGGTTAATAATACTGCCTTTGATTTTTATTTTTTTTTTAATATACCATCCATCCAGCACTGATACGAAACTTTCACCTGAAATCACAGCTATTGAAAACTCCTCTTTTGAAAATACAAAGCGAATTCCCTGGATGCTGAACACGTTTGTTGCAAATGTGGTTCGAGCCCGTTTCTATTCAGGGCCCTTTTCAAAAATGTTGCCCACAAATCTGGAGGATCTCTTCTTCCTCGAGCCATCCCAACCCACTGGGAGGATTCAGCACAGTCCCAGATGATGCCTTGGAGCAGTTTAAACTCCACCTCTGTGCAGAGCTCTGCTCCTGTACTCATCCCTTTTAAGTCTTCAGGGAAGGATTTTAGGGATGCACACACCTTTTGAAGGTTTGTTGGCAAAAGGCTGAATTTCTCCCTAATTTCATAGAATCAAAGAATATTTTGGGCTGGAAGGGACCTTAAAGCTCATCTCATTCCACCCTCTGCCATGGCCAGCAGCACTTTCCACTATCCCACATTGTCCAATCCCTGTCCAACCTGGCCTTGGACACTTTGGCCACATTTGAGGGTCTGCATTTAATCTCCAGCTTTTCTCAATTCCTGTTGCAGCAGAACAAACTCACGTGTGGAGCAGGGCTCTTGTGTAAGAGCCCCAAAAGAGCAGCTCGGCCGACAAGGTTTCTCTCTGTGCTAATTTGAAATGAGGTGAGCGATGGCAAATTGAGTTTCAAGGGCAGCAGAGACAACTTGTCAATTTAGCCTGGGCTCCTCTCCGCCAGTGCAATCCTTGGGAGCTGGAGCTGAGGCTTGTTTACGGCAGTGGATATAATAGCTGCAATCCCCCAGGTAGATTAAGCAATTGCTTCATTTAGGACTCGCAAAACTCGATGACATTTTGAGGGATTTTTGTTGACCTTGCGAAGGCCGAGTGCTGACTTCCCCTCGCTGCCCTCGTGGGTTTTTCTAATGAATCCAGAGGGGGAAACAGAGCTTGTCCAGGAAGGTATCCCTTGGAACAGTATGAACTTTGAGGTCCTTCCCAACTCAAACCGTTCAGGGATTCTATGATTCCTTGTTAAAAAAAAAAACAAACAAAAAAAAAACCAAAATAAAATGCAGAGCTTTACTGGCAACACATGTTGGGCAAAAAGAAGGAAAGCTGATTTTCTCTCGTGGTGCCATCCAAAGTCAAACAGGTGATTTGTGAACACAGGAGTAGCCCCAGACTGTCACAGACATCTTTTATGAAAAATCCTTTCCTTAGGATTTTTCCTCCTGAGAAGCTGAGAGGCGTTCTGCAGGGCAGCCAGAGGAATTTCCTGGGTTCCAACAAGGGTAAGGGGTGAATCACCTTCAGCAGGAGCCACGGTGGGATAAACAGGCAATGACAACTCTCTGCTTGGGTGCTGAAACTCCTCAAGCAGAGAAAACCAATGGAAACTTCTGAAATATTAAGGAAAGCATTGACAAGCTGAAAGCTTTGAAGGCAGGAGCGTGGCGGGTGCCATCCTGCTCCCCATCCTGCTCATGGCTGATCCGTGTCTGTCGGCACTGGGAATGCTCACAGCTGCATGCAGGACATGGGAAGTGCCTAATGACTGCTGCAGCTGGCGTAATTCCTAACTAGCTGTGGCATGTGGCTGCTCAGGAAAGGATTTGGGGACTGACAGGCTGTGAAAAGTGATAGAGGAGGGAAATGCCAGGGTGCAGGGAATTAAACATATGCACGGATTAAATGAGCTCGGGACTGACAAGCAGGACTGGCGTTGCCTGAGCGTGGCTTGTGATCATGAGGGCAGCAATGGTGCTTTGGGGTGCAAAATGGGTGGAAAATGGGTGAGGAGGGAGCAAGGCTTGGTTCACACCATCCTCATAGGTCCATGATGCTTCTTGGGGTTTCTTGGACATTCCAGAGGCTTCCATATGAAACAGAGACCCCCCAGCTGCCTGCTGCACATGTTGAGGGTATGTGGGGTAGGAAAATACAGGATCCATCCCCCCTGGTCTTTGCACTCCACAGCGTCTTCATCACTCCATGATTCTTCCTGGGTTTTTTTGGGTGCTCCAGAGGTTTCCATGTGAAACAGGGATATTGTGTTTGCGGGGTCCCCCGTGGCAGGAAGGAATGATGAATCTGACTCCGTGTTCTTGAAGGATAATTTATTATTTTATTATACTATATTATATTAAAGAATGCTATACTAAACTATACTAAAGAATACAGAAAGGATACTTACAGAAAGCTGAAAAGATAATAATGAAAACTCGTGACTCTCCAGAGTCCTGACACAGCTTGGCACTGATTGGCCAAAGGATCAAAACAATTCACATGAAACCAATGAAACAATCACCTGTTGATAAACAATCTCCAAACACATTCCAAAGCAGCAAAACACAGAAGAAGCAAATGAGATAATATTGTTTTCCTTTTTCTCTGAGGCTTCTCAGCTTCCCAGGAGAAAATCCTGGGCAAAGGGATTTTTCCAAAAAATATGGATGCCACGCAGGGACTCCTCACTTGCCTTCTGCAGATGTTGAGGGTATGTGGGGTAGGAAGAAGCAGGATCCATCCCCTAGCCTTTACACTCAGGGTTGTCTCACCACTTTTTTGGGGAGAATCTCTAAGCCCCTTTCCCTGCCCATCCTGGCAGTTCTCTGTCCTTTCCACACACACACACATCCCTTCCCCAGGTTTTCATTATGGTGATTAGGGAATGAAAATAATTTTCAATTTTTTTTTTAAAAACTGAATGATGAACTGATGAGCTGCTTTTGCTCCTGCCATATTGCCAAGTGCCTTAATAGTCCTATTTCCTATCCAAATACACTTCATAAGTCATTGCTCAGATGGTCAATGAGCAACAGCCTCTGTAACTATGCCTGATTTTGCAGCGAGAGCGAGGAACCAGGTTGTGGAAGCCTAATGAAAGGAATTATCGGTGTTTTGGAATGGAAAGGAGCACCTGGCAAGGTCTGTGTAGTTCAGAAGGATATTATGGGGTTGAGGTGATACGTTAGCATCAGGATGCAAACAAAATTGGGCTCCTCCAGGCTGCGTGTCCTTGGATCACTTGTTTTTATTCCTTTTATCCCTGCTGGTGCACCAGGAAACCCAGCAGCAAACAGGGGGGAGCTTGAGATCTCCAAAGATATGAATTCAAATTCGTATTTTGAGGCAGGACACTGCTCTGGGCCCTTGGGATTGATCCCCAATATTGGAAAAACTCACTGACTTCAACAAGAAGGAGCTTGGTTTGCTCCAGGATTCCTGGGTGCTCCAAGAAGTGAGTGGGAGCCCAATCTGGCTCTTAACCTGCAGGAGAGGGCCTTAGATGGATTTGCTCTCAGATGGAACAGGCTTTTTCCATCCCTGTGGGGTCGTCAAGGTGGTGAGGAAAGAAATTATATCAATAGTCCAAAGGAAAATAAAGCCAAAACCTAAAAGAATTCAAAAGCATCTTAATAAAGAGTAAAGTGCTGGAATAAATGTTATTAGAGTATCTTCAGCAGCAATAAAAGTATTAATTTGCCATTGCAGGAGGGAAAAAATAACAGCCAACAATGTGTTTATGCTCCAAACTGCTGCCAAGGATTGCTTTTCAGCCAATGCATTCTGCTTGACTGGGATTTGCCTTTCCCCCTCCCTTTTCTCCCTCTTGGAGCTGCCTGTGTGGCTGTAGGTGGTTGTGAAGGTCTGATCTATTGGTAGGGTATCCCTCAAACGTTCACATGCAGCTCCCCAGGGCTCCACAACTTGTGATTTTACTTTATTTTCCTTTTTTTTTTTTTTTTAAAGTTTTTTTATTCCCACCATGAAGAAACTGCTTTGCCAGCGGCTGCTCTGAGAGGGTTTTACACACCAGACTGGCAACATCTGATGTATGGCCACATTTGGAGCCCACAGACGACACCAGCCTTAATAGCATTCCTCTTTCCAGAGTGCTTCCTGTTAAATATTCATGAGATGATGCAAGAGCCACCATCGTGTGGGAGCGACAGGGGTAGGATGGGAGGGACACAGATGAGAGATCTCTGAAGCCAGATCTTGGAATTTGGGGTTTATTGCAAAGGGCCTGGGTGCAGGGCCCTGCTGGGAGCTGCCTGCCACAGCTCAGAGCAGGCCCCAAAGAGGAGCCCTAAACAGGTGGGAATTCCCATCACAATACAATAAATCTTCTTCTGTGCTGAATATTGTGACAAAAACCGGCTCACTTTGAAAATTTAAAAAGGTTTATTAAACCATGACAAAAACACAACAAAGGACTACCCAAGGAAGAAGCTGCCGCACTGGTAACTGCCCCTCGTGCACACCATGTGGCCGGTTCATTGTCAACATGGGTCCCATGCTGAGAGGCTTTTTCTGCCTCTGAATAAATTCTCAATTTAGAGTCAAACTCTTTGTCTTGATGCCTTGTCAGGACAACCAAAAAACAGAGGCCAGACAAAATTAAGAGAATAAAAAGCAGTTATGTTTATTGAAGGCCCTTCAGGTACATTTAGGGCAGACAAAGCTCTCCCAGGGGCTACACCCAAAAAATCGTCACGGGTTTTCACACTTTTATAAGTTTGGTCCATTTGCATATTGGGGGTGAATCTGCCAATTCCAGCTTCAGCTAATGAAGTCATTGACCCCAAGTTTGCTGCCCCCAACTCCCTTTTGTTTCCATCTCTGGGCCCTGAGGCAGTGAGGTGTCCTTGATTGCCAGGCCTGGAGAGGAATTGTTGTGTCTGCACCAAATGGGGAAGCAGCAGCTCCCACTGTGTGTGGAGTTTGGAGTTCTACACTGAAGAACTGCAGGATTACAAATAGATGGAAAATATAAAAGCTAAAATCCTAAGGCATCACTCTTACCTTACTTAGCCCCTGCCTTCCCTCTGGGAGGTCTCCGAGGCTTTTCCCACCTCTGGTTCCTCCCATAAGTTTTTTCAAGTCTCAGAACACCACTTAGGTGCTGCCGGCGAGTGGCTGCAGGGGACAGAGGTGGCTTTTCTCCGCCCAAGGGGAGGATGAAAGCTCTGTTGCCGCTGGCTAATGATGTCTTTCCTTTCCTTTGGTTTGGGAGGGTTTGTTCCCAGAGCCGCAGATCCCCGGGAATGTTTCACTGCCGGCACTTCCAGCGTTGCTCACACGCAGCAGCATTAAAGCAGATATTACATCCCAAGGGGAGATGGTCTAAACTCAACATTTCCAATTGTTTTAAAGCCCTCTGATTTTATCCGAGCGATAACGATCTACAAATTGCACTCATCATCTCCGAAAGCGGCTTTTCCTGGAATGTCCTCTCCGCCGCGGAATTGCTTTAATAAGCAGAACTAGCTCTGATTTGCATTTCCACCAGTAGGTTTGGAGGTTTTTTAGGGAGTAGGGGGCTTACCCCCATTGCCTTGCAAAGGGGGTGGAGGCACTGCCAGAGCTCCAGGCTGCCAGGGGGGCTGTGGGAGCTGCCCTGGGATGCTCCTGGGGCACCAGGCTGACCAGGATGCTGCTGGGGCACCGGGATGGTGTTGGGGCACCAGGATGCTCTTGGAGCACCAGGTTGCCCATCCCAGAGCCCTGGGGTATTTCTGGAGCCCTGGGACGGTTCTGAAGTCCTGGGATGTTGCTGGAGCCCTGGAATGTTGCTGGAGCCCTGGGATGGTTCTGGAGCCCTGGGATATTTCCAGTGTCCTGGGATGTTCCTGGAGCACCAGGCTGCCTCAAGGTGCGGTGGCGCTTGTCGGAGGTGCCAGCCAAGCTCCTGAAAGCCCCGTGTGAAACCTCACAGAGCAGCTTTAGCTCCTTCCAGTGCCACCCTTGGAATTCCTAACCTCAGCAAGGGGCTTTTGGCTGAGTTTCCAGCCAGTGCTGCCTCGTTTCTATTTCATCCTGGGAAGGCTGAGTGGATGTGAACATGTTTGTAGCCTCCAATTCAGCACAGAGCTGTGACTGTGTTCACAGGGGTCTGAGGATGAGGGAAGAGACGAGGATCTACTCCATGTTTCAGAAGGCTTGATTTATTTATATATTTTTATGATATATATTACATTAAAACTATACTAAAAGAGTAGAAGAAAGGATTCCATCAGAAGGCTAGCTAAGAATAGAAAAAGAAAGAATGATAACAAAGGCTTGTGACTGACCGACACAGTCCGGACAGCTGGACTGTGATTGACCATTAATTAGAAACAACCACATGAGACCAATCACAGATGCACCTGTTGCATTCCACAGCAGCAGATAACCATTGTTTACATTTTGTTCCTGAGGCCTTTCAGCTTCTCAGGAGAAAAAAATCCTAAGGAAAGGATTTTTCATAAAATATCATGGCTACACAGAACAAAAATGCCCATGCCTGGAATGCTCCTTACTCCGGTAACTTCCACTCAGTGATAGGGAAAGAGCTCCAATACTGCTCATTGAGGCAGAGCAGTGGCTCTGTACAACAAGCCAAGGTGCCTTGAATAAAGAAATGAGATTACAGCAAGGAGGCTTTTAGGTGAGACAAATTGGGGTGATTCTTTAGCATCCTGTTCACTACCTATTTATTCAGGCAATTGGGTGGGTCATTACAATTTACAGGGAGTTCTGGATGTGGGGTTGTGCTGCCATCCCGTTATCTCTCCCTCATGGCCAGCAGAAGTGGTCCCTGAGGATTGCCTGTGCTCAGAGCAGATGCACAAATACAGCCAGGGCTGTGCATTCCCAGCTCGTGGTGTATTTAATGTGAAATCATGGCTTTAATCTCAACAGAGGAAGTTTTTAACCCTTATAAGAGAGAACAAGGCAGCTGCAGGGAAAAGTGAGCAAGTTTTTATGTACTCCCATGGTTTTTATGATTATCTGAGGACATTTGGGGCACAGAAAATTGGTGTCTGTGTATTTATTAATTTCCTTGGTGTATCCATATGGATGATGCCTGCTGTGTGTGATGTGTAGGCAACTCAGTGCCGTGGGGCTGACTGTGCTTGAAGCCTCCTTCACTTCCCAATGTTTATATTCCCATGCCAGGGGCACATAAGGGAAGTCTGGGTGGATGAAGAGGGAGATGGGGATGAAGAACCAAGCCCTGAGGGTGAATGATTTGGCAGGACACCAGTGCTGGAAATGTCACCCTGCTTGAAACCACTGGTGAGCCCCCAGGATGAGCGTGTTGGTCTGGAAATGGGACACATAATATTCCTAATAATTTCACAGGCAGCTCTGTTCATTTCTGAAGTGAGAGGAGCCACTTGTGCTATTCTGCCTGGCTCTCTTTATGGTATAATCTCCCATTGAGATTCCAGGCACAGCTCCGCTAATTAAAATGATGAATGCCG
Organism: Melozone crissalis; assembly: GCF_028551555.1. Lineage (NCBI taxonomy): Eukaryota > Metazoa > Chordata > Aves > Passeriformes > Passerellidae > Melozone > Melozone crissalis. The sequence continues at coordinate 1,762,581 of NW_026535896.1, read as the reverse complement.
GAGGAAGGCTTTGGGTTTCGGGTTGGGTTTTTTAATTTTTTTTTCTCTTTATCCTTCTTCTGGTGGGTCTCACTGGTATCTGCACACACAGAGGCTGCTTCAAGCAGGGGATATTTGCTTGTTGGATGAGTAGCCAGCACAGATAGAAACGCTCCCATACCCACACACACAAACAGAGGCTCGGAGATCCTGATGCCACGCAGCTCCTGCCAGCTTGGGAATTGTGTCAGCTCACAACGTGGCTGTCACAGCACCTCTGGAGCCATCCCTGAGCTGCCATCCCACCTCCAAGCAGCAAAAATGTTCATCAGTCTGCTTGCTACCAACTGCTACCCAACTGTCTCTGGATGGGGATATTCATAACCTCAAAGGTCTCCATGGCCATTTCAGTACCAAATATTATCTCAAGGTCCAAAAGGCCTCCAACATCAGAGCCTTGGAAGTTGGGAAAGGATCCTGGGCGGAAACATCCCGTGCCAATCCTGCCTCCTGCTAGGCATGCTCCATTCCTCACTTTGTAACATTAATTCTGGAGAAAAAGGCATCATCTCACATCTCCTGTTCCTCTCTTCTTATGACATGGACCGGGATTCGGGATGCAGAGGGGCACTTCCCCAGTGCTGCTCCATGCCTCCTGGAGTATTCTAAAGAGCTGCCGTGCTGCTCCCTACTGGCAGCCACATATTGGTGACATTTATTTGCACAAAAATAGCTGGAGCTAAAACTTTGCTCATTCCAACCCCCGGGGCAGAAATCAGGGACTGTGGGGATCCTTTACCTTCCCAAAACACCACCGGGGGGCTGATTTCAGCTGCCCACCAACATTTTTCTACTTTAAATGTCTTGTGGTTTAATTAATAGGAAGAGATGCTAAATTAAGAGATCTGATGGGCTCTCTTCTCCTGTAATTAAAGCCTTGTTTTGCAGTAGAGGCACTCGAGAGCAGCGTTTCCATGCGGTGGCAAGATCAGGGAGCAGATGTGTTCTCTGGTGGGCTGTGAGGGAAGGGAATGAATGAGCAGAAACACACCAGGAGGGTCTGTGGGGGGGTTTGAAATGTCTGTGCTTTGCTGTCACCAAAGCAGAGCTGCAAAGAGCAGCTCTGAGGTGCACGACCCATGAGCTTGAGCAGAGAGGCTTTATGGGGGAAGGGGAAATCTGGAGGAAGCAGGATTATTTATTTCCTTGGGATTTTTCTTTTTTTCTTTCCCTTCTCACATCCTCTCTTTACTCCCTGTGGCTGTGAAGAAGGAGATGGAAACGATGGGAGGGTTGGATGTGTCCCTGAGGGTTACACACACATTCCCACGTCCCAGCTGGGATGTGGGGCTTGGTGGGACAGCCCCGTGGTGTCCCCAGACCAAGGACTGCCTGGGACACTCCTATTCTTTCTCCTCCCAACAAGGTGGCTCTTGTCCCAGCACTGGCTTTCAGCTGGATCATCTCAAATCCCACATCAGAGCCAACCCTGCATGGCTTTGTCCTCCCTGGAAAAGCTTTGCCTTCAGCTCCTCACTTCCCCAGGGTGACAAGGGCTGGAGGAGTTTGCTGATTTAAGAGTAAAATGAGGGGAAATTCTATACCTGAGCCAAAGGGTGTCACACACATGTTTTATGAAAAATCCTTTCCTTAGGATTTTTCCTCCTGAGAAGCTGACAGGCCTCAGGAACAAAATGTAAACAATGATTATCTGCTGCTGTGGAATGCAACAGGTGCATCTGTGATTGGTCTCATGTTGGTTGTTTCTAATTTATGGTCAATCACAGTCAGCTGGCTCGGACTCTCTGTCCGAGCCACAAGCCTTTGTTATCATTCTTTCTTTTTCTATTCTTAGCCAGCCTTCTGATGAAATCCTTTCTTCTATTCTTTTAGTATAGTTTTAATATAATATATATAATAAAAAAATAAATCAAGCCTTCTGACACATGGAGTCAGATCCTCATCTCTTCCCTCATCCTCAGACACCTGTGAACACAGTCGCAAAAGGGAAATGATCCCAAGTGATTTGATCAGTGCCTGCTTACCAATACATCCTCTGAGCATGCAAGGAGCAGGGACAGCCTCAGCAAAGGGCTGACACACAGTGCCCTGGGATCCCAGCCCAGGATCCAGCAGAGGGGATGGGTCCAGTGACCAGCTGAATTTGGCTTTCCCACTCTGGAATGTCTCCCTTCCATCTCCTGAATGAGCAGTTACCTGACACCTTTTTCTGCTCGACTCTTCTTTGAATTCTGCTAAAAAACCTGGAAAAGGTAAACGTCTGGTCCTCTGTGTGCTGTTCATGGAATCAATAGGGTTGGAAAATCCCTTTAAGACTGAGTCCAACCGTTCCTCCAGTGCTGCCAGCTCGTGTCCCCAAGTGCCACATCCACATTCCTTTTGAGCACCTCCCAGCATGGTGATTCTGCCACTTCCCTGAGCAAAAGGTGACTTCCCTGTCATCCCTTGGGACCCAGCTCAGTGTGCTGACATCTCATCACCTTGTGCTTGGTGATTCACGGGCAGAAAATCCCCAGCTCACTCTAATTTCCATCAGCCTTTGGTGAATTTGTAGCTCCTTCCTCCATCTCTGATCCAAACAGCTGTGCTCATGGGGGCATGGGAAGGCACAGAAATCTTGAGACAGATGCTCTGACTCGTGCTGCTCTTTAATTCTGATGATTTAAATGGAAATTGTGAGCGCCTACTGTGGGACGAGCCCGGGCGCTCCGCAGCCGTTGAGCGTTGTGAATTTTACGATCGGAAGCGTTTGTTTCAGGACTGGATTAGTTTGTTTTCATTTCTCCTCTTGCCTGCTGATCATCCAACTGTCTCATTGTTTGGGTGAGACGCAAAGATGCTTGGAAATAGCAATAATAATTAAAAATAACAGGCAGCAGAACCAAACCAGCAGTCTGCATCTTGGCTAGTGGCCACTGGAAACAGCTCGGTCAGGAAGCTGCAGGAAAACCCTGTGTCCTGGAGGTTCTGGGTGATGCTGGGGGCATTTCCATGGACAGCAGCATCCAACTCCTTCTCCTACTCTCCCTGGAGTTCATGTCCTAAGATGTATTTTCTGTCTTCGTGGAGTCGCTCAACTCCAGTATCCCACTCTCCGAATCCATCTGGCTTTCTGCCCACAAGATTATGTTATATAAACCACCCCTAAATGCAGTGTCTGGGAAAGGGCCTTTATGTTTTAATTCTCAAATAGGCAGGGAAAATTGAGTGCTCTGATTGGCATCTGCAATCAGAGCCCCATTCAGCAGGCGCTGTGAAGGGAGTTGATTGCAGCGAGTGCTGCTCTGACCTTCTGGGGCCTCTGCTGCTGCCTCAGCTTCATTAACAGGATAAATATTTTTCCAGAAACAACATTTCCGAGCTGCCAGAAGTCATGACAGGCATGGGGACTACTCTGTGGCACGGTCTCTGTCGAGGCAGCTTTTTCACACGCTCTGTGGCTGAAGGTTTGGGTGGTGCCTGGGTGTTTTTAGCAGTGTGGCAATGTGGCTGGGGACACCTGGGCTTCTTTCCTGCAGTGCCACCGAGTGGCACACTGTCATCCTCCCTCCTTACACACTTTCCTTCCCTCAGCAGCTTTCCTCCCCCCTTTTTTTCCATTGAGTTTGTGAGCCATGCAGAGCAAGAGCAATGGTTTTGGGAAGTGTTGCCAAATGGAGCCTTGATAAGGCCCCAGTGGTTTGAGATAACAGCAGTGCCAGCGGTGGTGGTGGGGTGGTAAAGGGCATCTGGAGATGTTGTGTCCCATGAGCACTCCTGGAGCACATCAGGGATGTGGATGTGGCTGATAACCTTCAATCCTGTGCTGTGACTGTGCTGCTGTGCCCACACCTTGGTACTGAGTCAAAAGCCCCGGAGTGCCAGAGCCTGGGACTGGGATAACAGCATCTGCAGCATCAGATGAGCCCCTCCATGAGTTACAGCCTGGTCTCTGCTCCAGGGGCCTCTCAGCATCCTGCAGCCGGTAATAGATGTTTTTAATTCTCAGAGAATTATTGAACAAACATCAGGGAAATATGTTTTACAGTCCAGCGCTGGCTCTGAGCATCATTAACATTGTTATTGGAGACGAGGTGGATGATTTAAGCAGGGGCCTCTGACAAAGACACACACCTGTCCATGAATAAAAGGCTGTAATTTAATACCCTCACTGGTAATTAAGAAGAGGATGAGGGTCAAGTGTGATTCCTGTTTCAGAGGTGTCCCCAGATGGGGTGGCAGCAGTAATGCCTCCTTCTCCACTCCTTGCCATGGGGAGCAGCTCTGGCTGCAGGGAGGGGTCTGTGAGGGCTCTGAGTGTGGGGCACCGAGTGCTGGCTGGGCTCTGGGCTCAGCTCACACAGAGCTGCAGTGATGGAAGTGAGCAGAGGCTGCCAACTCACAGAGCAGGAGCAGCCATCTCCTATCAGGGCAGAGCCATCTGCCCCCCTGGCTGGGCACTGCCAGCCACCAGCATCTGTGGCCCTGGCTGGAGCAGGAAGAGCTGGCACATCCCTTCATGTCTTGGCAGTGACAGCTTCCCCCTGACCTCCCAGCCTGCCCTGATGCCACAGGTTGGGGCAGTTTGGTTCAGTTTGTGTGTATTGACCCAAAGCCCCCTGCAGCAGTGAGCTCCTGAGCTCCTGCTCAAGGCATCTCACCAGGGCTTTGCCATCAAACAATTTCAGAATGGTTGACTTGAGGCTGCCTCATCTCTGGAAGTGTTCAAAGCCAGGTTGGACAGGGCCAGGAGCAACTTGGTCTAGTGGAAAGCGTCCCTGCCCATGACAGATGGGTAGAAGGAGATGGTCCTTAAGGTCCCTTGCAAGCCAAACCATCCTGGGACTGTTTAAATGATACCAGAGCAATGTCCCTGTGAGCTGGGTTCAGAGGGAATGATGGAGCAGGGAATTGCATCTTCCCACTGCCTTGTGCATCTTCTCACCTGTGACACAACCTGGGGCTGTGACTGGGGAAAATTCTGTTTCCATTCTCCTTCTGCCTTCCCTTGGTCTGTGAGGTTCTCCTGTGCTGCTGGGGCTTGCACAGACTCTGCTGGTGTGTTTGAACCCATCTGTCCTGGGCACAGTGGGCACACATCAAGGCACGGTGTGTCCTGCCCTGCTCAGTCCCGCTTGCCTCTGACATCTCTGCCAGCGACTGAAAAGGCTGATGAAAAACCCAGCACTACAAACACGATAATCCTTGGAGGGCCTCAACAGCTGAAATCTTGTATTTTGGCTGTCAGTGAGCTCTAGAAATGCTGGTAAACACTGATTTTGCTTCATTTGGATGCAGAGATGAGCCTATGGGAGGGTTTGGAGGAGCAGAGCTTGTTTGCATGCATGTTTAAGCGCACAGGCGTAGTCGTACACATGTCAGCGCAGAGTTTGGTTCACTTCCCTTGCATCCTGCGTAGGCAGCCATGCACGGAAATTACTTCTGCATCACTCGTGATCCTCTGCTAGAATAAAGGACCAGCAGCTGGTGAGCTCCTACAGCTCCTTGTCTGCCTCCCCTCAGACCAAGCAGCAGCTCTTCTCCACCCACACACCTCAATTCTTTTTTGGTGTCCTTCTCTCCAGCTTTCCTGTGGCTCTAGGAGAAAAGGGGGTGATGCAAGTGCTGGATCCAGGGTGGGGAGACACTAGGTTCTGATTAGAAGGGCTCTGTCCTGCTGCTGCAACATAGAATCCCAGCAGGGTTTGTATTGGAAGGGACCTTAAACTCATCCAGTTCCACCCTGCCATGGGCAGGGACACCTTCCCCTATCCCAGGCTGCTCTGAGCCTCCTCCAACCTGGCCTTGGACACTTCCAGTGATGGGGCAGCAACAGCTTCTCTGGGCACCCTGTGCCAGGGCTTTCCCATCCTCACAAGGAAGAGTTCCCTCCTAATACCTAATCCAAATCCATCTTCTTTTAGTTTTAAACCATTGCCCCTTGTTCTAGCATGATTTTCCTATCACTCTTTGCACATTCCCTTCTCATGCGAAGGGCTCAAGTGCTCACCTTGCACCATCATCTGTTGGGAAGTCTCTGAAAAATTCTTCAGAACTGGAGTTTTGGGGAAGCAGATTCCCTGGGACTCTCTGTGAGGTTTTCCAGTGTTTTCCAGCAGATTGCACCCCCAGGTTGTGGGTTGGGTGTAGGAGCCACCCAGCAAGAGCGGCCGTGGGAGGAGAGGCAGCAGCAGCAGCAGCAGCTCCTCCTGTGCAGGCTCAGAGGATGAGCCTGCTCCCAGATGAGTGCATTGTTATGAATTCCCCAACGGTGGGGGAAAACTTTGATCAGAGCTTGCACCTCATTAGACATCAGAGAATTGAGCCGTGAGACACCGATCCATAGGCAGCCAGGCTTCATTAGCTGGGCTGCTCATGGGACTGCCTGTTTGAGGAACACGGGGAGGCTACAAAATTGACTTTTGTTTTTAATTATGTTTATGAGGACTCGGTGTTCCCCTCCCTTCCATATTATCTTGCTGTGAGGGCTCTAGTGAGATCAGCTTTGGGCAGCTGAAATTGGTACATCTTTTTTCATCAAAGCAAACCAAAATTTTCCTTTAGTTGAATACTGATGTGTGAATCCCTCTGCTGTGCCCTGGGGACCATATTTTGGATCAGGGGCCTCATGGGCCAGGTTTCCATCTCAATCCTTGTTGTGTATCCATGTTTTTCCTGCGTTGCAGGAACCAAATCCCAACGTGGTGCTTTGATTGAGCCCAAAAAGCCCAAGTTAAACAATGCAGTTCAGGTATGTCAGGAAGCAGAAATGTCAGAAAGAAACATTTCGACATTTCCCAACCAGTCCTTTTCAGAACTCTCTGATAAAAAAACAGCTGGAAAAGGCAGTGGGATGTGTCAGCTGTGGTTTGGGGTCAAACAAGCAGATTTTAGAGCTGCAGAAATCACTATGGGACAAATCCAGACAGGATTTAGCCATTATGGCAGAACCTTTGCAATTTGAGGCTGGGTTTAGAGAGTTTTGTGTGAGCTGGGCTGTCTGATTTCCATCCTCTGCCCTGCCCTTGGTTTTTGGGGAACAAAAACCTGAACATCCCCTCCAGCAGAGCAAGGCAGGGGACAACCCCGAGCGAGGCAAGCATGACAACACATCCATAAGCACAATTCCTGTGGAACTCCTCATTTGACAGGCACGGAGGACAACAAACATGCCCCTGAAAAGCCTGATTTGCACCATTCTCCTTCTCAGCTGTGCTCTGAGAAGAGCCATGGCAAAGCACAGAAGCCCCACGTGCTACAGACGGAGCCCACAGCTGAGAGGATGGAATTACTCACTCACGGACAGCATTCCAGTCAGGGTCACAGCTCAGAGAGAAAATAGAAGCAGGCAAGGTAGTGCTGCTGTTGCCTCCAACCTGCTTGATCCAGACATGGAGAGGAAAAGCAGAGTGCAGAGCAGATGAGAGAGACATTTGCCTCCTTGTGTGCAGGCTGGCAGCAACCGGGGATGGAGGAATTCATCCTCGAGTGGAGGGGGGAATAGGAATCCATCCAAGCTGATTAGTGAGAGGTCTCTCAAAGAGACAGGCTGGCTGGATTTAATTCCCTAGTCAGCATTCCCAGTATATTGATCTCCTCCTAAGTAGGAGGGAGGGGGAGCAGAGAGAGGGATGGTGGGGAGCAGGGAGAGCAGAGAAAAATGGGTTGAGGTGGTGAGAGAGCGAAGGCAGAAAAGGGAGAGAAATAAGGAGTGGAAGAGGAGAGCAGGAGAACAGGAAAATGGATGCAGAACCAGCAGGGATGATGCTCCAGCTGTGCCACCAGCCAGCCCCAGAGCTGCCACAGGAGATGGAGGAGTTGCTGCTGGAAAATGAAGGAATCCAGCTTGGTTGTCCTCTCCTGGATCCTTGTCCATGCTGGGGATGCAGCAGAGCTCTGTGTCCATGGAAGGGATGCAGGAGCAGCTGGATGCAGCCCTGAGCTGTCTGGGTGAGGGAGGAGGGTGATCAGGTGCTTACAGATGTTCCAGAGCATGGGGCAAAGGAAGGAAACTTCAGCATCTGGTGCCTCCTGCACCACCAGGGATGGAGAAGGGAGAGATAAAGTCTTTGCGAGACAGGAACCCCACTCGCAACAAGCAGGAAGCTTTCATTTCTAGCCCCAGCTGGTTGTGAGATATTAGGCATTAAAAACACATTATTCTGATTGCTGTCTTACTTCTTTTCCCACTTTTATTCCTCACTTGGATTCCAGCACGGTTTTAGTGTGCAGTCCCTCTAGATCCACAAGTGCCAGGAGCCAGAGCTGTATAGCATCCACAGGCTCAGCCTCCAGCTCTCACACAGGATAATTAAAGCATTAATCTCTTACTCCAGCAGCCTGGAAGACAGCAGCTGCTAAAATAACGTGGAAGGACTGCTGCAAAAAGGAGCTTTGCTTCCAAGAGAGGGGCAGCAGAACCTTCTGAGGTCAGCAAAGCTCCTGGAGCTGGGGAGGGCCCAGGGCAGAGCACAGTACTGGCCTTTGAAACTAGAGGCTGCTCTTGAGTCTCAGATCTGCTCCTCCCTAAAAACTTCCAACATATGAGGCAAAAAGATTGAATTTCTTCATATTAGGTTGCGCTTGGACTGGGTTGGTGGCTCCTTTTCCAAGGAGTTGTTGGATCCTTGGGAAATGCAGCCTTGAGCTGGGAGAGGAGGATCCACAGTGGTGCTACTGGATGAAATCTCAAAAATTGTCCTCAAAAATTGTTGGCTTCTTGCTGTGAGAATATTGATTATTTTAAATATTTTTGAATACTGAGTTGAATATTTTGAATATTTGAATATTGAATATTGAATATTTTGAGGATTTTGAATATTTGAATTTTGAATATTTGAATAGTTCAATTTGGAATACTGAATCCCATCCTTGAGGGAGTACTGTTTCTAAATTTTTTGGGGGGGTTGTTTTGTTGTTTTCTCTTATTTTTTGTGCTCTTGCAAGTACCTGGGCTTAATGTCTGCCCAGAAATATATATTATATTAATAAATATAATATATATATTAATAAAATATTAATATATATATTATATAATATATAATATATATATATAATATATATATATAATATATATAATATATATATATATATATTAATAAAATATTAATTTTTGGGGCAATATTGAGGCTAAGGAGAGAGAGGAATCTGATATCCTGCGTGTGAGCTCTGTAATAAGGGATGTTTCTTCAGCAGGGCTAAGGAGAAGGTGCTGGAGCGTGACTTTATTGAGATTACTGCTCACCTGTGAGGCTGGGGATGTTTGCTGCCACTCTTAGAAGAGTGGCAGGGATTGTTTAGTCTTGATTAAACGTGGAGTGTTGGCTTCAGAAGCTCCACGCCCCCTTTGGGTACTGAATCCTTTCCCCTGTTCCTTTGGCATCCAACTGCAAAATATCTGCAGGGTACAAAGGGGAGGTTGGGCTCTGGTGAGGGAAGAGACGAGAATGTTGACTCCATGTTTCAGAAGGCTTGATTTATTATTTTATGATATATATTACATTAAAACTATACTAAAAGAATCGAAGAAAAGGTTTCATCAGAAAGCTGGCTAAGCAAAGAATAGAATGGAATGATAACAAAAGCTTCTGTCTCTGACAGAGAGTCCGAGCCAGCTGACTGTGATTGGCCATTAATTAGAAACAACCCCATGAGACCAATCACAGATGCACCTGTTGCATTCCACAGCAGCAGATAATCACTGTTTACATTTTGTTCCTGAGGCCTTTCATCTTCTCAGGAGGAAAAATCCTAAGGAAAGGATTTTCCATAAAAGATGTCTGCGACATAACCCTCCCAGCTTCATCCAGGAGCCACTTCAAGCACCCAGCCCAGGGGAATCATGGCCAAGAGCAAGCCCTGCCCCAGGCTGCCCCGAGGAGCCGCTCCTCCTTCCTCCCCTCTGCCCTGCCTAGCAAGGACTGCTGAGGGAAAAATTAACTTTTAATTAAGTGGCCTGCGGGTAGATGGACAAAAACCCTGGGAAGGTGATCTAAGGGTGCACTCAGGGCCAGCTCTGTGTGTGTTGCTTTATGGACCTGGACTTCATTACCCTGAGAGCAGGGAAGTGCATTCCCAGGCGGAGAGAGGTGAGTCTGCACTTTTCAGCTGAGTGAACAGGTCGGGCAGAGTGTCAGCAAGACCTCCTGTGTTAAGCAGGAGACGTCGGGGCTTTTTCTTGTGGAAGACAACTCCTTCATGAAATAAGCACAGGCAAGAGATTTTTCTCCTTTTTAATGCCTTTATTAAAAGTGATCAGTTCGAGTGGGGAGAACTGACGGGTCTGCGCTCACACTGCTGCTCCTCCCAGGAGTGGCACAGAGGAGGAGGAGGAAGAGTGCAGCTGTGTCCAAAACCAACTTTGCGCTCCTTTCCCAGGGTGGTCACTGAAATAAATAGGGCAGGAGATCTTTCTCCTTTTTAATGCCTTTATTAAAAGTGATCAGCTGGGGTAGGGAGAACCAACGGGTCCATGCTTATGCCAGCACTGCTCCCAGGAGTGACTTGGAGGAGGAGGAAGAGTGGAGCTTCATCCCCTGGTCTGTGGGCAGAGCTGGGGGTTCTGTCCTCATGAAATTACCAGGAGATTCCCTTGATTTTCTGGTTTAACATTTGAGGTCCTCTGTCTAGCCAACATCTTTTAGGTTAGGGTGAGGGGTAAAAAGGGTCTTGGCGGGTGTTAGATTCTGTTCTTCATGTCTAGCCATTGCTTTGATTAATCAATTTTGTGTTGGCTCGTTGATTTGGGGGTTTTTGGCTAGGTTTGGTGAGGGGTCTCTCCCATTGCATGCTGGATCCGATGTCATTTGTGTGCCGACTCAACGTCCCCTCCTCTTCACTGTCTGGGTGTCACTGGACAAAAGGGGGATTCTTAACCATCAATGACAGGTAGTTAACAACAGGTGATGACAACAACAAGCAGAACTCTCCCTGCCAGCAACTAGCCCAACCTGTGAATTCTGCAAACTTTTTAAAAAAATTGGCAGCTTTTCTACTCATAACATTCAGGAGCTCACCTCCCACCTGTGGGAGCCCTGGTGTGGGGAGGGCAGGGATGTGGTGCTGCCAGTTGACAGTAATGGGATCGACCTGCTTGCACATTGTGCTGCAGGAATAAAAAATGCTCCATTGTGCCTCTGGAATAGCTGCAATTAACAAAATCTGAATAGCCAAGGGCTGGATTCATCTCACAGACGCGGTGGGAGGCAGCTTGAAATGTACCCACAAGCACTGATTGGGGTCTGGAGCCTAATTAGCCCCCGGGAGGCTCCCAGTTAGGATGTGAGATGGATGTGCTGTGGGCTCCAGGCAGGGCTGCCCCACACAGGAGTGTGCTGAGCTGCTGTGAGAAGGGCTGGGAGCTGCCCTTGGGGTGCTGTCACCCTGCAGCTACAGCAGGGAGGGCACGTGGGCAGAGCCAGAGCCTCTGCCCTGCTGGGCAAAGCCACCCCCGTCCTGCTGCTGCTGCTGGAATCAGACAATGCCAGCAGGGCTTGAGTTGGAAGGAAACTTAAAAATCATCTTGACTTAAAAATCATCTTGTTCCACCCCCTGCCATGGGCAGACACACCTCCCACTGTCCCAGGTGTCTCCAAGCCCCCTCCAGCCTGGCCTTGGACACTGCCAGGGATCCAGGGGCCAGCAAAAGGTGTTCAGCATCACCTCAGCCCCACTAAAACTCGGTTTCAAAAGTTTGTTCTGCTTCCCATCACAAGCAGAGTGATTCAAACCTGCAAGGCTTTGCATTCAGCCCTCTGAGCTCAGCTTGTCTCATCTTAGAATCCCAGGATGGGTTGGGCTTGAAGAGATCTTGAAGGTCATCTCATTCCAAACCTCCCTGCCGTGGGCAGGGACACCTCCCACTGTCCCAGGCTGCTCCCAGCCCTGTCCAGCCCGGCCTTGGGCACTGCCAGGGATCCAGGGGCAGCCACAGCTGCTCTGGGCACCCTGTGCCAGGGCCTGCCCACCCTCACAGGGAACAATTCCCAATTCCCAATATCCCAATATCCCATCCATCCCTGCCCTCAGGCAGTGGGAGCCATTCCCTGTGTCCTGTCATTCCATCCCTTGTTCCCAGTCCTTCTCCAGCTCTCCTGGAGCCCCTTCAGACCCTGGAAGGGGCTCTGAGCTCTCCCTGGAGCTTCTCCTCTCCAGGTGAGCACCCCCAGCTCTCCCAGCCTGGCTCCAGCCCTTGGAGCATCCATGGACTTTGTCCAGCAGCTCCATCTCCTTCTTTTGCTGGAACCCCGAGCTGAACTCAGCTCTGCAGAGAGGCAGAATCCTCTGTGGGATGAGTCCAGGGTGCCCTTGGCTTGCACAGGGACAGAGCTGTGGATTCTGGCTCTAAAGCTGTGTTTTATTCATGACTCAGCCATCTCTCCACCTACAAGATGAGGATAATGATACATTCTTCCTTTCCAAAGAGCCTGTCGTCTCCAAGTGTGTTACAAACTCCGGTAACAATGTACCTTAATTGAACATTTTCACTTTTTTCAAGTTCCAAGAGAAAGTTTGCAGCGAGAATAATTCTATTTTATCTGCATTTGATACCGTGAGGTGTGTGGCGGAGTACAGATGGTCACATCCAAGGTGGGAAGAGGACAAAGAACTCTTCAGGGCCCCCCTCCCTGTTGTGACATTAGGACTCAACGTGCTGAGCAAGCACTTGTAAATCAAGCCAGCAAAAATTAAAGGGCCCAGTAATGGGTTGGATTAATCTGCTCTGACTTGACTGTCTAAAAGTTGGATGTCAACGTTTGGGGTTTGTCGCCTTGGGCTCCCTCCTCACTGGTGGAGAGAAATGGGCATCTCCAGAGGCCATCCATCTCCTCCAGACAGGCTGCCTGGATGGATTGCCCTCTGGAGGTGCTGGTCTCTCTCTCCATTGATAGAGAGCCCTGAGTACATCTGATATATTTATATTGAAAGTATATGGAGGGGGATGAAGGTGAGTCCTGCCTGTTGGGGTGGAAAGGAGACAGGTCTGCAGCTGCCCTGGGTACCTGGTGAAAGGCTACCCCTAAAAAAGGGAATAACCAACATTTCAGGAGCTGAATCCCAAGGAGTGTTTCACTAAGTGTCTTGGTTTGGAAAGACAGGAGTCTGCTGAGGAAGGCAGGAGCCTCCTCTGAAATGGAGAATGTAAACCCTCCCCACCCCTCCAAATTGCTAAAAATTTTAAATTAAGGGGCTCTCAGGCAAAAATATGGGAGCAGAAAATAACAGTTCTTTAATAGGGAAGAAAATAAAAGAATAAAATAAACAATGCAGTACACTAGAACAACACTGACAGAGTCAGAACTCAGCCTGACACCCTGTGGGTCAGGGTGTTGGCAGCAGTGCCATTGGAATTGTGGCTCAGCCCTCCTGCAGTGTCAGGGCTGGTTCTGCTGGAGCAGGGATCCTGTAGAGAAGGATGTATTCTCCCTCTGAAGATCCAGTGGAAGAAGAGGCAGCTGCTGTTCCTCTGGGGAATCCAGTGGAGAAGCCGTGCTGGTGTTCCAGAATCTCCAGATTATATCCAGGCAGGAATGCTTGGCTCCTCCCTCTGGGCTCACATCTCCCAATGGGATGTTGTAGTTCTTATCAGCCATGCAGGGACATTCAATAGCTGTTATCAGCAGATGTCCCCCCAGAGGGAGGAGTGGGTGTGGAAGAGATAAGGCAAACTGCTCACTTGACAAAAGATAATCTGCCCTACAGATGGTGATGGAATACATCTTGCCTTGCAATCTGGAACACTAAGGAATACCCTGACTGAAGCTGGAGGTGGTTTGGCTGTTACAGTCACCTGTATCCCAGCTTGGTGTAAATCTGTGTAGCTGCATCTCACACGTGTTGGCACAGGACAAAACCTGCTGCTCTTGAGCAATCCCAGCCAGCAAATAACACAGGCTCAGCCAGCTAAGATTTGCATGGAGACACCAGAGTGATGGGCAACATTATAAAATCATAAACCAGAGGAAATGGAAGTTTTGGGCTCCTAACTACCAAACCCCTAAGCTCTGTGCATTTTGTCTTCCTAAAAACTATTCCAGAGGTGTCAGAAACAAACCATGCGCTTCCAGTCTCTTGTGTCCTCCTTCTGTATTTCAAATGAATAATAGATAAAGGAATCATTTTATTTAAGGAGAACGAGTTGAATAGTTTGCTTTAAAAAAAACCCACACAAAAAGTGCCGTGGCACTTGGTCCTGATTTCTCTTATAAAGGAAAACTTCCCTTTTTCATTTATTATTGAAGTAAATTAAGCTGATTGTCAGGAACGTGTGTGTTGGGTGAAAACGCTGCCATTGAGATTTGGGATGAGATGAATGAATTTAATTTACCCCTTCAGAATGTTCAGCTGATGAGCAGCTCCAGCTCTCGGCTCCCTGCCTCCTCCTGGGAGAGCCCTGCCAATTCCCTGGGGGATTTTCCATGCTGGGATTTTGTTTCTTCACAGGGGCATCTTGTCCCCTTGCCCTAGGGCCAGACAGGGAAAAAGAGGACAAGGAGATGTGTGGGTTTCTTCCCAGCTCCCTCACAGTGTTGTAGCAGCCAAATCCTTGCTGGTTTTTTTTCCAGAGCCAGAAAACGGCTCAGAAACTGCTCCAAGCAGGACAGAGTGAGATGCTGCTTCCAGATTTCCCTGGGATCCACAGCAGGCAGGGCTGCATCCCCGGGCACAGGGTGAGTTGGCAGCCAGGGGATGCAGGCTGTGGCTCAGAGCCTCACTGGCTGTTGGGGTCTCTGCTGCTCACAGTGACCCCGAGAAAAGTTCAAAAGTCTCTTTTCCCAGCCTGGCGCTTGAAGAAGGAGTCAGAGCTCTTAATTTCTCGGTCTCAAGGTTGTTTATTGTATCTTATCTATAAGATTCTTTCTCCTGCCCTGCCAGTAGCTTCTACTCTAAACCAACCTGTAAGTGCCAACATAACAGCAGAAGATGGAGGCCAAAAATGGGATATTGGGAATAAATTCTTCTCTGTGAGGGTGGAAAGGCCCTGGCACTGGGTTCTGAGTCCAGCAACTTCTCTACTACAATGGTTTGAGACTCTCAAAGCAACCTGGTGCAGCAAAAGTTGTCCCTGTCCATGGCTCCAGGAATGGGATGGGCTTTAGGGTCCCTCCCATCCAAAACCATTCCATGCTCTTGGAGCGGAGAGGGAGAATGGGGCTGTGACCAGGTCTGTGCTGCTGACATAAATCAGCAGTGATCTGAACAGGAGGTAATGCTGGGCTGGGCTCTGTATGAGGTGATTTAACACTCAGGCGAGATCCATGTGCCTCGTTCACGCTGAATTTGGGTGTTTGGACAGTGCTGTGACCATGGGAGTGTCTTGGGGACCATCCTCCCTCTCCTCAGGGATGTCTTTAGGCTGTGCAGGAGCCTGGGGGATTTGGGGATGGTGCAGGAAAGCACAAGGAGAGCTCCAGAAAGCTCCAGTGGCTCCTGAGGATCGCTGAGCTCCGGGCAAGAGCAAATGAAGGGCATCCTCTTGGAAAGGAAAGGCAGAGAGAAGGAGCCACAGCAGACCTTGGCACTGGGAGTGTTTGCCACTCGAATATTGCTGGCTGCAAGTGTGATTTTCCCTCTGCCAGTAGGTCTGTGTACACAGAACTTGCGCTGCTCTTGCAATTACACTGCTCTAAAGTGGCTTTTCTGTCACTGCTTGTTCTGCCCAAGGAGCAGGACAGCCTGCCCTGGTGCCTTCCTCACCAATGGCACTGAGCCACTCATTGTCACCAGTATTTGGGTACCTGCAAAGCCAGGTCAGCTGCTTGGGTCAACTTATTTCTTGTCTCGATTTGAAAAATTAGACCTAGAAGCTTGTTCTAATCTTCTCCTTCTCCTTCTCCTTCTCCTTCTCCTTCTCCTTCTCCTTCTCCTTCTCCTTCTTGTTATGCTTCTTGCTATTCTTCTTGTTGTTATTCTTCTTCTTGTTACTATTCTTATTCTTCTTCTTATTATTCTCAATATTCATATTCTCAAATTGAATTTATTCTGAATTATCCTCAAGGATAATCTCTCCAGCCACCATTTTGTGCTTTATTCTCCCCAAAATTCACCAGCAATTGCACAGGAGGATATGGCAGAGGGAGAAGGTTTGATTGAACCTTTCTCCTGGTTGGTTTATCTTGAATTTCAGGCAATTGTGGCAACTTCAATGACTGACTTTGGGTTTTGATTTCGGGGCTGGTGAGGCAGGATATTTCTTCCCAAGATCAGCTGCAGCACTGCAATGAATTTAGGGCCAGAAGGGACTTTTAGATCACACAAACAGGCCCTGGAAAGTCATTAGATACCTCTTTCCTGAGCCTTGGATTTGGTGTTTGTCGAACATAAATCTTCTGAAAAGGTGTTCAGGGTTGATTTAAGGATCTCAGGAGATGCTGAACCCAGGGCTGCCATTGGTAGTGGCTTTTAAAGGTTAATCACCTTTGCTGCTAAACATTTGTGCTGTATTTAATTTGTCTGTCTTTAACTTTTTGGTTGTTGGTTATTGCAGTGTCTTTCCCTGCTGGGAGAAATCACCTGGCATTTTCTTTGATCAAACTCCTTCCTCTCCCCCCCCAGGACTGAGGAGTTTCCCTGTGTCCTTCAGCTGAGCTGTGTTTTATCATCCAATTTATCCTCACACACTGGGGTGATGTATCCAGGTTTCTCCAGCTTCCCCTCTTTGGTTATTTGATAAAAATTAGAAATTATTTGCAAAACTGAGGGGAGATTTTGCAAGCCAACAGGACTCAGGGGATAGGAGAGGGTGAAGTGTGTGTTGTGCTTCTCCACTGCAGAAATAGCCTGACAAGCACAGGAGAACCCTGGATACTGGGCTCGGGCCAGAAATGGGTGGGACAAATCAAAAGCTTTGTGTTTTAAAGAATGTAATAGATTTTAAATTGCATTTCCTTTAATGAATGACTCACCCAATTACCACAGCCCGAACACCTGCGCCCGAGAGCCAACGTCTCCAGAGAGGCTTTTGCTTTTAACAATATTTATTATGCTGAGTGGTATGGCATTAGGAGCAATCAGGGAGGAGGGAGGCTGGGTCAGGGGCAGCACCAGGGCAGCCCTGGGTTATGCCAGGAATCCCCAAGCTCCCCTTTGCACCAGGCTCATCACAGAACAGCAGAGGCTCTGCCCAAACCCCTCGTGCTGGGGCTGGGCTGATTCCTCTGCGCCATTCAGGGAGGAAAGTGGGGAAGGAAAATGGGTTTGGGCTGACAGGGGACAGGGGTGGATGGGATATTGGGAAAAAATCTCATCTGTGATGGTGGGGAGGAACTGGCACAGGGTGCCCAGAGCAGCTATGGCTGCCCCTGGATTGCTGGAAGTGTCCAAGACCAGGCTGGAGCACCCTGGGACAGTGGAAGGTGTCCCTGCCCATGGTATGGGGTGGAACTGGATGACCTTTAAGGTCCTTTCCAACCCAAACCTTTCTGGGATTCTGTGTTGCTCCTTCCAATGCCTGAAGGGGCTGGGGCTGGCTTCATCTCCAGAAGAGCTGAAGAGGAGCTTTGGACACAGGTCTGGAGGATAAGGGGAGGAAAATCCTGGAGAAGAGAAGGTTGTGAGGAGACCTCAGAGCCCCTGCCAGGGCCTAAAAGGGCTCCAGGAGAGCTGGAGAGGGACTGGGGACAAGGGATGGAGGGACAGGACACAGGGAATGGCTCCCACTGCCTGAGGGCAGGGATGGATGGGATATTGGGGACAATTGTTCCCTGTGAGGGTGGGCAGGCCCTGGCACAGCTGAGAAGCTGTGGCTGCCCCATCCCTGGAGCTGGTCAAGGCTGGACATGGCTCTGAGCAGCTCTAGTGCAAGGTGTCCCTGGCCATGGAGAACCTTGGAATAGGATGTGTCCAGAGGAGGCAACGAGGCTGGTGATGGTTTTGGAACACAAACCCTGTGAGGAACCCCTGAGGGAGCTGGGGGTGCCCAGCCTGGAGAAAAGGAGACTCAGGGCTGCCCCCATCACTCTCACAGCTCCTGAAAGGTGCCTGTGCTCAGCTGGGGCTGGGCTCTTTCTCCAGCAGCACTGACACAACCAGAGCACACAGCCTCCAGCTGCACCAAGGGAAATACAGGTTGGATAGCAGGAAAAAGTTTTTCACAGAAAGAGTGATAAAGTTCTGGAATGGCTGCCCGGGGAGGTGGTGGAGTCCCCATCCCTGGGTGTGTTTCACAAAGCCTGGATGTGGCACTGGGTGCCAGGGTTGAGTTGAGGTGTTGGGGCTGCATTGGACTCGATGATGTTGAAGGTCTCTTCCAACCTGGTCATTCTGGGATTCTGTGAAGGTTTTAAAACAAATCCACACCTTGGAGGCATGAGGACCATGATAACTCAACCCTGACCCTTTTTGCACAGGAATGGGTGATCTGGGAAGGCAGTTTGATGTCATCTTGAGCAGTTATTTCTCATCCCCTCCTCTCCAGCATGGAGCAGGTCAGTGCTGAGATCCTTTGTGCGGGGCTGGAGGAGCAGATCCCAGGCAGGGCTGTGGCTGTGCTGGCTGGAGGGAGACAAAAAGGAGACAAAAATACAATTATCCCAGCTCCTGGTGCTCTCTGTGCTCTGCCAACGCTTCTGCAGGCCAGAGGGCTGAGCTGATGTATTTATGCACCTTCCCCTGTCTGTGTTTAAACAGCACCTTGGAAAATGCAGTAAAAGAAGCCACAACTCTCCTCAGTGTCCTCTAGGGGTTTTAATTTATTTTTATGGTGTTGGATCCTTGCTTTGTTGTGGGTTTTTTCAGGTTTTTTTTCTCTCCCAGTGCAGGAAGTTGGCTTTGCTGCAGAGCAGAGGTGGTGCAGAGAAACAGAGGCCAGTGAATTGCAGAGTGTGAAGAGATATTGTCAGTGAGGATGGAGGGATGTGGCAGAGCTCCCAAAGATCTCTGGTGTTATTTTATAGGCTATACATTTATAGTCAGTCTGTCTTTTTTCCCCAATGGATTGAATTGCTTTGGGCCCTGTTTTTGCTGGGGCACAGCCAGGATTCCCTGCTCTGCCTATGTTTTACACCAGGCACTTCTCCTGCATCCCTGTGGACAAATCCTGGTGTGAGTTGGGGGTGCTCAATGCTTGAGGACAGTGTAACCCCCAAATCAGCCCCCAAAACTGCTGTGGAGCCTCTTGCATTTCCCACCTCTGGATTCTGTGCAACAGGGTAGGATCCTGTGTGAATCCTCTGTTATGCTCATAAAAAATTGTTCAAAATAGTTTTGTTGGTTCTCCCAGCGACTAAAATAGCAAGAAACAGTAAAAGTCTCTGCATTTTGTGTGGGATGAACATCCTTTTGTCCTTGCAGGCTGATGTGAAGCCACCCCAGCTCTCCTGGCCACGCTGGATGCTGCATCACCTTGAGGAGACGACGTCTCTGAGGTTCCTTATTTTTGCTTTTGGTTTTCTCCACGTTTGAGGTTTTCTGTTTGCAAGATGATGCGTGCCTGGAGGGCACAGAGCACTTGTCAAAGCACCGAGGGTGGTTTATCCTCTGGCTGTGAGGTGTGAAGTGCCAGCACAGTGGGGCTTTGTGAGCCTGGTTTCATCTGGCTGGCATTAGGTAGCCCTGCTCCGTCCAGAACTGGAAGATTTTAAATATGATTTTGAAAACCTGGAGCTGTTTCAAAGCTTATGAGGCTTTTGACCTGTCTCATTTATGCTCACCTCCTGCATTGCAAAGGGAGAAGCTTAGAAATGTGAATTATGTGAAATACAGTGTGAAATCTTTTGAGATGTCTAAATCATGTGCATATACACACAGGCACTTCCATCTCCTTAAAACTTCATGTCTCCTTCCTCGGCTGATCCTGGTGCTGGGAGGATGCATGAGCAGCTGGGGAAGAGCTGGGAGGAGGGGGAGAATGATGAGGACTCCCATCCCCAGTGGCCTCCTGCTCCTCTTTTTGCTCTCGAAATGCAACATCCTCATTCAAATCCCTTCTGGGATGTGGGTGTGAAAAATGCATGTATTTTATGATTGGCTTTTTGCAAATATTAAAATGAATGTTATATGTGTTGTGTTAGAAAGTGATGCTGTATTAATTCTCTTAAGTAGTGTGTTAAATATAGTTTTAGGTTATAGAAATTGTTAAAATAGAAACTATGCTATGTAGGATACATTTTTTAAAGAAAGGATTTGCAGTGAGACAGCAGCCACAGGACACCTGAATCTTTCAGAGAAAGAGAATTTATTGCCCCATTATCAGAAGAAACGAACTTCTTCCTGCCTCACTCAGCCCTGAAGATGCTGTCAGGATTCAGAGGAAGAAGTTGACACTGACTAACAGAATCCTGTGTTTGAATGGAATTGATGCATCATGGAGGAGGTGTATGAATATGCAATGGGCTGTTGCTTTTAAGGGTTAATCCTCTGTTAACGTGGGTCCTTTTTCGGGCTTATTTTGCCCAGAAAAGGTACCCGGACTGTCTGTAATTCTTTGTATTTGTTGTCTCATATTGTCCTGATTCAAATTGTCCAAATTATTATTACTCTAATTGTATTACTATTTTTATAACCATTTTATTCCTATTAAACTTTTAAAATTTTAAAAACAAGTGATTGGCGTTTTTCACATGGGGACAGCAGGAACAACCCCCAGTGAGCTCTGGGCTCTGCATTTCTGAGGCTTCCATGGCTTTTTGATTCTTTATTTTCTATTTCACAAAGCTTGTGTCACAAAATGTCCGTTAGGTGACACATTAGTGTCTCTCCCTAAATGCAAGTTTTCAGAATCTGCCCAGTTTTCATATAAATGTGTGTTCTTCCTGCTAATTTTTCAAGTGGATATTTAAAACCTGGTAGTTGTGCTTGGGCTCTCTGCTGTGCTGCAGAGGTTTTTTATTTTTTTTCTTTTTATGGTCTTGTTAAAGAAAACAATCAGTTAAATGTGTGCCAGGCAGCGTTGGAGGCGTAGGGGTGTGGGTGGGCTGTGCAACATCTTCCTGAGGATATTGGTGGGGGAAAAAAAACCAACGCAAAACTTGAAATATTTTGAAAATTCCAGCTGCTCAGGGGTGACCCTCTGGTTCCTGGCTTTGTCAGTGCCATCCCACCTCACTGTGCTTTGTTCCTGCTGGCTGCACTGGTGTCCCTTGGTGTTCATGGGGGGACTGGAGGGCAGGGACCATCTTTTTATCTCCTGTGGCATCAGAGCTGCCTGACAGCCCCTTGCAGAGGCTGCAGTGGCTGGGAGGGAATGGAAGGGTGAGGAAACCACAGGGAAAGGCAGAAAGATGGAAGGGCTGAAGGGAATGAATGAGGCAGTTGGAGCAGCATCAGTGATCCCAGGTTTTCCCAGTCATTCAGTGATGCTGTGTGTTTGCCATCTAATTCCATCCCAAACACCCTAAACTGGAAATAAAGCCCTGTTTAATAAACAGCAGTCAGCATTTCATTTCCCTGAATATTCTGGGAGCAACTGCTCATTATTCTGATGATTTCCCCCCACTGTAATTATTCCAAACGACCATTCACAGATTCCACTGTTGACTTCCACGTCCATGCAATCTCACGCTGAAATATGGATATATTTTGGTGTCCTATTGAAAATTCAATAGGATCCAATTTCAATTGCTATTGCCTTCACCACCGTGCCTCCCCTCTCCAATTTCCCAATGCTACAGCTGCACAGTGGAGAAGAAAGGATGCAGCAGACATAAACAGCAACGTCCAGCTGAAATGGGGAGAGAAAAATTACTTCCTTGTACTACCACACTCCTGACAAGAGCTGACTCTTTCTTTTTTCTGGGTTTTTTTTTTTTCTTTTTTTTTTTTTTCCTTTTTTTTTTCCTACCACATTCAATTTTCTAGCTCTGCCAGGCAGGTTGCAGGACTTATCTTGAACGTGCTTTGAGCCTGCTGTATAACACCACTGGCTTTTAAAGCTTGGGATGGGGGAGAAGGAGGAGGAGGAGGAGGGTGTGGGGGATGCAATTAGTTTGGGGTGGCAGGATGAGCGGGAGAAGCTAAAATTGCAAATGAGGGTTATTTGGGGAATACGAATCCCCTTCCTCCCAGGGTTTACCTGCCTTCCTCTTTTGGCAGATGGAGAGTGGGAGATGTGAATTAGATGGCAAAAAAAAATCCCTAGACAGTCTGCAGGGTCTCAAATGGTGCTTTCATCACAGCCAGTGTTTTGTAACGTGCATGTTTATTCTCCCCTTCATCTGGAGTACAAAGGATGTGGTGTTTGAGACCTGCCAGGGGTTGGCTGGTGCTGGGAGGCTGGGCTGCATTTGGAGGTGTCACTGCAGCTCCAGGGAGCAGAGCAGATGCTGCGTGGCTTTGAGCACTGCAGCAAAGGTGTTTCCACTGCTGCACCTTCCGGAGCTGAGAATATCCATCAATAAATAGTTTCTGGTGGGTTTCTGTCTGTTCCCAGCTTCCAGAGAGCTCTGTCGAGGTGGGATTGTCAGAGACATCAAGGTGCCTGCAGGTTCCTTTATTGGTGTGGTGGGTCACTGCTCAACCACCTCACTGTGACCTCAAGGTCCAGACGAGCTGGAAAAGAGCAGTGAAAGAGTTTTTCCCCCCAAAATTTAATATCCCATTATCAGTTTGGAAGAGATAATTAGAAATGCAAAAATTTGAGTTCAAGTACATCTTCCAACACCTTCCAGGACAGACTTTGGCTGTTGGCTGAGCCTTTGTCTTCACTCCCCAAGCCACAGAGGGAGCTTGAGGAGGGGAACAAAAGGGAAAGGAAAGCAGGGATGTGCCAGGGCTGTGTCACCCCAAGCCCAGCAGCACACACAGGCAGCAAACAGCCACTATCTCCTCCAGCCATCTGTTTGCAGAGACTTTGGCCATGCAACGGTGCCTCTCCCCACGTGGACTTGTTGCCTCCTTGTAATCCGTAGGCAAACAGACTTTTAATCAGCTGGAAAGCAGGGAGAGGAGGTGGTGAGCCACGATAAGAGCCCAGCTGGGATGGGGACTGATGGCAGCACAAGCCCCAGCTCGGAGTGGGTGCTGGGAAGCATCCCTGCAACATCCTTGGAATACAGAGAAAAACGGTTTGTTTGATGGAAGGGAATGAATGGAGGAAACAGTGAGACCAAGCAGAGCATGGCCACTGAGCAGCTCTCCAGAGGCTCTTACCGCCTTGGTTTGCTGCTGTGTTGCTGGAAATCTGGAATTTTATGCAGAGAATAACATTTCCCTGGGTGATACAGATGCCCCATCCTTGTGCACTGGATAAGGGCAGGGCACTGTGGCCATCACCTTCCTGCAGGGATGCAGGGCTCTGAGCTTGCAGATTTTGGATGTTTGGGGACATTCAGCCTGGCAGGGCTCTGGGTGGTTCTGGTCTTGTGTCCAGGTGGGAGATCCAATCCTTCTCCATCCACCCTTTCCTTCTGCTTCTTCCGCTGTGAAAACCACGTTGTCCCTCAGCACTTTACCATCAAACAGTCACAGAATGTCCCAGCTTGGGTGGGGAGATCCCACCAAGTCCAACTCCAGCTTCAATTTTATATATTTACTACAATTGCCATCTTCCAGCTTGGGTGGGGTGATCCCATAAATTCCAACTCCGGCTTCAACTTGAAGGAGAAACAAGGTGTGCCCAGTGCTGGAGCTGCTGGGGTTTTATCTCCCGAGCTGCTGGGATGCCAGAGGTGCTGCAGATGTAGCTGAAAGCAGCCTCAGGCAGAGGGCTGGGGTTTGGGAAGGTGCTGTGGAGCTGGGGCAGTGACCTGGTGCCCTACAGTACACGGCATTACCGTGTTTAATGTACTCAGCGCTAATCTTTCTCTAAACACAAGCGATCTTGCTGAGTTCAGCACTGAAAGAGCAATAACCAATGAAGGAGATGAGATTAAGAAAACTCACAAGAATCAAATGTGCTAGAAAAGGGCTGGGGAAGTGCCAGGGGCACTGCAGTAAATGACCTCCCTGGGAATCGAGGACAAATAAAATCCATGCCCCGTGTCTCCCTCCCCTCCCAGGCGCCTTGCACTGATGCTGGAGCCCTCCCCTCCCTGGTGGGGCCAGAGCTGTTGCTTTCAGGGTTATTTTTGCACTGGAATACAACAAATCCTCTGTGCTATGGGGCCCAGACGAGGATCTGTGTCGCTGCATTCAGAAAAACCAACCTCTCGAACTCAAGGAGAGCTGCTTCAGTTGGCAGGAGCATTATTCTGTCTGGAGCAGCCTTGAGAGGGCAAACAAAACCTCTGAGCTGTGGCTCTCGCCTCCAAAGGCTCTCTGCAGGCAGGGATGCCAGTGAGAGTGCCTTTTTTTTTATTTGTCAGCCAGAAACAGCCAAAAATGGACCCAAATGCCACCAGGATGGGATGAAAATGGTGTGCAGCATCCTGAGGGAATTGGTGCCCCAGTCTGAGCTCTGCTGGGAAAACTCTGACAAACAACTTGCAGGTGCTCAGTGGGCATTGTGGGGTTTTTATCCTGAAGAATGGGAAGGAGGAGGGGATGGGATGGATGTGAACAACTTGCAGGTGCTCAGTGGGCATTGTGGGGCTTTTATCCTGAAGGATGGGATGATGGAAGTGATGGGGGTTGGTGGAGGTTCGCCCCCAGTGCTCAGTGGCTTTTTTTATTTGTTAGCCAGAAACAGCCAAAATTGACACAAATTCCACCAGGATGGGATGAAAATGGCATGAAGCATTCTGAGGGAATTGGTGTCCCAGTCTGACTCTGCTGGGAAAGTCTTGTGAACAACTTGCAGGTGCTCAGTGGGTGCGCTCCTCAGAGTGACCCCAAGAAGAGTTCCAAAGTCTCTTTTCCCAGCCTAGTACTTGAAGAAGGAGCCAGAGCTCTTCATTTCTCATTCTCAAGCTTGTTTATTGTATCTTATCTATAAATTTCTTTCTCCTGCCCTGCCGAGGTCCATCCAGCAGGACAGTTCCAGGCACTCTGCCTGCCCCCGGGGCAGTGTTATGTCTTTATACTAAAAACTACATGTACAATGTTTACAATTACTTTCCAATACCCATCACCTATGTTAGACAGTGAGCTTCTACTCTAAACCAATCTAAAAGTGCCAACATCACAGCAGAAGATGGAGGCCAAGAAGAAGAAGGAGAAAGGCTGGACACACCCAGATCCCGCCATCTTGCCTCCTGAACCCCCATTCTAAAAACCGCAAAATCTACTTTTCCACCCTGTGATAACTTCACTAATATTCTACTTAAACTGTTCAGATCTTCATCTAAGGTTGGTAACTTGCTCCACGGGTCATAATCAACACCACAGGGGCACTTTGGGCTCTGTGCCAGGGTCTCTGAGCCCCCTGGCAGGAGTCTGGGCTGCTCAGGACAGCCAGAGGGATGGTCTGGGTTCTGACAAGTGGGCATTGTGGGGTTTTTATCCCAAAGGATGGGATGGATGAGGGGATGGGGGTTCCCCCCAGTGCTCGGCAGCCTGAGGATGCCCTTCACGGATCCCAGGCATCCCAAATCTGCTGCCTCAGATCCCTGCCCCTCGCGCCTCGGAGGCTGCGGGGATGACTTGGCAGTGATATATTTACTACAATTACCATCTCCCTTCCCAGAGGAGGGAAAAAAAAATAGATGAATAATATGTTTTGAAGGTGTCATGGAGTGAAAGCAAGAGAGGAGCTTGAGCCTGAACTTATGAATAACTTATAGGCTTCCTCCCTTCATGCAGCTGCTCCGTTTGGGCTTATCTTTCTCACCCGTGGGAGGTGTAATTGAAGGAGCAGAGCTGGGCACCCGTGGGCACGAGTCTGTCTGGCTCCGTGTGTCCAGGGCACGGGGGTGCTGGAATGCCTTTGTGTGGACACGTGGGCAGGGCTATGTGTGGAGCTTTACAAATTCTGCCCATTGTCAAGACAAAAAGGGTCATTTTGCACATAATTCGCCGCTGGTGTTTCTGGCAGAGGGGTGGAAGCGTTGTTTTAACTCTCCCCTTGCACTGGGGAGCCACGAGGAGAAGTCATTTCAGATGGGGAAGCAGGTGAGCCCTGCAAGCCTTAAAATCTGGGAGGTTTTGGTTCTGTTCGTGACACAGCTGGAAATTCCCTCCCTGGCCTCATGTGGTGGCTTAGCCTTCCCAAGTCTTATTTTTCCAGCCCTAAAATGAGAAGTAATTTGCTCTTGTCTCAACACCTTCCTCTGCTTTCTTTATTTTGACTTGAAGAGCTCAAGGGAGGGACTGTTTTTACCGGGTGTACACACGGAGTGGAGCATAATGGAACCAGGATCTTATCAAAGGCACGCCAATGCTATTGTAATGCATACAGTAATTATAGGGATGTATATGGAGGGATGATGAAAAAAAAACCAATGAAACATGGCATTTCCCTCTGGAAAAAATGTTAGTGAAGTAAAACCACGCCTGGGAGTATGTCAGTTCCAGCAAAAAATGTCTATTAAAAATTATGCAGTGCTGCTCAGCAAGGTCACAGCGCTCCTTTTAGAGCCAGTTAGAGGTTTCCTTGCAAAGCAGCACATCAGGTTTTTTTTTTTTTTCTTTCCCTGCAGACTTTTAGCCAAGGTGTTGTGTTTTGGGCTTTTATTCAGATTTAGGGAGCAGAAAAAAATTGAATTTCATAGAAATTTTGCAGGAATTTCTGCCGAGAGGAACCTTCTGCATGGAGGGATGGTGTCCCTGTTAACACCAGGTATAAATATATATTTATATAAGATTTCCAATGAATAACTTGTCCCCCCATCCCTATCTCAGGAGTGCAGCCCTGCTATCTGCGTGTTCCTATCATCCCAGCACATAGATATGGACGAGTGTAACGGAGATATTAGGCATTTATTGCAAGGCATTCTGTTGAACATCACCTGCTGCTCAACATGAAAAGTTGATGTTCCACAAAGCCACAAGCCAAAGGCTCCTTAAGAGCTGTTCTGGTGCACTGGTAAATATCCGTGCTCAGAGCAGGCGCTGTGTGGATTAATAATGCATGGAGCAAATCTGTAGGAAGAGCAGCGACTGCGTAGGGCTGACTTAGAAACTGCTCTCCCTGCTTAGGCAAACAGGCAGGCAAGTTGTGTTTTTTAAAGCATAATGTGTTGGTAATAAACCAAACCAACCTAATTGACCATTTCCAGCTGCTCCAAGCACGGTCGCTGGCTGGGCAAGCTGGGGATCAAAGGAGCGATGCCAGGGTGGTAAAAATTGCTGTGTGGCATCTCATGGAAAGCGATTTGTGCAGGAGGAATGGTGTGGAGGGTGAGATGGGATGGGATTAGGAATCTTTCCCCCTCTCCAGGGGTTTTCCATCAGCTGGTGGTCGCTGGGGCAGCAGTGGGTTTGTGCTCCCAGCCCTGATATCATGACAGGATTAAATCCTCCACATCCTGTATCTGGCTCTGCAGAAGTGTCCTGCTGCACCACTGGGTCTTTAGTGCTACTGTGCTCGTTAGCTCTCTCTGTCCTAATGAGCTGGGAGGTGCTGCAGGCCCTGGCAGGGTGTGGGGTGCTCCTGGTGGTACCAGGAGGTGGTGGTGGATCTACTGGAGCTGCTCAGGGTCTGTGGATTGATCCAAGCCTTGGGAGGGGAAAGGAAGGAGAGCTGAGAGCCCTCTGCAGCAGCCTGAGCTACTTTTTGGCAAGCCCCCATGGAAACTGGTAAAAATTGCTGTGTGGCATCTCATGGAAGGCAATTTATGCAGGTGGAATGGTGGGGAGGGTGAGATGGGATGGGATTAGGAATCTTTTCCCCTCTCCAGGGGTTTTCCATCAGCTGGCAGTCCCTGAGGCAGCAGTGGATTTGTGCTCCCAGCCCTGACATCGTGATGAGATGAAATCCTCCACATTCTGTATCAGGCTCTGGAGAAGTGTCCTGCTGCACCACTGGGTCATTAGTGCCACTGTGCTCATTAGTTCTTGCTGTCCTAATGAGCTGGGAGGTGCTGCAGGCCCTGGCAGGGTGTGGGGTGCTCCTGGTGGTGCCAGGAGGTGGTGGTGGATCCACTGGAGCTGCTCAGGGTCTGTGGATTGATCCAAGCCTTGGGAGGGGAAAGGAAGGAGAGCTGAGAGCCCTCTGCAGCAGCCTGAGCCACTTTTTGGCAACTCCTCATGGAAACTGGTGGATCACAGCACTGGAGGTGCTGGGGAGCACCCAAGGATGGGTAAATGCCTCTTGTCCGTGGCTGGGGACAGCGTCACCCTTTGGCTGGTGGCAGGGATGTGCAGGCACCAAACAGGGCAGGTGGGAGCTGCCAATCCCTCCCAACATTTCACATTTGAATCCTTGTCAGATCTGAGGACGGGGCTTGAGCAGAGGGACCTGTGCTTTGTCACCTTCCTGCAGCACAAGGACTGGCCTGGGTCTGACTCAGAGAGTCCCTGGGTGATAGAGAGAGAAACACAGCTGGATTTCCAAGAGTTCGCAGCCAAGTCTTCTTCTGAATTGCAAAGTGAACAGCTCAGATTTTTGGAAGCCTCTGAGGAGGCATAAATACAAAAAGCCAGAATATCTTTAATTTTTTTTTCCTCTTTGTCATTTTTTCTCCTGGTTATAATGTTGTTTGAAGGGGCTGTGAGTCACCTCGAGCAATCAAACGAGACATCCTTATCACTTATGAAAATAATATTTAATGTGATATTTTTTATTTAGGTTGTTTTAAAGGGGTCTCTGGGGGTTCTGAGCCTCAGATATTCTTTTTATTGGACAAAGGGTGGAATAATTTAAAGTTTTTGTTTCAAGGACCTTTTCTGTGTGGGTATGTGGGTGTCATGCTCTTGATGCTGGGTTGTGGTGTTGAGAGATGTGTTTGGTTTGGGAATCCTGACGTGGAGAGAAGCCTATTTTATTTCTGGTGTTGTAAAATAGGGACCAGTAGTTGGCATGGGCAAGGAGCTGAAGTTACAGGAGTGTGTTCAATCCCAAGCTGGGACCAAGGGGCCCAGATGCTGCTCAGAGCAGGAGGTGGACTTGGTGTGAGGAATCAGATGAGCGTGGTTGCAGCATGGGAAACCCCCCTTGATCTGGACTAAAGGAGATTTCTGCTTCAACCTGAAGAGTTTTTCCTTATTATATTTGCTTTTAGAGCCATTTCCATGTGGGTTTAGGTGCACAAGCAGAAGTGGTTTGTAGGGGCTGTCCTGCAGAGATCAGCCCCCCAGGAGCAGGTGCCCCTCTTCCTTTAGGGCCAGGCAGGTGGGACACAGGGGCTGTGCGTGTGTGAATCCTTCCCACCACCGTGCAGGTGGGGAAACTGAGTCACAGCATCGCTGCAGCTGCTCCAGGAGGAATTCACCCCCTTCCCCAGAGGGGAAGAGCTTTGAGGGGGGATTGCAAGGGTGCTGTGGGGTGTGTGGGTGATGGAGCAGGGGTGTGAATGCTAAACGGGAAATGTGGGGGGTGCAGATGCTGGGGGAATTTAGGGGGTGCAGATGCCCAGGGGAGTTTGGGGGGATGCTGGAGCTGGGGGGATGCAGATCCAGATGGAAGGGGTGCAGATGCCCAGGGGATGTGTGTGCTGGCTGCCAGTGGAGTTTGGGGGGATGCTGGAGTTGAGGGGGTGCAGATGGAGGGGGGAAGTCTGGGGGTGCAGCTGCCAACACTGAGGGGGATGTGGGTGCTGAGGGATGGGGAGGTGCAGATCCTGGTGGGGTGAGGAGGCTGCAGATGCCCGGAGGGGGGGGCAGTTTGGGGGGGGTGTGGATGCTGGGGGGAGGCTGGGGACTGCGGGTGCTGATGGTACTGGGGGTGCAGATGCTGGTGGGCTTAGGAGGTGCAGAAATTGGTGGTGCAGATGCCGGGGGGATGCTCAGGGTGTCTTTGCCGCGGGGGTGCTGGGGTGCGGGTGCTGGTGGGGTTAGGAGGTGCAGATGTTGGGGGTGCAGATGCTCACGGTGCAGAAATGGGGGTGCAGATGGCGGTGGGGTACTTGGGGTGTCTTTGCCACGGGGGTGCTGGGGGTGCAGGTGCTGGGGTTGCAGGTGCTGGGGGTCTGGATGCTGGTGGGGTTTGGGGCTGCAGATGTTGGGGTTGCACATGCCCTGGGGTGCTCGGGGTGTCTTTGCTGCTGGGGTGCCGGGGTGCTGGGGTGCGGGTGCTGGGGTGCTGGATGCTGGTGGGGTTAGGCGGTGCAGATGCCGGGGGTGCAGATGTTGGGGATGCAGAAATTGGGGGTGCAGATGCCAGCAGGATGCTCGGGGTGTCTTTGCCGCGCGGGTGCGGGTGCTGGGGGTCTGGATGCCGCGGGGGTGCGGGGGTCCAGATGCTGGTAGGGCTAGGCGGTGCAGATGTTTGGGGTACAGAAATGGGGTTGCAGATGCCTGGTGGGGTGCTCGGGGTATCTTTGCCAGTGGGGTGCGGGGCTGTGGGTGCTGGTGGGGTTCAGGGCTGCAGGTGCTGGGGATGCAGATGCCTGCGGGGTGCTCGGGGTACCTTTGCCAGTGGGGTGTGGGGCTGTGGGTGCTGGGGATGCTGGGGGTCCGGATGCTGGTGGGGTTAGGCGGTGCAGATGCCGGGAGTGCAGATGTTTTGGGTGCAGATATTGGAGGCGCCGATGCTAGCAAGGTTCTCGGGATGCCTTTTCCGTGGGGGTGCGGGTGCCGGGGGTGCGGGTGCTAGTGGGATTCGGGGTTGCAGATGTTGTGGCAGATGCCGGGGGAGTACTCGGGGTGTATTTGCCGCTGGGGTGCGGAGGTGCGGGTGCCAGGGGTCCGGATGCTGGTGGGATTAGGAGCTGTAGATGTTGGGGGTGCAGATGTTGGGCTTGCACATGGCGTAGGGTTCTCGGGATGTCTTTGCCACTGGGGTGCGGGGGTGTGGGTGTCGGGGGTCCGGATGCTGGTGGGGTTCAGCGGTGCAGATGCCGGGGGTGCAGATGCTGGGTGTGCAGGTGTTGGGCGCGCAGATATTGGGGTTGTAGATGCCCGTGGGATGCTCGGGGTGTCTTTGCTGCTGGGGTGCGGGTGCTGGGGGTCTGGATGCTGGTGGGGTTAGACGGTGCAGATGCCGGGGGTGCAGATGTTGGGGGTGCAGATGTTGGCTTGCACATGCCCTGGGGTTCTCGGGGTGCCTTTGCCGCGGGGGTGCGGGGGTGCGGGTGCCGGCAGGGTGCGGGTGCGGGCGCGGGGGGGCCCCGCAGCCAATGAGTGCTGCGCGGGGGCGGCTGCGTGCGCGGCCGGCGGCGTGTTGCAGCCGGGCGGCGTGTGCGGGCCGGAGCGGCGGGCACGCAGCGCCTGTCCTCGCACCTGCAACCCCTTCCGACCCCCTTCCCCCCCCTTTTTTTTTTTCTTTTGGGTTTTTTCCCCCCTCCCCCACCCTTCGGTGCTTTTTTCCTTTTTTTATTTTTTTTCCCCTTTCCTTTTTCCTTCCCCCCCACCCCCCGCCCCTCTTCCTGCGCTTTGCTCCGGGAAAACGCTGGATTTTAAACCTTTCCCCGCCCGGCAGTGAGTGGGGAAGGAGAAGGAAAACCATGGCCCAGGCCAGAATGCACCACCCCGTCTCTTGGGTGATCTTCGCCGGGATGGCCGCGCTCCTCCTCCCCCAAGGTAGGGAACGCGGCGGGGGACGCAGCCCGGGCGGGCGGAGGATGCGCGGTCCCACAGCAGCACCCTCCGAGGGGCTGGGGGATGGAAACCCCCCAGAGCGGGGATGAGGATCCCCCCAGAGCTGGGGAAGGGTCCCCAGCCCGCCGTGAAGTTGCGGGGGATGCGGATGCGGGTGCGGCGCAGGAATTCCCGGCGCACCGGGCTGGCGGCGGGGGGGACACCTCTCCTCTCCTGGCGTCCTGGTTATTTCTGCGGGTGCAGAAGGACTCTGCCATCCCAGCACGGTTCTGGCAGGATCAATGAGCCAACAGGCTGGGGGGTGTCGGGGTTCCTCCGTGCTCCCCCCGCGCCTTTGCTTTTCCAGCAAGGTCGTCCGAAAAACTCGGTGCAGCCCCGCTCCCGCCGGGCTGGGAGTTGGGAAGCGCTGGTCCAGCCCGTCCCGGATAAGCCCGGCTGCCTCCCCCCAGCCGGGGGACGGTGCTGGGAGGGGAGGGGGGCTGTGCAAGGGGGAAAAAAAGAGCAAAAAGCGATGGGAAAAGGAGGGGGGAGAGGCGGCAGGAGCCAGCCCCATCTGGCCGGGAGCGCCGAGCCTGTCAGCTCGCGTTAGGCTCCTCGCAGCCATCTGGAGGGGCTGTGCGAGCGGGGTTTCCTCCACGGGAGGAGAGAATGGAGCCGCATCCTGCCCCGGGCCGCCGCGGGAGCTCGGGATGCGCAGGGGGATGCGCCGGGGGGATGCTGCCGTGCCTGGAGCGGGGCTCCGGGGCGGGATGCGGGCACTTCCCGGGGACATGGATGCACCCCGTGGGGGGATGCAGGGGCTCCGTGGAGCAGGGATGCGCCCCCGCGGCGGTGCGAGCGTTCCTGGGAGAGAGGGATGCACCCGGGGGAATGTGGGGTCTCCTGAGGATGGACGCACCCGGCGGGGTGAATGCACCTCCTTCTCCACAGCCGGATCCTGCTCCCTCTGCGCTGCCCACGGAAGGCTGGGGATGTCCAGAGCGGCCCAGGCTCGTCCCCCGTGTGCCGAGGAGCTCTGCAGCAGGAGCCGGGCGGGCTCTGGGTGTGGGGCTGGGGGTTGCGGGGTGCCCAGGAATGCTCACTGCGTGTCTCCCAGCACAAACTTCTCTCTGCTGGGCAAACCGTGCCGGCTGCTGCGGGGGGAGAGCCCTCCGTGCCGTATCGACCGGCACAGGCTGCTTAACATGCACATCACACGGTGCCGAGGCATCGCTCCTCTTCGCCTTCCTCCCGCTCCCCGTCTCGCAGGGCTGCTGCTGCCGCCCGCTCGGCATTCCTGCATCCCTGGGGCTTCCCCGGCTCCCAGCCCTGCAGGGAACCCGGGCGGGTGTGAAGGGTCGGGGCTGCCCAGGAGAGGGATGGAGCTGCACCTTTCCCTCCTCACTTCTCCCGCTCGGAATTTGTGCCTAATTTGTTTTATTATTTCATTATTTTATTATTTTTTAATGCTTGCTTTGGGGCTCTTCACCTGGCTTCCTCGCAGTCTTATTCCATCTGGTTATCCTTCCTGCTTCCTCTCCAAGCTTCCAGATCAAAAAGTAGTTGGGTTTTTTATTTCTTTATTTATTATTTTTATAACTCTCCTGGGCAGCAGAGCAGTGGGGAGGAATGTGCTGACTCCCTAAGCCCAAAATCCCCCAATTCCCTGCATTTCAGGAACCTGATGTGGGTGCCAGAAGTCCCTGAGTCACTCTTGGAGTGAGGGAAAGCAGGGAGCCACAACACTCCATGGTCTGGGGAGGACACAGGGCAGAGCTGTGGGGAATTGGGTGAAATATTGCCCAGGGCAGCAAAAAGCTGGGGCCTTTTTAGGGCTGGGAGTTGCTGCATTGTTGGAAGGAAGGAATCCCCTTGGGAATTCCTTCTTGCATAATTTTATTTAAGAGTAATTTAAAAAACCCTCAAACACACTCTACAAATGATTTCGTATTTTAGCACAAACTTTTAAAGAGAGTTTTGAGAAATTTGGCTTCATTCAAGCCCAAGGTGATATTTAGGTTTGTATGCAATGCTGAAAATCAGCAGTAATGTGCTTCTGCTTCATGAATTCTTCTGCTAATCCCAGCAGTTTTTGGAATTCATAAGTTTTCCCCTTTGTTTGGTGTCCCGAAGTGGAGCTGGCTTGTGTTTGAAGACATGAAAATAATTGTCATGCAGGAAAACTGTGTTTGGCACAAACCTCCTCCAAATATCTCCAGAGATGCGTGCTGCCCTCTGCAGCAGCTCGTCCTCCTCTGGGTCATTTCCCTATTTCCAGCCAAACAAACAATAAGAAAAGTGGTTTGTGAGTGTGCTTGAAAGGAAAGTGGAGCATGAAGTGGGATAATTCAGAGGCGCTTGACCACCTGCATTTGTGCAAACATCTGTGGGTCCTCTAAGTTTTGCAGATTCACTTTTGCGGAAATTCTGTAGGTTTGTTGGATTTGTGGAATTGTGGCCCTAAAATGGGAGCTGTTGAGGGCTGTGTCCATCAGGAAGGAGCCCCCTGAGCCCTGGAATGTCCAGGGTGGTTGGACACCAAGGGAGCTGGAGCTGGAGAGAGAGGCTGGGGCATTTTTTGGATGCTGCATCCCCTTGGGAAGGAGCTGCAAGTGTCCATTGCATCCACTCACAAGAAGGATGGAGCCAGAAAATGTCCAGCCACAACTTGGGGAATCAGAAGGGAAGAGGGGATGTTGCAGAGGGCTGGGATAGCCCCAGGCTTCGGGAAGTGAGTGGCAATTTGGCAACACAGCTCTCATTGTGTTTGCTCTGTGTCTTCTGTGTGATTTTTAAATAGCAGCAATGAAAATCCAAAATATCCTCACACAGGGCCCAGGCAGCAGAATTTTCCCTTCCCCCTTTCCTGGCTCAAAGCAAAGGGGTGTCCCCACATGTGCCCCATGTCCTTGACCCAGAGCCCACCTGGATTTCTTAAGGAAGAGGCAAAAATCTCACTCCAGCACTCAGGAGTGGAAGAGACAAGAAAACTCTTCACTCAGCCACGCGTAAAAGGATTAACCAGGCTAAAAGGTCATAGAAGATTTAGCTGGGCCTTTAGCATCAGTAAGCCAAGAATTATGGGAATTTGATTTACAAATTAGCATAAAGACCTTATTCTAATAAGCATACAAGCTGAAATAGGTATGTAAAATAATAGCATGTGTCAACATCCTACACGGAGCGTTCCTCATCCGAAAGAATTATTCGCTCGTTCGATGTGGCTGGGATGCAGATAATTCCCAAAGTGAGACAGGCTGTGCTGGTGTGTGATGGAAAGGCTGGATCTGACCCAGAGACACATCCACAGGGAGGAGGGGCTGGGTGCTTCCCTTCAGGAAGGGCAGGATTTGGGATCTGGTTTGGGGCTAAGAAAAATTTGCTATCCCCAAAAAATGCTGTGGCCAAAAAATGTTATCCCTGAAAAATGCTGCCCCCCAAAAATGATATCCCTAAAAAATGCTGTGCCCAAAAGTACTACCCCCAAAAATGCTATCTCAAAAAAGTGCCACTCCCCAAAAAATTCTGCCCCCAAAAATACTGTCCCCAAAAAAGGCTACGCCCTAAAAATGCTGCCCCCCAAAAATTATATCCCCAAAAAGTACTGTGCCCAAAAATACTACCCCCAAAAATGCTATCTCAAAAAATTGCCACCCCCCAAAAAATGCTGCCCCCAAAAATACCATCCCCAAAAAATGCTACACCCAAAAAATGTCGTCCCCAAAAAATGCTGTGCCCAAAAATACTATCCCCAAAAAATGCTACACCTGAAAAATGCTGCCCCTAGAAAATGCTGTGCCCAAAATCCTATGAGATTTTTCTGTCAGTAGAGGGGTGAGGGGAAACCTCCTGCTACTCCCAAAAAATGCCACCCCCAAAAAGTGCTATTCCCAAAAAATGCCATCCCCAAAAAAGACCGTCCTCAAAAAGTGCTATTTCAAAAAAATGTTGCCCCTAAAAATGCTACTCCCAAAATCCTGTGAGATTCTCTCAGTGGAGGGGTGAGGGAAAACCTCCTGCTACTCCCAAAAAATTCTATCCCCAAAAAATTCTATCCCCCAAGAAATGCTATCACCAAAAAATGCTGCCCCCAAAATATTCTACCCCCAGAATCCTGTAGAATTTTCTCTCAGTGGAGGGGTGAGGGGAATCCTCCTGGCAGCTCGTGCAGGAGGTAATTGCACTAATGAATGTGTATAAGAAAAATTACGTGTATCGACATCTTTTTGTGAATGCTCGGATTTATTGGTCCTCAGGAAAAATATTAGATGTGGTTAATAGTTATCACACAGGTCAATAAAACATGATATTCACCCCAACAGCAGAAAATAGCTTTTTAATAGGTAATAACAGTAATAATCAATAGCTACATGATTAGATAACCCAGTTATATGCAGTACATAAAAGGAGGGGAATGCACTCTGCCTGCTCGGTGCTGGATTTGGAGCGTGGCTGAACATCTGTCATTGCTGTTGATTCCCAGCAGGGCAGAGGAGGTATCAGCACCTCTGGAAATCAGGAACCACGTGGCATTAATTGGCACATTTTTAAGATTCATCAGAGCAAGCAGCAACCTGAGAAGACCTTTGGAAAGCAGCTGAGCTGTGCAAAACGCTGGAGGCACCCAAAATGCTGGGAAGGGGATGGGATTTTGGTTCGGGTGGCGGAGCTGCAGGTGGGGTTTCTAAGTGTGTTGTCATCTTATTGCAGGGGTTCCATAGTGTTGTCTCCTTATCACAAAAGTTTCACACCTTCCTAGTGTTTCTCATGGACACCTCCTCAGAGCACTGACTCTTTCTTCCCAAACTGACTCCAGTTCCCTTCTCAACACCACCCCACTCTTTATAGCATCTTCTTCTCATTGGTTACTGTTAAAGTCAGGCCAGCTCCTAATCTTTGATAATTGGCCCAGCTACAACTCCTTAGGGGTAAGAATACTTTCTACACTATCTTTATTTTCTTCTATTCTATCCCCCTACACAAGTGTGGATTTCTGCTGCTTCCCTGGGAGCATCCCTGTGCTGAGCTGGTTACGCAGCAGTGGATTGGCAGGAGACAAGGAGGAGTAAAGCTGTTGTATTTGCTCTATGCTGAGATCTCAATGATAAAATTATCAAAATGATAAAAAACATGATCAAAATGATAAAAAAACTGAAGTGAAATGGAAACTCCATTGTGTGAAATAAATTACCTTAGAGCACAGGAGGAGGTGCTGGAGTAGGTTTGTGTAGTAGCTACACCAGGTTTAGGAGCCCCACTGGTGGACTGGAGATGTGTGAGGCCCTGTAAATGCTGGCACAAATTTCAGGATGTGCAGTTGTTTCCTGGCATGAAGCACATGTGAACAAGTGGGTATGTGAGGAGGAAAAGATTGTCCATCCCAGGTGTTCATGGCAAGGGTTTGGAGCTGCCTTGGAGTTGAGCAACAGGGGCAAAAATGAACAAAAATGCCAGATTTGGGGATTCTGTGGAAGCCCAGGTTGGTGTCCAGCTGCTTCACATTTGGGATGAGCTTCATGGGTCAGAAGGAGATAAATATCAGTTTGATAAGAGTCGATCAGATGGGAGCTTGGAAAAAACCTCCTCTGGTAAATCCGAGCTTCTGAGCCACCCTAGGGACCATCCCTCTGTGCAGGACTGGGGCTCTGGAGGCTGCAGCCAGTTTTGGGATATCCTTGTGTTTAGAAAAGCTTCTTCTCCTTTCCCCACATAGGAATTTTGACCAGCACAACAACCCTGGCTCGTGGTTTTTCCATCTTCCTTTAACTTACTCCTGAGATGAGTGCATTTGATATTAGAAGTGTCTGCTTTGTGTATTTTTATTGCAGTTTTCACTTAAAAATACCTATATTGTGATTTCCTCCCCCATTTTATTTTTTCCCCATGGGGAAGGAATTGATCAGTTGACAGATTTAGGTCAGGTGAGTGAGCAGGGCTTGCTGTTTTCTGTGATAAACCAGGAGTGGATGGGGACAGCTCTTCCCAGGAAGCTCCAGTCACACAGTGCTGGTGAATTTCAGCTTTCTTCAGCCTGGGAAACACCATGAGGAGCAAATATCTGGCCATGGGGATCAAAAAAAGACTTTAATTTGTGTTTGTCTTTGCTTGCCAACTTCAGTAGTGGCAAGAAATGGCAAAACTTTCCTTGCTTGTTCTCCAGTTGAAGGGACAAGAGCTTTAAAGAGGGGAAATGGGATTTTTTGAGCATTCCTGTCATTCTCCTTTGATGGGCAGTGACAAATCTCCCATTAGACTCAAACCTGATCCATCTCTGATGTTCATGGCAAAAGCTTGGAACTGTGACTCGGACTTGGAGCTGAGCTCTTGGTTTCAAACAGGAGCCAAAATGAGCAAGGTGCCAGATTTGGGGATTTTGTAGAGGAAGTCCAAGCCATGCTTCTGTCTTCTGTTGCCAGTCAGCACCAACACATGGGTTTTTCATGCCTTTAGAAGCTTTTTATAGGAAAAAACAAAACAGGCTGGGAGAGCTGGGGGTGCTCACCTGGAGAGGAGAAGGCTCCAGGGAGAGCTCAGAGCCCCTGGCAGGGCCTGAAGGGGCTCCAGGAGAGCTGCAGAGGGACTGGGGAAAGGGATGGAGGGACAGGACACAGGGAATGGCTCCCACTGCCAGAGGGCAGGGCTGGATGGGATACTGGGAATTGGGAATTGTTCTCTGTGAGGGTGGGGAGATCCCAGAACAGGTTGTCCAGAGCAGCTGTGGCTGCCTCATCCCTGGAAGTGTCCAAAGCCAGTTTGGATGGGGCTTGGAGCTACCTGGGATAGTGGAAGGTGTCCTGTCCATGGCCGGGGTAGGAATAGGAAGATTTTAAAGGTTCCTTCCCAACCCAAACCATTCTGTGATTCTACAAAAAACAGGATCACTGTTTTGTGACCCCTTTGCACCCCTTGGGGCACCCCAAGCCCTGCATCCTGCAGGAATTGCATCCCAGCACATTTGGGACTTTGGCTGGCAGCTGGGAGGAGCTGCCACCTCTCTCCTCCTCCTCCTCCCCAAGCAGGCACCTTGCTCGTGGTCAATAATAAATCAGAGGTGCTGCCTTGCCAGGCTCTGCTCTCTGCTGCCAGGCGTCAGAGCACGGATTTTTGATGTGCTCAACAGTTAATATGTCTAATGCTGAAAGCTGTTGTAAATTAATTGACCTCTTGGCCCCCTTGTCCTGTCGACTGTTCCCACTGAAGACAGTGGTTGGTTCTTGGCATTCTTGCCCCGCTCCTCCTCCTCCCAGTAATGCTTTGCTTGCTAATCAGGGCAGTCAGAAATAGGAGCCTCGGCTCTGAAATGCTTCAGAGGAGCTGCATGGGCAGGTCAGGACTCTGGGCATCCACTGTGCCTGAATTCCTGGTGGTGAGAGTATTCCCTTTAAAGCTCTGCATGGAACCCTCTGCCTTCCCACGGGGACAATGGGGATGGGGGTGCTGCCAGGCTGGAAAGTCCCAGCACAGCCCCAAGGACCCTCTGGAGGTGGATGGAAGGGTGCACTCTATGCCCTGGGTGAGCTGTGACTCACACCAGGTCGTGGGGCTGGCTTGGAGGAAGGATGAAGGCAAATTCTCATTAGGGATTTTTTGGAAATTACAGAAAAAGATCCCAGAACATTTTGGGTTTGAGCTTAAATCTCATCTCATTCCCGTGGCAATCACATATCCTCTGAACACAAAGAGACATAGCTGTCCCAGGATTTTTCTGGGAAGCTGTGAGAAGCTGTGGGAAAGTTCAGAGAAAGAATTAAAACAATTATTATCTCTTTTTCTGTAAACGTTGTTTATAGACATGATTCTCCAGAGTGTGCTATTCATAGTTCACCAACAGAAGAGAGAAGATTCCTAAAGGCCAATCAGGTCTTAGGTCCACCATTGTTTCTGTAAGAACTGTGGATTTCTAAATAAAGTGTTTTTCATGCTTTCTGATGATGGAGTCTCTGTATCACCTTTGGCTTTCACTGATATCCCTTTGGTGACACATTCCATCCTCTACCATGGCAGAAACACCTTCCACTGTCCCAGGCTGCTCCAAGCCCCATCCAGCCCAGCCTTGAGGGACTGGTGTATTTTCCTTGCACACTGCTGATCCTGGAAACCCTGATTTAGCTTGGAAAGGAGCTTGGAAAACCACAAATGCTCAGTCCACAGGGCTGGTTCGTGTCCTCCAGTGACTCATGGTGGGAGAGAGAGAGAGCAGCTGCTAAGGAGTGGGAAATGCCACAGGAAATTGTGTAATATTAGAAACGAAGCAGAATGTTTCAGGTTTTTCTAATTCCAAAATGAAATAATAATAAAAAAAAGAACAATCACCAAATTCCCAGTGAAAGCAAATTCTGGGAAGAGTGAGGATTGATTTTTGAAGCATTTTCTTCGGAGCTTGCTGAGGCTTTATGTACAAAGTTGTGAAGTGATTTAAAAAAAAAAAAAAAATAAAAAGAGCTCCAAAGGCCGTGTTCCAGCAGTATCAAAGAGCCTGGAGTCTCCAGCCTTGTTCCATTTTGTATTGTTATTTCTTCAAAACAGATCCTTTGCTAATGTTTCCATTTTACTAGAAACAGAATTCTTGATTTAAACAACTGGTTTGAAAGCCAAACCTGACCCGCCTCACTGGAAGCGTGACAGGCCCACGGAGCAAAGCCAGGTTCATTAATGCCATAATAGTCTCTTTCTTTTTTTGGTGTTTGGGGCTTTTTTCCCCCTCTTAGAGGAGTTATCTGGTGAATAGCACTTGGTTCCTGGCTTGGTTTGGGTGTTTTTAGCTTTTATTCCCTTTCCACAGGACAGATGGTATTTAGAGATCAGAGGGTGCCTCCATTAGACTTTTACTTTTCCAAAGTCAATTCCCAAAGGCAGCACTGGGGTTTTTGATAGCGGGCCAAGGCGCAGGAGAGTGGCAGGGCTGGCTGGCACAGGGTGAATTTGGATTTAGGATGAGTGACATCTCTCTTAATGAAGCTCTTTTTGGAACAAAGCTGGCGAGGAGCAGGATCCGTGATCCATTAGAGGCCGGGGTAGTGGCAGAGCCAAAACTGCCTCGTCACTGGAGACAACATGAAAAAAAACGTGTATTATTTATTGTTTACTTTTTGTGCCGCTTTTCTGCACGTCAATGCTTCCCATTGTATGTTTTGGGCTTCAAAACCTGACACCACATTAGAAACCATCTCCAAAGCCCCCAAATAATGCATAAACTATGATTATTCCTTCTGATCCACTTGTGTTTATGTAAATGGCTGGAAAAGCGTTTTTCAGCTTATTTCAGAAGCTTAAGGGATTCATACCAAGCCTATTATTGAAAAATCAGAAAGTGAAAAGCAACTTCTGAGACAAGGAATTAGCAACTCAATGGCAGCGCTGGGGCTGCGGGGTCTGGCTGGACCACAGATGGGAATTCCCTTGGGATTCAAAAATCCAGCAGGTTTGGGGGGCTTTGAGGGGAGAGGGGGCTCAGAGGAGGTTTGGGGTCAATCCAAAGGGATGAGGGGCTGCAGGGGGAGCTGGGGCACAGAGCATTGGTGCTGCTGGAGATGCTGGTCTGGGTTTTGGGGGATGAAGCCCCCAGGCACTTGGGGAATAATCTCTTGCATCCATGGGTGGGAAGGGGCTGGCAGTGCCATCCTTGCTCCATCCAAACCTTTTCCCTCTGTCCCAGGAGAGCTGGGACCAGATGCAGGTTCTCTTTGGGCTCCATCCCGTTCCAGCCAGCCCTGCAGCATCTCATCCCTCTTCTCCTGCTGCCTTTTTCCCCCTGGTTTGGTCCCTTTCCCCCTTCCTTATGGTAATTTCCCACCTGAGCACCAAGTACTTTATAAATAGCAAATCTGAAATGAATTTCCTAGCAGCAATCATTATCTCCCTCGACAGCCATTAAACATTCACACAAGCAGAGCAAAATGACAAAGGGGATTGATTTTTACAGTATGTTGGGGGGAGGTAGGAGAAAGGAAATATGTTGACAAGGCTTTTTTTTTTGGCCTTATTTCCCCCCTCTCTCCATTCTCCCCTCCCTTCCACATCCTCTATCTTGGTGGAAATCAAAATCACCCTTTCGGAGATCGGATTGGGAGGGGATGAGAGACAGTGAAGTTGGAAATAAATAACAATAAATTTAAGAAAAAAAGGTGGAAAAAAAAAGCAGCAAGTTCTTCAAGCAGCAAGCTCTGCTCCCTTCCTCTGCAGCCCCTTGCTCCGATCCGCTGGCCATGTACAACTGGTAAACATGAAGTTGGTTCCGTGGCCTGGCTGTGGAGATGAATATGTCAGAGCTAATGCCTGTGAAGACGGAGGGGTGGGCTGCAGGGAAAGGGGGGGCCCAATCTGGGAGCCTGCTCAGCAGAATAAATGTGTTGATGCAATCGTTGGGAGCGGGCGAGCCGCGGCCGAATGAGGCACTGTAGCTGAAAATTTAACTTTGATTTCAATTTTCATATTTGTCAGCAATAATTAGATTCAAGAAATGTTTTTGCCGCTGTTCTAAAATACTAATAAGTAGGAGCCTTTGTAGTATGGCTAATGGAGTCTTTTTTTTCCTAGTGGGCTAGAAAAATTCCATTAAAGGGAAAAGTCATACTATATTACTGTGCTTCAACATGCAGTGGCTCTGCTGCCACAGGAATATCTGTGCTGGGAAACAGTGCAGGGATGATGCTGGGACTGGTTCCTGTGGCTGGGATTGGGCAGGGCCAGAGGGGACCCCCCACACCAAACTGGGCAGGGAGTGATGGTCTGAGGGGCTTTGGGAAGCTTTTGGATTGCTCATGGGGTGATACCCCAGTGGCTCTCACCCAGCAGGCTTTGGCAAATTGTTTTGGTGTTGCCATTTCCCTTTGGGTTTGAAGCCTTGGATCAATGAGGAATTTCCCCTTGTTGGCTCTGCCAAAGGCAGAAAGCTCCTTCCACCCCTCCCCAGCCTGCAGGGTGGATTTCCTTGGCAGCACTGCCTGGTTTTATCCCAGGGAGATGCCGGCAAGGAAAGTGATATTAAATTTGCTGGCGATATGCAGAGCAAATGGGGAAGCTCTAAGTTGTGTCATTCTCAAGTTACTTCAGCCTATTAAGCAAACAAAAGCACTTGTGGAGTGAGAAATGGAAATGGCCAACGTGGCCCGATTAATCCTGGAAGTACAATTCCATTAATAAGCCAGCTTTTAATAGGTGGCTCTTTCCAGGAGCTGCTGGGACGAAGAATTGATGTATTCACTGTAATTGTATTGCAACTAATAGGATCAGAAGAAAATTGTATGGAGAACTTATTCCTTTGCCACCATATTCCAATCAGTTGAAATAATACAGGAGGGCCCAGCATGGTAATGAGACTTAAATCTAAACAGGAATATTTTAAATTTTAGTGTGTGTGGAGGGGAGTTGGCTTGTGCTTTTTCTTTCCCATAGATTGGGCAGAAATAAAAAGAAATAAAAGAGAAGTTCAGAGAGGTGCTGGAGGAAATGGGGATCCCAATCCCAGTGCAAATGCTCCATGGTTGGGTGCTGGGGCTGGGATGTGGCTGCTGGTGCAGAGCTGCGCCAGCTCAGCCTCTCTCCTGAATGCTAAGGGGGTGTCTGGATGCCCAGGGATGGCACTGCCCCCTTGGCACCTCACCCAGAGCCTTTTGTTCCCATCGTTGGCAGCGAGAGGAGCCTTCCCCCTCTGCAGTCGCTGTGGTTCACTGGCAGAGCTCATTAACGAGCCTCAGGTCCTCCCTCCATTCATCCCCCATTTATTCCTTCCTCCATCTGCAGGCTCTGATGGTTTGCTGATCCTTTCTTCCCAAGGAACTCCTGCAAAACCCCATCTTCTGCTTTAGGGAGCAAATGTACCTTTGTGGCAGCGGCTCTGGGCCCCCGTGGGCTGCAGAGAGGGATTTGGGCTTTAATCCACGAGTGTCTCTCCAAGGGACCTTGGAAGAGAAGAGCTGTGCAAATCCCAGGCAGGCTGCGTGGCTCAGCACGTCCAAGGTGATGCACAGCAGTGCCCCAGGATGCACATCTCCACAATATCAATGGAATTGTGGAATGATGCAATTAAAGCAAGGGAAATGCCAATGTGGGAGCTGCCTGACCCAGAATCTGTGTGGCCCATGATTACTGGAGCTGTGACTCTGCGATGAGAAGTTTGCAATCACTTTTTGTCTGTTCATCACTGGTTCAGGGCTGTTTGTTTTTCACTCCTCCTCCCTATTTGTATGCATGCTCTGACCCTGCTTTGGTAACAGGCTAGAGAGTAAATAGAAAGGGGAGGGGAAAAAAAAAGGCAAGGGGAAAAAAAAGCCAAGGCACAGTTCAGCTGAAATCCCCAAGGAAACAGATGTGATTGCCTTCCAGAAATGGCTCCAATAAGGCCAGAAAGGAATATTGCTTTTATAGCTTTTGGGATATAAAACATTTAGAAAATGCGATTGACTGGTAGTGCCTAATTTATCATTTATCCATTTCTCCCTCCACCCAAACACAGCAGTATCCTCAGACGG
The DNA here is from genome assembly GCF_028551555.1 of Melozone crissalis. Taxonomy (NCBI): domain Eukaryota; kingdom Metazoa; phylum Chordata; class Aves; order Passeriformes; family Passerellidae; genus Melozone; species Melozone crissalis. Next base: position 1,718,704 of record NW_026535896.1, on the reverse strand, counting down.
ACTCATTTCCACCTTTTTTTGGCTTTGTGCCCCTCTCCTATGTGTGACACACGCGCACACCCATGTGTCCTTGCACGCTGAGCTGTGTGCACACACACAGGCACGTGTTCCCCCACGCTCCTGGCTCCTTGTCCCTGTGTCATGGATTTATCATCCTTCTGCTAAGCACTCAAACTCCTGTGGCTATTTATAATTAATGCTCAGAAACCTGCCAATCCATTTAATGACACCAGGAGGTCACGGCCTCCCTTATAGCTTCCCATTAATCATCATTAGAACAGTTCTGGGTTTTTTACGTTCTTTTAAAATGTTAATTCACCTTTATAATGCTCCTTTCAGCTCTGACTGTAAAGGGATACTCTGCAGTCACTCCAGACTGTCTTGCAAGTGTGTGCAGGTGAAAGGCTCAGTGGGACAATTGCACTTGATAAAGTCTCTTGGATGTCTCCCGCTGGAATGAATTACACTCGCAAGCTCTGCCAGATGGGATTTCTGCACTGCCCTCTGCCGCCGGCTCCTCGCACGGTGCTGGCACCGCTCCCTCCCTGCCGGCTCCATCCCTCACCACTCCTCCCTCCTGAGCCACAGGATCACGGAATCCTAGGGTGGCTCGGGTGGCAAAGGACCTTAAAAATCCTCTGGTTCCATGTTCCAATCCTCTAGTTCCATGTTCCAATCCTCTAGTACCAAGACATGCCAAAATCTGGCTTGGTTTGGAAAGGCAGGGGTCTGCTAAGGAAGGCAGGAGCCTCCCCTGAAATGGAAAAATGTAAACCCCCTCCCTCCAAATGGTTATAAATTTTAAATTTAGGGGCTCTCAGGCAAAAAATATGGGAGCAGGAATAATAGTTCTTTAATAGGGAAGAAAATGAAAAGATAAAATAAACAATGCAGTAAATTAAACCAACGCTGACAGAGTCAGAACTCAACCTGACACCCTGTGGGTCAGGGTGTTGGCAGCAGTCCCATTGGAATTGTGGCTGCAGCCCTCCTGGAGTGCCAGGTGTGGTTCCCCATGTGGAATGAGCTTATCCATGCTGGCACAGAGCTGGCTCTGCCAGGCTGTGCTCAGGCACACCTTTACTGGGCAGGTTTTTTAAATCCAAGGTGGGCTCATGCACAGTTTGGCTTTATGGGTTCTGGTGTCTTGGTTTGGGTGGAGCATCCGTCTCATTCCTTGTGAAGGCTAACAAAAATCCTAAAAATCCCAATTCCCAGAGAGCAGGGCTGCTCCCATTGGTGAGTCCATCTCTTTCCTGCCAGTGCCCTGGGAGCCTCCAGCCCTTGTTGTGTGTCCCAAAGCACCTCCTGCCATGGTCACAGCACAGGGCATCAGCAGAGATGTCAAGAGGCAGCTTGGAGGAAGGAAAGCTCTGATTGCAATCTGGTACCTTTGGCAAGCAGCAGCTGCTCTTCAGTAGCCTCCTCCTGGCTCGTGGTTGGAAGCAATCATCCCTCTCCAAAGTCAATCTGTGCTTGCCACCAATGGGAATGGCTCCAAACAGTGCAATCCTGATCCAGATTGGGGTGTTGATCCTTTTGGGAACAGTCCCACGGCCCCATGTGAGCTGTGGGGACTTCTCACAGCTCTGGGTGCCAAAGCTCCAGAGCCTCCCATGATTTCTGCTCTGTGCTCATCCAAGAGGGGACAAGGCAGCACGGACACCCAGTTACTTTGATGGGAAGCATGCACAGCCCTATGTGTGCTCAAGGAGAGCAAAGATTCATGCTGGCCTCTCTGTTTGGGTGAAATAGGATCACTCCTGCTCCTTTGGAGACTTCTGGTCTGGGTGAGAGCCGAGCCCAGGCCCGTTTCTCTGAGTAAATACACCAGCAGCATTTGGCTTAATGAACTGTGGCTTTTAATAAATGGCTCTTATCTTGCTGAAGTGCTGCTAAATTGTCAGGATTTAAAATTAGCCTAATAGATTTGTGGGCGATGTTTTATTCACTGGTTAGTTGGAAAGAGATGGAGAGGGGGGGAGAGATGGCTCCACCCAGTTCTCCCTGAATTATACACGAGTTATTTATTTGTTTGGGCCGAAGGGGAAATGTTCTGGATTAATGTGCAATGCCTCAGCACCTGACTTAATGAGAATTTAGAGACCTATCCCAAACTGATACTCTCCCATTAATCACTTGGTGGCCCCTCTGCTTTGCTGTCCCTGGGATGTATTTTTCGTGGTGATAGCTGGGTTATGGTACCCACTGCTGCTTGCCAGGAAAAGGGGATGGGGATGCACAGCGGAAGTTTTTAGGTGCTGTGGTGGCTTCCAGGATGATTTCTTACATCTTTGCTCTGTGTTGAGTTGAAGTAGATCCCATAGATCTCTGTCTACACCACGCCTACCTGTGCAACTTGAGTTCTTGAGCATGAAGTTGCTCAGCTTGTGGTGCATCCCATGAACTTCCATGAGCCACTTTGCCTGCATTTCTTTTGGCAAAGCTGAGCTGGTTATGATCCTGTTGACAGTTTGGAGACATATGGAGAGTCAAGGCAGAACAGTGTCTTATAATAGAGTAAAATGGGATCTAGTTGGGATGAAAGATGCCAGGGAAATGTCAATCACTATCATTATCCTAACAAACTGCTGTACCTGCAGAGATAATAATAATATTTAGCAATTATATGGCACCTAACAAGCTCAAACAGCACAGACTGCAGCTAATTAAATCTCCCAAGACTTCCTTTGGGTGGGTGATTTCCTTAGAGCATGGACCAGCTTCTCAGAGTATTTTGTGAGAAGTTCTGGCGCTTCTTCCCCATTTCACAGGTAGGGAAGGTTGTCCTGCTGGAAATCCATGCAGTGAGGATGGTGGGGTCGGTCCTGGCACTGGGTTGGACTGTTTGCTCCATTAGGAGGTGTTGGGTGGCCTTGACTTGATCACCCAGATGGCCAAAGGTGTTTGGATGTGTTGATGTGCTTTTCCTCATCCTTTTTGGAATTGGGGAGAGTTTGGGTGCTGGACACCCAGATGAGGACCCCACCAGCATCCCTTGGTGAAGTAGAGGTGCTGGCACAGATGGTTTTCAGGGTGGACAGTCAGAGGGTGTTTTTTCCTGTGTCTGCTTTGCTGTGCTGCTGCTCTTTCCCTCTTGGTTCATCATTCCCCATCCCATCCCGACCATGCTGCATCCTCACAAACCCTTCTGGAGGGTGACACACCAACCAGCATCCCTGGTTTGGCTGGGTCATCCAAGATCACTATTGGAATTAAATACCAATATAGCCAGATGGAACGTGTCTGGGCTCGCCTGACCCTTGCTGCTTGACCAAAGGCGGCAACTGTGTTGGTTTCACCTCAGAGACACCTTTGGCTGGCTGGATGGTGCAGCTGGGTGCTTGGGACAAGTCCAGGCCTGCAGGAGCTCAGGTTTCCCTCTGTGGAGAAGCTTTAAGGTGATGGTGAAGGAAAGGAGTTGGTTCTGAGGGAGGGTTTGGATCCAGAGCTTTATTCTGGCCCACAGGCCTCTGAATGCAGCACCAGCTCCAACAGAACTCCCTGAGCCCGTGGTTGCTGTTCCTTTGAACCCCAGGAGAGGGGCAGGGAGCCACCAAGCAGGTACAGGAGGGGAGGGACAAAGGGACAAAGGACACCTGGATGGCCCAATGCCCCCCAGGGTTGAAAGGCATCTTTTGAACTTCGCCAATCACACAACGACCTTGCTGGAATGCCAAGATTGATGGACAGCACTCAGCAGGGTGCAAGGGAGGGGAAGGGAGAGGTTATTGGCACACCTGGGGAAGGAACTGGGATAGCTGAGACAGGCTATTACATCGCACTGCGACAGATCACAATGACAGAAAGCAAGACTTGGAACATTTCCCCATTTGTGGTGCTCTCACCTCTCCCTTCCTGGCAAGCAGCAGGTGAACCCTGCCTGGATCCAGCCAGACTCCCTGAGCCCTGCCCAGTGTGTGCTCCTCCAGCCCAGGCAGCCCCTGGTGTCCCTGTGACTTTGTGAAGGTCAGCATCGGTGTCTGAAGTGGTAGCAAGGCATGATGCACAGTGTCAGCCATAAAGGAAATGTTGTATATAAAAGATAAGTTTTTTTTCTTTTCTTGTGGCAGAGGAAAAAGGCGCCGGGTTCATTTAGCATTCATAAAGTCTTGCTTTGGAAACGCCTTTAAGTACTGCTGAGGGAGACTTGAAGGAGCATGTTTGAGAGTCAAATGCACATCTCCTTGGGCTCTCCTTTCATCTGCTTTAAAAAACACAATCTTTTTTTTTAATCTTTTTTTTTCCCCCTCTGTAAAAATACTAATCTTCTCCAACAGCAGCAGACACCCAGGGTGCAGGTGCTCGGCAATTAGCTCAGTGAACAGAATAAGTGAGGAGCAGAGGGAAGGGGGGACTCAGCCAAGGACCTGAGGATGCTGAAATCCTGAAATCTTGCCTGCTAATTAGGAGGCAGCACAGGATGGGGCCTGGGTAATCCAGGTGCTGAGTCACAACAGCCCAGTGTGCTGTCCACTCGAGTGGCGACGTGGCTCTTTGTCATCCTCTGGGCTGAGAGGAAGGCCCACCAGGGAATTTGGGTGTTGGGCTGGGGAAGAGTCCAAGGGGATGAGGTGAGGATGAGTTTGGCTTGGTTTAAGACCTGGCAAGAGTTGCCCTGATTCCGAGCAGGTCACGAGTAGCTGTTGGGAGAAACATGTGGAGGTTTTGGCATGATTCCTCCTTGGAATCTTGGCCAACACGTGGAGTGGAGTGTCCGTCCTCCAGAGGCTGGGCTTTCCCTCACAGAGAGTCATCCTCTTGGAGTTGGTGTCAGCATGGAAATTCAGTGCATGATTCCTGTTCCCCTCGTAGGAGCTGAGGCAGAAGGAGAGAGACAAAAGCGACAAGGGTTGTCGTCATCCAGACTTCTTCAGCTTGTGAAGAGCCAACTTCTTGGGAAGTGTCAGATGGGCAGAAGTTCAGCTCAGCCCCTTCTTTTGGCTGAAACTTTTCTTGTCCTTGAAATCTCTCTCCTTCTCTCTTCACTTGAGGGAAGGGAATTTGCTGTGATGGAATATGTTGTCTTGTGGCTTTTTATGAAAACAGCACATGTCACTGCCCCTGTTTCCTGGAGCCAAAGGATATGGCTGCATTTCAAAAAGAAAAGGACTGGATGATTTCATTATTGCTAACAACTGTTCCCACCAAGATAAGGGCAGTCTAATCACATTCCCTGTGAAGAAGTACCAGGGGAACCAAAGGGGAACATTTCCATTTGATCTTCCTCGTTGTCTTGTGTGTTTTGGTCCTCTTCGGTGCTGAGCAGTGCCAGGAGCAGGCTGTGAGGCTGAGGGGATTTGGGGGAGTCGAGGCAGCAGTTCGTGGTGCAGTGTCCTGGTTATCAGGGGTGTCCCAGGCTGGAGATGCTCTGCCAGCAGCTGCCTCCACATCAGGATTTATTTCAGTGATCGCCTGCAGTCAGGGCTGGAATTCTACATCCCAAACTCTTTGAGTGGAGCCTGAGCTGATGAAGGAGGCTGAGCATTGAGCAGAGAGGGAGTTTTCGGCTTTTTATTTTTTGATTTGCAAGTTGCCCAGAAGAAAAGTGCCACCTTCTTCAGAAAAAAAAAAAAAAATCAGCTCTTATGGCTAATGAATTTGCTTTTCTTAATTATGTTTCTCAGATTCTCGGTGTAGATTCCCCTGAGAACTGATCCATAGCTGAAAACCCCCTCTGCAGTGATGTCTTGGTTTGGAAAGACAGGAGTCTGCTAAGGAAGGCAGGAGCCTCCCCTGGAATGGAAAATGTAAACCCTCCCCACCCCTCTGAATTGCTATAAATTTTAAATCAAGGGGCTCTCAGGCAAAAATATGGGAGCAAGAATAACAGTTCTTTAATAGGGAAGAAAAAAAAATAAAATAATAAAATAAACAATGCAGTACACTAGAACAACACTGACAGAGTCAGAACCCAACCTGACACCCTGTGGGTCAGGGTGTTGGCAGCAGTCCCATTGGAATTGTGGCTCAGCCCTCCTGCAGTGTCAGGTTGGAGCGAGGGGGTCCTGTATCTCCCTCTGAAGATCCAGTGGAAGAAGAGGCAGCTGCTGTTCCTCTGGGAAATCCAGTGGAGAAGCTGTGCTGGTGTTCCAGAATCTCCAGATTATATCCAGGTAGGAATGCTTGGCTCCTCCCTCTGGGCTCACATCTCCCAATGGGATGCTGTAGTTCTTATCAGCCATGCTGTGACATTCAATAGCTGTTATCAGCAATGTCCCCTCCCGAGGGAGGTGTGATTGTGGTCACTCAAAGAGAGAGATAAGGCAAACTGCCCACTTTACAAAGATAATCTGCCATACAGATGGAAACTGAAAACATCTTGCATTGCAATCTTCAACGAGTGAGCATGCTCCATCTTTAGCTGCCAGGAGGTGATGCTGGCCATGGTGCAACCCGGGTGCAGGGGGAGGGCAGAGTCAGGATTGGAGGCATCAGTTTTTGGCTGTGCCCCCTGCTCCACTCCACTGCCTGCACGGAGTGAGCTGCACGTGTCCCCTCTGCAGCCATCCCTGTGGCAGGGAAGGAACTCTCAAGGCTTTGATTTGCCTCGTGGCAAAAGATAACATTATCATCTCATCCTTTAATGATCTGAGGACATTGAGGATTTTTCACATCAATTTCCCTGCCTCGGTAGCTCTGATTCTACCACGGGTGGGTAGTGCACAGTCAGTGCAGGCAGAGAGGATGCAGTAACTCAGTTTTCCCCTCACCCTCGTGTTGTTTGCATGCCCTTGGCTCCTCAGGAGCTTGGTGCAGGCACTAATTGATCCATCCCGTTGGCACAGCCAGCATGGAGCTGTCATTTGGTGAGCAAAGTGGGGTTCTCCCTTCTGGAGCACAGGGTCACCGCTTCAGGTCCCAGCAGCGACCACCCAAAGAGAAAAGATGACTTATAATTACATTCATAATTGAAAGTGATTAATGGTAGCAAAAGAACTTCGAGCGATTTCTTGTAATTAAATACTAATTTTAGTTCCTTTGCAGTGCTGAGCACCATGTTTGCTTTACTGGGGATATTTATGACTGTGCCTTAGCACAGTTTAAGATCTTAAAAATACATGTTCAGTCATTAAGAATTTTGTGGTGACTAGGTAAACAAGTAAACATCAATTAATTTGTTTACTTTGTGTCTGTAATTAGTTTTTATTCTTTCAAATTTTGGAGGATTTTTCTTCTAGAGGATTTGTGGCTTTGAGTGGTAGAGTGGAACCCTTAATCAGTCCCATACCAGGGGAGTCCTGCCCTGTGCTCTGGGCTGCTCTAGCTGCCAAAAATCCCCCAAAGAATTGCGAGAAGGACGCAGGAATCACATCTGGAATGGTTTAGGCTCAGAGGACATCATGGCCAAGTGTGGACCCTGCTGGCTCAGAGGCTTTGGAGCAGGGAGAGGAGCTGTCTGCCCACGGCAGATTCTCGCTGGCTGTTGCTTGGTCTTGAAGAACAGAAGTGTCACAAAATCAGCTGTTTCTGCCAGGTTTTGGCTGTCTGTAAGTGACACCTTTCAAACTCAGCTGCTGCTCATGATGCTGTGTGTCAGGGGTTGCTCAGGGCTGCTCTGCTTCTCCCCTTGCTCCAGCTGCCAACACCATCTCGTCCCCTCCCCTCTTTGGAGGCAGCTTTTACCCTGGATTCAGCCTGGACTGGATTTTGGGGATATATTTGCAGAATTTAGCATTTAATCCCTAGTGCTATCATTGTATTGATTTGATTTTGGATTTTGACCTGTCAAACGGGGCTGGTTTGGATTTTGGCTGTGAACAGGGAGCTGATAGATGCTGGTTTGGGTGGCTGTACCTGGATACAAGCATTGGGGAGTCACCAAATTGGGCAGAATTCCCATCCTAGGGAGTGTGGGCTATGTCAGACACCTTCCCACATCACAGTGGTCTGCTCTGGCTGGAAGTGTCTTTAAGTCTGGGTTTACTCATGGCCCAGTGCTGGGAAGGGTGAAAATTTGACAAGGAAGTGTCACACATATGTATGCATAGCAGAAAGATTTTAAATGTAGAGTCTGATGAAGGAATAGAGATGGAAGCAAGTTTTGATATAGAAGAAAAGAATTGCTGAGCCAGTCTTACTGGATAACCAAGGAGGCAGAGGGTGTGTTAGTTAGAAGGGGTTTTATGGCTTAGAGCAAAGGATAAACCCACCCCAAACAAGATGATGTTTTTACCAAGCAGGAAGAGACCACAGGCAAACAAGTCAGCAAATGTGGCAAGTAGAAAAAAGATCTCAGAATTTCCAACTTCTAGCCTAAACTGTAATGTACTAACTTTTAGTGATTGGAGAACAGTAACATGAATATGGTAATTACAGTAGTTATGATAGGCTATAGATAATAGTTACGGTATAGATTGGTTCTACTATATTAAGATTTTCAGCAAAGAAAAGTATATAATGCATTGTAACCAAAAGAAAAATATAAATTGCATTGTAACCAAAACCAAAGGGTCTCCAGGCCTGCCTGCAGCTGGAGCTGACAGCTGTAGGCAAAGCTCTGTCACCCACCACCCTAGACTGCTGTAATGTCTTGGATGGAATAAACTACATTTTGTATACAATAAACTGCATTTTGGTTACAATAAACTGCATTTTGGAGAGCCCCTGGTGTCCCACATCCCTCATTTCAGCTCTTACAGCCTAGAGCAGCTCTTTTTCAAGCCCTACAGGATGAGCATTACGCTGAGGTGTGCCCATGTCCTTCCTGCACCTTGACAAAGTTGTTTTGGGAATCTGTTTCCCAAAAACTTGGTCCTGCTCTCATAGCAACACACTGGGCTGGAAAGCTCTTGATGGAAATCGTGTCTCTTCCTCACCAGTTCCCTGATTCCTTGCTAATGCTTTTCATTCCCTCTTGCTGCTTGAGAGAGCTGATCGTCTGATTAAATTAAGACAGACACAAAAGCAGCTGGCCTGCCAAAGACTTGGATTTTATTAAAAATAATATTGTTTACAGAGTCTTCTCCCTTTACGGTGCATATAAAACAGTGTGTTCCACCCGAGCAGCCGGCAGACTCGCTGCAATTTACCCAGGAAAAGATGGAAAGACATTAAACCCTGGCTTGATGGGGAGCAGAGAGGGCATGGAGGAGACAGAGGTTGGGGATGAGAGACAGAGTGTAGCTGTGGCAGCAAATGAGAGGGAAGGAAATGCAAGGGAAATCAGCAGAGAAAAGGAAGGATGGCTCTCTGATCCCCACCTCCCCTTCTCCCCTCGCATACCTGCACTGAAATGAAGCTTTCAGCGAGAAGAGGGATGATGGAAAAGAGGAGATAAACTAGGGCAGAGAGCTTCAGCTGGGGACACAGCCTCCACTGGAGCAGGAGCAGAGCTGCTTGCCCTCCTTGCAATATTCAGGATCCCTTCCCAGGCTGTCTGTGCAGGTGGAGAGGTCTGTTCTCTGCTCATCTGAGGTCTTGCAGATGTTTTGCAAGTCCTGGGGCTGGGGCTAGGTCAGGCCTGGAAGTGCTGGCTCCTGCCCACCCAAGTGCCTCACCAAAGAGCTCTTGTGCTGTGTAAATCAATTATTTGTGGTTTATTCATACTTGAAGGGCAAAGGACGGTGTGCATGGAACAGCACAGTGATGGGTCATGGCATTGAGGGGCTGGCAGTGAAGCAAGGAGGGACAAAGAGGTTTTCCCAAGGTCACAGAGGCAGCTTGAGGTAAGACCCAAACTTCAAGCAGGGTCCTCACCTGCAGCAACACTTGTGCTGGCTAAAAGGGGTTGTGCCTCACTTAGGGAAGGCAGGAATGAGCCCTGCTAATGCCCTGCTGCAGGAGGGCCCTGGCTCTGCTTGGCTTTCTCTCTTCTTCCTGGGTCTTCTCTTTGTTTGTTTGATTTGGTTCCAAATAATTAATTGTAAAGAGCCATTTCTAATGGTTTGAATGAAGGGTGGATGGGTGCTTTAATTAACTCATGAGAGGATTATACACTCGTGTTTTCAGGCTCCCTGACCCCACCTGCAGTGACAAGGCTTGAGCACCCCATGTTTTGAGGGAGCTGAGCACCCTGTGAATGTGGCATGTGCTGGGTGGGGAGATCAGCTTGGAAATCCACCCAGAATGTGCTGGGAAGATTTGACAGGGATCCTGATTGTGGTTATCATGGAATCATAGAATATCCTGAGCTGGAAGGGATCTACAGGGACATGGGGGTTACTCCTTTCCCCTGCATGATCCCATGGGAGAAAGGTGTCCCACCCTGTTTCCCTGGAGCACTGAGCTCCACCCTGGCACAGTGAGCACTTTCTGACACTGGTCACATGCTGGTTTTAATACCATGAATGGGTTTGGTGGCGTGAGGGATGTGTCTTTGAGTTGTACAGAGACTTTAAAGATTTAATAAACCTGAACCACGTTTTGGACTGATACACGTGGAATTTGGGTTGAGCATCAGCCATCTGCCCCTTCTTCGCTAGATGGTCACTGTACAAGCTTCCAAGAAGAGATGCCTTCTATTTCCCAACTTCTCCAGACAAAATCCAGCCAATGAATCTAGTTGGAAATAAGCTCAGTAGGGCAGCCTTGGGCAGGAGGATTTCTGCAAACCAAGAGCTCAGGAGACTGTGAGACAGAAGGAGGTCTTGGAAAAGGTAGGTCTGGGTCATCCCTTGCTGGCCTCCAGGCATATGGAAACTTGGTGGGTGTCAAACCCTGGGCTGGTCCCTTGGCCTGAAGGCAGTGAGAGGTTTGAAGTTGTATCAGCAAATGCTTCAGCCTCTGCTGCCCAACATGTCACTATTTCAGAAGTTTTTGCGTCCAGAATTGCTGAGAAAATCTTTGAAGGCAAAGGCTGAGCCCTCATCATCCTCCCCACACGCCTTCCCCCTGCCCATTCCTAAAGCTGACTCCTCCCAGTGGCTACTCAGTGTTTCAGGATAAAAAATCCTCCTTCATGACTGTTTTAATGTTAAATAAACTCCCAAGACCCAACTCCAGGAGGATTAATGAAGGAACGATCTCCTTTTGCAGCTCCTTCACTGCACAGTTGAGGAGGTTGGGATGGGGTTGGGTCAAGTGACTCCCTGAATGAGTCAAAAGTGCTCTGAGCATCCAGGAGAGGCACAAGGTTGTCGCCTACATCATGCACTGAGTCACCGGGCAATTTCCTGTCCCTCCCAGCGCAGAACGCTCCAGGTGGGAGCTTCAGCATCTCTGCTTAAAACAACCCTGATTGGGCTTGTTCTCTCATGGAAAATGCATGAGAAAACTGCATTTCCATGCCGGTTTTTTTGGATCAAAAGTAATTTTTACTCTAAACAAGGCTTTTTTGGCCTTTTTTCAGTGTTTTTATGTGCCTCTAGAACCCTCCCCACTTATCAGTCCCCCAGTGAGCCGCTCGGTTCGCTTGCTAATCTGCTTTATTATGTTTTTAAATGCACTTTAACAGTTGAGTTTTGTGGCTTTTTTTTTTTTATTATTATTTTTGAGGCCAAACTCCAGCTTCTGAAGTTCCTAGCTCTCTTTTACTTCAATGGCAGCCCTCCCCATTTATCCCAAGGCATAACATGGTCCTCACACTGTTTGAAATTAGATGCAGTGATTAGAGCATCTCTCAGCCACTGCTCTGCACCTCAAAGGATAGCTCAGAGAAGAGGCTGGAAGTTGGAGCTGGGGGTATTCATGCACTCAGAATGTGATTTCTTGGGACTTTGCACTTGTTTGAGCACTCTGCAAGTGATCTGGAAATGGATGTCTGCTGGAAGGTGGTGAACTGGAAGTGGTGGTGGTGGCAGGAGGTCAGTGATGGCCATGTGAGGATGTCTCTGATCCGTATCTGTGATGGATGATTTTATCTGTGCTTTTGCCCTGTGTTTTTTATAAGTAAAGATATAAGTAAGAGTGGTGAAATACTGAGAAAATGGCTAAAAATTGCTGAGAGAGTGCTTCTGGCTCAGCCAAGGAGATGCTCCAAGGGCTGGAGCCAGGCTGGCAGAGCTGGGGGTGCTCACCTGGAGAGGAGAAGGCTCCAGGGAGAGCTCAGAGCCCCTGCCAGGGCCTGAAGGGGCTCCAGAGAGCTGGAGAGGGACTGGGGACAAGGGATGGAGGGACAGGACACAGGGAATGGCTCCCACTGCCAGAGGGCAGGGCTGGATGGGAGATTGGGAATTGGGAATTGTTCCCTGTGAGGGTGGGCAGGCCCTGGCACAGGGTGCCCAGAGCAGCTGTGGCTGCCCCTGGATCCCTGGAATGTCCAAGGTGAGGTTGCACAGGGCTTGAGGCACCCTGTGATAGTGGAATCTGTCCCTTGAATTTCCTTTCATCTCAAACCCTTCCAGGATTCCTTTCTGACTCTGTTCAGCTCCAGCAGCTCCCTCCTCTGCTCAGCCCCCGTGCCGTGGGGTGCAGCCCCTGCTGTCTGTCTGTCTGTCTGTCAGTCAGCAATGTGTGTCTGCAGGGCTGTCTGCAGCCTCGTTAGGCGCCTGCTCTGCCTGGAGCCGCTCCTTGCAGAACCCTGCCTCGATCTCACAGGAGTTCAGCGTTTTGTTAGGGAGCTTGCTCAGCTGCTCTGAGGAGGTTTTTAATTTCTTTCACCTCCTTGTTTTTCCTGGGGAATTTGTGTGTGCCACAGGGAGGCGTGGTGGAGAGGACAGATGTTGCAGATGTGGTTTGAGCTGATGCTGATGGTACCTGGAGGTGCAGGATCCACCTGGGGCTTGGCAGAGGAGCAGTCACAAGTTCTGGCAGTACTATGTTTTGCTCTTAGAAATGCTTTTCTCCTCTAAATGCTTTCTCTCGGGGGTGAAACTTTAATGTCAGCGTTTCAGACAAGGAAACTGAGCCCTCCAACAGAAGGAGGATGTGATTCCCAGGTCTGGATGGCTTTCAGGAGCCACCAATCCCACTCAGTTTGGCTGAAGGGGACGCGTGTGAGTGGTAGAGTTGTGCTTGGGGTCTGACCTGAGAGCAAAGGGTGTGATCTAAGCTTGGAGACAGCACATCATGATAGCCTTTCAGCCTTCCAATCTTTGTAGAAGCGTGAAGGTCCACGTGCCCTCTGAGGTGCAGCCTTGAAATGAGGGCGATATATAGAAATACATTGGATAGCTCTGTTTAATCCAGGCCAGCTGCCACCGTGCTCTTAATGATGGGCCCTTGCTGTCCCTGCAGGTAGGAGTGATATTTGTCTGAATTGGTTTAGCTTCTAATGATGGCCAGGAAACCTGTTCTGATTGAGTTGCCTCAGGAAACGTTCAGTGCTTCTGTCAGTCACTGTCTGAGCCTTGGCTGTCATTTTGGGCTGTGCCTTTTCAATCCTCCCCTTGTCAGAACCCTTGAGCAGTGCAAGAGAGGGCCTGGGATGGATGGAATTATTCTCTAGTTAAAGCCAATGCCCTTACACAAACAGGGGTGTGTCCAAACACCACAAAAAGTGGGACAAGAGCTGGGGGAGAGTGGAGGGGAGAGGCGATGATTGCTCTATCCACTGAAGCAGGGTTGTCCCTGGAAATGGAACATGAATAAGTAATCTGGATAAATAATGGAGCTGTCTTAACTGTAACAATAAAGAATAAAAGTGCTGAGTGTGTCTTGCTGTGATTTGTGGGGTCATGCTGTCTGAGGCAGTGGAGCCCTTGCTCCCACTGGTGAGCAGAAGCTTCAGATGGATCTCCTGGATGCCACAGAGAGGATTTCTACTTGCCACTGTCTGTGGTCCAGATTTTATGATGCTACAACAGTTTTGTGGACCCTGAGAGGTTCCTATGTCAGTCTGGTGAGGAATGACCTCTGAAGGTTTAGGACTGAGTGGATCCCAGCTGATTTCACCCTCCACTGGTGTTGGGCACATGTGGGACCTGCTTCATGGGCAACTCAGCTGCCCTCTGGTGATGGAGCCCTTCTGCAGGGGCTTCACGAGCCTCAAAGTTATTCCAAGTTCCCAAACAAAACTCCTGTTGCAAATTTGTGGTTTTTTCTTCTGTTTCTTTGAAGGGATACACAACATTCCTCTGCTTTGTATGATACTTATGTAAGGTGTTGGGAAAGATGAAACAGGAAAGCCTTATAAATATGATTGGCAAAAGATTTTGAGAATATGGAAACTATAAGCAAGATTGAAATGAAAGCAAGCTTTGAGATACGTCAGTCACTGAACAACTGGAAAACAATGGTGTAGCTGGACTGAAGGTAATCCCCTTTTGATGGAACAACACCCTCTGCTTGCAGACAGCTCCAAGGGTCAGAGCAGACCCTACAGCTTGGCAGAAGGGGCCCAAAGAGGAGTTTTAAGGGTTTAAAATGTAACACAGGATGGTAATGTAGTGATTCTTATAGGCTGTATGCAAATGCTGTACGATTTGTATCTTGAACTAGATTGGTTGGTGAGAATTAGGATATTCAACACAGAAGAAGATTTATTGTATTGTAATGGGAACCTCACTCTCTTACTGTTTTTACTCCCTTACGCTCTTATCCTCTTACTCTCTCACCCTCTCATCGTCTCTCCCCCTCTCTTCTCTCGGGCCTGCTCTGAGCTGTGGCTGGCAGCTCCCAGCATGGCCCTGCACCCAGGCCCTTTGCAATAAACCACAAGTTCCCAGACCTGGCTCCAGAGGTCTCTCATTTCCATCCGTCCCAACCATCCTACCCCCGATGCTCCTACAGTAAGGGAAGAGTTGTCAATTCTTACTCCATCTTCTCTTTTAGTGACAAAGCAAACCCTTTGGTGCCTTTCATCTTTCTCTGCAGTTGTCTGCCTCTCTCACCCATTTAATTGCTATTCTGTGGATTCAGCCCGGCTCGTCCCGGCTGGGATGTGCAATCAATTGCTCCACATCGATTAGAGATGTGTGTCTTGCACTGTGGCAAACGCACTTTGGATTGATCTCAGAAGAAAGGGAACCTCCAGTTGCAGGCTCAGGGCAGCCAGATGTGCTGAGGAAGAAGACAGTGTCAGCATGGGTCAGTGGGGAGGTGATGACGTGTTAAGTTGCAGTGACTTGACCTTTGCCTTTCTGAGAGCCTGGTGTGCAGGTCAGGCTGAGGTTCTGCAACTGAGCCCTTTCATTAAACCAAGTGGAGCAAAACGATTCTCCTCTGTCCTTTTTACAGCACTCCTGTTAAGATTTGCCATCTTCTGTAGCCTGGTTGAAGCCTCCATAATTTGTGGGCAGCTCTAACACCCTAGTTCCTTAGGTTTTTATGTCCTTTTTATTCACATTTTTCTGAGTGTATCACTATTGTATTTGCAGGGTGCCTGATGGAGGAAGGAGTGATGAATCTGACTCCATGTTCTTAGAAGGCTAATTTGTTATTTTAGGATGATATGTTATATTAAAGAATGCTATACTAAACTATACTAAAGAATACAGAAAGGATACTTACAGGTGGCTAAAAAGGTAATGAAAACTTGTGACTCCTTCCAGAATCCCCATACAGCTTGGCACTGATTGGCCAAACAGTGAAAACAAATCACACCAGAATGAAACAATCATCTGTTGGTAAACAATCTCCAAACACATTCCACATCAGCAAAACACAGGGGAGGCAATTGAGTTAATACTTGTTCTCCTTTTTCTCTGAGGTTTCTCGGCTTCCTAGGAGAAAAATCCTGGGCAAAGGGATTTTTCAGAAAATGTGAATATGACATATCACAACACAGTTGTCCATCTTGCATTTCCTACTGCTCATTTCCAGAAGAGATTTGAGATTCTGGTCCTACCCTCAGAACCCTTCCAGCCCCTTTCCTTTCCTCCTGGCTGGGCATCATCTACAAATGTAAATCAGCGCTCTCCCAGCTCCATAACGCAAGCAGTTAAATGTAAATGTTGGAGAGAGCAGGGCTGGACAGACCCCGGAGGAATCCTGCTGTAGGTTGGCCTCCTGGCATGGTTGTAAATAATAGATAAGCACTCTTTGAGAGCGCTTTGTCAACAGGCTGTTATCCCTCCTCCCCTCTGCCCCCAGCCTCAGCGATTACATCCACTCCGCACTTCCTCAACTTTCCTCGGAGGGGCCGCGTGGGACTGGCATCAGGAGCCTTATTAAAGTCAAGGTATATCATGTCTACAGCTTTCCTCTTATCCACCAAGTCTAGTTATCCTGTCAAGGCAGAAATTAGGTTGGTTTGACATGATCTGTTCTTGACAAACTCGTGTTGGTGGTGGATGTGGGGTTTTTTTCTCACTTTATTAAATTCCTGGCCCTTACAAGCTATGATGGTTTCATCGTTTGTTTTAGTATCTTCCCAGTGATTGAAGCTGAGCTGATTGCCTACAGCTCCTGGGTTTTTTTTACTTAAAGATATGAAGATTTCTTGCCCTTGCTGCTGGCCTCCACGAGCTCCCAAAGAGCAGTGCTGATGGCTCAGCAACGTTTCTGCCCGATTTTTCATCACTCTCCAGAGACTTTCCTCAATCTCTGCCAGTTTAATTTTTTCTTTTAACCCATCTTCTCCCCCTGCTCCAGTCTGAAAGCCATTTCCCTGTTAACATGAATTTTGGAGCTGTCTGCTGGCCACACACCTGCCTTTATATGGATAAAACCAAACACAGCTTCAAGGATCTCTGCCACATGCTTTCCTTGACTGCTTGGTGACAGACCCAACATTCCTTTTCCTTCTCATTTGAGCAAATCCAAGAGCCTTTTTATTCTCCTCTCATATCTCTTGCTAATTAAAACTTGTTTTTCATGTAAGTGCTGCTGACTTTATCCCTCTATGCCATTGTGGCTCTGTTATACCCATTCCTAATTATTAGCCCTTGTTTCCATACTTTTTTCATGATTCCTTTTTTATTCCCAGGTCATTGAATGGCTCTGAATTCAGCCACAGCAGCCTCTTCCTAGGATTCCTACCTTCTCTTTGCACGGGGATAGCCTGCTATTGTGTGTTTAATAAAGTCTCTTTCAGTAACTGCCAGCTCTCCCCTTCTTTGTGATTATTTTCCCAGGAGAACCCATCTACCAGCTTCCTGAATTTTTTTGAAATCTGGCTTTTGAAGTCCATTATCCATATTCCACAGCTTTCCGTCTGCTTGAGAACTCGATCGTTTCATCACCACTCTCACCCAAAATTACTTTCCTCCTTAAAGGCTTAAGTCCCTGCTCCCTAGGCAGGAAACCTCAGGCTTTTCCCTGTGCCTTCCCAAACACTTCCCTTGCACAGGGATGGGCTGTGTCCTGCAGAGAAACTGCTCTGTCTGTCCTTCTGGCTCTGTCCCTTGGTTGGAGAAGGGCTTGCCAGGGATGTTATCCCATTCCCTTGGCTTTCAGCTTCTCTGTGCTCTCCATGTCCCGTGCTTGCACATTTTGGGCAGGGTGGGGGATGTCTGCTGGTTGTGTCCTGCTCTAGGTGAGGATTTTGGGTGGTTTGCTGCCGTCCTGGCCACCTCACTTGTTCAAACCACATGGCACATCTGTGCCCAGGTCCATGGACATCACCATTGAGTCAGGAATGGATAAGTGACGCGGACCCTAGGTCAGAAGGCAAGAGGCTAGAAGCCCTGAGTTTATTGAAACCCCTTCTTTTATACCTGATTGGTCATTTAATCAACACATTTCACATGATTGCCTAATTAAGAAGACACCCTTTAGTAAAACGTCTTATGAGAAAAACAACTTGTTCAAAACACCAACTGCAGATTGTTTATAATTTGTTTACCATTCTTTCTCTCTGCCTCCCTAAAATTTCCCAGACCAATTCATGGGAAATTATCTTGCTTTCTCTCTCTCTGACCAGACTGTTGCTTCCACATGTGAAGGAAGGACTGGCTTCCCTTTCCAAGCCTCCTGCATCAATGCCCCAGGAGCACAAGGGTTTGGTGGCCATGGCGAACCCCACAGACAGTGACAGCACCTGGATATGCTGCTTTTCAATAAACCAGGCAAAAACATCTTACACCTGACTCTGAACTTTAAGGCAGCAGATTTGGGTGAAGCCATTCCCATCTTCTCTAACAAAGATGTGTAGGGCTGGCTGTCCAAGACCTTTAAATGTCAATAAGGAATTGTGCACAGCACACAAATCTTGGTGGGGATCTGACAGGGACTGCAGTGCAGGGTGAGCTCCCTGGCTCCAGAGCTGCAGCTCTGCCTGGGAGCAGAGAGCAGAGCTGGGCAGGAGCTGCAGTCAGAGCCATGTGGTCACTGGAGCAGATCCATCTGGATTTTGGATATCTTAGACTGGATACTGGGAAGGAATTCTTCCCTATGAGGGTGGGCAGGCCCTGGCACAGGGTGTCCAGAGCAGCTGTGGCTGCCCCTGGATCCCTGGCAGTGTCCAAGGCCAGGCTGGATGGGGCTTGGAGCAGCCTGGGATAGTGGAAGGTGTCCCTGCCCATGGAATGAGATGAACTGAAAGGTCCCTCCCAATCCAAACCTGTCTGGGATTCAGTGATTGAGTGGTTTCAGCATGTGGGATTCTCCTTTCCCATGGGATTTGTGGTAGCTTTTTAAAGCAGCAAGGCCAGGCTGTGGCAGCTCAGGGTGGTTCCTACAGGGCTTGGATGCAAACGTGGTGATGTTGCAGAGTGGCTGGATGGCATCAAGAGACTCCCAGTGAAGTCTGAGACTGCATCAACAGGCCCAGTCTGAAATAACTCAGGCAAACAATCCAATCCCTTTGGATTCTAGTGAGAATGAGGGATTTGCCCCTCCAGCTGTGCCTGAGAAACCACAAGTGTGAGTTGCTTTGCTTGTGTTGGCACCAGCCAAGGTGAAGTTACACCCTGGCTGCCTCATGTGTTGGATTGGTGTTAAACACAGGGATTTGGGGGCTGATCCTGCCCGCAGCTGCTCTCTGGAGCACGGGAGGCACTCTCAGAGGATGCAGTTTGGCATTCCCATGGCAGTGGTGGAGCAGGAGCTGGTGGCAGCAGGGCTGTGGGTGCCACAGCGATGTCCCCACGGGGTGACACTTTGGCAGGGAGCACACATCGACAGAAACCTTCCCAAACCAGGCTGTTGTGTCCTCAGGGATGTGTCACAGTGCCCAGCTGTGACAGCTGGAGGTGCTGCTGCAGGGGGGCACAAACACACAGTGTATTTTCTATTTTTGATAGGAAATACATCACCCACAAGCTCATGCAAGGGTGCTGTTGGGTGGGCTGGCCATGCCTGGGTCCCACCAAGCCCCCCAGGACCCCTCCCCTCTGTCAGAGAGTTGCAGTGCCTCTCCCCAGCCCAGGAGCACATTAAATTTGATGGATGTCCAGAAATTATCATATCTGGGAAACACTCATTAATCTCTGTCTGCCTGGCTGGGTTTTATTGTCTCCCCTTCCTGCGAGCCCTGATCCTTTCTCTCAGTCCGTGTCAGCTTCTTTCCACCCGAGTTTTGCCTCCCACCCCTCTTGGCTCCTGCTGCACCCCTGCACCCAGGGCAGGGCTTGGCAGGGTCTGTGATCCAGAGCCCATCCACTGCAAACTGGGAGAGGTGAAGCTTTTGGAACACGTCTTGGTTTTATCAGTGGTTGTTTTATCAGTGGTTGTTTTTATGGCTTTGGAGGGCTGTGGGAGCACAGGGGGAGGTGTCTGCTGGCTGTGGGCTGGTCTAGCCTGATGCCTGGTGTTACCTGCTGGCTTTGCTAAGGGAATGCTGCTCCACACCTCCAGGTGTGCTTCACTGATGGCACATTGTCCCCATCTACACCACAGGGTGGGTCTGCAGTTCAACCCTCTATCCATCCGTGAAATAATTGGATTTCTTGGTATCCCATCATAAAATTGTTTGGGTTGGAAGAAACCTCAAAGCTTATTTTGTTCCATCCCCTGCCATGGGCAGGGGCACTTTCCACTATCCCAGGCTGCTCCAAGCCCTGCCCAGCCTGGCCTTGGACACTCCCACACATCTCAGTGGCCCTTTGCAACGGCTTATTTCAGGTATTTCTGGGTTTATTCTGGCAATCCATGCAACACAGCAGCATCTGCAGGGTTGCAATCATCTGTAAGGAAAGGGTCTGGCTCACTGAGGAATAACTTTGGATGGAAGGTCCTAAAGATCCAAGCTCCATCTATGGAGTCACACTGGGGACAGGCAGCTCCAAGCCCCATCCAACCTAACCTTGTCTCTTTCCAAGGATGAAGCATTTACCAGCTCTCTGAGAAACCTGTGCCAGTGTTTTACCATCCTCACCACAAAACATTTCTTCCCAGTATCATCACTACTGTGAATTTTCCCTGCTCCAAAGGGCAGGGAAAGGAGGGAAGGTTACCCTTGCACAGGGGCTCCTGCTGGTTTGTAACATCCCTTCCCTGGAAGTTTTCTGTCTGCTAAACATGACAATTCTTTGAAGTTGAGTGAAATAAACTTCTTAATGATTAAACTAATTTTTCCGGCTGGTGCCACAGTTTCCCTCTGCAGTGCAGGCCCTCTCTGCTGGCACCACACATCCCTGACACGCTTGGGAATAGCTCAGCCCCATCAGCAGGGCTGTAATTTGGCACCAAACCTCTTTCCACACAAAGATTTTTTTGTTTAATAAAGCATAAGACTGAGCAGTTTGCTCTCGCTCGTAGGTTTTGAAATACGCATTTAATTTCGCCTTAATGAGGAAATTATTGTGTATAAAATTAAATGCTTTGTCATGGCTCTCCAGGACGGGGCTCTGTAGGATGAGAGCTGTTGGGACAAGAGATGCTGGGAGATTTTGGGGATAGGGGTGCTGAGGGGAGAGACCTGGAATGATGAGAGTGGATCTGCAAGGCAGCAGTGACAGATCACTGAATAAGGGAATAGTTTAGGTTGAAAAAAACCTTTAAGACCACCTAAGGAATACCCAAACTACTCCCCCAGCACTGCCAAGCCCACAACCAAACATGTCCCCAAGTGCCACATCCATACATGTTTTTAACCCTACTCCATGGTGTGACTCCACCACTTCCCTGGGCAGCCTGTTCCAGGGCATGACATCCCTTGCCATAAAGAAATTTTTCCTAAAATTTCCTAAATTCAAAATTTCCCAAATTCAATTTCCTAAAATCAAGCCTACATCTCCTCTGGAGCAACCTAAGGCTGTTTCCTCTTGTCCTTGTGGTGAAATCCTAGGATGGGAATGGCTGCTGCAAAGGAGAGCAAAGAGCTGTACAGAGGAATGACTTAAATTTTCCAAGTATTTTTATTTATAGGGAAGTTTTCTTGCATAAGCATCACCAACATGTGTAGAGCTATTTCATGGCACTGGTCTCCCAAAGCTGTACAGTCTGGGGGTGGCAGAGGAGGAGGTCTGAGCACAGCAGAGATGCTCTGATAGTTCTTGGCAGAGGTGCAGAGCTGGGATAGGGACTGCAGGCCCTGTATGTCACAGACATCTTTTATGAAAAATCCTTTCCTTAGGATTTTTTCCTCCTGAGAAGCTGGGAGGCCTCAGGAACAAAATGTAAACAATGGTTATCTGCTGCTGTGGAATGCAACAGGTGCATCTGTGATTGGTCTCATGTGGTTGTTTGTAATTAATGGCCAATCACAGTCAGCTGGCTCAGACACAGAGTCCAAGCCACAAACCTTTGTTATCATTCTTTGCTGTTCTATTCTTAGCCAGCCTTCTGATGAAACCTTTTCTTCCATTCTTTTAGTATAGTTTTAATGTAATATGTATCATAAAAAAATAAATCAAGCCTTCTGAAATATGGAGTCAGATCCTCATCTCTTCCCTCATCCAAGAACCCCTGTGAACACCGTCACACTGTATGTTGTGGAATAAAAATGCCTGTTTTCAGTTCTGCATGGGAGGAATAACAGGATTTGGAGATCTTTACCTGCAGGTGAGCCACAGCCAGGTGTGTTCCCTTGACTTGGAGCACAGCAGAGCTATGGCAAGGCAAGGAGAATCTCAGAGTGGTTTGGGTTGGGAGGGACCTCAGAGCCCCTCTCACTGTGGGGCAGAGACACTTTCCACTATCCCAGGTTCTCGGGTGGTTGCAGTTTATTGCAGCTCCAGGACATGTGAACAGTCTCAGTTTCAGCCCGCACGTTCGAAGAATGAGTCGGAGTTCTTCAGTTCTTGGTCTCAAGGTTATTTATTGTATCTTATCTACAAAATTTTTTCTCCTGTCCAGCTGAGGTCCATCCAGCAGGACAATTCCAGGCACTCTGCCTGCCCCCAGGGTGGTGTTATCTCTTTATACTACAAACTACATATAACATGTTTACAATTACTTTCCAATACCTATCACCTATGTTAGACAGTGAGCTTCTACTCTAAACCAATCCAAAAGTGCCACCATCACAGCAGAAGATGGAGGTAGAGAAGAAGAAGAAGAAGAAAGGCTGGACATGCCTAAGTCCCTCCATCTTGTTTTCAAAACTTCTATTCTAAAAACTTCAAAATTTACTTTTTCACCTAGTGATAATTTTATTATTACACTACTTAGACTTCTGCGGTTTTCAGGTCTTCATAGAAAGCTGGTAATTTGCTTTATGAGTCATAATCAAACCCACAGGTGTTCAGGGCTGTGTGCCAGGGTCTCTGAGCCCCCTGGCAGAGGGGGGACAACCCAGAGGGATGTCCTGAGTTCCAACACCAGGTTTCTCCTTGCCCTGTCCAACCTATTTTGGAGGACTTTCAGTGCTGTTTGCAGTGGATTATTTCAGGTATTCAGGTATTTTGATAATTCAGCCAACAGAGCAACACGTGCAGGGTTGCAGTGTTCTCTAAGGGAAGGCTCTGCCTCGCTGAGGATGAAAGGTCCTGAAGATGCAAGCTCCAGCCAGCCCCTCCAGTCACACTGCTGGAGCAGTGGGGACGAGTTCAAAGCCACTGCACAAATAAACTCTAATAGCTTTCCTCTTGCATTTATGTTATTAGGGGGTTCGTTTGACTGGCCTTATGATGATAAATGAAAAATGCTTTGCGCCATTACGTTGGGCGCTAATGCGTAGTGGGAAGAATTTTCTACTCATTAAAAGAAAAAAAAAAATGAAAAAAAAGGAAGAAGAGGAATGCAGAGGGGAAAGTGATGGGTTTGTGCAGCAGCACTGAGCTTTTCTCAGGCAGCACCAACCTTTCGCATGTCCCCACCTTGTCCCTCTGCTCTTGCTGGGCTGGGGCAGGCTGGCTGTTGAGTCCTGTAATGTACAAATCCACATCTCCACAGCTCAGTGTTGCTCCCATCCTGTGTGTTACCCTCCCTTTTTCACCACATCCTGCATCCCTGCAGGGTTTGGGATGCCATCTCCAGCCCCAAATATGAATCAAGGGCAGTTGCTGTGGGGTGAGGGGCATGCTGGGGCCCCAAAACCTTTCTCAAAGTCTGCAGCCACCCCTGGAAGCCAAAGGAGGAGTTTGACAGTCCAAAGGCTTTCCTTGGTTTTCAAGCCGTGGAGCAAATTGAGTTCAGAGGGTCACTGTTACTCCCAGCTGCTGCGACAGAAATCCCTAATGCACCGTGTGCCTGCTCTCTCCAAAGCTTCAGCTGCTTTTTTATGAGGAGTTGTCACTCTATTATCTGGCTCTGAGTTGGTCTTTAGCTCTTTAACCTCATGAGAAGGGAGGGAAAAGGAACCTTGAAAGGGGGGAAAAATAAAGAGAAAACAGGATGCTCCAAGAGCAGCTTTTCATCCTCAGTCACTGAGCTGTAATTGGGTGCTTGGCAAGAGCTTCTTTTGAAAGGGGCAGGTTTGAAATGTCCTGGCTGGGGGGAGAAGGGGCTCTCCATGTCCTTTTTGCAGGGAGGTGGGTGCAGGGGGTCAGAGCTGACCAGAGACACCGGCATCAAACGGGGACTGGCTGTCCTTAGTGCTGGCGTGCTGTCACCTGCCTTGCTGCCCTGCCTGGTGCGGCCACAGAAGGAGGTGAGGAAGGGACGAGGAGGGGACCCTGGAGGCAGGTAAGGCTTGGAGGGGCTGAGCCCCAGCCTGCAGGGGAGGAGGAGAGCTCAATGTGGGGCTGGGGCATGGGGTGGGTGATGGCTGGGACACATCACCTGTGGGAGCCTGGTGCTGCTATGGATCACCTGTGGGTACCTGGGTGCCAGGATGGATCACCTGTGGGTGCCTGGGTGCTGGGATAGATCACCCGTGGGTGTTTAAATGCATCACCCATGGGTGTCCAGGTGCTGCTATGGATCACCCAATGGTGCCTGGTGCTGCCATGGATCCCCCATGGGTGTTTGGCTGCACCACCTGTGGGTGCCTGGGCACTGTTGGGGATCACCCATGGGTGCCTGGGTGCTATTAGGGATCACCTGTGGGTGCCTGGTGCTGTTATGGATCGCCCTTGGGTGTTTAGATGAATCACCTGTGGGTGCCTGGTGCTGTTATGGATCACTTGTGCATGCCTGGGTGCTGGGATGGATCACCTGTGGGAGCCTGGGTGCTGCCACTGTCACTGGGGTTGTGGGTGCCCAATGCAAGCTGGCAGGGGAAGGGATGGAGCAAGGAGCTCATGGTTCTGGACAGATGAGTTGCTGCTCCTCCAGTTTGAGCCGTGGCAAGACGGGTGGTGGCATCCTCTCATAGAGGGAAACTGAGGCAGAGGTAGATTAGGCACCAAACCCCATCCTTGCTTTGCAAGCAGGAGCTAAATGTGAAGAGGAGAGGGAGCAGCAGCGAGGGGCTGCAGAATCCCCAAGCCCCAGCTCCTTCCAGCAGCAATTTGCTGCTCCCGGCCGGCTGCTCTGTGGCACGAGACAGGGCTGTGCTCTGCACTCTCTCCTGCATGCTAAACACGGCGGCTCCCTGCAGGATCCTGCAGCCTTCTGCACTGCTCTGCTGCAGAGGGGGTGGGGAGGCAGCTCTGCCTTCCAGCACAGCAGCAGGCGGATGGCGCGAGGTGGAGAACTGCAGGACACGGCTCTCTTTCCCTGCACACCCTCCTGTGGGTCTGTTCTCACCCCAAACCATCCCAGCTCATGCCCAGTGTGTGCCCAGCCCATGCTGCTGCTGCTCTGGGTGCAGCTGGAGTGTAACTCACTCACCCCACAGGGATGTGCAGCCCCACACCCATGCTGCTGCCTTGTGGCAACCCAGAGCATCACTCTGGCTGTCCAGGATGGCCAGGACCCCTGCCAGGGGGCTCAGAGACCCTGGCACAGAGCCCAAAATGCCCATGTGGGTTTGATTATGACCCATGGAGCAAGTTACCAACCTTAGATGAAGATCAGAAGGCCACAACAGTTTAGGTAGAATAATAGTGAAGTTATCACGGGGTGAAAAAGTAGATTTTGGGGTTTTTGGTATGGGCGTTCAGGGGGCAAGGTGGAGGAATCTGGGTGTGTCCAGCCTTTCTCCTTCTTCTTCTTGGCCTCCATCTTCTGCTGTGATGGTGGCACTTTTAGATTGGTTTAGAGTAGAAGCTCACTGTCTAACATAGGTGATAGGTATGGGAAAGTTATGGTGAATATTTTACATGTGGTTTTTAGTTATACTTTATAAAGATATAACACAGGCCTGGTGGCAGGCAGAGTGCCAGAAGTCTCCTGGTCCTGCTGGATGGACCTCAGCAGGGCAGGAGAAAGAATTTTATAGATAAGAAACAATAAACAACCTTGAGACCGAGAAATGAAGAGCTCTGACTCATTCTTCAAGCACCAGGCTGGGGAAAGAGACTTTGGAACTCTTCTTGGGGTCACTCTGACAAGCTAAAGATCCCGACACTGCCTGTCCCGTGGGTTTGTCTGTCTTTGTTTCCAATCTCCAGTGGTTGACACTGTGCTGGGGTGGGGTTTGTGGGGACTGGTTCCTTGTTTGACCTCCAAAAGCTGTCGCCGGTGATGCAGGATAAGGTGGTGGTTGTATTCTGACCATGGGTGCACAGCAATGTCCCCTGCATGTCTGAGGTACAATCACTCCTTAATCCATGCCAAGACTCTGTAGGAGGAGTTTTGAAGAAAACAGAGCAGCTCCTACAATTTTTAGACAGCACATGTTTATTCCTTCACTTAAGTGAGGTCTTCTGTTCTTCCTGTTGGGAATCCACTTGGTTTCCATTCGGTCATACTTGGGAGCACATTCCCCTTTCCTTTCCCTGTGTTCTTGTCAATTTATGCAAAATATGAGGGCAGACTCTTGGAGTGATTGCTCTAAGTCCTCCTCCAAATCCACCTGGAGATGGTTTTCACCAGCTCATGGAGCTGAGAGCCAGGGATGGCTCTGGCCACGTGTGGTGCCAGGGTGAGATTTGGGACTGTGCAGGGAATGAACTGCTCAATGGATGCATGGATGGGGAGGAGAGGTCCTGAAGGGTTTTATCTCATGAGAATGTCTCAGGAGAACAAGCTAGGGAGGTGAGGAGAGAGCTGGGAAGGAGGGGAGTGATGGGCTGGGGTGTTTGGGAGGGAGTTCAGTTCCCTGGCTGGTTGGAAACAGGCAGCTGTATGAGGAATAGCAGGAGCAAGGGGTTTGGGAGAGGTCTGGAGGCCAGCAAGGACCCCTGAGTGTGTGACATGCTAGTGTCCCTCAGGGCTGGATTTCCACATTCCTCAATAAACCTCTATCACTGCGGCTTTTGCTTGGGTTTACTGGCAGGGCAGGAGCACACGAGGTGCCTTATGGTCTTCAGAAACACGTCCCTGCTATTTCCAAAGAGCTCCATCTTTTTAAGCAAGGACCAGAAAACATCCAACTTTGCTTTTTCCTCTTCTCTAATAATTCCTCCTTTTCGGAGCTAAATAATAGAGAGGGAGAGCACACCAAAAATAAAAATGGAATAGTTTTTTTAAAGATTTTTTTTATCTGTTCCTAACAAAGAAACCACTAAGGAAACATGTCTGGGGTTTTTTTTGAGACGAGGCATTTTGAATGGGGTGAGGGTAGAGAAGGAAAGAGAGATCACATTAAAAACTTCCACCAGCTCCAGTAATGAGATTAAGGGAGCTGCCAGATGAAACCATCTGCCTAATCTTCTACCCAGAGTCGCTGTGTTCCCAGCTCCCATCCAAGGATGGGACCAAAGCCACCTTTTTCCATGGACTGGCCTGACAGGAGATGTACAGGTGTCTGCCAGGGATGGACTCCTCACTCCAGACACAGAGCTCCTCACTGAACATCTGAGGAGAAAGGGGAATGAAAAGGAAAAAAAAAATAAAAAAAGGGAAGAAAAAAAAAAAAGAAAAAAAGAAAGACACTCATAAAAAAGACAGTTTGACATTTTCTTGACTGTTTTGAAATTTTCCTAGCACAACAAGCTGTTTATCCGCCACTCCAGCTCTTATTGAATTAAAGTGTGGAGGGGGTGTTAGGAAGAAATCAATTCGTGCTCCATATGCTGCTCTGCCGAGGAGCGCGGCTCCCTGCGCACTATGGAATATGTAGGGAAGGGTGGGGGAAGGAGAGATAAATCCATCAGCTAACAAGATAAGTGCCTTGTTCCTCCATCTGTTACTGCTGTGTCCTTATCTGGGATTGCAGCATGGCAGCAGTGATACATCTTGTGTCAGGTATTATATTCCAAATTCATATGAATGAATTTCCACGCTCGCGCTCCCGCCGCCGGCCCCGCCGCGGCTGCGGGGCTCGCCCAGCTCCTCTTTCCCCACTGTAATTTGTGACTTCAGAGGGATCATGTGGGGACAGCTCCAGCCTGGAGAGGGGCTGGTAGAGCTGGAGGAGGGCCTGGAGGATGGCCAGGCTGGAGATGTGCCTTTCACAGACAGGAAAATCAGCTGGGAATAAAGCGCGTGTTTAGGGTGGCAGCAGGGACAAGGGCTTCTCAGGTCTTTGCTGAGTCTCGTTAGGTGGAGAACTGAACAGACAAAAACCAAAGTAGGATAGGTCTAGATGGAATGCTGGGAAGTAAATCTTGGCTGTGAAGGTGGGGAGACCTTGGCACAGGGTGCCCAGAGAAGTTATGGCTGCCCCTGGATCCCTGGAAGTGTCCAAGGCCAGGCTGGATGGGGCTTGGAGCAGCCTGGGACAGTGGAAGTTGTCTCTGCCCATAGCATGAGATAGAATAGGATGAGCTTTAAAGTTCCTTCCAACCGAAACCTTTCTGGGATTCTCTGTGCTACACATCCTTGGGGTGTGGATGCCGCACTCCAGCCCTCATGTGCAGTGAACAGCAGGGAGAGAGGCAGTGCCAAGTGCCCTTCACATCATCCTTAAATTGGGCTTTTTTAGAAGCATCAACCTCTGCTACTGGTGGAGGAACCAGATTCCTGCCTTGGTTTTTGGGAGTAGAAGTTGGATGGGATGGATCTGCTCCTTCTGTGAGAGCATGGGGAGCTCACTTAGCTTTACATGCCCAAAGTCCTGATGGGCTCCTCTGCCCAGCTACAAACCAGCTCCAAACATCAGGCTGCAGAATGCTGAGTTTCTACACCGTGCTTGTGTTTAAAATCAATTTGTCTCTGGTCTGGCCTCAAGACTTGTACCGGATTCAGTGGCTCAGTGGGATGAGCTGGGCTTTTCGGAGCTGGGAGCCGCTCTCAGAGTCTGCTCTGTGGCTAATCCTGGTGCACTTGTAATTGAAGGGACAAACAAAATCTGCTGGAGGATTTTTGGGTGGTCTTCAAACCTCTGGTGTGTGCAGAACCCATCACTTTCTGGTGTATTGGTCATGACAACTATCTAGTGAGCTGTGGGTCCTCAGAGCTGTCAGGGGCCTCGGGGTATAAATCCAAGTCTGGCTGGGATGCAGGCAGGCTGGTAAAACCCACAGCATCATCCTGGAGTGAGGAACAGCATCGCCATTTGTTCCTTCATGTTTTTGAACACTTGTGTGCTGTCGGGCCAGCTTTTCCTGGAGAGGACACTGTGGAGACACAGAAACTTTAAACAGGGAGTGGGAATGCATCTAAGTCATCTCTAACTGGCCATACTCCACTGAGTCTCTCCTGACCTGCAAGCCCTTGGGTTGCCCTCAAGGACCTGCTGCCACCAAGGAGATGAATTAAGTCTGCAGTGCTCATAGAGGGTTTTCTCTCTGTCTCTCAGCTTTGGAAATGGGATTTTCCTCGCTGGAAGAAGAAGAAAATCACAAAAGTTTTTTGTACAACTGGGCTGTGTGAGGCTGGAGCGAGAGTGGTGAAGGTCAGAGCCAAATCCCAGCCTTTGGCAGCAGGAGGGTTTGGAGCTGGGTGATTTATTTTGGGGCCAGTTTTCGGTCTGGGTTTGTATGTGCTGGCGCAAGGCACAGACTGTGGCACAGTGCCCAAGCCAAGAATTCAGAAACCTGTTTTTAGACGTAAAATCTAATTTGGAATTAAAGCACAGGAATTGCTAATGTGCTCATGGGAATAATCCGTGCCTGGATCCTATTTTCTGCTTCACATGTGTGTTAGACTCCTTTGAGCAGCATCCACAGAGAGGGATCACTCAGGGTGATGTGTAGGGCTGAGAGAGAGTCGGGAGGAAGAGTCGCTAGTCACCAAAACCTTTAGAAAGGGAGAAAGTGAGATGCTGCCATTAAGCACCTGGCTCCTGAGCATCCCTCCTGCCTGGGACTGGGATTTGGGAAGAATTCAGCCCCTCTGAATAAATGGTTAAGGGTGGGTTTGGTGGGGTGATTAAATTGCCTTTCTGCTGCTGAGGATATCGGTCCAGGTGGCCCTGGTGCACAGAGAGATGTGGGCAATGAAACAGCAATAAAAGCAGGAGTTGTGCCTTTTTTCAGGTGGTCTTTTCCTCTCCTTTTGTGCCTCTGAATAAAAGGAATGAAAGTGAGAACGCTTATCTTTGCTGGTGTGAGCATCGGGGGAAAAGAGCACGTTTCACTTGCAGAGCGGTAAAAAGTTTCAGGAAAGAGTCAGGAACAGGACCCTGAGCTCAGCTTGCCCTGGGTTCCCTCAGAGCACGGGAGGTGTGGTTTGATCTTGAAATATCCTCTCTGAATCCATCTCAAGCTGAAAAGGCACAGAGATGCCTGAGGGAGAAGCGGGAGCATCGTCTCTGCCCTGCCTGCGGGAATCTGCGCTGGGACAAAACCCAGCTGCAAAGCCAAGACTGAGCAAACCAGGTGTGTCGAAGCCAGAGAGGATCTTTTTTCTCATTCCCACCTTCTTGTTCTTGAATAAAGATGCTATTTTTATTTTCCCTTCTGTTTAGCCCCAATGGGCTTAACCCATCTCTGCAGAGGCACCGAAATCCCAGCTCTAATTTCAATTAAGAGCGCTCCTTTTGATTGCAGCCCAGGCTGGGCTTTGGGATCTATTCCTAATCCCTATATTAGCACTGATTCATCTCTTCCATGAGTATTATCATCAGCAGCCCTTAGGGAAGGGAGGGGAGGGATCATTGGGGAGGATAAATACCATTTGTTTGTGTTTGTATTAGCTTCCACGCCGCATCCTGATTACATCCCGCATTTTGACACAACAATTATTATTAATTTCCCGGCGTCTGCGTTTGGATTCTCGCCGACACAAAGGGAAGATGACGGATAATGTCAGGCTCGGTAATTGGGTGGGGGAGGTATGGAGAAGGATACGGGGGGGCATTTGGGATATTATTAGATTGCAGTTCTCAGTGTGGAGAGGGAAAGGTATTTCTCAGCAGATGTCGGCACCGGCTATTTATCCGCACGTTAGCGCCAGCAGAGCGATTGTCTGGGACACACTCAGCTCCCTCACCCCTGCCCCTCTCTGCCCTCTTCCACACAGAAATCCCATCAGCTCTGTATTGTGGGAATTGGCTTTTCCAGGGAGCCCTGCTGGTTGCTTTCTGCTGCGGCGCTGCCGTCTTTGCAATTAACTTGGCTGGGGCGAGCCCTGGCTGGGAAGCGGCGAGTGCAGGGCTGGAGGGCTCTGCTCTGGGGAACAGGGCTTTGGGACAGCTGCATCCCTCTGGTGGGGGTTGCAAGGAGCTGGTGCCCATTGTGGAAACTCCATGAGCTGCCCAGTGTGGCTGCAGGCAGAGCCAAGATGGGAACACACCAGTCCTGTCTCCATGTTTCAAAGATGTTTTCCGTGAATATCCAACATCCTTGACATCCAACCTCGATCTGAAACTGTTGCATGTTTGGCTGGGGGAAAGGTGGCAGATTATGAGCAGAAAGGTGATGGAGAGACATTGCTGGTGAAGATATCAGAGCAGGGCATGTGCCCTGATGTCCCTCTGTCCTTGCTGACGGGGATTTTTGGTAACTGCCTGCTTTTTTCCTTCATCCGGCCTTCACTGGAGAATTGCAGCAGAGCTGTTGTGTTGAGCACAGCCCAAGCGATGCAAAATCCCAAAGAATACTCAGAATATCTGTGCAGGCATGCACAGACAACCTTCTCCTCCCAGCTCTTGCATCCATCAGCTGATCATTGACTTGCATTGGGTCATTCCTTACCATCACAGCTTGCCCAGAGAAGCTGTGGCTGCCCCATCCCAGGTTGGATTTGGGATTGGAGCAACCTGGGATAGCAGCAGGAGCTGGAATGAGATGGGCTTTAATGTCCCTCCCAATCCAAACCATTCTGGGCTTTGGAATGGTGGTGTCTGAAGCAATGTGCTGGGAGGGAAGGGCTCCTGCCCCTCCTGTGCCTCGCTGCTGCCTCACCCCTCCTGCAGTGCCTGTGCTTGTGAAACTCTGCCTGCCTCATCCCCTGCTCCCACCATGCGGAAGGAGCTTTGAGTTCAAGCTGGGAAAATAATAAATAAACCAAAGGATCTAACTGTGATTCAGTGAGCATTGATTTCTGAGGCTGCTCCTGAAACATGGAGAGATGCTTGAGATGGAGGGGAAGCTACAGGAGAGGAGGAACAGATGGGTCTTTGAACCTTTGGGAAACCTCCCTCCTCTTATTTATAAATCTGTGCAGGGCAGGTGATGTGCTGGAATATGTTTTCCTCCCCACCACAGGCAGTGAAGATGGTGATGGAATTGGTGAAGTTGATGGGAGGAGACCTGCAGTCCTGGGGCGTTCCAGCAATGGGATCCCCAGGCTCTGTTCTGAGCTCTGGCAGGGGTTTGGGAGATGAACAGAAGTGCTGCTGGTGCCTGACCCTCCCTGGGGATGCAAAGTGCCTTTACAGCCATGCTTAGGGCAGCAGCACAAGGTCAGACCGTGTCTCTGCCTGAGAGAGGACCAAGAGCATTGATCTTGTAACTCGTGAAATAATTTCAGGAGGGTGATGGGTTTTGTTCTTTAATGTTTGAGCTTTGGTTGTGCCTGGCATCCACAGGGAGTGCTGGGTGCCATCCCCCTGTGCCAGCCCCTTGGCTGGATGCTGCTGTGGGCATCCTGCACTGCTGGGGCAGGAGGAGATACTTGACACTCTGTTTCTTGGATTTGTGGTTGTTTTGCTCACCATGCCCTGCTCTGACATAGCCAAATCCCCCTGCTCATGCTCCCTCCCTCTGCATTGGGTCCCGTCCATCCCAATTCCTCTCCCTTTAACGTGTCCCAGAGCTGTGCCCTGGCTCTCCTTCATCTCTGCTGTGCAGGTTTTCCCTGTAGGGTCATGGTTACATCCAAACCATCCTGTGCATCAGCTGGTCCTTCCCAGTTACCCTGCAAAGTGTTTAACCCTGAGACTGCACTCCCAGGGCTGGCAGCTCTCACACAAAGGGACATCTGCTCCATCCCTGTGGTGTTCACACATCTGGGTGCCAAGAGCTGCATTGCTTGGAGGTTGCACTTGTCCTCTGGAAGGGCTACACACATCCAGCCCTGGAAGTCTTCCAGGCAAGGCTGGATGGGGCTTGGAGCATCCTGATCTGGTGGAAGGTGTCCCTGCCCATGGCACAGGGTGGAAAAAGATGATTTTTAAGGTTCCTTCCAAGACTGACAGATAAAGATCCTGGTCCTGGTGTGGCACAGCTGGCATGGCAGGAGGAGACCCATGTCCTGCCCATGGATGGAAGCAGAAGGTGCTTCTGAGAGCTTTCCTCTGAAGTAGGGCTGCTTTCCCTGCTGCCCAGTGGCTTCTCTGGCTGACACACAAAGCTGGGCTGGCTGGAGCAGTGGCTTTGTCTCCACCAGCCTTGCAGGAGGGGCTCTGGGATGAGCCAAGCAGCTGGGCTGGGCTCACAAGGCGACGTGAACCTGCACTGGGGATGGGATCCTGGTCTGGAAAGAGAATTAAGGGATTTGGTTTGGGTTTTACCCCTTCTGACAGCTTGTTGAGGGGGCTGTCATGGGGCTGGAAGCACCTCCTGGGTGTAGTCCTGAAGTATTTACCTATGGATTGGAATGGGCTTGGCTTGGTGAAAGGAATGGATTTGACGCTCTGCTCTGAAATCAGGCCAAATTACAATCTCTGGATGCAGCAGCTGAAATTATAGAACACACATTGCAATTACATTCATTGTGATATTTATTCTGTTTAGAAGCAAGACTGAGTTAGGCAAGGGTGATGTGGCATGGTCCCTGTGTGTGCTGGGACCTGGGGGATGAGGAGCAGCTTGGTCCCAGCCCTGTGATCCTGGCCAAGCCTTTCTCCGTGTTTTCCCCTCTCAAACTTTGATCTTTTCTCTTCAGCCTTTAAGCACTTCCAGCCGTGGATTTGTGTTCAATATCCAGCCCAGTTCCTGTGGTGTTGCTAGGGGTTAGCATAATGGCAATAGTAAGGCAGGGAATTATCAGAGACCTTATCAGCACAATCAAACCTGAACTTCTTCCATTTTTCCCTTTCACCCCAAAAGCAGGATGGGTTTTCTGTGCACTGTGACCTGTAGGTGCTGGACCCAGGCCATGGGGTCATCTCATCTAATAGCAAATCCTTTGTCCTTAGAACAATAAATCCAATGTTTCATTCCCCCTATTGCATCTTTTTATGTCCATTTGCACATTGAAATCTCTTCAGCTGACTCCTGCCAGTCTTCACAAAAAGCTTTTGCTGCTTCAGATGTTTCAAAGATTGCAGGGTTGCCCATCAATCCGAGAGCTTTCCTCGTAAGCAGCTCCAGCTCTGCGGAAGGCAGTGGGAGGGAGGTAAATGTATTTGGAAAAGATGGAGAAGGGGGGCAAAAAGAGAAGGGGTTTTGTACCCTGTTCTCCAGGGGAAAGCATTTTTTATCTCTAAATCTGTGTAATTGATGCTCAGATACTCCGGTGATGAGTGCCTTAGAAATGCATCTGCAGTAATAATCTAATATCCGTTTGTTAGGGCTCCAAGGAAATCTAATAATACTGATACTTTGCCTAATAGAGCTCTTTTCATCCCAGGATAAAATGCAAGGAGTTTGAGATGGAAAAGACCAATTTTAGGTCGTGCAGTTCATCTCCCTTCCCATGCAAAGTCTTGAGGTGTCTTGCAGACATTAAATAATTAAGGAGTAGTTATGGTCAGGGAGGCAACTGAGTGAGGAAAGCAGCAGCTGGGGAGCTCCTGGGTGTGCTGGCAGGCTGGGAGCTCCCGGGGATGGCACATTCCCACCCCACTCCTGCAGTGAGCCAGGGGCTCTGGGTTTTACTGGGGCCGTGTTTGTGTGCTGCTCTGGGCTCTGAGCACTGCTGAGGATGGAGGTGTGTCACGATCCGTCCTCACGAACGGATTTCGTGATGGTTTGTGGATTGATCTCAGGGTGCAAAAAGAACTGACACGGCACGGGGGATTTACAATGATAATCAAAAGAAATGCATCTTTATTAAATGACCACAGAAAAATGTGATAGAGCGATTAAGGGAGAGATAGAGAAAGAGAGAAAAGAGAGAAAGAGGGGGATATAGCTACCAACGTAGAGACGAAGTCCTTTGGTCCAGTCCAGTCGAGGATCCACCTGTTACGTCAGGGAAATCTCAGCATCTCTAGCTAACTCAGAGGTTTTTATTAAGATAACTCTATTGAAAATTGCCAGGGGGGGAAACAGATACAATAAGGAATAGATGTAAAAGGTAGTCCATATTCTCAGCAGTAACCGAGAGCCATTGCCTTCTTGGTCCAGCAGTCACAACCTGCAGGCAAACATCTCGCTTTGGTCAGCTTGCCTTCCCCACACACCTGCCCTGGGTTGGGGGTTTCAGTCCCAGTCCTTGGGAGAAGCAGAGGGGCCTTTTCACATGGTGGTTTAATGTCTTTGATGGAGAGGCTTCTTCCATCTCAGTCTGTCTGTCATGGTGGTTGTAAAACAGGTGAGGGTCTTCTGTGGGAGACCACCTGAAACTCAGGAGATGTCCAGCCAGGCCGAGAGGTGGGACAGCTTCCAAGGCTGCTGTTGCAAAAAGGGCACGGTGCCCCCTTCTCATTGGGCTCAGCGTAGCATACAGCAAACAACACCTGTGAAAACAATAACTTAGCAATGCTCTCAGGTCTCAGGGCCTTTGGCACGTGACTTTCTCCTTCAGAGCCAGAGATTTTAGATGGGAGGGTCTCCTCTTCAGTGGTCCCCAAATGACGATTGTGAGGCAGATGAGGGAAAATTCAGACAGACTCTCACAAGGTGACACCCAGCTCCTGGGATCCTGGCCAGCCCAGCTGTCCTGGGACACCATCCCTGCTAGCTGGGGATTTAGCAAAGGCATCAAGATTCAGGGCTGTTGGTGCCAGCCAGGGCAGGGCAGCAGCCTGGTGGCTGCAGGCACAGCTTCACATCCTTTCTGACCTGAGAAATGCAAGACAGTGATGGAGCTCACCTGAGCTGGAAGCTCAAGGTGTCCCTTCTGCAGGAGCAGCTCCAAGAAGGAGGCTGTGATGTGATTTTCCAGTTCACTGGCAGCTCCTGCAGGAATCGTAGCAGATGAATCTCCCTCAGTTCCTGGTGGTTGCAGTCACTTGGAATCAGTTTGTTATCTTCTGGAAGAAAGGGTTAAGGGCTGGGTTGAGGTTTGCAAGGGATGAATTACTAACTGGCCCTCAACCCCCCAGCTATGAGTTATCAACCTAGTCACAAAACAACTAATAATACCCCTAGATAAAAAAGGACACAAATGAGCCCTAATTTGAACATTCCTCATAATCTTCCTCCTACTCATTTATCTACTAGGACTGCTATCATACACATTTACCCTAACCACCCAACTATCTATAAACTTAGCCCTAGCTTTCCCCCTGTGAGTAGCCACCCTCCTAACAGGACTCAGGCTCAACCAAGTGATGTTCTCCAGTCTCACCCCAAGAGCAGCACTGTGACAGTGTTCACAGGGGTTTTCAGATGAGGGAAGAGACGGGGATCTGACTCCATGTTTCAGAAGGCTTGATTTATTATTTTATGAGATATATTGCATTAAAACTATACTAAAAGAATAGAAGAAAAAGTTCTCATCTAGGCTAAGAATAGAAAAGAATGAATAACAAAGGTTTGTGGCTCAGACAGAGAGCTAGCTAGCTGGGCTGTGATTGGCCATTAATTACAAACATCCAAGATGGGCCAATCACAGATGCACCTGTTGCATTCCACAGCAGCAGATAACCATTGTTTACATTTTGTTCCTGAGGTCTCTCAGCTTCTCAGGAGGAAAAAATCCTAAGGAAAGGATTTTTTATTAAAGTTGTCCGTGACACAGGACCAGCCCAGAATTCAGCCCCTCCATTGCTGAATCCATATCAGGTGTGATCCAGCAGTTCCCTGCCTGGGGAGCAGAGCTATGAGGGTTTTACTCCATGTTTGCTACAGGGAGTAAAACCAGGCAGGATCCACTTCCCTGGGGCTGTGGAGGGAAGAGCAGGACAGCAGGAGCTCCTGCAGGACTCTGGCTGCTGCCAGTTCCAACCTGTCGTGGCTCTGCATTCCCCAGGATGAGGGTGGCAGGAGGGTGGGATTTGGGGATTTGCAGAATTGATGATATCTGCAGTGAGGATCTGCCCCCTGTGGCTCCGTGCGGGGGAAATCGCCTGTGACAGCTTCCTCGGATGTGCCCTACTGGAAATCACCTGGAGATGGAAATGTCAAGCCTGGAGCTCCTGATGCCAGCCTAAAGGAGGGGATGAGCAGAGGGAAATGTGTGTGTTGGTGTGGGAGGGCGAGATATAGAAAGAATGGTGCTGGGAGACAGTCAGTGCATGACGGAGATGCAAACGGAGGAGATCTCTGCAGGGATCAGGCTGGGAGAGATCCCAGGGAGATGCTTGTGATCCTGTGTGAGGCTCTGTGAGCAGGGCAGGGTGTGTGCTGGGCTGTGCAGTGAGCATCCTCTGCCTCAGGATGCTTTCCCCAGGACTGTGAAGGGAAGGGATTCTCCTGGTTAAACGCAGAGATGTGTCCTTTCATCCACACAGAGACACACAGCACGGAGGGATGGCTGCTTCCCTTCCCTTCCCTTCCCTTCCCTTCCCTTCCCTTCCCTTCCCTTCCCTTCCCTTCCCTTCCCTTCCCTTCCCTTCCCTTCCCTTCCCCCTTGGCCCTTTGCTTCTCTGCTGAGTGTTAATTAGAGGGCCAATTAGTGTTCAAGGTCAATTGGATTTACACACTTACTCCAGCAGCAATTGGAGGGAGCCCATCTCCTCGTTTTGGGAGGTGGGAGGCAGCTCCCTCTCCATCACCAGCCTGGCAATGTGCCGTGCACATCTGGACTGCTGTGTGCACATCTGTGCAGCCCTTACCCGGCTGATGGGGAGCAGCAGGCACTGGCATGGGGAGAGGGGAGCACCTCTGCCACAGTGGGGTGAACCCAGGAACACTCAAATAGGAGGAAAAAATAGATTTGGGAAGCTGGCAGAGCTGATGGGGAAATGAAAGAGTTGGAGCTGCTCAATTTGTGTTTCAGCAGCAGAGCTGTGCCTGGATTTGCTGCAGTGGACAGCGGGATGCTGAGGAGAGGGCAGGTGTCAAACAGCTCATGAACAGAGACCTCAGCAGGGATCAGCATCCTCAGCCTCAGTTCCCACTGCTGAATCTAGCTCCAGCAAAATCCAGACAGGAGGATTTGGCCCTTCCTGTGAGCTGTGGACAGTCAGGACATGCAGTATCCTCTCCAGGAATTGGTGTGTGCTGGGATAACACTGGCAGCTCCAGTGCAGCATAAGTGGATGTTGCACCATCCCAGCTGACTGGAACATTTGGCTTTTTTGGGCGTGGGACAGGCATCAGAGCTGGCTTTTCATGGCTGTCTCAGGTGCAATGGCACAGCAAAGACACAGGGTACACCTTCATGTGGTTCTCCCAGCCTCAGGTGTCCTCAGGTGTCCTGCCAGCTGGGCTGTGCTGCAGGACCGGTGTCCCTGCATGGAAAAGGTTTCGTAGCTGAGATTTTGCCACCCCTCCGCTCAGCCAGTGTGCCCACACAGCCCACCCTGGCCTTGCCACCGGGATTTCTGGGCACAAAACAAGGAGCAGATGGAGTGGGAACGTGCACCCAGGTGTGTGACACCAGCACCTGCCCATCCCTGAAATTCCCCCTGGGTGCAGAAATACCCCTCCAGCGTGCAGCCAGGACTGCTCACATGCCCTGAGAGACACAGGCACGTCTCCATCTTCCCCACCAGCGCCTGCCTTCCTCACAGGCAAGGCTGGCTGTGTGAAATCTGTGCTGGGGGCATCCGCTGATACCAGCTCCAGTCCAAAGCCGATGAGGAATGCACAGACTGGCAGTGCTGGACTGCATACTAATGGTGTGAGAGCTCGCAGGGAGCAGGGAAGAGAAAGGGAAGGAGCCAGACTGCAGCTCCTGGCTACCCACGATTGATTTATTACCAGGTTTGCTGATGAATGTGTGAGAAACGCTATTGGTGATAAAGCAGAAAGCCCGTAATTAAAGTAACAGCTTTCAGTTTTTAAGCACTGCTTGGGTGTTTTCTTGTCTCTGGCAAATTTTGTGGCTCGGTGCCACTCGGCAGCATCTTCCCTCCACCATCCTGAGCCTGAGCTGCCTTTGGCTCCAGCCTGGAGGCTCTGTGCCAGCCTGGCAGCTGGTGAGGGGTAGGGTATGGTGTGGCTTGGTCAGTGGCTGATTTGGGGAGGGAATATGGCATTTTTGGAGACCTGGTGGCATAGGGATCTGTGCAAGGAAAATTCCTCTCCTCTCACACTTGCCTTTCCTTTCCGCCCCAGCATGTTTTCTTCATGCTTTCAGGGTATGCATAGTAATGCATCACACTCTCTGCCCCATCAGACAGTCCATGAAATGTAGGATAATCCACATCATACATCATGCCACTCCCTCAAAAACCCAAACATTATCTCCCAAATGGATGATATTCTGCCAGCACACTCACCAGATACATTCTTGTTTCAGGTACCATATAGCCCAAGTGTTCCTACCCACAGCCAAGCTGCAAGCATTACCCAAAGACCCAGAATCTTATCAACTGTGCACAATACCCAAAAGTGAATGAAATGAAATATGGCATTT
The DNA here is from genome assembly GCF_028551555.1 of Melozone crissalis. Lineage (NCBI taxonomy): Eukaryota > Metazoa > Chordata > Aves > Passeriformes > Passerellidae > Melozone > Melozone crissalis. Next base: position 1,679,671 of record NW_026535896.1, on the reverse strand, counting down.
TTGGAGCCCTGGTGGCATAGGGATCTCTGCAAGGAAAATTCCTCTCCTCTTACACTTGTCAGAGAGCTGGGCAGGATCTGGGGGAATACAGGGCACTGATGCCCTTCGTTAGTGTGGGGATCAGGATTTTCTTTAAATCCTTGCTGCACCTTGCAGAAGGTGCTCAGCACTTTCCTTATCAGCATGTGCCTGGTTTTTGTGCTCCTGCCCAGACCAGGAGCTGCTCTTTCCTCCTGCTGGTGGACATGCAGGTGCAGCCCAGCCCAGCTGAGCAGTGTGAGCACTCCACAACCACTCCAGCCCTACAGTCTCCTCCTGTAAGAGCGTCCGGGGCAGGATGGTCAGGATGGATGGAGATGAGAGATCTCTGCAGCCAGGTCTGGAACTTGGGGTTTATTGCAAAGGGCCTGGGTGCAGGGCCCTGCTGGGAGCTGCCAGCCACAGCTCAGAGCAGGCTGAGAGAAGAGAGGGGTAGAGAGGGTGAGAGGGTGAGAGAATAAAAGGATAAGGGTAAAAGGGGTAAGAGGCAAGAGCTAAGAGAGCGAGGTTCCTGTTACAATACCATAAATCTTCTTTTATGTTGAATATTCTGATTCTCACTAACCAATCTAGTACAATATACAAATCCTACAGCATTTACATACAGCCTATAAGAATCATTACATCACCACACTTTGTTACATTTTAAACCCTAAAAACTCCTCTTTGGGCCCCTTTTGCCAAGCTGTAGGGTCTGCTCTGACCCTTGGGCCTGTCTGCAAGCAGAGGGTGTTGTTCCATCAAAAGGGGATTACCTTCAGCCAGCCACACCATTGTTTTCCAGTTGTTCAGTAACTGGGGTATTTCAAAGCTTGCGTTCATTTCAATCTCACTTATAGTTTCTATATTCTTAAAATCTTTTGCCAGACAATCATATTGGTAAGGCTTTCCTGTTTCATCTTCCCCAACATCCTCCCCTGGCTCAGAGCTCCTTTCCCAGCACCATCCCCTCTCCAGGGCTCCTGGCTGTGGGGAGAAGAGGACCTGCTGCTTGGTGGGCTGTGGATCCAGTGATGCACAGGGAAATATCTGGTGCCCTCGGGTAGCAAATGGAGCAGAGAGGCACCGAGCCCCGTGCAGCAAGAGGCTGTGATGGATGGGCTGGTGGATGGGAGGATACGTGCAGTGAAGGATGGGGGAGAGGAGGTGAGAGCTCTGCCCGTGACAGATGGACAGACAAGGGGGGTGTGTGGAAGTGTGTGTGGATATATGGGCAGGTAGGTGGGGAAAGGGTCTCTCTGATGAGAGATAGATTGAGAGAGATGGATGGATGGGATATTTATAGTGATGGCTAGGTAGATAGAGCTGGATGTGTGTTGATGAATAGGTGGATGATGGATAGAGGGCAGGGATTGTGGGAGCTGGCAGGCTAAAGGGTATATATGGTGCTAGATAGATTAGATAGAAGGATATATGTGATGATAGAGAGATGGTATAAGCAGCAGTCTCTGCATCCCCAGCAAACTGCTGCTTTTAGCTTCTCCGAGCTCCGGTGTAATCTCATTTTGCCCTCGTAAATTCCTTATCAAGGCAGCTTTAAAAGAAAAAAAACCATGAAATCTCCTTAAAAGAAAGAAAGAAAAAAAAAAAAAGGGAAAAAGAACAGATCACCACCAGTAGCACTTCCTGACTCCTGCACCAACAGCCACTGACCCGGGCTGGCTGTTTCCATGATGACAAATTAACTGATGCTTTGCAGCAGCTCCAAGTTTTTCCCAGCACCTGTGGCAGGGTTTGCCTGGGAGTCAACAGGGAGAGTCTGTCCGTCTGTCCCTTGGGAGGAGGCTCCCTCCTCCCTCCCCACTTTGGGGAAGCCTCTCTGTCCTCGGGCAGCCTCCACGTGTCCCCACAATGCTGGATACACACACGGCATTGGTGTGCAGGCTGTCCTGGTTGTTGGGAATGGGCTGTCTGTCTGTCTGTCTGGGCTCAGCATGTCCTGGCAAACCCTGGTGCGATCCTCAGCATTCACCAAGAGCAGGGCTGTAAGATGAGCCTTGACTCCTGTGAAAAATGCCTATTATATGATTGGCTTTTTGCAAATATTAAAATTAATATTATATGTGTTGTGTTAGAAAGTAATGCTGTATTCATTTTCTTAAGTAGTGTGTTAATATAATTTTAGGTTGTAACATAATGTTAAAATAGAAACTATGCTGTGTAAGATACCTTTTTTAAAGAAAGGACCTGCACTGAGATAGCAGCCACAGGACACCTGAATCTTTCAGAGAAAGAGAATTTATTGCTCCATTATCAGAAGAAACGAACTTCTTCCTGCCTTGCTCAGCCATAGAGATTCGTCAGGATTAAGAAGAAGAAGCTGACACTGACCAGACAGAATCCTGTGTTTGAATGGAATTTATGCATCATGGATGAGGTGTATGAATATACAACAGGCTGTTGTTTTTAAGGGTTAATCCTCTGTTAATGTGGGTCCATTTTGGTCTTATTTTGCTGAGAAAGACGTACCCAGACTGTCTGTAACTCTTTGTTTCTGTTGTCTCATATTGTCCTAATCCAAATTGTCCAAATTATTATCACCGTAATTATATTGCTATTTTTATAACCATTTTAATATCATTAAACTTTTAAAATTTTAAAAAAAACCACAAGCAATTGGCTTTTTCACAGCTCCTTTCCCTCTCCCTGCTTCCTCCTGCAAGCAGCTGAGGAGCCCCAGGGACAGATTGTGCAGAGAGGAGAGCGAAGTGTAGGCTGCAGGATGCTGCAGGATTCTGAAGGATGCTGCAGGATGCTGCGGGATGCTGAAGGATGCTGTGGCATGCTGCAGGATGCTGTGGCATGCTGCAGGATGCTGCAGGATGCAGGGCTGCGCTCTGGTGCTGCTCCCCCATCCCCGAGCAGGCACACAGACTCAGCAGACGTGGGGAAATCTGGCGTTCCTCTGCCGATAGCAATTAAGATGTGCTAATGGGTTCAGAACAGCACCTAAAAAATGTGGATGTTTCACTCGAGCCTTCTGGAAGCTTTTGCTCATCTGCAGACATTCCTGCTGGTGGGAAATGAAAGTGTTCCATGGCACAGACATGTTCTGAGGTGGCATCTGGAGTGACCTCCTTGTCCTGAGAGGGAAGATGTGTCTTAACCAACAATCCCATGGCTGAGGGTGTGGGCGTGAATGGCTTTAAAAACTTTGAGCAGCAGATTTATTACAGAGCCCAGAGAGTTTGGCTCCTGAATCAGACTGCACAAGCCTGAACTTTGGGGGAAAATGACAGGTTTAGGGGGGGATATAGGGGAGGTGGTTCAGGCTGTACCTTCCTAGTGCCTCAGCAATGGGAAAGGAAGAGGGCAGGTGCTGCAGGGAGTTTAGGATAAAAGGAAGATGTGCCCTCCAAAACCATGCGAGAGAAAAACCTGGTGGAACTCTCCCTTTATTCCAATAAAGCTGCAGGACTCCTCTGTCTCCTTTATGGACCCTGGCTTTTCCCAGGGAGATTTACCACGCAGTCCCCCACATGGTATGGAAGGTCAGGAAGCCCTCGAGGTGTTTTCTGAGCACTCCCACAGAGGTTTGACCTCAGCCTGCCTTTGGGAGCTGCAGGATGCTGTTTTATCCATCTCTATATCTGCGTTGGGCTCTGCTGGGGAGACATTGGAGAGGGACAGGAATCCTGGGCAGAGTAAAGACCAATTCTGCTGTGGGGATTTATTCCCAGGCACTATTTTTAAAGGACTTGGTGACAAACACAGTTCAGGCCTGTTGGCTTCACTGTCCCAGGTTGCTGATGAGGAGAAAGGCCATTAGGTTCTCCCTGGCTCTTGGGTTCATCCAAGAGGTGCTTGAAGGGGTGGCTTTCTCTGCTGATACTCAGCATAGCAGCCAGGGCAGCCTGGAGGATCATTCAGGATGTGGAAACACAGGAGCCCCCATGGTTTGTAAGGATAGGCTGTAGCTGGTGTTTGCTGGCTGGAAGCAGACTCTGCATTTTATAGAATCACAGATATATGGTTTGGGTTGGAGGAACTTAAACCCCATCTTGTTCCAACCCCATGCTACAGGCAGGGACACCTTCCACTATCCCAGGGTGCTCCAAGCTCCATCCAACCAGACCTGGGACAATTCTATGGATGGAGCAGCCACAGCTGCTCTGGACAACTTGTGCCAGGGCCTCAGCTCCCTCACAGGGAATGATTTCTCCCCAGTGCCCAATCTAAACCTGCCCTGTGTCAGTGTGAAGCCATTTGCTCAGTCCCTGTGTACTCCTCATGCCCCTTTGGACAGCGCATCCCTTGGTCACTGCTCCAAGTACCCTGAAATTCAGGAATAAATAATGCAGAGAGCCCATATGATGATGGTTGACTTTTTCCACAAGTGCCTGTCCCTTTGGGAACCACTAGAAACCCATTTCTGGTGAATCTGGCTTCCCCTTTCCTAAACTGGAAATAAATCCACGCAATAATCAAATATTTCCAGCAGACTGAGAGAGAGTTCCCTGCTCTCCTCCTAGACAGAGGAGGAGATCCCCTCTCATGCAGGCAGTGAGACAAGGGGAAATGCATCTCCATGCAAATCTCTCTCCCCTTCCTTGGCAACTTCATCTCTTGATCATTTCTGACAGCCCAAGTTTTGTCAGCCAGACACATTTGAGGCAAAAAAAGAAGGGAAAAAAAATAAAAAGGAAAACCACAGCAAGTCAAAGCAAGTTGGAGATGTGATTGGGGGAAGGGAGAGGGAATAAGAAGTAGGTGGAAAAGGAAGGTCCCTGGAGACAGCAGTGAATATGTAAACTTTCTCGATTTCCTCTGCCTACTCATACCTCTGTGTGTTAACAACTAGACAGACATCTTGTATATATTTGATAAATAAGCCTCTCCATTTATTCAGAGGAGTGAATTTGTAGCTATTATGATTCAAATGGCATGACAGGTTCAGGATTGTTGTATTTTTTTGCTATTGAGTTTACAAAAAGAAAAAAAACAACCTGAAAATTGCGAAATTCAAAGCAATTTTCTTTGGCTATGAATCCTCACAATGCACAGATAGAGAGAAACAGTTATATATATATATGTATATACAAAAATAATACAAAGGCCAGTCCAAGTGCCTCTTCCCTCGAGACAGGAGGATGAGGGGTGCAATAAATAATTTAGAAATTGCTACCACCACTTGATTCAGAGTGATGGATCTGGCATGTGTTCCAACAAGGCACATGCTGTATTCATTACCCATTGAGCTACATTTTAATTTCTCCCTCATTAACCTTATCTGTGACTGGGGTTGTGCATCAAGTCAAATCCTTCGGATGTCAATCAATTCATTAGATGGTTGTTTAGTTTGTCATATGTGCTGTTATCGCTTATTAGGCTGCCACGCCGATCAATCAATCAAAAGGCAGCGAGGAGCTGGCTGGAAGGGACACGGGCAGGCAGCAGGCAGGCAGCATTCCATGGAAAGGGCTGCTGGAGCACAGCCCACGCTGCCAAAAGGAGCATGAATATTTTGTGTGAAAAATGGGTATTTCATGATTGGCTTTTCGCAAATATTCAAATGAATGTTATATGTGTTGTGTTGGAAAGTGATGCTGTATTAATTCTCTTAAGTAGTGTGTTAAATAGAGTTTTAGGCTATGACAAAATGTTAAAATAGAAACTATGCTGTGTAGGATACTTTTTTCCTAAATAAAGGACTCGCACTGAGACAGCAGCCACTGACACTTAAATATTTCAGAGAAAGAGAATTTATTGCCCCATTATCAGAAGAAATGAACTTCTTCCTGCCTCGCTTGGTCAGGATGATGCCGTCAGGATTCAGTGGAAGAAGCTGATACTGCCCAGCCTGAATCCTGTGATTGAATGGAATTTATGCATCATGTATGAGATGTATGAATATGCAACAGGCTGTTGTTTTTAAGGGTTAATCCTCTGTTAATGTGGAGCCTTTTTCAGGCTTATTTTGCCCAGAAAGAGGCACCTGGACATCCATAACTCTTTGTTTCTATTGTCTCATATTGTCCTAATTAAAATTCTCCAAATTATTATTATTCTAATTGTATTACTATTTTTATAACCATTTTATTACCATTAAACATTTTAAATTTTAAAAACAACTGATTGGCATTTTTCGCATTTTGCAAAGTGGAAGGGAAAAAAGATTCGGAGGTACTCAGATGGCTGCCGTTGAAAACCACAGCTTTGTTTCAGGTCATTGAAGCAAGTTATAGGCACATAATAATAATAATAATAATAAGGTTCGTTGAGTGTTTACAGTCAGGGCTGAATGCTTGGTAGGGAAGATGTTGTCTCACCATCCTGCTGGCACCGAAAGTTTCTCCTCCTGACTGAGTCTGCCTCTGTTTCCACGTGATATTTGCTGCCCATTGAGTTCCTCCAGGGTTTCCAGCTGATGGACCATCAAGGAAAGGCTCTTGGCTGGCTGGAGCTACATTCCCGCCTTCTTGGCACAGCTCATCTGAGCATTGTTGCCATTCATGGATTAGGCTAGAGGCCTCACCTGCCCTGTTAGGAGAGGGGCAAGGTCCAGGAGCCCCAAGTACCCCCCAACACAGCCATTCACAGCCCTTTGCTTCCACTGGTGGCGCTTTGTGGGAAGCACAGGAGCACTTGTGTGGGGGTTGGATATGAGCCAGCAAGTGCCCAGGTGGCCAAGAAAGCCAAGGGCATCCTGTCTTATACCAGCAATAGGAATATTTTTCAACAATAGGAAAAATTTCTTCATCCAAAGGGATATCAAGCACTGGAACAGGCTGTCAGTGGTGGGGTCCCCATTTCTGGAGGGATTTAAAAGGCATAAATGTGGCACTTGCAGGTATCATTTAATGGTGGCCTTGGCAGTGCTGGGGGAATGGTTGGACTTAGTGATCTTAGAAGGTTTTTCCAACATAAATGTTCTGTGATTCTAAGGCATGGCAAATTTTGATTCATGGCTTTGGCTGCTGGCAAATCCTCATGCAGAAACTCCTGTGGCAGTCCCAAACCTCCCCATGGAGCACCCAGGAGAAGGCGACAGCCCAGCCGAGGGCTGCAGGTGCTGCTACATCCCAGAATTCTTATTCCTCCTCTTCTCCCCAGCATGTGGCTGTGAGTGCTGCAGGGCTGAGTTTCTCCACCAAAATATTAAAAAAAAAAAAAGAGGCATCCAGAGAAGTTGTGGCTGCCCCATCCCTGGAAGTGTTCAGGACCAGGTGGGATGGAGTTCTGAGCAGCATGGTTTAGTGGAAGTTGCTCCTATACATGGCAGGGTGTTGGAACAAGATGATTTTTAGTGTCTATTTTAACCCAAACCATTCTATGATTCCAAAAGTGCTGGTTCAGGTTTGTGTATGTGAAGGTGCTGCTGGGTGCTTGCTGCCCACATTGGTGGCACTGCATGCTGCATGCCTGGGAAATTATCCCTCTGTGCCTTGATCCAGGCAAGCTGTGAAGACCTTGGCGCCGAGCCGAGCCCTTCCCACAAGCCCAGTGAATCCCGCCCTGCTCTGGGAGGGAAAGCCACTTCCCCTCCCACTTTGTGCCCCTGGTACCTGCTAATGAGCTCCTTTTCCACCTTGGCATCCTCTCCCTAATTGGGAGGCAGGGACACAAAGGACTCAGGTAGCGCGACTTCATTGTAGATGGAGTGGGATGGAGCAGCAAGAGGGGACAAAAAATATCCATCCCTTTGCTTATAAAGTGCAGCTGGGTCTGCAGCCATTCAGAGGAAATGGCTGTGGATCCCCCCCGTGTCATTCTTCAAAAATAGAGCCATTCTCCTCCAAGTGCTCTTCCAGGATTCATTTGAAACCCCCCATTGTAGCTTGGCCGCTGTTGGGCTTGGAGCGCAGGAGTTGGCAGCTTTTAAGAGCTCTGCTCCTGCCACAGGTGTCCTTTGGTGACAGTGCCTCTCTATTAGGGTACAGCAGGTAGATGCCACTGCTCGGTGTCGGGGAGGCCGGGACAAGCAATCCTAGCAAGGCGCCGGCGTTTCAATTAACTGCCAAGACAGGCAACATTTCAGGACCTGTACATCTCTCTCCGCAGCAGCCGGGATGTATTGTATTATAAATAACAATAAGCAGGCCCAGTCAAAGGCTGTAATTGAATCTCTTCATTTTGCTGACTCGGGTGGAAAAGCCCCTTTGAGTGAATTATGCCGCGGGGGTGGGTGATTTGGGGATGTGTAAAGGTAACACACACTCGCTGTAATTAAAGCAAACATCCATCCCTGTCCCTGTCACTGCCCTCGGGGTGTGCAGGAGCTGCTGTGATGGTCTTGCTGTGGGCAGATCCTGCTGCTGGGCTGGGAAGCATCACTCTGCTTTCCTAAACTATCCCTTCCTGTGGTGGTGTTCCCCAGGACGAGGGAAGAGATGAGAATCTTGACTCCATGTTTCAGAAGGCAGATTTATTATTTTATGATATTTTATTATATTAAAAATGCTATACTAAAACAATACTAAAGAAAGAGAAAGGAGACATCAAAAAGCTAGAAAGGAAATGAGTGATAATAAAATCTTGTGACTGACCAGAGTCTCGACACAGCTGGACCTGTGATTGGTCATCAAGTAGAAACAATTCACACGAGACCAATCAAAGATGCACCTGCTGGAAAACCATCTCCAGACCACATTCCACAGCCATCAGATAGTTATTGTTTGCATTTCTTTTCTGAGACTTCTCAGGAGAATAATCCTAGCGAAAGTATTTTCATAAAACATGTCAGTGACACCTTCCCTCAAAGGGCATTCCTTGATGATGGAGCTGTGGATGTTTGTTGAAGAGGAAAAGGAAATTCCCTCCTCTTGAGGTGCTGGAAGAGCTGAGAAGGGACTCGCTGCTCCTCCATTCTCTTATGGTTTTCCTTGTAATGGTACTGCAGCCTCCTTCCCATGTTGCCAGCTGTCCCCAGGCTCCAAAATCCTCATTTTTGTGATCATGGAGACCTCCTTCATGCTGATGACCTTCTGGGAGATGCCCATCTGGCACACTCCAGCTGCGGGCCCAGCGTTAAGGAATTTTTATCAATTTAAGCAAGTACCTTCTTTGTAGCTGAAATGGACTTATGCAGGTGGTGTTGCCAACAGAAATGAGCAGTTTAGTTGACCTTTTCCTAAAGCAGTAGTCTGGCGTGTCTTTTGGCTAATGGAGAGAGCCAAAGGTTGATGCCTTCCTGTTCCCTTCTATCCCTTGCGCCTTACTGCTCTCAGCCCACACCCTTCTCATCTCATCTCTTCTCTCCTATCCAATCCTATCCAATCCAATCCAGACATCTCCCCAAGGCCAGCACATTTTTCAGCCCAAATTTTGCATTGACAGAATATATTACATCTGCGGCGAGGTGGAATATAAAGTGAGGAGGAGTTACTGGGGGAGCACAGGGAAATGAGGTTTTCTCCACTGCAAGAGCACAGGGTTAAATTGGCAGCTGCAGCCAGAGCTCCTAGGTCCCTCTGTGCTGTTTCAGGTTTTCTTGGAGATTTTTTTGTTGAGAACACGTTCCACCTTTTTTCTTTTCCCCTCTAGAATCCACTTTGTATGTCGCTTGCTTTTTCTTTTTTTATTATTATCTTAAACATCCATTATTTAGAAACTGCTGGAGCCTGGAAACCAATTTCCATGCTTATTTCAAAGGGTTTGCAGCGTTTAGGTGGTTATGTACAGGCTATTACATGGACTGACCATGGGGAAACAGCCTGGCAGGGCTGGGGAGGGGACAGCAAGCAGAGGGGCAAATATGGGATAACTCCTGCCTGATGGACATTTGTACCTCAGGATGCTGGGGATGAAAATCATAGAGGGTGAAAATGATGGAGGATGAAAATCAGTGCTGCTTTTGGGACAGGGTGCTGTGCTGGAGGAGGGATGGGGGCCCATATTCTCCCCCTGAGAAGAGGGCTGTGGTGGGCAATGCTCCCTCAGGGGATGCTGAGCTCCTTCCCGGATGGGGATGTGGTTGTCACGAGTGTCCTTGGCTGTTCTTGGCTTTGCAGGGCTCAGTGTGTAAAGCAGTGGATCCCTGCAGATGCTTTAAGCTACTCAAGGGATTAGGCAGGGTTATGAGCATCCCAGGATGGGGGAAATGTGGAGGCAGCTTGCAGCCAGCCTCATCCTCCTCTCCTCCAGCCAAGGAAAGGAGTGGAGGGATCTTTTTGTCTTGGTTTTGCCATTTGTGGGCAGGTGGTTGAGGAAGCTCCTGGTGCAGGAGGGATCCCTCTTCCCCAAAAAAACCTTGCTGCTCATATTTAGGGCCGAGGAAGTGGTGGGAGGGAAATCCAGGATTGAGGGATTGAGTTCATCCCTCTTGTAAGCGCGTCAGAGTCAGCGGAGTCACGGCAGGAGGAGAGCTGGCGGGTGCAATCCCGGCCTGAGAGCAATCCCCAAATGCCATTGCCTCAATGTGACCCTCTGCTGAGCCCTCGTGAGTCGCAAGGATCCCTCATGGTGCCACTCTGGTGGTGAGGGAGCACTGCAGAAGTCACCATCACGTGGGCATGGACAAAGGGAAGAGCTGTCCCAGCAGGACGTGCTCCTTTTTGCCAGTGTTAAGCCCAGAGTCTTTTATCCTGTGATTTCAAAAGAGCTGAAAAAGATCAATCAGTGGCATTATCTCTGCTTCTTGCAAACAGAACCGAGGTAGCAGAGCTGAGCTGGGGTCAGACAAGCCCCTGCCCTCCCTGGGTGCTCCTGTCCCTCTCAAATCTCCCCAGGATGCCAACATGAGCAACTGGGGTCTGCAAGAGGTGCCATCCGCAGGACATCTCCCTCCTGCTGTCTGCGAGAAAATCAGGATAGAATGATAGAATCCTGGAAGGGTTGGGGTTAGGAAATACCTGAAAGCTCATCCTGTTCTACCCCCTGCCCTGAACAGGGACAGCTTCCACTATCCCAGTGTGCTCCAAGCCCCTTCCAAACTGGCCTTGTGCACTGCCAGGGATCCAGGGGCAGCCACAGCTGCTCTGGGCACCCTGTGCCAGGCCCTGCCCACCCTCACAGGGAACAATTCCTAATTCCCAATATCCCATCCAGCCCTGCCCTCTGGCAGTAGGAGCCATTCCCTGTGTCCTGTCCCTCCATCCCTTGTCCCCAGTCCCTCTCCAGCTCTCCTGGAGCCCCTTCAGGCCCTGGCAGGGGCTCTGAGCTCTCCCTGGAGCCCCCTCCTCTCCTGTCCTCTCCCCCAGCTCTCCCAGTCTGTGGAGAGGGGCTCTTTGAGCTGGTCTCTCCATGGTCTCTCTGACTGGCTCCAGCAGCTCCAGCTCCTTCAGCTGTTGGGTGCCCCATAACTGGAGGAGTTCTGCAGCTGGGGCCTCACCAGGGGACAGAATCCCCTCTCCCTCCGTGCTGCCCACACTGCTTTGGGGTTCAAGATTAACAACTTGAGATGACTGCATTGGGCTGGGTTGGTTTTCCAGGCTGCAGCCCAAACCTGGGTGCTCTGCAAGCACCCACACAGCAAACCCAACAATGTCAGATCTTCCTTCCAGGGCCCTCTCCAAGCCCCCACCATCCTCATCCTCCCAACAGAAGGCTGAGGCTGGAATCCTCGTTGTGCCGTTGGTGGGGAGGCAGGCAGCAGCGCAGTTGGAATTTTCCCCGTGTCGCCGTGAGTTAATTCATTCCAGCAAATCATCCACAATAATTTGCGGCGAATATCAATTTTCTGTGTGAACTTCTCGCTGCCTGCACAGAAGTATCTTCTGCCGACACGGCTCCCTTATTCTGCTGATCTGAGACAACAAAGCAGCTGGGGAATAAACAGGAGGCGAGCTGGAGTCCCCAGGGCTGCCGGCACGAAGGAGGTGCCTGGGCTGGAGCTCACTCGTGGATAAAACCCAGCGAAGGCAGCGATGATTAAAGGCTAATTTGCTATCTGTGTAGTGTTAAGTGCCCCCCTTTCCTAACAAGCAGGAGGCACTGCCAAGCCGTTCTGCTTCGCCGCCTCTCTTTTATTTACCTTTTCAATTATTTTAAGGCTTTTACGAACTTTGATAACGAACACCTCTCCTCTGTGAGACCCCTCTGCACCAGGTCGGTGGCAGGGGGTGTGTTTCCTATGCTAAGAGAGACTTAGATGGGCATCAAATGACGTTAAAATACCCCCCAAAAACAAACCAGAAAAGCCAGGCTGCTCTGGCTGTCTCGTGATGGATTTCAGCCGTGAGGAGTGCTGGCTGTCACTTGCTCGACCTTTCTCCCCTACCAGCTGGTGGAGCAGAGCTGTCCCAGAGCCAAAGGCATGGCTGCATGGAGCTCTGTCACCCCGGGAGGGTGGTGGCAGGGTGAAGAAGACTCAGTATTAGCATCTTAACCACCGTCTGCCCTCCAAAAAGAAAAAAAAATCCCAGGGAAGACTTTTGGGGTGGTTTGGTTGTTTTTAAGGAGGGTATTTTGTGATGTTTTAAGCGTGGTATACAATGTTTTTGTGTTATTTCATAGGATACTGTGATTGGTTAATCTCTGTGGTTTGGTTGGTTTTATGTTATTTCACAGGATTCTATGATTGGTTAATCTCTGTGCTTCAGTTGGTTTTATCTTATTTCATAGTATTCTCTGATTGGTTAATCTCTGGCTGCGTCATGGCTGTGTTCACACCTGGGTTTGGAAAACCTGTGATGTTTTAAATGTGTTATACAACGTTTTGATGTTATTTCATAGTATTCTCTGACTGGTTAATCTCTGGCTGTGCCGTGGCTGTGTTCACACCAGGGTTTGGAAAACCTGTGATGTTTTAAGTGTGGTATACAAATTTTTTATGTTATTTCATAGGATTCTATGATTGGTTAATCTCTGGCTGTGTCATGGCTGTGTTCACACCGGGGTTTGGAAAACCTGTTTTGGTGTTTTGGCTTTTGTTCTGATCCTGATGGGAAAAGTCTTGGGAGAGTTGGGATGAGGAACCCATTTTATCACAGGATCACAGAAGGGTTTGTGTTAGAAGGGACCTTGAGGCTCATCTTGTCTCACCCCCTGCCATGGCCAGGGACTCTTTCCACTCGACCAAGCTGCTCCAAGCCCCATCCAGCCTGGCCCTTCTCCCACCTTTTATCACAGAGAGGAGCTGCCAGGTGAGAGTTTCTGAGTGGGGCTGTAAAGGAGAGAAAAGAGGAGCTCTTTTCCCACTCAGAGAGCCTGGAAGCAGCTTATCCCCATGGTACATACTGCAAATGTCCTCAGCATCCCTTCTCAGGGGCTCTCCAGCCAAGGTTTAACCTGGATATAAGGACTGGAGTGCCTTTGGCTCCTCATCTGCAGAACTAGCAGCACTGCAGCTCCTTCCTGCAGGAAGGAAAATCTCCTTGGTGCTCAGGCAGCTCAGGCTGGGTGTCCTGTGATGGGGACCTAGCACAGCCCTGGGGAGCCCAAAATAGATCTGGGGCACCCATTTGCAACCGGTGCACACAGGCTCCCCTGGGGGAGGCGGCCCTGATTAAAAGAACTATTTTTACAGAGCCTAGGTGCAGGGAGGAAGAAGTGATAATTAGCTGGTGGCAGTGGCTGTGCTGCAGGACTGGGTTTGGATGGGTCCTTGTGCTAGCAGGGCGATCCATACAGCCAGAAAAAAACCCTGCTGGAATCTGGGAAGGACTGGCTCCCTTCTCCATGCCTCTCTCTCCAAGAAATCCTGCTATTTTATTATCCCTGTTTTATTTCCATAGATGTAGCACCTGCTCTTCACTCCCACAGTGGGAGCAACCAGGGCGTCGAGGGCTGGTTGGGAATTGTGTCTGTGTGGTGAAGATCATCAGGAATGATTTGGGTGATGTTTTTTTCACCACGAAGAATTTATTTGTTTGTTTGCTTATTTGCTTTTTCGATGGCTGTGAGACAGGATGAATTTTTCATGCGGAAAAAAAAATTCAAGTGTTTTATTGTTTGAAAAATTGGCTTTAAGTACACGTGTGTGTTATGTGCAGTTGGGAAAAAAAATGGAGCTCTTCAGTCATCTCCACTTATTTATTTATTTGTGTGATGCATCATGCAGATTTATTTAATTGATGGCAGCACCTGGAGTGTGTTAGGCACTTCCTAAGCTCTCCCAAAGGCCGGGCTTTGGTTTTTTGTGCTCAGCCTAAGGACAGACCGACACAGCGCTGGAGGTCAGCAGAAGGGGAAGAGCTGCAGACAATTTATGTGGGAGCTAAATCTCCTCACTCTGAGCTGCCCAGAGCCAGTACCTGCAGCCTCTCAGGGGGCTGGATTAGCTCGTTGTCACCTCCCCAGAGTGGATTCAGCTTTTATATATATATATACACATATATATAATGAGTATGTGTGTGTGTGTATTTCTCTTTCATTCGGCTGGGATAAAAACTGCTGAGTCAAAGATTCATTTTCTTCTCGAGCCCCTTGGAAGGCAGATAAAGGGGCTGGCAGTGCTCAGCAGGGCCATAAATAATGCATAGAGCACAGGAGCAGCCAGCCCAGCCCCTGCTCACACCGAGGAGATTTCTCCATAACATATTACCCTGTCTCCCAGTGCCGGCGCTTCTCCACTCACCTTAGGCTAACACCTACTGCTCGGGGAAATAAATAAATAAAGGAGCCTAATAAAGGCTCTGGTTACCAGCATTCCTGCCTGAACCATTGCTGCAGTGAGTGCTGTCCTGGGTTTGCACCATGCTCAAGGTGATGTGAGGACAAAGGGAAAAACGTGCCTGATTGTCCTCCTGTCATCTCCCCAAGGCTGGAACGCTGCCTTCCCACCATCCCCCTTCATCTTGGGGATAAGGCTCTTGTCCATTTAAATGCAGAAAATGTCCCTGTGCTGAGCTGGAATGCCAAATCCCAGGCAGCTGAGAATGTGGAGGAGGTTCAGATGTAGCTGAGCTTGGGTCTTCACCCTCAAGGTGATGCAGAAAATGCCTCTTAGGATTCACTTTTGCTCCGTATCATTGATCAAATTGCTTCCAGCTGCTCCCAGAAGTCCTCCCCACTTTCCAGGTGTTGCTGCTGGTGGCCTGAGCCTCTCCATGGTTGGAGAATGGCTTGGGAAGGTTTGTTGGTGGGAGGGTGGCAGCCCAGCTGGGGTGTGGCTGCTCCTGTGTGCTCCACACAAAGCTCTGCCCCCCTGCTCAGGGTGGGAAGAGGCTCCTGTGGAACATCGAGGAGTTGTGTGGCCTCAGTTCTGAACTCCCAGCAATGCTCCAGGGAGGTTCAGATGTAGCTGAGCTTGGGTCTTCACCCTCAAGGTGATGCAGAAAATGCCTCTTAGGATTCACTCTTGCTCTGTATCATTGATCAAATTGCTTCCAGCTGCTCCCAGAAGTCCTCCCCCCTTTTCCAGGTGTTGCTGCTGGTGGCCTGAGCCTCTCCATGGTTGGACAATGGCTTGGGAAGGTTTGTTGGCAGGAGGGTGAGGTGTGGCTGCTCCTGTGTGCTCCTCACATAGCTCTGCCCTGCTCAGGGTGGGAAGAGACTCCCGTGGAACATCGAGGAGTTGTGTGGCCTCAGTTCTGAGCTCCCAGCAATGCTCCAGGGAGGAGTGAGCGAGCCCTGGCACAAAGGGAGTGAGGGTGTTCCCCAGTCAGTGGCAGCTCAGGGGCCTTTTCCACGCAGTCCCACACCATGGGGGGCTTCAAAGGCCCTCTCCCTTCCCTTTGAGCTGCTGGTTCAAACGAGCCTCACCTGTCAAAGAGAAACTCTGAGCAAAACTGTTGTAGTTCATCCTCTTGCCGTTGAGTCCGGATGCAATAAATTGGTCCCAGGTTGGCACAGGGGATCCAGGTGAATAAATGGAGAAGGGGCCTCCCTGTCAGGAGATGCTGCTGAGAGAAACCAAAAAGCAGCAAATGTCAAATCGATGAAAGAGAAATCTTCTCCCTTTTTTCTGCCTGCTCACAGAACACGCTGCTGCTCCTGAAGTTTCTCACCCTGCTTTTCCTTGGTCTTCAGCCTCAAATCCCTGTCAGGAGCTACCTTTGAAACCAAAGAGTGGCTGTGGAAGGGTGAGAGGGAAGGACACATTTCCCACCCTACCTGGACAGCCTTGGAGAGTTTGGAGGAGCTCTGAGCCATCCCAGTTCAGGGTGTCGGGCACCTCTGGATGAGGAGGGTCAGGAAGGGAGACTGGCTTGGGAAGGGTAGCCCAGGAGTGCCATCTTCAGGATTGTCGTTACCTTTATTCCTGAAGTTCTAACGAGCAGGTTGGGTGCTGCTACTGCAGTTTGAGCTCGCTGAAAATCCTCCGTGGCCAAGTTTTCCGTGTTTCACCCTAATTCTCCTCCCTGGCTCCTGGTGCAGCCATGCATGCTCCAGGCAATGCCTCTTCAGTGACATTTCTTTGGGTAGCATTGCACTTAGTTGTTTGAGTCCACATTTTCAAGGGTATTTGGAGGAAATGTGGATGGTTCATTGCCTGGTATTTGAAGGAAGCGGCAAATTTAATTAAAAAACATGAGGCAAAATTAGTAGTAAAGGAGACTGATTGCAAGGTTTGATGTAGGGCAGATTTAGGTACGGCACAGGAGCCCCAGGAAGCACTGGCTCCCTGCTCCATCCCACTTCTCTGCCCTTGGGGACAATAATAACAAGGAGAAGCAGAGAGAGGAGAAGGAAAAAAAAAAGAGGCGGTTTTTATTGTTGTTTGTGATTTTTACATAAATTTTTCAGATTGCACAGCCTGTCTTGTCTTTTTTTTCCCCTGTCTGCTCTGTTTAATGCAAACGGCACCTTCCCGCTGATTGCAATCACACACTGATTGAGAGCAGCTCCTCTGCCTGGGCTGGGAGGGAAGGAGGGAGCTTTAACCCTTTCCCTCTCTGCAGTCTCACTCTTTCCTTGCTCCCTCCCATTTCTGGAGGGCTCCAAACCCACTCCCCAAACCCCCTGCTTATACATGCGCCAGAGCTCCGCGGCGCTAGCAGTAGATTTATTTTCATAAGTGAAAGCTTTGAAATAGATACTGACCTGCTGCTGCAGGGCACGGGCCCAGCTCCAGCTAATATGATTAGGAAGAAACTTTTCCTGCAGAGGAATCCTTGCCTATCTGCCTGCTGCAGATGGGTGCCCCGGGATGCTCAGAGCAGCGGTCACCAGGGGAGGGGGAAGCCTTGGCTGGGTGGATTTTTGTCTGTTCTACCCCAGTTCTTGTTTCCTCCTCATCACAGCTGCTTCCTGTGGTGCATCCAACAACACCCAGCCCTCATGGCCCCTTTGATGTTTGGCAGGTGGATTGGTAGGGAGCAGCCTCACAGCTCACAGGATCGTGGAAGGGCTTGGGCTGGAGGGACCTTAAATCTTGTCTTTGTCCATGTGATTTCTTCTTCCCATTTCTCCAGGCATCCAGATTGCTCTCAGTCTTGTTCAGCTTGGCCTAAAGCACTTACAGATGGGGCTTCCACAGCTCCTCATGCTTGTGCTTTGCCTTCTCCCAGGGACTGGGATCCAGGGATCCCCATAAAATTATCATCATGGAGGGTGGCCATTCCAGCAGCAGTTTGGCACAACTGCTGCTGGAGCCCTCTGGGCTTTTTGCTAATTCCCATCTTGTGAAAACTCATAAAAGCTCTTAAATCTCCATAATCCTTAATCCAGTGGACACACACCTTTTCACAGTGGAGATGCACAGGCTGTGGGAATGGTCCAGGAGTTCGATGAGTGCAAGTCTCAATTCCACGTGTTGCCTTGGGGCTTGGATCACAGCGCACAGAAATCTGACAGGCACCAGGAGGGATGAGAGTCCTCCCAAAAAAGTCACTGCTGCAGGCAGCAGGGCTGCAGTGGTCACTCCTGTCTGGCTGCAGATTGTCCATGTGGGGTGGAGGAGCTGAGGATCAGTGAGGAACAGGGCTGAGAGCTGCACTTCTTCAAGGCTGACAGCTTCACACCCAGCGGTGCAACCTGGTTCCCATGCATCGTGCAAAAATAGGAGCAAAATCCACCCTGGTCCTTTTTTGCAGGGATTCCGCTGGGAGGGAGATCAGCCAGGCCAGGTGTGTGCATCCCAAAATCTCTTCATGCCAGGTCCCTCCCTTCTCTTCCCCTTTGATAAAGGTGCCCCAGGAGAGAGGGAGGGGAGCTCTTTGCAGGCACAGCGATGCCTGCAGAGGTCGGCAGTGAATGTGGTCCATGGGCTGATAAGTTACCTGAGAAGAGAATGACTGCAGGGATTGGATTGCGTTGCCCAGCTCGGTTACGTGGAGATAACATCGTGGTTTGAGACATCGATCACTTCAAAGGAACCTGCAGAGGGATTTTAATGCCTCGCAAATTGCTTTTGCTTCTATTCAATTTACATTCACGATTGCACAGAGCATATTTAGGAGCTTTCCAAACTGCCACAAACAATGACAAATTTCTCCTGAAACGTTCTCCTGTTGCAGTAAATTTGACCTGACAAAAGAGAGGGAGAAACTTCAGCCTCCTTCAGTGCCATAAGGGTCTCCTAACCCCACAGGGATCTGGGGTTTGGGCTGGCTAGCCCCAAACCTTTGTGGGAAAGGCATTGGTGTGATGCTGCAGCATCTGAGGGCTGGGTCAGGATGTTCTGTGTGAGAGAAGTCACTGATCCTGAAATTACTTGCCTGTGGAAAGTCTTATTGATGGAGCTAGAGCCTCTGAAAGGGCTGCTGGTGCAGATTAAACAGAATTTATTCCTGGCAGTGGGAATACACTGCCCTTGCCACTGGAGACTTGGTAAGGATAGACAGGGATCACTTCTGCACCAGAAAAACCCTTCTTGCTTTAGCTGGGGCTGTGAGGTTGAGCCTTGGTCCCAGTGCCCATGGGAAGGACTGATTGCCATCCTGATTAGCATGCAAATGAGTGGATTGGGAAGGAAGCAAGGAGCTGGGAAAATAGGAATGTGCACCAGGACCTGGCAACATGGCTGGGATTCATAGCACAGGGCTCTTCTCATGTAACACAAAGTCTTCAGGCCATTCTTTCTGAGGATTCTTGCCGTGGCAAGGGGCACAAGAAGTGCCTCTGGGCTGGGATGTTTCTCTCTGCAAGGCAGGCTGAATAGTCCCACCAGCCCTGTACCCAGCCCACCATCCCACGGGAATTCTGCTAATTGAAATGTAATCAATACAGCAGTGATTGGCTTGCTGGTGAGAGAGGATCCCTTTCTCCCACCACAGGGACAGGCTGTGCTGATATCTGGGGGAACACAGGAGTCCCCAGCCTCAGCCATGCTATTTTGGGATTTCCAGGCTGCTCCAGTGTGACTGGATCTGATCCTCATGGCGTCAGAGATACAATAAACCTTCAGTATTTGATCCTCATGCTCCCAGTGCTGCCATGGTTTGGCATGGGCATCTTTCTGTGTCTTCTGATGGGGGTAGGGCTGGGAGAGGAGGGCAGATGCCAGGAGGAGGGAAGGATATTTTTGCCAGGCACTCTCCAGGGCTTGCTTCTCTCCAGCACAGCTTTTTGCCATGCTTCCCAAACCGTGGTCAGGCAAAGAACCCTGTTGCCTGAGATTAATTTCATTAAAGATGTTAATTCTGACCCTGCCTCTGCATATTCATGAGGCAGTGGTGTCCTTCCTGGCATGGGCAGTCAGGATGAGCTGCCATCACGGCACACAGCAGGGGCACATCCCCAGAACCAGAGGGTGCCAGGCTCAGCTCAACCTCATCCCCCTCCAGCTCATACCTGCTGGATCCTGGAGGCTTTAAAAGCCAGTGCAGAGCTGCAATGGGTTTGTTCCAAAACTTTCACTGGGTTTTTCCAGCAGCATTTGTTGCCCCAAAGTGTCGGAGTGTTCTGGGGTTGGAATGGATGGAGATGAGAGATCTCTGCAGCCAGGGCTGGAACTTGGGGCTTATTGCAAAGGGCCCTGCTGGGAGCTGCCAGCCACAGCTCAGAGCAGGCCTGAGAGAAGAGAGGGGGAGAGAGGGTGAGAGAGTAAAAGGGGGTACCAGGGCGAAGTTCCCATTACAATACCATAAATCATCTTCTGTGTTGAATATTCTGATTCTCACCAACTAATCTAGTTCAAGATGCAAATCCTACAGCATTTACATACAGCCTATAAGAATCATTACATTACCATACTGTGTTTTAAACCCTAAAAACTCCTCTTTGGGCCCTTTCTGCCAAGCTGGCAGGGTCTGCTCTGACCCTTGGGCCTGTCTGCAAGCAGAGGGTGTTGTTCCATCAAAAGGGGATTACCTTCAGCCAGCCACACCGTTGTTTTCCAGTTGTTCAGTAACTGAGGTATCTCAAAGCTTGCTTTCATTCAATCTCACTTATAGTTTCTATATTCTCAAAACGTTTTGCCAGACAATCATATTGATAAGGCTTTCCTGTTTTATCTTCCGCAACACCAAAGGACTTCTGCAAGTCCACATGGCCACTGCTGCTTAGATGCCCCTGGATGACCCCCAAAGCACCCCTAAACTTCCACAATTCATTTCCCAAACGGAAATCTATAGATTGCAGAGGCCAACTGAGCTCCTTGGCATGGCCAGCACATCAGAGTGAAGTCTCACATTTTGTCCATGTCCTCAGATTTGCTATGTGGTACCTGCCAGAGCACCTCCTGCTCTGATAGAGCCAGAGATCTCAGCTGGAAAATGTCAGCTAGCCTTGGATGGATTAAGGGGTTTTGGCATCACTCCTGGCACCTTTTTATCTCGTTCCTCCATGAAGCTGTGATCTCAGGGATGACTGTGCTCCAGGGGAAAGCATCTATCAAATGCAGCAAGGAGTAAAGCTCCTACAGCAGAGCAAAACCTATTCCCCAGGCCCCCAGTGTGGACAGGCTTCCCAAGCCCTTTCATTCTGTTTGAGAATGGCATGTTTGGCACTTTCCCTGATTTTCCTGCGCTTTGGGGGTCTGAGATAAAGCCTTCCAGCTTTACCCATCTATCCCAGGAGGCTGGGAAGGGCTCTGAGGAGGCTGTGGTGGTGTTTCCAGCTGGAGCTGGATGTGGTGGGGCAGCCTCTCTGTGTGGGGCTTTCAGGTGATGTCTGGCACTGCCACGTGCATCCCTGTCCCAGCTCCCTCCACCTCATCCCCTCCTTGGTGGAGCACAAAGCTGCTCTGTCCCCTGGGCCCTCTTGCCCTTAGATGGCTGCAGAAGGCTGCCAGCCCCGTCACTGGGCTTGATTTAATCCTGGGTTTTGTGTAACAGCCTGAAAATCCTCACGGCCATCAGGGCACAGCACATTAGGGAGCTGGGAACACGTGTTCCAACCTTGTTCTGGGCTCCTGTGGAAATGCTCCCGTGGCTGTGGCAGCTGTGGGGAGGTGCTGGGATGCACAGGCAGGACTGGATTACACTTAGAAAGTCCCTTCCCTCTCCAGCTATTCCATGATTCTATTCTGTGATCTTTCCCAGATGCTTGGGATACCCAGAGAAGATGCACTGATTTCATACTGGTGTCTTCTCCCAAGTGTTGTGTTTGGGTAGGGAGGTAAATTTGAGGCTCCAAAAACTGAAGGAACATGATCCATGGGCATGGGAGTGCTGGGCCCCTCTCCTGTCCAGGCAGGTTATTTCCTCCAGCATATCTTTGATCTGCACTGAAGCAGCTTTTAGGGCTCCACCCCTTTCCCTTGGATGGCCCTAAAAAGGCACAGAGGAATTCTCAATGCCCAGTCTTTGCTGCCCTATTTGCTGCTTTGTCCCTCCAAATCCAGGTTGGCACTGTAGAAAATATCCTGATTATATTCCTCTCCCCTGCCTTGCCCCTTTTTCATCGAATTTGTGGATGCACCAGGGCTGATCATTAATCTTCCATGGCTCTGAGCTTTGCTGGGGTGAAGCTGTGGAGTCACTGCTGCACTGGGCTCTGACCATGCCCAGGGCTCAAGAGGGACCCTGGGGTGTCACACTCCTCTCCTCTCCTCTCCTCTCCTCTCCTCTCCTCTCCTCTCCTCTCCTCTCCTCTCCTCTCCTCTCCTCTCCTCTCCTCTCCTCTCCTCCCAGGACAGGAGAGTCATAAATCAATCTCGAGTGTTTCTCTTCTCTTTAGGGGTAAAATAATAACCCCAAACAAAACAAGGTCGGCAGAAAGGAATTCCTAATGACAAACTTACTTCAGCTAGGACACCAGGGGCTTCAGCAATATGAGATTAAACCTGCTGTGCTGAGACTCTATTACTCCATATATTACTGTGTGCTGCTGGACTGATGGTTCTCACAGGCGGAAATATAACCCTTGGAAATGTCAAGGCACATAATAAAGAGACCTAGCAGGGGAGGCTGGATGGCTCCAGGGATTGATAAAGCCTTTACAGCACCAGAGCTGCTGTGAGGAGGGGTGGGTGCCTGCTGGAGCTCACACACTTTGCTGGTCCCTTTGTTAGATGGCTCTGAGGGAGAGGTGACATGGGAGAAATTCTCCTGGTACAACTCTGTCTGGCCAAGTTTGCTTTGGAAATAAAGCAGGGACCTCAAAATGAAAGCTTGGATGAATAGCCGCCTTCCTTGTGCAGTCTCAGCTGTGTTTGTCCCCGGGGTGGCTGTCACACTTATACCTCTTCATTAGCTCTTAATACTCCCCGTGTCCTCTTGGCACTGCAATTCCCTTGGGGACAGGCTGTTTCCCTGGGAGCCCGCCTGGGTCTCCTGGGTTTGTGTGAGACCACACTGTAAATCTCTTGGGAAGTGTCTCCCTAATGGCTGGTGGATAGAGCCATCTCAAGGGGAGAGCAGGCAGCACTTGGGATCCTCGCCAAGGACTCGAAACAAATCCTCCAGGGGAGCAAAAAGCATTTTCTCATTGGCATGTGGACCTGAAAATCCTGGGTTTGGGAATGGGTACAGTCATGAGGTGCTGGATGAGCTGATGCCAGTGGGTCTGTGAGTTCCCAAAACCCCCACTGGCCAGTGCTATGCATAGCTGGGCTCCCTGGTAGCCCTGCTTGGGGACTGGACGCTGTGAACCTCCCCACTGCTCCATGGAGGCTGCAGGCTCATTAAGGCGAGAAGAGGGAAATAAATCTCCTGGAACTCATGAACTATTTACAGCAGTGCTGAGCAAGCAGTCTGCAATTATTTATTTATTCTCCCCAGGACGCTGCACTGGTGAACCCAGAGAGTTGGGAATGCTGCCAGGGCTTCCCAGTCCAGCCCCACACTGTCTCCTCTGCACGGGGCTCCCAGTGGGCAGGCAAATCCCTGAAGATCCCAAAAGGCAGCACACACACCCTGGGAGCATCTGTGTGCGGTGTGTGTCTTTGGAGGGAATAAAACCCAACCTTTCCTTGTGCTGAGGTATTTTCAGCCCTGCTCTGGCTCAACATTCCTGTGCCCAGGGCCACAAAAAGAAGGAGAACCATATTGTGGAAGAGAAGGATATTTTTCAGGGAGATGCTTTGGGGGAGTCTGTTGCATGTGAAATGTATCTGCAGCTGGGTTGGGGTATGAGGGAGGATGAAGAAATGGTTTGGGTTGGAAGAGACCTTAAAGATAATTTTGTTCCACCTCCTGCCATGGGCAGGGACACCTTCCACTACAAAGGTTGCTCCTTTCAAGCTCCATCCAGCCTGGCCTCGAACAATTTTGTGGATGGGGCTTGATTTTATGAAACAGCCATTTTCCCCTGAATAATTCCCAGACAATCAATAGATATTTATGACTGATCCTTCCAGTAATTACACAACCTCCTGTGTTTGTGAAAACAGGTCCTGTAAACAGCTAAGAGACAAGTCAGGGTTTGCTGGGCCATATCCACAGCACCCTGCCTTGCACAGGGATGAGTCTGGGAGGCACTGCCCTGTTAGCCTTCCCTTCCCTTCCCTTCCCTTCCCTTCCCTTCCCTTCCCTTCCCTTCCCTTCCCTTCCCTTCCCTTCCCTTCCCTTCCCTTCCCTTCCCTTCCCTTCCCTTCCCTTCCCTTCCTGGAACCTTCCCTTCCCTTCCCTTCCCTTCCCTTCCCTTCCCTTCCCTTCCCTTCCCTTCCCTTCCCTTCCCTTCCCTTCCCTTCCCTTCCCTTCCCTTCCCTTCCCTTCCCTTCCCTTCCTGGAACCTTCCCTTCCCTTCCCTTCCCTTCCCTTCCCTTCCCTTCCCTTCCCTTCCCTTCCCTTCCCTTCCCTTCCCTTCCCTTCCCTTCCCGGAACCTTCCCGGAACCTTCCCGGAACCTTCCCGCAACCTTCCCTTCCCGGAACCTTCCCTCTCCCTGGGCATTTTCTACCCCAGAATTAGGGTTTATGGAGAGGATGCTGTGAGGATGAAGGAACAGCTCCATTCCCTTTCCTGGCAGCACTCCTTACTGGCACTCATGTTTCTTCAAAGGCATTTTCCTGCTGTGGGGCTTATGGGCCAAGGACACTTCTCGCCTTCAGCTTTATATCTGTCAGTTTGATCAGCAAATGGGGGTGAGGGCCATAAAACTGTGGAGGCTGAGTCCTAGTCCCTTTAATCCCTCCAGGAGGGCCGGCGTTATTTCTCCACCGGGAGCGCTAATAGGATTCTAATACGCTGGCAAATGGGATTTTTTACAACTGCCATTCTGCACTTACGGAGGTGGTGTGTCACCAGGACAGCCCTATAAATTCTGCAGATGGAGGGGGCTGGTGGCTTGGGAGGGGGAATGGTGCCCTTGCTGATGATGTTTGGGAAGGATTGGTCGGGTGCACCATTGCTGTTTTCCATGCTCTTGGAGCATCACCATGGCTTGACTGGGCGGTGTTGCTGGGCTGGTGGTTGGGCTGATGGGGCAGGGGTGGTTTGGCTATTTCTGGTAGAATTTAGAGTTGGTGTCTGGAATTTTGGATTTATCCGCCTTGCTCCCTCCGTGCCCTTTTTGGTCCCTCCATCTGTGCCAGGATGAGCATCTCTTTGATGCTCTCAGCAGGCAAAGCAAGGAGTTGTTGCTTTGAGCATGTTTTCCATGCTCTTGGAACATCACCACGGCTTGACTGGGTGGTATTGCTGGGCTGGTGGTCAGGTTGATGGGGCAGGGGTGGTTTGGCTATTTCTGGTAGAATTTAGGGTTGATGTCTGGAATTTTGGACTTGCTCCCTCCTTGCTCCTCCTTGCTCCCTCCGTGCCCTTTTTGCTCCCTCTGTGCCCTCCTTGTTCCCTCTGTGTCTCTCCCATGCATGTATGTGCCAGGATGAGCATCTCTTTGATGCTCTCAGCAGGCAAAGCAAGGAGTTGGGTGCTCAGTGGTGTTCACCTTGGTTTAAAGGAATTGCAGAGCCCTCATACACCTGGGAATATTCTGGCAGGATCTGTTTTTTCCTCCCTATCACTGTGCCTGTGTCTCCTCTGTCACAGTGGCTGGAAGGCTCCAGTGTGAAGGTCACATCCAGCACCCAGCTGCCTTTCACAGCCAGCTCCAGACCAGTGGGACCATCAAGTCTGTGGAATGGCAGGACAGGGGCTCATTGGCAGTGGTCACTGCAGGGTGGCCATGCGTGGAACACCTGCCCTGGTCAGGGAAATTCCCTGGAAGAGCAGGAATATCATGTCTTCGGAACCCTGTTCCTTGCCTTGTGCTCATGCACATGGAAATGTTGGTGGAATTGTAGGACAGTGATGTATTTATGGCCTTGCTCTAAATCCCTGGGCTAGAGCAGGGCTGGCAGAGAGGGCAGGCTCCATGGATGCAAATGGATCCCACTCCATTTGAACATCACTCTGGCACCCATGGGACACACCAGGAACTGCACTTCATCCCCTCCTCAGCAGGCAGTGCCTGGCTCGAGTGCCAAAGCCATAAATATTGTATCACTGTATCCAATCTCAGCTCTGGATTGATTTTCCTCCAGCCTTGATCGTGGGAAGGCAGGGAGATGGGATTATTTTCCAGGGCAATCACAGGTTGACGGCTCCTTGCAGCTGCTTCCACACTTTTTGCCATCAGTAAATAAGCAGCTCCCCACGCTGTGCTCAGAGTAGCACCTATTTCCCTGGGACATTCTCCGGGGTTTCGTCCTCCTCTGCTGCAAATTGGTACAGGAGAGTGGCCCGACCCTTCTTGTTTTACAGCAGCGTGGGCATGTCGGTTTTATCTTATCTATTATCACCTCTGCCCCAGAGCTAACAAGATCTCATCTACCTCTCTCTGCAAATCTTATTTGTCATCACATTCCTCCAGCTGCCCAAAAGTCCCACCCTGACGTCAGGAATCCTCATGCCAAGCGCTGCACAGGTTGATTGCCAGAGACAGAGCTGCCCCACAGGTAATAGAGCAGCTCTCCTTATTCCCACTTTACAGGCAGCTGAGCTGAGGGGAAACGCGTGGTCCAAGTTAATAAAAACTCCTTGAATAATCCCCCTGTGATTTTTCCAAGGTTATAAAGGAAGGCTTGAAGGTTTGAAGAGAGATGTGGAGAGCGCTAAACAGAAATCTGGCAGTGCGTAAACAGCTCGCTCCAGGGTTTTAAATTGTCAGGATGCAACCAAAGCAATAGAGTTCCTTCCCCAATTAAAAAATAAAACAAATTTGAAAAGTTCTGCATGCAAATCGGCACCAGAGAATGAGCTCGTGTTGTGCAATAAATAGGTGAAGGCAGGAAAATGTCACATTTTATTGAGGGAAAATCTGTGACGGGAGAAAATATCTTCTCTGAGACTGATATGTTTGGGGAAAATAAAATAGCAGCAAAGTGGCTTTTTCAGAGTCTCAGCTGCAGGAGGAGGTGGAGGAAGTGGGTGTCCCTGGTATCACAGATACCTCTGCACCCAGGACCTGGGAACATCGTGGAAAAGGGCTCCTGAGCTGCCACTGCTTCCAGCAGAGAGTTGATGCAAAATTGGGAACATCTGCTGCCCTTCAGGATTTACTTCTTATGCTGCTCCATCAACACATCTGGGCAAGGAGAGGTGGTGAGACAGCTGCTGGGGACAGAAACCCTTGAACTTACCAGGTGGTGTGTTAGCTCAGGCCACTCCAAATTCTTCCAGATTCTGAAAATCCCAAGCTTTTCTTTGCTTGGAGCAGTGGCTGCAGCTCTCTGTGCTCCCAAAGTCCTGGAACTGGGGTCAAACCAATGCAACATCTCACAGGCTCTGCTAGGAATGGGTGGGATGTCCTCTCCTGGACCAAGGGACTCTCCAAATAATAGAGTCATTGAATCAATGAGATTGAGAAAGACTCCAATGTCATGGAGCCCAATCTTTGACCAACCACCACCTTTTCAACCAGACCAGAGCACTGAGTGTCAGGTCCTGCCAAAGCCAGGGCTGCATCTCCCCTTCTCCTTTCTTCCTAGAAGAGCCAGGGGAGATTTGTCCCCTGGACAAATTAATCTGCTCTTGTCACCTTGGTTTTTAGTCTTTGTAGTGAAACTTCGTAGAAAGTAATCTGGAATTGTGGGGGAAAAGTTGCAAACCTTCAGTGGTGTGTGGGTGTATTTTGGTATATAAATATATATACCTGCTGTCTCTGTGTGCTTTAACCCCAGGATTTTCTGTCCCCTGCCCAAACCTGTCAGGGTGCACTGCACTCTAAGGTGAGAAACAGGAGAAAGAGATTAGATTTTTTTTACTGTTTTACTCCTAAAATTGCCTGTGACCAAATCCATTTGCTTGACAAGCAGTCAGGAGATCGAGGATTTGGACTTATGAGAGGAAAATTGTTAGGAAAGTGCAGTATTGCAAACCAGGATGGGCCTGGAAGGGGTTTTCCACCTCCTGAGGCATCTGGCTCTGGGCACTGCTGGCAACATATCCCAAACCAATGGGACTTCAATGGAAACATCCATTTCTGCAGGTAGGAAACAAACACTGACAACAGAGAGCCCAGCAGTGAGTGCAAGCAAGGCAGAAGAAAGATGAATATTTGGCTTGCACAGAACTGTTTTATTCTGTTCCTACCAGAATAGGATGCTCCTTTCCCATTCAGAAGAAAAATGAGGCTGTAGAGATGATCTTTGGGCTTTATTTGTAGAAAGGATTTCATGGCAAGAAGGCAAACAAGGAAGAGAGAGAAAACAAAATCATAGAATGGTTTAGGTTGGAAAATCCCTTTAAGGTCACCAAGTCCAACCAAACCAGCACTGCCAAGGTTACCATTGTCTGTGTCCCCAAGTGCCACATCTACATGGCTTTTAAATCCTTCCAGGGATGTCAAATTCATCCCTTTCCTGGACAGCCTGTGCCAATCCTTTCAGTGTAGATATTTTCCCCAATATCCAACCTAAACCTCCCTTGGTATCACTTGAGTCCATTTGCTCTTGATTTTCCTATGCTCTTGTTGAACCTCAGCACAATTTTTCATTCAGTAACTTTATATTAAATATTTTTAATTGATTCTTTAAATAATAATTGAGCTTGGAAGAGTCTGAAGCTTTGTAAGCCCTACCAAGGATACGATGGATGTGAAAGCCGTGCATGGCCAAGCCTTGTTAGGAGCTGCAAACTCTCTGCTTGACGGGAAATGGAAAATAAGACAAATAGATCAATTTTCATTGCAGCAAAAGCTTAGCAGTCGTGGGCTTCAAATTTCCTCTGGGGGCTAATGTTGTTTAACTTATTTCTTAATGGTCTGAAACACGGGGTGACTGGGGCTGTGGCCTTTGACTGCAAGAGAAATATAAAGTTGCCCTAATAATGGAGCATTGGGAGTTATGAAAAGGAACTGGATAAATTAGATTGTGGCCTTGTGTGTGGCAATGGCAGTGTCCTCCTGGAGAGATAACGATCAGTATTTACTGAGGGGAAAGGAAAAAACAGGCCAAATATCTGCTGTATGTGGAGAATCTATTCCTGATACTGGGATGGGTGATGCAGTGTTCATGGAGTGCTGGGATTTCACACATTCCTGGGAATTGCCAAGGGGCAGCTCCAAAATGTGCTGCTGGCAAAAGCCAGGCAGGTTTCTGGGCTCTGCAGAGATGTGAGGAAATTAAAGCACTGAGGAGGGATCTGTGTGTGATTTTATGGCAAGGAAAAGCTCTCAGTTAGGCACTGGCAGGAAGGAATGCATATCTCCTAACACATGGGGCTGATGTCCTTAGTCACGCCGGTGGAAGTGACCCGATGCGAAATAGAGTTATAGATTTTTTGTGCTCCTGGACATATGGCCAGAGTGGGATTTAGAGCTGCTTTTGCAGCTTCTGGGCTGTGGCTGCAACTGCAAGGAATTGCTGATACGAAGATGTTTCTGGAGACTCCTCACCATTACCAACAAAATAAACATTAAAAAAAAGATTTTTGCAGTGCAACATTATATAAAGAGCTGCAAATTGAATTTAAGTGCTCAATAAGAATCAAATTTTTGATGTAAAGCTGACTTTTTTCCTCCACACAACCACTGTATGACGCCAGCAGAGGCTCAGCCAGACCCATTGGGACATTTTTTGGCGCAAAAGTCTTGTCTAGACTTGGTTCTCCTATGGTTTATGCCTCATCTATTGTCCCCAAAGCTTCCCTGAGCCTTTGGCACCTCACATGCTGCTCACTGGCCCCTGGGGGAATCAACAGCATCAGCAAACCTTGGAAACCTTTTTTAAATTCTCCTTGCTCCATGGTTTCACTCTGTGGCAAGGAGCTGTGGGGAGGGGTGACTTGCAGCAAGAATTTGGGATGAAATCCTCCTTGATCCGGGTGATTTGTGACATTTCACCTGTCATTTAAACTTCTGAAGTTGTTGCACTTGGGCTGAGCAAACCTCAATGTAAAGTGAAGGAAAAAAACTACATGAATTACGTATGTGTAATATATATATTTGATATGCAAAACTCAGTGAATTGATGTTTTCCTTTCTCTTGTTGAATATTCTCCTTCCTCATCGGGGAGCTGGAATAAAGTTCACAGCGCCGGGAACATAATCGAGCAAACGGCCTCTGCACTTATCAAGTGCCTCTGTTCTGCTTGGGCATTTAATCACCTGCAAAAGCCATTTATTGCCTCGTATACTCCTCTTCTATGAACATTAGCCCTTAAATACCTGGCATAATTAAAGGTGAAGCCGCAGCGCCGCGCTCCGTCTCCTGCCCGTGGAAGGGTAACAGATGAGGTGGGAGTTCTGGTGGAGTTCAAGGTGAGAGCCGTAAAGCCCATTTTCTGCATGTGTCAGGGACATTATTTTAGGAATGTCTAATTCTGCTGGTGAAAATTGAGGCTGGCTCAAATAATAATTCACGCTTAATGAACTTAGAGTTATAGCCCCGGTGCTGCGATTCCCTCCGTGCCTGGCGCGGTCGATTGGCCTTGTCAGATGTTTAAAGGATGGTGAGGAAATGACAAAAAGGATTTGATGGAATTAGATGGAATTCCCCCCAAAAACCTATTCCTTTTGTGTTTAGATCCCTGTCGGGGAAGAAAGAGAGAAATTTGCCGCAGCTTTGGCTGTAATCCAGTCGGCTCCTTGATCAGGACTTTTCAGGGCTTTAACCTTGTGTGTTCTTCTTGCAGCTCAGCTCTTCAAAGGGCTCCTGCCCTTCCTTTATGTGAAGGAAAATAAACACAAAGCCTTGATGAAGGGTTAATACACTGAGCTGTGTGTAGGGAGCAAATTGAAGCACTTGTCTGCCACGTTCCTTGACGCACCCTCGGCTGCCCAACAATCAGACATCCAAAGGCTCCATCGTTAACGCCCTTATCCTCATAACACCCCTTTGATGGTAAATTAATGGGCTGTGGGATGTAGAACATCAGACTGTTGCTGCTGCTGGGTTTATCCACTGGCAAGTTGTATGGCAGGGATTGCCTGCTGATGAGAGTGGGGAGTGGAGCCGAAGGCAAGCATCTCATTATGGCAAGGAGAGAGCAAAATGTGAGACAACCCAGGAGATGGACTGGGTGATCCTTATGAATCTCTTCCAACCCAGGATATCTGATGATTCTGTCCTGGCTTCATGCCCAGGGGGTTTGGTACCATCTGCTGATGGTGGAGATAGTTTGTTCATGCAGGTTGTCCCATGATGTGTCCTAAGAAGGGCAACAAAGATGGGAAAGGGTCTGGAGTGGCTGAGAGAGCTAGAAAGGGGCTGAGCCTGGAACAAAGGAAGCTCAGGGGGACCTTGGGGCTCTGCACAGCTCCCTGACAGGAGGGGACAGCCAGGGGAATCAGGCTCTGCTCTCAGGAATCAGGGACAGGAGGAGAGGAAATGGCCTCAAGTTGTGCCAAGAGAGGTTGGGGTTGAATATTGGGAAAATTTCTTCATGGAAGGGGTTGTTCAGCCCTGGCACAGGCTACCCAAGGTAGTGTTGGAGTCCCCATTCCAGGAGGGATTGCAAAATCATCTAGATGTGGCCCTTGGGGACACTGTTTAGTGGTGGTCTTGGCAGGGTGGGGTTAATGATTGAACTCAGTGGTCTTAGAGGGCTTTTCCAGCCCAAATGATTCCATGATTTTATGATTCCATGATTCAGCTGTTACATTTGGGAGGCAAATCTGGGATGAAAGAGTAGGGTCTGGGGCAAGTGGAGATCAAAAAGATCCCCCAAATCACAGCCCCATTTTCCACCCCTCTTCTCCCCAAGCACATCCCCACAGCAGGATTGCAGTGCCCTGCATTGCTTCCTAGAAAGACAAGGATATTTCTGGCTGTGGAAACATGAGACATCTGTATAAACAATTGTATTAAGCTGCTGTTGTAGTAATTGTGTTTGTACAGTGAAGCAAAAAGGCTCAGTTTACCCCTCTGCTGTCTGGAAATGATTCCTTTAGGTTATGTGTGAAGCATTTTTTCAGTGTGCTGATTTCATTCAAGGGGAAGGAAAAAAGCAAAGATCCCATTACAGTGACATATTCTTCCCCAATGGTAACTTTATCCCTGCTTCTGGCTCCGTGCAGAACCATAATTCATTTTGTCACAAGGATAGCAAATAAATAATAAGAATAAATTGAGCAGATTATCTCATCTTTAAGCCATGCCCAGCATTCATCAAATCCATGCCAAGAAGTAAGACTTAGCTGCAGTCAAATTGATCCTACAAGAACACCTACCTTAAGCTCCATTAGGGCACCTCAGAGCTGCTTGCCCATTTCCTGGTCCTTGGCTGCTTAAAATGACAAGTCATTAAAGTGACACATTCCCAAAGTGTCCTTTTTTCTTTTTTTTTTCTTTTTTTTTCTTTTTTTCTTTTTTTCTTTTTTTTTCATAATAAAGGGGCCAGAGAAAACCTAGATGTTGCTATTTTTCCTCATTGATTTTTCCTGAAAGGATGAAACCATGCAAAGGCTAAATCCAAGGCAGGAGAAGTGTGCTGCTCATGCTGAAGATGCAAAAACATCCATTTCTTCTCTCGCTTCACTGAAGTTTTAATAACAGCTGCTGCAGGGACTTTGCACAGGACTAAGGTCTCATTATTTTTAAAGAAGATGCTTCTGTACATTTACTGGTGGTACTGCAAAGTGTTATAAATAATTAACGTGGAACTACAGCAACTAAACCTACTGCAGTCCGACTAATTGGTAAACAGCCATGTATTTCACTCGGAGTACATGAGAGGTATTACCACTTCCAGTGGGATGATTCACTTGTATAAATTTACGCTTATGAATAATGGTTTGAAGGGCTGAGGTTCGCTTTTATTCATCTCACAGTACTCAAAAACCAATGGGTGCGTCAGATGAAGAAAGGTGAGGTTTGTTTCCCCAGAAAATATTGGTTCTAAAGCCTTGTCTAAACTAAAACTGGGACAGAAGGAAGTCACTTTGGTAACAAATAACAATTAA
Source organism: Melozone crissalis (assembly GCF_028551555.1). Lineage (NCBI taxonomy): Eukaryota > Metazoa > Chordata > Aves > Passeriformes > Passerellidae > Melozone > Melozone crissalis. The sequence continues at coordinate 1,647,146 of NW_026535896.1, read as the reverse complement.
TTCACTGGAAGGCTTTGTGTTCAGTTGAAATAATATTCCCTGAACCTGCTTCAAGCCCCTTCCCAAGTCATCACAAAGCAGTACATCCTGAATGCAGAATTAGGTGGTTGATTTGCAGTTGTGCTCTCAAGGTGTGTGTGATGAAGGCTGTGCCCACAGCACAAGACTCATCTCCTTGTTTATATGAATTTAACCCGATATCTTTAAGCTGGAAAACATGTGAGGATGAAGGGCTCCAATTTGCTTCAACTTGATCTGGAACTTATTTAAGGCTAGGCTGGAACAAGCCCTTTTCAAGCTGAAATATTTTGTGCTCACGAGTGTTTGCCCCTGTTTAGGTGGGTTGGTTTGATAACAGGGTCGCATTAAATGGTGCTGGCTCTTGCTCAGCTCCACACCCTCTGTTATTCCCTATATGTGAATTCCAGGAGCAATTTTCCACCTCAGGTTTGCCTTACCCATGTGCAAAGGGAGCACAGGCTGGGCATCAAACCCTTCCCAGGGCAGAGGAGGAGGGTGCTGGTGTGGGTTTCATGCAGGAGAAGGGAGAGCTGAGGGTGGAAGCCAACATGGCAGTAGTGCCAAAGGGGGAAAGGTTTGGAAGCTGGACTTGCAAAGTCCTCAGCTTTGCAGCAGGTACGGCGAGAAGTGAGGCTGTGCCTCAAAAGGCAAGCTGCCAGCGTGGTGGCACACAACATTTCAAGACTATATATAAATATCTGACCTATTTCTTATGGATAGCACAATAAGGACTCGATCAAAACCCCATTGAATTCTGCAGGAGTCTTTCCATTGACTTCAATGGCTTTAGGATTGGCCCCTATAAATGGCTCTTGAGAAGAAAGTGGTGCATTTGCCTGACTATTTTTATAATGTGTTTGATCACTCACTTGGTGATTTTTCCAACTTCAGCCGTTCGCGATGGGGAGCCAGTGCAAATTACAATGTTCGATGTCCAAAGAAATGTCTCTTGAAATTGAACGGAGACGCATAAAACAGATAAATGTGTTGGCATCCCATGGCCGCAGAAATGAAAGGGGAGCATTAACACTCATTAAAAGGGACAAGTCAGTGCCATGCTTCCAGCGACCCTGTCATGGGAACACGAGGGTTTTGTCATTTATTTTTCAGTACTCCCGGTTTTTGGACTAGCGTGGGACTTGCAGGATCAGTGGGCCAGCTCATCCCCTGCCCTCTTTTCTGAAAAATGGGAGTCTGGGGAAGGTCCAAGAAGCTTCTCAGAATGTGGCTGCAGAGTTACAATCACAGAATCACAGAATCTCTGAGGTTGGAAAAGACCTCTAAGATCACTGAGTCCAGCCATTAGCCCAGCACTGCCAACACATCCCACTTGGAGAAGTTTCTTTCTCTGAAATCACAAGGGCTTGTTCTATTCTGCCGTGGAGCTGTGCATGTTCTCATTGCTCATGTAAGTCCTTCAGCCTGATGGTTCCCTTTTAAGCTGTTCTGTTTAATGATACCTGGTGTCAGAGGTTAATCATGCCTTGTGCAAAGAGGGGCCTCATCTCCCACCTCTGCATGGAGCTGCCTGTTGAATTTCACTGAGAGGCTCCTCTGTTTCTCCTCTTTGAGGGCTGGGAAGCACCAGGTATTGGGTCTGCGGTGAAAGGCTTTTCCACCACCAGCTACAGTGAAATCAGAATATCCAGTAAGATCTTTTCCACTGGAGCTTTGCATGGTGTCACCAGTGGATATCATTTCCATAGGTTGGAGTATCAGAGAATTATGGAATGGTTTGGGTTCAAAGGGACCTTAAAGCTCATCTCATTCTACCCTTGGCCATGGGCAGGAACACCTTCCAATATCCCAGGGTGCTCCAAGTCCCATCCAACCTGGCCTTGGGCACTTCCAGGGATGGGGCAACCATCTGGGTACCTTGTGCCAGGGCCTGCCCACCCTCACAGGGAACAATTCTTCCTAATATGTCATCCATCCCTGTCCTCTGGAAGTGTGAAACCATTCCCTGTGTCCTGTCCCTCCAGGTCCTTTTCTAAAGTTCTCTCCAGCTCTCTTGGAGTCCCTTTCGGCACTGGAAGACTTTTCCAGCATTCTCTTTTTGTCTTGTTTTATATAATAAAAACCAGTGGAATCAAAATGAAAGCATTCAGTGATCCCACTGATCACTGGGAATATTCTGTTCCTGGAATATTCTGTGATGTGAAGGAAATTCACAGTTTCAGATTTTTGCCCCAGGTTTTGTACCAGATTTCAAAGTCTTTCGTGCATAAAAGTGAATTTACATTTTTTGGCTTTTTTACCCTCCCAGGAAATAAAGCTGTCTGCTTCTGCTCCTGTTGTATCCCACTCATCAAGACAGGAGCACTCAATTTTTGTCACACCTTGAAATTTCCAACTGAAGGCACAGAGCATTTCAGGAATACTGTGCTCATAGATTGCTTTATACGATAATAATGGAGTTGTGTTTGCTTTTTCTTAAAAGCCTTTTGTGGATGTCTTGGAAGCAACAAGAGGATTAGGGATGGAAAACTGGCTTTGCTCATCACACCTCAGCCAAATCTCTGGGTTCTGTAAGGATGCCTGCTTGGTCTGTTCTTGCCTTTTTTTTCATGGGTACAGAATGGATAGAAACCCTTTGGTTTCAAGGAAGACATAATAATTTTTTCTTGGAATACAGAATCTGAGACTCTACCACACCCTGCGGCAGGAGTTTGCCTTCTCAATGTCACCACCTGTCCCAGGGCTTGTCATTTAATTCTTTGCTTCTTGCTCTGATCCCTCTCAATATGCAGCAGGAAGGACAGAGGGACAGGCGCCTCCCCCGTGCCTGCAGTGGGGAAGATGCCCACGGAATTGATTTCATTTCTCCTCCATGTCCTTACTCTCTAATTGCTCCCCAGCAGACCTGTGCTGCTGGAATATTCCTGCTGTCCACGCCCAGGGGTTCAGCCTGGGAGCTGGTGTGGGCAGGTTGTGGGTGAGATGGGAAGATCTGAGGTTGTTCTCTCTGCTCTGACTTTACCGGTTGCCCACTGGGGAGACCTCCTGGCTCTTTTTCCTGGGTCACAGTGTCCTTCTCTGCTATTTACTGAGCTTTAAACCCTCGATTTTCTCAGCAAATCTAGACTTTGTGTGCCTAAAACAAACAGGGAAACCTTTTCCATGTGAACTACAGAGTTTGTGTCTGTATTTGTTGTCTAAAATTCACACTATAGACCCCAAAAGTGAAGCCTGACCCAGGGAGCAAGACTAAACCCCTCCAGTTTTAGGCTGCTTTAAGTAAAGGCATTGGAATGATCTTTCTAAATCTTGGGAGAGATCAGGATTAATTTGACCATGTGGAATTTCAGTGACTGCTTTTATGTATTTTGTGTAGGTGCTCTTTAGAGAGATTTCCCATTGAATCCCATTCTGGGATTTCATAGGGGTGACAGCTTGCTCTGTCTTTGCTTTTTTCAGGATGGACACAGCATTGGGTGGTGGTTCCAGCCATTGTTTTCAAGGAAAAATGATAAATTTAGGTTGGAATAAGTGGGCCTGAGACTCCTCCACAGCTTGTGGCTGCAGGTCACCTTTTCAGTGTCACCACCTGTCCCATTAGGAATATTGATATTCCCAGTGTCTCATTCTGAGATTCAATATTGATGTGTCACTCAGGACTGGAATATGCTGTTAGAATGGACTGGCCAAAGACCTGGATGTTAAAAAAAACCAATTAAATAATGAAGAATAATAAAATAAATCAATAGCACTGGTGTAAGTCAGGTTGGTGGCTGGGCTGCGCTGTGTCAAAGCTCTGGTCCATGCACCTGCCTGGGGAACTAAACTGCTTTTTCTCCCTTTTTAAAGTAGATGAGATAATTATCCCTGTACTTAATTTTTAAGTCTCTGACCAGCTGAAGTGCAGGATCCTGTATTTTCCATTATGGATTTGTCCATCAGTGCTGTTCCAGAGGGCCAGAAGGTGCTACTGATGCTGGGAAGAGGTCCCTGGTCTCAGGGATCCTCCCCCATCAGCCCCAGCAGGAATTCTCCCAATTCAAACACACCACTTTTTTTGCCTAAAGGCAAACTGAAAATTAAGCGAACTGATCTGTTTAAACCTTTATAAATACGTGTTTAATATCTGCTTAATGGGAGATGGAATTTATGAGCCGTTAAGTGATGCCGGATCGTTTTTATAAGAATAGAGAAGTCTAGTGGGAAAACTTCCTCCTGGGACATAATCTCATATTATTATTTTTTTAAGAGAGAGAGATTTAATATGTTACAGTTGACGTTTGCAGTGACACTGGAATATTTCCTACACGGGAGCTTTCACAAGTGCTTTATAAATCTTGAAGGGTTTAAGTTAATGAAATCCTTCTGCCAGTGGGAAGGATTCCACCTCCTCTGCTGACAGGGAAACTGAGGCTGGGGTGCAGGGATGTGAGGGGGGGAATGGGATCTGTGAGTCCCATGTGGATCAGGGTGGCCCAGACACATTCCCCAGTGATGAGACAATTCTGCGCTTTGCATCTCCTTGGATTTGGGGGTTTTGCCTTTTGTGTGGTTGTGGAAAGGTTGGTGGAAGCAAAGGATGCACCAAGTGTCCTCCTGGTCCCTGTCCTCTGCCCCCACTTCCTTCCCATCAGTCTTTTCCTATTTTTTTTCATCCCTTCTTTTTCTCTGTTTTTCTTTTTCCTTCTTCCCCTTCTATTCTTTTTTCTTTTTTTTTTTCTTAACCTTTTTCCTTTTTACTATTTCTCTTTTTTCTCCTATTATATTTTTTCTTTTCTGTTTTTTCTCTTTTATCCTTTTCTTTTTTTCTCTTTTCCCCTTTTCCTTTTCCTTCATTTTCATTTTCATTTTTCCCTTTTCTTTTTTTTTCTCTTTTCTCTTTTCTCTTTTCTCTTTTCTCTTTTCTTCTCTTTTCTTTTCTCTTTTCTCTTTTTTCCCTTTTTTTTTATTTTATTTTTACTCTAGTTTCCCTTTTTTCCCCCACTCTTTTTTTGGGCTCTCACCTCCCACTCCCTTTACAGGGGATATTTCTCATGCGAATCCAAAATCCAACTCCGGGCTTTCCCAAGCTGCTGCTGCTGCAGTAACCCCTTGCCTTGGATCCACCTGGAGCATTATTATTATCATCATCATCATCATTATTATTATTGTTATTATTATGATTATTATTGTTATTGTTGCTATTTTTTTTTTATTTTATTTTAATTATTTATTATATTATTGCTGCAAGGGCAGCTCCAGCCCTGGCAGAGATTCACTGCACTTGGGGGTTTTGGGGGTTTTGGGACATGGATCAGCCCAGGGAACATCTCTGTTGTTGTTTGTGACGTAAAGATTTTCTGCTTGGTGACTTTGGGGGTGGCACTGCTGCCTGGAGGAATAAAGAACTTTCTGCTTCCTGCATCTGGGGCTGGAATGAGATTTTTTTTTCCTTCAATGTGAAAAACATCAGCGAAATCCCTCGGTGGATGTTGCAGTTTGCTTCTAACATTTGGAGCATTTCCGAAAAAACCCTCATGCATTTGTGATATGAAACTTTTATATTTTCTCCTCTTTCTTTCTTTTTTTTTTTTTCTTCCGTAAACCTGCATTTTGAGGAGGAGGATCCAATTGCTGTATTCTCCTCAGAGGAGCGGATGGATGGATGGATGGATGGATGGATGGATGGATGGATGGATGGAGGGATGGATGGATGGATGGATGGATGGATGGATGGATGGATGGATGGATGGAGGGATGGATGGATGGATGAATGGATGGATGGATGGATGGATGGATGGAGGGATGGATGGATGGATGGATGGATGGATGGATGGATGGATGGATGGACAGGGGAGATGCCAGTTTCAGCTCATCAGGTGACTCCCCATCAGCAGAGCTGACTTGGTGCTGGGCAGTTTTCCATCTCCAGCCCCATTTTCTCCCAGCCCCAGGAAAGCCTTGGTGGGGGAAGCTGGGCCATGCAGGACACCAGATCCCGGTGCAGGAATTGCATTTTCACTGTGTGGATGCAGGTCCTGGGCACTGCTGACAAACCTGGGCCATGCCAGCAGTGTCCCTGCCCCTGTCCCCAGCTGTATTTATCATTCCAACCCTGTCCTGGGGCCCTGGCCTGCATCCCACCTCTCATCCCAGCCTCCTCCTGCCTCTGGCTAATTAGGGACAGCAGAGCCTCATTAGGATGGCATCCAGACAAGGGCTTTGACCCTTTCCCTGCAGCTCTTGGATGGGAAGTCAGGATGTGGCTCATGGGGACTGAGTTTTGCAGTCCTGAGGACTCTTTACCTCCTTCCCCCTGTTTTGGGGGTGCTGGGGGATCTCAGTATCCCACAGGATGCTCCTGGATGATCCTGAGAATAGCCCTGTGCAGGAGCAGCGCTATCTCAGACTATCAGCACCCGTTTGTCTGGTTTCTTATGAATAATTATTAAAAAAGAAAGGCAAGAGAGGCAGAGAGAGCTGAGGAAATAATCTTTTTACATTTTAATCTGAGCAGTTTTCAAGCAGTTTGATAAGGCGGGTTGTAGAAATGTCAGCTTCCCCTTATCTCTAATTGACTTAAAGTAGAAGGCAGCTTTAATCCCGGCATGCAGAGGAGCTTCTGATGGGGAGATGAGGGCAATTGATTTCTGCCTTTTTAATTAACAGTCTGACTGCTTTTAAAAACAATGGGGAGGAGGGAAAGGAAGGGGAAAGCACATGGTGACATTTGGAGCTGGCGGCGTGAGGATGGACAGGTGCTCTCCAGGAGGATCAAGGTGCTGCCCAGCTTCCAGAGAGTTGGGATGGGCTGGTTCCAGTTTAAAGAGGGAATTGCTTCCTGGACAGGGGGCAGAGAGTGGGGCTGGGGGATTCCCTGCATTTTGCAGCCTGTGAGGATGTGAGGTGTCCTGTGCCAGGTCCCAGAGCTGGGGACTGAGTGTGCTGGCTCTGCTTGGGCTGTGGGAGTGATGGAGGGTGACAGGCTGTCCTGGGACACGTCCCTCAGCCATCCCACCAGGGCAAACCAACAGTGGATGGAGAGATGGAGAGGGGGACATGGTCCCACCACCCTGTGCCCCCTCCAATGACCTGGAGCTGCCGTGAGGACCAGGACCATGCGTTTGGTAAGGAAGGGGCAAAATGGATGCCATTCCTTTGCCAGGCTTTCCCCTTGCCTCCTGACCTTGCTGTAGCTCTGCTCCCCTCCAGCCCACACACACGTGTGTGTAGGGATGTATGGGAAGTGCTTCCTGCATGGACAGCCCAGGAAGCAGAGGTTTGCTTGGAGTCCTCTCTCACACTGGATCTGTAGCATCACAGAGTCCCCAACCTCCTGCAAACCCCAGATTTCTCAGACCCCACCAGGCAGCACATCACCAGTGGGGAGGAGGCGAGTTTTCTGCAGAGGTTGCTTTCTGTGTGGGAAGGCAGCCCAGATGTGCTGATGATTATGGCTCTTTCACTGCAGGGGAGCTGCTGCTGCCACTGTTCTGGCTCCATTTGCTGTCCTGCTGCAATTGGCTTCCACTTGTCCGCTTAAGTGTCAGCCACGCAGCAGAGGATTGTTTATGCAGCACTTAGTAACATCGACGGGGTAATGGGCTGTGCAGAGGACCCTGGCATAATTGGGAAAATGTCTGGAAGTGGATTAGCTGTGTGTCGGCGCGGCGGATATTTGGAAATAGATACATACGTTCAATTTTTAAATACATATTAGGCTAAAGTCCTGCTCGGCCCGGGGATTGCTGCAGTGGGGTTAATGTTGTGTGAATGAAGTGGGTTCAAATATCCCAGGAAGGATGGGAGGGGCAGTGCTGGATGCCTGGCTGGATACCAGGAGGGGCTGTGTCCCATGGGAGGTGTCCCTGCCCATGGGAAAGGGTTGGAACGAGACAATTTTTAATGTTCCTTCCAATCCACACCATTCTAGGACTCCATGATTCCATGAGATTAGTGGTTCATGCAGCATAAAGATTTTTTATTACAGCTGGACATGGGAAGCAGAACTTGCACCCAATTTCATCACTGTGAAGGGGCTGTGTGTCCATAGTGGGGCAGGAGAGGAGTTACCTTCCCCAGGAGAACCCCCCATGCTAAAGAGCTGCTGAATCCCAGAATTTTTAAAGTTGGAAAAGACATCTCAGATCAAATCCAACCTGTGACTGATCCCCACCTTGTCAACTACACCAGAGCACTGACTGCCATGTCCAGTAGCTCCTTGGACACCTCCAGGAATGGTGATTCCCCCAGGGATAAGCAGGTTTGGGATTGTGGCTGGAGGAGAGCAGAGGGATGCAGGAGCATCCTGGGAACACCAGCTCTTTGCCAGTGGGTTATTGCACTTTGCTCAGGCTTTAAGTGGAGGTCAGTCTGTTCTCTCTCAGCCATGCCCCAGCTCCCCTGGGCTTCATCCTGCTCTTGTGCATTCCTCAGCCTTCTTTTTATTCTTATTTTCTCCAAGCACCTCCTGTCCTAACAGCAGGAGAGAGAGAAACCACTTAAACTCACCTGCCCAAGGACACGAGCCTCTCCGTACCACCTGGAACAGAGGATGGCCACTTCCAGACGTGGGGTTTGGGGCCATCTCAAGCATCCTGGGGGTGCAGAGCCCCTGGGAATGCAGAGCCCTGTGTGCCTGCTGGCACCAGCCTTCCCAACCCTCCCATTGCTCATTATATTCCAGGCGCTTGCAATGAATTGTTTAACGAGCTTTCTGCGAGGCTGAGCAGATGAGAGGAGTGCGAAGCTTGGAAAGGAGAGGAATAAATTGGGAATGCTTTTGATTTGTGAAGAGCTGTGATGAGCAGGAGGGAAATCAGAGCTGGAGCATCCCTATTGAGGGTTTGGCATGGAATAGGGCTTAAAAATGGGGCTTGGCCCTGTTCTCTGGTATTTTTAGCCCAGATGCAGGATTGCAGGACCTGCGTTGTAGCCATGTGCATTGTGAGTTCCAAAGGGTATGGCATCGGCTCAGAGCAGTGGTTTATAGGTATCAGATTTTTGGCTTTTAGAGCTCCCTAATAACTCATAATTTCTTAATACCATGTGCTGTCTCTCTCGTTCTAACAAATCAATTTGTTATGGGTTATATCTGCTGCTGAACCGTGGTGGGGAGGAGAAGGAAGAACAGTTTTCTCTCTGCACTTTTCACATTCTCTTTTATATCCTAAGGGTTATCAAGTCAGCCACCAAAATGCCATGACTTAATGTGATGGGTATTTAAAGTAAAAAACAATCCCAACTGCAAAGTAATACAGTAGCAGCAACATTAAACCACATCTGAAGTGATTAAATTGGGTGCAAGTCCTGCTTCCCATGTCCAGCTGTGACAAAAAAGTGTTATTCTGTGTGAACCACTAATCTCATGGAATTATGGAGCCCTAGAATGGTTTGTGTTAGAATGAACATTAAAAATGTTCTTGTTCCAACACCCTGCCATGGGCAGGGACACATCCCACTAGACCAATATGTCCTGGTGGAAGGAGCCTGAAATTCCATTTAAATTGTTTGGTTGCAAATATGAAATTGTAGATTCCAAATGTGTATTTTCAAATATGAAAATTATTCCAAATCCACACAGATAAAATCCTTGCTGCCTCCAGATCATCTCCTGCCTCCTCATCATCTCCAAGGAAAAAGAAATTGGGGATCAAGCATAAAGGCAATGGTGTAGACACCCAGGATACAACAGCCTTGATGGGTTGGAGGCTTTGCTCCAAAATCCTGAGAAAATTTGGCAAAGCACAAGGTTTCATTAAAAATTAATGGAGCTTAGACTGGTAATTGCGTGGAAAAATGGGAATTGGACCTCTAAAATCACCTTGGTCCTTTGGGAAGTGTTGTCCTCTTGGTTGCCATTCCCAAAGCTCAGCATGGAAGTAGATGATACAGCTCTGGTGGTGGCATTGATTTCCCGTCAGGATCAGGCTGGAGGGGCTCTTTCTTCAACCAGCCTGAGATTTTTGCAGCTTTGTGATTCAGTATAATTAACATCTGGGAGGAATTAAAGGGGTCTTGGGGGAGAAAAGCAAGATCTGAAGTTTAAATAACAATTTGGTTTCAGCACAATTAAAAATAAGCTGCTTTGCGATTACCGGTGCGGCTGCTTACACGGAGATGTAAACGTGAGCTGTGGGAGGAGGAGATAAAGGTAGGGATGAACATGGAAAGAGCAAGAGGCTGAGGAAGGGCTAAACCTGATCCTCAGGCTCTGGGGAATAAATCCAGGTTGCACCAATAGGAAAAGCATCACAAAAAGCCGGAGCTCAGTTGCCACTTGTGGTCTTCTCTAGAGCCTCCTTGTCATTCTTTATATGCAAAAGTGGATCCGAGCGCCAGCTCCACTCACCAAAGGAAAAAAAACCCAAATCCACTCCAGAAAATCAAATATTTTGCAGGTTGGGTGCCAAGACCCTCTTGAAGCTGATTGGTATCAGTGGCCGTCTGGGAATCTCATGCGATTCCTTTAATTGCTTTATTTTCCCTCCTCTGATTGCATCTCGCAATGTAGAATTGGGAAACAGGGAAAACTGAAGCAAACAGAAATTGTTGTGTGCAAATGAAATGCTCCACTTGCCCAGCAGCAAAACATTTGGAGAAAACTTCAGCTTCGGGTCTGATTTGAAATAAAGCCAAATTTTTACCAACTTGCAGCAAATTATGGGTTTAATCCTGGTTTGGGAGTTTTTGTGATTGGATATGTGCAGTGAGCAGCAGCTCTAAAAAAGCTTTTTTTTGGGGGGGTTGGCCATCTGCAGCCTGGCAGGAGGATACGACAGAGTTCTTGGGGAAATGGCAAAGTGAGAAATACATGATCCAAGGAAATATCATTTTAATCAGGGTTTAGTTGGGTTGTGGAAGTCACTGGTGGAAAATATGACTAGGAGAGTGGAATGAAGCTCCAAACCTGTGGATTTGGGATGGGGTGGGTTTGTGGAGGTGAGGATGCTTTACTTTATCTCCTACTTTCCATATATCCCTTCACCTGCCGTGTCCAGTGATGGACCAGCAATATCCCAAAACCATGAGCCCATCAAAGGCCAGCAAAGGAATAAAGCTTCTCATTTCCTTCCAAACTCGTGTTGTACTTTGTTGGTGAGACACAGCAGAGTCCCTGGTTTTCCTTTCTTTACAGATTTCCATATTTATTACTTGTGTTGCACCACAGGGGGGAAAAATGTTCTGCAATTGGAAATTTTAGTGGGTTTGGAGATTCTTGTGCTCCTCCTGCTTATTTGGAGTCCATTTGTTGTTAGATAATTATATTTTATCTGTTTAAGGTGGTGTTTTGGTGGGGCTTTTTATGGTTGTTTTCTGAGGGGGTTTTATGTGATGGTTTTATTTAGATCCTTTCTTGGGCATAAAACCTTAGAGCACAAATGCAACCTCTGCTTTGTTTTGAGGGAAAGTGCCTGTGGGAATTTAAGGTTTGGAATTGTATAGGTTCCATTTTGAAGGGTGGAAGTTGAGCAGATATCAATGGAAGGGGAGTTTAAGAAGCAAGTGACCCTTGACTGCCTTAGGAAAATCCCCAAATTTCCTTGTAAATGCAACCAAATGCTTTTCATCCTGTGAGCAGGTTTGTGACACTTGTGTTTTGCATGGACTAAACATCCTGAATATATGGGAAGCTTTAAAATTTGATTTTGAAAGCACAAAAGGCAAGTGGAGAATGAAGCAGGAGAGATCTCCAGGTTAGAACGTCTCCAAACCTATTGGAAATCTGGAAATGTGTTGGTTTTTTTTCCAAGTGGCAATGTGGGACGTGGCAGCTGTGAGAAAGTTTCTCACCCCTTCAAACCTCTCAGACATTGTCAGTGGGACTGGCACAGGTCAAAAATGACAATCATTCCTATTTTGAAAGACATTTGGACTTGTTTAAATGTCCCTGCTATTTTCCTCACCTTTTTTTCTGACTGCAAGATGTAGACAAATGAAGCCTGAAGAGCTAACAACTGCCTGGAACTGATTTGGGTGGAAATTACAAAGGATTTTTTAATCCCTTTCTCTCCTAATAGTTTTTGTGTTTTTTTGTTTTGTTTTCTTTTTCTTTTTTTTTTTTTTTTTTACTTTAAAGTGAATTTGATCCAAAAATCTAAAGAGAAGTAGCAATTTCGCACAGAAACCCAATTTGCATTTCCAAAATACACCTAGAAAAAAAACATCCCCAGCTTCCACCAGCTACCGCCGACATGTGTTTCCTCTGGGAATGAGTCTCTCATTTGTCTTTTAATTTCTCAGTGCTCACTTGGTGCTTAGTTTTGGGCACAGATTTATTGCAGTGATCATTTCCCCAGCAGTTTGTACCTTTTTCTGTTCAATATTGTTGGTGCTTTGCCTTGCAAGTGGTTTCGGAAACAGTGGGAGTTTTGTTCCCTGCGCAGGAACATCGTTCACCGCTCAGATTGAGTCTTCTGGGTGTTGTAGTTGCCTGAATAATAAATAATATTAGCAAAATTCAGGAGCAGAGGATAATTGGGCAGTGAAATACTTTGTGTTGGAAGTTCTGCCGCCGCAATAGACTTGTTCCTTTCTTTTATTGACCCTTGATTAAATTTTTGTAGCAATTACAGACCAATAATAGGCAGCTATTGATTTCTGGAGAGGTGAATATCAAGATTTATGGACAGGAGAGTGGAAGCTATTGACTCTGAGGAGAATAATAACTGGAATCAAGTGGGGGGTTGCTCGTGGAGGCAGCTTCATTTCCATGTCTGATCCAGTGGTTTCTGCCTCTCCAGCCTCGGAATGGACAGACTATGGAAATGCAGTGCCCCTTGACGTGTGTACCTGCCTGGTGAGAGCTGTTCCCCCATGGCTTGTCATCAAATGGGCTTTGAGAATGGAATCTAATTAATCTCCACATTATCATGGAATTCCAGACTGGTTTGGGTTGGGGGAGACCTCGAGGATCATCCCATTCCAGCCCCCTGCCACAGGCAGGGACAGATTCCACTAGACCAGGTTTCTTTAGAGCCACCTTCGTCAAAATTGAGTATTTTCTATGCAAAATTCAGTTTTGTAGAGTCCCCAAACTTATAGAAATGTTGGGACCTGCCCCAAATCTCTGAAATTGCTCCTTTTGGTGCTTTTCAATTCAATTCTTGGCTCTGACTTCAGCTTTTTTGTTTTGGGAAGTGGTTTGCGCTTTTCTTCGAGATCTTTCCGTTTCTCTTGCAATTCGGGAGGAAAAAAGTGCCTGCGAGCTCTCTTTTCATCTCAAAAACTCTCCTAAGATCCCGCTCTTGTGCTTATCACCTTTTCCAATTGAGGCTGGTGCGTGTCCTCCCGGGCACTTGAAATTAAAGGGTGCTTTGAAACAGCGCTTTTAACAGCACCGGGAGGATAACAGCAGCTGGAAATCGCTGCTCCATCTCCAAACCCTCAGGAACCTGGTGCTCCTGGTGGATCTAGAGGTGCTGCTCTCTTCTCCATCATCCCTGTGGATGTGCCAATAGGTGGCAATCTCTCCACATGGAGACGTGCATGTGGCACCTCTCCTGGCACGTGTTATCCTCATTCTGCAGAAGCTGATGTGGGAGTTGGATGTGGCACTGAAGGGAAGGAAGAGGAAAAAGGGGATTGATCAAGAGATGGTGCTCCCTTGGGATACCGGCCAAAGTTTGGGGGCTTTGCTGGGAGGGTGGGGTGGAAAAGGGGAGCAAAGCAACTTCCATGTCCCTTTAAGAGCCTTTGTTGGTGTAATGGGATCCTTGATCTTGCGGCTGCATAAATCACAGGCAGCCAGTTCAAGTCAATTCATATTTTTGCAGTTCGTTAGCAGCTCGGGAGGAAATTGCATTTACTATAATTGCCTCTAATTGCACCAGATTAGTGATTACAATTATTGATGGTGGCTGATTATTCATTAGGCTTCAAATCAATTCCCCTGCTTCATCATTACCCAAAACAGTAACTCTGATGAGGAGAGAAAGAGGTCTGGAGGAGTCCGCGGCCATGCTGCTGCCAGGGAGCCTGCCAGCCTCCAGAAGCCGTGTGAAATCAGCACTCCAAGCTGATTAAAGCCTCGACAGGATGGGAAAGGTCGTTAGCCAGGACTTGGGATGCTTTTGGTGGCCAGGAGATTAATTAGTCCATCCCCTTTGCACGGGCAGTGCTTCTCCTGTCTCAGGTGGCTTCCTTAGAGGGAAACGTGAAACGTGAAGCGGTGAAACGTGGCTGAGCTTTGTGGAGAGGGGTCTCAATAAACCACCCATGATGTGGCCCTGGCGCGATTTGTGACTCAGGAGAGCAGTGGGACAGGGAGCAGCAAAGGGAGCAGCTCTCCCAGAGCAGCCCTGCATTCCTGCAGCGCAGCCCCAGGTGCAGGCAGCCACCTGCGCTGCCTCCCAGCCATGCCTAATTGTCCCCAGAGCTGCCTGACTCGCATAATAACCAGCACTCCGGGCCACACACAGCTCCTGGCTGCCTGCATTCCCAGCTGGAGTGGTGCAGGGGTTGGGTTTGCCATCCCAGCCCTGCTGCCCCGACCCTCTGCCCTCCCATGGGGGGCTGAGCTGCAGCCAGGGTAGGGGGGCTGTTCCTGGGGGCTGTTCCTGGGGGCGGCCCTGCCCTCCCACCCGGACACCTGGGGCATTCACATTCTCTGAAAAATCCCTTTACCTATGATTTTCTCCTGGGAAGCTGAGAAGCCTCAGAAAAAAGGGAAACAATTCTTATCTCATTTGCTTCTCCTGTGTTGTGCTCATGTGGAATGTGTTTGGAGATAGTTTACCCACAGGTGATTGTTCCATTGGATTCTGCTGTGAGTTGTTTTGACTCTTTGGCCAATTAGGGCCAAGCTGTGTCAAGACTCTGGAAAGAGTCACGAGTTTTCATTATTGTCTTTTTAGCATTCTGTAAGTATCCTTTCTGTATTCTTTAGTATAGTTTAGTATAGTATTCTTTAATATAATATAGTATTATTAAGTAATAAATCAGCCTTCTGAGAACATGGAGTCAGATTCATCATTCCTTCCTGCCACGGGAGTCTCTGCAAATAGAACAGACAGCCAGGGCTCTGAGGAGCTGGGGGCACCTGGGATGATGCTGAGGAGCTCGTGTGGTTGTGTTTTCTGGCATGGGTGGTGCTGGCTGTGGCTGGATGTGACGCTGCTCACAGGTCTGACCCATCAGAACCTATTCTTCCTCCCTCTCATCATCATTGAATCATCACAAAATGCTTTGGATTGGAAGGGACCTTAAAGCTCATCCAATCCCATCCCTGTCATGGGTGATGATCTCATGTTGATCTCAAATCTTCCACTGTCTCAGGTTTCTCCAAGCCCCGACACCTTCCACTATCCCAGGGTGCTCCAAGGTCTGTCTAACCTGGCCTTGGGCACTGCCAGGGATGGGGCAGCCACAGCTTCTCTGAGCAAACTGTGCCAGGGCCTCAGCACCCCCACAGGGAGCAGCGTCTTCCCACCTGCCCTCTGGCAATCTAAAGCTATTCTCCTTTGACCTCTTCCTGACCTTTTCCCTCCCCAAACATTCCCAGCCTGGGATGAAGGGTGCTTCAGGATCCCAAGCTGTCCCAGGGGCTCCTTTGCAAACATTAATTGTATTTATGTTAAACTGACTGGTGGGTGCCAAGAGTGGATGTGGTTTGGCAGAGCTTGAGCATGTCCCCAGAGGTGGTGGATATATAACCAGCCTTCCGTGTTCTGGGGATCTCATTCCAGCCATTCCTCCTGCTGCCCCCACAATGAAACAGACCCTGGATTCCTTCCTTATGTGGGGACTGAGGGATGAGCTCAGTCCTTAGAGCAGCTCCAGCTGTTGGCCTCTGTCCCGTGATTTACAGCAGCCCAGGGAGCTCAGTGCCAGAGTTATGCCTGTCAGGCAGGATTGGGATTTGTGGCTGAGCAGGACATGCAGGTCCCAGCTGTCTTCCTAAAGGCCACTTATTACCTACATTTCCCACCTATTGATCCTGGCTCTGCTGCTGTGCTCAGACACTGCTAGGAAAAAAGGACCATAAAAAGAAGGGAAAGGTTGGTTCTGTTCATTAATCTCAGCTGCTCCCATCATGGGGAGGAACAGGGCCTGAAGGCTCAATTAGCCTTAGTGGCTGCAGCTCGGTGACACATGGCAGCTTTCATCACTTTCCTCGCGGATACTTTCCCTCCCCATGTCTGTCTCCAGCTGTTTTTCCCTCACAGCTGGCCCAGAGAGGCCTTGGTGCTGGGAGACAAGCTGGGGAACACTGGGAATTGCAGCCAGGTGAGGATGGGAATGTGGTGGGCAGGAGCTGACTCAGCTGAGACAGACAAGGTCACTGGTGTCTGCCTTCTTGTGCAGGGTTTGGAACTGCTGTGGGATCCATAGGGATGCTTCTTTTCAAGATCTGGGATTTTTTTATCTGAAAGTCTGAAAGGATTTGGGTCCTAAATCTTCATCCCACGCTTGCAGTGCCAGTGCGGTTGCCATCTCAGGTGTGTGTCACCTGTCAGGACAGGGAGTGAATTACATTGGTTACAGGGACATCTCACCTCAGTCTGAATGTCCCACATGTAAATCTGGCTCATCTGGACCTCCTGCAGTGCCAGGAATTGCATTTGTCCTGAGAGAGATGAAATTCAGATTGTGGTGCTGATGCAGCTCTAAAACATCTCCTGGTGGGGTGGAGGCAGAGCTGGCTCTGGTTTAGGAATATCCCAGGGGTGTTTGCAGGGTGTGAGGGCCAGAATCAGAGCCAGGGAATCATCAGAGTCATGGGATGGCTTGGGTTGGAAAGGGACATTAAAGCTCATCCCATTCCACCCCTGCCATGTTCAGGGACACCTTCCACTGTCCCAGGGTGCTCCAAGCCCTGTCCAACCTGGCCTTGGGCACTGCCAGGGATCCAGGGGCAGCCACAGCTGCTCTGGGCACCCTGTGCCAGGGCCTGCCCACCCTCACAGGGAACAATTCCCAATTCCCAATATCCCATCCATCCCTGCCCTCTGGCAGTGGGAGCCATTCCCTGTGTCCTGTCCCTCCATCCCCTGTCCCCAGTCCCTCTCCAGCTCTCCTGGAGCCCCTTCTGGCCCTGCCAGGGGCTCTGAGCTCTCCCTGGAGCCTTCTCCTCTCCAGGTGAGCACCCCCAGCTCTGCCAGCCTGGCTCCAAAGCAGAGGGGCTCCAGCCCTTGGAGCTTCTTTATTGTCTCCTTTGGAATCTGTCCAGCAGCTCCAGGTCCGTTTTATGTTTAGGGCTCACCCCATGACTGCTCCCCTCTGGCTCCCACCTTCCCGGTTACCCTCTGCCCCTTTCCTGGGCTTGGCAGGGCTGAGCAGCTTCCATTCCATCCATTTGGGAATTCCTGCCTCTTGCATTTTGTGTCCCATGTCTGCCCCGTTTGGGCCTCTCTGGTTTTCCTTCTAATTTGTCTGAGCATATGCTCAGGAGTGATTTGTTTGGTGATTGTTCACAGAAGAGAATTATTCTTCTATCCTGCCATTCTGAATAGCCACGAGCATCTCCAGTCCCCAATTATTTTGCAGTTTGCATTCAGTAGGAAATGCCACAGCAAAATTCAGAAAACTTGCATTCCTTTCCACTGTCTCTGAATGCTCAGCCTTTGCAAACACCTGTAGGATTTTGAAATGCTGTGGAGAAATCTCCTCTTCCACTGAGGAAAGAAGCAACTCCAAAATAGGGACCAAAAGTAGGTTTTAGGTTAAAAGGCAGAAAAAGCAACCCCAATATTTTCCAATCTGATTTTTAAGGACTAAACTCCTGCTGAAGGTTTGGGATCAACAATACTGAGAGCACCTTCCATGGGTTTGCATGGAATTAGTTAAAATGGATTTATAGAAAGGGACTTTTAAGCAGTTCTCTTTGAAAACTTCAACTTGCAAAAATTAAAGGAAAAACTAAGGTACCAGTGGGGAATAAAACTGGCATCATCAGAGCCTTTCTAGTGGAGCAACACAGCTTGAACTGGACTAATGAGCCTGAGAGTTTAAAAAAAAGATTATATATGTCTCTGTATCTCTATATCTCTGTATCTCTGTGACTCTGTAGCTCTAAATCTCACATTTGTACCTTTGAAGTCCTGGCAGTTGGATATCTTGGGTTTGGTTGGGCTGCAAACACGCATGATATTGGATGTCCACTATTTATTCCGAATTTTCTGCATTTTGCTACTTCCATCATTGTTGCAAGAGGTTCCTCTTCCCCTGTGACGCTGTCCAGTGCCTAAAAGTTCCATTAAGTAGATGCAGAGTTTGTCCTGGAGGTGTCCCTGATCTCAGTGATGGCAGAGGGGTCTCCTCCTCGTGGTAATTCAGAGTCAGCATTATTTAGGAAGTTGAATAAGGAATTTGGGAACTGGGATTCTCATTTTGGGGTGCAAAGATCTTTACCTGCAGATAAACGAAATTAGAAAATTAATTAACTAGCTGAAATAATTATATCCAACCTGGATAATTTACCTGGTCCCAGGCAGTGTCCTTGCAGGATGTGAGCCTAAGAGAGCACAGGATTCCCAGCCTCATCCCTCTCCTGCCTAAGTGCTCCAAGGGAGTTTTCGGGCGATTTACGGCTGACTGAGGAGATCAATCTCTCCAGCAGATGGGAGGGAACTCATTTTGGGGTTTTGAAGCAAACACAGTTAAATCTTCTTTTCCCGGCTGAGCTGCTTGTCTTGGAATGACAGGAGGGCGGACGGCTGGGAGCCCTTCCCTGCTCCTGCCAGGAGAATCAGGGGTGCTCCTTTGTGGCATTCGCATTTTCTGGAAAAATCCCTTCACCCAGGATTCTTCTCCTGGGAAGCTGAGAAAAGGGAGACAATGGGCACTGACAAAAAGTTATTTCTGAATGTTTCCAGCCTCCAAATTGATCCCTGCCTCTTGGGCCGTGCCCCAGTAAGTTCCTGTGTTAATCCTAAGGAAGGGGAAACTGAGGCACGGAGCAGGTGCCTCCTGGCTCTCCTGGGGGAGAAGGTATTACAGGGATCTGGCATGGGAAGGGCTGCAGACTCATCACCACCAAGGCTCTGATGATGCCAGTTTTATTCCCTACTGGTACCTTAGTTTTTCCTTTAATTTTTTCAAGTTGAAGTTTTCAAAGAGAACTGCTTAAGAGTCCCTTTCTATAAATCCATTTTCTCCTGGGAAGCTGAGAAAAGGGAAGCCTCAGAGAAAAGGGAAACAATTTTTGTCTCATTTGCTTCTCCTGTGTTGTGCCTATCTGGAATGTGTTTGGAGATTGTTTACCCACAGGTGATTGTTTCATTGGATTCTGCTGTGAGTTGTTTTTACTCTTTAGCCAATCAGGGCCAAGCTGTATCAAGACTCTGGAGACAGTCATGAGTTTTCATTAATATCTTTTAGCCTTCTGTAAGTAACCTTTCTGTATTCTTTAGTATAGTATAGTTTAGTATTCTTTATTATATTCTTTATATTATAGTATCATAAAATAATAAATAAGCCTTCTGAGAGCATGGACTCAGATTCATCATTCCTTCCTTCATCTAGGGGAAATGCAAATACAATACTCCTTCTCTGCTCCTGGCTCTCCAAACTGCAGGTGAGGGGAGCCAGTGTTGTAGGGATCTGGCATGGCAAGGGCTGCAGGCTCATCACCACCAAGGCACTGCCTCTGTTTTTAGGGAAAACCCCAAAACTCAAAAATTTATCAGGGCATGGACAGTAGAACTGAAAGGGAAGCTGCTGGTGGGAGTCTAATCCCAGTGGTTGAGCTGTCACTTCTCTGTCTCTGTTGGACAGCTTTCTATGCCATTTCTTTTTGATGGTTTGGAGTGAAGCTACCTGCTATTGTCATGGAAACAAGCTGGCTGCAGGGTCAGGTGGCAGCAGGCAGCACAGAGCCATCTGACCCTGGCCTGCCTCTGATTCCCCCTGCTTTCCCTGACATCCTCACTGCAGCTCCGCACCTGGTGCTGCTGCCAGACTAACAAACTGGCTCCCAAGGATGGATGCCCAGCAGGAAGTGAAAGCAGAGGGTTGCTCCTAACCTTGACAGGAAATTCCAGCTTTCTGCTGGGCTTTGTGTTGGCTGAATTCACAGTAGGGTGATTCCCCCACTCCAAATTACCTCCACCCCAAATTCCCTCCACCCCAGGCCTGAGAGGAATTTCTGAGTAAGTGGAAGTTGTGGGGAAAAAAATCCCAAATCAAAAAGAGGGAAGTATCCATATCAAATTGTACCTGATGCAGAATCCTCTGCTCTCTTTGACTGATGCTGCAGGAGGAAAATTGAAGTGAAACACTTGGAGTTTATTGAAGAGATGAGAATTGACAATTTGATCTTTTTTATTCCTTTAGTTTTGATGCCATTGCTCAGGTTTGGAGTTTGGTTATTGGGATAAAAAGCAGAATTTGTAGATAGCTGTTTCTGGCTCACAGTCAGACCTTGTGGGAGCCACAAATCTGCTCCATGCCTCAGTTTCCCCTTCCTTAGGATTAACACAGCCTGAGCCATGCAGGATCTTACTGGGGCACAGCTCAAGAGGCAGGGAGCAATTTGGAGGCTGGAAACATTCAGAAATAACTTTTTGTCGGTGCCCAAATTCCTGATCTGAGCGAGAGCACTTCGGAAAGGTCCCAGATGCTCTGAGGGAAGCAGGGCTGCTCATCCAAGCGGGACAGAGAGGTGCATGATACAGTGGAGCGGTGCTGGAATAAAAAGCAGAATTTGTGGATAGCTGTTCCTGGCTCACAGTCAGACCTCATAGTAGCCACTAATCTGCTCCATGCCTCAGTTTCCCCTTCCACACAAGTCCTCCTTAGAATTAACACAGCCTCTGCTTGTGACTGCAGGATCTTACTGGGGCACAGCTCAAGAGGCAGGGAGCAATTTGGAGGCTGGAAACATTCAGAAATAACTTTTTGTCAGTGCCCAAATTCCCGATCTGAGCGAGAGCACTCCGGAAAGGTCCCAGATGCTCTGAGGGAAGCGGGGCTGCTCAACCAAGCGGGACGGAGAGGCGCATGATACAGCGGAGAACGACAGCCTTGTCACGTTGACTTATGATGGATGAGGAAAAAACCCATTTCTCATCGGCTCTGGGAAGACGTGAAGTGTAAAGAAGGATGCACCAGGAGTCTCCGGGCGATTCATCTTGTGTCGGGCGTGCTCCTGGAGTTGGCGGAGTTGAGAGAGAGCGCGCGCTGGCAGAGCCAAAAGGCGCGAGGGAAGGAGGGGCCGGGGAGAAAATTCATTATGTGGAGGATAATCTCAGCGGGAAATATCAAAATGTCAGCGGCACCCCAGATAGGGGAGAGGAGAAAAAATTAACTGGGGGCATTTGTCATCTGGTTAACCAGGCGTGGATTGGAGCAGAGCGGTTGGATGGCTAGGTGACGGCTGCCAGGATGGGATGGGAGGCTTTGAGGAGCAGGGAGAGGGGCAGAAGGGGCATTGGATTCACTGCCGAGGGGGAATTTTGCCTTTGGGCCTTCCTTCTGCTTTACAGGCAGTTTCTGCTTGTGCCTGACCGAGGGGCCCCATGCATTTTAGGCATAGATTTCCTCCAAAGTGAGTATTTCAAAGACCCAAAGGGACTCAGATGGGCATTTGGAATGGCTACTGTAGAGACAGAGGGCATCGAGCAATTGAATACCTTGCCTGGACTATCAGAAAACCCAGCTCAATGAGTGTGCTGCATTAAGCTGGTGTTTTCCATGGAAGTTAAAAAAATTATTACTTACTGCCAAAGGGCTGCTCTTCGCCTCTCAGGAATTAAAAACTCAGGATATTTTTAGTCCCAAAAGATGGTGCCTCTCTGCTGGTGACTCCCAACCTGGCTGCTGGTTCTGGTCCATTAAAGGCTGTGGAGCCCCAGTAGCCACCAAAGGGAAGTGGGGGAGCAATTGGGCTGCTGGGTCTGTGCTGTTATTTGCCCAACCTAGATCAACATGGCCACATCCTGTGGTTCATCCCTGGTGCAGATAGAACCAATTTCCAGCACAGGAGCTGAGTTCCCATCTGGACTGCAGCAGCTGCGTGAAAGAAAGTCAGGACTGAACCCACCCAGAAAAGAAAAACCTTGATTTTCTCCCTGGCCAGGGTATTTAAGGAGTTTTAGTGTTTTATCCCATCCTAGAGTGAATTTCCATGCATGGAGCTGCCCTCAGCATTCCCACAGGAGCTTGGGTAGGGTCTGCACTCCAGCAGGGTTTCCAATTCCTTGTTTTTCAGTTGGTAAATCTGAAAAGCAGCTTTGCTTCAAGAAATCTCTTGGGTCAGGTGGCAGCAGTAAATGGCCAGGATGTTTAGAAATGATTGAGCCATTTATTTCTGACTGACACCAAACCCGCTGCCCCAGCAGCGCTTCCAACTCCGTGTCCAGGGAGAAGGTTTAATAGCTGGAGTCCCAGGGTGCAGGGTTTGGGATAACAGTTGGGGCTTGACACCAAATAAAAATCCCCTATTAAAGAAATCAGGTTAATTTACTGTGTGAAATGAACCAACTTAAACTGCTCCCAAATAGACAATATATTGTACTTTTTAGTGGGAAAAATTATCAGAAGCCTCAGCAGGAGCCTGTTTGTCTCCTGCCCGTGCTGCTCCTGGGGCTCTGATGGATGCTCCGTGCCTTTCTTCCCTACCATAAAGCCCTTCTTCATCCAGGTGATACAGAAATCCACAGATGGGAGCACTCAGCATCTCAGAGCTGCTCTCCAATACACTCTGCAGCATCCAGGGAGCTGCTGATTCCATCCTGGGAGCATCTGGAGAGGATTCTGCCTGTGCCTGAAACCAGACCTGTGGGGAGGTCTGGGAACAGGTTGCAGACCTCAGAATTAATGTTCCTGTGTGATGCGTTGTGATCAGGGAGGAGACACCTGCACTGAGCTGTTGCAAACCCATCAGGGACCCAGAAACATCTTAGAGGTCTTTTCCAAGAACTGAATTCCATGATTTTATGAAGCAAGGGAGAGTTGGAAAGCTTTGGGTGAGAGACATCTACTGCACTGTAAAATACCAGGGTGCCACTTAGGGCCCCATTCCACTCTCAAAAATTGGTGTGTTTTCCCCATTTTCCCAACAATGCTTTTTTTTCACCCTATTTGTCTGAAACTTCTCCATTTCAGTGCTGTGCCTGTGTCCTTCAGCAGAGATAAACCCCAAATGATTTCTCCTATCGATCCTCACCGTGAGCATCGTGGGGAGCCAGAGGTGTAAGTGCCACTCTCTCTCTGCGCTGCTCTGTTAAGTGAGACTTTTAGCAGCAAATCTTGAAAGGGAAAGACAAGTCTCCTCCACAACCGGAGCCCCCTTCTCCTCCTCACCCCAGGAAGCCGTGGTACAACTTGAAACCGATTAATAATACACAAAGGGATGATGTGGTTGGGCAAAGTGCGGCGGTTTCCTCGGCTACCTTGTGTTATGCTTTTATTAAGCTGCGAACTAAAGCGAAGGAGAGGGAGTGATTTTATAGCCTGCAGCGTCTTGTTTGCAGATTATTTTTCCAAAGATGCTCAGTAGAATATCAATTGGCTGTGATGAGACATCCCGGCAGGTGCTGCCTTGCACAGAGGAGGCTGCACAAGTCCCTCCTGGCATCTCTGTGCTCATCCCGTGCTCTGCCCTGGTGGAATATGGCCTGACACGGGTGGGAACGGAGTAGGAATTTTGGGGTGGGCAGCTCTAAGTGCAGAGGATGGTTTGGGGCCGAGATAAAGCCCTGCTGGCTGTGCTGTTCCATCCCTCCAGCCCTGATCCAGAGGTTTCTGTGGCAGCACAGATGTTCAGCCCCGCGTGTCCAGGTTGCAATGGCACTGCTCATTAGCGTTTGCAGGGAGCGCTGCGGGGCTGGGGCTTGGCCGGGGGACAAGGAAACAGCCCGTGTGTCAGATGGCAGAGAAGGGAAGAGAGAAGGAAAATGGGAGGGGGCCCGGCGGAGTACGATGACTTCCCAAAGTCACACTGCAGTGTGGGGAGGCAGCCAGGCACCTGCCTGCTCTCTCAGCCCCCTGATCTGCCTGCTGGATTGTGCTACCCGAAATAAAACCATATTTTCTCTCCCTCTTGGGGATGGACTGAGGGCAGCTTGGGGTGATTGGCATCTTTCTGAGCGGCTGTGGTGAAAGCAGCTGAATTCCTGAGTGTACAGCATGAGAAAAACAGGGAGAAAGAAGCTAAGCAGGGGTTTTGCTTTACAAAAGTGATACTTGCTGGCTCTTTGTGATGCTCTGAACCCTCCATGCTGCCTTGGAGCCCCTTTAAGCACCGGCTGGTGGAGGGTGCAGGCAGATTCCTGCCATCAGGCAGAGCTTCCCAAGAGCCACAAAGCCCAATCAGCAGGAGAGGAGCAGTTGAGGCGCCAGCGGCCTTGGAGCTCTTCAGCTGATGAAGAGAGCAGGGTCTGGACAAATTTGGAATAAGAAATCAGCTGCTGAGGAGGAACACCTAGTGACCTAGCTGGGGAAAGGAGGCAAAAAAGTTCTCCTCTATTACTTGTGTGTCTTTTCAGAGCATCTTTAATCATATCCCGTGTCATCTTCATCAGAGGGAAGGTGGTAATCAAGGCAGCTGCCTGAGGCTGATGCTGTGTCTTTATGCTGCCGAGGCTGTTCTTTTTGGGGTAGTCAGGAGAGCTGCTCTGGAGTGTGGCAGTGCATTTGGGATGTATTTGGCTTTTTTTTTTTTTTATTGGAGCCACTTAGGAGTTGGCTCACATTGTGCTAAGGACAGGGATTGAGATGCTCTTGCCCAGGGAGTTAACGAAAGACAAATGCAATGTAGTCTCTTATTTATTTTTTTTTCTTCTTCCTGCCTTCTTTTCTTTCTAGTGGTAAAATGATAGAATTTCATGCAGTCAATTGAGGCTATTGAGTTGTTTTGCCACTAAAGTTCTGGAGCATTGACTGTATGGATTCACAGTGTCCCCTCGCAATAACATCCCTTTTAACAATGTGCTATCAAGGGAGAGCTGTGCAGGCTTTAAAAGGTTTTCCACGATTGTATTTCTCTCTCTCTCTCTCTCTCCACTTGATGTGCTGAAAGCAAACCTGGGGCAGGTTTCAAGGGAAGAAGGGGGCCTCGAGTCATGGCTGTGAGGGAATTGATTGTGCCTGTATCCTGCTTTATGGCAAGACACCAAATCACAGATTTTCTTGGAGCTGGAGCCACGTGGGATGCTTGCCCCTTTCCTGCTGGGTCCATCACTCCAGCTCTTGGCTCCTTCAGGAGCTACTGAGGACAGCTAATACTCTGTACTTACAATAAAAGTAAGGGATAAAAGGAATGCAAACCCAAGGCTGAGAGGGAAAGCAAACAGCTGAAAACCCCAATTTTCTCTGAATTCCTGTGATCCCCCCCTCTGTGTGTGCTTACCCTCATTTGCTGTTAGCTCTGCTCTGCTGCCCAGAGGAGACCTTTGCCTGCATGGAGCAGCACAGAGAGGTGCCAGGTCCTGAGCTCCTGGGTGAAATCCCATCCTGGTCCTTCTCACCGTGATTCTGTGGTGCTGTTGGTCTTTGCTCTCTGAAGGCAGAGTTTAAATGAGCTTTTCCTTCAGAAGAGAAGGGTGGCTTTGCTGGGCATCCCCTGGTGTGATCCCGTGGCTGTCACTGCTCTGGGGCACATCTGGGCACCCACAGGGTTCCAGGTGGGGCTGGGATAGCTGGGCTGACCCCTCTGGGTTCAGTGCCTTGGGTATGACCCATGTGAGATGAGCTGCAGCCCAAAGAGGTCTCAGGAGGTGTCACCCAGGGTGAATCAGAGAATCCCAGACTGGTTTTTTGGGTTGGAATGGATCTTAAAGCCCATCTTGTTCCAGCCCCCTGGCACGGGCAGGGGCACCTTCCCCCAGACCAGATCTTGGCAGCTCTGGGTCCCCAGAGGTCTCCGGGGAAGCTCCGTGTCCATGCCTGCTCCAGGAGCATCTCTGGCATTGCTGGGCCTCCCACCAGCCCATCCATAATGCAGCTCTCTCCAGGTGTCCTTGCTGCAATATCCCTGCAACTGATCAGGCTGGGGCTGGGATATTTATGAAACTCAGCTTTCCAAATTTCAGCTGGTTTTAACCTTCACTCCTCGGTTTCCTGGCTCTTCAGTGTGTGCTCTTTTAATAACTGTAACCCATCTGATAATGTTGTTGTAAATTAATGATCTGTTTACAACCTTAACTCTGTTTTAATGAAGACTTTTTTTGTTGAGGAAAATAAAAGCTGCTGTAATTATACCTTGTAACTGCAGGGTTTTATAGCCGGTGAACTCATCCAACAAGCAATTTCGATTAGTTTATCCAGGCAAATATTCTAGTGTTGATTTCATACATATAAAAACACACACAGCTACTTCCATGAGCAGCAGAAATAATTATTCCTGGATCCCTGTGCCTGTGTCTCGAGAGCAAACTCATGCTAGATTTTCTGATGCTTAAAAAAAGTTGAATTCACAGCGCTGCCTTTCTCTGGGTAAAAGCTTTAATAGTATCTTTCATCTGACTAGTTCCCTATTTTCCCCAAACTTGTATCTTGGAGATAAATGTGTCCTTCCATCAGATTTTATTGAAATGGGTTATAAGGTTTAGAAATCACTGGAGATGGGGAAAGGAAACAGCCGGGCAGGCACTGCCGGTGTGTAAGGCTCATTTCCTCAGGAAACCAGGCTGAAAATGCTTTGGGTGCCATTAAAAAGTTGGAGCTGTCATTTCAGGGGAAAGCTTCAGAGAGACTTGGAAGCTGTTTTCCAAGTGGTTAGTTCAGTCTGTGTTTCCCAAAGTACTCCACTTGGATTCCTGGACAAATTCCTGAATTTCGGAGGCTCAGCAGCCAACTTGTTGAGGACATTGGAAAACGTGGCAGCTCCTTTTGGTACCTGCATCGAGCCAAACCCACCAGATCCTTCTGGAGAAGTTGGCCAGCACAACATGTTGATACCTTTATTCCATTTTACTGGAGATTCTGGTTCTCATGAGGTTCACAAGGTCCAAAAAGCCCTCGCCTCCCACCAGTCGGGGGTGGAGCTGATTGCCAGAACCTTTATGCCAAGGACAAAGACAGGGAGCCAAGGCCATGGGCTGGGTTCTGGGTGATCTTAATTTTGGTGCTTTTGGCAGAGCTGCAGAGGTGGGTACAGTAGGGAGCCTCTGGCTTTAAATCCAGAAATTCCTGTGGGATTGGGAAAGTCAGGTCAGGCTCCCATGCTGATGGTGCTGCAGAGGAGTCCATGAGGATGGTGATCCCTTCTCCTCTCTCTGAGCCATCCTTTCTCTCCACCTGGAAATCCCTCCTCAGCAATAGTTCCCTCCTCCTAATCTTGCTGATCATGGGTCATGCAATCACAGAACCCCAGAATTGTTTGGGTTGGAATGGATCTTAAAACCTCATCTCATTCCTACCCCTGCCATGGACAGGGACACCTTCCACTGGACCAGGTTGCTCCAACCCTATCCAGCCTAACCCTGATCTAACCCAACCTGGCCTTGAACACTTCTAGGGATGGGGCAACCACAGCTTCTCTGGGCAACCTGTGCCAGCACCTCAGTGCCCTCACAGGAGCTGGGAATCTCTAAGATTCCTGTCTGCCTTGAACAGTTCTGGTGCTCACCATCCACACTTATCCCCAACTTTTGCTCTTGTCCTTTCTCATAGTATCCTGTCCCAGCCCTGCTCTCCTGGTCCTTCACCCCTTCCATGCTGCCATTATCCATGGATCTTGCTTCTCTGACTGGAACTGCCTGTGTTCTGGGCTTTCAGCTCATGTGTGATGTGCAGGTTTAAAAATAACCAGCGCTGGGCATGAAATAGGAATTCTGGCTAATGAGGGTGCTGGGATTCACTGCCCATGGTCACACCTGGCATAAAACCTGCAGGGTTTGTGCTTCACACATGACCTTTGCCATCCTGGGCATGGCACCTAGCTGGTGTTCCTCTGTGCTTCTCCTCCTCATCCTCAGGTATAGAAAAAACTGAATTTCCTAGAGATTTTCCTTATTTTATTTGAGTTTCTTTCCTGCAGTAGGATTCTGCCTCTGCCTCGTGGATTCCCTATATTATCAGAGTATCAGTAACAATAGTGGAATGATTTTTTTCCTTGGAGGCTGTCTAGCAAGGCCCCTGGAGCAGGGACACTGGCCTCGGCATGTTGAGCTGCATCCCTGCCCTGCAATCAATTCCTCCAATTCCAGCCCCCTGCTGCAGCAACAAAAAGTTGAACCAAAAGCATTTCCCGCCCCTGAAAATCCATTACAGCCCCTGTCACAGGCCTTTTCTCACAGTTGCTTGCTTTTTTTTTTATTTTAATCTATTTTTTTTCTTTTTGTTTGGTTCAGTGGGGCTGTTTTCCCATCCTGATTACAAGGAGTTATCAGAGAAATCCTTTGCCAAGTGTCAGCCCACAGCCACCTGAGGCAGCTGGAGTAGGAGTTATCAGTGTTTGAACAGGTATGGAACAGGCTCCTGGCCACAGACTGGGGCTATGTCCTTCCTCTTGTCCTTGTGGCAGGCAGGAGGGACCAGTTAATGAAAGATACTGAGGTAAAAATGGCTTGGATTGGAGTCTGGCTGGTCCCACAAACTCCAGCTCACAGTATGTGGGGTAAGGTGCCCAGATGCTGAACCAGGACCGTGCCTAGGGATGCTCTGGCTGCTTTGAGCTGCTTTTAGATCCAGCATCCCATTTTTAAAATTCCTTCTCCTTCTTTCTTAAGTGCAGAGCTCCAGGCGGTATTTTCGATCATTTTATTTTACTTCTTTTTCATATTTTTTTAAATTCCCAAGTGACGCTTCTGTCTGAACCTTGGGGATGGGAACGGAAACACTGTGGGAAATCGATGCTTTAATTTTCTGTCTTTTTTTTTTAATTTTCCCTTTTCTTTATATCTCCACCAAGGATCTGCATAAAGCTCCTCTATGTATCATTTATTCATCTGTATTTCAGCATGAGAGGCTCTGCCTCGTGATGGAGATGTCATTTGCAAAATAATAAGGTCCCTCTTGCTGCAAGAAGAGCACCCCCACTCTTCCCCCATGAGGTCATTGCCTTCAAATTATAAATCTTTTTAACCATTACCTCATGGGTATCCACGAGCACAGCTCTCAGATTAATCCCAGGTCTGCTTCCTTGGCGTCTCCTTTGCTTTTTCTTTTTGCCGTGCGTTCGGCTCCTGAGCGTCGGATCTGGATTCCTAATTGGGTCGCATCAGAGGATCTTTGCCGTCAGCTGCTGAGCTCTCTGCGTTGTGCTGGGGCGTAAGTCACAGATATCATCCCGTAATTAAGTTGGTATTAGGTGTAGGGAGTGATGCTTCCCTGTTTGATCCCTTCCTGTGCCATCCGATGTCCCAGCAAAGCTGCAGCACGCGCTGGTCCCTCTGCTCAGGGCAAGGTGGAGACAAATATTAAAAAGGATTTTGTTTTTATTTACAGGGTCGTTCCTGCAGCAGGAGCTATGTAAATGATGAGTGACAGTAGGGCACTGGTGTTTTGGTGTGAAAAAGGCTTTTTTTTTGGCCTCTGGCCATCCAATCCAGCAGGACACAGTGCCAGACCCTCATGGAGGGTGCCCATAGGAGCCAGGGATGCAGAGTTGGCTCCTCTCAAACTCAAAATCCATGGACACAGCCTTGATTTCTAATTTGGCTCATCCATACCAGAGCCAAGGGAATTGTGCTGTGCCATGGGTGAATCCCTCCCTATATAAAGATGCTTTTATAGGACATACCCCTGAAGCCCATCCCATTTTCCTCTTCCCTAAATTTTGGAATTTCTTCCTGGCATCTACCCCCAAACCCACCTGAGGCTGAGCCAGCTGCATCCCAGGAGCTGCTCACATGGCCGCTCCTACGGAGAGGAAATTATTAATGACCCAAGGTGTAATTATCTGTGTCTTAAGTCTTGCTCAGACTCCGCTGACATCTTTCCAGAGGAGGGAGGAGGGGTTTCAGGGAGACACCTTGCTGTTTAATAAATAAAAGAAGAGATTCATAAAGTGTCTGGCAAGCACATTCCTCACATAGAAATGTTACGGAATAACACGGGATGAATAATAGAAAAGGTTATTGAAAAATTCATAATTTCCAAGCGCCAGTGAAGGCCAGGCTTCCATGCCGTTTATTTGCCTGTAGAAAAGTGATTAAAATATATATTATTGTCCTGTCTATAGGAAAATGTATTATTAAGTGGATACTAGCATGACATTTGAAAAATCCATTTCATTCCATTTAGTGGCGGGTGGTGGGAGGGGAAGGGGGGTCTTTTTCCTGCTTTTGTGCAGGAAGGTTTTAAGGGCGTTTTAGTCAGGCCGTCAGAAAAACAGTGAAAACATAAAGAGGGGGAGGGTTTAATTACAGCCCCTTCCCTCCCAGCGGTGCCCTTCACTCTCTGTTTTCATTCCTTTTTGCTTTAAAAATGGAATGAGATTCCTTCACCTTTATTTATTGCTTTAATTGCCAAGAAGGGGAAATGAGGACGGACAGTGGGGGTGCAGGGATGAGGGATTTTGTCCCTGGATGACACGGCTGAAGGGTGGGTGGGTTTCTGCCATGGTTTTCAGAGGTTTTCATCATTGATGATCTTGTGATGTTGACCTGGTCAGGTCAGCCTGGATGACCTGGAAGCAGAAGGATTGTCCTCCGTCCAGGTTGTGCTGGTGGGGTTGGTGACACCCAGGTTGTCACACTGGGCTCCTCCCTCTTGGTTTTGGGTCATTTTATTAACCTGAGTGGATGCACAGGCCATGCTCACAGACCTGTCCTGATTCTTGGCCTAGGAAAGGGGAGGATTTGGGTTTTTTGGGGGATGTTGGGTGTGTTTATTGGGCTTGATCCCTCCCCTGATCCATCCAGCTCAATTATATAATGAAGGGTGAGAAATTGTCCCAAGAAATTTTCTTGACCAAGTACCAGGATTTTGATCAATGTGACTAAAAATAACTCTGAGCTATCCTCTTGTTCTCTTGGTTAAATATCTCCTCTCCAAGCCAGCCACATTCCTGTAATTGTTTTGGGGATGGGTATGATGCAAGGTCTCTGGGCAGACCAGGTCAAACCAGAGGGTAAATTTGTTGTTGTGGGATCTGATTCCTACAGAACTCCATGTATAATACATCTTTCCACAGGGCTAAAGACACAGGTCACTGAACAGATTGTTTTGGGATATTTGGGCTTTTTCTCCAAGAGCAGCCTCAGGAGACGAGCATTTTGGGCAGGAAAGTTGTGTCACGCATAGCCAGAGGCATTTTGTATATCCACTGAATTGATCTGGGGATTAAAAGGCAAGAACCGTCCCCTCTGCTCCGTTAATGTCGGCAGGGATACGTCATCCCACATTAGCCTGGATCCGTCCTGGAGACGAGAGGTGGGAGCTTTGCTTCCCCCTCCCCCTCATGCCTCAGATCTTGAGCTGAGTCTATATTTGCTGCGTTAATGACTCGGAGCCAATCTCCAGCTCCTCTTCAGTTTTATTCATAGATCCCATCTGGGACTGTCGGAAATAGAAAGGCAAAACCTGCAAAGAAGCCATGTGGCAGGAGAGGACATGAGGCAAGGATCTGCTTCTAAAAAGAAAACAAGGCTTGGGATTGACTTAAACTACTCCTCAATCTGGAAGGATTTGCCATG
This sequence comes from Melozone crissalis, assembly GCF_028551555.1. Classification (NCBI taxonomy): domain Eukaryota; kingdom Metazoa; phylum Chordata; class Aves; order Passeriformes; family Passerellidae; genus Melozone; species Melozone crissalis. Next base: position 1,615,665 of record NW_026535896.1, on the reverse strand, counting down.
TATCCTCAATTAAAGCACTTTAAGAGACAAAGCTGCTGCTTTTAGGGTTTTAATTAAATGTTTTGATTTTGAGCCATTGTTCAAATTTGAGCTGGGCCTCCAGCATATCCAAAAAGCGACTCACAGAGTACTGATGTTGAGAATTTCTGGAGGTGATCTCCATCCATCCATCCATCCATCCATCCATCCATCCATCCATCCGTCGTGTGGAAAGCCTCAGACCCTGCCCCTCAAATTAGATAAAATACATAAGCGCCAGTATCTGAGATGCAGAGGTGTTCATTGTGTAAAGCTCTTTAAATCTGCATGGAAAATCAGGCTGGGAGGACAGGAATATCGAGATCTCTCTGCAAAGGAGAACTTAATGTACCCAGAAGCCACTGATAGACTGTCTGATAGCCGGAGTCACAGCCCGGTGGGCAGCCTCTTCCTCTCCTGCCTGGAAAAAAATAAAAAAATAACTCTGAGCAGGAATAGATGCTGTGCCCAGGAAAATGGCAATGTTTGGTGTGGAGGGGCTGCAGCTCAGTGCTCCCCCTGGAACTGGGAAGGATTAGGGAAAAGGAGCAGGGGTGGGTGCAGGGATGATGATGTGGCAGTGACAGCTCCGTGGTCAGCATGGTAAACGTGTGGACACAACTTTTGTGATCAGCCATCTCTCCTCGCTTATTTTTCTTTTCTCCCCCTCCCTTCCTTACAACCTCCCCCCTTCTCATTCTCTACCTCTCCCTGCCCAGCCCCAATACCCATCTTGGAGGATCTAAATTAAAATCTGTTATCATTTCCTGGATAATCCCCTTTGATGCCCTGAATACAGCAGAATCTGTCCTGCTTCAACCTTGCATGTAAGTGCTGATAGCTTTTGAACAGCTAAATGGCTTTGTATATCTCATACAAATGTCTGTCTCATCCAGGAGCTGGCAAGCCCCGTGCAGTCGGCTGGGGAAGCTTTATGAGTTACAAGTGGAATTACTTTGGAGAGATGCTAAGGAGGCCAAAGCTTTCAGAACACGTTCCCCTGGCATCTTCTGTCTGGCAGGGACGAGACTCGCATTGTCTTAACCTCACAGAGCAGCTAATTGGTGCCATGGTGCTGATGCCATTTGTCATCAGGGCTTTCCTGCATCCAGCCCGCTGTGCCAGCCTGCATCTGCCCCTCTGGGCTTGGCTGTGGGTATCAGTTTGCCCCAAACTAAGCTCCTGGGGAGCTGTGGGTTGAGGAGAACTTGGGCATGGGCTTTGTTTGTGGGTTTTGGGCAGGGCTGAGGGCAAATGGGTGTTTCATAGAACCCCACAATGGTTTGGGTTGGAAGGGACCATAATGCTCGTCTCAGTCCCACCCCCTGCCATGAGCAGGAACACCTCCCTGCACCAGGTTGCTCCAAGCTGGTTTGTGCATCTCTACCCTGAGATGCACAGGCTCAGATCCTGGTGTTCTCCCAGCAGAGCCAATCTTTATGCTGGGGCTGCTGGGTTGCATCCCCAGTGTGAGGGGCCCCTTGTCCCTCTCCATCCTCATTAGTCACAGGATTTTGGAAGCTCTGTCAGGTCGTCTCTCCCTCCTCTGCTTTCCCTGGGGATCTGTGTTGTGTCCAGGGATGCAGAGGGATGTCCAGGGATGCAAGGTGAGGGATGCCTCCCTCCTTAAGCCAGTCCATCCCAGCACCACCTCTTGTGCCATCCTTGCAGGAGAGCTACAAGGACACAGAACCTTGCAGAGGGGAGTTTTCCCAGTGGGAATGGATTGTGAACTGCTTGGGGGTGAGCAGGCCAGTGGTGCTCCTGGAACATCCCAGCTCTGGGAGTGTGTCCATCCCCTCCATGGTTTAACCCCAGACAGAAACTCCAGCCCAGCCCAAGCTGGCAGAGTGCTGCAAAATACAGAGTGCAGCACAAAGTCATTGCCTGTCTGAAATAAAAACCTCTCCAGCAGGGAGAGAAACCAGGAATCACTGCAGCCAGTGATGTCTTCATGCTCCCTGGAGGATCTGGAGAGATCTGTGGGCATCTGGGGAACAAGGGGGAGGAAATTCTGCAGGAGGCTGATGATGGTTCAGCAATGGTCCCATGACATGAGCTGATGTGGCAGGGCACAGCTGGGACTGGGAAGCATCTCCCTGCCCCAGGTGATGGGATATAAAATCACAGCCCCATGCCTGGGGAGAAGCACTTAGCCAAAAACCCTGAGGAGAGAGGATTAAGGGAAGGAGCCAGAAAAAGGGAGGAAGGGCTTTATTTTTAAAAGAAAAATGAACAATAAGTCATTTTTAGTTGCAGTCACTTCTTCCCCATGACTGCCTTGCTGCTTCTCTCTGGTGCAGAGCTGGAAAAGAGTGGATCTACATCCCCTGGTTAAATTGTGGGGTGCAGGAAAGAGGAGCTCATGGTTCTGCAGATCACCAGCCCTGTGTTCAGCCCAGGGGGAGAGGACAGGGCACAGCCAGCCAGCACCAGCTGCATTCATTCCTCAAAGCTGCCTGTTGTGCAGGAATTCATCTGCCAAATCGGCCACAGAGCTAGCAAAGAGCACTGGAGTGGACTTAACCTTCCACCTCTGCTTGTGCTTCCTCAACAAAAAAACCCCAAACAAACTGCTCTTGCTGAGCAGGGACTTTATCAGAATGAAGGGGAAGCAGGCAGCTGGGCTGCTGAGAGCTGCTGGCTCAGGGCAGGCAGCCCTGGCTCTCCAAGTGTCCCCTGGGAATGTGGGATTCATCCCTGCTCACTCTTTCTCTCCAAAGGTGCTGAAATCTCCCAGCTGTGTCAGAGGGAGCTTCCCCCGGGAGCTGAGGTGCCATGGCTGGAGGGAAGGGGACAGGAGCTGACCTTGCAGTGTCAGAAGGAGTCGTGGCACAGGCCTGGCATGGGCTCTGACTGGCACTGCTCTGCCATCCTTCTAAAGGATGCTGATTTTCCATTTTGGTCTGATGCTTGTGGCTGGGGACAGCAGCTGTGCTGTGAGTGCTTGTGGCAAGAGCAGGGCTGGATGCAGCCCATCCATCACCCTGCATCCATCCATCCATCCATCTGTCCATCCCTCTGCATCCGTCCATCCATCCATCCATCCATCCATCCATCCATCCATCCATCCCTCTGCATCCATCCCTCTGAATCCATCCCTCTGAATCCATCCTCCTGTAGCCCATCCACCCCCCTACATCCATCCCCTCTGTATCCATCCCTCTGTATCCATCCCCCTGCGTCCATGCCTCTACATCCATCCATCCCTCTGCATCCATCTATCCCTCTGCATCCATCCCTCTGCAGCCCATCCATCCCCCTATATCCATCCCCTCTGTATCCATCCCTCTGCATCCATCACCCTGCATCCATCCATCCATCCATCCATCCATCCATCCATCCATCCATCCATCTGTAGCCATCACCCTCCATCCATCCATCCATCCATCCATCCATCCATCCATCCATCCATCCATCCATCCATCCCTCTGCAGGGGCAGCTTGGGATGGCAGAGCCGTGGGCACAGTGCCAGCCCTGCCCTGCTGACCAGAGCCAGATGTGTGTCCCTGTGTCTGGTGACTCTGGTCCAACAGTGGTTTCTGCCACTGGTGCTCGAGGTGCCCGTGGGCAAGGTCAGCCCTTCCCAGCACTCTGTCTCAGTTTCTCCCCTTTGCAGGGCTGGGATCTTGCCAGGGAATGTGGAGGTTGGTTATTTTCAGGCTTTGGGATCAAAGCTGGTCTCTGTTGTGATGGAGGGTGCAAAGGAGGGCAATTCCTCCCATCCCTGGGATGTGAGGATGCTGAGGGCAGAGATTTGAAGCTTGAGCCCTGGAGTGATCAGCATTTCTGAGGCTGATGCTGTTGGGCACTGCTGTGATGAGCTGCTTCCAATCTCTGCATCCTCAAGGGCAGGAGCTCCCTACCACTCATCCCCTTTTCCCCCCAGCCTTTTTCCCCATGCTGAATCTAGTGAAAAAGCAAAAAAAAAACCACTCACCCCCCCTTAATGAACTCAGCATTAATCGCTTGTGTCAAATCCTTGTGCTAACAAGCTGAGGAAATCAAACAGGCGTCCCCGGGGAGACCCAGGGAGTCAACACTCATCCATTAAAATGGTAATTTTGTATTTTTCACCGAGGCATTTGTTGCCTCTTGCCCTTGTGCACTCGTTAGAGCTTTGGCCTTTAAATTATAGTGATTTTTTTTAAAAAAAAAACCCAAACAACTAAACCGCAAAACCAGCTCTCTTCAGACTTCTTCCCTTCCTCTTCCCAGGAATGCTGAGCTGCTTGCAGGGGAGCGTGTCTCCAGGTGGGCCATTATATTGGCTTCAGTAATGGCAACAAAATGCTTGTGCCTTCCAAAACAACTCATTTTCTCCCATGAATTTAAAACTGATCCTCACTAGCTCCAAAGAAAGCAACTTGTGAGTGTCATGCTTGGATCCAAGTAGGAATTTCAGGTCGTGCCGTTGTTCATGGCTTTGAAATGTAAGGTTTCTGGGAAATCATGGAGGTATTTGCATATCCCAAGGGGTTTTGTGGTGTTTGAGTGGAGGAGGTGGGGGCTGGCAGCTGTTTGCTGCTTCCTTGTTTTAAAAAGTTGGTGGGAGCAAAGTTTTATTAGGCTGCCAGAGGAGTTGGACAAATGCAGCATCCCTCCATCAGAGCTCAATCAGATCTGGGTTTTCAGCATAAAAAATGGTTTTTCCCACCTGCCTCAGCTGCTCCAATGAAAGATATCAGCTCTCCCCACAAACCCTGCAGTTTCCTCACCGTGCCAGTGGAAGGCTGTTAAAATTCCAGTGCGTGCAGCAGAAAAACCAGGAGTTATTGAAATGCAGAATCACCAGAGCAGCCCGGGAGAGGAGGAGCAGGCAGGAGCCACAGCACTGCTGCTCCAGCACCACATGGCCTGGGGAAAACCAGTCTGCTGCCCTAGTGCCTCAGTTTCCCCATCAGCAAAACAACAACAGGAAAATATCCTTCCTGGTGTGTCACCATCATATTTTCTGAAAAATCTCTTTGCCCAGGATTTTCTCCTGGAAAGCTGAGAAGCCTCACAGAAAAATGAAAACAATAATTATCTGATTTGCTTCTCCTGTGTTTTGCTGCTTTGGAAAGTGGTTGGAGATTGCTTATCCAGCATGTGAATCATTTTTACTTATTGGCCAATGATGGCCAAGCTGTGTCGGACTCTGGAGGAGAGAGTCACAAGTTTTTCAGTGGTATCTTTTAGTCTTTTCTAAGTATCCTTTCTGTATTCTTCAGTATAGTTTAGTACAGTTTTAGTATAGCATTCTTTAATATAATATAGATCATAAAATAATAAATTAGCCTTCTAAGAACATGGAGTCAGATTTATTATTTCCTCCATTCAATGGGGGTCTCAGAAAATACCACACTGGTGAGATCAACCCCCCTGTGAAAGGGGGTGGAATTGAAATGGGTTTTAAGATCCCTTCCAACCCAAATCATTCCATGATTCTGGGATTCTGGAGGCATATGGAAAAGGCCATGGAAGGCACAGATTGCTGTTGTGTCAGTGAAGACAGACATGATTTTAAATCAAGTTAGGGCTCATCTGTGCTGAGCAGGAGCACGAGGGTTTGGCTTGGGGTTTGTTTGCCTTTTCCAGCCGGGATAGCTGTGGAGTCCAGTGCCTGCTTCCTGCAGCTGGAGTCGCTCATTCCTGGCTTTGCAGAGGTGGGAGGGAGCTGTGCTGGACTGGCAGCTCTTTGAGACAGGGGCTCTCTCTCATCTCTCACTCTGGCACAATTAATACACCATAACGACGTGTCAGGCAGCGCAGGGACGCGAGCGCGGCGGCAGCGGCGTTTCCCAGCGGAGCCTGCCGTGTGGAATCCGATGAATAATCATGCCCGTCCTCCTCTCCCCACGTGGAAATATTCCGATAAATAAATAAAATAAATGACATTTTCTCGTTCCGTTAAAATTTTTTCCCCCTTTCTATTTTTCATCAAAGCTCTCCCTCTGGTGAGCAATTTGCAGGCAGCGTGGCGCGGAGCAGCTCTGAGGAGAGGATCTGCTGTGGTTGATGTGTTTTTCATCATCTCATTGTCCCATTTTCTGGCATGAAGGAGACTGGTATTCCCCTCCCCAGACTGGTTTCTGCTTGCCATGATCCAGTTCTCAGCACTCTCCTGGAGCTGGGACCATTTGCAGCCGCGAGGTTCTGCCTGGGCAATAGGAATGGGGAGAAGCCATGAGTGGTCAGGAGGGGTTTGATTGGACAGACTTGGTGTTAAATTAGGGCTGGGGCTTGTCACTGTCATATTTTCTGAACAATCCCTTCGCCAGGATTTCTTCTCCTGCAAAGCTGAGAAGCCTCAGAGAAAAATTTAAATAATAATTATCTAATTAGTTTCTCCTCTATTTGGTGCTTTGGAATGTAGTCTGGACATTGTTTACCAACAGGTGCATGTTTGATTGGTTTCATGTGAATTGTTTTTACTTAATGACCAATCACAGCCAGCTGTGTTGAACTCTGAGGACTCAGTCACGAGCTTTTATTATTCATTCTTGTTAAACCTGTCTGTATCCTTTCTCTTTCTTTAGTACAGTTTTAACATAGCATTTCTAGAATAGGATAGGATAGGATAGGATAGGATAGGATAGGATAGGATAGAATAGAATAGAATAGAATAGAATAGAATAGAATAGAATAGAATAGAATAGAATAGAATAATAAATCAGCCTTCTGAGAACATGGAGTCAGATTCCTCATCTCTCACCTTGTCCTCACAAACCCAACAGGGGCTGGGTTTCAATTGAGATCAGAAGGGCTGTGTGTGTGCACAGTGGCAGTGCCAGGGGCATTCTGCAGGGCTGTGGAACCAGGATTAATGGCTCCAGCATCCTTCAAGCAAACTGTATCTCAGAGTGCTTTGTGCAGTTAAATGACACAGGACGGTGGGTAATAGATGGTGTAAAGCGCTGGAAAACAGCAGCACAAAGATATGGCAGGGGGAATAAATTAAAGCCTTCCGTCAGAAAGCCAATAATGGGGAAAGGGGGAGTGGAGAGGTGGAAACAAGGGAGAGGATATTTGTTTGCAGCTGAGCTATGGAAGGAGTGGAGAATCAATGATTAGAACATACAGCACATCATGTATAGCACCAATATACACACAGCAAAAACCTGGCCAGGTTTTGGGGGGGCTGGGGGTACCCAGTTCCTTCAGCTGCTGCTAAAAGGGATGCAGTGTGTTCCTGTGCTGAGGTTTCTCCCCTTGAAGGTGGATTTTTGTTTGGTTTGGGCTTTTTCAGAGGTGCCGAGAGCTTTTGGAATTTTCCATTAGCTGGGTCCAGCTTCTCTCTGTTTCTTTGGTTCTTCAAGGTCAGTCTTGCCTGTCTCATCCAGCAGCTGCTGTGAACCTCATGTAGAAAACTGGATTTAGCCTCACACCTTCCCCAAACCTCCTGAAGGAGGGAAATCTTACACACCCAGCTGTGAATAGGATATTGAAGGGTAATTTTTACACCCTAACCGGGACAGCAGCATGGCTGCACCCACTTCTAGGAGCCTAAGGAGAGCAAGGAATGAGCACTCCATGCCCTGCAAGGGTGTCTCAGTTCTCATTTTTGGTTTATTCAAGGTCAAACAGTGCCATGGGACAAAGCAGCAGCTCTGCCAGGCCTGCTTTTATCAGGAGGGGCAAGAGGTAGAGGAAGGAGGGTGCGGAGAGGGGATGAAGATCCCTCGCGTGCCTCGTTAGACAAGTTTGCAATCCAAGGAGCGGCTTTGCAGGCGCCCTCACATCCCTGGCTGCGCTGGGGAATGTGTCAGAGCTGCTCCCCAGCTCCCCATTCACCCCCTCTGATAAGGTAATGAGATGCAAGTCTTTGGTGTGTTTGACAAGCTGCTGTCCTACAGCGCGGGAGCTGGGAGTGCTCAGAGGCTGGGAGAGGAGATTAATTAATGCTAAAAGACACAGTTTGATGTGGCAATGAAATTTCGATTATAATAATCTCTAATTATCTTGTAGCACAAGTGCCTTGGCTCTCCCAGGTGTCTTCCCCAGTTTGAAATTGTTATTTGTCAGCATCAAAGGGAGAGAGGAGCTGGTGCAGGGGGTGCACGTGGGGTCCCTTGGGATGGGGAGCCCAGCTTCTGCCAGGGGTATCCCTTAGTGGGTACATCTGTCAGCTTCCAGGGATCCCAAATCAGGGCAAACCAGGGAATTTGAGGTGTCTTCAGTGTACTTTGCACAGAGTGTAAGAGCACAGGGAGGCAATCTGAGGTCTGCGCAGCTGTTTTGTGGCACTTCCACTTCGCCTTTCCAAAGTGTGTCATTCAAACACCTGGTCCCTCACAGTTCTTTTTTTCTGTTCCTGATGGTTTTTACTCAAAATCAACTCGTTCCCAGGGAGAACTTTGGTCTTGACAAAACGACACTTTACTCAGGAAAGTAATTTCCTTCAGCTGCTTTATTGCCTCTCCTCCAGGCTCAGTGAGCTTTAAAATCCTCCTCCTCCTCTCCCATCAGCCTGAGCCCTTCTGTTCCCAAATCTTCAGCTGTGATATGTCCCTTCCCAGAGGGATCTGGTGGCCTTTGGAGAGGTCCCTGTGAGCATGGCTGGACAGTGGTGCTGCGTGTGTGGAATAGCAGATGAGCACAGTGGCACCTCTGGGAGCAGGAATACTTGGAGCGGGGGGGTCTGTGCCTGTGCAGCTCCAAAACATATTTATCTACTCAAAATGGTCGCTGGAGAGGAAACATCATGGCTTTGAAGTCCTGGCCCCTCTGACATTGATGTCTTAGATTTTAGTTTTTCTATTTTCCATCTATTTGTAACCCTGCAGTTCTTTAGTGTAGAACTCCAAACCCCACACACAGTGGGAGCTGCTGTTTCCCCGTTCTGGGCAGACACAACAATTCCTCTCCAGGCTGGCAATCAAGGACACCTCACTGCCTCAGGGCCCAGAGATGGAAACAAAAGGGAGTTGGGGGAGCAAACTTGGGGTCAATGACTTCATTAGCCGAAGCTGGAATTGGCAGATTCACCCCCAAAATGCAGATGGATCAAACTTATAAAAGTGTGACAACCAGTAAGTCCATTTTTGGGTGTAGCCCCTGAGGGATTTTGTCTGCCCTAAATGTACTTGAAGGCTCTTTAAAAAATAAACCCATTTAATTTTGTCTGGCCTCTGTTTTTAGGTAAGCCCAGAAAGTCTCAGTTTATCCGGTACTCCCTGGGGCTGTGAGGGCAGGAGATTTCCTGTAGCCACCAAACCCCTGTGAGTCCTGGAGGAGCTCCTCTCCTCCCCAGGAGCTGCAGCAGGATGGGGGAAGGCAGGGGGCATCTCCAAGCCCAACATGGGGAAGGGTCCACCCTGTTGCTGGCTGTGACCTGTTGCCATTGTCATTGTGACCAATGTTATCATTGTTGCTTGCAGCATTATTTCAAGACAAAAAAAAGTGGGGGAAAAGAAGCCAGTTGCAAATGAAGCACCCTTTCCAAAGCCTTTCCCATTCTTTCATCCTTATGGGTGATGGAGAGCCCCCCTCCAGCCCCCCACTGCCTTCCCATATGGCTCCAAGCCTCTCCAACAGCATCCCAAATCCCAAACTTGCACTTCAGCATTTCCAGAGAGAGCGGAAAAACAGCACAAACCACAAAAAAACTCCATCCCCATGTGGGTTGTTTGGAGTCACAGCTCTGTTTGCAAATGAGCTTGGGGGCTCACTGGGTAAAAGAAGGGCATGCTTGGTGAATCCCATTTCACTTCCCCAATGAGCTGAAAAACTCTTGGATAATGGGTTATGAGTTGTAGATCTGTTTGATTGCATTGTTGCAAAGTGGGAATTGTTTTGCAACATAGATTCTTAATCACTGAGGCATCTGTGATTGAATGTGTCGAAAATTGGTTGAAATTGAAAGTTAACTATACTGCAGACAGCTTATTCTTGTGTATAATTGAAAATAAATTCTAATACTCTTCTTGAAAAGGGCTGCCAGGAGGAAATTTCCAACCTTGTCATCTCCTCAGCTCCCTCCTCCAAATCCACAAATCCTCTCCCTTCCCCTCTGATCCTTTTCCTCTCCATCTTTTAGAGCTGGGAAAGAAAAAGCAATCTCTGCACATCACTCCCTGCATCCTCAGCCATAAAATACAGAACTTGTAAATAGCTCCTTTTGGAATGCCTGGAGATGGGAGAGCTGGAAGGATTTAGAGGACCAGGACACTGGGATCAGGGTTTTGTTTGCCACGTACTCAGCTCTTCTCTGAAGTGTTTTTCAGTGTGAACAGACCCATAAAATTCCAGAATGGTTGGGGTTGGGGGGATCTTAAAGCTCATCTCATTCCCCTGCCATGGACAGGGGCATCTTCCACTATCCCAGGTTTTTCCAAACCCCATCCAACCTGGCCTTGGACACTTCCAGGGATGAAGCTTCCCTGGGTGAAGCTTCTCTCACAGGTGGGGTGGTGCTGGAGGGGGAGCTGAGCTGCAGTTGCTCTTGGCTCTCACTTAATTCAGCATCCAAGCAATGTCCCACAGAATTGAAATTTGACAAAATTAAGGCTGATGCAGGGAAATTTTATACCCACAATAAAGTTTTAGTAGGGATGCGATTGCCCTGTGACACCTCCTGCCCCAAGGCATGACAGAGGTGAGGGTTTGGCAGAGTTCAGGAAGAATGAGCTGTTCCAGGGAATCACATCATCCACTGCAGTGTGGGCTGGGGGGAAACCTTTGCCAAGGTGGCTCCTGCAGTTCCCCATGGATGGCAATGGGGAATCCAGGTCTCAGGTCCCTTGGGATGAGAGCTGAGGTCTCCTGTCACAGCGGCTTTCTGTCCAAAGAGAGAAACACAATTTTCCCAGGCATCGTTCTGGGAAAGGCTGTGAGAAGATCGGAGAAAAGAATGAGAAAAAATTCTGTGAAAAACGCGAGTCACTTGTTTTTAAAATTTTAAAAGTTTAATAGTAATAAAATGCTTATAAAAATAGTAATATAGTTAGAGTAATAAAAATTTAGACAATTTGGATTTAGGACAATATGAGACAATAGAAATGAAGAGTTACAGACAATCCGGGTACCTTTTCTGGGCAAAATAAGCCCAAAAAAGGACCCACGTGAACAGAGGATTAACCCTTAAAAGCAACAGCCTGTTGCATATTCATACAGCTCATCCATGATGCATAAATTCCATTCGAACACAGGATTCTGCCTGGTCAGTGTCAACTTCTTCCTCTGAATCCTGACGGCACCTTCGAGGCAGGAAGAAGTTCATTCCTTCTGATAAGACAGCAATAAATTCTCTTTTTCTGAAAGATTTAGGTGTCCTGTGGCTATCTCGCTGCAAGTCCTCTCTTTAAAAAAAGTATTCTACATAGCATAGTTTCTATTTTAACATTATGTTATAACCTAAAACTATATTTAACACACTGCTTGAGAGAATTAATACAGCATCACTTTCTAACATAACAGATATAATATTCATTTGAATATTTGCGAAAAGCCAATCATAAAATACATGCATTTTTCACAATACTTATATTCACTTGCTGCACCTGGTATTGTGTACATGTGGAATGTGTCATGGAGATCTGTTTAGCAATGGATGGTTTCTTAATTAGCCAGTGGTGATGGTGTTTTAAGTAAAGGACCAGTCATGTACACCTGTAACAAACAAAGGTGTAAAAGTATGGGTTTCTTAATGACGATTATTATTCAGCCTTCTGTAATGCATGGAGTCCGTGCTAATTATCCCTCAGCAGGGGCCCTTGCAATGATTCTCTCCTACCCCTGTTCCAGTTGACTTCTCCATCCTCCTCCCACCCTTGCCGTGCTGTCCCACAGCTGCTTCCATGGCTCCTCACACTCCAGGAGTTTTTGGGTTAGAGATGATGATGATGCACACAAAAGGTCCTGCCTCCCCGTTTTATGCAGCCCACAGGGGTGAAAATCAAATGGTTCCCTGCTTCTTCCAAGCTTTTGGCAGTCTGCTGGGGGTTATTCTTCGTGGGATGAGAGGTCAGTTCTGCTCGACAAAGGGAGTGGACTTTGGTGGTTTTTTTTTTCCCTGCACTTATCTCAAGCTATTTTTATTCCTTTTTCCACCCTGTGATGGGACAGGCAGCCAATAGGGTGCTTTCATGGCCTCATTTCGGAGAGGTCTTTGGAGGAATTGAAGAGATGGGTTATTATTAAGTCTTTGTCATGCTAAAGATGCTTTGAAGCCACAGCTGGACCTGATCATGATCTAAGCCTGGACCACCAAAGAGGAAAGGGCAGGGCAGTAACCCCAGGATGGGGAACAAAAAAATCAAAAACTTTTTTTTTTTGTGTATTGATTCTCCTTTGGTTGCTTGGGAAAAGCAAGTTGGAATCTTCTGTGCTGCCCGGAAAACTTGGGGCAATGCTGTTTCCTTTTGGAGGAGTATGATGATTTTATAAAAAATAATCACAATTTAAAGCTGAGTTAACTATGGAGATTTCATCATTTATCAAATGATAAATCATTATTTTATAAAGAATGATCATAATTTAAAGCTGAGTTAACTATGGAGATTTCATAATTCCTTAAAATTATCATCCAAATTTGGCATTTGACATCTTTGGGGAAAGAACCAGCAAGGAAATAAAGCAAGTAAATGGCTGAAACCTGAACTGAGCTTAGTGATGCCTTTGCTTGTATTAGAAATTTGCACAAAATCAAGTGAATTGATTTTAAATCAATTTATTTTAAATGGTGCAAACTCCTAATACAGACAGAACTAGTTTAACCTTTGCTAAAATTGATTTTGCTTGCAACGGTAAATTACCAAGTGAGACTGAAGTGATTTAATGGAGGGTTAAGCCTGTTTAAGTGTGTCCATTTTCAGGGGTTTCATTGGTTTGGAGAGTGAGGATGGCCCAGTCCTTGGGAAACTTGATTTTCCTTTCTTGCTCTGCCATAGATCTTGTCAAATTCTCCTCTCTGGGGCTTGGTTTCCTGTGTGGGATGGGAGATTTAAAATTTTTCCTGTTTTGTAGGAGCACTGTTGGTGGTGAGAAGCACCTTAGAGGGTGTCTGTCTAGGAAAAAAATAACTGCTGCTCCACCAACTCAACTGAAAATGATAACAGAGGAGTTGCTCACAGGTTTCCTTTAATTGGTCGGGCTGAGCCAGAGCCATATTCTGTGTTGCAGGATGGAAAAATTGACATTTTTCCAACACCAAGTTTAAACCCCATCCCTGTGCTGCCAGCATCCCTCCTCCATCCATCAAACTCTGCATTTCAGGATGCCTTGGAGCATCTCCTCCAGGCTGGAGGGGGCTGCACGCTCTGCAGCCCTACATCCCCTTTGTTGTGACATTTGTTTTGCAGGGCTTGTTTGAAGAGATGGATGGGGCTGATCCAGCCCAGCCTGGCTCCCCAGTGCTGAGTTTAAGGTTAAGGTGGTTTTCATTATGCCAGAGCAGCCCAAACCTGAGTCTTTGGACGTGGAGGAGCCTTAGTCCACCTGTACATCTGTTTTCCAGTGGATAGTAAATCCCTGTGACTTGTCTGGGAGTGATGTGATTTGAATTAATCAAAATGCTCAACTGCAGGAGGGGGAAAAAAAAATCAGGTCTAGATTGACGGAAGCAATGGAGTGGTGATAACTGTGTTTTAATCCAGTAGCTGAGGACTTAGAGCAGCAGCCTGGGAATCAATCCTGCTTTTATTTTTTATTTTTTTCTTTGCCTGGGGAATTTGAACCTGCAGCTCACTGGGAAGCACCAAAGGATGTTGGGGGTGCTGGGCTGGCCCCTGCTCAGAGCCCTGCCTTGTGTACCAATAGGTGTTTATTAATTAGGAATCCGAGTGGCTCCCTCGTTCAGAGGTTAGGAGACTCGCTGGGGAAGTTCTGGTCCCTATTCTCATTAAGGTTTAATTATACAAAGTGAAATATCATCAACAGGAGGGAGCAAACCCCCATGAATGCTCAATGAGGGGGTGGCTGGCAGGATGCTGGCCGTGACTTTGGGTCCCTGGGGATGGGGAAGGCTGAATGGCTCCCATCTGGAGTGGGGGATTTTGGGATCTTTTCCCTTCTCCTGTTGAGCTGTAGGGCAAATCTGAGGAGTTCAGCCTGCTGTGGGGGATATTGGGATCTTTTACCTTCTCCCATGGAGCTGTGATGCAAATCTGGGCAGTCCACCCTGCAGTGGGGTGGGTGTAGGATGGGGTTAATTCCACAGAGATCAGTTTCCAACCAGGTATCCTGTGGAATGAATGGCAAATGATCCAGAGCTGCTGATAAGTGAAGTTTCCATCTTTGGAAACTTATCTTTGGATCATTTGGATCATTTTGCATCTTTGGATCGTTTGGATCATTTTGCCGGTGAGCTGCAGGTTCAAATTCCCCAGGCAAAAAAAAAAAAAAAAAAAAAATTTAAAAAGCAGGATTGATTCCCAGGCTGCTGCTCTAAGTCCTGAGCTACTGGATTAAAACACATTTGCCATTCCTGCATCCCGGGAGCCCATAAATTCCAGGGATAATTGGCAGCTGCCATACAGAGAGCGGCAGGGCACTTTCCACTTGAGGTCTGGAGCCTCTTGGAGTGATGTGGAGGAAGGCTGAGGAGGTTCCTTGCAGCAGGTCTGACCCCAGCCCATCATCCCAGAGGGTGGGAGCACTCCGTGAAGGCTCTGTGGATGGGTGGCTTCATTTTGACTTGGAGAAATGCTGCTTGATGAATGAAAGCATCTCTCTGAGAAGTCACCCCATGCTCTTGCTGCCTGCAACCTTTGTCTCTACATCTCCTGCTCTTTTATCACCTCAGGCATCTTTTTTAAGTTCTTCTGAGCCTTCTGATGTTTACCTCTTGTAACAAACTTTCTCACAGACTGTATGTAAATAATTAATTGTTTTGCATTCTTTTATGGAGGAGGAGAAATTTGATAGACCTTTGGTTTGTCCAGTGTCATTGGAGAAGTGTCACTGTCACCCTCCAATCCACTGTCACTTTTGGAAATCTATAAATATTAGAGTCAGAAATTAAACTTCCCTCTTTTTACCTGGGAAATTCCAGTGTCCACATCATTTTATTTCGTGTCCTGGAGCGACATCCTGGCTTTTACAATGTGGAAACAGAGGCAAGGTGCTGCACAGTGTCTTTGCTGCCAAGATCAAGACAAGTTTCCTGCTTTTCCTGCTGCTCTGGTCAGCGGGGTGCAGGCTCTGCTGTGGCCAGGGCAGAGGCAGAGCAGCTCCAAGGAGGGGGTGGTAATGAGTTCACGTTCTGGAAGTGCTCTCAGGTGAAAGTTGCTCTCCAGGAGAAGTGCAAAGAGTGCTGATTTGCATTCTTATTGCAGGCAATATCCATAGGGAGAGAATGTCAGAACAGCTGTTATGTCAAATTACCTTCCTCCAGTAACAGGGGATTTTATCTGTCATCTTGTGGAGGGCAGAGGCACTTGCACCCCTTGGGGGAAGCCTGGGTTTGCATATTTTTTGCATCCAGCGCTTTGTGGAATGACTTTGGTGAGTCCAGCTCTGGGAAAGGTGCAGGGTGAGGGATGGAGAGCAGATAGAGCAGAGCAAAGGGGGCAGAGCAAGGGCTGGGACCAGCCCAGGTGCTGCTCTTCGCTGTCACAGACACATTTTATGAAAAATCCTTTCCTTAGGATTTTTCCTCCTGAGAAGCTGAGAGGCCTCAGAAATGAAATGTAAACAATGATTATCTGCTGCTGTGGAATGCAACAGGTGCATCTGTGATTGGCCCATGTTGGTTGTTTCTAATTAATGGCCAATCACAGCCCAGCTGACTCAGACTCTCTGTCCCAGACACGAACCTTTGTTATCATTCCTTCTTTTTCTATTCTCAGCTAGACTTCTGATGAAATCCTTTCTTCTATTCTTTTAGTATTGTTTTAATATAATATAGATCATAAAATAATAAATCAAGCCTTCTGACACACGGAGTCAGATCCTCGTCCCTTCCCTCATCCTCAGACCCCTGTGAACACGGTCACACTTTCCCTTCACTTCCCCAGGTCTTTCCCCATCCCAGGCTGTGGCAGCAGCTCTGTGTGTGAAGCTTTTATCCCAGCCTTTCAGTGTAATCACTTCTTAATTAACTCAAGCGATGGCTTTATTTTGTGAAGCTCGTTTCCAAAATCTTAATTTTATTTCTATGCAAAATTAATATTTTTCATTTTTTCTGCTTGGAAAAAGCACCCACACCCGCAGGGAGGGGGAGAGGAGGAAGCTGAGCCAGCACAGCTCCTCGCACCGAAAGGTTTCTGCTGTCGTCTGTGTTTTCCCAAGCAGCCATCAAGTTCTACTGATCATTTGCAGGGAGCAAAAAATAAAAATAAAACCAAGCGTGGATCAAGATCGTTAAAAGGCTCCATCTGGATGGCGCTAAGGATGGGTGGTGGCAGCAGGACCTGGCCCTGCCTGGCCTCAGCTGTCCCCATTGCAGCCAGGGACAGGCAAACAGAGTATTTTTATATTTAGATGGGATCTGGGGGCTTGCAAGAGCCTCCTAATGTCCTTTGTGCCTCTGGGCTGGGCAGTGAGGCCCTGCAAGCAGGGGGGAATGGGAATGGGTTTGGGGCAGCTCTGTGTGTGGAGGGCTGAATGTGGGCAGGGATTGCCCTTTGGGTAAGGCTGCTGAACAGCAAAACATGCTGCTGATGTTGTCTCTCTTCCAAAATACCCCCAGTGACTCCTTCCTTCCCACAAATCCAGCTCAGGCTCAGCTCAGGCTGGTTTTGGTCATGGCTGTCCCATCCTTGAGTTCCAGGCTGAAAGGGGATTTCATTCCCAACAGCAACACAGCGTGCCTCAGTTTCCCCTTCCACAGAAGCAGGCTGGTGCCTTTCCTTGAGGTGCTCTGAAGGCTTTTAGGAGAGCAAGGTGCCACTGCCATGGTCCACGTGGATGGCTCCACTTGGCTGTGCCTTTTGCCCAGGACAGCTCTGAGCAGGGCCAAGGCTGTGATGGTGTTCACAGGGGTCTGAGGATGAGGATCTGACTCCATGTTTCAGAAGGCTTGATTTATTATTTTATTACATATATATGATTAAAACTATACTAAAAGAATAGAAGAAAGGATTTTATCAGAAGGCTAGCTAAGAACAGAAAAAGAAGGAATGATAACAAAAGTTTGTGTCTCAGACAGAGAGACTGAGCCAGCTGACTGTGATTGGCCATTAGTTAGAAACATTCAACATGGACCAATCCCAGAAGCACCTGTTGCATTCCACAGCAGCAGATAACCATTGTTTACATTTTGTTCCTGAGGCCTCCCAGCTTCTCAGGAGGAAAAATCCTAAGGAAAGGATTTTTCATCAAAGATGTCTGTGACACAAGGCCAGTTAGGTCTGACAGGAAATGTCCGCTCCCTCCTAATCTGGAGTGCTCAGTCCAGGCCTAAGCTGCTCAGTGGCATTAGGAGTCTAAAAAACTTCAGGTGGGACAGGGCACTCCAGGGAGAGGGCCACAGGTAGGACTGGGTGTCCCCAGCCAGGTGAAACACTGGGCCCCAAAATAACCACAGGCCAGCTCAGGTGGACTGGCCTTCCCCAGCCTCTCCTTGAGATTAAATCACATCCCCCAAATCCCAGCCTGGAACCTGTGACTCACTCCTGCAAGGGCCAGAACACCCAGGCTCTGCTCCCCATTCCCTGACAGGCACCAGCTGCATCCCTGCTGGGTGTGTGACTGTGCCCTGCACCCCTGGGTCACAGTGTTAAATATATGTTAAATATATGTTAAATATATGTTAAATATTCTGTATTATTAACAGTATTATTAATTGTTAAATATTCTGTATTATTAATTGTATTCTGTATCTCATTCCCAAGCTTTGATGCACAACTCCTTTGCTGTGCCCTCATTCCCGTGCTCCAAACAGAAGGAGTCCAGAGCCAGTTAAGTGCTGGAAGTGTGGCAGAGGGACGCTGAGAGAGATATTAAATCTCTGTAGCCTTTCAGAGGATCCATAATTCATAATCCTGAAACGCACAGGCTGATAATTGCCTTAATCACTGGAGAAACATGGCCAAAATGTACTGAAATAAGCCATAAAACTCATTACAAGATAACAAGATTCTATCTATTCTCGGAGGTCGCGTTAAAGCTTGGCAGGTCAGGGAGTTAATCACCTCCTCCAGCAGAAGCAATGCTGATAAGCAGCAGAGCAGAGCCCAGCCCTGCCCGGATCCCCTGATCCCACCCTGCCTCCCAGAGGGATCCCAAAGGGATGGGGTGTCACCACATCTCACAGAGAAAAGCAAGGCACAGTTCTTCCCAAGAATATTTCTGGGTTTCACATTCTCTGAGCATCAGAGAACGGAAAACAATTCTTATCATTTGCTGTGCCTCTGTTTGCGCAAAAGTTTAATGCAATGTGGAGATTATTCGCCCAGAGTGATGGTGTTTTGTTTCCTTGGCCTAATAGGACCAGGTGTGTGTGTTGGGACTGTTGGCTGACAGTCACGAGATTCTGGGCAGTGGAGTGCTTGGCACATTCAGTTTAGATATAATGTAATACAGTAGAGAATAATATACTATAATAAAGTAATTAATTAGCCTCCATCTGATAAGATGGAGTCCTCTGTCACCCTGGTTTTTTAAGATTTTTTAAGCCTTCTGATGTTGACATTCTTGTAGTGAGCTTTCTCACACGCTTTCTGTGAATAACTCATTGTTTTGCATTCCTTTGTGGAGGAGGAGAAATTGATGGACTGTTGGTCTGTCCAGTGTCATTGGAGAGGTGGCACTGTCACCCTCCAATCCACTGTCACTCCTGGAAAACTATAAATGTTGGAGTCAGAAAATAAACTTCCTTTTTTCTTCACCTTGAGAACAGCGGTGTGAGCTTGTGTTCTGCCCTGTCCTATAGTTACAGTCCTCCTCATCATTCCTTGGTCAGGGCATTCCCTGCAAATGCTATAATGGGGTGCCACTGTAATTGGGCAGAAGCCAAATAGTCCTGCCTGGGCAATTAACTAGAAAAAGAAGAGAACAAAGGAACTAATCACTTTTGTGGGGTGTTTTACCAGGAGCAAGCACCTCTTGCACCCAGCTCAGGTTTTCTCGAGCCCTGTCCAACCTGGCCTCGAACACTTCCAGGGGTGGAAGGACCCACCTTGTATTTTCTCCTCTTTGCACAACCAATCCAGTCTTCAATTCCCAGCATTGCAGGGAATGCCCCAATGAAGGAAGGAATGATGAGGAGGACTCCATCTTATCAGAAGGCTAATTAATTACTTTATTGTACTATGCTATTCTATATTCTATACTATATTGTATTATATCTAAACTGAATCTGCCAAGCACTCAACTGGCTATCCTTTAAGTTTGAGGTGAAGTCCCCCAGGTCCTATGAGGTCTCTTTTTCACCTAATCAAGGAGAGAAACTTTCCTTTTTGAGGGGACAAAAGATAGTTTGGTCACTCCATTAACAGGGTGCACTTTCCTATATCCATCCTGTTCTGGAATGTTCCTTTCAGGGCTGTGTAGGAGAAGAACCCCTTGGAGGGGCTGTGGAGGTTCCCCAGGGGTTCCCCCACCACAGGACAGCCTCGTGCTGGCCCTGCTGGCAGCTGGATTTGTGGTGATGGATACTGGGCATGCAGCTAATCCATAATCCCCAGTAAATGCTGATGATGAGTCAGTGCTCATTTAACATGAAATAGCCCTCCTGCGAAATCCATCTCCTCGGATTTAGCACAGCTACTTGTTGACTAAATATTAATTGGTTATTAAAGGCATCGCTGGGAGGGAAGGAATTCAGGGTTTCCCAGGGCTGTGGCTGGATTTGTGTCCCATGGATGTGGTTTATCCTGGCCCCTGGACACTGGGACCTGTCCTGCTCCAGTGTTTGAGCCCTCCTTGCCCAAATTTGTTATCCCCTTTTTATTTACCACTCTCAGCTTTGAAGGAGCTGCAGGGGAGGGATCAAGGTGCTGGCATCAATAATAGCAACACCTCACACGTCTCTCTTTTTCTGACTTAATCCTCCTTCCTTTTTCCTTCTTTTTTGTATGGAGTTTAAAATAATTATTGGTTTTTTCCCTCTCCCCTGCCTAGAGGGATTAATGCAACAAAATACAACAAGGACAAGGGTTGATACCTGTGGTACTGGGGAGCAAGAGGGGCTGGGAGGAGGGAGAGGAGTTTTAGGTTTATAAAATAAATTCTGGTGTCTTCCAAACCCCTCCAAATCCTGCTGAGCAGGAGGGAAGCTCTGAGGAGCATGAGAGCTGTGCCTTCCCCTCCATCACTCTGGAATTGCAGAGCTGTGGGAGATTTCCAAACCTGGAAAGGTGAAAAGGACCAAACACCTCTCCTGATGGAGTTGGGGGTTGAAGGGGATCCTGGACCCTGGAATGTATTTACAGATATAGGAAAAGGGGGTTATTGCTTGAGATCAGCAATAAGGGATGCAGCATCCTCTGTGTTACTCTGCTGTGGCTGGAATGAGGTGTTTTAAGCAGAGAAATGTGAATATTCAGTTATTTTTGAGGAGGGTGGTCAGTGGCTCTGCCCTTGGTGCCAAACTGAGCAGACCCTCCCCATCCTGTGAGCCACCTGCAGGAATTTTCTCCTGGACAGGATTTTAACCAGGAAAATCCTGTCAGTTGGAAAAACACATCATTTATTTTTCAGTATGAAACGAAAGAAAGGAATGCTTTTTGTGTGCTTACCATGGACCTGTGCCCTGCTGGGTGACAGGGGCAACAGTTTAAAGCTGTCACACATTTTCTATCCCTCAGCCCTCCCTCCTGTTACACGGGGGATGGTGGGTCCTGCAAATGAAGATTCCCCACAGGTGCAGAATGTGTTGCATTGCCCAGTGTGAAAAATCAATGAATATGAAAAAAAAAAATTTTTTTAATATATATATATATATATATATATGGTATATATGTGTTATTTTTATATATGTTCTTTTTATATATGTATATATATGTTATTTATATACATATGTATATATATATGTCTTATTTATATATAATGTATATACATGTTATATATATATATATTCCAAATTACAAAAAAACCCCATTTGAAAAATCAATAAATATGAAAAAATTATATATATAGATGTCTATATATATACGTTTTATATAAATATATATATACGCGTTTTATATATATATATTTTTTCACGTTATATATATGTTATATATATGTTATTTATATATGTTATTTATATATGTTATTTATATGTGTTATTTATATGTATATATATGTTATTTATATATATGTATATATATGTTATATATATGTTATATATATGTTATTTGGAATATATATATATATATTTCAAATAACAAAAACCCCCAATACACAGGAAAACTTGCTGAAAAGCAGGAAGAAGGGAGAGCAAGAGCTCCTCTCAAAGGAATCATTGCTGCAGAGGGAGATATCGGGAAGCTGATAATAATTTTGATAATAAGTCCAAGCGCTTTGCAGGAGAATTGGATCGGGATCAGCGGGGGACGCTGCGGGAGAACACACACGCACACTGCTGGCATGGCTTTGGCTCTCACCCTGTGTTTTGCTTTTCCCAGCAAGGATTTCTCACATTCCCTCATTGCAGTGCTGGCTCTGAGGTGCCGCGGTCCCCCCGCATTGCTGGAGCATCCCAGCGCCGGACTGGGATGAGCTGGGAGCGCCCGGTGTCGGTGGGGCTCGGTCTGTGGGACTCTGTCCCCATCTAGCGATGGCTCAGCCGAGCCCGGCGCTGCTCACATCCCGGTTAGGTGACCCTGGCTCGGGGAGAGACAGAGCTCCACCTCTGCCTTCACCTCCCTGCTCCGAACCACAGGCAGGAGCCAGAGAGGGAAACCCAGCACAGCCATTCTGCGCCTAAAGCTAAAAACTGCGGGAGCTGCAGGGGATGGGGAGCGGCAGGGTGACAGAAATCCTCATTTCAGGATGGCATAAGACGAAAACCCTAAGAATTTAAGGGGACAGATATCCTGATTTTAGGATGGTGCTAGAGAAAACCCTGAGAGTTTAAGGCAATGGGGAGTGGGCAAGGTGACAGAAATCCCGATTTTAGGATGGCATAAGAGGAAAACCCTGAGAGTTTAAGGGGATGAGGAGCAGGCAGGGTGAAAGAAATCCTGATTTTAGGATGGTGCTAGAGAAAACCCTGAGAGTTTAAGGGAATGAGGAGCAGGCAGGGTGACAGAAACCCTGATTTTAGGATGGTGTAAGAGAAAAACCCAAAGAGTTTAAGGGGACAAAGACATGGTAGGATGTCCCCACTCCTGTATTTTAGGATGTGTTAGAATGAGAAACCAGTAATTCATTACAGTAGGGATCATTTGCCAGCTCTGGGCTGGGGCTGCAGAGCACTTAGAGCATGCTCCAAGTGAGTCTCGACCTCAGGTGTTTGCAGGGAAGAAAAAGGGATTTATATCTCATGTACCCACAAAAAAAAAAAAAAGGATTTATGTCTCATGTACCCACAAAGGAGAGGTGTGAGAGCAGGTAGGGTTGGGGTGGGGGGAATTTGTGAATCCCTGAAGGGGAGGAGGAGGAGGAGGGAGGTGAGGATGAAGCAGTGGTAGCCGAGTGTGACGCTGTGACTGCAGGGATGAAGGTGATGGAGCACTCGGAGCTCCAGCCTCTGTTCCAAGCAGGAGCTGTCTCAGTCTGGTGCTCTGCAATAAAACCATTACCAGAGCCACGGGCTGAGCCAGGCTGAGGCAGGAGGGGTTTGTGTGTGCTCTGCTCTCCAGCCTGCCCGGGTTGGATGCTGCAGAGGAGCCCAGGCTGCAGCAGGACGTGCTCTGCTCCCAGCCCTGCTCTGTGACACTCCCTGTCACTGCTGCTGCCTCCCTGCATATGGGAGAGGCAGATGGATGCATGCAGGGGTCCTCCAGCTGCTTCCTCTGCTCCTGGTGGGAATTGTCAGCACGATGCTCAGCCTGAATGAATAACCACCACATCCTAAATACACCCTGAGTGCTCCCCACCCATGAACCACATCCTAAATACACCCTGAGTGCTCCCCACCCATGAACCACATCCTAAATACACCCTGAGTACTCCCCTCCAGGCAGCTTGTGGGGCTGGAGATGCTCTGCAGAGAGATCAGACCAAAGTCAGTTTATGGGGCTGGAGATGCTCTGCAGAGGGATCAGACCAAATTCAGTTCATGGGGCTGGAGATGCTCTGCAGAAGGATCAGAAGGATGAAACCAAATTCAACTCATGGGGCTAGAGATGTTCTGCAGAGGCACCAGACCAAATTCAGCTCATGGGGCTGGAGATGCTCTGCAGAGAGATCAGACCAAATTCAATTTATGGGGCTGGAGAATGCTCTGCAGAAGGATCAGGAGAGATGATACCAAAGTCAGCTTATGGGGCAGGAGATGCTCTGCAGAGAGATCAGAGGGATGAGACCAAATTTCTCCTCTCCTCTTCCCCATTTGGAGCAAGTGTGGCTGTACATCACATTCCTACATTTGAGGTTTTCTATATGTAGCTCATATACGTGCTGTAAAGGTGGGCAGGCAGATGGATGGGGATGATAAAACTGCTCTTTAATAACAAATATCTCTTTTTGGCACTCAGCTTTCCTTAGAGATAGGGCCTGTTAGGCTGCAGATAGCACTGGAAAGGATGCAGATTGGAGAATTTGCCTGAAATTGTTCAGGAATGAGCTGGAGAAAGGCCCTCATTGAGTCCTGCACTGCAGGAGGAGTGGGGAGAATTCCAGAGCTCTCCTTGTGCTTGGATTTCCCATCCCTTGCATATGATGTGCTGAGATGTGCAGAGATGAATTCCTCCATGGAACAGAGGCTGTGGATGCCTCAAGTGTTCAAGACCAGGCTTGGAGCAACCTGGTCTAGTGGGATTAGAAGATCTCTAAGGTCCTTTCCATCCTAAACCAGGCTGTGAGTCTCTGCTTTCACCTCCTTTATTTGTTATTTTTCTTTTCTCCAGCTCTTTCCTTCTCTCCCTCAGAGGGAAGCAGCCACGTAGGACAGGAGGAGGTGGACATTGCCTGAGCACAGAGCAAAATTTAAAAAAAACCAACTGTACCAGAGGGAAAACTGGACTCAGGGAAACCTTTGAAACTAGACAGTCCTTTAAAAGAGTTGGGGAAAAAAGAGAGGAAGGGAAGTGGGAGGAAAATATCTTTCAATTTTTGCCATTTCAAAGCTTTAAGCTGACCTGATTTCAAAGAATACGTGTGTAATACTTTCCCTCTTTCTTCTCTTTTTTCCCCCTAATAGGTAAGTGACATTTTATTCTACTTATCCTTGAGGCAAAGTTGGATTTTTTTTTTTTAGACAGGGGGGATAAGGAGGGAAGGAGCAGGGAAGGAGCCACACAGGCACAGCAGCCAGTGGCGCCAGGAGAGAGGCATCCAAAAGCTGTGCAGGTACGTGAACCCAGGTGGGGACAGTGCAGGGAAGGGGTGCAGCCCTTGGGGGACATCCAGCCATCCCAAATCCTTTGGTGTGTCCAGTTTTGACAAAATCATAGGGAAAATCGCCAGGAGGGAGGAAAATCATAGGGAAAATCCTCAGGGGCCTTCCCTGCAGCTGTAGGGAAGCAGGGTGGATGCTATCAGGGAGAGAAGCTCATGCTGGACTATGAGCATGGGGGTCTCTGCCTGGATTTGGGTGCTGTGACCGTGTTCACAGGGGTCTGAGGATGAGGGAAGAGATGAAACTCCATGTTTCAGAAGGCTTGATTTATTATTTTATTATATATATTACATTAAAACTATACTAAAAGAATAGAAGAAAGGATTTCATCAGAAGGCTAGCTAAGAATAGAAAAAGAAAGAATGATAACAAAGGTTTGTGGCTCAGGCTCTCTGTCTGAGCCAGCTGACTGTGATTGGCCATTAATTAGAAACAACCACATGAGACCAATCCCAGATGCACCTGTTGCATTTCACAGCAGCAGATAATCAATGTTTACATTTTGTTCCTGAGGCTTCTCAGCTTCTCAGGAGGAAAAATCCTAAGAAAAGGATTTTTCATAAAATGTATCTGCGACAGGGTGCTGCTGTGGGGTTTGGGTGGAGAGGATGTGCTGAGGGTCAGTTGTATGGGTATGAAGGCTCACAGGTGTTTTTACATCCCTTTATTGATGATGTTGAATGATGTTTTGGTGCTTTGGTGTGGGGGAAAGCACGACAGATATGATATAACCCAGTTAGCACATGGACGTGCTCTCTGAGCTCCTGGAATAGACATTGCAATAGCACTGGACATCTCCCTGTGCATCCCTCCCACCCCTAAAGGTCCTGGCGACAGAACCTTGTCTTTCTGGGCTGCTGCCTGTGGAAACCACATCGTGTGAATACCTGGGATAATTTACTGGGAGCTGCTTTTGCTGATGGCAGCAATGAGGTCATTTCTTGGGGGCTGTTCCAGGCTGATCTCCTGTGAGTGTGCTGACTTCTGAAGGTTTGGCCTGGCAAGACAAACCTGAATTACAGCAGCAAATACCCTGGGCACGGTCCAGGAATGGCTGGGGAAGAATTATGGTTTTCTGCCCCGTTTTTCTCTGCTGCAAGACGACTTTATAACCACGGCTACGTGAGCGGGACGGGGCAGTGCTGAGCAGGAATGCAGGCTGAGCTGGGAGTCTGGGAGAGACAAAAATACCTGTAAACAACAGCAAAAACCCCAACCTAAGCAAACAGCAGCACATCTCTCCTCCCAGCATTCCTCTGGAGCCCAGAGCAGCGGGTTCTAACCTTTGTTGTCAGCTCTTTCTTTATTTTTCATCTCCATTTCTGCTCCTCATAACCGAGTTGACCACTGAGTGAATCCCACACTGGTGCTGATGCTCCAAGGGTTGTCCCAGAGCCCAGCTCTGTCTGAGCTAGAGAAACATGGAAATCTACATTTTTTTTTGACTCAAATGGGAGGCAGAACAAAGAAAAGAGGCTGGAAAAGAATAAATGCAGGCCGTGGAGATCACAGCTCTATAGGAAGTTGTTATTTCCATGAAATCCTAGCCCAGGTTTGCATGGATCAGCACCTCCCTGGGACTCTCTGGGACTGCTGTTCTTCATTAGCAGCTTGCTGTGGGGGGAATATTTTTTAAGCAATGTTCTTGTTTTTTCAGCTGCTTATTTTCTTTACCAAAAGGAAGTGTCGAACCATTTTCCAAGCGAGTTTTGCTGCTCCAGTGCGGGGGTTTTAGGAGCAGCAGGGATGGGGAGGAGACAAAGCTTGCAGGAGCTAATGCACATTCCCACAAATAATTTGTTATATTAAAAATATAAATCGAGCCTTTTTTTGGGGGAAAACGAGGTTTGAAACAAGTCAGTGTTTATATTTCCGTGATGAACTTTGGTGTTTTTTCTCCTGCTCGGTTTTGCAGCATAGAAGGGAAAATTAAAAGTAAATTACTTAAAACCCACTTTGCTGCAAGAAGATAATTTCCCCGTCACTTTGATGTTTTGTTTCAGGGAGAGGGAGGGATTCCATGAGTAAACTCGAGGTTTATCGGGTGATGCTTGAGATCCATCCCTGCGGCCTGGGAGACCCAGGATGGATGGGAAAACCAGAGCGGAGCATCCCCGAGGGGAGCCGAGCCGAGAGGCAAAACACAAAGTGTGTTTGAGGCAAATATTTGGACAATCTCAGGGCTTTGTTTAAACTGAACGTCAACTGTTAATAGCCGATCCCGCAGGGAAAAGCGGATCCTCCTGCCGAGCGCAGATTAGAGCATCGCTGATGGGGGGACCGCAAAGTCAAAGCAGTCCCAAGCTCCAGAGTTTCTGCTCGGGTCCCGCTTGGAAAAGCAAGAAATGAAGCGATTTCTTCCCCAAAAAGATGAGTTTGTGCATCCCACAGTAGTTTGGTGTCAGGAATAGAAAAGGTGCCCCGTGGCACTGGGTTTGGTGTGGTGCTGGATGGAGGTTTCCGTGCATGATTTAACCAAAAAATGTGGGAATTTATGGGCTG
Organism: Melozone crissalis; assembly: GCF_028551555.1. Classification (NCBI taxonomy): domain Eukaryota; kingdom Metazoa; phylum Chordata; class Aves; order Passeriformes; family Passerellidae; genus Melozone; species Melozone crissalis. The sequence goes on along the minus strand of NW_026535896.1, from coordinate 1,588,792 downwards.
CGAGATTAACGCAGCACCGAGGCTGCTCCCCTCCAGCCCCGCTATCAGACTTCACAGGAATTAGGAAGCGGCACTATATAGATTTTAATAATTTTCCCTTTGATCTCGCTTGTCCTCATCCCTCTCCCATTCACACCCCAGTTTTTGATCTCTGTAAAGTGTTTACACCCCACAATTATTGTAATTACCTGTAGGAAAACCGGGAGTGAGCTGCCAAACCTGTGTAAATCCAAGGGTTTTTAACCTTTTCCCTGCTGGGCAGCTCTGGCAGCAGAGCCGGTTCCGTGTCATGGTGCCCTGCAGGGCGCTGGCTCGGCTGTATTAAATGTGTTAAATGTGTTAAATACTGCAGGTGTTACACAAATTGCTCAGGGGTTAGGACATGTAGGAGGGCATGAAAGAGCTTTTGCTCCTTTAATTTCTGCTGTCCGTCCCTGGACCTCTGCCTTGCATGAGGAAGGAGAAGGTGGAAGTGGTTCCTCCCCAGCACCAACTGGTGACTGTTATCCTTTCTCATTTGGGATGGATTTTCCCTCTCCTTGGCCAACTATTTATTTTTTTTCCTTTGTTTGCTGCTTGGGGAAAAGCTTCCTGGGCACTGGAACAGATTCCTCAGGGAAATGGTCATGACTCCAAGGCTCCCAGTTCAAGGAATTTTAACCAATGTTCAAGGAATGCTTAACCAATGTTCCCATTCACAGGGTGGGATTCTTGGAGTGTCCCAAGCAGCCAGGAGTTGGGCTCCACAATCCTTGTTGGTCCCTTTGAACTCAGGATATTCCATGGTTCTTGTGGCTTTTTGGAAATGCCCAGCTGGAAATGCCACTGGGAGCAAGACAGTGAGTGATAACAGGAACAGAAATGGATAATCATGAAATATGGAGCTGTAATTCCATCACACTGAGGTGGGGAAGCCCCAAAGGGGAGTTTATTGTAGGGATCAGTGGAAAGGGGATTCAGCAGAACCTGGAGGGACTTTGCTTTGCTTCAGCTCCCAAGTCAGGGGTAGATGGTTCCCTCCACCCCTTGAGTGCGGCCAATGGGAAAAATTCAACTTCAATATTTCCCAGGTTAGGAAAAGCTTTGAGGCTGAAGCCTGGGAGATGAGCATTCCTGACTGTGTCTGCTGCTGCAAAAAGGAATAGACTGAGTTTCCTCTCCCCTGAACACGAGGGGAAACACGGGGGAAGCACCAAGCTCTGCAACAGGTCCCATTTCCTCCCTTCCCTTCTAATCCCTGATTTCGGACAAACACCGACCCAGAAAGGGAGAGAAGAGGAATTAAATTAACGAACACAATTTCTCCCTGTCATTGCACTCTGACTAATGAGTCTATTTCTGGGTAATAAGAAGGAGCAGGAAGTGACAAGGCACTGTAATGAATTAGTGGCCCAGAACCTCGTTAGTCAGAATAATCTTTCCATGAAAGATAAACGATGCAAACATTAATTATGAAGCCGCTGCGGAAATGCATTTTGTTATTTGGCATCCCAAGACATCTCTCCAAGTTATTACTGAAGTGAGATGCTTTAAGAAACAAAATAAAAGGGATTATAAAAAGAAATGGGGATAATATGTTGGGCTCCAAGCAGGAGCACCTTTGTGGAGTGATGCACGAGGTGAGCAGCCGGGTGATTTCCAGGGGGCAGCACAGATTTCCAGGGTGTCCCTGGCTGCTGGGATTAATCATCCATCTCCCACTGCTGCCTGTGGGTGCCTGCCAGCCCAGAGCCCAGAGCCAGAAGAAATGTCAATCCAAAGAATTGCACCCTAAGGGGTTTAAAAAAATAATAGTAATTTTTTAAAAAAATTAAAATTAGGAAGTAGGATTTGGATTATTCATCTATGTCACTCTGCACATGGGATTGCAGGGTTTTGGCTGCGTGAGTTTTGGCCAGCTCAGTCTCTCCGTAGCTGGGTCACTGCTGCTTCCTGAAAGAGATGTCCTAAAACTGGCTCAGGGACATCTCTGTGAGCCAAATCCATGGCTTGGATTTCTCTGGAGGTACTGGTACAGCAGCTGAAATGAGGCTGGATTTTAATGAGGGGAAAAAAAGCAGCAACATCTTTTAAAATATATTAAAATTATATAGATATTATATGTATGTCTATAGCTCTCACATGGGAATAAGGAGAATCATTCCACCCCTGTTCTCCAGCTACTGCCTGCTCCCACCTCCACTGTATTAGTGCAGCTTGTCCCAATTTTCTTCTTTGTTGTTTTTATTCCCAATGTATTCCGGAGCTCTTCTCCCAGATTTCAAAGAGGCAGCGCCTGGTGTTTGGGCTCAGCCGTGGCTCTGCCTTCCAGGTGCAATTACTGAGCAACACAACCTTGTCTGGTGCAGTGTCTGTCACGGCAGGGAAAGGGGGGAAAGGGGCTGGGGGGTGCTGGGGCTGGGGAGGAGGCAGGGGAGAGGGATGGAGGGAGAGGGATGGAAGGAAAAAACAGGGGGGAGAGGTATCCAGGGGGAGGGATGGAAGGAGAGGGCAAGGGAGAGGAATCTGAGGAGAGGGGTGGAGGGAAAAGGCAAGGGATAGGCACCTGGGGAGAGGGATGGAGGGAGAGGGCAAGAGAAAGGAGAAAGGAAGGAGAAGGCAGGGAAAAGCAATTTGGGGAGGGATGGAAAAAGAAGGCAAGGGAGAGGAATCTGAGGAGAGGTAGAAGGAGAAAACAGGGGGAGAGGTACCCAGGGGTACATGAAAGGAAGCAAAGGAGAGATATCCGGACAGGAATGGAAGGAGAAGGCAAGGGAAAGGAATTTAGGGAGGGATGGATGGAGGAAGAAGGCAGGAGAGAGGTACGGGGAGAGGGATAGGAGGAGAAGGCAGAGGAGAGGAATCTGGAGAGGGATAGGAGGAGAAAGTAGGGGAGAGAAATCTGGGGAGTGATGGAGGGAGAAAACAGGGGGGGAGAGGTACCTGAGGGGAGGAATGAAGGGAGAAGGCAAAGGAATATCCAGAGAGGAATGGAAGGAGAAGGCAAAGGAGAGGTATCCAGAGAGAAATGGAAGGAGAAGGCAAGGGAGAGAGTCTGGGGAGGGGTGGAAGGAGAAGCAGCGTTCGTGTCACATTTTAATACAGCAGCGCTCCCAATGACACCTTGTCACCCCCGCAAAGCCGCTGCCAGGGTGGGTGGGATGGATCTGGTGGATGTGATGCTCTTCTGGGACTCTGCTTCCCTCTGATGCTCTTCTAGGACGACCTTAAGTTCCGTGCCACGGATGACCAGGTTTAGTTTTGATGCCCTGGGCAGATTTGATGCAAGTAGCAGAACAAGCCAGGTACTCACACAGATGCTTTTGCAAACCCTGCTGAGCATTTCCAGCATTATTTCAGTGTTATTTTGCAAACCCTTTTGCTCGCCTCCCTGGATGGCAGATCATCGTTCCTTAATGGGGAGCAATAGTGGAACATTGCCTTCGCAGAGGGTTGCAGGGTACATCGGTAATTACGAGGCGCTCAGAAAGGGCCGTAATGGGGCCAGCCGAGCATTGTGGCAATGCAAATACTCCTCAACAATCTCTGTGCTGCCTCCGAGGCTCTGTCTCGAATTCGAGCGTGCGTTCCTACGGCTCCAGCTGCTCTCAGATGGGTCTGGTTAACGAGACACAACTCCAATAGCCCGAGGGTGGCTGTGCGCTGAGAGGGTATTTTTGGGTCTGGGTCAGACTCAGTCATACAAGTGTTATAAATGATCAAGGAGAAAGTCAAATTAAGAAATGCGAAAGATTTTATTTTCGCAACCGAAAATACCGTCCTCAAAAAGCACAGTGTAAGAGACAGCGTTGAGCCCGAGATCGGCACTGGGTGAACCTGGATCCGACCTCTATAGCACCAGATCTCCCTCTGTTCACAAATGCCATCTCTGGTGGGGCTGTTTTATACAGTTTTTTATGCCTGAGGTAGAGGTGCCCTGATTTCTTTTGTCACCCTGCATATGTATGAAGTTCCTTTTTACTGTGTGGGGCTGGACAATGCTGGTTTTTGGGTGGTGGTCGGCGCTGATCATGTCAGGGGAATTCCTGTATTCAGGTGTATGTTTTTGACGACTTTGGTTATCTTGATTGATGATACTTATCAAGTGCTGATCATCCTTGGGTGTTCCCAGGTGGTTCCAGGGGAAGCCCATCTCCGTATTTGCCACGTCCTTTTATTTGTTAACGAGGCATTAATTCCCGCTGCCACCAGGAGTTTTGCAGCTTTTATGTGGTAATCTCTCTCTGGATAGTCCGTGGTCAGAGGCTTCTTGGATGTTTAATTTATTTCAAAATTTTTATTTTATACATTTTCCATCTAAGCATGAGTTACTTTACATTACATATTACACAAGTTTAAGATGTCTTTTTGGTCTCCATCTTGGGGGTCCACATCCAAACTGCTTAACCTGTGGGGTGGGAATATTCCGTGGAAAGTGAGGTGCAATCCCTCTCTAGTTTAGGAGTTTGTTGGTGATCCTGGTTAGCCAGCCCTGGCCGAGCACTCAGCCTCAACAAATCCATAAACATCTTTTCCCAGAGGCAGGAACACGCAGTGTCAGCCTGTCTTTATCCAGTTCCTTATGTCAAAATAGAATATTTTTATAGAATCCCAGATTGGGTTGGACTGGGAGGGACCTTAAAGCTCATCCAGTCCCACCCCTGCCATGGGCAGGGACACCTCCCTTTATCGCAGGTTGCTCCAAACCTCATCCAGCCTGGCCTTGGGCACTGACAGGGATGGGGCAACCCATCAAATTCCCTGGGCAGCCTTTGTCCACGTCTCACCATCCTCACAGGGAACAATTTCTTTCCTATATCAAACCTAAATTTCCCCTCCTTCAGTTTGAACCCAGACAATGAATGGTCTCCGCTTATTGTAGGCCCTCAATCACAGCATGAAACTCCCGGTAATCACCACCATCATCCTCGCTATTGTCTCATGAAAGCGAGAGAGAAAAGAAATAACCCCGACCTTGTCTTTTAAAAACGTTGTTATTGTTTTCCGGCAATTGTTGCCTCGTTATGCCGGTGCTTGAGTTAAAGGGAGAGAGAAACAGGCTGGAAATAAGCTGAGGAAGAGCCGTGTTAAAGCGCTTTGCACCGGAGCTAAAGGACTCCAGGGCCGGGTAATTAAGGAGCCCAGCATCCCCCCCGCACCCGGGAATTGTGTTTCTGCCTCAGGTGCTTCTCTGCATGTTCAAAGTGCACAGGAATGGATCAAACAGGATTTACTCCTTTCTGCAAGGGCTGCCTGACAAGCCGGGATTATGCTCTGGGAAAGCATCTGATGAGGAATGAAATGAGACATGGCAAAAAAGAAAGCGCTTTTTAGAAAAATACAGGGGAGAGGAGGGAAGGGAAGAGAAGGGAAGGGAAGGGAAGGGAAGGGAAGGGAAGGGAAGGGAAGGGAAGGGAGAAGGGAGAAGGGAGAAGGGAGAAGGGAGAAGGGAGAGAAAAGAAAAAGAGGGAAGGAACTAATGAAGATATTTTCCTGGTAAAAGGGAATGAAGATGCTCTCCTGGCTTTATGGCCAGCTGGTTCCTTGGGTAGTACCTCAAGATGGGAATGTGAAGGGACACCTGTGCAGCCTTCTTTCACCTGTCCTAGACAATCCAGGCTGTCTGATGGTCACAATACAGGGGGAAAAGGGAACTATGGGGAGAGCAGAGGACATCTAAACCACAATAACATAATTATACATCACTAAAGCTTTTCCTAATATTCACACAATAGTTATCCCTTACTTGTGAGAGCCAATCATCTCATTATCCATCTAGAACAGGAATATCACTGGGATAAGAACAGTGGCCCATGTTCCCACCCATTAGGATGGCTGGGGTGTGGCCTGAAGGAACATTGAGGTTTTGGTTTGATTTTGAGAGGAGTTTGAAGCTAAATTTCCCAGTAGTCCTGACCTACCCGGTGGGCTGGTGTCGCCTGTGATATTCCTGCCGTGACTTTCTGCCCCTCTGAGCCCCTGTCTGGAGCTCTGTGAGTCCAACAAAGCAAACTTTGGTTTCAGTGGGCTGAGGATAGAGCCTATAGGAAAAGGAGATCCCTTATCCTGAAGGATAAGGAGGATTCAATGAATTCAGGGAGGTCATAAAGGGAAGGGGGGAATCTCTGCAAGGAGAACTGTCTGGGCAAACAACTCTGTCCTAATTCAGGGCACAACCACACACCCTGGGGATGCTTGCAGCCCTTTTCCCCTTCTGCCTTGCAGAAGGTGACACCTCAGCCTCTGCACACAGCTGGAGCTGAGCTCTGTGCTGCGGTGGAGCAGGACCTGGCAGGCAGATGCAGCCTTCCCAGCTGAAATTCCTGTGCCAGCTCTGGCTCTCAGAGTGGTGGTGTGCTGCTAGTTGTCTTTTGCTAGGAATTGCCATTTTGGAGGCTTGAAATCCCCCACCAGGCCGTTGTTAAAAACAGGTTAGAAACTGTTGTAAAATAGTTGATAATTGTCAAGCATATACTGTTAATTTGGTTGTCGTAAAAGGGGTTAAAAGGGAAGTTAGAAAAAATTACACCCGAGTGAAGTGCACCACCCCCAAGAGAAATGAGCCAGCCTGGACAGAACTGTAATGGCCCAATCAAGCGCCTTAAACCTTCATGCAAATGAAGCATCCAAAAAGAAACCAATCCAAAGGGACAAAAAAGAGGATAAAAAAGGGCTTCTGACCCAGGGAAGATGTGCTTCTCCACTTGGAACATCAGGGACATCGTGTCCCAAGAAAACCCAGCGCCAGAGCTGCAGCATCCTCGAGGGAATGCTCCTGCTTGGACTGGGCCCCCTTGCTTCAGGCGTTTCTTTTTATTAAAATAAATGCTGAAATCACTTTAGTATCAGGAATCTGCTCCCGTTTTTAACAGCTGTTGTGTTTTCCCTCCTCCCATTCCTCCTTCATCCCCCAGCCCGTTTTCTGGCCCCCATGGGGTGTCTGCTGTGCCGAGAGCTCAGCCGCCAGCAGATAATTGACTTGGGAAGCGTTCGTACGAGATCTGGAAAGAAAACAGGGGGAAATATGTTATTTTACAACCTTGATACTCCTGACCTGATCGGAAATAAATACACCCAGCAGCCTAGAGAGATGGGATGCTGCAGCGAGGCAGGGATGGAGCGCGGGGCTGTGCTGGCCTCGCACGGCTCTGACTGGTACTACAAGGCTCCGACACGGAGTAAAGTGCTTGGGAGGATGCGCGGAGTGCTGGAGAACCCAAGGCAGAAGGACAGCCCTGTTTTACTGGTTTTCCTCCCTAATCTGTTACTGGGAGCTCTGGTGCGGCACCAGACTGGTGATACTGGTGTGGATGTGGGGGGGTTTGCTGTGCTCTGGGGGGCTCCAGAGGGATCTCAGCCCCTCTGGGATGCAGGAGGTGAAGCAAAGCCCCTCCATTTGCCAGGATCCAGCTGTTGATCCCCCGGATGGCAAATTTAGGTGCTGACACCCGATTCCTGGGCCAGGGTGGGTCACAGCATCACCTCCAGCACTGACCAGAGCTCTGGGGGACCCGGGGCACCTTGGCTGCCCCTGCCCTCCCTGTCCCTCTCTGCCATCTGTGCCAGGGTCGTTAAAGGTGTGAATTAGTGCTTGTCGTGGGCGCTACTTAAAGGTAATGAAGTTTACTTGGCTGGGTAAATTACCAGCTCTCTTTAAATGGCCCTTTTTCCCCTTCATTACTATGCAGATGTATGCTAATGCGATGGTCTCCAAACACAGCTTTGATGACCTTCTAATTTTTATTTATTTATTTACTTGACGAAGCAGTTTTGGCTGGCAGTGTAATTTAATTAGCAGCTCCATTTCAGAGCCTGCCTGGCAGCCAGGGGAGAGGAGCTGGGGCTGCAGAGGGGTTCCTCAGAAGGAGACAGGGGGTCCCCCCAAAACCTGGTGGTCACAGAATCCTGGAATTAGGGAATTATTTGAGTTGGAATAGACTCTAAAACTTGTCTTGTACTCCCTACCACGGCCAGGGACATCTTCCACTCCCCCAGGTTGCTCCAAGCCCTGTCCAACCTGGCTCTGAACAATTTTAGGGATGAGGAACCCACAGCCTTTCTGGGCAACCTGTGCCAGGGCATCACCACCCTCACTGGGAAGAATTTCTTCCTAATATCTAATCTAAATCTCTCCTCTTTTAGTTTAAAACAGTCCCTTCACGTCCTGTCACTCCATGCCCTTGTAAAAAGTCACTCTCCCTCGTTTTTGTAATCCAAATTTAAGTGCAGGAAGATGCAGCAGGGAGGCTCTGGTCTGTCTGCACTACTCAGGGGTGCACTTAGGGAGTGACCCTGCACCGGTGGGATTAATTACATGAAGTTTCTCGGGTCCTATGAAAGGAGAGTGCTGTAAATATGCTGAATAAGAGGAAATGTCTGCATCTGGCCAGAAGGAGGGCACTGCAGGGAGCATCTCCTGCAGGCAGAGCCAGCCTGTGCCACGCTGCCAGCTGTCCCCTGCCCGGGTGGCCGCTGCCAGTTCAGTGTCTGGGTGTGGGGAGCAGCTTGGGGACAGACCAGGGCAAGGAAATGCTTCTTGCAGAACATCAGCGTGGCTGCAATGAGCACAGCCCGGGAGGGCAGATCTGGAATGTCTCACCTGCAAGGGAACCTCACCTGCAAGGGAATGTGTGGCACAGCAGAAATCAGGGGCTGGCTTGGGGAGTCAGGTCAGACAGGACATGCAGGCAGTGTCTGAGCCCCCATGGATAGGCTTGAGTGGTGATTTCCCAAATTCCTCTTCTACCGGACCTCCTTTCCTTTCCCCGCATCCTTCTCTCTCCCCTCATTTCCCCTCATCCTTCTCTCTCCTTTCCCCAAATCCTTCTCTTTCTTCTCCTTTCCCCATCCTTCTCTCCTCTCCTGTCCTCTCCTCTCCTCTCCTCGGGGTGCTCAGACTCGGCGCTCAGCTCCAGCTGCTGCTGTTTAGGTTTAAGTGTTTACATTTGTTTATCACAAAGACACCCCTGAGATTTGCTGGCTCATCCACAGGCTGGGCCAGAAAGCTGAGCGAGGAAAGCCACAGAAGCTGTTTGTCAGCAAAAACAGCCCCCAAAACAGCCCCAAAACCACCCCAAAATGAGCACCTGGCTCTGTCCTCGCTTTGGAGGTGGTTTGGAGGGAACAGAGCTGGGGAGGGGCTGTAGGTGATCAGGGACTCACCAGCTGGGACCTTTCCATATTTTTGGGTGCTTTCAGAGTTGTACCAGGTTGCTGACCCCGTGGTTCCCCTGCAGCTCTGAGTGGCTGAGCCTGCCACAGGGTGAATAATAATAATAATAATAATGATAATATTAATAACAAGAATAATGCTCTGGCAGCAGGATTGCAGCCTCTCCTGCCCATTCGTTCCGCCTGGTTAGAGGCTAATGGGAAAGCCAGAGGAGGGAGCACAGCCCAGAGGAATTTGGCTGGATGGAGCCTCCCACAGCATCCTTCATCCTTAGGGATCCAGGGTGTGAAAAATGCCAATAACTTGTTTTCAGAATTTTAAAAGTTTAATTGTAATAAAATGGTTACAAAGATAGTAATAAAATTAGAGTAATAATAATTTGGACAATTTGGATTAGGACAATATGAGACAATAGAAACAAAGAGTTATGGACAGTCTGGGTACCTTTTCTGGGCAGCACAAACCCGAAAAAGGACCCACATTGATTTCAGTTATCTTGATTGAAGATACTTAACAAGTGTTGATCGCTCTTGGGTGTTCCTGAATGGTTCCGGGAGAGAATGGTTCCTGGAGAAGCTCATCTCCATACCAGCCATGTCCTTTTGCTTGCTAATGAGGATTCTTTCTTTGCTGCCACAGGGAGTTTCACAACTTCTGCATGGTAATCTGTCTCTGGACTGTCTGTGGTCTTAGGCTCCTTGGATTTTAGTTACACGTAAAATTTATTTTACAATTTTTATTTTATACATTTTCACATAAGCATGAATTATACCCTACAACACATATTACAAAGCCATTTCGGTGAGGTTTGTCCTGTTCTGTCCTGAGCCCTGAGCTGGGGAGCACAAACTCATTTCAGTGAGATTTGTCCCCCTGCAGCCCTGGGCTGGGCCAGCTCCGGGATGTATAATTTATTTAACAATTTTTATTTTATTTTATACATTTTCACATAAGCACGAATTACCCTACATCACATATTACAAAGCCATTTCAGTGAGCTTTGTCCTGTTCTGTCCTGAGCCAGGAGCTGGGGAGCACAAACCCATTTCAGTGAGATTTGTCCCCCTGCAGCCCTGGGCTGGGCCAGCTCCGGGATGCTGGCAGCAAGGAGGTAGTTCAAACTTTTATTGGCGTATTCATGTCCTCCGATTGACTGATAAACTGGCTCCTCATTATGTTTTTGTGTTCTACTCGTCTTTTTAATTAGCCTAAGGGCCTCATTAGCAGCAGCAGCAGCAATGACTCTGTGATCAGCCTTGCCTGGCATCCAACCTGCATAATGTCCTGCTGAGGGGTTACCTGTGAAGTGCCTCCCTCTCCTCCCCAGGGCCCTGTTCCCGAGGGAGAGAACACGGGAGTGGGATGGAGAGTGGCAGTGCTGCCTTCATGCTGCAAAGAAAGAGGGTGCAAGTGTCAAAACGCTGCTCAGAGCCTCTGGCTCCTCTGCTTTGCTCCTCTCCTATTCCCTATCTGGTGGTGGCGTATGCCTCAGTTTCCCTGCCCGAGCTCCCAGCCCCCTCCCTCACTCCTGCCCACAGTTTCAGCGGAGGGTGAGGATCCCTCTGGATGCAAATTGCTCCCTCCTGTTGTTTGGGGACTTGACTTCTGCACCCGAGTGCTGGAGGAAGCCAAAACCAGCAGCCAGGGAAGGCCCTGCCTCGGCAGCCAGCTGGTGCCCCCTTGCTCTGCCTGTGCCATCAGGCAGCCAATTAGCAAGAAATTAATATTGTGATTAGCAAATATTATGATTTTCTATCTGAATCTGTAATAAGCTGATTATTCACTCGTGAGTAGGAGCCACTGCTGGTGGATGAGGCTGCCTTTACCCTGCCAGGATGGAGCTGGGCAGGTCCTGGACAGGAGCATCATCCTGCCTGGAGTGGGGGACTCCACCCTGGGCTTGCTGGGCTCCATCCACAGTGCCTGGAGGGGAGCAGGAGCAGGAACAGGAGTGGGAACAGGAGCAGGAGCAGCAGCAGGAGAAGGAGAAGGAGTGGGAACAGGAGAAGGAAGAGGAACAGGAGAAGAAGCAGGAACAGGAGAAGAGAAGGAGGAGAAGGAGAAGGAGAAGGAGCAGGAACAGGGGCAGGAGCAGGAACAGGAGCAGGAACAGGGGCAGGAGCAGGGGCAGGAGTGGGAGCAGGAGAAAGAACAGGAGCAGGAGCAGGAATAGGAACAAGAACAGGAGCAGGAGCAGGAATAGGAACAGGAACAAGAACAGGAGCAGGAGCAGGGCTTGCTGCAGGAGGTGCAGGGCAGCAGCCTGTCAGCAGATGGCAATGCCCTCCTGCAGCATGGCACAGCAGCCTGGTGGCACTTTGGGGACATCAGGGCTGGTGGGGACCACTCTCCCCAGGCAGCAGTGCCATGCCTGCAGCAGCTGAGCAACACCAGAGAGAGAGAAACAGGCTCAGTGTAGTGAGCTGAGCTCTGGTTCTGCACTCTCTGCAGCTCCTGAAATGCGCCTGTGCTCAGCTGGGGCTGGGCTCTTTCTCCAGCAGCACTGACACAACCGGAGCACACAGCCTCCAGCTGCACCAAGGGAAATACAGGTTGGCTATTAGGAAAAGGTTTTTTTCCAGAAAGGGTGATAAAATTCTGGAATGTTCTGCCTAGGGCAGTGGTGGAGTCCCCATCCCTGGGTGTGTTTAACAAAGCCTGGATGTGGCACTGGGTGCCAGAACTTAGTTGAGGTGTTTGGGGCTGGGTTGGACTCAATGATCTTGAAGGTCTTCTCCAACCTGGTGATTCTGTGATTCTGTGAATTTCCTGGCTTGTGTGGTTCCTGCTGCAGCTGTTCATGGGGCTGGGACTGCTCTTCCTGCTCATCCCAGGGCATCCACAGCGCTCCTCCCCAGAGGGGATGGTAGAATTGTACAATACTTTGGCTTGGAAAGGATTTTTAAAAGGTCTCTAATCCACCCCCTCTGCCAAGAGCAACCAAACCAGGCTGCTCCAAGCCCCATCCAACCTGGCCTTGAACAATTCCAGGGATGAAGAGTCCACCAGCTCCCACTGGACATTCTGCTCCAGTGTTTTACCCCTCGGACTCGCTGTGCTTTCCCTATCAAATTTATTATTTTTGAGTTAGCAAATGTCTAGGTTGATGTGAGACAAACTGATGGGCATCAAAACCTGCTCTTCCTTTGTGTTATCCTATGCATTTTGGATCTCATGGAAAACATCCTGTATTCAGGTGTTTATCCTTCAAAAATATATTGGCAAACTTCCTTCCCTTGCAGTTCCCAGAATACTGATGAGGTATGACAAGAGAAAATTTTCTCTGTGTTGTTAAAGGGGGATGTTTTCCTCTTCTTGAAGAAACTGAGGCACACACAGTGATTTCTTAAAGCGAAGGAAAAGGAGCATGGAAAGCAGGAGGAGAAAGCAAGGTTCCATGGACTGAAAACTGTGTGTTCTCCCTGCACCTGTTCTATGCCAATCTGGGACAGCTCAGTTTTGTTCTCTTGAAAAAAAATTACTCCAAAATGACCCAAATATGATAATTTATGACTATCTTGTGCTCTGGGTCTTCAGATGCACAAGGGCCAGGCCTGAACTGGCTTGGAACAGCAGGGTTTTATTCTGCACCGCTCCGTACTTGTGAAATAATGCGCAGTTTTGGCTGGTTTGTTGTGAAATAATCTGGCTCTGGCATGCAAGAGGGAGCTGAGCACTAGATGGCGAAAACGAGCCGTGGAAAAGGCCGGTGGTCCTCACCCCGGCATCCTCCCCTCCCTCACTCGCCATCCTCCTCATCCTTACCCTTCCATCCTCCCCTCCCTTACCCCACCATCCTCCACTCCTTACCCCTGCATCCTCCCCTCCTTCGCATTGCTATTTTCCCCTTCCTCCCTCACCCCCCCCATCCTCCCCTCCTTCACCCCACCATCCTCCTCATCCTCACCCCACCATCTTCCCCTCCTTACCCCACCATCCTCCCCTCCCTCATCCCACCATCCTCCTGGTCCTCACTCCAGTGTTTTTTTCTGGAGATATGGGGAAAAAAGAAGAGATAATTTGTGGAACATGATTTCTGCATCTGCAACTCTTCCCTGACCTTGAGGATCGTCAATCAGGATGTGATGGCTGTGCAGGTGCTTCAGCTTGGCCCTCCTGCTCTTCTCCTGCCTCCCTTGCTCTGTGACCCCCCTCCAGCCCCACTTGCACGTCTCTGAGGCTGGACAGAGCTCATTGCAGCACTGGGAGGTGCTGATGGGGCTGGAAATGGGAACAGTGAAAGGCTGCTTGGAGAAGGGCTGAGAGGATGTTCTCCAGTGCTGCCAGGTATGGACTTATCCTGGCCAGCCTAACCTGATGTGTGACCAGGGAAATCACTGCACATCTCATGGGCATTGTGCCACCCCTGCCCATCCCAGGGCATCTCCACTGTGTCCCCAGGCTGAATCCTCAGGGATTTTCCTTATAGGTGTGGGTTGCTTTTCCTGCCAGCTCTACATTGTCCCTTTCCCCTGTGCAAGCACACAGAGCATCTTAGTAGAAACAACAAAGCAGCATCACCTCCTCTCCTTCCTCCTCCTCTCCCTCCTCCTCCTCTCCTTCCTCCTCTCCCACCTGGTGCCACAGGGGCTTTGGCTCCTTTCAGGGAGCCTGGCAGTGCTGTCAGAGCCCTTGCTGGCTCCACAGGCCGTGGGCAGAGCAGGGTCCTGCTGGTCAGCCTTTGTTTGCTCTCCTGCCACCAGGCTGTGCCGGGCTGGAATCGCTGGAATCGCTCCTCCTCCTCCTCAGAGCAGCCTCTCCTCTCCTGTGTGTGTTTATGAGCTGTGCCCAAGGCATGTTTCCTCCCATGGAGAGCTGGCCCTGCGTCTTGCAGCTGCTTTTCCTCCCCAAGCCAAGTCTGGAAGGGGTCTGCTGCATGCTAAAGCACCACAGTCCATCCCATCAGGGAGCAGAGGCTCAGGGAGAGCTGTGTGTCCGGCTGTTTGTCTGTCCACCCTTCACGGAATCACAGAATCACTGGGTTGGAAGAGACCTTCAAGACCATCGAGTCCAACCCAGCCCCAAAACCCCAACTGAACCCTGGCACCCAGTGCCACATCCAGGCTTTGTTAAACACACCCAGGGATGGGGACTCCATCACTTCCCCATGGCAGATGATTCCAGAACTTTATCACTCTTTTTGTAAAAAACTCTTTCCTGATATCCAGCCTGTATTTCCCTTGGTGCAGCTGGAGGCTGTGTGCTCTGGTTGTGTCAGTGCTGCTGCAGACAAAGCCCAGCCCCAGCTGAGCACAGGCACCTTTCAGGAGCTGTGAGAGTGATGGGGGCAGCCCTGAGCCTCCTTTTCTCCAGGCTGAGCACCCCCAGCTCCCTCAGGGGTTCCTCTCAGGGTTTGTGTTCCCAGCCCCTCTGGATGTGCAGGTATAGGTAAAAGATATAGATATATAAGATAACTTGAATGCAGCTCTTCCATCAGTCTTAAATTTATCTACCAGACAACATCACTGTCCAGCTCCTCCTGGGTCCATTCAGGGCTTGCAGGGGGACAATGAACTGAAAGTGTGACCCAATCTGTAATTGATGCCATTGGCAAATTCAGAGCTCAGTGTCCCAAGGTCCTTCCCAAGCTGAGGGCCCAGAGCTGGGCACTGCACTCCAGGTGTGCCCTCACAGTGCCCAGTGCAGGGCACAGTGACCTCCCTGCTCCTCCTGGCCACACCATTCCTGACCCAGGCCTCCACAGCCTCTTCCTGATGCCCACAGCCCTGATGCTCCCACCTACATGAGGATCATGGAAGGAGAGGGAAGAAGTCCAGGTTGGATGGAGCTCTGAACAACTTGGTCTCATGGAATTTGTCTCTGCCCATGGCAAAAGGTTGGAACAAGGTGGATCTTGAGGGTCTCTTCCAACCCTCAGCATTCCATGATGCTGTGATTCTGTGATAAGTGTTAATGCAAGCCCTGGAGCCAGAGGTGTCCATGGCTTTTCAGAGTGAGCTCAGGAGAGCTGGCATCACCTCCAGAGCAAGGAGTGGGGCTTTAATGGTTTTAATGGGGGACAAAATGAGAGTGGAAGTTGGATAGGAGGGGTGCTGAGCTTCTTCTTCAAAGCAGCGCTTATCCAGGGAATTTATTTTCTACTGTGGATTTGCCACAATCAGGAATTGAATTCAGAATTTCTCTTTTTTGGGTTTAAATTCCAATTCTCTTGTTTGCTGCTCTTCCTGAAACACTTGAATACGTGGATCCAAACCTCCCCAGAGGCTGAGCAGTTTGTAAATGCATTCAGGCCCTGTCCCAGAGCACATCAGAGGAGGTGACCGTGTGCTTAGTGACCCTGCAGGAGCCACACCACACAGCCAGGTGAACAAAGGCGGCTTGGTGGGGACATGGGGACTCTGATCCAGGCTGAGTTAGAGACATCAGCTCTGTAATCACTGGCAAAAAAGGGATTAAGAAGGGGCTTCGTTGAGGGCTTACACATTTCTGAAGGGAATTGAGCGGATTGATGCCACAAGACTCTTTGAGCTCGTGTCAGATTAGAGGAACAAGTGGGCATCAGTTTAAGCCAAGACGCAGCAAAGCAGGACATTAAAGAAATTTTTGTGAATATACATATATTTAAAATATTTTTCCTTGTGCTGTGATTAGTTAATCTAAGTCATTGACTACCCAAGGCAGCAGTCAGAGTAATCAGTGCAAATGACTTTAAAATGAGGCCAAGTTGGTAATTAGGGATAACAAATGTAATGTCAGGAAAGTGGTGGCTTGGCTCAATGGCTCTGGAGCTTTGCTAAGATTGTCCAGACCCTGTGTCCAGCCAGTGAGGGAGGAGGAGGAGCAGGACAACCTGATGATGCAGAGCATGTTGGGCCATGCTAATTGTGCCCCACTCAGCTCTGTGCGCGTTCATTATATTGGGAATTCTTTAGAAAGTCTTAAGAAATTTTTGGGAAATCGGTGGAAATTCTTGGGAAGTTCTTTGGGTAATTCTTTGGGAATTCTTCGGGAATTGTTTTGGGAATTCTTGCGGAATTCTTGGGAAGTTTTTGGGAATTCTTGGGAATTCTTTGGGAATTTTTTGGGAATTCTTTTGGAATTACTGGGATTTTTTTTAGAATATTAGGGGAGTTCTTCAGGTATTATTGGGGGTTATTTGGGACTTCTTTGGGACTTCTTTGGGGATTCTTTAGGAATTCTTAGAAATTCTTGTAGAATTCTTTGGGAATTCTTGGGGAATTCTTTGGGAATTCTTGGGATTTTTTGGGAAATCTTAGGGGAGTTCTTTGGGAATTATTGGTGGTTATTTGGGAATTCTTTGGGATTTCTTTGGGACTTCTTTGGGATTTCTGACTGCCCTTGTGGGGCTGGTTTTGGGGTGCTATTTGCAGAGGAAGCAGGAGGCTGAGGGAGGCACAACCAAGGAGCAGCTGAGCGAGCTGACTCAAACACCACGAGGGCTTTGAGCTCGCCATCAGTCGGTTCCAGAGTTAACACCTCTCGGTGTGAGTGCCTGATAAGACATCTGACGTTCAGCTTAGCACCGAATCTCCTCTGCCTGCTGCAACTCCGAGCAAACACAGCCCTTTCCTGAAGGGAGGCATGGTTTCTGCCTGTTTGTGAAGTGCACAGCAGGGCCCTGATTTCAGCCGTTATCTCTGGAGCTCACTGGAACAATAACAACATCTGACATCCTCGAGTTTTGTAATGACTGTTTTTACAAAGTCTCTTCTAGTTGCGTTAGAATTTTTTTTTTTTCCTTTAAGTTGCTCTGTGAATAAATTGAAAGCAGATACAAACCACAGCCAGCCCCCTGGAAAGTGTCACCTTCACAGTGACGCCGAGCGTGGCGCTGACAAAATCTCCTGTCGGGCGCTGCTGGCAGATGGCAACGTCCGCTGGGATGGAGCGAACGAGCAGCGAGCAATCCTGCAGAGAAACGGCCAAAATAACCCCAATCCACCCAGAGTGGGTGTCCACTGGGACAGGGGAATGCTGCCAGGGAGTGGAGCAGGGTGCCTTGAGCCCTCCTGATGGGGTCTCTGGTGTTGAGATGAGCCCAAGGTGTTGGAAAGTTGCTTTTTCCCAGCCCCGAGACTGAAGAAGAAGACAGAGTTCCTTGCTCTTGTTCTCAATGTTGTTTATTTTCTCTTATATATGACATTCTTTCTCCAACTTGCTGAGATCTGTCTGGCAGGTTGAGTTGAGGCACACTGACCACCCTTGGGGTGGTGTTATCTTTTTATACTAAAAACTACGTGTACAATATTTACAATTTCTTCCCAATACCTATTGCCTATGTTAGACAATGAGCGTCTACTCTAAACCAATCCAAAAGTGCCACCATCACAGCAGAAGATGGAGGACAAGAAGAAGAAGGACAGGACACATCCAGATTCCTCCATCTTGCCTCCTGAACCCTCATTCTAAAGCCCTCAAAATTCTACATTTTCACCCGGTGATAAATTCACTGTCATTCTACTCAAACTCTTGTGTCTTGTAACTCTTCATACAAAGCTGGTAATTGTTTCCATGGGTTAAAATCAAAGGCACAGGTGTTTCTGACTCTGTGCCAAGGTCTCTGAGCCCCCTGCCAGGGTCTGGAGTCCTCCAGGGCAGCCAGAGGAATATCCTGGGTTCTAACACACTTCCAGCTGGTGGCTTCTGAATCCGCAAATCCAGGCAGTGACAGGACAAGGGGAAGTGGTTTTAAACTGACAAAGATCAGGGTTAGGTGGGATATTAGGAGGGAACTCTTCCCTATGAGGGTGGGAAGGCCCTGGCACAGGGTGCCCAGGGAAGCTGTGGTTGCCCCATCCTTGGAAATGTTCCAGGCCAGGTTGGATGGGGCTTGGAGCAAACTGGTCTAGGGACAGCTGGGGCTGGAACTGGTTGAGATTTAAGGTCCTTTCCACACCAAACCAGTCTGGGACCCTACAATTCAAATCCCAACCATCTTCCCAACAAAAACAAAGCTAGAAGTAGCCTGGGAGTGTTTTATCTTCCTCTTCTTCCCCTTCTTTTTCTTTCCCCCACCCCTGCTCATTCCTTACCATGACTCCAGCAGCCATCTAATGAAGTGAGGGAATTTATACTGGCCAAAGTGGAATGTATGAGGCTGATTGCCTTCATCTTATTACCCTTAATGGGAGCCTGTGTAGATAAATCCTGCTGGATCCTGATGGGAGCTTACCTGTGAATATCTGGCATGCAGGGTGAGTTATGGGAATGCTGAGCCTGGGGGAAGGGGAGTCCCACGTGTCACCTGCTGCAAGGCACAGGAGTTACAGTGCTTCCATGGGGATTTAGGATTGAGATACACAGGTGACAACTCTGGGCTGGATTTTTTTATAGATGGGTGTGTCACCCTGTTTTTTTTAAGATTTTCTAAGCCTTCTGATGTTGACATTCTTGTAATGAACTTTCTCACACACTTTATGTAAATAACTTATTGCTTTGCATTCTTTTATGGAGAAGGAGAAATTTGATGGACTGTTGGTTTGTCCAGTGTCATTGGAGAGGTAGCTCTGTCACCCTCCAATCCATTTCCATTGTCACTTTTGGAAAACTATAAATGTTGGAGCCAGAAATTAAAAAATTCTCTTTTTACCTTGGAAAATCTGCATGTCCAGGTTGTGTTATTTCGTGTCCTATAGTGACAGATGGGAGTCCAGTGGCTGCTTTTGTGGGTGATCCCCTTGTCCTGGTTATGGTGGTGGCCTCATGGGTGGTGGCCTGGGGATTTTTCACTGCTTTATCAGCCCCCACCATGCTGGATCAAAGGGGACAGTGGGATCCACCATGCCGTCCTCCCCACATCTCTGAGATGCTTGAACAGCTCACCCTGAGAAGCTGTGGACTCTCCATCCCTGACAGTGTTCAAGGCCAACTTGGATGGGGTTTGGAGCACCTTGGGACAGTGGAAGATGTCCCATGGCAGTGAGTGGAATAAGATGAAGTTTAAGGTTGCCTCCACCCCAAACCATTCTGGGGTTCTGTGATCCATCCTTGCTGCTGGCCTGGATGGCCATTTCCCCTGTGGATAGCAAAAGGAAAGGAGGAGCCATTTCCCATGGCTCTCAGAGCTACGGTCCTGCTGGTATTTACTTTTTTCCTCCCCAATAAGCCCTGAACTCCCTGGCTAATTAAATAGCAAGTGGCTATTAAGCTCTTGCCTAGGACTAAGGTTTAATAAGGCAGTAATAGGCGCTGTGTGTTTGTATGTGTGTACCCAGCCTGAGGTGGGAAACCTCAGCCCAGGTGCTCTTTAAATAGTCAATAGTTATTTATTAAACATGGGGCAGCTATCCAGAGAAATTTAAATTAAAGGCCTGCCTGAGAGATGAGCTTGGATTTAAAGAATTAAAGGGTTAGCAGCCTAGCACAGCATGCACTGGAATCCTAAACCTGCATTCCTAAAACTGGAATAGCAGAAGGAGGCAACACATTGCCACTTAATTTGTGTGAGTTGCCTGTTTGCTCTGCAAATACCAATGAAGGTTAATGTTTTTAAAAGTTTTGGGCTGGCTTTTTTCCCTCTGGTAGCAATCTGGGTGTGTAAAAGCCCAAATGACAATTCTCCTGGGGGTGTTATTTCCCAATGGACCCCTCCAGCTCCTGCTCCTTCCTTGGTGTGAGGCTTATGGGCTCCATATGTGAGAATTATAGGGTTTTAAGGAATTAGGGTAATAAGGAACCCTAAAGCTTATCCAGTTCCAACCCCTGCCATGGGCAGGGACACTTTCCACTAGACCAGGATGCTTCAATTCCTGTCCAACCTGGCTTTGAAAACTTCCAGGTATCCTTGGAAGTATTCAAAGCATCCACAGCTTGTCTGTGCAGCCTGTGCCATGAACTCCTACCCTCCTAGGGAAGAATTTCTTCCTAAAGAGGATCCTCTTTTCTTTATGGGCTTTGCCAAAAAGGTGATGCTCAGAGTGGTGGGGTACAAAATACCTCAATTAGGGTGGGAAATTGCATCTGTGGATGGATGATACCTGTCAGTATTATACTGTAATATTTAATGTCAGTGTTATACAGTAATATATTTTATTTTCTGTATATATAAATAAAATAAAATAAAATAAAATAAAATAAAATAAAATAAAATAAAATAAAATAGCAATAATAATAATTAGGGTCGAAAATTGCAAAATTGCATCCGTGGATGGATGACACCTGCTTAGGGAATGGAATGTCAGTATTATACTGTAATATATTTAATGAGAGTATTATACAGTAATATATTTTATTTTATATTATATATATATATAAAATTATTATTATTAATAATAAGGGTGGGAAATTGCATCAGTGGATGGATGATAACTGCTCAGGGAATGGAATGTCAGTATTATACTGTAATATATTGAATGTCAGTATTATACAGTAATTTATTTTATTTTATATATATATATATATATATATACACTATATAATAATAATAATAATAATAATAATAATAATAATAATAATAGTATAGTAGTAGTAGTAGTAAATGTAATATAATATACAGTTAATCAACTCTCAGCATGGCTTTCCCATTCCTTGGCTTTCCCATTCCTTGGCTTCCCTCTCCAGCCATAGTGATCCTCGCTTCTTTTTCCTTCGATTTTCCTCCCAAGGGGGATGGGCTGGCTCTGTCCTCCTCACACTTGAACCAGATGCTTGATGACATCTGGGGACTCGCAGAGCTCCCCCCGTGGAGCCTTTTTCCTCTGGGTTTGTCTTCCCTGCTCAGGCAGCCAGCAGGGAGCTGGTTCCCAAACAAGTCAGCTGTGCCTGCAAGCACCTCGCTGTGTGTCAATAACTTTGCTACAGTTGGTTCAGCATTGCTCCAGGAAAAAAAAGAAAAGAAAAAAAAGAAGGGGAGAGTGTGGGAGTGGGGAAAGAGCCTTAACTGCTGCTGTTTATCCCTCTTATTTTCAGTTCATTTTATGCAGCTTCAAACACAGCCGACACTCACCCAGGTCCATTAATGGAAAATAAAGGTCAGGGCTGGAGGCAGCGGCGCTGCCATCCCCGGCTCCCACGTGGTGTGTGCTGAGTGCCAGACCAGGATTTTCCATCTCATTCTCATCTGGGGGGACCAGCTGGGGCTGAATTGGCTCCAAGTGCCAGCAGCCTCCCAGCACCAGGCAGGATGAGTCCTGCTCGTTCCTTGGATGTTCTGCACTGCATCTCCCTGCAGGAATAGTGTGGGTACATTTAGCAACCAATTCCAACTCTCTTTCAGGGATTTAGGGTCACAAGCTGCACCCCAAAATCTCACTTGTCTTGAAATATTGCTATTAGCATTCTCCTTAAGGCAGATTTACTGATTTTAAGGATTCAAACAAGATGAAGTTTATTTGCTGGTGTGCTGATGGTTTCAGGGTGGGTCCCTCAGTTTCTCCAAAGTGCCCAGGAATAAGATTGGCTGGAATATTGCCTGTGAGCAGCATGAGCTGCTGACACAGGTCTGGAGTCTGGGCCTGAGGCTCCTGGACTCCATCTAATGGGAAACATGAAGGTTTTGTCGGGGTGATATGGAGGGCTTGAAGCCATGTTTGGGTGTTGTCCAAGGGGATAAGGCACTCTCCTTTTCCAGGAATTCTGCAGAATGGACTGCTATCCCTTCACATTTTGCTGGTCCTTCAGCAAAAGGAGATCCCATCTGCAGATCCCATCTCTCCACAGGAAATTAGAGAATCCTGTATGTATATTTTGGGATTTGCCTCTTGTTTTTCCTCCCCCTGAAGTTTGCTGCTGGGCTCCCTGCAGGGCAGCAGGAGATGCTGGAGAAATGGCTCTGTTTGCCCATGCAATATTCCCAGGTCTGTGCAGGGCTCTAGCAGCCCTGTCACCTTGCTGTGCCTCTCACACCTCACCCAGCTCTTTGCTTTATTGCCTTTGATGAGTAAACCTGACCAAACTATGGATCCTGAATAAAAGTCAGGAGCAGCAGGTTGGTAGCAGCTGTATGACAGCAGCTGGAATGTCACAGACATCTTTAATGGAAAAATCTTTTCCTTAGGATTTTTCCTCTTGAGAAGCTGGGAGGCCTCAGGAACAATTGTTATGATTATCTGCTGCTATGGAATGCAACAGGTGCATCTGTGATTGGTCTCATGTGGTTGTTTGTAATTAATGGCCAATCACAGTCAGCTGGCTTGGACAGCAAACCGAGACACAAGCCTTTGTTATCATTCCTTCTTATTCTATTCTTAGCCAGCCTTCTGATGAAATCCTTTCTTCTATTCTTTTAGTATAGTTTTAATGTAATATATATCATAAAATAATAAATCAAGCCTTCTGAAACATGGAGTCAGATCCTCATCTCTTCCCTCATCCTCAGACCCCTGTGAACACCATCACACTGGGACAAACCTGGTGGCAGCAGATTCTTACAGAGCAGGAATTTGCCCCTCCTGCTTCCCACCAGAGCTGGATAACTTATTCAAGGCAGGCAAAAGCAGGTTTTGTGCCTTGCCTTTGCATTTTCCTTTATTTGTGGTTTTCCCCTCGGTTTTAGCTTGGTGTGAGGCAGCTCCTGCCTCTCCCTCATGCTCAGTCGCTGGGTGATGTCTCTATCAGGCTCATGCTCAGCATCCCTCCCCAGTGTGGCAGCACTCCCCCATTCCCAGCCCTCCTGATGCGTGACAAAATCCTCCTGCCACTGCCCTCGGGCTCTGTGCTGCAGCTCTGACAGAGGGATTGGGACAGGGGAGCTGCATTTCCAGCCTGGATACAAAATCCGTGGTGCTTTATTCCTTCCAAGGCACTCACCTGGACTTCTCCCTGTGTCAGGATGCTCCTGTTCCTCACATCACCCTCCTGCCTCATCCCCTAACTTTTTCCTGTGCAGGCTGCAAAGATCATCCCTGCTTCTCCAAGGAGCATCTCCAGGACTTCTCCGTGGGCAGGGAGCCCCGGGGCAGGGGGAAATGCTCTTTAGGACCAGCACATCTTCCTGTTTGTATTTCAAAGCACCGCTGGAGTGGGACTGGGATTTTTGCCAGAGTCTTGCTAGAGGGAAAGTTTTCTCTGGCTCAGTTCACACAACGAAGATTTCTCTTTCTTTTCCCCTCTCTGCTTTATTCTGATAGCTTTTTAACAGGATCAGCTAAATAAGAAGATAGAGTGTACCAGTTCACAGGCCCCTAGAGGTGAGGAGCCACTGCAGATTAAAGCATTTTTGTGATCTCCAAAGCAGCTGTATTTTATATGCAGGCCCTGTTTTGCTGATCCTATTAAGGGGTATCGTGGAACAGAGAACCCTGTGGCTGTGTGTGTCTGGCTTTTTGGGAGCAGGGTTTTTTAGTTGGGTGGTGGATCTTGTGCCTTGCCTCAGACCCTCAGATAAAAGGTCTCTCCTTAGGCTGAAAGGAAATTTCTAATAATTCAGGACTAAATTCCATAAGGTCCTTAAGGAAAGGACATCTCCCACATCTCAAAGGTCACCCTCTGCTCTGGAGTGACTCATGCTCTGCTGGGCTGGAGGGAGCTGGGACAGTTCCAGGGTCAGGCTGGAGATTCCCTAAATGCATTAATCCCTGTATGGGATGCAGATGATGTGGGCAAGGTCAGGGGATGTGATCTCTTTACCAACTCTCCCATATTTTGGGGGGATGTAACTTCATTTTGTTACTATAGGACACGAAAGAACACAAGTGCACACCGCTGTTCTCAAGGTGAAGAAAAAGGGAAGTTTATTTTCTGACTCCAACATTTATAGTTTTCCAAGAGTGACAGTGGATTGGAGGGTGACAGTGCCACCTCTCCAATGACACTGGACAAACCAACAGTCCATCATCTTTCTCCTCCTCCATAAAGGAATGCAAAACAATGAGTTATTTACAGGAAGTGTGTGAGAAAGTTCACTACAAGAATGTCAACATCAGAAGGCTTAGAAAATCTTAAAAAACCAGGGCGACATATTTCACCCCATTTCTGTACTTCCAGCCCATCTCCATCCCTTCCCTGCTTCCATTGCAGCCCCTGGCCCAGGCTCTGTGCAGAGATTTGAAGTTCCAATGATGAGGCACAGATTTCCCTCCTCCCCCTGTGCACTGCTGAAACTCCAGCGTTAATCTGAGTTTTCAAACCAGTTCTCCTGCAAAGCACTGGGCCCACTCACCCCTGAGCCACCTCTCAGCTCCAGAGGAGCCTGCCAGGGACCCCCCTCATAGTAATGAATAAGGACACTAATTAATGATCATTGCTATTTGTGTTGAAGACTGTGACTGCTGTCTCTGCTGACTGCTCTGGCAATTACTAAGGCTGCTCCCTCCCGGCTCTGGTCAGCAGGAGAGGAGGAGGAGGAGGAGGAGTTGGAGGAATCACAGAGATGTTCAGGAGTCACAGAGATGCTCGGGGCTGGCCATCTCCAAACTATCCCTCCCCAAAGTGTCCCTTCCCAAAGTGGCCATCCCCAAAGCATCACCTTGCTGAGTGTGGGAGCAACCAGCAGCAGGTCCCTGTGGTGCTTCAGCCACCTCACCCTCCTCCTCCTCCTACTGCCGGTATCAATCAGCCTGTTGGAGCTTTCCCAGATGGGTCTCACTTTCTGTTCCATCTCATTTGACATTTCATCAGCTGTAGACAGCAGAGAGACATGTCAGCTCCTGAGATCCATCCCCGACCTGCCAAAAGGCTTGTGCTCCTTGGCAAGAAATGTGATTGTTCTGCTTTGTGGCAGAGATTTCTCTTTGTCTTATCTTTGGGAGGAAATTTCAGCCCCCTTCCCATTTCCTTCCCCTTTTCCAGCAAGGGCTTGGTGCTTGTTCTGGTATGACGGAAATGTGGCTGAGCTTCAGTGGGTTATGCACAAACTGACACCCGCCATGTGAAAATCCCAGCAGAATCAAGAATTTCTGCTTAAAAGAGCGGGAAAACTCCTGTGTTCCCCTATGGAGAGCATGGAGATCTCTTGTGGAAGCTCTGATGCCTGCTCAGAGTGGAGGGAGGGGCTGGGCAGGTACAGCAGTGCCACTCCAGGAGCTTTGAAACCTCCCATTCCATCCTTCCAAATTCATCTGGAAAACCGCTGAACCACACCCCAGTTTCCCCTGAGATCCATCTGCTCATCCCTCCCTGCAGCTGGCCCTCATCTGCATGCTCCAGCTGCTGTCTGGGTGACTGGTGGGAAGGACTCATGGCAGAGAGAAGAATTCTCTGTATTTTTCCACATCCCAATGTTTTCTCTGTGTGTGTGTGTCGGTGTCCCATAAACAGTAATGGTGGACATTATGTTTTGAAGCTGTTTGAAGGGAGAACATAAAAGCTAATAGGTAAAAATGGGCTTTTCCATGCAGATTCCTTAGGAAATTAAACCAGCCTGGCTTTCAGCAGGTTTTGTGATGCCCTTTTCCATGGGGTTGATGCTCCCATGGGTAAATTTCTTCCTTATGTTCCTTATGGATGGTGGGATACCATCCCTGGGCTCTGTGCAATCAGCTCAAACAGAGGAAAGGATGTCTTTGGAGCTGTTGGCAGGTGGAGGAGCTAAAGGAGGTGAGGATTTAAGAGCCTGGATTCCTCACTGGGGCTGTGACTTGTGATAACGCCCCAAGGCACTGACTGAAATGCACGTCATAAATTAGAACCAAAAATGTGATTACTTTGTCGCTTGGAAGACAAATGTGTGTGCCTGGGGAGTAACAAAGCAAGTTTGATTTGTTGTTGTTTGTACTATGTTTACTGTTATTATAACTTATTCCAAATTATTCCAGTCTGGAACGGAGACGAGGCTGTAGCTGGCAAACCTCTTTTGAGGGTGGGTTTGGGGAAAGGGCCAAATCCTAAAAAGCTGAGTGTCATGGCATGGAATGGTCTGGAATATTGTTGGGGGGAAGCTGGGAAGGTCTGGAGAAGGTCTGGATGGTGGAGGGTGTTGAGTAGAGTGGAGATCCTGACCCAGGAGTGCAATCACTGAAAATGTGGGGAGGGACTGGTACAGGGGGTCTATCGCAGACATCTTTTATGAGAAATCCTTTCCTTAGGATTTTTCCTCCTGAGAAGCTGGGAGGCCTCAGGAACAAAATGTAAACAATGGTTATCTGCTGCTGTGGAATGCAACAGGTGCATCTGTGATTGGTCTCATGTGGTTGTTTCTAATTAATGGCCAATCACAGTCCACCTGGCTTAAACTCTCTGTCCAAGACAGAAGCTTTTGTTATTCATTCTTTCCTATTCTATTCTTAACTAGCCTTCTGATGAAACCTTTTCTTCTATTCTTTTAGTATAGTTTTAATGTAATATATATCATAACAAAATAAATCAAGCTTTCTGAAACATAGAGTCAGATCCTTGTCTCTTCCCCAGTCCAAAAACCTCTGTGAACACTGTCACAGGGGTCCAGAAAATCTTCCCTGGAATGTCCAAGGCCAGGCTGGATGGGGCATAGAGCAACCTGGAATAGTGGGAGGTGTCCCTGCCATGGCAGTGGGTGGAACACGATGGTCTTTAAGGTCCCTTCCAACCCAAACTACTCTGAGATTCCGTGATAAAATAAATCAGAGAGAGTTGCCACCTGCTTTTTGGGGACGGAAAGATGAAGTGAAGCCCTGCTGGATACTCGCCCACCCTGTGTAACCTTCAGCTCAGAACTGAGTCCTTGACTTTGGGCCCAGCTTGCTGCTCCATCCCTCCCTCTGAGCAGCATCTCCTGGGAGCAAGGCACTCCTGAGCCCCTCCAGGCACCTTTAGGATGAGGATGACAGAGGATCCTCCCTCATTTCCCCCCTGTAGGAGCAGAAATCTCCAAAGAATGCTCCATGCCCCATCATTCCTGACCGGGGAAAAAAGAAATGGAGCTTCTAATACCCATCTCCGCAGGAATCTCTAATGCTAAAGAGCTTAGAGGGAGCACTCATGACTTTGAGAAGAGTAAAAGCCTCCCTTGTCCCCTAAGCGGTGTCCGGCTCAGTGAGCCAACGCGCTCTGATACCATGGCAGATGGGTATTTCCAGCATTTGTTTTGATGATGAAAGTGTACATTGTGCTCAAAGATGCCCCCAGGACACATTGTTCTCTGGATAAAGGGATGGAAATTAAAACTAAGTTTCCTAGGTCAAAAGGACGCTCGTTAAAGCATTCAGGACTAAGAGGAAAAAGAGGAGGGATTAAAAAAAGACCCAGCTTGCAAAACCCAGCCCTTTCCTTAAAGGAAGGTGGCTCTGGAGGAGGTGTGTGGGCTCGGTTTGTTATTGTGTGTGCTGGAAAAGCTCAGTATGGACGAGGATTTTGGTGCAGTGCACATTGTCCCAGGCTGGGGAGCAGGTTTGGGGTTGGTGTGCTGGAGGGCCAGAAAATGCTGGGGTAATTCTTATTTTAGGGTTGTATCCAGTGGGGTTGGGCCTGGCAGGAAAAGGCAAAGCTGAGGGGTTTAGTCCAGGGAGAAAACATCAGGATTTGGTTCCTTGCACCAACAAGGTGGTGGGAAGGCAGTGGTGTGGTCAGGTGAATGGGATCAGCCACTGCAGTGCTGCAAGGTGTGTGGGAAAAGAGGGGTAAAAAGGGAGGAAAATTCAGATTTCATTAATGTCGCAGACATCTTTTATTGAAAGATCCTTTCCTTAGGATTTTTCCTCCTGAGAAGCTGAAAGGCCTCAGGAACAAAATGCAAACAATGGTTATCTGCTGCTGTGAAATGCAACAGGTGCATCTGGGATTGGTCTCATGTGGTTGTTTGTAATTAATGGCCAATCACAGTCAGCTGGCTTGGACAGAGAGTTGGAGCCACAAGATTTTGTTATCATTTTTTCTTATTCTATTCTTACCTAGCTTTCTGATTAAATCCTTTCTTCTATTCTTTTAGTATAGTTTTAACGTAATATATATAATAATATAATAAATGAAGACTTCTGAAACATGGAGTCAGATCCTCGTCTCTTCCCCAATCCGAAAACCGCTGTGAACACGGTCACACATTAAGGTTTGGGTCCAAGCAGGGGCTGTGCCTGCTCCCTCTGCTTTCCACCCCCTTCCCAGCTGAAGAACAAGCCAGGAGCCCCTTAAGAGCCACGTTTCCCTGGGAGAATGGAAAAACACCAGGTCGTGGAGATGGAAATGCCAATCAGTGGGAGCGAGGGGAAGAGAGGAACAGCGTGTGGCCTCTGCAAATTGCAGGAAAAGTGACACAGTTATTCAGAGCTGCTCGGGGAGGGAGGGAGCTTTAGTGGATAGATGGGAAAAGTGGTCTTGGATTCCTTTTGTAAGCACGTTATTGAGCCAGCATGGACAAATTGTTTCCCATTTTTGTTGCCCCAGTTTCCCCAGCTGTTCAGAATGGGAGTGATTTTTTACTGCTGCCTGACAGGGGTGGGAGAAAAGCTTGGGTTGTTCTTGGGCATCCCCAGAAAGGCAATGCCACAGAAAGGCTGGGCACTTTTGGGGCTCCATAACAGGATCAGGCACTCAGCTGTCAGATTTAGGCTCTAAACTGTTGTTATCCCATTGGAAAATATAGAAAGGCCATCCAGGCCACTCAGATAATAATCCAAGCCACCCACCAAAACAATCAGATTTTGTTACTCACCATATTTAAGAGATGAATTAGGAAAACCCATGTTTAAAAAGTGACCTCTCCTCTCTCTCCTTCCCAGAACCAGCCCCAAACCAACAATCCTCCTGTTTATTTTTCAGTGGATCTCTTTTGGAGCTGCTTCTCCCTTCACTTGGGATTTGATTTGTCCTACAGAGATCAGCAAAGAGCACCAAGTGCCATTCTACTTCTCTCCTCTAGATCAAGGGAGAAGATTAATTTATTAATTTACTAATTTATTAATTTATTTTGTGTGTGCTGGAGTGTGGAGCTCTTGTTTCTCTTTAAACATTTCCTTTCTGGAATCAAATTTAGGACTATCTGCCCCACAGTTAACACCAAATTCCTCCTTTCTCCTCCCCAAAACCATATCAGAATTATGGATTCCCTTGACAGCAAGAAATATCTTGGGGCTGCCAAGTTTTTCATCCTTTTCTCCATCCTCCACCAACCCCCACTTGTATTCTGTCATTAAAAGGGTTCCTTTTGATCTGGAAATTAATTTCCAGATAAACTCAGGCACATGTGTGCATCCATGAGTGGTTTGGTGGCACCAGCTGCAGATCAATCCCAAATCCTGTGACATCCCTGAACCCCAGCAGCCCAAATGCAATGAGGTTTTGTAGGTTTAAGCTCTTTTATGGAAAAATATATGTATAGGAATGTGAAGATATATTTTTTAAATTTTCAATTCCCCCCTCTATCCCCGTTTTTTCTGAGCTTTTCCCTTTGAGGGTGGCAGGGATTTTTTTCAGGAGCTTCACATCTTTCTCCATGCAAGATTTTTTTCACCGGCTTCCAAAGCCAAGGCAATTTTCCTGATGCTCTGGCTGATAGAGAGTCCTGCTGAAATCCCAACTTTCTTTTTCCCTTTGAAGTAACTCTCTCTTCAGGGTGGTTAAAC
Organism: Melozone crissalis; assembly: GCF_028551555.1. NCBI lineage: Eukaryota > Metazoa > Chordata > Aves > Passeriformes > Passerellidae > Melozone > Melozone crissalis. The sequence goes on along the minus strand of NW_026535896.1, from coordinate 1,559,251 downwards.
ACAAAAGCTCCAAAAAGCAGCTGCTGAGGGCTTAAAAACAGGGAGAAAAGAGGGAAAAATAGGAAAAGGCTGCAACTGCATCATTTAAAAAAAATCCTTTTGTATTTTAAGGGCTGTGTTCACCTAATGAGGAATGCTGTGGGAAAGGGATCCCTTCAGAATGGCATGAGGGAGGGGGAGCTGTGGGAATCACAGAATTCCAGAACAGTTTGAGTTGGAAGAGACCCTAAAATTCCATCCAATGCCAGCCCTGCCATGTCAGGGACACCTTCCACTGTCCCAGGGAGCTCCAACCTCCTCCAGCCTGGCCTTGGATAGGGATCCAGGAGCAGCCACAGCTTCCCTGGGCAACACAAGTTCACAAATAAAACCCAAAGTTCATAAAAAATTTCATTTCTTTGTGCCTCAGTTTCCCTTTCTCTGCAGTCACCTTGCCTTGCGAACACGCTTGGGAAGGGTCCATGGACTGAGCACAGCCTTGGGCGATGCTGAGAACCTTAATCCAGACCTAAAAGGTGCTTAAAAAAAATCCTCCCTGCTTGACTTTCAAGTGGATTTATCCGTAATTCACTCTCCATGTATGTACTAGGAAGGATTTGGGCTCTCAGAGGGTGGGTTTAGGTTTTTTTAAGATGTATTACTTTTTTTATTCTTTAAAGGCAGCACACGAGGGGAAAAGCAGCTAAGTTCACCTTTAAGGATTTATTATCATTCCTCTAGAGCAGGTATTTACTGGGGGTATTTCTCGGAGGAACTGACTGTCGATTATAAAAAATAAAATAAAATAATAATAATAAAAATAAAAAACCCCCTCTCTCCTTAAGCCAGTAACCTTGTGGAGTGATGGATTGTCTTGCTGAAAGTGGAGTTAGGGAGAAATGGAGACTGAGAGGAAGAAATGTAGATACTGTAACATACTCCAGGGGGTCGGGAAAAGGGATATGAATTATTAAATAAAATTAATAATTGAAATAATTAACAGCTGCAAGAGATTTTTTTGTCCATCCTCCACATAATAGGGGAGCAATGTTTAGTATCAAGCTGGAGTAACCATGAGTAATTTGATGTTAATTAATTTGTTGGCTCGGTATTCTAAGCATTTATGGGTGTTTTCTTTCCTTATAAATATATTAATAAGTTTAAGTCATTCTACAAAAGTAATTTCGAAAATAATAATAATAAAAAGCGAGGCCTGGCAAATGCAAGTCATTTATTTTTGATCAGTAATTAAAATGGTTTTTCCCCCACTCTCGTGTACATCAGAGGAAAATGGCTTTGTTCCGAGGAGCTTCTAATCCTTATTTTCCTTCCTCTGATAGGAGTTTATATCATTTGTTATTTGGGTCCAGATTTATGGATTATTTTTCTCTGTGGGCTTTTGGAGTCTGTTGCTGGAGCTCCTGAAGACGAGAGGTTTTCCTTCCCCAGCCCCGTCCATGGGTAATTCAGGAGAGGCTCTGAAAGATGGAGTGAAATGATGTGTTTGGGGCAGATAAATTTGGGAGTGCTCAATGGGTGGCTGATGGGTGTGGGTAGGAGGAGCCAAACCCTCTCTGCTGGGAGGGAAATCCATCCAGAGGGATATCCAGGGGCAGATAAATGGGAGCAGTGGGGTTGATTGCAACCCCAAATGCTCCTCAACAGGGCTGGGGGGCAGAATGCACATGGATCCAGGGATGCTTGAAGGATGTGTGGCTCTGTAGGGCACAGCACTGCTCTGCTGACCTTCAGCTCTGTCTTTGGAGTGGAAAGGATCCCAAATGTCCCTGTTTGGGACAGCAGAGGTGTCCAACACCTGTCCTGGGATCTGCTCCTCCTGCTCACCTGCATCTCCCAGTGAAATCCCATGACTTGGAGTGGTGTTGCTGTTCTTCAGGAATGGGTTGGTCTGGTTGAAGTCTGTGGGGTTTTCTAAGGGTTGGCAGCCTCAAACTGAATCCCAGACCATGATGCTGAAAGCAAATTCAGAGATGAGGTGGCAGAGATGGTGCCCTCTGTGCCACACTTCACTTCCACCTAGGGAAACTGAGGCCACAGCAACACATGGAGAAAAGGCTCAGGGGTGCAGGCAGTGTTATTGTGCCTCTGGATTGGGATCTGGGGTGGGATGCTTGATGTTTGGGATGTTCAGGGTTTGTGATATTCAGTGTTTGGGATTCATTTGGGATGCTCCATGTTTGGGATTTTCATTGTTTGGGATGCCCTGTGTCCAGCACACTCTGTGTTCAAGTCACTCAGTATTTGAGATGCTCACAATTTGGGATACTTGGCATTTGGGATGCTCAACATTCAGAATACTTGATGTTCAGGATGCTTGCCATTCAGGATGCTCTGTGTTTAGGATGCTTGGAGTTTGAGATGCTCAGTGTTTGGGATGTTTGATGTATGAGATGCTCAGTGTTTGGGATGCTCAGTGCTTGGGATGTTTGATGTTCAGGATGCTCAGTGCTTAGGATGCTTGGCATTCAGGGCTTTTGGCATTCAGGATGCTCCGTGTTTGGGCTACTCAGTGTTTGGGATGTGCTCAGTATTTGGGATGTCAGCGTTTGGGATGTCAGCATTTGGGATGTCAGTGTTTGGGATGCTCAGTATTTAGGGTGTCAGTGTTTAGGATGTGCTCAGTATTTGGGATGTCAGTGTTTGGGATGTGCTCAGTGTTTGGGATGTCAGTGTTTGGGATGTCATTGTTTGGGATGCTCAGTATTTGCGGTGTCAGCGTTTGGGATGTGCACGGGCTGTGGCAGCAGATGGAGTCTGTTGGATGGCAAATGGCATCTCCATCCTCGGGGAGCAGCGGGATGTTATCTGCAGGCAGCAGCAGCAGCAGTGCCCCTTTGCAAAGCTCAGCACAAAATAGTGGAGCAGGGAAGGGAATAATTCCCATCCTCGTGGGCAGATGGGAGCCAGACCTAGTTCTGGCCAGGCTGTGGGAGAGGAGTTTGGATCTCCAGGCTGCTTTGGAGTTGGCTACCAGGGGCAATTGAGGTGCTGAGCTGAAGGGATGGAAGAGGGAATCCCTGCAGATAGAACAAAGGGTGGGAAATCCTTTTTTTCCCCTTCTCCAAATGCTGTGGGAGCTGCAAGGTGCCTGGTGGCAGAACCAACTGCTTCTGCCCCAGGGAGTGAAAGCATTAAAAGTTGGAGGTTAAAATGATAGAGCTGAGCTGTAGCAGCGGAGTTCTGTGCATTTCTCCCACTCAGGGATTTGCCCTATATTTAATTTTTTTCCCTGACTGCTTTAGTGACTCTGTAAATGTTGCAGAGTTTTCGTGTCTTTTTTTTTTTGCCTTCCTGCTAGATGAAGTAGGTTTGGTTTTTATTGAATCAGTTCCCTCCGAGGATAGAGGTTGCGAGTGGATAAAACCTCTTTCAATCCCATAAAAATGCCGTCAGGGGATTCACTTAAATTTATTTAATCCTGTGCACTTTATCGCGGTCACTTCATCATGGCAGGTAAGTGGATGCTAATGGATCCCTTCTTTTTATGGCCTGCAGACTCCTGGAATTAGATCCCCCAGCTGCAAATCTCTCGTTTGTGGTTGGCATTTTATCTTCTTTCTTTTATTTGATTAGCGGAGGGAGTGAGAGGCAGGACGCCCATTTCAGAGAATTAAGGCCAGGACAGCTCCTTGCTCTAATGCTCTGACCTTCTGGCTGCCACCAGCCAAAATTTCACCCGGAGGAGATGCTCTGAGGGTGCAGGACATGAAATCCTCACTCCAGCCCTCCCATCCTGGTCAGCTGGGGTCTCTCAGTCCAGGTTTGTATGATAAAAACCACACAAAGCTTCTGCTCTTCTCTGCCTCAGCAATGAGTCAGGGTTGATGTGAATTTTCCTCTTCTGATGGCCTGATTCACTCTGCTCCAAACCTGACAGGCCTTTTTCACTGAAATGTTGAACTTCATTGTCACTGAACCATTTTCTTTCATAAAGTCGAAGTGTTTGGGTGCTTTCGGGTGAAGGTTGTTGAATTGCCTGCTCCATTAATGCTTTTAAAACAGAGATATTTTTTCCTGTGCTGTCACAATTCTGCACTTTTTTTTTTCCCTCCTGAACCTGCTTTAGTATTTAATTTTGGCTGCTAAATCTGGAGGCTTGTCCTGTCTGACCTCTGAACTGTGGGATGCTCAGGCTCGAGGATGAGGGATGCTGATCCCATGTGGTCCAGCCCCACCTGTGATGCTGTTGAATCCCTTCCCACCAGGAAAATATATTATCCAGGCTTAGCATCATGAAGTGATGCTGCCTGCATGGAAATTCTGGCCAGCTTAGGCTTTGGAGAAGCTGAGGGCTGCAGGGTTTGTGTTCTGGCCATCACCATTTTGTCCCCAAGGGATGCCTGCAAATCCATCCCAGAGAGTTGCAAAAGGCTCCTCAGGCTCTCATGGAATGTGTTGTAGAGCCTTACCTCTAGAAAAGCCTTACCTGGGGGAAATAACAGAGAGTTTCCTCATGGCAAAATGTCATTTTACAGCAACAGGCAGCCAAATCAGTTCCAACTCCAGAATAATCTGCAGGGGGAAAGCAAAGCTTGGTGGGAGCAAATTAACCTGGTGGTTGGTACCATGGGAGGAGTGGTGCCTGTGGATTCCCAAAGGGATTTATTGCCTCTTGGAAGGCATCCCCTGCAGGCCAGAGCATCCCTGAGCACCCACTTCCCTCCTGTGTGCCCCAGGCTGGTGTTGGAGTGTTAATGGAAAAATTAAATAATGCTGGAAACACAAAACCATCAGGTGAAAAACAGAGTTTGAGTTATTAAGGAGCCCTCTCGTCACTCACTGCAGAGAGAGAGGGGGAAAGGGAGGGAATATTGGTGTTTGGGAAGCCCAATTATTTCTGAACTGCAGACAGTCTTATTAACTTGGGCAGAAAATTAATTACTCTAATTAGAAAAACTCATTGGAGTTTGGTGAGGAGTTAGTGGGGGAGATGATAGTGATGGGGGGGAGTTGGGGGAGTCACCAAAGCTGTGGGAGGGAGGGGACAGAGGGGTACACGAGCAATGGGGGAGCTGCTGAGATTAATGGGAGAAAAGAAGAGATGGGGGAGAGGAAAGAAGATTTTATTTGAGTCATAATGGTCTAAATTTAGCAACTTTAGTCTTTAAAAAACATGGGTATTCTTATATGTGCACATTCATATATATATATATAAAATAAATATATATATGCACAGACTCACAAATGTATATATATTTATATATATACACATTTATATATATCTATATATCTGTATATATATATATATATTTGGAATGTAATGCAGAGATTTATCTGGCTTTCTGTGGGTGGCTGTATTTATTTCCAACGTGCCAGCCCGTCAGCATGGGGGGTTGTTAGAAAGTGCTGGGTGGGAGGTTTTTTTATCTTCACGGATTTATGGAGTCCTTAAAACATCTGTTCCAGCCTGATTCCACAGTCCTTCAGCAGCTTGGGGAGAGGGAGATGTTCCTCAGCAGAGCTGTCTGGCTGCGCATGGTTTGGATAAAGATGCATTTGCTGGGTGTTAATAGTGGTGATGCAGGAAGGAAAAGCAGGATCCTTTCTTGGAAGGGATCCCAGGAAGGAAATTCATCCAGGATTGATGCTGGTGGGGAAAAATGCTGAGTAATGGGAGCGGGAAATTGGGAGTTGGGGTTTTTGAGGGAGTCTTGTAGGAGTTCAGTAAGAAATCAATTTTCCCTTCTTTCCTCCTATGAGCTGTGGTTGCATAGTGAGTGTATTCAGTCATGCCCACATAGGTAAAGACAAACATTGATTCCCAGCAACATGGTGGGATCCTTGGGACTGCCCTGTGCAGGGCTGGGAGTTGGATTCAGTGACCCCTGTGGGTCCCTTCCAACTCAGAATATTCTGGTTTTCTATGACTTTTTGATTCAAGAACACTGAGGTCAAAGCTGGGCAAGGACCAGGATCTGGTTCTCAGTCTCCTCATCACAAAACCCAGCAGCCAACCTTATAATACTAAAAAAATCCCAAAAACTGAGACAAAGCACAGCTCTGGATGAAGTGGAGCTGTCTGGTGTTTGGGACCCTGGTGTCACCTATGAGCCACCACTTTGCCAAGCTGAATGTACAGCACCCGGAGTCTGCACAGAAGGGTTTGTGCTGAATTTAAACCTCAGCTGCAGCCCTACAAGGAGCACCCTGTGCCCCCATCCTGAGCCCCACACAGTGCCCGTGGTGACATTGTGGGACCAGCAGGGACCGAGCCAACCCTGGCCCTGCCAGCTGCACGGCCCCCAGCTTCTCCCCAGTGCCTTTGCTCTGCTGCCTTTGCTGCCTGTTACTGAAATAACCTGTCAAGCTCTCGCTAATAATGAGCCATAAGTCAGATTCTCTCTGGTAGGTTGCCCTGGGTGTCTATCACAGTCTTTAGGGGTGACCCAATTATGGTAATTGGCCAATTTTGCTACCGGTGCTCAAAAAGAATTGCCAAACAAAGGAGGAGAAATCAAAGCTCCCTAGAAATTAGCAGAAACCCCAAATCTAGCTATTTTTCAGACTTTCCTTTTAAAAGCATGAGGTGCCTTTAATATTAACCTCTTCAGTGTGATACCTGCAGGGGAGAGTGAAATAAAACCCCAAACGCAGCAGATCACGCCAGTGATGCTCCTCTCGGGTACCACATCGTGTACTCCATCCCCAGGATTGCTCACAACCCAGAGACACAGACATTTGTTCAGCTTCAGAGCCCGAAACTATGTATTTAGAGCAGTAGTTTCCCTCCCATTCAGTCATAAGGCCTTGATTTTGCAAGAATCTCTCAGATTATACAGGGATGGACTCAAAGGGGGAAGGCAGAGGAGAGATTTCTTTTCCACCCAGCTGTGTGTGACATGTACCTTCAGTTAGTCAGGGCAAGATAAAGGGAATAAAGAACAATTTTAGCCCCATCCTTGCTCCTTTCTACCCACCTCCTCTCTCCCTACTCACTGGCCTTGTGTAGAGCAGCAGTATTATTTCTGCATCAGAATAATAATAATCCAGAGAGAACACACTGCTACCACTGCTGTGACCTCCTGCCCAGCGGGCTCGGCAGAAACGCTGCTGGAATTGCAACTTGGCACCGAGCTTTGTAGTGAAGCATTGCTCCTGGCTAATCTATAATTTACAAAACACACTCAGATTCATTTTTTATGGGCTGTTTTGGTATGATGCCATTTAAAAAGCGGAAAGAAACAACGCACCTTTTTAAAGGTTGCTCCTGGTTCTTCTTGCTCTTTTTTTTTTTCCTTTTCTTGTGGAAGGGCATGTTATTTTTGTTGCTTTGCCATCTGGCCACAGAAAGGGATTTTCTGTCCTCTCACAGGTGTTGGACTATTCCCTGCAGTGCTGGGGACAGCCTGGTGTCACAACCTGCACCTTCAGCATCCCAGCTGGCTGTGTCTACAACCCTCTGCCTGTTCCTCCGGGCATTTCCCCCCTCTGCTGGCTTGGGATGCATATTTCAAAGGAGGAAAATGATGTTTTCTTAGGAAGGTTGGGCAGGGATAGAGAGGGAGGGTGATGCTGACATCCCCTGATATCCCCAGGGATGGGGATGGGCTTGGGTTTCCCACCTGTACCACCATCCCATACCTCCTGCAGCCTCTGCAATGGGGATATAAAACTCCTGGCACACCAAGAGGAAGAGTTTCTGCTGGCAGTGGGGTGGCTCAGCACAGAGGGCAGTGTGACGGTGGTCACAGGGGGTCTTATGTTGAAGGAAGAGACGAGGATCTGACTCCATATTTCAGAAGGCTTGATTTATTATTTTATGATATATATTACATTAAAACTGTACTAAAAGAATAGAAGAAAAGGTTTCATCGGAAGACTGGCTAAGAATAGAATAGGAAAGAATGATAACAAAGGCTTGTGGCTCGGGCTCTGTGTCCAAGCCAACTGGGCTGTGATTTGCCATTAATTACAAACATCCAACATGAGACCAATCACAGATGCACCTGTTGCATTCCACAGCAGCAGATAACCATTGTGTACATTTTATTCCTGAGGCCTCCCAGCTTCTCAGGAGGAAAAAAATCCTAAGGAAAGATTTCTCATAAAAAGATGTCTGTGACAGGGCAGAGCCTTTTTGGGGAGACCAAGGCTTGTTTCTCAGGTGGCAGTGCTTCTCCCAGGTGTTTTATTGCCTCCTCTTCCATGTCTTCCATTTTATGGTGCCCCTTCCTGACTAATGCAAATCCCATCCGGCATACATTAGTGGGAAGGGCGGCATTAGCAGGAAGAGCAGCGCTGTGAAAAACCAGCCATGAATCTTCTCAGGCTCACAGGGCTCTGTGAATAGCACAGGAGGGATTAAATGTGTTCATCTTTCCAATCCAAAGGGAGAGGAAGGGGTTTCTCATCAGCCCCCGGCTGCAGTGTGTCCGTGTCAGGATGATGGAGCTATAATTAACCTCCTCCCTGGTGGAGACTGAGCTGCTGCTCAATCCCCCACCAGTTGCCCACTGTGGGAAGCAGTGTCTTGAGCAGGAAAAGCTTCCTATCTGTTGATAAATAGAGGCTGTGGTGCTCAGCACCCAGGTCCTGGGATGCAGGAGCACCAGCAGAATTTGTGCTCATTTTTATCCATGTGCAGGTTGGAGTTTGGGTGTTTTATTCTTCCCTTCAGCCATGAAAATATGGACTGTCAGCCTGTCGCAGACAACTTTTATTAAGAATCCTTTCCTTAGGATTTTTTCCTCCTGAGAAGCTGAAAGGCCTCAGGAACAAAATGTAAACAATGGTTATCTCCTGCTGTGGAATGCAACAGGTGCATCTGTGATTGGCCTTATGTGGTTGTTTCTAATTAATGGCCAATCACAGTCAGCTGGCTTGGACAGAGAGTCTGGGACAGCTGCATTTGTTATCATTCTGTCATTTTCTATTCTTAGCCAGCTTTCTGATGAAACCTTTTCTTCTATTCTTTTAGTATAGTTTTAATGTAATATATATCATAAAATAATAAATCAAGCCTTCTGAAACATGGAGTCAGATCCTCATCTCTTCCCTCAACCGAAAACCCCTGTGAACACGGTCACACCAGCCCACTGGTGAGGAGATCTGCTCTCCTCTGGGGATGGATGGGAAATAGCTTAACTCTCCTGACATTTCCATGCAGTCCCAGAGATCTTCTGCTGTTATTTTAGTCAAATATTGAAGACAAAGGAGCACAAACCACTTTCTGTGCCATCCAAATGGTCTGGGTGGGTGCTCCTCCATCAGGTGTGCTCTGGCAGGTGTGTGATGGGAGGGCAGATCACACACAGCTGATCCATGGCAACTTGGTCTCCTGCAGGGGCACAGGTGGACTCAGTGGGGTTCTGGTGCTAAGAAATGGTTCAGGTGACACAAGCCTCTGCAGGAAGGGGGGTTATGGATGGGGAGGGTGGTGCTGGGTGTGTCTGGAGGGAGAGATGGAGTGTGAGCCTGTCACAGTGAGTCCAGAGGAGGCCACAGAGAAGGTTCAAGGGCTGGAGCCCCTCTGCTCTGGAGCCGAGCTGGGGTTGCTCACCTGGAGAGGAGAAGGCTCCAGGGAGAGCTCAGAGCCCCTGCCAGGGCTTGGAGGGGCTCCAGGAGAGCTGGAGAGGGACTGGGGACAAGGGATGGAGGGACAGGACACAGGGAATGGCTCCCACTGCCAGAGGGCAGGGCTGGATGGGATATTGGGAATTAGGAATTGTTCCCTGTGAGGGTGGGCAGGCCCTGGCACAGGGTGCCCAGAGCAGCTGTGGCTGCCCCTGGATCCCTGGCAGTGCCCAAGGCCAAGCTGGACAGGGCTGGGAGCACCCTGGGACAGGGGAAGGTGTCCCTGTCCATGGGATTGGAGTTTGATGAGGATGGAGTCCCAGGTCTCCTCTCACCCAAACCATCCAGGGATTCTGTGACAATTCTGTGACACAGCACAGGATGGGACTGTGATGATGCTGCCATGTCCAGAGTTGAGAGGCATCATAGTCAGTGCCATGTCTCAGGAGGAGTAAAGCTGGAGTAAAGCTGGAGTAAAGCAGGAGCAGTGCAGTCTCTAGGGAGGAGCACGTGAGTGAGGAGCACTGAACAGAACCAACCTGATAATGAATGCTGCTGTTACAGCACCTGTCACAACTGCTCAGCAGTTTAATACTCTGCAATGGCAGATGAGGGAAACATCTTTTGCTGATGATTGCCACTTCTTTTATTTAAAGGGAAAAAACCATTCCATTCTCTCAGTGTTTATTTGCCATTCATCCTGTTTTTAAAGGTGGGGAAACTGAGGCAGCCCATTGCACTGGCAGTCCTGGGGGTGAGGGGAGCTGTGGGTTCCTGTGGCATTGCTCTCCCTCCTATCCCCTGCTCCTGTTAATTCTTGAAAAATAAATGTGCAATGTTCTTTGCAGAAGTCCACATAGCCCTGACTCTGTGCATGGTTAATATTTAGGTCAGCAGAATCTAATTCCTTTTAAAATCATAATATTATCATTGTAATTGCAAATGTTTTCATTAGGCTCTGGCACTGGGGAGCCTGGCACAAGCCTGCAAATGGGCTTTTGTTTCTGGTTTGGGTGTCCAAAGGAGAGGCAGGGAATACTTTGTCCCTCTTTCTATCCTACCTCCAAACCTGTGGCTGGTTTGTGGCTGTGCCCTGACAGCATCGGAGTGGACAAGGAGAGACACGAGTGGCATTGCCAGGCTGTCATCTGAGTGTCGCCTTTCCACTGCACTTCCAATCCCCTGGCAGAGAGAATTAGCTCTCCTTAAGTGAGTTATTGTGTCTCCAAGCCAGGGCTCTGATTCCAGAGAATGAGACAAAACTCTCTGGGGATCCAGCGTTAATACCACCTGCCTGGGAGTCCTGATAGGGGGCTTAGTGCCAAAATGAATATTCATCCTTTGTGCTGGGACTTATGATCCTGCTCCCCATCTCAGGGGGGATTACAGCCCTTTCCAGGAGGGATGGTGTCCTGGGGTGACTGGATGTGGCTTGCTGTGGGATGGGGAGCAGAGTGGGGGCTGTCCATTCCTAAATATCCCTGTCCCAGGGCTGTGATACAGGGGGGATTGAGGAGGGGCTGTCCAGTCCCAAATATCCCTGTCCCAGAGCTGTGACAAAGTGAGAAGGGGCTGTCCATTCCTAAATATCCCTGTCCCAAGGCTGTGATACAGAACAAACTGAGGAGGGGCTGTCCATTCCAAATATCCCTGTCTCAGGGCTCGGACAAACTCAGGAGGGGCTGTTTGTTCCCCAATATCCCTGTCCCAGAGCTATAATGAGGCAAGCTGGAGCCCTGATTTTCAGGCAGGGCTGGTGAGATGCTGGCTTAGGCTGGGACAGGGCAGAAAAGCTGATGCCACCTTTTCCATGCACAACTTCCTTTGCAGTCTGGAGCTCCAGGACACAGAGTCTCCAGGAAGACCATTCCATGCTGTGGCTGGCAATCATCCATCAGTCTATCTGCAATTCCTCCATGGGCATCCTTCACACCACCCCCAAATATCCTGGGGTATTTGCTGTGCAGGAATTGATCCTTTATCTGGAAACACTGAGGAGAAAACTGCAGGAATCAGGTCTTGGACAGCAGAGTTCCTCTGCAGCTTAACTGTCCCGAGCTAGGGCTGCAGGAAGCTCTGCCAATCCCTGTGGCAGCCTGCAGGAGATAGCTGGACTTGGTTATGCTTTGATTAAATAACATTTTTGTTTTTACAGTGGTTAATCCATCCAATTCCCCTGGCACGTTGCTGCTCAGCAATATCTGCCTGGGATAATTGGGATGGTGCCGGGGTGAGGGGCATCTCCCACCCCCTCCTCAGCACCACAGGATTTCGAGCACAATTTTTCCTTGCAGTTTTCCTGGCCAAAATCACAACCTGTGCAAACTCTGCCCTGATCAAATCTACCAAGCCCCAGTTTTGGAGCCATCTGTTGATCAGAGAAATGGACTCGAAATTGGGCCTTTAATGGGAACACAACTCTCACACAAGTGTTGGAATTAATGGCAGTGCCCTTCTGCGAGCTGGCAAGTTGGGCATTTTATTCCAGTTACAGGAAATTGCCATAATTTCTGCTCCATGCACCTCTCAAGTGACACTAAACATCCATCTTTTTATTTATTTATATTGGGAGGAGAGGATGGTACGTGGGCGCTCTTCCCCACCCGAACTCTTGCCTTGTTTTCATGGCAACCCCTGCTTAGCAGCAGACCTTTTGTGTACTGAAAAAGGCAGGGAAAAGGGAGGTCTGGAGGGAGAAAAGGATGGCTGGGAGGGAGAAGAGGCTGGAAATTAGATCTGAAGGGCTGCTTTGATGAACGGGACTGTTGCTGTGGGGATGCTGGGGCTGATGCGCCTCTCTGGTGTAATCAAGCTGGGAGAGCCAAGGGGTGTCCCAGGAGGTGTCTGAATGCTGAGGATGGAGCACTGGGGTCCTCAGGGTGCCATTCCCTCCAGGAACCTCAAAGCCACCCTGCAGAACACCAGGAATGGCTTTTCCTAGCGGAGACCTGTTGTTATAGGACACAGAAAAACACAAGCTCACACCACTGTTCTCAAGGTGAAGGAAAAAAGGGAAGTTTATTTTCTGACTCCAACATTTATAGTTTTCCAAGAGTGACAGTGGATTGGAGGGTGACAGTGCCATCTATCCAATGACACTAGTCAACTCAACAGTCCATCAACTTTTTCCTCCTCCATAAAGGAATGCAAAACAATGAGTTATTTACAGAAAGTGTGTGAGAAAGTTCACTACAAGAACGTCAACATCAGAAGGCTTAGAAAATCTTAAAAAAACAAAGTGACAGAGACCCTTATCCTGCTGCAGGCAGGCTTCTTCTTGGGTCAGCTCCTGGAAAAGCAGCTCTGTCCCACTCAGCTTTGCCAGGGGACATCAGTTTCTTAGATTAGATGTGGAACACAAGTGTGTAAATATCCCACCCTCTAGGGGGATACAGTATGAAGGTGGTATAGAATGTAATCATCCACCAACGAGTTGCAGCTGGACCAATTACTAAAGATTAGGAGCAGGCCTGATCTTAACAGGCCACACGTGTAGCCAATAAGAACAAGTGGTATAAAAGAGTGGATTGGTGGCAACTGGAGTCAGATGGCTGCTGCAAGGGCCAGGAACAGGCAGTGCTCAGAGGAGCTGCCTGTGAGAAACATCAAGGAGGTATGAAACTCTGGTGATATGGAATCCTTGCACTATAATGATAAGAGAACTCTTGATGTATAAGACAACTCCACCCCTCACTTTGAACTGTCCATTCCCAAATATCCCTGTCCCAGGGCTGTGATACAGGAGGGATTGAGGAGGGGCTGTTTGTTTATCCCTGCCTGAAGGTTGTCCTCATCCCCCTGGATGCTCCATTGGGCTTGGTGCTCTCATTTCCTCCTCTCCTGCTGGCCAAGGTTACCTGGGGAGGTTGAGGCACCAAAGCACCAGGGGCTTTGTTCCCAGTTGTAAAACAGGGAAAATAGTGAAGAAGGGCTGCAAAGATGGATGTGAGGAGGTTTCCAGAGCATTTAACACTGGTGTGGGAAGCAGCAGAAAATGCTGAGGAGGAGGTGAATAATTTTGTCTTTGGAAAAGGATGGAGCAGTATAAAATAAAGAGACCTGGAGGCACTGGAGCACTGAGAGCCTGAAGTCTGCCTGGGGTGAGGATGTGCTGAGAGCTGGAACCAGTGCCTGATCTGGTATTTGAGCATGGACACTTCTTGACCCTCTGCTGGTTTCTTACCATGTCCTGGGGTTTTTCCACAATCCAGAGCAAAATGTTGAGCTGAATTTTCTGGGCACAGGCTGTCTTGGAGAGTCCAACACCAGCAATGCTGGAGGATGGGGGGATCCCACATCTCCCAGCACTATGATAGAGGGATGCTGGCTCTTCTCTTAGGTGCCTCTCTCTGTAGCAGACTCTATTCAAAACCGAAACAGGAGAAGGGAGTTTCTCTCTCCACCTTTTAAATTATTTCTTTCGCTGTTGTTTTTCCCTGGGCTCACTGTGGTGCAGGATGACTTATCTCTGCTCAAGTTAGGATCCTTTTATTTCCAACCAGCCCTGGCCCTAAGTCATGCAGTGCTCCTTTGACAGAGCTGTAAATTCCCCACATCAGCCTGACAGCCAGTGAACAGGGTGAGGACATTGGGAAAAATGAATTTCTGGGGATATGAAGGGGATGAAGCTCTTGGCATCCTCTTCGAAGGAGGAAACAGGTGCAGGGATCACAACCCAAAGACCCTGAAGCGTTTTTGGGGCTGTTTGTATGGGAAAATTGTATAAGATGATTCTCTTTTCTTCCTGAGGGAATATTGTCTTAAGAAATGATGGCAGTGTAGGACAGGAAAAAGCAAAGGAGTGCACACAGGTGTGTGTGGAGAAATCTGTAAATAACGTTTTAAATTAAAAAAAAACCCCAACAATCATATGCAGCTGTGAAGATCCCAAATTGGTAAAGGCATATACTGCCTAGGGCTGCCTGCCAGCACCAGCAGTCCCAATGGCAGTGGCTCAGGAAGGCAGAAAGTGGAACCTGATCCTGGTTTTCCCCATGGAAAAACAAGGGAAAACCTCGCAGCTGTGGGGAGGATCTGGTTTGTGTGTTTTGGGCTCATGTTTGGTTTTCTGATGGTGTGAGTGTTTGTGAGGCCTTTTGAGGGCTCACAAACACCCCTTTTTGCTGGAATAATGCTTCTTCTTTTGGTTTGGGAAAATTCAGCTGGGAATTCTGGACAAGCTCTTCATCCCATGTGTTTGTGCATGTCTCTAAGGGTGAGATGTCACCACTGTTTCAGGGTCATGGAATGGATTGGTTTGGGTGAGACTTTATTGTCCATCTCATCCATGGGCAGGGACACCTTGCACTGTCCCAGGGTGCTCCCAGCCCTGCCCAGCCTGGCCTTGGGCACTGCCAGGGATCCAGGGGCAGCCACAGCTGCTCTGGGCACCCTGTGCCAGGGCCTGCCCACACTCACAGGGAACAATTCCCAATTCCCAATCTCCCATCCATCCCTGCCCTCTGGCAGTGGGAGCCATTCCCTGTGTCCTGTCCCTCCATCCCTTGTCCCCAGTCCCTCTCCAGCTCTCCTGGAGCCCCTTCAGGCCCTGGCAGGGTCTCTGAGCTCTACCTGAAGCCTTCTCCTCTCCCACCCATCTCTCCCAGCCTGGCTCCAGAGCAGAGGGGCTCCAGCCTTTGGATCTTCTCCATGGCCTCCCTGGACTTGCTCCAGCTGCTCTGTATCCTCCTGTTTGGGGCTCCAGCTCTGTTTTTCCACCCCTATTCCCCCAGGGTGATGCTGGGGCTGAGAAGTGCCTGCCCTGGGGAGGGGAGAGCCAAGGGTGTCCCTGGTGCCTTGGCAGGCAGTGCCAGCTCCAGCCTAACTCAGGGGGAAAGGTGCCACTGTCCCTCCCTGCCCCCCTGTGCCAGCCAGCACTGCCCTACGATCCCAGCTGACCTCCTTAAAAGGGATCAGCCACGGCAAGTGAGGAGATGAAGAGTGAAGGGAGGAGCTGGGAGCAGCAGGAGGAGGAGGAGGAGTGAAATTAGGAGCAGATATTAATAACCATGTTAAATATTTATCTGACCTCTTTTCACATGATCCTTTTTAATGGTGACCCAAAAAGCTGATGTGCTAATATTCATTCACTCTCACTCTCCTTTCTGCCTCTCTGTCAAAGCTTTGGGTTTGAGCAGGAAAAAACGACTCCTTTCTCACCCTCTTGGGTTGGAGCAGGAAAATCCAGCTCCTTTCTCGCCCTCTTGGGTTGGGTTGTGGGAGAAATGGGGTCCCAAAGAAGCCTTCACAGATAAAGTGACCCTGATGATGATGATGGGCTTGTACTCACAGACTGCTCCTGCCTTAATGGTGCTCATTCACATCTGATTGAAGGATTTGTTGGGTTTATAAAAATTTTCTTTGCTTGTTTTTCAAGTCATCCTGCTCTGAATGGCTCCAGGCACTCTGAGCTGTAGCTTGGGGGAACATCACTGCCTTGGAACTTGAGGGCTCAGGGATGGGAGCGTTATCAGCTCAGTGAGTGTACAAGTCATTAGTGAAGCTTGCTGAATTCCTGACTGCCTTTCCTCCTACACACCTGAAAGGCAGTTGTGCTGGAGTGCAGAAATGTCTGCTGTGGTTTAACCTGTTCAGAGGAAAATGAGAGTGGGACAGAGCATGGGAACAACAGGGTTTTGGTTGTGGCTGTTATGAGGCAGGCCCATGCTGGGGCACAGGGGAAAAGCAGAAATAAGTCAGGGTAATTTTAGTTCAGGGAGCTCCATCGTGTGTTTCTGATCACATTTGTGCTGTGTTTCCACTTAGCCCTCAGGTTTCCTTCTCTCATCAGCTCCTGAATTGCAGGAGCATCAACTGTGCATCCAAACTGCTCCGTGTTTTCCATCACCTCATCAGCCTGCCTTTTGCTGCTCAAGTGCCTGCTGTGCTCTCCTTCTTGTTTTCATGGCTCAAAGCCTGTAAAAAGCCCTTGAGAACAATGTGAAATATCCTCTCACATTATAGTATTTGTCTTTTTAAAGGAAGCTGAATCCATTAGGAGCAGGACTGAATACAGTAGCAGGATTTTTCTAATCCTGCAACATCAGCCCCCTGGGATGAGCCCCTTTCAGTCAACTTGACTGGATCCTCTGGAATTTAATTTGTGTTTTCAATTTAAACATCAGCTAAACCACAGCATCTCCTCTCTTGGCCTCAGTTTCCCCTTTGCAGGGTGGAGCTGAGGGAATTTTCCAGCTCCAAGGTCCAAACCTGGTGGGTCTTCCCCTTGCTCCAACATCCGGCAGAACCAACAACCATTTCAGTGGGGCAAGACTTATTTTTGGGTTAAATGAATGGACTTAGGGATGAAAAGTGGCATTTGAATCTTCTGCCAGAATACAGAGGCCCTGGGACAGGTTGCTCACCCCATCCCTGGAAGTGTCCAAGGTCAAGTTGGACACGGCTTGGAGCATGGATGGTGGAAGGTGAGTTGAAGCAGGTTGAGCTTTAATGTCCCTTCCAACCCAAACCATTCCAAAAATCTGTTATTTTTCCACTGGAATGGCTCTTCCCACAACCTGCTGCATGACTGTGCCTTTAAAAATTAATTGCATTTATTTTAGGGAAGAAGAAAAAAAAACCAAAAAGCCCCCATGTTTTTTGCATTCCTGAACTTGTCCTGGATGGAGATTTCCACTGAGAGTCTTTCACCAAGTCCCCATCCCCACTGCCTCCAGCAAAACAGAAATGTGTTTAATCTTCCTAAATGTAATCCTGTTGTAGAACAGGAAATTCTTCGCTGGTCAGAGAGGATATTAAGATGCCTGCTCTGAGAAGTGTTTGAAATTATCATCATTAATCTGGAAATGATTATTGCTTAGTTCAAGCTGAGTAACGTGAAAAATAAAGTTAACCTGAAGTGTATACGAGGAAAAGTAAATTGGATTTTTAAAAAAGCTCTCGTTTGCCTAATGGAAGATAAGATTAATAGCACAGCTTGGGAATTTAGAAAAAGTGCAGGTTTCCAAAATCTAAAAGCAACTGGTGCTTAAGATGTTTGGAAACCTCCCAGTTGGAAAGAATTCTGTCTGACCCAAAGCGTTCCATTATTGTGTCATTCCATGAGCCAGAGCTGGTGTGACTGGCAGGTGGATTTGGGCAAGGGATGGGGGGGTTCAGGTGTGGGAAGGGCTGCAGGCACCTGATTTCACTCTCAGTCAGTGTGGGAGGAACTGGAGCCTCTCTGATGAGCAAAGCTAATTGTACAGGCGTGACCTCCACGAGAGGCTGGCAGTGAGTGGCTTGAAATCCCCACCTGGACACCTGGGGATTCTCCCAGAATCTCTCCCTGAAGGGTTTTGACTTTATTAGAGCCTCCCTTGTCACTGTCTTTGACCAGATCTGAGTTAGTTTGGGTTGGCTTCTGCTTCCAAGCTGAGCCAGCACCTGGCGGATGCAGAAAGCCACATGATGGAAAGGAGGGCTTTGGGAGGGAGTTCTTTTCTGTGTGTTTTGAGCAGAGATCTGAGATAATCACTGCTCTTCCCCTCTGCTGTCAGACCTGTCTCTAGTTTGGTGCTGTGAACTCTCCCAGGTTTATTCTTTCTGGTTTTCTCTCCGATTTGGATCTGAGAACCATCTCCTGCTGACACCTGCTGAGCTCTGAGAGCAGCACAGTCATAAATCCTGGGTTCCTCTTGCCTCCTTGATCCCTGTTGATGCTCCTTAATCCCAGGTCCATGGGGGCAGCAAACTCTTGTCCCCAGCCCTGTCCAGAGCCTGTGCTAGCATTGACAGAAGGTTAATACCGATGGGGTTTCACAACTTTTTGATTTATTGTCTTTCAGCGTTCATCACTCTTTTCTTTAAATTAAAACTCCCTCCAGATGGGGTCTGTGACACAGATTTATTGATCTGCAATAAAACCTCCCTCATAACCTGTACAGCTGCCCATTCATCTTTCAGTGAAGGAGGGATCATTTCTCTGTGGATGTCCCAAGAATGAAAGCGAGTTGTTAACTTCTTCCCTCTTCTGCCTGTCCGGCTTCTTCCATGATTTCCGTGCTTCTTTTTCGGTCATTTAGGAGGCTCTAGATGGGACCAACATCAGTTCTGAGCTACTCCTCAGACTCCTGTCTTCAGGTGGGATTCTTCAGGTTCTGTGCAGGGCAAGAAGTTTGACTCCAGTGAACCTTGTAGGTCCTTTCCAACTCAAGATATTCTATTATTTCTTGATCCAGGTGCTCAGAAGGTGATGTGGTTGCAGAAAAGCCACCTGGAAAAGCCCTATGGGATAGCATAAGACATAACATTCTGTTGTAGATCCTAAGTCCTAATGAGGATTCTACCTCTGACTCTGATGGGGATGTACAGAGGGAGGGTGCAATGGTAGAAGTTGTGTGGCTGCTCTGGTGCAAGAAACAGCAATGATAAGATGCTGGAATAAATTCTAACAAGATGAGTTGGCTGGAAGCTGAAATGATCTCCTTGTGTGTGGCTTCTGGCAGTCTCTTGGGGTTTGTTTCACAAATGCCTCAATTTCCTGATTTAGGAGGAACCCAATCAGAAAGTATTGTCTTTGGTGGTGATGGGATTTTGCTCAAGTCTGTGTTTTTAATGATGTGATCACACCATCCATAATGGTTTCAGTCTTGGGCCTGAGTTATTAACAAGGCTGTTTTTTTAAAAGTGTGCCCAGAAGAAAAGTGTATCTGTGATGAAAAATATCACAGAGTCGCAAACTGGTTTGGGATGGAGGGAACCTTAAAGCTCATCCTGTTCCAGCCCCCTGCCATGTCAGGGACACCTTCCACTATCCCAGGCTGTTCCATGCCCCATCCAACCTGGCCTTGGACACTTCCAGGGATCCAGGGGCAGCCACAGCTGCTCTGGGCAATGCCAGGGCCTCAGCACCCTCACAGGGAAGAATTCTTCCCAATATCCCATCTAAACCTGATCTCTGTCAGTTTGAAGCCGTTCCCCTTGTCCTGTCACTACATGCTCTTTAAAGAGTCTCTCCCTGTGATGTTGAAGTATTGAGTTACTGCAATTTTAGGCAGATTGATAAAAAACATGTCCTCAGAACACATATTAAAGTCTAGACTTGCCCAATTCAATTCTTCCTCCTGAGTTTCCCAGCAGAAAAAGACAAAAATGAAATAAAAGGCAAAATTTCAGTGGTCTGAGGCAAACCCCTCGAACTTGCATTTGTGTGTGAAGTCTGGTTCCTGACTTGATAGACCTGATACTTAACAGCCTCAGGAATCATGTAGAGCTGCTCATTCTTCAGGAAGCAAATGGGATTAGGGAAGGATCAGTCGTCCTGACAATTGGAACAGGGTTTTTTTCAGGTGCCTCAAAGCACAATGCTGTGTGAAGCAGGATTATGGAATGTCTGCCTGAAGTCACTCAATGCGCTGAATGTGTACAAAGACAGCCTGTGCAAGGCTGGCAGGTGTTGGCTGAGCACATGAAGGATGATTTTGGGTAACTGTCTTGACCCACCTACATCTCTTCAGGTCACAGAATCATAAAATGGACTGGATTGGAATGGACTTTAGAGATTATCTCATTCCAACTCCCTGCCATAGACAGGGGTGCCACCCTCTAAATCAGGTCGCTCAGATCACAGTCATGCCCAAAAATGCTTCACCTAAATTCTAGAGGTGGTCAAAGCTGCCCTTTGGAGGACATAGCGAGTGAGTGGAGCTGCAGGAGAAACACATGTGCTGGTGGAGATGTGAATGGATGGATGGACCAGAAATGGTCAATGGGAAAGGTCAGAGAGCTGGACAGAGGGGTGAGCAGTGCCCATGGATAAATCGGGATGAGAGCTGGCCAGGGCAGGGGCGCTCAGGGGAGGCTGGGTGACTGTTGAGTCAGAAGGGAAGGCACTGTCATTTGTCACCATAATCAGGAAACCAGGCTGAGAAGGTTTTAATCACTGCGCACGGAGCTGGAATGCAGAGCAAGTTTATGGTTTACAGTGAGCGGACTGACACAGCTGATTGATGTCAAATATGTCATGATGTATATTGTAAAGCCAGGAGATTTAATGGTGTAACTCCATGGTAGTCTTGGAAGTGAGGAGCTGCAGAGCAGGGAGTGATGGATGGGCTCATTTACATGTAAAATTGCCGATGGCATTGACAGCACTGGTATGTGCAGGGAAGATAAGAGGGAGACAGTGAGATTCACTCTGACCCTGATATTGAAATATTAAAATACAGCTGTAGGATCATCTGGACTTTGCAAAGTGACTGCATGTCTGGGTGTGTGTGAGCACATAAATACATGGGTGCTGGTAGTTATAATTGTGTGCACAGGGACCTTGGAGAGGCAGAACAGCTCCGGGTGCTGGTACCAGCCCTTGGGTCAGGCAAGGAGAGTTTGTGCTGTTCCTACACTCACAGAAAGATGAATCCAGTTATTTCCTAGCTTTGGAGCAGCCTTGGTCCCAGTGCTCTTTGGGGCAGTGTTGCAGAGCAGAGGAAGCTGCATTCATCCTGGGAAGGGCTTTCTCCAGCAAGCACAGGCTGGTAGCCTGTCGCAGACATCTTTGATGAAAAATCCTTTCTTTAGGATTTTTCCTCCTGAGAAGCTGAGAGGCCTCAGGAACAAATTGTAAACAATGGTTTTCTGCTGCTGTAGAATGCAACAGGGAGATCTTTGATTGGCCCATGTTGGATGTTTGTAATTAATGGCCAATCACTGTCAGCTGGCTCAGACAGAGAGCCGAGCCACAAACTTCTTTTATAATTCTTTGCTATTTTATTCTTAGCTAGCCTTCTGATGAAATCCTTTCTTCTATTATTTTAGTGTAGTTTTAATGTAATATATATAATAAAATAATAAATTAGCCTTCTGAAACAGAGTCAGATCATCTCTTCCCTCATCCTCGGACCCCTGTGAACACGGTCACAGTAGCCCAGGGCTCGGTGTGTCCCATGGCACAGGGCTGGTTTTGGTTTTCCACCTTCAGTGATCCATTGATGCAGATCCCCATTGTCTTACTCCTGACAGTCCAGGTGATGAACGCAGGAGCTGCCTTTGTAGCTCAGCACCTCCTTCTAATTTTGGTTAAGTGAGGAGAGGGAGAAAAGAAGAAGCATCACCATAGGACATGAAACAACACAAGCACACACACTGCTGTTTTCAAGGTGAAGAAAAAGGAAAGTTTATTTTTTGACTCCAACATTTATAGTTTTCTAAAAGTGACACTGGATTGGAGGGTGACAGTGCCACCTCTCCAATGACACTGGACAGACCAACAGTCCATCAACTTTCTCCTCTTCCATAAAGGAATGTAAAACAATGAGTTATTTACAGAAAGCATGTAAGAAAGTTCACTACAAGAATGTCAACATCAGAAAGCTTAGAAAATCTTAAAAAACCAGAGTGACAATCCCCAGCACAGAGTACCTGTGAGTGGGGAAATGCCTCCAGTGAGGCTGCTGGGCTCACCCCCAGGGTAACTCTTCCTTGTTATACCATGAAGAAACTGAGGCATGAACAAGGGAAGGGAAAAGTTGACTTGGAGATGGATGTGAAAGAGAAGGTTATGCAAGTCCTTGCTCCCTAATGAGGGATATTTACATAGAATTTGCCTCCATCCACTTGTCCCTGTTGCCTTTGATCCCATCCCTCATTCCAACCTTCTGGACAGCCATGGAAGGACCCAAACTGGGGTATTTTCAGAGGTGGGTTGACTAAGAACGAAGTGAGCTGACCCTGATAGAAAAACTTAAGAGGCTTTGCAGGGGATTAAGTGACTGAATTTTAATCTTGTATTTTAATTCGTTGTGGGGATGTCTGGCTGGTCTGCCTGGGGCTGTGGAGTCTCTCCCCATCCCTGTTCCTGGCTGCAGATGCTCCTGGGACAGATGGACCAAGTGGAGCAGGCAAAAGACAGTATTTACAGGAATTAATTTGAGTTGCTCTTTCCCTAAATGAAAAGGCTGATATTAAAATTATCCTTGAAAAGGACTTTTTTTTTTCCCCCCCTTGAATTTATGAACTTCTCCGTGGTCTTTGGAGACAATTATAAATTATAGAGTAGCCATATATCTGAGCCCGAGTTGGAGGCAAAGGGGCTCTGTCAGGGAGAGCAGCTGTGGGGGCAAGGGGAAAAGAATTAAGATTTTTTTAGACTTTTTTTGACTTCCTGAGCTCATTTTGGTTCTGATCCCAAATCCTTGGAAGATGTTGTGTATTCCATTTCCCATTAACTCTCACAGACTTCAGAAAGCCTTTTTCTGAGCAGAAATTGGGATTGCAATGCCAGATCAGTGCAATGTCCTATCTCCAAAAGCTGCCAGCAGCAGATGCTCGGGGGGGAAAAAAAGTATGAGAGAGTTATGTTGGAGCAATAAATTTCATCTGGGAAGTTGGCTGGGGGCTGTACAAACAAT
This sequence comes from Melozone crissalis, assembly GCF_028551555.1. NCBI lineage: Eukaryota > Metazoa > Chordata > Aves > Passeriformes > Passerellidae > Melozone > Melozone crissalis. Next base: position 1,536,389 of record NW_026535896.1, on the reverse strand, counting down.
TATGCTTAACCTGTCCTTGCCCAGATGGGTTCCCAAGGTAAAACAGAGGATCACAAGCATGTGAAACGTTGTGGGATGTGGAAGGGTCATTTGTGTTCTCATTTAGACTGGAGCATTAAGAAATGGCAAGAGAATGGAGAAGGGTTGAAGGGAAAGGTCATGAGGAGAATCAAGGGGGGAAATGGAAAGCCTGGAAGGGGTGCAGGCATCCAAGAGGTTGCATTCCCATTTTGGGATGGTTTTATCAGGATTCAAGGTCATCTCTGTTTCTGTGTAGCCCCAAGCTTTAAGAAATGACAAGAGAATAGAGAAGGGTTGAAGCTGGTTTATTTTCTGGCAGCTCCTTGAATCCATCCCCAGGACAAGAATGTTGGGAGAATTGCTGGAAGTGCCTCACAGAGCATCATTCCTGAAAAATGGATGCGTTTTTATGGATTTGGGGTTACAGGGGAGAGTTTCACACATGGTTGCTTGCAGGAGCACTGTGGCTATCCCCTCGTGCAGCACAAAACTCAGAAGCACTTGGGGTTGCCCTAATCCCAGTGGATACACTGGTACCACAGCATCAATTTGCCCATTTTTAGAGGGTCCAATTGTGCCAAAATCACTTTGACTCTAATTGCCCCATGTGGGAAACATGGATTGACAGTGACAACTGCCCAGTTGGTGTCACTGGAGCACAGAGCTCTGTCCCCAGGCGCCACGTGGGCCTCTTTGCAGTCCTTCTTAGGGCAAGCAGAGATCCCAGATGGCTCAGCTTTTCCACCTTTTTTTCCAGGAATGGCTGGGTTTCCCCTTGTCTTGTGCCACATTTTTTTCTTTGTTAAATAAAGAGACTGAATGTGTTTAAATGATGATTTTGTGCAACCCAGTAAGGCTGCCTCAATTTATCATGGAATCCCTGAATGGTTTGGGTGGGAAGGGACCTTAGACCTCCTCTTGTTCCACCCCCTGCCACGGGCAGGAACATTTTGCTTGAGGTTGCCTCAATCCCTGTTCAACCTGGCGTTGAACATTCCAGGGATGGGACATCCTGATAGAAAACAGTGAGAGATGGAATTTGAAGGTTTTTGGTGAGTCAATGAAGAGAGGAGAGATGCTTTGGGAGACTGGCACAGCTGATTTCTGGCTTTGAGAGTTCCAGTCAGAGTGGGGTGAGGAGGATGCTGGGAGAGTTGTCCCTGCCATGGAATGCAGCACTGCATCCTCGGGGCATCCTCATCCCTCCTTGGGATTTGTTCAGGCTGCAGTTTGCAGGTTGCACTAAAGAAGAGATGGTTTAACCATCCATTGTGTGTAGCTGCCCTTCACAACATCTGGTGACAGGGACAGGTGGCTTCCCCAAGCATTCAGTGTCCTGATCCCCCCAGCTTCCCCTCAGCTCCCCTTTTGCCCTCTGCCATGTCCCAATGGCATCCATCCATCCATCCATCCATCCATCCATCCATCCATCCATCCATCTTCCCACATAAGGGATGGTGGGATGGATGGTGGGATACTTTCCCAAGCATTCAGAGTTCTGATCTCCTAGCTTCCCCTCAGCTCTCCTTTTGCCCTCTGCCATGTCCCAATGGGATCCATCCATCTATCCATCCATCCATCCCACCACTCCTTATATGTGAATTTGAGGCTACTTTTTGTTTGTTTATTTTAATTATCATCTTTCTCCATGGCTCGGCGCTCCCGCAAGGGAGACAGCGTCCGTGTTAATGGGATTTTGTGTGCTGTTTGCTGATGGGGACGTGTTCTCCACTTCCTTTCCCTTTGAATTTCACCCAGATAATTGATTTCTGTCTCTTCCTTGGCACTTGCTTTTGCAGCACGAGGTGTTATTAGTCCCCTTTTGTTTCATTGCTGAGAGACGAAACCTTTACACGGCAGCCCAAGCACAAACAATTGTTGAATCTCCTGTTTTCTTTATTAACTAACTGGGGATTCCAGGCAGCTTGAAGCCCTCAGAGACACACAATAACCTCAGTGATGGATTGGGAGCAAAGCAGCTCCTTCCTGCTGCCAGGAGGTTGGGTGGATTCTCCAGGTCTGTATTGTTGGTCGTGAGCCTAAGTGGACTCTTCTGTCTCCTGTCCATCCATGTATCCCAAGATGCTGGGAGCTGAGGGAGCAAATCCTTCCCTGCTCTGCATGTGAGGAGTTGAGGGTTGGATGAGATTCATGGCATGGGATTCCCTTCTGCCATGGGTGGCTAGGAGGGAAGAGAATCATGTAAGGATTTGGGTTGGAAAGGAGATTAAGGCTCTATCCAGTCCCACCTCTTGCCATGGGAGGGACACCTTCCACTATTCCAGGTTACTCCAATCCCTTCCAACCTGGCCTTGGATACTTCCAGGGATCCAGGGGCATCCTGTGCCAGGCCTTCCCACCCTTCCAGGGAAGAATTTTTCCCAATATCCCATCTAAATCTCACCTCACCTTAAGGCCATTCCCCCTTGTTCTGTCACTACAGGAGACATGGCCTTAAATGAGATGATGGAACACCTTCCATCTGGTTCTTCTTAAACAGGGACATAGAGATTTAGGAAAAGCAGCTTTCCAGGAGAACAGACCAGTTTCAAAGGGGTGTTTGAGCAGAACTAAAAATACAAGGAAAATTAAAACATTTTGCAAGATTTTAAAATGTAATATTTTTCTTTTCCTTGTGGAAAACAAGTGATTTTCTGGCTCAAAATAGAAGATTGAAGTGTAGCTGAATTTTTCTTATCATTAATAAGCAAAAAAATGTGAAATCTAAAGGTCATGTTGACTTTGGCCCAACTTTCCTCGAATTTGAGTAATTTGAGAATTTTGGTTTACAGCTTCTTCCCCCCCCTCCTTCCCTACATGGGAAAGGGCAAAATTTTTATAGAGCGGGAACAGTTATTTTCTCCCCAGCTCTTTTTCTGACTGCAGAGATTTCCATAAGAACATCATGTCTAATGCCATACAAACACTCCGAGAACGGAGAAGACGTTGGGTTGTTAAAGAGGACTCAACTCCATGGAAAAGAAATACAATTGAGTCCTCACTTGTTAGGCTGTCCTTTGCCCCAGTCTCTGGGCAGAAATAGGATCTGCTATCCCAAAACACGGGGAACTGGCTCCTCTCTCTGCCCTTCTGGCTCTTGGCTTTGTTTTGTTCTATTTGCATAATTTCTCGGCTTGTTTTCCCTTCTTATTGTTTTTTCTCCTTTCGTTTCTCTTCATTTATTTCCTATTCTCTTGCTGCCTATCTTCTCTTTGATTTTTGCTTTGTTTCTTCCCTCCCTCTCCAGCCTCAAATGTGGGTACTATGAATGAGTGATTTCTAGAAGGAATAAAACCAGTTAGGGAGGCAAAAAAAGCAACAACATTTTCTGTGCATCACGGTGTAAAATGTACAATAATCAAGCAGAACCACTCTAAATGAATTATGGTAAAAAAAGGCAGATTACCAACATGTCAAATACTATTAGCACTCACATTTGTAGAAGCGATGTATGCACAGAGGAAGGGTTTTTTATTTTTAGTTTATTCTAGCCTTGCTTTCTTTGTAAAGAGAATGCCAGCCACTCCTAACAGCTAGGTTTAGTGCTTTGAATGAATTACTGACAAAAAAAGAAAAGCAGGACCTTTTCCCAGGACCATTTCTCATGATATCAAGTACCAAGGTGTGATTTGCAGGAATTTCAGGTGTGCAAAAGTCTAATTTCATTGGAAGGGATTAACAATCCCTTATTCCACTGGAGAAGGGAGATGCAAGAGAATCAAATCTAAAAGGCCACAGAAAGAGGAATTCTGATCAGGAATTTGATTTGCTGACATGGACTAGAAAATCGAGGAAGGATGGCTTTAGAGGGATTCCTAAAGGACCAAGTGTCTCATGGCATCCTCAAGGACTGGTGAAGTTGGCAATTAGTTGGTGGCCCTGATGACCACTGGAAGAGGCCGCTATGGCTGTTCATATTAAATACTCATAGAATCACAGAATATCCTGAGTTGAAAGGCATCAATAAGGATTATCCAAGACCAGCTCCTGGTGCTGTACAGGAGAGCCTCAGGAATCCCACTGTGTGTTCTAACTCAGCTCTCCAAACAGCCAGTTTGAGGACCTCAGATGGGGTTGCTTTCCTTGTCCAAGTTTTATTAATACTTATTAATAATATTGCCCTCCCAATTTCATTAATAAAGATTGCTCTTGAATGATTACAGCTATTTTTCCTGGTGTGATGGAGTTTGGAAGGATGAGGAGTTCAGCCAAGAGATGAAAACATTCTGAGTTTGGCCAACAAACCTGTCTCTCCACCTCGTCACTGTTTGCTCCGGGGTGAATCCTCTGCAGAGCACAAGGACAGCGCACGATTTTGTCTCTTTTTCATAGAAGCTGCTCCATTTTGCATGAATAAATATTTGTTGGGCCAGCAGGGATTTTATAGCCCATCAGCTCAGGCACTCAGCCGGGATGGAGGAGACGTGTGCCCAGGTCCCTGTTCCAACATGTGGTTAATTATTTATCTGCAGCAGAATGGCTGAGAGAGACTGAGACAAAGAGCCAGAGGCCAAGTCTGCAGCCTCATTGCTGGATGAGGCTTGGTTGCCAAGGCAGGCCATGAATTTTATCCCTGCAGATAAGTGGCTTTTTTAGGGTTCAAGTGGCTTTGCTGCTCAAGATCTGAGTAGGCAGGATTAGACTGGGTTTTAAAGATTGCTCCTGATAAGGGTTGGTCTGAGCAGAGTGGTAGCGGGGTTGTATTTTTCTAGGTGGAAATTTTCCAAGATCTAGAGAAAGGTGATGACTCTTGGAAATGTCCAGCTTTTTCCAGGATGGGATAACTCTTTCCCTTCACATGTTTTCTATTGGACTTCTATGCTCTCTTCTTCCTCAGACACCTTCCACCAATTTCCCTTTTCAAAGGACAATTTGTCCAGCCTGAAATTTGTCCAGGCTGTCATGCACCCACTTCCCAAGGAACGCTTCACAAGAGGACCTGTTTAGTGCGGGAACCCTGGGACATCTCTTTGAAGAGTTCAGCATTCAGCTGAGGTGGCTGTCGAGCCCCCAAACCTGTCCTGGACCAAAGGTCGGCACAGAGGTTGCTTTACCCAAGACATTTAAGCATTTAGCTTGAAGTGAGTTAATTAGCAGCTGAATTAAAGTGAAATAAGTTGTAGTCTAATAGACCCAGGCTTGCAGAAGTTTCTCCCATGCATGCTTTTCCAGAAGGGCTGAGACTTCAGAGGTGTCGTGTGGCCTCTAATGAAGACACACTCTGAAGTTGGTGTGTGTCCAGCAGTTCAGACTCTCATCCTCTGCTATTGAGTGGGAAGAAAAAGGTCACCTTCGTGACCTCCCCCAGGCAGATCTTATGCCAAAGCAAAGCTGCAGCTCCTTGACAGAAAGGCTGGGAAGCAAATTAAACCATACAAACTGTTTGCCGACGCACTGAGCCTTCTTCATTACTGATTTGCAAAACTATGCTGCTCTTCCTCGCTAAAAAATATCTGGGATACTTTGAAATAATTACATAATCAAAACAATTGACTCAACTTTAGAAAAATCTGTTACTTCAGGCATCTTCTTATTAGTGGTTAATAAGAAATAATGCAATAGGTGTGAGATAGTAATGGCAAGTTTCATTGGATTTGGTCTGAAAATGAAAATAGTTTCAAGATGTAGGCTTAATCTAAACCTGGAGGAAGTTTAGGCTCAACTTCAGGTTGAAACCTGCTCTTGTTTTGGGGGACTAGATCAGGGGTGTCTGGAGGCCTCATCTGACCTGATGGCTCCCTGTGAACGATGTTCATCATGTCCTTGTCATGTTGCTTGGATTTTCCCTTCTGAGTCAGTGGAAGGATGTCCCTGAGCAGTAATCTTTATTAATACCTTGCTCTGGTTTTCTCTAAGCACTGGACTCCTGCGGAGTGCCAGAATAATTGCATTGAGATGGTCAGTGAGGCCTGGAGAAGCCTCCCAACCATGGCACAGGTTCCACTGCCCCAAAGGTGACAGTGACTTTACCCAGTGCCATTTGTGCTGTTGTGGGAGACCTCCCCAATGTCTGAACGCATGTTTCTGCTGAGGAGCAGCTCGAGGACAGCCATGTGTGTACTGCCACGTTTTATATTAAACAAAAATAAATTCCCTCTAATGTGAGCTTTTCAGACAGGTTGTCCTAATATATTAACTTCTGTCTGTGTTTTGAATAGTCAATTTCACGGTGAAATGAGTTCCTAATAATATATTTACCACCTGGGAGAAATCTCCCAGCCATCTGGAAAGGAGTGGGGATTTAGTGCCTCCAAATGGAGATTGGTTTTTTATTTATTTATTTTGCCAATGGTTTAATCCCTCCCCCAGATCAAACCCAAAAGATGCTTTGGGTCCAACTTGGCCATTGCAGCAAGTTTTGGGGTCTTTTACCCCATTTCCAGTCTGGCAGGAAGTTCCCTGCCCATGGTAGGAGAGTTGGAAATAGATGATCCTCAATGTCTCTTCCAAACCAAACCAATCAGGGATTCTGGGATTTATTACTGGTATGGAGGTGTCAAGAAGCATGCGGAGGTTCTCCACAGCTTCTCAGGCTGGATAGTGGTGTTAGGGCAGCATGGGGACATGTCACCTCCACCAACCCTAATCTGGAATGGCTTCCATCCCAGGCGCTGAGAACTGAGGTTTGGAGGAAGAGGAGTTTTCCTTGTAGGTGCTGGCAAAGCCTTTCCCTTTGGATGGAGATGTCAGTGATACATGACCTAAATCCAGGCCAGTTTGTGTAATATATCTTTGGAACTCCGGTAAAATAGGAACCAGATGCAAACCAAGCTATCCCTTGATTATGTGGGGGAAATGGTGAATTCATCATCACTTGAAGTCTTTTAAGCAAGACTGATTGTCCTGCTAAAACCCAGCCAGAGCATCAGCAAGAAGCGACTGGGTTTGCTGGTGTTTGCCTGAGTGCAAGGGAATAATCCCTGTGTTTGCTCCGGGGCTCTCAGGGTGAAATTGCATGGTTTGGCTTCTCCAGGCTGTCAGCTTTGATTGTCTCTTCTGGCCTCAGACATTGTGGATTGATGGAAGCTCATCATGGCCTTTCTCTTGTGTCCTCACGTAGCTTCCCCTTGTGCTTAACCCTCATCTTTTATATCGTTGCAGTATGAAATTCCCACGTGGCTGAGGGAACTTGGTGCTCACCCAACACAGGTCCCTGTGGAGGGGAAATCTGATGGTTCCAGGGCTTGAAAATCATTAATTTTGTTTGCAGAAGTGATAGCATTAGGGATTTTAGCATATCCCCACCCCCTGCTTTCGTGCTCCGCACAGGTTGCTTATGTGACACAAAATGAAACTTTTTCCTGGGAGATTTTACACAATCCACACGGGAAATCATTGAATTCACAAAATTGCTCAGGACACGTTTGCACATGTCATTGCAGGGGGAAGGATCTGCCGCCCTGCTCTTGGAATTTCTCCCTGCTGCAGGAATGTGTGTAACCTGGTGAATTTTATCTGCCAAAATCTTGTTGGGAATGGTGGGAGGGCCTGCAATAGAAGGTTCTAAAGTAAGGGGGTAGCAGGGTTAGCATGGACCCATCTCTCCACAGTCACAGAATCCTGCTCTGTAATTTCCAGGGCTGTTGTATATGCAAATTAAAACCATGAGGTCACAGAACCATGGAATGGTTTGGGTTGGAAGGATCCTTAAACATAATATAGTTGCACCCCCTGCCATGGGACACCTTACACTACCTCAGGGTGCTCCAAGCCTTGTCCAGCCTGGCCTTGGACACTTCCAGGGATCCAGGGGCAGCCACAGCTTCTCTGGACAATAAGTTTGCCCTTCCCAAAAGACATCTTAAACCTCTTTTGTTTTTTCTGGGCTAAATGAGTTCAGGAAGCAAAGCAAGTCCCAACCTCTCATTTTCCACTGCTAAACTCTGCAGGCTGGAAAAGGGTGAGGAGAAGGGTTGAAGGTCCCCTTCGACTGAGGTTGAAAGCATTAAGGTTTTATTTGTCTAAACCATTTAACCCACCTATTTCAACAGTGTGTGGCCAGGATGCCTCCAGCCATCCACAGTCTCTAATTCGGTGTAGACACCTGGCAGCTCCTAAAATATGTATGGGAGAGGGGAAAAGACAAAGGGAGTCCTGTTAGAGCTGCATTTTACATCAGGTTGCACCAAACCCCTGGATTTAGCTTTCCTTGAACTTGAAGCTGGCAATAATTGAAGACCAGATTTGGCAGCTGCTGTTCTGACATGATATTGCTGCTGGGTGTTATGAAAACCACTAGAGCCAGAAACCAGTGCAATATTCTCTGCTTGGAGTTTGAGCTTTCAAACATATGAAGCATCAATCTCTCGCTAGCAGCTCCTGAGCTATCAGTTCCTACAATCAGGTGGAAAAGAGTCTTTCAAAAGTGCTTAGTTACTGGAACAGTACAAATGCTTTCTGGACCAGTAAATGCTTCCATGTATTGGTCCGGGACCATGATTAGGATGATAAAAATCTGGTCTCTGAGAAAATGCACTGCCTGGATGCTCCTATTGCTGAAATGTCAGAATAAGCAGGAGGATGAGGAAGGATGCAGGGCCCTGGGATCAGTTATCTCACCCTATGGGGCTGCTTCCAGCTGTGTTCTTGCTGTTATTTTTCTTTTTGTGGCCAATGAGTGATTTTCCCCCTTGATATTTTAATATGAAATCTTTGTTCTTGAATTTCTTAATAGGCTAATCCCATCATCCTCACCCCATGGATTAATTTTTAAAGTTTAGGGTGATTCGAGGTATGCCTGAAATTTTTAGAGACATGGATGATCTTTGGGGGATGTGGGGGGTCAGACATACGTTTAGGTCTACCTAGAATATGTAGAAAGTTTATTAAATTAATCCTTATTTGATGTTGCCAGGATCATAACTGGACTATTTTAATTAATTGAATTAACATGATCCATGTGTCTGAGTGCAAAAACAGCATTGGTGTGGCTTGAGCTCTGTCTTCCAGACTTACAAACCCAGAATCCAGCCCTACATTGGATAATCACTGCTAAAAGCATCACTTTGAGCTATTTAAGCTCCTTACAAATCTTTGTGATATTGCCACTGAAACCGCCAGTTATACTTCACATTGCTGTGATTTTATCAGTTGTAATGGGAATTGTGGGCTTGAACCCCCAGGATGATGATTTGGGGGATGAGGATTGTTGCTATTTTAACAAGAGCTTGGTGGTGCTTGTGCTTTTGAGCATCATACGCTGGGTGAAAGCAACATTTTATTGATTTCCTTGCATAATTTTGGGTTCAAGGGACAAATAAGTCTGGAACTTTTTGCCTTTAAAAGTCGCTGGTGAGCGATAGTGTGGGGCTAGATCCAGTGGAAGGAGCAAACAAACTCTGCCAGGGACCTGTTTCTTACCAACAATTTGTTTGGTTGTCTCAAAATCTCTTGTTTGATTGTCCCCAAAACCGCTGTGGGGGTTAAATTTCCCCGTGTGACGTCCCAGTGCCTTGGCTGCATTTATCTTGGAAGGATGTAAAAGGTGGGGATGTTTTCAATTGAAGCCATCTCCGTTCTCAGCCCATTTTGCAGGAGCCGTTTTACTGGTTATGTGACACCATATCAATAACAATGAGGTTTCTCGCTGCCTGCTCTCGTTGTTTATGGAAAGGAGTTTCAGAAAACATATTATTATAGAGAATAATGGATGGGCTGTAGGGAGACAAGGAAATAATTGCATTGAGGGGGCTTGAAAACATCATAAAGCCAAGAATGGGGTTTGGTTGGACTCTCGTGTCGCAAGGTCCCAAGGACTAAACTAATTCTCCATAAATCTGTGCAGCCTATTTAGACTTACGGGATTTCTTTTCTTCCCTTCTCTACTAGATTTTTTTCCCCCTCTTTTCTTTTGAAGAGACACCACAGAGGAGATGGAAGTGAATAAAAGCCACCCAATCCCCAATTATGGTGATTAATTATCCGTTTGTATTTTGTTAGCACCTATAGATTCTCTGTCAGGGGGCTGAGAGTCATCCAAGCACGGAGTAGAAAAACACACAGCCTTTTTCTAAGGAGCTTGGAGCTTTTTTTAAAAAGGGAAGGAATGAATATTAAAAATAAAAACAACTAAATAATTAAAAAGGAAAAGAAAAGGAGCTGCCACAGTGTTGACATCCAGATCAGAAGCGTTGCCAGCACTCTTAGTGCTAAAACCTTTGCTCTGGGTTTATTTCCAACTGCCAGAGGGCAGGGTTAGATGGGATATTGGGAAAAAATTGTTCTCTGTGAGAGTGGTGAGGCCTTGGCACAGGATGCCCAGAGCAGCTGTGGCTGCCCCTGGGTCCCTGGCAGTGCCCAAGGCCAGGCTGGACAGGGCTTGGAGCACCCTGGGTTGGTGGAAGGTGTCCCTGCCATGGCAGGGGTGGAACGAGATGATCTCTAAGGTCCCTTCCAGCCTCGACCATTCCATGATTCTCTTCCCTCCAATCCATTCTGGAATTCTACAAATTTTGGCAGCCATTGCTAAGATCTCAAGTTGTTAAAGTCATTAATTTCTAAGCAGAGCTTGTTTGAATTAGGTTGTAAAAATAAGTCCCTCTCTGGTGCCATGGCAGTAGGGAGCTGAGAGGGCAGGATGAGATCCTCAGTTGTGCTTTTGGGGGAACTGGAGATCCATCCAGGCATGAGGTTGGAAGGAGTTGGGCATCTCAAAATCCCTGTGGATATCCACATTCCCAGTCCTGAGAGACACAGGGGAAAACAAGCATCTTCCCAAAACTAGGCTGAACTCTTCCCCTCCAGTGGTCCTCCCACTGGAAACCTCAGACTGCTACATCACAAAACTCCCATTGACTGACCATTCCCCAGAGATGTTTTCCCTCTATTTTCCAGTCAGTCATTCCCCCCTAGGCCCTGTAATTTTTATCTGCATTACATCAGTCTGGGGGAGAATTCAGAAAATCAAGACTTTGACCAGTTCTTTCAGAAGGTGATGAAAAGGCCTTTTCTCCCTCGGGGAGGGGTTGTTTGTTCCAGCCTGGAACCCCGGCATTATAATTATCATGGAATTAATCTGGTGGTGGATTAAATTGGTGGTGGCTGGTCGTTACACTTCCATGAGCTTCCTGGGATCTGAGGTCAAATTCAGGATGAATGGGACAATTTATATTCCCTGCATGTGCTGGTTGTGTCATTTTTCAGTCCTGTTTTCTCCACGTTCCTGAGTTTTAGGATTCATTAGTTTAATATGGGCTCGTGCTGGTCTAGCTCTGTCACAGCTGCCAAAACCTGCCATGACTTTCCAAGGGGATTTGTACACCTGCACCACTCTGGACAATTCCCTGCGGTGGGAACAGCTCCACGCACTCTCCCAACCCCAGAGCTGCCAATGCTGGGTGAATAATGGCTTTTTAAATTCTTTTTCACAGCTTAGTTGGTGGCCAGGGCAAAGAAACTACATTGCCTTGAGGTCACCTCAGAGAAAAGTGTGGAGCTGGGTTTTTTTACAGTGACGTCAACCCAGTGTTTCTGTCAAATCCTAATGAAACAGTTTATGCAAACGTGGAAACCGACCCATATGCTTCACTCAGCGTAGCCTTTTTTTAACCTTTTAGATAAATGTCAATTTTTTGGAATGACAATGACATTTCAAGTGAGAGATTGAAATGTAACACACAAGAAACATCATCCACGAGATGTTTTGACTTCTCTGCAGCTCCCTCCTCTCCCCGTTCTATTTATTTTCTGTGAAAACTGTTCGCTAAACCTGACTTGAATCCACAGATAGTTCTGGTTCCTGAAAATGACATTTTCTAGCAAACACGCCGTCAATCGAAAACAAAAAGAAATCAATCTTACAGGCTCTGCTCACCTTTGATGCCAGAGCCAGCCCTGAGCTTTACAGCACATTGTGTTGCTCAAAATCACTGGGGCAGGGACATGTGGGTCTTCTGACCCTCTCTGACATGCAGAGCTTTTGCTTTTCCAGCTTTGCAGCCGAAGAATTTTCTGTTTTGGATCAAGTGCTATGCTTTGGTGGCTCTCTGCAAGGTTGGAGACGAGCATTTTGGGGCTTGGTTGCCATCCTTGCTAATTAAATGCACCAGCCAAGTTCCTTAGGAATCAAACACAAGATCAGAGAATCCCAGAATGGGTTGGGTTGGGAGAGACCTCGAGGATCATCTTGTTTCAAGCCCATGCCAGGGGCAGAGACACCTTCCACTGTCCCAGAGTGCTCCAAGTCCTGTCCAACCTGGCCTTGGGCACTGCAGGGATCCCGGGGCAGCTGCAGCTTCTCTGGTGAACCTGTGCCAGGGCCTCACCACCCTCATAGGGAAGAATTCCTTCCCAATACCCCATCTAACCCTGCCCTCTGGTAGTGTGAACCCATTCCCCTTGTTCTGGTACTCCAGGCCCTTGTCCAATGTCCTTCTCCAGATCTCCAAGAGCACCTTTAGGCCCTGGAAGGGGCTGTAAGTTTTCTCCAGAGCCTTTTCCTCTACAGACTGAACATCTCTCCAAGTATGTCTCCATAGGAAAGGTGCTCCAGCCTTTGTAGCATCTCTGCGGCCTCCTCTGGACTTTGTCCACATCCTGCTGATGTTGGGGTCCCAGAGTTGGACACAGTGCTCCAGGGGTGTCCCACCAGAGTGGAGCAGGGGAGACCTGGACCTAGACCTGGACTTCCCTGGACCTGCTGCTGATGGTGCTGGGATCACAGCCGAGGAGCAGGCTTGGCTTTCTGGGCTGAAAGCACACATTCCCAGGTCAGGGAAGATCCAAGCTGGGAAGCAGAGTGTCCTTGTCACACAGGAACAGAGCTCTGCATCAGCATCGTGAGTGCCCGCCTGCCCTGGGGGGAACTGAAACATGGAATGGGGAATGACACCTACAGACTTCATGGGATAAGCTGGGATTGGAGATATGGAATAGGCAATGACTCCCACAGCCTGACATGGGATGAGTGGGATTGGACACACAGAATGGGCAATGACACCCACAGACTTTCTTGAGATGAGGCAGGATTGGGAGCAAGGTGCTGGCTCTGGCTCAGGAGAGCAGTGAAGTGCAAACCTCAAGTACTTCATCACTCAGGCCCTTGTTTAACTGCTGGCTTGTGAATCAGTCCATGGCCACGTGATTCCCTGAGTCACTGTCTAGAAAGGGATAAACGCTGCTTCTCAGCCTCTCATCCAAATTGTCCTCCTTCAGCCCCTTTATTTTTGTCTGCTGGTGGTGTTGGGAAAGAAAATCTTCAGTTTACAGAGAGGAGATAAATCAAGTCTTTGCTGTGCTGCTTTGCTTCTGTTTCACCCCAAAGAGTGTGTGGCTTCCATAGAATCATTGAGTGCTTTGGGTTGGAAGGGACCTTAAAGCTCATCCCATTCCAGCCCCTGCCATGGGCAGGGACACCTTCCACTACCCCAGGTTGCTCCAAGCCCAACCTGGCTTGGGCAGTTCTAGGAATGTGGCAGCCACAGCTTCTCTGGGCAATGACCTGGGGAAGTCACTGCTGCAGGATGGCTCTGTCGCCCCTCCTTCTGCCGGGCTGGTTTGTGGCACAGAGCAGGGCGCACCCACGTCACTCCCTCTGTCCAGTGTAAGCTCTGAACCTTCTTTATTGCCAGGGAAAATTAATGGCAAGCAGGTTTGGAAGGTAGATTATTTCATTATCATCGTAATTGGTGCTTATAATTAGTTGTTACTCTGGCGTGTGATGTGCCCTGAGCTCTGCGGCTGCAGAGTGCAGGAGCAGAAAGGAAAGGCTATTTTTATTTTATTATTAATTATGGCTGTTGTTTATTTTATTGGATATTTATGCACTTGCTGTTTCAATCAAGTAACCTCAGCTCATTTGGCTTTGCAGCAGGCAGATGGTTGGGCTTTGCCTGGCCTGGCTTTGGTTCAGCTTGGGCTCTGCCTCCTGCTCTTCGGTCAGCCGTGCCTCGCTTTGCCCAGGAGAAAATTTGGAATAGCTCTGCCTGCCTCTCTCTGTGCTTGGGCTGTGCATCCACAGAAATTGCAAACCCCAGCATCAGTGATGCTGGATGCAGATCCCTCACTGGGCATCCAGAGAAGCATCGCTGCTTCTCCCAGCCGGGACCACCGTCAGCCCAGGCATCTTGCTGGAGGACAGAAGCCTCTTGTGGAAGGCAAATCACCCTGGAAAAGCTGCAGATATTTGCTCTGAGTCAGGCAAAGGGCCCTCTTTGTGGTGCGTCAGCCTTTCCCTGCTGAAACAATAAATGGCCTTTTCCTCGTTAGCTGATGCAACCCAACAAAGCGCCATTGATTTTGGAAGGTGCTTCATCAGTGGCAGCGAGGCAGGGACGGGGTTTGCGACCCCACCGGCTTTTCCAGGCGTGCACGGACATGTGGTTGGGTTTTAATGAGCACTCTGGGCCACAAAGTGGGTCAGCACTTTCATCTGCTCTGCCTTGTCCCCCCCAGCCCTGCAGCACAGACCCGAGGATGTCACTGTGTGTGTCACAGGCTGCCACATCCCGGGGCTGGCCCGTGGGGGGTGGCAGTGCAGGCAGGGGTCCTGCTGGGACACGGGGCTGGAACCTGCTGATGCGGCTCCCCACGGATCCTGAGCTTTGTGCGAGTGGCCGGCGTGGTGCGCTTTGAAGCCTGAAACCTTGAGCACTTCAAACGGGCAGAGGACAGGGGGATGATGTATGGGAAATTAATATCTAACGGGGCTAAAAATTCTTCTCCATGTCGCCCGAACTCCCCTGCCCAGCTGAGCTCTATTTACTTTCATCCCATCCGGAGCATTTAGCACAAAGAGACCCCTTGCACCCTTAATTTCCGAAAACACAAAGCTTTCCATTTCACCGCATCCAGCTGAAACCTTCCCCTTTTCTCTCTCATTTTCCGGCTCGCTTTTGAAACCCTCTTCTCCCTCGCTGCAGCCTCTCAGGGGATGAAGCAGCAAAGTTTGGAAAGGAGAGCAGGTCGGTAACCCTTTTGTGGCCGGTTTGGTGCAGGGAGGGCATCCTGAGGCTTCCCACATCCCAGCCTTTGCGGCACCACGGGCACATTTAGCGCCGGTCAGTGCACGGTGGAGGGTTTGTAACTGGAAATTGGGATGGTGGAATCTCATTTATGTCGCAGTAGGAGGATAAGAAGTGAGAGCTGTCTCTCTGGCACAGAGCAGAGCATCCCGGCGGAGCTGTTTTGGCTGTGGGGAGGAGGAGGAGGAAGGAGGATGGTTTCAACATCAGGGCACCAGCCCGAGCCCGGGGGCAGCCGGGTTCAGCCCTGGTTGCTCACCCATCCCTAGGGAGTGTGCCCCATTTCCTTATCAGAGCTGGGGATGACTTCAGGGAGGATTGCTCCACGCCAGGTGGGAATGGTGTGGGCTGGAATGAGCCTGACATTTCATACCCCACCCTACACGGACAGGGAGTGCCTGAGATTATCGGGGCTGGGTGGGGGAGAAAAAAACGCAAAACAAGTGATGTTTCAAAACACAGCCTCGAGATTTTCTCAGGCTGATTGGCCGGCCCTCCTTTATAGGCTGGTGCAAAAACAGCGAAGGAAAAGCAGTTCTTTAGCGCTGACAGGTTAGAGGTGAGTGCTCCTGGGTGATCTCCGCGGGGCATCCCTGTGCCGAGGGCCGGGCAGGGCTTGGATAATTGTAATGGGACTACAAATCAGGACGGTGCTGGGAGCCAGAGCCCTTCCCGTGGTGTCTGACCCCACTCCTGCAATCCCGGTGTATCATCGGGAGGAGATTTCGACTTCCCTGTAAACACACCTTGGGCTCGGTGTGCCAGCACAGTGAAACAGGGAAGGGTGGGAGCAGCAGTGCCGTGCCAGCTCCCTGGCACCCAGCTTTGCCCCGAGGCCTTTGATTGCTGCAATGGTATTCCTGTCATTCCAAGAGCTGTGCGAGCGCCCAGGGCAGAGGTGCTGCTCCCTGAGCTGCTGCGGGTGGTGCTGACCCTGAACGGGAACCTGCCCTGCACAGCTGCTAAAAGGAGGCAGGAATTGCAGTCCGGGAATGGAAACTTGTTACTGGTGTAAGGGCTGGCTGGTTTTTAACTCCTCATATATTTATGTGTGTGTGTGTGTATATAAATATATAAATATATATACATGCACACACTTATATGTGTATATATACACCTACATACATATATATATACACACACACCTGTATATGTATATGTATACATACATATATACATATATGTATATATGTATCTCTGCATATATATAGATGTATATTTATATGCACATATATATGTGTGTATATATATATATGTATATATGTATATGTATATATGCATATGCATATATAAGTCTTTACACCTTACTGGTGTAAGGACTGGGTGGTTTTTAACTCTTCATATATTTATGTGTGTGTATATATATATAGAGAGAGAGAGAGAGAGAGAGTGTATATATATATATGCACACACACATATATATATGTGCATATATATATATACCATATATATGTATACACATATATATACATATATGTATATATATATATATACATATATATGTATATTTATATGTGTATATATATGAGTATATATATGCGTATATATATGCCCAGAGAGGTTGTTGACTCCTCACCCTGGCAGTGTTCCAGGCCAGGCTGGAGCAAACTGGTCTAGTTGGAGGTGTCCCTGAAGGAGGTGGAATGAGATGAGCTTTAAAGTCCTTTCCAACCTAAACCATTCTGTGATTCTCTGACTCTAATTTTCTATATATTTGTATACATAGGGTTTTCTGCCTTATGGGGTAACACCACAGTGCATTTAGGTCCCAAATATGCTCTGAGAGCCCGAGACTGGAGTCACAGGTGTGTGCAGTACATGGCTTTATAGGTTGATGCCTTCTTGCCATGCTGTTTCTCTGCACTGGAGTGAAATCCTGCAGTTTTCACCTTTTGTTGCTTCTCAGCAGCCCCTGGAGAGCCCCTATTAGCACTGCTGGAGGTCTGACATCTCCTCCTGGACATGAGCCGGGATGTGGAGCTGACGAGCCTCCCCAGCCTCCTCAGGGACAGCTTGCCGTGCCCCCAGGGGTGTCCCTGAGCAGGTGCAGCTCCCTGGCTGTGGCACCTGCAGCAGCTCCTGCAGAGCCCAGCATCTGTCAGCGCATTTCCCTGCGGGACCAGCGGCTCACCAGCCGTCCCTGCAAAGCTGGGCTCCCTTCCATGGCCCCAGGGCCTGATCCTCAGCTGGCACCGTGTCACCAACAAATGGCCCAGCTGGTCGGTCGGTGGCTGCTGCTGCCCATCCCTGAGCAGCCAAACCTGCAGCAGCCCAGGGCCAGTTGGAGCTGCTCCCCTCCCTCTGCCTCCCACTCTTTCCCTCACTTCTCCCCTTTAATTCTCTCCCCGTCTGTTCTTCTCTCTCCCCTTCTGTTCAGCCCTCTCTATTCTTGAGCCATCCTTCTTTTCCTCTGTGAAGGAAGCTTGGGGAGGAAGGGAGCAGAGCAGTCCAACTCTGTGGGTTTCTCCAATACCCTTCCCTAAAATCTCACCAGGTTACATTACGCTCTAATAGACTTTAAGCCAATCTGCCTAATGCCACTGCAAAGGTCAATTAAATTCACCCTAAAAAATTTACTCCTGGCTCATTATACATTTGGAAAATGAGTTAGAAGCACAAGCTGCCCCAGAGGTTTCTGATATTTTCCTAATGAACATGTCTCCTAATGGAAAGAAAAGAAAGAAAACCAACACACAAAAAAAAAAAACCTCACAGCGATTTGAAAGGAATATTTTGCTGGTCCATTGGAGAGAGCAGAGTAAGGCTGAGTGTAAGGTGAAGAGGAGGAGAGATGTGTGATGTGATATCTCAGCGAGGTCATTACACCCACCAGAGGAATGTTTTTAAGGAATTTGCTTGCCAGGGCACTTGGGCAAGAGCTCTGACCTTGTGTCCATGCCTGGCCCCTCCTGAAGGGTGGTTTGGCTCCGTGCTCCCCAGGCACATCCACGCTGGGTCTGTCTCAGCCCACCCATGGCTTCCCCACCCCGATGGGGTTCTGTGCCTGCAGGGACTCACAGGCTAAAGGAGGCAAAATTAATCAAGTGAATGATTAATTGCAAACTGTGACCTGGCTTGCTGGGAGTGACAACTTTGAAGGGCTTTTCAGGATGAAGATGCTTGATGTGAAAGGCCTTTTTGGACCCTGAGAGGATTTTTTGGTTTGTTTTTTTCTTGAGAGAGTGGTGAGAGGGCTCTTGAAACCCCTGTGCCTTTGAAGGCACAGATTTATTTACTGCTTATCAGATTTTCATCCTCATTTCTAACGTGCAGATCCAGCCAGGTGCAGGACAGAAATAAATTCAAAGATGTTCACTGGTCCTTTGGGCACCCAGCTGTGGGTGCTCCCCACAGTGCCCAGGATTGGGTTGATTTGGAATCCCTCTCAATTATGCAGAGGTTTTGTTGAATATGAGCTGCATTTTGAATTTAGAATTTCATTTCCTGCCCTGCAAGTGGAGTTTCTCAATGGGAAGAAGTGGGGGAAGCAGAGCATCTCTCCAAAAGATTTGCTAGGTAGGAATATAAACCATTAAGAACCAGCAGAGGTGCTTGGAATTAAAATGAAGCAAATCAAGGCAATAAAAGCACAAACATGACTTTGTCAAAGTCAACACATTCCCATGGGAAGTTTTAAATTTCAACAAAACAGCATTTCTGACCAAACAAACAGCCCAAATCCCTCCCATTTGTGCAGGGATTTGATGTCCTGGGGTGGTTTGTTGAACAGGACTGAACGTGTAACTTCCAGTGGTGCAGAGATGCCACCCCTGGGTGTGCTGGGCTTCACCACACCCAGGCTTAGTCACCTAAGTCGTAGGGGTCTGGTTTATCTGGGTCATCTTCCAGCCAGGGGAGACCTTCCAGCACCTAGGGACGCTTCAAGAGAGCTGGAGAGGGACTGTGGAAAAGGGCCTGGAGTGGCAGGGCAAGAAAGAATGTATTCCCATTGCCAGAGGGCAGGATTAGATGGGATATTGGAAAGAAATTCTTATCTGTGAGGGGAGAGAGGCCCTGGCACAGGTTCCCCAGAGAAGCTGCAGCTGCCCTTGGATCCCTGTGTCCAAGGCCAGGTTGGATGGGGATTGGAGCAAACTGGCACAGTGGAAGGTGTCCCTGCCCATGGCAAGGGTGGAAGAAATGGTGTTCAAAGTCCCTTCCATCACAAATCCTTCCATGATTATTCCTCACAGAGAGTTCATCCCCTCCTGCAGCAGGTGGCTAAAGGATGTGGGGCACCTGGATTGCAGCCCTCTCCTTGTGTCTGGCTGAAAAGCCCAGTCTAGGCACCATCATCTAAACCAGGCAGCAGCTCCAGGCTGAGCCTCTGCCTCTCTCCAAGAAGCTGCTGGGAATTTTCTTGCAGAGCTGTTTTTTTGGCACGGGGAAAAGCTTCAGGGAAACAGAAAGCCTGGGCATAACTCCCTTCAGTTTGTCTTTAATTACAGCTAGGGAAGAGGTGGTAATTACAACACACCTTTCCCTTGCACAGATCCTCAGGTGGAATCAGAGCTCAGAAATATGCATACTAATCAGGAGCCTGGCTTTTGCCAGGGTTGCTGTTGTGTTGGTTGGGATTGAGCAGAGCGGAGCTGCCCAGATGGCATCCAGGATGTGGCTGGCAGAGGAGGCTTTGCAGAGCCACGAGGACAGGGAAAGCTGTTTTCTCCCTCTTGCTACGGATATTAAGCAGGAGCTGGGGACAGCGGGATGGTGCTTGCAATGTCAATTATTAGCGTGTTTAGTAAATTACCTAGTAAATTGGCCCTTAAAATTTCCAACTGCGTGTCCTCTCTTGCACTCCAAGCCTGCAGCTGAGTTGTTTACACTCTTTCAGCGGGGAAGATGGATCAGCTCTGTCTCAGTTTCTGGACGTCTTGCAGAGAGGAGCCTGAGCTGATCCTGCACGCTGTGCCGGGCTGGGAGGCGGAGGGAGGGCTGTGCCCACAAGCTCAGGAACCCTCACCTTGGCCCGGCTTAAAGCTGAGAGAGCCGTGACAGGGAAGGCAGGACCCCAGGAATCTGTGTCCTTGCCATCCGCACACATCCAGGGGCTCCCAGCAGGTTCAGTGCTGCTGGTGTGTGACAGCATCTCCCGTGGTTCTCCTGATTACCTTCCCCCTGTGCACTTGTTCCTGGTGAGGGCTGTGCCTGGAACCGGGAATGAGCTCCTTGTCCTCCTTTTCTCACAACAGCAGGCTGAGGGAGAGGCTGGCAAAGGAGAAAGGCAGGTATCTGTGAGATGAGGAGGGAGAAGGATGCTCTAAAAGCTGTGTGAGATGGGTGAAACGGTGCTGGAGAGACTTTGCCGTGGTCTGCTGGCTGATCTGGGGAACTTATCTCTCTCAAAATCTGGGGTTAAATAGCTGGGAGATCACTGTGGGTGAGAATCTGTGTCCTTGCCATCCACACGCATCCAGGGGCTCCCAGCAGGTTTGGTGCTGCTGGTGTGTGACAGCATCTCCTGGTTGCCTTGCCCCTGTGTGCTTGTTCCTGGAGAGGGCTGTGCCTGGTGTGCCATGGAACTGCTGGCACTGGGCATGAGCTTGTCCTCCTTTTCTCATAACAGCAAGCTAAGGGAGAGGCTGGCAAAAGAGAAAGGCAGGTATATGTGAGATGGGGAGGGAGAAGGATGCTTTTCAAGATGCGTGAGATGGGTGAAACAGTGCTGGAGAGACTTTGCCATGGTCTGCTGGCCACTGCCTTCTCCTTAAGGTGATCTGGGGAACTTATCTCCCTCAAAATCTGGGCTTAAATAGCTGGGAGATCACTGTGTGTGAGTCCTAGTGATGTTTCCCAGCAAGGGCAACCACAGTCCCATGTGCTTTTTGGGGTAAATCTGCTCAGGGCCTGCATTGGGACTTACCCTTTTGGGTTGGGACAGCATTGAGCAGGCCTGGCTTTATTTGGGAGTGATCCCAGGCCAGATCCCCTTCCTCCCCCATTTCTTCCCATTTTGCTAGGTGGGATGTGCATGGTCTGTTTTCCATCACAAGGTACATTTTCCCTTCTGTGCATTTCCACCTCTCCTTTTGCCTTTTCATGTGTTCTGGAAAGGTCAGCCCATCTCTGGAACATGTTTTAAATTCACACGGAGAGCCGGGGGCAGGAGGAGAGGGGAGTGTCGTGCTGCTGCAGCTCCAGCCCTCTCAGAGGGAGGTTTGCTGCTTATTTCACTACTTTTATGGATGGATGGGATGCAGGACTGCGTGAAAACCCACCTGCAACCTGAGGAAATCACCTTTTCTTAGCAGAAATCTCTCAAAACACAGAGTGATGGTGTTGTAACCCTGTGACCGTGTTCACAGGGGTCCAAGGATGAGGGAAGAGACGAGGATCTGAAGCCATGTTTCAGAAGGCTTGATTTATTATTTTATGATATATATTATGTTAAAACTATACTAAAAGAAGAGAAGAAAGGATTTCATCAGAAGGCTAGCTAAGAATAGAAAAAGAAAGAATGATAACAAAGGCTTGTGTCTTCAACAGAGTCCGAGTCAACTGGACTGTGATTCGCCATTAATTAGAAACAACCACATGAGACGAATCACAGATGCACCTGTTGCATTCCACAGCAGCAGATAACCATTGTTTACATTTTGTTCCTGAGGCCTTTCAGCTTCTCAGGAGGGAAACTCCTAAGGAAAGGATTCTTCATAAAAGATGTCTGTGACATAACCCCTGTAGCGATCCACTGTCCCCCTCCAATCTCATCTCTTGGGGTACATCAGCCTCGTCCTTCCTCTCTCCCTGGGATGATTCTCATCTCCTCCAGCCCGCTGCTGTCAGTCGAGTCTCATCCCCCTGCTCCGTGTCCCGCTGTGCCGGCAGTGCGTGTCGGACCCGCTCCCCTTGCATCCCGCCGCATCCTGCATCCCTCGCCCTTTTCCCGGGAGCACCGAGGACGCCGTGGCCGCCGCCGTGCCCCCTCCTTGTCTCCGCGTCAGGCCCTTACCTTGCCTGTCAGGCGCTGCCTCCTCTCGCTGGGACCTGATGCTGCTTCATTTCTGTTTTAATTTTGCTGCGGTTTCGCGACAGCCACTGCAGGGTCAGGAGTTACAGAAAGGTTACTGGTGAGTGATGGGTATTGACATCCTTAACAGCGCCCTGACCCCATCAGTCTCGCTCTGTTCTTCTTTTTCCTTACACTTGCCCTGTTTTTTTTCTTTTAAATTGGCCTCTTTCATGCATAAAGCTGCTTCATCACATTTTACCCAAAGCTGCAGCCGGCGAGGCAGGAAGGGAAGTGCTGATTTGCCCTGGCTGGCATTCAGGAACACTTTCATTCTCTTATTTTCCTATCCCAGCAGCCTCATGTGCTGCTTTTTGCCCCCTTTTTTTTTCTCTGATCTGCCAGTTCATCCATCCAAATGCCCACCTGGATTGAGGTGCCTGTGTATGGGGCTGTCATGGGGGCTCACACAGACAACCAGCTCACCTTGTGCAGGGCCAGGCTGCATGCTGGAGGCTCAGCAGCAGGAACAGCTCATCCCTGCTCCTTTTCTGGTGGATTCCATGTGCAAACAGCTGGGAGAGCTGGTCCAGAGATATGCACCAGGCTGTAAAACCCCAGCACAGCAATTCAGGTGCAGCCGGAGAAGCTCAGAAGGAGTTGGTAGTGGGGGGATGATAGAATTTCTACTCAAAAAAAAAAAAAAAGAAAAAAAAAAAGAAAATAAGAAGCCTTATTTAATTTGTTTTGATGAAAGAGAGTAGCTTTAGATGGGATAGTGGGAAGAAATCCTTCCCTGTTTGGGTGAGGAGGACTGTACTGAGAAGCTGTGGCTGCCCCATCCCTGGAAGTGTCCAAGGCCAAGGTTGGATGGGGCTTGGAGCAACCTGGGACAGTGGAAGGTGTCCTTATCCATGGCAGGGAATGGAATGGGATGAGCTTCCCATCCCAAGCCATTCTGGGATTCTGTACATCCCAGTGTTTTCCCCCAGCCAAGGCTCCTGGCACCCCCTCCTTGTTGCACCTCATAAACCCCATCCTGGCAGCCCATCCCTGCTTCATCTGGCCAGACATAAACCTTCACACAGGCTGTTTGGAAATACGGCACAGCTCATTTTAAACGTGTCTTATCTCCCCGCTGAGGAGCTGTTGTGGCTTAGCAAGGCTGGGTTTGCCTCCCTCCTGCAGCTCATCCACATCTCCACTCCCATCCCAGTGCTCTCCTTCCCTCCATCCCATGACAAGCTGCCGTGACGTTATCAGATGCTTCAGCACTAAAACTCCTGGCACGAAAACTTCTTCTTTTTTTTTTTTTTTTTTTTTTTTTTGTGGGCTTTATTGTTGCATCCATAAAACTGGCTGGGAAAACTGCTGAAGCAGTAACCCTGCTCCGTTTTAAAGGCAGCTGCAAATCAGCCCCACTCCCCGGTGCAGCACTGAGCTGGTTTTATGAGCTCTAATTAAACAGGATCTGCCCTGTGGTCCAGCTTCCACCCAGCCTATCTGAGAGATGGGATTTAATGGTTGGGGTTATGGATCTGTGTCCGTAGGCTCTGGTTCCCCTGGAAATGAACTGTAATAGGATGGTGAATGGATTAAAGTGAACGGAAACAGCCCGTGCAAAGCCGTACATCAGGTGTGTGCTTTCTCTTAACTGAAAAATGCAGGTTGGGGACTCAGTCAACCTGTTTTAGGGTTGGACAAGGAACAATCTAGCACTGTTTTGTGATGCTGACAAACGGGAATGGGCATTAAATGGAGGAAATAGTCATTGCTGAGAGAGCGCCAGGGCTGTTGACATGCCTGGGTTGTGCTTGTAGAATACCAAAGGTTTTCAGGATTTTGTAGAATACCAGAACAGGGTCTTGGTAGCTTCAGGCTGGCTTGGACCGAGATCCTCCTGAGAATGGGATGGCACAGGCTGTCCCTTTGCTTGTTTTCTGTGGAAATCTCTTTAAGGCTTATATCTCTTGACATTTCTTTGTGGTGGCATCACTATAGGGGAAGCCTCACAGTCCTGCCACAGCAGGAGGAGGGAAGTGCTGGCACCCAGCACTTGACAATTTATTTGAACCCTTGAGTCTTTCCAAGAAAGCAATTTCTTTGATATTTCTCTTGGCATTTGAAGAGAGGAAAAGGTGTTTCCCACATACACGCTCTGGTTTTAGCCTTCCCTTCCCCGAAATGATGATTTCTCTCTTTGTAAAAGTCAGCTGCATCTTACAACCCATAAACAAGGTGAGGAGGGAGGTGGGGAGGAGACTTTGCAGTACAGGAACTCTGTAGTGGTGTCCATAAGGATATTGGAATTTTTCACGGCATGAGAGGATCCTTCCAGACAATTCTGTGCACCCAACACTGGGCTCCCCCAGCTGTGTCATCCACAAGCAACAGTGAAATATCAGCAGCATCATGGCTGGGCTTAAATCTTTACTGAATCTCCATTTTTCTTTCTTTAAACGCTTACAGAATAAATGGAATTTATAATCAGAAACCATAAAATCTCTGATTTATGATTCATCTTGATGACAATATTTAATAACTCGTGTATATTTTATTACATCTTTTTAATGCCCTGTTGTGGAATTTTACTTAGGCATTTCACCCTCTATATCAACCTGTCTCAGCACAGATGGGCTGACTTTTTTGCCTTGGGCTGGCAATGGAGCCAAATGTGCTCCGGGCTGGGCTCTTTCAGGACTGCCTCAGTCTGTCCAAGCAGGCACAGAAAGCAGCGCTGGACATCCAGCCGTGGTCCAGCTTCTTCCAAGAGCTGCTGCTCACATTGCAGATCTGATGTCTTTCCCTGCCTGGGCAGCTCTTTTCCAACATCCCCAGCCAAGTTTCGGTGCAGGTGGGGAGAGATATTCAACTGTAGGGCCTCTCTTCCCTCCTCAAGGACATTTTGCTTGGAAACGCGGAGCTATTTAGGTTATTGCTCAAGTGTGTTCTCCTCTGGAGAGCTCTCCCTGCCTTTCTGGGACCATTAGTGCAAATTAGCTGCTGCATCCCATCATCCCCCAGCCTGCAGCACCCAGGGTAGGGATCCTCCCACAGGGAGGGGATGCTCATAAGCACCAGAGCTGAGTTCTGGCTTGGCTGGGAAGCAGCAGCTCCCTGCATCCCTCCCTCCCAGCTGGCTGCTATAACCAGAGCTGGAGTGCAGAGAAACGAGGGATGGGCAGCAGCTTGGGATGGGTGTCTCCTGAGGTTTGGATGCAGGAGGGGGTTCATGTGCTTCCTTAGGTGCCTGCAGCCTGTTCTGGATGTTAAACCCGTGCCAGCACAGGGACAGGTCATATCTAGAGTTAGTCATAGGAGGGATTGCCAGCTTGGGGCCACATCAGCCTGGTTTTAGCCTGGTTTTTTGGCAAGTGAGCCGGGAGCGTGTGGTAACATCCATTTTCCTCCTGCTGAGCATGGTCTGGTGGCTCCTATAGAACGATGATGCCCCAGCACTACCCTGGTGCTCGAGCAAGCCAGGTGAGGGGATGGGGTGCCAGGAATAGCTGGGAGCACTCGGGCCTGGGGCTGGCAGCACCCCAGGATCTTGTTGGGAGCGTCTGTGCTGTGCTGCCGGGCGCTGCCCGTCCATCCGGCGCTGCCTTCGCATCGCTGCTCCTGGCAGGGGCTGGGTGAGCAGCCAGGTGGGGAGGAGGAAACAGGGCGAGACAAGCACAGCCTCCATCCCCCGTGCTGCCTGCACAGCCTCCATTCCCCGTGCGGCTCCATCCACATGGATGGGCAGGGCCCAGGGGCCAGGAGGGGCTGTGGGCATCAGCGGGACCTGGGGACAGCAGGACTGGCTGCAGAAGGGAAGGGGAGAGGGTGGGAAGCAGTCAAGGCAGGGAGGAAAAAGCAGCATAGCATCAAATTTTTTTTTTGTTTGTTTTTTGGCACCCAACAGCAGGAGGATGTGGAGCTGCTGGAGGAGCCCAGAGGAGGCCACGGAGATGCTCCAAGGGCTGGAGCCCCTCTGCTCTGGAGGCTGGGAGAGCTGGGGGTGTTCACCTGGAGAGGAGAAGGCTCCAGGGAGAACTCAGAGCCCTGCCAGGGTCTAAAGGGGCTCCAGGAGAGCTACAGAGGGACTGGGGACAGGGGGTGGAGTGACAGGACAAGGACAATGGTTTGACATTGCTAAAGGGCAAGGATGGATGGGATAATGGGAAAAATTCTTCCCTGTGAGGGTGGGGAGGCCCTGGAAGAGGTTGCCCAGAGAAGCTGTTGCTGCCCCATCCCTGGAAGTGTCCAAGGCCAGGCTGGACAGGGCTTGGGCCACCCTGTGATTGTGGAAGGTGTCCATGCCCAGGGCAGACGTTTGGAAGTGGATGAGCTTTAAAGTCTCTCCCATCCCAAACCATTCTGGATTTCTATGATATTTGGGGTTCAGCGTTTTTTTGGGTTGCACTTTTTGGGTTCAGATAGGTTGGTTGTCTGATTTTGGAGCTATGATGGTGTGACCCTGTACTGTCCCTCCAACAAAGAGCACTGCAACCACTTGGCTCTTGCACGGAGAAGGCAGAAAAGGCAAATACCTGAATTCCATGCACTGTTATGCACCCACCAGTCTGTTGGTCCTGGGTGCTGATGGTTCCTTTTGAAATGAACAGAAAAATTCAGTCTCCTTCACAATGTTTTGACAGTTTTTTGGGTTTTCTTGTTGGTTGTTTTTTTGTGGGGCTCAAACTGTTTTGCAAAGAACTCTGAGGGCTGGATGAAATGTTTGTGCTGGGAAATCAGCCATCTTCAAAAGGGCTACTGCTCCCTTGCAAAACATTTGCAGAGTTTTCATCTGCGCGTTTTGGCTCCTCTGATACAAGGCAGAAATCATCCTGGGAATTGTCTTCCCGATGGTTGTTCTGCTGTCTCTGCTAGGAAATAGAGAAAGGCATAAATGAGAATAACTTCAGCCAACCAACAGCAAGAAAACATCCTCTGTGCTGCAGGTTGCTGGGCTTGGATGGTTTTGGTCTAAACAAGGTCATCGATCCCAAACAAAAACCTTCCTGATTTGAATTGAATGGCTGAGATCTCAGATCACAGGGATTTGGAGGAACTTTTGCAGTCCTTGGGTGCCTCAAATTGCTCTTAGTGGCTGCATGTCATTGTTCAAAATTTATTTATTTCCTTATTGAACACCATAACCAAAGAGGATTTTGTAGAATAAAGGAATCACAGAATGGTTTGGGTGGGAAGGGACCTTAAAGCTCATCTCATTCCTGCCCTTGACATGGATAGGGACAGCTTTCATTGGGCCAGGTTGCTCCAATCCTCATCCAATGTGGTTTTCAACAATTCCAGGGATGAGGCAGCCACAGCTTCTGTGGGCAGCAGAGACTTTGGGAGGAGCAGGATGATCACTGTGACGATCTGAGCAAGAGAAAAATGTCATTGGGAGGATGAAACTCCTTCCCTGTAAGGTGGAGGTGACTTCTGAGAGCAGACACATCACAAGGCTGGGCTGACCCATTCCAGCCCTAAAATATAACCTAGCAAAGGAGAAGAAACCTCCTGAGGAGGTGGGATTGGATCACAATCTCCAAAGACCTTCTGGGCAATGTCGGAAATGAAGAAAAGGAATTATTCCTGGTCTCCAAAGGTGGTAGGACAAGCACTAATGGCCTGGAGCTAAGGAAGGGAAATTTATTCTGCTTGGCTATTCAGAAAGTGCCCCCCAGGCAGGAGGGAAGGGGGAGAGTCCCCAGGGAGGGAGCGCTGGCGCCGGCCACAGCGCAGAGATGGGATGTTAATGGAGGTGGTGAAGGCAAGGATCTTTAGGCAACACAAGAGGTCAACCTGCTGACCTGAGCCAGCTGTCTCCTGGCCCCACAATCTGTATGGTGCCATGATAAATTCCACTTCCCTGGCTTTACTGCGGGTGCTTTATCGCTCGACTTAATGGCTGGGAAATGTCTTCACTTGACTGCTCTGTTCAGATGAGAGGGCTGTCTGTGATCCTCGGGCTCCAGCAACAATTCACTGCCTGCAAAGGGATGATGTCTTTTTATTATCTTCCCTTTCAGAGCCTGGACTTGAGGTCTTGGCTCCTCTTTGCCACTGATTTTTCCCTTTCTGACCTCGTTCCATCCCTGCTACCTTGCAGATTCTCACAAGCTGCCTCTGGGAACACATGTTTGGAGTTTCCATCCTCTGGGTTCTGATTTGGCAATGGTTCTGCTCAGTTAGAGGCAGGTGGGTGGTGTGGGGCTCCCTGAGGGTGTTGTGACCCCTTTGGATTCCAGCCTGGAGAGCAGGAGTCAGGTGTGGAGGAGGATGCTGGCAGCAGGTGTGTGTGGTACAACCAGCCCTCCTGTTTTTATTGCAGGTCTCAGTGGTCTCATCAGAGTTGATGTTTTCTTTAATGTTATGGGCACCGTGCAATTCCAGAGGAATCCAGGCTTTGGGTGAACAGCAGCTTTGAGATGCTGAGGTTGCACAAAAAAAATATGGAAATACATCTGGAATCTGCCAGCTAACAAACCCAGCTCATCTTCATTATAACTGCTTTTATTTTAGAGGTCAAAGCGAAGGTTTGGAGGGGTCTAATTTGGAGCAGTGGAGGTTCTCCCAATGGGAATTTTGGAGGAGTCTGGTGCTGTGCTGGGTTGTGGTGATGGAGGGGTGGCGCTGTGTTGCAGGGAGCTTTGAATCATTCCTGGAGAGAGCCAGCCATGCTGGAAGCTTTTATTTAAGAAAATAAGGGAGAGGTGGTGTTTGAGGCAGAGCCAGGGCTGTGGATATGTCCCTGGGCTGGGCTGAGTGCTGTGTCTGGGAGCAATGCCTCAGGGTGTGGACACTGGCAGTGCCCTTCCAGCTGCCCCCAGGCTGTGCTCCCCACGGAGCCTCCACCTTTCCTTGGATAAATGCCGAAGGAATGTGTGTCCCTTTCTGGGGGCTGTTAGAGTGAACTGTGAGCAGGTGATGGGAGGAGCAGAGGAACTGTCGCCATCAGCGGCTTTTTGTTAATCCAATCCGAAGGTTCCCAACGTGGATGTGGCTGGAGATGTCCCTGCTTTCCCTGTGGGTGCAAAGGGAAATGTGCAGGCTCCTGGTGCTCTGTCTGTGTGGAGGGAGAAAAGGGAGGCCAATGCAAGAGGGATTTTCCTGTCTCCACCTGTGCTTTTGTGTAGGGGGACACAGTGTGGGCAATGTAGAATGTAATCTTATCCCCCAATGAGTTGCAGCTGGACCCTATTACTAAAGATTGGGAGCAGGCTGGATGATAACAGGCAACACCTGTGGCCAATAAGAACAGAGGAGTCAGAGAGGTCAGATGGCTGCTGCAAGGACCAGGAACAGTCAGTGATCAGAGGAGCTGCCTATGAGAAACGTTGAGGAGGTCTGAAACTCTGAGGACATGGAATCCTTGCGCCATAATGATAATAGAACTTTTGGATATATAAGACAACACGAACTCTTGGTATATAAAACAACATTGCACCATAATGAGAATAGAACTGTTATAATATGTAAGACAACACTTTTGTATCTGCATCCTTTTGTTTTGCTCCATTTTCCCGTTCCCAAGCAGACATGGAGATGGAGAAACCCACCTTTGGAACTCTGGCTGTGAATCCCAGAATGGTTTGGGTTGGAAGGGACCTTAAAGCTCACCTAATCCAATCTCCTGCAGTCATCAGAGGCATCTTCAACTAGACCAGATTGGTTAGAGCCCGTTGGTCTTCCATCAATGTACATTTCTGCACAGAAAGTGCCTTTATTGCAAAATTCCTGGGATACCTTTAACTTTTATCCAGAGAAATTGATTTTTCATTGGGCAAATCTAAATCTAGGTGAATGCCTGGAAGGAGCTCAGTGGTTTAGTTGTCTGATGTCTAGGACAGGAGTTGTCCCTGCTGGCCAGGGAGATCTGCTAGGAAGCAGTGGGAAGCACCAAACCCCAAAACCCCAAACCCTAAAACCCTATGGAAAGCAACTTCCCTTATTCTGTCCCATCTACAGGACACTGATTACTCTTTCAGGAGCTGAGACTTAGCTGGAATGTCCTTGCATTAGGTAAAAGGGGGGAAAAATAATCTATTCCCTGAAAATTTTACTTTTTCAAAATTTCTGCTGAGATGAGGAAGTTAGAGGATATTTTCTTTTTTATTTAAACATATATAGACATACATATATATACACACACACATATATATTTGAGTTTCAGCAGCTTTCCGTTTCCTAGTGAGCTCTCTGCATGATACCATTTCTGCAGGCACCAGATGACTTTTTTCCCCCTCAAGAAATTTTCTAATATCAATTTAATTTTGACTCTCACAGCTGCATCTATTCCGTGGGGAACCTACTCTACGGCCTCGCCAAGAAAGTGTTTCCTCTTAGCTGCGAGTTCATTTTCCAGCTTTAAAACATCATTCAGTCATTCCTAACGAAAGGTATAATCAACTTTAAGGCTCCATGGCTTAGCTGAGCCCCTAATGGAGATGGGGATCATTCCTGTAAGATCATTCCAGCAATGGCTCAGCCTTTATTTCCCATGGCAGCTGTGCTGGCACCTTGCAGAGGATGGATTTCAGTGGATGAAACTGCACCCAGAGGGATTAGAGCCAGTCCACGTGGATGCAACTCCGTGAGTTGCTCCCTTGGGATGCATTCTGGCATCCCACAGGGATTTGCTCCTTCTCTCTCGTTGTGGCTCCACAAATCCTGCACGGCTTCTGCAGGAGCAGATGATAAAGAATTTGGTCCAGCTTGACTTAAAACAAAGAAAAAGAAGGAAAAAACAAACCCAAACAGCAAAAAAAAAAAACCCAGCAAAAACACAGTTTGTGTCCCATCTGATTGTATTTCCATGCCCACGTCTGCTCTGTGTAAATGTTTTGGGAACACCAAAGGGGAATTGTCTTCATTTTCTGTGCTGTGCAACAGGAAGGGTTGGGGTTATTCCAGACCCTGCTGGACTCCACCATGGATACAGCTCTGTACATCCCTTCCTGTGCCCATCTGCTGTGGAAATATGAATGCAAATAGCAGCAGGAAAACAGAATTGGGTGGAAGGAGGGAGCAGTAGGAAACCTGCGAGGAACATCAGGGCTGGGCTGGGCTGCCTTGGGAATGGGGTAGTGTTAAATAAGGTCGTGAAACACTGCAGCTCCAAATGGGACCCCATGGAGCAGGGTAGGATTTATTCCATTGAGCGTTTACCCAGCCTTGTGGAACAGGAGCCTTGAGCTGGTCTGGGTGGAGGAAAGCCCTGGAAATCATGGAATAGGATGGAATGGAATGGAAGAGAAAAGAGAGAAGATGAATAGAATAGAATAGAATAGAATAGAATAGAATAGAATAATTTAGGTTGGAAAAGATCACTGAGTTCACCCTTTCCCCAGCACTGCCACACCCACCACTTAACCAGCCTTACACAGCTTTTAAATTCCTCCAGGAATGGGATTCCACCAGTGCCCTGCTACCAGAAAGAAATGCCCTGGGGACCCTGGGATACCCAGATGTGCCACAGGGGAAGGGCTGTAGGGATGAATCCACCCCTCAGCCAGGCCTGGGTGCTCTCCCTGCAATGGGTTCTTAAGTTTTCCCCTCCCTGTTCAACCCTAAAGTAGCTTATGAAGCATCAAAATGACAGAAATTTGGAAATAAGCAAAACCTCCAAGTCCTCCATCTCTCTCCCCAGAGGAAAAACCCAAACAGATGAGCCAACAGAAATTTTTAATTGAAATGTTTGGGTACAAATTACCTGACAATCCAAACAGAGGAGTTTGGAACCAGCGCTGAGCTTCTCATTCAGAAAATATTGAAGCGACCTGACACTTCCAGAACTCCCCATAAAGCTTCAGAAGTGAAAAATTAATCCGGAGTAACCTCTTTCTCTGCTTTCCTAAAGCAGATTGGCTTTTGATGGATGCTTTTACCTCCTCAATAGATCCCAAGCAGCCAAGCCTGGCTCTTCCTCATTCTGTGGTGTGAATCCCTGGAGCACCAGAGAGTAGGAATGCACCTGGGGCTGCTCTGGGTGTGAGTGATTGCTCTGGGTACCTGGAGCATTTCCATTCCTACCCCCTCTCCTTTTGCTTTGCCTGTCAGTCCACGTCCATCATTCCTTCTTGCAGCAGTCAGGTGTCTGTTGCTGCTGCCTTTTATCCCTCTGGATCTACCTCATGGGATTAGGCAGGGAATGGAGAGTGGTAGTATATAATAGCAGGGCTGTAATTACCTGATGAATACAGTGTAATTACACCGTGGTAAAGCTTTTGGATAACCTCACCACCTCCCACTTGTCCCTATAACTGGAATTTCACTACATTTCAGCTCTTAACGTTACCTCCATCTCCAAAATTGTGGCCTTGGCTTCCTGGTCACCATGGAAGGGTATTTATAACATTCAGCGGCACCACTGATTTTGCACTTACACTTTAATTAATTTGCAGCCATGGAGCCTTGAAGTTGTAGGAGTAGAGTGAAAATTGCAGGTGTGGGAAGCAGAGCTGTGGTGTAATCACACCACAATTGCTGGGCAATCACACCCCGCAAGCTCTGCATAAAACCACATTAAAGTTTTGGTGGGATCTCCCTGGGGTCTGTTGGCATGGGTTTGGGTGGGCAGAGGGATCTGAGCTGCTGCAGATCCCTCTGCCCAGGTGCAGACAGGTTGGACTTCTCACTCTTTACAACTCCATGGCAGGAGGGTGCAGGTTGGTGGGGGCCAGCCTCTTCTCCCAGGGAACAGGGACAGGACAAGAGGACACAGCCTCAAGCTGTGCCAGAGGGGTTCAGGTTGGACATCAGGTGGAATTCCTTCATGGAAATGGTTGTTGAGCATTGGAAGGAGGTGCCCAGGGAGGTTTGGAGTCCCCATCCCTAGAGGAGTCCAAAGAACACCTGGACATGGCACTCAGTGCTGTGGGCTGGGTGACAAGGTGGGGATTGGTCACAGGTTGGGCTTGATGATCTTGGAGGGCTTTTCCGACCTTAATGATTCTGGGATTCTCTGAATTCTCTGACTCTCCTTCAGTTAGCACCTGTGGAACAGCATTTCCCCTGATCCATCCTGCTTGCAGCCTCGAGCCCCTCAGCCCAGCCTGGATGTGGCCTGGTGGCACCACTCAGAAAACTTCATCTTGATGAGTGACCTGAAGCTAATTACCACCCTCCTTGCACATTTCCATCCCTCTGACTCCAGTAAAACCAGCCCAGCCATTTCCCTGCCTTTTGGAGCTGCTATTTGGGACACAAAACAAGCCCTGTAACATAATGGATTTTTATTATTATTAGGCTCCCAGTGCCTGTTTCCCTGTCAGTGTAACAGGGCTAATGAAATGTCCCCACCACTCATGGGGCTTGGGAGAACAATTTGGGCGGATCTCTGCAGCATTTGGAAGAGGTGGAACGCTGGTTGTTATTTATTACAGATCTGGTTTACTTAGCCCTGGGTTTATTGAGTCTCCCACTCGCAAATGCTGACTGCAGCTCCCAGCGCTGCTCCCGGTGCCAGGGATCCTTCCTGCTGCCTCTGAGTTGCCAGCTGGACCTGTTATGGACTCCAGCTCAGGCCAGTGGGCCAGGTTCATCCCTGGTGTGCCATCATTGACTTTAATTGAGCTACCCCAGGGAGGAATTTGGCCCGCTCTGGTTGTGAGCTGTGCACTGATGCCAGGCAAAAAGCACAGCGGGTGCCAGCGAGGGCTGTGACAGCCCCATTTCAGTGTGGGACAAAATTCTTGCACCTCTGTCTGCTGTGTGACACCAGCATCCACTGATGGGCAGGGAAAGGGGAATTCAGCAGCACGTTATTAGAGGACTCCACGTCTCATGGGGTTCCAGATTTCATCTCCCTGTCTTGTTCTTGGACTGCCTGGAGGTAAACAGAGAGAAAAAAAGCAAGAAGGGGGAAAAATGGGCATTGGATCCTTAAGTAAAGCAAGGTCTGAGTCAATGCTGAAGAGCTGTTGTTCTCAGACCCTCTGGATCAGACTCAATTTGCTCCTTACATGCTTGTAACTGGCATCAGAACACACGCATAGAAGCAAGCCTTTGTTTCCTGGTGGCAAGGTTTATTCTTGTTTTACTCAGGATCCTGTGTGCCACAGCCCCAGCATCACCTGGGTGGGTGACAGCCACTCCTGCAGCATCACCTTGGCCACCCCCCAGGCAGTGCTGGACCCTGCCCACATCCCAAACCCTCTTCCATCACCTCCTGCACACTGCCTGGAGGCAGCCGCTTCCCGGGGAGAGAATTCAGCTGCCTGGTTCAAAGCAGAGGGGAAGTTTCTGTGCTGGCAGATCTGGGGCAGAATTTTAAGAGTGTCTGAATTTCCTCCCGCTCTGTCTGAAGTGAGGCACATCCAAGGATGCAGCCCTCAGCTTTCATCCTCCTCACCGCAGGCACTGTGAGCTGTTCTCCTCTGAATGTGCTCTCCCGGCTTTGGATTTCCTGGGGTGTTTTTGAGAGTGGCTCTGGCTTGCTAAATGCAGCGGCATTAAAAAAAAATACATATAATTAACTCTAAATGCAACAAAACCGTGGCTTTTAGTGCGTCCTCCCACCTCAGCCTGATGGGATGAGGTGGGTGCATGATGGAAAGAGGTGGATGTTGTGATGGGATGAGGTGGGTGCATGATGGAAAGAGGTGGATGTTGTGATGGGATGAGATGGATGCCTTGTTGAATGAGTTGGGTGCATGATGGGATGAGGTGAGAACAACAATAATGGAATGAGGTGGGTGCTAGGACGGGTTGAGGTAGATACTGTTGTGGTGTGTTATGATGGGATGAGGTGGGAGCATGATGGGATAAGGTGAGAGCAATAATGGGATGAGGTGGATGTTGAGGGTGATGAGGATGGGGTAAGGTAGATGTTGTTGTGATGTGTTAGGATGGGATGAGGTGGGCATTGGGATGGGGTGAGGTGTTGCCATGATGGGATGAGGTGGATGACATGATTGAATGAGGTGAGAGCAATAATGGGATAAGGTAGATGCTGTGATGGGGTGAAGTGGGTGCTGTGATGAGATGAGGTGAGAGCAATAATGGGATGAAGTGGGTGTTGAGGTGATGAGGATGGGGTGAGGTAGATGTTGTTGTGATGTGTTACGATGGGATGAGGTGGGTGCTGTGATGGGATGGGGTGAGGTGTTGCCATGATGGGATGAGGTAGATGCTGTGATTGAATGAGGTGGATGCTAGGATGGGGTGAGGTGGGAGCAATAATGGGATGAGGTG
Source organism: Melozone crissalis (assembly GCF_028551555.1). Classification (NCBI taxonomy): domain Eukaryota; kingdom Metazoa; phylum Chordata; class Aves; order Passeriformes; family Passerellidae; genus Melozone; species Melozone crissalis. Next base: position 1,501,268 of record NW_026535896.1, on the reverse strand, counting down.
GGTGTTGAGGATGGGGTAAGGTAGATGTTGTTGTGATGTGTTATGATGAGATGAGGTGGGTGTTGAGGGTGATGAGGATAGGATGAGGTAGATGTTGTGATGTGTTATGAGGGAGCTGCCGGGTGCAGAGGAATTTATCTGCGGCTCACACAGCCGGAGATTTGCATCTCCCACCATCTCCTCTGCCACCCTGTCATTCTCAGCCCTTCTCTCCCCGGGGGCTGTGAGGCCCTTTTGTAGCCATAGCTGCACATCTCGGGTTATCTCAGGACACGGGGTGCAGGGAGCAGCAGGTTTGATGACAGCAGGGACACGCATGGAAAAGCTGTGGTGCAAACAGTTGGAAACTGATAACTAGCAGTGATGCCTTTGCCAGGAGAGGAAAAAAAAGGACTGTAAATTTGCTTTGTTTTGATATTCAAATACTCCTTTCTGTGTATGTGCTAATGGGTACGCTGGTGTTATGGCATTATTAGAACAAAATATTCAGATGATTCCTAACAGAATTTGTGTTTCACAAGCTACATGGAAATGTTGGCTTGGAAACTGGAGTAGTGTTAAAAGACTGTTTCTCCCAGGGGGTAATGACTGGCCCAAGCTGCTCTGCAGGGTTGGGGGTTGGAGTGTGGGATCCAAGTGAATTCTCTCAAGAATCCCTTCTAGACAATGCTCCCCTTCCCAGCATGAAAAGAGCACCCTAAACACAGACCAGGGGGAGCCTCAGCCCCTCCTACCCTTGATCCCTTTTCCTCACATGCTTCCCAGCTTTATGGGATGTGAAAGGCTGTTTTGAAAGGACAGCTCTGCTTCTGCTGTGTAACAGCTCAGCTGAACCCAGGGCTGCATCCCCCAAGATCTCCTCTGGCTCCATCTCTGTGCCTGGATTCCTCAGCTGAGGCCAGGCTGAGGCTCTTAGTTCTTCATTCCCACCGAAATGAGCAGCAAATCAATGCAGGCCTAATAAAAGATGATTGGGAATTGCTAATAGGAGTGTGGGAGGGCAGCCCTGCCTCCCAGAACCAAGATGAGTATGGATTTTCCTGTGCCAGGGACTGTAAATGCTTCTGAGCTCCCCAGGGAGCCCTGGATGCTCACCCTCTCCCTTCACCCTCATCATTCTCCCGCTGCCTTGAAAAGGAACCTGGCAAAGGCAATTAGCTGGGTTAATTAGCTGGAGGTGGCAGGGAGGGCTCAGCCTGGGTGGGATGGAGCGAGCTGGGACAGGGTGTGTGGTGAAGGCAAGGAGCCCCTCGGCCAGGGACAGGGTTAGATTGGATATTAGGAAAAAAATCCTAACTGTGGGTGTGGTCAGGCCTTTGCGCAGGTTTCCCAGAGGAGCTGTGGCTGACCCTGCCCTGGAAATGGTTGGATAAGGCTTGGAGCAACCTGGGAGAGTGGAAGGTGCTCATGGTGGGAGGTTCCTTCCAACCCAAACCATTCTGGGATTTTATTACAAGATCATCTGCCCTGCTCAGAGTTTGGTCCCCATCCCACAGTACCTGTGCAAGGGCAGGAAGGGGAGAAATGAGGTCATAGAGTGGGAACACAGCTGGAAAGGTTCCCACTGCTTTGCTGGTAGGATCCCACTCCAGCTCCTGGTAGCTGCTCTCTCCATCCTTGCCCTGTTTATAGACTCACATCTCTCCCAGTGTTCTCCCTTCAGCACGCCAAAGGCTCCCCATCACTGATAGATCAGCACCAATAATCTCCCTGCTTCACTCTGCACTCAGCAGCCAAACCCCTCCTGCCCTTCACTTTGGTGCTGCTGGGGGATGATGTATGAAATCCAAGTCGGTTTGATTCATACCAGTTGTGTTCACCTTGCAGAACAGGCTGTCACCAAAAATAATAAACCTCCTTGTTTTAATGCCTGGAGAGGCTGTTGGACGAGCAGCAGGACAGGTTTAGATCCTCTTCCAAGGAAAAGGACGCTTTTGAGAAAGACGGATTGCGAGCCACGGGATGGCTGCACGAACGGTAAATAATAATTAGAGCTGTGTCTGGAGGCTGAACGGGGAGCAGGGACCTGTCAGGCTTCCTGTGCCACTGTTGTTCTGGACAGGACAACTCCTGACCCGTGGCCTGTAAGGTCTAAATGGTGCTGCCAAGAGCAGGGGGTTGGCAGAGCAGGGTAAGTTGATGTGTCCCTTGTCACCCACGAGAGAGGTGGCACAGCCTTGAGTGCTGCAGCTGCTGGTTCGTGCAGGGCTGGGGACAGGGTGGCTGCAGTTCATCATCCCCTACATCCACAGGCCTTTGCAAGAAGAGGAAAAGCCCTGCTGGGCAGGTCTTTACCCCCTGATTTATAGCTCATCCCTTGAATTTTTCTCGTGCCACAGCACAGTCCTTCCCTGAGCTCACACCTGATTGCAGGAGGAATTCTCTTTGGAGTAAAAGCGCCAGCACAGTATCCACTGAGGTTGTATCCTCATCTCTCTCCTCTTTGGGCTTACACCTGATTCCAGGAGGAATTTTCTTTGGAGTAAAAGCACCAGCACAGTATCCACTGAGGTTGTATCCTCATCTCTCTCCTCTTTGGGCAGCAGCTCAGATTATGCTGCCTGTCTTTGCCTGGATCAGAGCTGCCTCCAGCAGGGTGCTGGGTGCCTCCAGCACAGCCCCTTGGCCCTTTTCCCTTTGGATGCTCTGCTGTCTCCTGCCTTGGGATGTGGTGCCCAAAGCCCCGTCCTCCTCCATGTCCTGGAGCAGCCCACACATTCACATGGCATTGAAGCAAAAAGGTATTAATGGGGGGAAAAGTTAACCACGTTTATTGAACTGCAAAAAAGGTTGTTTTTACATCCCTTTATTGGAATATAAAGACAGCTTTTATAACCTTTTAAAGGGGCATAAAAGCAGCTTGGAGACCAGAAACCTTGCTCCAGTGGAAGGCAGGGGAAGGGAAAGGGAAACAGAAAAGGCAAAGGAGGAGAGCAAACATCTGTTCTGAGGTCAGGAGTAGCTGAGGGGTGGCTGGAGCTGCTGAGACCCCAGGTCTGAGGTGGTTGTGGTGTCACCTCTCTCAGGGAGGTTTGCAGCCCTCGCTGCTGCCCGCAGCCCTGCTCCTGGGCTGGGACAATGTTCCTCCCCTCTCCAAGTGAAGATCCCTCCTTGGTGAGGGAGGTGTTGAACATTATGAACTCACCTTTCATTTTTCTCCCCAGTCCTCTGTGAATAAATCCTGCTTTGGCTTCGCTCCTCCCGGAACGAGGGAGGAGGGAATGTGTAAAGGTCTGGCCTTGAGGCTGGAAGGAAAGTTTGCTCTGTGACTGCTCCAGCCTCTCTGGGGCTTCTGGGTGGGCCAGCTCACAGCCTCAGTGGCCCAAAAAGCATTGCTCAATTTGGGATCTGGGGCTGGCGCACTCATGGCTGGTGTGAAAAATGCCTATCAATTGTTTTTAAAATTTTTAAAGTTTAATAGTAATAAAATGGTTATAAAAATAGTAATACAATTAGGGTAATAATAATTTGGACAATTTGAATTGGGACAATATGAGACAATAGAAACAAAGTGTTTCGGATGTCCAGGTACCTTTTTCTGGGCAGCATGAGCCCGAAAAAGGACCCACATTTACTAAGCATTAACCCTTAAAACCAATAGCCTGTTGCATATTCATATACCTCATACATGATGCATAAATTCCATTCAAACACAGGATTCTGTCTGGTCATCCTCAACTTCTTCCTCTGAATCCTGACAGTACCTTCGAGGCAGGAAGAAGTTTGTTTCTTCTGATAAGAGGGCAATAAATTATTTTTCTCTGAAAGATTCGGGTGTCCTGTGGCTGCTATCTCGCTGTGAGTCCTTTCTTTAAAAAAAGTATCCTACATAGCATCGTTTCTATTTTAACAATTTTTATAACCTAAAACTACATTTAACACACCACTTAAGAGAATTAATACAGCATCACTTTCTAACACAACACATATAACATTCATTTGAATATTTGTGAAAAGCCAATCATAAAATACATGCATTTTACAGAGCTGGGATATCCTCTGTCCCTCAGTATTTTGGGGTAGGCACAGGGGTGTGCTGCAATTCCTCTCCTCCACAGCACAGGGCTTGCTGCCTCCTTGCCCATCCAAATCAGCAGGTCCAGCTGCTGTTGGGGTGTGGTGGAGAGCAGCACCTTCAAATCCAGCAGGAAGCTCCTTCAGCTGTTCCAGAGCTCCTGGACAGCGCTCTGAAAGCATTTGGCATTGCAGGTGGGTCGAGCCCAACCAGCTCCTGCTCGCTCACTCCTTCCAGGGCAGAGCTGGATTTTCTCCACCCACTGGGGGAGATGTGCCTTTTCCCTTGCCTTGTTCCCTCAGCGGTGGCTCTGACACGACATTAAGAGAGGAGAGTGACCTTTCCACCAGGCTGCAGCTGCGGGGAGGGGAGAGCTGAGCCCTGTCTGCAGCAGGCCACCGCTGGAATACGGATGGGTCACGGCGCTCCCTTATCTCCACGCCATCTCCCAAATAATAATCTTCCCCAGATAATGTTGTAGGGCTGTAAAGAGGACGGGAGCAGGAGCAGCTGCTTCTAATTTCACTTCATGGGGAGGGAGGCGATGCTGAGAGCACCCCGCATTCTCGGCACATATTTTTCATCATTATAGGCAGAAATGCCAGAGCTCTGACAGGTATTAATGCAGTTCACACCGGGAGAAAATCTTCTTTCCATCAGGCTCCATGTGCAGCAAGAGGGCAGTGCCATTTGCAGCCCTAGGGAGGATGTGTTTGAAAGGTGATGTGTTTTTCACCTGGGAAGTTTTATTCCCAGCCAAAGTTCTGTTTGGAGAAAAGGCACCTGAACCCATCCCACCGTGGGATCACTCTTCACTGACCTGGCTGAAGGTGCATTTGCAGCACTGCTGGGAATTAATCTGGATTTTGGAGTAACTCAAATTCCCCTCTGCTGGCTTTGTCATGGCTGTGTGTCACCACAGGGCTGTGATTGCCCATGGAGCACTTTTGTGACCTGGGCTCCCATCCTCCCCTGACCCACAATGATTCTGTGAGGTTTTCAGACTTACCCCACAGGGAACTGCACCTCCTTGCACCCCTCAGCCTCCTTTTATTTGCTTATCCCACTAAATATTCATCAGTAACATTTAAGACAAAGGAAAGAGATAATTACAAGGGGAGAGTTTTTTTGCAGTATTAAAGGTTAACAGAATTCTTGGCATTTGTGCCTTGTCGATCTCCATGTAATTATGCTCATTTCCCAGAATTCAGAGGCGACTGTGCCTGTTAACGCTCAAAGATGGTACCCCGGGAATTAAATTTATGAGATCATTTCTCAAAATCTTCAAATTCAAACCAAGCATCTCGCTTAATGGCATGACTATTATTAATATTATTCTTGGATGCAGAGAGCCAGTGAGGGTCAGAGGACCAGTGGCAAAACTCAAATTGAGACAGACAGACGGCGACAAGCCTGGAGTTTTTTCCCAAGGAATGCACTCCAGCAACTTGGCAACTTCAGGGAAGCAGGCTGGCAAAGGATGGGTGCTGACTTGAGGTGAAAATGGGGAAAAGCCCATTTTGGGCAGCAGCTGGTGGGGACTCAGGAAGGACAGCTTGGTTTGGAGGTGGCTGCTCCCGGTGTGGAGGCAGGTGCAGGCAATAGGGAGATCAGGAGAGGCTCGTTGCAAGGATGCAGAACACCTGGCAGTGGGCTGGGCTTTCACCCAGCACAGCTGAGAACAATCAGTGCTTTTAAAAGAGGGATTTTAGGAGCTCTGCTCTTAGTTTTTGCTCTTTGTATGTGGTGATCTAAGCTGAGGTATGTGCTCCTTTTCTGTTGTCTCCTTCCCCTGGTTTTGTAGGGACTGAGCAGTTTTCTGCTCAGAAAGGGTTTGGGGATGGAAACTGAGCTGGAGGGTGTGAATCACGCAGGCTTTTTGCTGCTCCCTGCAGTTGAGGCTGTGTGTGATATCCAGATGGGCTGGGGAAGGCTTGGCTCAGTGTGTTTGCCTTGGGACCATCCCAGGAGGAGGCACAGCAACTCCTGGAGCTGCTTTCCCAAACAGTTATCCAGCACAGAGCCCCCAGACTGCAGGCAGAGCCTCAGAGGGGGTAGAACCTTGTGTTTTCACATTTAAGGGAGTCGTGCTGGAGCTCTCAAATATCCATGGTGAGATCTGAGGAGTGCCTGGCTTTGCTTTTCAGCTCATTCAGCTTTTTCCCCTTTTCACTGACTGCAGGGATTGAGTGGTAGAGCTCTGGGTTAATGTCACACACTTATCAAATGCCATTAGATGGATTATGACATGGCTTTATCCCACGTCATCACTGTCCCTGGCACCTGAGCTAATCAAACACTGCTGGGGATGCAGAGTCTGTATCAAAGGAGTTCTTTGGGCTGTTCATACAGCAGCATAAGCTCACAGAAACAGATTTATGTGAAATCAATATTGATTTGTACCAAGGATCAATCCCAGTTCATAATTCTCACTGTGCCAGCGTGGCTTGGTAGCTCTTTGATCAGTTTTTTAACTCTGCATAGATGTTTGATCTGGAGCCTGGACCTGCACAGGTGTCACTCCATAAATGTGAGTGCCTGGTTGGGTTGCTGTGAGAGGCCCAGACACTGAGGGCTGTGGGGGAAAGGACCAACCCAAAGGGAAAAGTGAGGCCTTGAGGGCTGCTCTGCATCCTCCTCATCCCAGCTGCAGCACTGCCTGGTCCCTCTGCAATGCACAAACAAACCCGGGATGGTTTGGGTTGGAAGGGACCTTAAAGCTCATCCAATCCCACCCCCTGGGACTGGGGACACCTTCCACTGTCCCAGGCTGCTCCGTCCAACCTGGCTTTGAGCACTGCCAAGGATGAGATATTGAGTGTTGGGAAAATTAATGCACAAACACCAGAAGTTGTTGTCCATAAAGGAGACAGAGCAGTCCTGGAACTTTATTCCAATAAAGGGAGAGGCCATGGGACATTCCCCTGGGATCTCTCCAATTTTTGGAGGACTCAGCCTCCTTTTTATCCCGATTTCCCAGCCACATTTCCCTCTCTTTTTCTCCATTTCTGAGGCACTTGAGAGGTTCAGACTCCCTGATACACCTGATACCAAAGATTCCCCTCTAATGTACAACCCTCCCTTTTAATTTTTAGTTCTTGTGGAATTTGGGGTTTTTCTTCCCCATTGTTTCTTTCATCTTTCAATGTCTAATTTCATTTTTCAGGTAAACCTAAAGTTTATTTGTAAAAGCAAATATCTTTTTCCATTCATCAATCAGTGGAATCCTTCCCATTGTTTATTTTATCTCCCAGTGCTGGTTTTGTCTACCAGCAGACCTCACAGCTTGTTTGGAAAGACAAATCCACTGTTCCTTTCATTGAGTATCCTCAAGGATGCTGCTATGTTTTAGTGCTGGCAGAGCTCTGTGGGGCATTTTGGCTTTCCTTGGGTATGCTTTGGGTTATCTGGTGAGATGGTGCAGGGAGATCAGCCCTGTGCTGGCTTTGCAGCACCAGTTTGGGACAGATTTCCAGCTATTTCCATGTCACCTGCTCCTCCAGCCGCTTTGCAGCTCAGCCTGGGGTGCCCTGGAAGGAGTTAATTCGTGCTTGAAAATTCCGAAGTCCCTGAGCACGAAGAGAGCAAGCGACAAACCCGAGCCCAGCAGTTTTTTAAAGGGCAAACAAAATGTTCTTTTTTTTTTTTTTTTTTTTTTTTTTACTGCGAGGCACTTGGTGCAAAAGCGCAGGCAGAGCAGGGCAGCATGGCTTCAGGGGAAGGCTCCCAAAAGCACATTTTATTTAAATTTAATAGGATGGTTACTGTAAGTTTATCTAAACTGCAGTTAAATATTAACAGCATCTCTAGCAGGGATTAATGGGGTCTCCTGCGTTGTTTTTAAACACCGAGAGGAGGGTGCTGGGAGTCCCTGCCTGAGAGGCATTGAGTGCCCATGAGGATGCTGCCTGAATTCCAAAACCTGCCCTAGAAACAGCCCTGAACAGGCGGTTCCTCCAGCTCGGATGGGAATGCCTTTGGGGCTAGAAGGGCTCCGAACGGCTCCGGCCAAGTAAGGCTCCCAATTATTGTTCTTTAATTGGGGCCACGGCTAATGAGGGGGTAAATGAGGCAGCGAGCGGAGTTAGAGCCCCGCGTCCTTTGTGGCTTTGGTGAATGGCTGTAGGCACGGAGAGCTCAGCAGTTATTCAGGAAAAGCTCCCCCGGACTCGTGTGTCATTCACCTGACTAATGCCAAGGAAATTAAGCACTTTTTGTGCAACTCGGAGCTTATTGGAGAATAATGTGGTATGCGATAGCACGGCCGGCGTTGTAAAATCGTGTTTTCATTTGGAAGGAACGAGAGTGTCTCGAGCATAAATTACGTTTCTGATCATATTTGGCCATTTCAGATTAAAAATAAATTTCCACTTTGGGGCTATAGATTGCCATCTATCAACTCCCTGAAAAGGGAAAAAAGGAATTAAAAGGAAAATCTGGCTGTACGAATTGCCTCGCTATGACCTACTTATTGAAAGTAGTTTTTTGTTCTCCAGGAATGAAATCCATTGGTGTGGGGAGGTGTGGGATTGTGTTGGATAAAGGTTTGCAGACAGGTCTCTAGGATGGGAGAATCTTTAACTTGGACCTACAATAAAATAGAAGGTAGAGTCGTGCTGGATACTTGGGAGGAAGCAGGAGAAAATGCAGCAATGTTGTTGTTTCCCTTGACAGAGGAACTTGAACTGCAAATTTGCATCTGATTATCGGCCTTTGGGACCAGATCTGCAGATTAGCTGCTTAGGGTTTGGTTCTGCATGAAAAGCCTGAGACTGGGGCAGTGTTTGCTGGGAGGGTCTTTGCAGAAGGAATCGGTTCCCTTCCAGCAATACAAATGCCATCATTCTTCCCTGTGGGACATTTTTGGGATTGATTTGCTCCCTGGTCTGCTTCTGAAATTCCTCCTCCTCCCCAGCTATCCACAGAGATGCTCCTTTGGGAAGCAAACACACAGGGCCTTGCTCCTTCTGACCCCTTCTACATCCAGGATTTCAGCATCCTCCCATTCATCTCCCATGGGGAAAATCCTTTTTCTGGCTCCATCCTTGTTGTGCATCACTTCCCACCCTGTCCATCCTTGTCGTGCATCACTTCCCACCCTGTCCAGCCTTTGCTGCTCCTGCTGCCCTGTTTGTGGTCTCTGCCAGGAGAGGGGGGCCTTTAGCCTTGCTGGAAAGGAGAGCAGCGAGATAAAGACACAGCTCGAGTGTGCTGTGCTTGGTTCTGTTTGCCTCCTGCCTGTTGCTCGAAACGAGGAGGAAAAAAGAAAAAGACTTTCACCTAAGTAGGAAGAAAGGGAAGAAGCTGGAAGCGAGAGGCTGTTTGGTGCTCAGATGGGCTCAGCCCGTGTGCAGCAAACTCTGCTGCTGCTGTGGTCAAAACCCAATGAAGGAAAAAAGACTCTCTCATCCCCAGAGAGGGCTACAAAGCTCTCTTTCTCTCGCTGCTGAACCTTCACAGCTGGACTCAGTTGCTGGCTCCACTGCTGCTGGAGCAACTGAATTATTTAAAGGAACCTTGATTTGGTTTTCTCTTTGCTGTTTTCCCGCGTTGTGTTTATTGTCTATAGATATTTTTATAGTCCGAAGCAATTACAGCTGTCAGAAAAGAGACGAGCTGTGACAGGCTGATTTATATGTACATTGTATGTATGCAAGAGAGGGAGGGAGACCAGGGATTCTGCCGGGCTTTAGTATGCAGGAGCATATTGGATGTAAATTCCTTGGGATTTTCAAACAATGCTGCTGATGATCTCCTAACAGTGGGCCAAATTCAGCCCTGGCAAGGGCTGGAACAGCTCTGCAGGTCACATCTGCCCCAGCCTCGCATGATTTCAGTGCAGGGAGGCGTTTTTTCGCTGGTAATTTAAGATGCTCCTGGCGATGCGGGGCTGAATTCCGTGTTAAAAGGTTAACTGGCTGTGGTTATTGGAATCCCTCTGCTTTTGCTGACACAGGAGTTGGTCTCTGCCCGTTCAAAGGAGCGGCCCCACAAAGAGCGAGCTCTTGTTGTGATGGTGCTGCAGGTATCCCAGCGGGGTCACCATCCTGCCGGGGGTGCCTGGATGCCGCAGCCATCAGCAGGATTGCTGTGTTTTATTCTTTGCTGTTTTGTACACCCCGGTGCAATGACACAGCCCTGGACAGCCTTTCCCCCTGCCTCTGACGGGCTCTCCTTGCGCAGCGAGGTTTCAGAGACCCCTCCCATGTAATTTGTGGCCCCAAAGGATCCGCTGAATGCGGCGTTCCCCCCTCCCTTGCCAGTTCTGACAGCCGAGTTCACTGCGGGGATTAAAGTCCTTGTGCCAAAGCTGGGGAAAGCTGCCGTTTCCTCTGGGAAAACACAGGGCTGGAGGCAGCACGTCCCACCAGCGCTAAATTCAAGGAGCAGAGAACCTTCAGACAAGGAAAAAGTAGAGAGACTTGCAGAGCAATCCCCTTCTCGTATGACCAGCCAGCATGCACAATAATAATAAAGCTTTATTTGATGGAGTGTTTCCTCTGCCCGGCACAGCTCATAATGTTTTAGAGATTAAATAGCACAGTTAGTGAATTAAGCAGTAGTTTACAGGGGATTCGGAGACTCCGGGGATTAGTAACGGGCTATGGATCCTTTCACATCTAGGTCACCAGTTTGAATCCAGCTCAGGTTGCCAGCAGCAAACTCAAAAACAACCAAAAAAAACCCCCACCACCCCACGTTGGTGCCGTGCAAAAGCTGCCGAGCACTCGGTGGGGGAATGGAGGGAGGATTTTTGGGTAAGGCAAGGTAGGGAAGGCATTGGGCAAAGCAAGGGGGGAGATCTGGTGTTCCCTGAGGCTGGGCTGTGGCAGCTGGGGGCTTTGAGGGGTGCAGCACCCCAAGAGCTGTGATTTGACTGCTGCCTCCAGGACTCTGTGCTCTGAGGATGCTCCCCAGCACCTTTTTACCAGCATGGAACTGTGCCTGGAAATATTAATGTGTTTAGCCACTAGCGGAGGGAAGGAGGAATTACTCGGCATAAGCAAATGTGATATTTGTTAAATTATGAGCTGATAAAAAGTACACGGGGACCGTGCTTGCGGCTGGGGAGGAATTTGCCACTTTAAGCTCACGCTGTGTCTGTGAGGTGCAGGGGACCAGCAGGACACGCTCCTGCCTCTCCTCATCATCACCTGGCTGGGGGGAAGGGGGGGGATATCACCCGTGCCTCAGTTTCCCCTCTTGCACAGTGACTTTGCCGCCTGGGATGGGGAAGGTGCAGAGCTAGAGGAGGGCACAGGGGAGAGTTGTGCGGTGCTGGCTGCGGGACGCAGGTAAGCGCAGGGGGAGAGAGGAGAAAGGAGCGAGGGGGGTCTTGCCATCCCCCCGCAGAGCGCGGCGCGGCGGGGGTTAATGTGCGTGTCCTCCCGCGCATCCCGCCCCGCTGCCGCCCGCCCTGCCGCCCGCCCGTGTGCGGGGCTCGGGCCGTGCGGGAGCCGAGGCGCCGGGCAGCGCTGGAGCCGCTGCCATGACAACCCCGGGGATGCTGCCGGCCGGGGCCGGGGTGCTGCTGCCGCCGCCGCCCCCCCGCGTCCCCCCCGCCCGCCGCTGAGGCCAGCCAGGGGCTCCGGCAGCCTGACATCCCCGCATTCTGCATCCCGCCGTCCTCGCATCCCCATCCTGCATCCCGCCTGGACCAGTCCCCCGGCAGCGGGGCGGGAGGAGAGGAGCTGCAGGGCATCCCGAAGGCTTTTGCTCGCTGTGCCTTCTCGCGTCTGGACACCTTTGCTAGCTCGCCTCGGGGGTGTTTTTTGGGGTTTTTACTGGTTTTTGGACTGCCCCCGCCTCGGGACAAGCGTGCGGGAGCGGGGTACAGCCGGGCCCCCCCCCGGCGCCTCCTCGCCCAAGTGAGCCTCGGACTGCTGCCCGAAGAACCGGCTCGCCCAGCACCTTTGCCACTTCTCCTCCTCCTCTTCCTCCTCCTCCCCCCGGCCCTCCCGTCCTCCTCCCTCGCCCGAGGACAGCGGGACTCCCTCCGATGCCGCTCGGCAGGCTCAGCGCTCGCAGCCAGCCTTGCCGGGGGCTCTCCTGATCTCCGTGGAGCTCCGCAGCGCTCGCCCCGGTGGTTTTGCTCCCCCCCATCCCTCCTCTCCACCCACCCCTTCCCCCTTTTCGCCTTGTCGGGTGTGTTTTTTGCCTGTTGGAAAAGTCCCCGCTGCCCAGGATGGGGGTCGGTGGGTGCTTGGCCCTGCCCTGGAGGTGCCTGGTCGTCCTCTGTCTCAGGCTGCTCTTCCTTGTGCCCGCAGGAGTGCCCGTGCGCAGCGGAGATGCCACCTTCCCCAAAGCCATGGACAACGTGACGGTGCGGCAAGGGGAGAGCGCCACGCTCAGGTAGGAGCAGCTGCACGGGGGCTTGGGGGGTCGGGGGGTCTCGCTTGCGTGGTGACTTTGGGGTCGTGACTCAGTTTCCCCGCGGGGGATGCGCCGTGCCGGTTCGCGGTACCGGGCAGCGAGCTGAGATTGGAGTGCCAGGGGATTGGGTTTGGGCTCAGCCCTCCCAGTTGTGCTCGGGAAAGTTACTGGGGTATGAAAAATAAGGGAATGTGGTTCCCTTTTGGCGTCCTGCCCCACAGCAGTGCGAGGCAGGGGCTCCATTGCTGCTGTCGGTGCCGTGGCTCGGGCACTCGGGCTGCGTTCGGTGCAGATAAATCCTGCTCTGCTCCTGGGGTGTCTTCACCCGTGTCAGACCGCCCCAGCCTGGGGACAGGGGGAGTTGGTGACCCCCTGGTGTGGCTTTGTGCCTTTATCTCAGGTGCAGACCTGCTGGAATAGGGAAGTGCAGGATGGGGCAGGTTAATGCTCCGCTCCTTAAAAACCCCCGCGCTCCAGAGGCAGGGGCTGCTGTTCTCTGGCAGCATTCCCTCCCTGGGAAGGGGAGAAATGGGGGCTGGGCGTTGCACCAGGGTCCTGCCTCCTGCAGCAGCGATCCGAGGGGTCCAGGCGCTGCCGAGGAATCCGTAATTCAGCTCAGCATAATTTCTGGGACATCTTATGCCCAGACACTCGTCCCTGTCCTCGCAGCAGATGGGCGCAGTCATCCCAGAGGATGTTTGATAGGGACATTAAAAATCAAAAGCCAGGTTTTAATTGCAGCGCTGGGAAGCGGCGCTTGCAACTCCGGCATGCTCGGGAGCGACTTTGCTCCTCAGGAGCTTTGAATAGGTGACACCAACATCTGCGGGGCCAGCTGGGCGTGTGCGGTGACACTGCACTCCTGCTTTGGGCCAGCCCGTGGAGAGGGGACAAGCCAGGGCAGAAATAAAAGCCCCAGGAGGAATTTCAGCAGGAATTTTTCTTCAATTCCGTTGTTTGAAGCCAAAACTTGTGTCCCCCTTCCCAGCTCCTGGGAGAGTGGGATTTGTGTTGTGGCCATTCCTCTGGATCGGTCTTGCATCATGACACGACTGGGCAAAGAGGCTGGAAAAGGTGGCAGAGATGGAGGACAGTGTCTTGCTTAGGAATTTGAGCTTGGCTTAAAAAAGTAAAATTTCTTTCCTGAATCGCTGTATTCTCCCAAGTGCTGAGCCAGGGCAGACAAAAAAGCCCCGGGAGGAATTTCAGCAGGAATTTTTCTGCAATTCCGTTGTTTGAAGCCAAAACTTGTGTCCCCCTTCCCAGCTCCTGGGAGGGTGGGATTTGTGTTGTGGCCATTTCTCTGGGTTTGTCTTGTGTCATGGCACGACTGGGAGAAGAGGCTGGAAAAGGTGGCAGAGATGGAGGACAGTGTCTTGCTTTGGAATTTGAGCTTGGCTTTAAAAAAGTAGCAGCTCCTTTTCTTTCCTGAATCACTGTGCTCTCCCAAGTGCCAAAATTCCAACAGATCCTGCTGTCAAAGAGGGAGAGGTTTGGGTTACTGGGGGTCTGGGCAGTGAAGCACTCGGGGTGGCAGCAGCTGGGTGGGTGCTCTGCAAACTTGTGAGAAGAGGCTCTTGTGAGGGCCTGCACAGGGTTTTGGGCATAGATCAGGGATCTTGATCCACACCAGGATGGAGGTGCTCTGCCCTGGCACTGGGTGGCCGCTGGTGTTGGAGGAGAACAAAGGGAAGCTTGGGTGAGTCAGCAGGAGGGATTCTTCTGCCAGGGAGGCTTCGTGGGAAGGGGGACGAATCCTGGCTCTGGGGATGGAGGGAGGACAGCAGTGTGCCATCATCCCCGAGCTGCCATGAGTGCATCCCTGTAGAGCTGGGAGTCGCTCTGGTGCCAAGGGATGTCAGTGTCCCTTCATAGGTGCCTTGCCAATACAGGTGTGCCCCAGGAGAGGGGCACGTGGGCTTTGGGATGTGCAGATTCCATTCCCACTGTGCTGATGACATCCCTGCTGTCCTGGAGCAGGGATTGCTCTTGGAAATGAATGGCTTGCTGCCACTGCCACCTCCATGCTCTACTGTGGTGACAGGGACACACAGGTGTGGCTTTGCTGGGCATTTGGAGGTGTTTTCCTGCTGGTTTGAGGTGGGAGCAGCTGGCCCAGCAGGCAGTGGGACATTGCTGCATCCCCTGGTCAGTCCCTGTCGTGCTGCACCAGGAGGAGCAGAGCATGTGAAAACCAGAGGAAATCAAGGAAGCATGAATCTTCCTGCCTGCTCCCCTCCCAGCCCCGTGTGCCCATCGATCTGTTGTGGAGGAGTTAACTTGTGCAGAATAGCAATGCTGCTACAAAGGCTCTGGCAGACCCCAGTGATGCTCCTGGCCACCTCCTGCCCAGCCCTGCATGGGTGGCAGTCAGAAAAGGGAAAAAAAAAAAAATCAGGTCTAATCCAATCCCACTCATTTCCATGCAAGGTGGGAGGACAGGGAGCTGCAGCCAAGGATTTGGAAGGAGAGATGTTTCTAGAGGTCCCTTCTTGGTATTTCACAGATGCCAAAAGTGAAGAGGAAGCTGAAAACTCCACAGCAGAAGTTGCTCTTTCTCTGGAGCACTTGGAAATCCTGTCCCACCCTCTTCCCAAGGGAGAGGCTTTGGCTGTTGGAAATAGGTTGTTTTATTGGGGTGGCAGGTGCTGAGGAGCCTGAGCAGCAGTGCCCTGCCAAGAGGCTCTTTTCAGCTCTGTCCCTCCAAGCAGAGTGAATTCAGTGCTGGGAAAAAAGCTGGATTAAAAGCTGCAAGGAGACTTCTCTGTTGTAAAGGCTTTGCTCTGTACAATCCACTGTGGGGAATCAGTTTAGGACCAGACATGTCGGAGGCGTTCAGATATTTCCTTCCATCTCGTGGTGTTTCTGCTGGAGGGTACAGGCATGCCATGGGTACCAGCACTTTGGATCACTGTATTAAATTTAAATCAAGCTGTAGATGTTGGGTCAGAGCTGCTGCCTGGGATTGGAGGGGTAAGATTTACTCCTGGATGCAGCAAAGCTTGTGGGAATAGGGAAAGGGTTTGAGGGTGTTGTGTCACAGCACTGTGTTTTTACTGATGGATGTGTTGGTCCTGCCTTTGGGGTTACACTGAGGAATTGTGTGCAGGTGAAGGTCAGTTTTCTGTCCTTCTTTGTGTCCTTAAGCACAGATTGTGAGGATGAGGCTGATCATCCTCCCCTCCCACCATGTCCAGACAGCTCTGCCCTCACCAGCAGTGAGTGTTTCATGCTGAGAGGACCCATCCTGAACTTCCATGCAGTGCTTGAACCGAGTCCAGGCATTGCTGAGACCTTTGGAGCAGCTCTCTGGGCACCAAAACAAATGGCTTGATTATGATTTCACTTTAATTGGCATCAGTCAGCGCTTTCCATGGCGAGGCTCTGACATTCCCATCAGCAGCACAGGCGCCTGCATGGTGTCCCCCCAAATCCACGGTGCTCCTCTCTCCATCTCCTCTGGTTTCCTTGGCAGGGTGATGCAATGCCTTCATTTGTTCCCCTCTTTGATTCCAACACTAAAAGTCAAATTTGAGTTAAACATGAGGCAAAGCTTTTTTTAACCCTGATGTTTCCTGTGGTTTCCACGCAGGCTTTGAAAAAGGCTGTGAGCTTTGCTACTGAGCTCTGTCATTCTTTACCTAAGCCTGTTTTGCAAATTTATTTGGCCCCTGTTGTGCTCTTGAAATAATTTTGGAGAAATGATGACTTGGCTGTGAAACAAAACAAAATCAAGCATGTTTGTTTGATGGGTGCAAACAGAAAGTGCTTGTTTGCTAAGCAGAAAATACTATTTTTCAGAGATGGGTCTGTTTTCTGTGACTCTCTGCTGCCCCATCTTCCCCCCTTTATTCACGGGAATTTGCCTTGCTGTGTTTTTATTGTGCAACAGAAAAATGGGAATGATCTCTAATGGGTAAATGTGGTGTGTTCCAGCACCCAGGTCCTGGGGGAGCCTCCAAGTCTCCCCCAGTGATTTTCTTGCCAGAGTTTGAGTGAGGGTGATTCTCGCTGAGGTTTTGGGCAGCTGCCTTTGTGGTTTGCCGTCAATGAGTGCAGAAATCCTGCAGAGGAGGAGGCCAGGGGAACCCATCCAGCCTGTCTCTGCCTGGGAAAGCCTTGGCTGAGTCATGGGGGGTTCAGGGGGGCTCAGAGCAGTGCCCAGCACCGGGCTGGGCTCCTGGTGTGAGTAACAAAAGCCAGACAGGGAAGAGGATGATGATGAAAGGGGCCAGCCATGATTGCTAAACCTCCTCTGGTGGCTACCCAGCTCTGAGTCCGTTTTGCTCCAGGCTCCCACTCCCACTCTGAGCTGCAATAACCCCACTGAGGCAGTGCTGCCTGTCCCACCAGCTGAGAACACCCCAAGTTAGCTGTTCCCATCTCCCGCCCTGCCCAGCCAGCTCCCCCCTTCCCTGCACAACCACCACATTCCTCATTTCCAGATCAGTGCTGATCTGCCTCTCCAGGCTCAGACCTGTGCAAAATCCATCCCATTCCCATGGTCTCCATGCCCAGTACCGGGTTTTTGTCCTGCTGCAGTTGTTTATTTCAGAGACTCCTGATTGCTTGCCTAACTGCTTCTCAAGGCTGAAATGGGAGATGTAGCTGGGGCTGGCAGAGGCCGAGGTGTCACACCTTTGCTTTTCTCTGTTCCTGAGCAGCAAAGGAATTCTGAGCACCTGAGATGGGCTGGAAGCAGCTTCCAACAGCCCTGTAGGTATGGAGTTAAGCTGTGCACTCATGTCTTAACCCAAGTTAATTCCACTAATTCTCCAGTATCCACCACCTTTGTCGTTCTCCTTCAAACCTCTCCCCTTTTCACCTGAGGTTTAGGCAATCAATTCAGGGGTGTGGTGACCCCTCCTGCATTAAGGTGAGGAAGGAGCAGAGCATGTTCTGCATCCCTCACAGTGCCACTTCACCTCTGTCTGTCTCCTCTTGCCGAGTCCTCCTTTCTGGTCAGGGTTTTGTCCCCACGTTTTTGGGAATGCCCCATAGGAGAGGCTGCAGGAGCCCCACGTGTGGGGTTTGTAGCTCACGAGCCGATCGCTCTGCTAGCGGTGGCACGTTTCTGAAAGAGGAGTTTATTACTAAAGTGACATGTCAGCAAATCTCTGCCACCTCTCTCCCATCTCCGAGATGGAATCAGCTTAAAGTGGTGAAAAAAAATTGTCATATGCATGGATTATTCTTTTTTTTTTTTTTTTTTTTTCCCTGAGTGCAATTTCCATCTGAGATGAGACAAGCTCCTGATTGCTGTGCCAGAGGAGGGTTTCCCTTTATAGCTTTCCTGGTAGAGCTGCTGCCTCTGGTTCACTGGAGCTGGGGTCTCCTAGGGGACAAATGGGCTTTTGTGGAGGTTTCATCTCCACCCTGGCTTAAGCATCCCACATCTGGAAAGGCTGAAGTCAAACAGGGATGGGATGGGGAAGGGAGGCCCCACATTGGAGACATGCTGGGCTGGTGTTTGTAATGGTTAAGGCAGGCTTAGGAAATGGATTTTCAGTTGTCAGCCCTGCCCTGAGCTCCTGGTGTGATGTTGGGTGCCCTCCCAGGCCCTATAAATGTCTTGATTCGTGCACAGCAATTGCAACGCTTCCTTTCTCTGCTCCATGAGTCATCTGCTTGCGTTGCAGTCTCTTTGTGGCAGGATTCATCCCTCTGCAAGGAAAATGCTAAAAGTGTCCTACTGGAGGGCACCAGAGGTGTCCACCCATGTCCTGCCCTTGCTTGGGGTTTGAAGAGGGGACTGGGAGATTTATTGGGTTGGCCATGGCAGGGAATTGTCATGTTGGGGGTTCCTGGTGTGTGGCTGGGGTACTGCAGAGCTGCTGGTAGGGTGGATGGTTAGGTGGGAGCTGAAGTAAAACTAGGGGTATTGGGAGGGAACTGGGTGATGTATTTGCTTGGGGTATGAAGAGGGGACTGGGAGATTTATTTGGTTGGCCATGACAGGGAATTGTCATGTTGGCAATTGTCATGGTGTGTGGCTGGGGTCACTGCAGAACTGCTGGCAGGGTGGATGGTTAGGTGGGAGCTGAAGTAAAATCAGGGATATTGGGACCTGGGAAAGCAATGCCTCTGTGGGGCTGCTCACAGCCCCCAAGTCTGCTCTGAAGCTGCCTCACCAGAACCATGAGCTGATGTAAGCCTTGGAATCAAGCATTTATGGGTGCCAGTCCAAGGGATGGCACCTGGCCTCACCTCTAGCCTTTGGCTGTCCTGGTGTGCTGTCCCAGTGCCACCCTGGCAGAGCCCTTTGAGCCACGCTGCTGCTGGCACTGCAGCCCTGAACTGGCAGCTCCACGTGTGTGTTAACAGAGGTGGGCTGGGGATGTGGGCCATCTTCAGCTTGCCTGAGTGTTTGTCACTTCTGTTGGCTTCACTGGAGTTACTCCAATCTGTGCTGTAGGAAAAATTCTCCTCTTGATCAGAAAGAGTTGTTTTCTTCCCCCCAGACCTGCCAAAACCTGCCACTTTGAGCTCAGACACCCTTATTTTCCTTCAGAGGAAAAAAATCAGGAAGGAACTAATCTACGACCACATCAGTGGGAGCCTGGGCTAATAGAAATTGTAATGAGAATCCAGAGCCAAACAAACAGGGAAATGGGGAAAATGCAATCCCACTGATGCGACAGAGAGATTTATGCCAGCAAAGGGGCTGATCCAGTGCTCATTAATGTCACCACAAGTCTTTATCCCAACTGTAATGGACTGGGGATCAGGTTGGAAGACAGCATTTCAGTCCTGCTCCAGTATGCAGACTGTGAAGGGGTTGTGTGTGGAATAGCAATGTGGAATTCCTTCTCCTCGGGGTTTGCTCGTTGTTGCATGCGGCACCTTTGCAAAGCAAGTGGGAAATACCTTCTGCTCCCCTTGGGTTTAGTTCTCAGAGGTGCAAGGCTGTGAAGAAGCCAAGTCTGAGGCTCAGGCTTGGCTGTCTGGTTGCTGCAGCGTCTGCTGAACCGCCAACAGCATCTCCATCATGAGGATATTAAAAATGCTGGTTTAAATAAGGATTCTTCAGCTGTCAGGGAGTGGTGTTGGCTGTCACCGCCACAGTCACGCTGGGAAGCATCCTTAGTTTATGTGCAAAGTGAGGAGGCAGATGGGTGGGTAAGGGAAATCTGCAGGCAAACTTGACTTTGCAGCTGGATTCTTCCCTGGAAAAATCTGGGAGAGAATTGGGATGAGGTATGGAGAGCTGAGCCTGGTCTGAAGGTGGGGACACCTTTGGGGACGGTGCTGAATAGGAAAGGACACCAAGGGTCAAACAGGAGAGGAGCGAGTCCAGCTCTGCATGTCAATGAGGACAGAGTAAATAAGGGATAAAACCACCTTCCAACATGAGCAGCTGGTGAAATATCACAGGATTTTTTTTCCCAGAGATGGGAGATTTTGACCGGCTCTGTGCCTGCAACCATAAATGGCTCTGACACCTGTGTCTGTTTTATCAGACACATGCAGAGCCCCGGCCATGATCCAAACATTCATTACTTGGGATTTTTGAGTCTCTTTTTCCCTTTTTTTGTCATGGTGGGATCATTATTTTTGCAGCTTCACATCCTCAGTTCAGCAAAAGCAGCGTGTTTTTCAACCTCATGGTTTTTACTCATCTCTAATAAGAAGAATGAGAGGAAGCTGTTGAGAAAAGCAAATTCTCAAAGGTATGAAAGGAGAGCAGGGCAGCTCCAGGCTCAAAGACACTGCCAAATCTCAAGATACTTTGGACCTACAGATAGGCACAGCAGTAATATTCGAAGGCACATTTGGGTTCTTATCCTTCAGTCCTCCAAATTCAGTCAATTATATGTGTAGGGCTTTATTCCTTAAATAACCTTAAAAACCATAAAGATAACATTTAATTAGCTTGCATCCCTTTTCCTTTCTCACAGTCCAGTAGAAAGCTCTTGATGAGCTCAAAGGAAAGGTGACTGAGGTGAAAATTCCAGGAAGTATTTTCCAAGTCCTTTTTCTTCCATTACTATTCAGCAGGAGCTGGGAGTCTACTTTCATTCAAAAATTTCAGGCTTTTATCATTTGTTAAATAAGAAAATACTTTTTCTTTTTTAATTCAAACCCAGATATTTTTATTACACAATCCATTTCTTTCTTGCATACCTTGACTGGAAAGGATTTGACTTAGAATTGCCTTGTGGGAGAGAAGGCAGGTTTAGGTTTGCTTGGAAAAATAGTATTTCTTTCCTTTTATCCGAGTGTGTGAGTTCAGTTAAGCATCTTCTCAAATGTTACAGGAAGTTCTTTGATGAAGCTAAAGCAAGATTTGGTTTAAAAGTGTTTTATAGGAAGTAGCAAGATTCTGATTTCATTCAGCCTCAGAAGGGAAGGATTTCTGGGCACACGCAGTTTCCCTTTAGCTGAAAATAAATCTTCCCCTCACCTCAAAACTGCTTTACATCTTGGGTTGATTTTTCCATCAAACTTCATCCCTGCCATAACTTACTGCTATGTGGAAGAGCTGCTTTGTTTTGAATCAGACAAAGTTTATTTTGAATGATATTTTCCAAGGCCAAATTTCCAGCTGGCGAAGGCACGTCAGGACCCTGTTTGCTCTGCAAACTTCCACGGTGTGGGAGTCAGGGCAGGACGTGGCAGCGTTGGGAGGGAGCAGTTTGGAGGTTCCTCATGGTGTGTGTGTGCAGGTGATGTGATTGAGTCCTCTACAAACACGAGGAGCCAAAGGTACCGTGTTGGCCTTGACCAGTGGAATTAAAGAGTCTCTTCCCTCTCTTGCATTCTGTGGCAGGGCAGGGTGTGGGGATTGGTTTCCTCTCATGAGTAATGAGTGATAGGACAAGAGGAAACAACCTTAAATTGCACCAGAGGAGGTTTAGTTTGGATATTAGGGGATATTTCTGTACCAAAAGGGCAGTCAGGCACTGGAATGAGGAATCCCTTCTCATCCTTGGAGGGATTTAAAAGCCACGTGCATGTGGTACTTGGGGACAGTGGGTGAATGGTGGCCTGGGGGAATGGTTGGAGTTGATGTTCTTGGAGGTCTTTTCCAGCCTGAACAATTCTGTGCTCAGAAAGTCAAAATCCCTTCTTGGGTTGTTGTTGCTTTGTCATGGAGGTGGTTGGTCAGGGGAGATGCTTTCACTGGTGAATGTCAGCTGGGCTCCTAAATTTCTCCTGTTGTCCTTGTCTCCTGGAGGTTGGCAGCTGCAATTTCCTTGCTGGTTCCGAGCCAGCAGCTTGCAGACTGTTGGCATTGCTCAGCAGACACGGGGCCTTCACCTCAGCCACCTCTGTGAGTCTGAAAACAACACAGACATTTTTGGCCATCCAGAGGTGCTCCTGGTGACCTCCATCCATTCAAGTGGCACTGCCTGAAATAATCTGAAGGGATCACAGGGTTATCAACATCCTCTTGATCTTTCTAGAAAAGGCTGCAGGCTTGGTGGCTGTGCACTGTTAGGAGGAACTTCACCCACCTTGTTGGCTCTGACCTGTCAGGGTCTCTGCTGCTCAGAGTGACCTTGAGAAAAGTCTGAAAGTCTCTTTTCCCAGCCCGGTGCTCAAAGGAGGAGTCAGGGCTCCTAATTTCTCGGTCTCAAGGTTGTTTATTGTTTCTTATCTATAAAAAATTTTCTCCTGCCCTGCCAAGGTCAGCTCAGCAACAGAGTCCGAGGCATTCTGCCTGCCCCAGGGCAGTGTTATGTCTTTATACTAAAAACTACGTGTACAATGTTTACATTTACTTTCCAATACCTATCACCTATGCTAGACAGTGAGCCTCTACTCTAAACCAATCTAAAAGTGCCACCATCACAGCAGAAGATGGAGGCCAAGAAGAAGGAGAAAGGCTGGACACACCCAGTTCCCTCCATCTTGCCTTCTGAACCTCCATACTAAAATCTCTAAAATCTACTTTTCCACCTCGTGATAACTTTACTAATATTCTGCTTAAACTGTTGTGGCTTGCTGATCTTCATCTAAGGTTGGTAACTTGCTCCATGGGTCATAATCAAACCCACAGGTGTTCTGGGCTCTGTGCCAGGGTCTCTGAGCCCCCTGGCAGGGTCTTGGCCATCCTGGACAGCCAGAGGGATGCACTAAGTCCTGGCACTGACCCTCTGGGGTGGGTGGGAGTTGCAGGATGATCCCCCTGCAGGTTTAGTGGCAAGGGTAGGACAGAAGGTGCAGTGACACCCTGAGCAAAGGGCTGTGCTACCCACGCTGGAAGGGGAAGCTGGTCCTTTCAAGTGGCACTGCCTGAAATAATCTGAAGGGATCATAGGGTTATCAACATCCTCTTGATCTTTCTAGAAAAGGCTGTAGGCTTGGTGGTCATGCATTGTTAGGAGGAACTTCACCCACCTTGGTGGCTCTGACCCTCTGGAGTGGGTGGGAGTTGCAGGATGATCCCCCTGCAGGTTTGGTGCCAAGGGGAGGACGGAAGGTGCAGTGACACCCTGAGCAAAGGGCTGTGCCACCCATGCTGCCAGGGGAGGCTGCTGAGAGGCACCGTGGGGCTGCTGAATGAGCACGCCGGGGACGTGTCAGCTCTTCCTCCTCTCAGCTTCCCCGCGCGGCGCCAACTGTCAGTAATTTAACGAACGTTTTGTAAATAAATGTGGCATTCGGACAGCTGTCACCATGCCTGTTATAAACACTCCCTTTGTCACGAAAAGCTGGCAGCACTGCTCCGTTTCCCCTGCAAAGGCAGCCACCACTGCCAGTTAGCTCCCGAATCCAGGGCTGTCAAGGAATCACATGGCGGGCGGTGGCTGGGACACCATGGCTTTGCACAGGGAGCCTGATGAGGCACTGCCAGGGCCTGGGAAGAAGGCAGATTTTGCATCCCAGAAATAAATAAATGGCCTGAGAAGCGAGCAAGAAAACCCATCTGAAAGTGGTCATAGGGCTGGTTCCCAGCCAGGAGCCCGGGCAGTCCAGCTGCAGTGCTGGTGGTGGCATTTGGTTCTGCTGCCATCTCATCCCAGCTCGGTGGGAAGCTCTGATAGGATCAGAAGAGGAGCTCAGCCAGATCCAGGACCTGATGTGCTAAGGGAGTGATTTGGCACCAGCGTTGTGAACGCTTTGTACTTTGAGCAACCAGGTTTTGTGAAAGGTGTCCCTGCCCATGGCAGGGAGTTGGATTGAGATGAGTTTTAAGGTTGCTTCCATTACCCAAACCATTCTGGAATTCTGTGAAAAGTGGGCTACTCACTCACCAGGATTTGCTTTTGGTAAATCTGGAGTGTCTGGGACTGGTTGGATTTAAGTGGTGAGATCAGGCCTTGGAGATTTGCCTTCTGTCCATCAGTTTTTCTCAGCACACTTCTCGTACCAGGAGTAGATCCTACACCTTCAGGCAGTCAGGATGCTTCTCCTACTAATGAATAGGACTGGCAAACATTGTCCAGAAAAGTTGAGGCTGCCCCAGACCTGGAAATGTCCAAGGCCAGATTGGAGCAACCTGGGATAGTAAAGGTCTCCCTGCCCATGGCAGGAGGTAGAACAAGATGATCTTTAAGGTCCCATCCGTCCCAAACCACATTGGGATTCTATGAACCTGGAGAAGGGTTGCTGTTAGCTTTCTCCTTGCTGGGAATTTTTGATTCTGTGCTGCTTTTCTGTTCTCATCTTTCTGGGCCCTGCAGCTCCAAACCCCCTTTCCCTTGATTTTCCGTCCTGGTGCAGGGTGGTTTAACTTCCAGCTGTCAGCACCTAAGGCCTGGCTGTGCTGCAGCACTGGGTGATGCAGACAGTACAGAAATCAGCACATGACATCTCTCTCCCTCTAAGCTGCTGTAAAATTAGCTTCATCTCAAGTGGCAGAAAATGATCATATCCTCGCTTGAGGGCGATGAAGAATATTCCTGAGTCACTGCTAGTGATGAAACAGGCAGAAAATCCAGAGTGATACACAGCTGCCCACTCAGTTCTAATCGCTGAGGCCATTTGCTGCTGCAGAGCCTTAAGACACAGCTTCCTCCTCCTCTCCCTCCCTTTCATCCATCACTCCCCATAGAGGCCAGGGCTGCAGATCCCAGCAGGAGCAGAGCAATTTCCCGTCCCACCAGCGAGGCTGCAGGCTGTGAGCAGCGTGTCCTCCTTCCCTGCTCCCCTGAGACAAGAGGAGGGGGTCAAAGCTTCCCTTTCTTAAAGAAATCAGAGGAAAATTATGGAGCCTATCCTCCTCAGGTCTCCTCCTTCCACACTGTGATCCTGCAGTCTGGGAAAAACTACTCTGAGCTCAGCCTCCTCTCCACAAATTTTCCCTGCTGTCTCTGAAGCAGCTGCTGTGCCCACGAGGATATTTCCTTTTTGTCTTTCTCCTGCATCAGCTTTAGTTCAAAGCCATCTCCCCGGATTTTTATGTCTTGGATAAAGCCACCCTCTTCCCTACAACTGCCAGCTCAGTGCTTGGGAAAGCTCTTGCCAAAATTGCTGGCGACTAAGGCCAAAAAAGCCCTTCAAAACAGGGATGATCAGAAGCAAAGTGCTGTAATCCTTCTTTTCCTTGCATATACTTCCTGGCAGCGTGGTAAGGGGTAGGACTCCTTGAAGGATGCTTCCTGCAAACCTTGCCCTGCCAACTTCCCCCATTTTCAGATGGAAGCCCCCCATACTCCAGGAGCAGGTTGGAGGTTCTGAATTGCCTCCTCCTTCTGGTTTTCAGTATTTATCCCTTAACCCGGTTTTCAGATGTCCTCTCTCCTGCAGATTTGCAGGATATGCTATTCACACAGAGCTGTCCTGGTGTCAGACTCCTAGAAGGATGCTTCTTTCAAACTCTGCCCCAATTCCCCCAATTTCAGACAGAAGCCCCCCATACTCCATGAGCAGGCTAGAGGTTCTGATGCTGCAAACCCTGCCCTGCCAATTCCCCCATTTTCAGATGGAAGCCCCCCACACTCCAGGAGCAGGTTGGAGGTTCTGAATTGCCTCCTCCTTCTGCTTTTCCATGTGGCTCTATCACCTGGTTCAGCAGCATTTAGAGGGAAAACCGAAACAATCCTCCAGTTCATGCAGGTGTTTGAATGAACACTCTGTTCTCCAGTCAGGGCTTGTCAGTATTTATCCCTTAACCTGGTTTTCAGATGTTCTCTATCCTGCAGATTTGCAGGATATGCTATTCACACAGAGCTCTCCTGGTGTCAGACTTCTGCTAGGATCGCTTCGCCGCTCCCGCCAGCCTGCCACGGGAATTAAACAGTGCTGGCAGCAGAACAGGGAAAAATGTGTCAGAGCAGGGCTTCTGCCAGTGTCAAATAAAAATATTGCACCAGCTCATTCCCCCCCCAGAAACCGCTGCACCAGCGCGAGATTCCCGCACTGCTCGACCAAATCTGGGCAATTTTCTGTGAAAAAATCCTGCTCCCTTCCATAGTCCCAGAATGCTCTGCAGGCTGGGCAGTTATTTGTCAGCACAAGCAGGTGCAGAGCTGCAGGACATGGGCTGAGCATCTCACTTTGCTGGTTATTCCAGCACACAGCCGCTTCATCCTCCCGTCAGGCAGCACCAGCAGCTTAATTTCCTGTTTTCCTCATATCTTTCCTCAAAAAACATGGTCTGGATGGTGTGTTTTGGGTGAGGTTCAGCAGGGAAGCAGGAGAGCAGTGTCAAAATGAGTATAGGGCTGGGAATTTAGGGGTTGAGTGTTATAACAAAGCACCCCCTGAGCACAATTCGTTCTGCATGTGTCAGCCATTGGCACACACAGAGACCAAATTTGTGTGTGTTCATCATGGGATCATAGAAATGCTCAGACTGGAAGGGGCCTTGAAGATAATCTAGTGCCAACCCTCAATATGTAAAAAAATAAATCTATATTTATATGCAAAACATAGCTTTTTTTTAAAAGGCAAACATGTATTTATATTTACATACTCTGTGAACAAAGGTACAGGTGGGGAGGAGTAATTCATGCAGATACCTGGTGAGAGAGCCAGTGCTGAGGGACAAAGCCAGGGGAGATAGAGCAGATGGCCAGCCTGGATGCCACAGCTATGCCCTGAAAACTGCTTCTGTGCAAAAGCAGCACTGGAGGCTCCTTTCAGGAGAGGTGAGGGGACAAGCCTGTTGGTAAATGCTCCAATCTTTTCTCCTGGTGCTGCCAACTGCTGCTTGTTTCCCCTGCTGTGAGTCTGAAACCACCCCGCTAACCTCTGGCAAAATCAGGGGATAACAAGGATGGAAGGCTGACTTTGTTTGTGGCATTCAGTTATTTATTTTTTCCCCGGCTTGGAAAGGAAGAAATAAAGTTGGATTTCAAGTGGGGTTGTTGCAGTAATGGAGGAAAATGAGATCTGCTCGTCAGCTGCCTTCTCCTTCCTCGTGTCCCCATAAATAACCCTCCTCACTCAGAGTCAGCTCAGCTCCTACACGAGGGACAGAGATGGCTCTGGGCTTCTATTTTTTTGCAGTGGCTGGAGAATTCCTTCTCTTTCCTGCCTGCCATTCTCCTCCTCAGAGCCCCCTCCTTCCCAGGGCTGCTGTCAGGTAAAGCAGTTTCCCTTGCCTGATGGAACAAAGGGGAATGGCTTCCCACTGTGAGAGGGCAGGGTTACGTGGGATATTGGGATGAGATTCCCAATCCCTGTGAGGTGCTGAGGCCCTGGTATGGGTTGCCCAGAAAAGCTGTGGCTGCCCTGTCCCTGAAAGTATTCCAGGCTAGGTTGGAGGGGGATTGGAACAACCTGAGATAGTAGAAGGTGCCCCTGGCAGGGGGATGGGACTGGATGGCCTTTAAACTTGCAACCCAAACCACTCTGTCATCCCATTATCCCAAGGATTTTTGGCTAGGTTTGACATGCATTTTAACTTTGCTGTCTGTAGCTCATCTGCCTTAAAGACATTCACACCTTCTTTGTGGATGCATGGAAGACAGGTCCAGGTGTCCCTTTTCCCCTTCACCATTCCTGCTGGCTTTTGTGAATCAGCTGCCTGGTTTTGGCCAGCTTTTACAGGGAGGTTACATTCCTACAACTCCCATGAAAACAGTAAAGCTTTGAGGGACCTCATTATTCCTCTGAAGCAATGACAGAACAAGCTCAACTCTTGTACGAGACACCCGAGAATCCGCGTGGGTGCTGGTTACGTGCAAAGCTCAAGGGAAGAGGGAGCTCCAGCCTGAGCTTGCATCATTTAAGGTTTAAAATGTGTAGAAAAACACCCTTCTTCCATGCAATGTGTAGAACTGCTCATTAAATGCAGCAAGGAGCGCAGGTGGGGAGGGGTTGAGAGCTCCAGATTGTGCGTAAGGAAAACTGCAGAGCTGATGTTGTGTTGGTGGAGAGAAGCTGCCAGTCCTGGTGTCAAGGAGAAGAGACAAAAGCTCAGGGCTTTGTGCTTAATTCTCCTGCTCTCAAATGGGGGATGCTGCACTGAGCTCGGCTGAATGGGAAGGCTGCAACAGCTGGTGGCTGTGGCATTGCTGGAACGGGCTGGCTCACCCTTCCCTCCGCTTAGAAAAAAAAAAATAAAGGCAAAAAAAGGCATAAGAGCATTGACAAAAAAAAAAAAAAAAATAAAGCCGCTAACTCCCTTTCCAGAAGTTCCTAATGCTGCAAGAGGCAAGGCACAGGAGATAAAAGAAATATAAAAGCAAGGGAAAGAGGAAAAAAAATGCATTTATGAGCTCTCAAACTAACAGCATGCAACTCTCATATTATTTTTCCTCCTTAGCCTTTGAAACAGAACAACGGCCTGGAGCCTTCTCGGCAGATGGACAATGTGCGTGCCTTAACCACTTAACAGCCATTAGCCTAATTTCACGTACTGGAGCCAAATTAAATAATAAGTAAGAGGCTATGAAAAGCTGGTTTGGAGGCTGCGTTACTGCCTTTCACTTGATAACCTTCTCATAAACAGATGCTCTCTCTCTACCCTATTAACCTTGTCTGAGAGCGGGGTGGGGGCTTCGGTGAGGCAAACAAGCCAGACCTTGGTGGGGAGGGGGCAGATGAGCTGGAGGGGCCAGATGTGGGGGCCCTGCCTGTTTTGGAGGCTCCTCTCGTTTTTGTCCCCGATGCCCTGGCCCTGGAGAGGGCCCTGAGCAAAGAGCCCGTTCTGCGGTTGCGCCCGGGTCACTGGGATGTGCCAAATGATTCATCTTGATCAGCGAGTCCATCTGTACCTGCTGGGCGAGGCTGCACCACCCGGAGCTGATTTTGTGGACAAATCTGCTTTACTTGGAGGAGAGGGGAGATGGGGCTGATAGACACGAAAGGGGAGGTGGCCACGAGGCTCAGTGCCTAATCCCTCCCTGGTTTTGCCTGATTTTGGCTCAGGGGTGCTGCTGCCTCCTCTGTCCTTACTCTGCCACCAGCTCGCCCTTTCCAACGAAGTCATTTTGCTGCTCTTTGCCTCTTTTCCCCCCTGCACTGAAATAGAAACAAAAGTACTTGCCTAAGCTCTGGGACTTTGGGAATATTAGTTTGCAAAATGCTTTTGACACTGCTCTAGTGCTGGGAGGGTGAGGCATGTGCAGGTGTGTGCAGAAAAGGTGCGCTGCATTTCTTCCTGTAAAGGTTTGGGAGTGGCTGCCCTATTTCCTCACCACCCCTCCACTAACTCCTGCTCTGTGCTTTGCGCCTCAACTTTGGACCTTTAGAAGTTTTCAGGGGATTATAAATGGCTGTGCAGCTATTTTTGGTGAAAGCTTTTATTTATTAAAAAGCCATCTTCCCTCATTAAGAAGATACATTGATGGGAAATAGATGAGCAGCTCTATTACTGGCGTCTGGCGTGCCGGGCCAGCCCGGGGCCGCTGAGATCGTTTTGTGCCCTCCTTTGATGCAAGAAATGCCTTGAATGGAGCCAAGAAAAATTTGGTGCAGGAACCACCTAAAATTTGCTGCATCAGTCATCCCCTCACCCTGCCTGCAGCATCCAAGGGCTCTGGATAGATGTGGGAAGGTTTGGTGCAAGATTTCCTGCAGTTTCTTGGTGCCGGCAGCAACTTGACTTTGCTTCCATGTTGGTTTTCCTCCTTTGTCTGAGTTGTCACACAGGCTCTGATTTCATATGCAAAATCCATCCTCTGACTGGCACGGAGGCCGATAAAGCCGGAGTTCTTTTAAGTTTACTTCATTTTAATCCAAGTAGGAGTCAATGATTTGCTGCCTGTGGTGAGGACGTTTGGAAAGGCTTTGTGCTGAGTGGATTCTCTGAGGTTCAGATGAGGATGAATCTCATTTTCCTGTGGCCCTTCCCTCCGTGGGGCACTCGCAGCGTCCCTCTCCCGTACCTGGCTGCCTATCTGCACGAGGCTTGCAGGTACTTAATGTCTTTGAGCCATCTGTTCCTCTGTCAAATTTAGTTAAAATTGGCCAAAGGCTTCACGAATTATTGGGGAAGATTGCTAGACAGAGGTGTGCAGGTGAAAAGCACGATTGAATAAGCTCATCCCAGTAGGACTCAAGGCTAAAAATGTATGAGGGTATGTTATTTGGAGACAAGGCAGTTTGGAAAATGGGATCCATATCCAACTTTTCCCCAGCATGAGAGATATTAGATTTGAGTCTATTTTTTGGTGCTGTAGGAAGCTCCTCAGTGGAGATGGACTTTGCCTTAGGTGGGATGTCGTGCTTTATCTTTTATTTGTGGTAACGCATGGTTTCCTCTCCAAAATGAGCCCCATCCATGCTTTTCCAGAGCTCTGATCCTTACCCCAAGATGCTGCAGCTGTTTGCTGAACAACCCCTCCACCAAGGGCTTGGAGGGCTCTCTCAGCCTGGGTGAGACATGAACTGTGGGAGAGCACGGTGCTCCTGTCAGAGACTGCTTCATTCATGTCTTAAACCAGGATGCTTTGATTCTCTCATGGATGTCATGATTCTGTGCTCCCAGTTAGATCCATCCAGAAATTCTGGCATCCAGAAATTAGGTGTCTGATCCAAGCAGGTCTTGGGAAAAGAGAGGGACCAGCCCATCTCCCAGAGTTCTCTCTCTTGTTGACTACAGGAGGACATGGGCTAAGGAGGAACAGAGAGAAAGCAAAGGAACTGCCAAAAATTCTGTCAAAAGCTTGATCCATGAGCATTTCCATAGGAGCCCAGAAAAGGAGGGACGGTCTGGGATACCTGCTCCTGTAACTGCAGGTGTCTGAGATGATGGATGCCTGTGTCTGAGCATGTTTGTCCAGTCCCCCTTTGCAGTCACTGGGGAGCAATGGGCCTTTTTAGGGTGCAATTCATCCCAGTCTAAGGCAGGTGCCTAAAATAGGTCAGGCAGATTGTGTCCTAGCAGTGCCTCCATCTCTCCATTTGCTATGAAATGGGGTCCAAATGGCTGAACTTGGCTGGTGAGGTGATGAAACCCAACCCCAGAATTTAGAGGAAGTCACAGGATCAGAATAGAAAATATCCAACATTGATCAGGTATGTTAGAGCCTCATGAGGGTGTTGAGCAGCAGGAAAACACCTGGTACTGCACTAAGCAGAAATAGGGGAAGAAATGGCTTTTTTGGTGAGCTGTTGCATCCTGAGTCCATTTAAATCTCATCCCTGAAACTTCCAGGAGACTCAGCTAAGCAATTCTGCATGTGGCTTGTCATTAGGTGCCTCACCCAGCAACCTGCAAGTTCATTAGTATTCTTTTTAGTGCTAACAAAATGTCTGAGCTGCATCTTTTCTGCATGAGAGGCTGAAACAGAGGCAGTAAAGGGAAAAATCCAACTCCAGCTCTATGGAGACCACCCAGAGCGGGTCCCTTCTGCCAGCAAAGCGCTGCTCGTGTCAGTGTGGCAAAACCACAGGAGTGCAATAAAAAACTCAACCCCAAAAGTAGTTGGGAAGAGAATTTCAGCTTTATAATTACATCTGCAGTGGGGTCTCTGCCAACGTGGCAGTTTGAGGCGAGCATCTTCCCACCCCATTGCAGCTGTTGCTGCACAAATCCACGGGAGTGAACATCTGCAGGTAAAGAGCAGTGTGGAGGATCAGGTTATGGATGTTCCTCTTTCTCCTGCCTCTGTGGGAACTCATAGGGCTGCTTGGCTCTGCTTCCCGAGCTGGAAAATGTGGATCCAAGCTTTGTTTGTGGGCGAGGAGAAGGCAAAGCAGCACGAGGGCCGTGGCTGTGCCCTGCCTGCCTAAGAGGCTTCATTGATTTTTCTTTTCTTCAATGGAAACAGAACTGACATCCATTAACCAGCCTCCCAGCCTCTCCCGAGCCAGCCATGGAGGCAGCTAAGCCTTTATTGCTATTTTTTTTTCCTTTTTCTCTTAGGCTTGTGGGTTTCTCTCCTACTGCTCCTTGCTAATGCTCAGCAGCTCTGGCTGCAGCCTGGGGGATGCAGAGGGGTTGGAGAAATACAAGGTGAAAATGCAGCTCCCCTAAGCTGACTTATCCCCAGTGTGTTTTGGGAGACCCTCCCATGTATTTAACCAGCTTAGACACCCACAGAGAGCTCTGTGGAATTTCCAGGGGGGGAGATGAATGGGAGAAACCATCTTCTCTGGATTTATCTGGCAGCTCAGATGCTTTTTGCTCCCTTGGGAAGGGAGCACAGCCAGGCTGTCAATAGTGGGGTGCAGTGTGGATTCTTGGGGTGTTACCAGGCTCTGGGAAATGGGATTCTCCTCCTCCAAAGGGTCTAAAGGGTTTCATTCCTCTGCTTGGAATGAAACGGGGTCCAAATGGCAGAACTTGGCTGGTGAGGTGATAAATCCCAACCCCAGCATTTAGAGGAAGTCACAGGATCAGAATAGAAAATATCTAACATAGATCAGGTGTATTAGAGTCTCGTGAGGATGTTGAGCAGCAGTTAAATAGAGACTGGAGGGGAGAGCTGAGGGGCTTGAGGTAGCAAGAACCAGGGTCTCACTGCAGAGGTGGGATGCTGGTGGCTTCATCATCTGCATCCTTCCCATCTCCTGGGGGTTATTCCAAATCCCTGTGCAGTTGTTCAGGGGAAAAGATGTTTTCCTTTCTCAGAACCTGTGGATGGTGAAGAGAGCAAAAGCCATGTATGGATGAAAATAGAGCTTTTAATTTCAAGTTTTGCAAAGTAACTAATATATATTTAGCATTGTGTCTGTCTTTATGATATAGATTTATGAGCCTTATGTATATTTTATTCATACACATTTGATCTTAGACAATTAACGTCTCCTGAGTTCTCAGCAGAATTTTTTTCCTTATATTCTCCTTATTTACTTCTTTTACTCCTTATGTTGGGTGGGTTTGTTCCTCATCACTGTCACTGTGCAGCTCTCCAATAACTATATTTTGTATTCAGTTGCAGAGTTTTCTTTGGGGGGTTGGTTTTTAATATACAGTTTATGAGGAAGCTTGATTTTTGGGAGCCATCTATGTTTACAGCAGAATATTTCTGCAGAGAAAGGGAAGATCTCAGAAAGACAAAGGAACAAGGGGGAAAAAGAGATTATTGGGTCTTTTTGGCCAGTGAACACTGCAGAAATACCTTTGACATTTTCCCAGACTGATTAGACAGGTCTCGAGCTGACTCAGGTACTTGGTTTCCAAATGTCTCTGCCTGGACCAGACCTCAGCTGTGGATTTAATGGCAAACCTCTCATTACTATCCTGGCTGTGCTGTA
Organism: Melozone crissalis; assembly: GCF_028551555.1. Lineage (NCBI taxonomy): Eukaryota > Metazoa > Chordata > Aves > Passeriformes > Passerellidae > Melozone > Melozone crissalis. The sequence goes on along the minus strand of NW_026535896.1, from coordinate 1,468,339 downwards.
CCATTCCCTGCTGGAAAAACAGCCTAGGCTCTGGATTTTAATGAAGGAGTTGTTAATGCTGTGGTACATAGAAAGCTTCCACCTTTATTAGGGAAAGAAAGGAGCTCCCTCCCTCCCCATCCCCATGTGTCTGGAAAACACTCACAGTACCCATGCACATTGATCCCATTCCAGTCCTAGATGCTGGTGAAGTTAATGAACTCCATCATAATCAGGATCCTGTCAAGGATGTGCTGTCCTTGGCGTTCTGGGTGGTTTTTTTGGTGTTCATCTCACCAGCTGCTCCAGAGACTTGGTGGGACATGAGGTTGTGTGGAAGCACTGGGAGTGAATGTCCTGAGCAGGAAAAAATTCACATGCTGGAAATGGAAGCACTGGGAGCTGTGGGCTTCGTGCTTGATTGCCTTTCTGATTGGTACTATAGAAAAAAATGCATTAGAGAAAGAATGTTTGATTTCAAGAGTGTGCTTGGGTGCCGACATCATCTCTGTTTGTTTTCCTTCCTTTAGCAGAAACCTTGTAAAATTTTTATGAAGCATTAATGGAACAGAGATTTCTTTTTCCTCAAGCAAATTTCCTGAGGTGAAGGTACTCCCCACAAGACCAGCCCAGTTCTGCACTCCTGAGAAATGCAGGACAAGGAGGGCTTTGGGGCAGTTCCCAGAGCATCCCTGATGTACTTCCCACCTGGGATTAGGAGGAAATGAAGGGCCCATGTTTATCCTGGTGTGTGTGGTGGTGTCATTGTTGGTCCTGGAAGGACAAGCTGCTGGGAAGGATGAGGAGGAGGTGCAGGATGTGTCGAAAAAGTGAAGGGATGCAAACGTGGATCTTCAGGTCAGCATCATAAACTAACCCTGAACTTTAGATCCACCTCTGCATTCACCTCTCAGTTTGTGGGGAAGGACATTTGAAGGTTAGTGAACATCAAGGGGAGAAAAAGTGAAATATAACATCCCAGCCATCCTCTCCTGGCATCCCTTCAGGGTGCTAGGAATGTGCCTGCAGGAAATAAGCTGGTCAGAAGTGATGGATAAGAGGATTCCTCCATTTATTTATTTTTTTTTTAATTTTGTTTATATCTTCTGTGTTGAAGGCCGTTATCTTCCTTTGGAAGAGAAAGGCTAAACTGGGATCAGGGCAAAAACTCAGAGGCTGTGGTTTCTCTGCCCAGCTCTGCCAGGGATTTCCAGCAGGACTGGTGGTAGAGATCTCATTTTACAACAGTGCCTCAAGCCATATCCCTTCAAGAGTTAGCTGGGTAAGGAGAGCAAACAAGCCCTGGCAGCAGCCCTGCAGAAAAGCATGGAAAACATCCAGCTCTGAGGAGCTTAATGGGAAGTTATTAGCCGGAATATCCTCCTTATTGTGGAGGCCGGGCTGCCTTATCATCCTGACAGCCCCGAGTAATTGATGTCCCTTCAGAAGGAAGGTGAGCAGAGGATTTGTGGCTTGGTGGGAACTTGTGCTCTGCTTGACCTTCCCATTGGCTGAGGATTGCAGCGCTGCTGGTGCAGCTCTGGGAGCTGGGCATGGGGCACTGGCCAGGTCTGTGAGGCACAGGGAGCTCAGGATAGCAGAGAAGGAACTGAGGGCAAACGAGGACACCAATGGCTCCTGGTGGACATTTGGTCCTGTGTGGAAGCCTGGGCTCAAGTCCCATGGCAGAGTAGGGAACATCCTGGCATGGGGAGTGGCTGCTCCGATTTGGAGGGGTGGGGTTATCCCTGGAGTTTGCTTAATTTCCTAAAAAATAGAGCTCAGAGCCTTGGGAAATTCAGAGCCCAGGCACAGATGAGTCCCATGATTATGGATTAAAGGATATTTGCAGTTACTGTAGGTAATGGGACATAAACCGGCATCATCACTGTGATGCTGGGAACACCTGGACAGGGCTGGCAGAGGCTGCTCCACCTGCAGCCTGGGACTTGTGCTCAAAGAAAGTTTCACAAGTTATTACAGAAATGGTCAAGTCTTGTGTCAATGGTTCTGGAAGGTCTTTCACATCCTCAGGGTTTGTTTTGACAGGAATGAGAAATAAATCAGAAGCTTCAAATGTTAACTCCTTCTGTTCTGGTCCCCAAATGGCTCTTTGTTAAACTAGCCCATCTCATCCATTTTTTTCTGCGCTTTCTTCAAATATGCAGTAGCAATCAAGGCAATTAACTATAATTGCAGAGAGACTACCTTGTGAAGGCGGGCCGCAGAAATAGGCAGGTAATTACAAGGAGTTATAAATGGATGGTTATTTACATCAAGAGTGATGCATGGGGATTTAGCTATGGGAAGTGGCAATTGGTGATTGAGGCACAGGGCAGTTGTCTGGGGTCATTTGTCCCAGATCCTGCTGTGCCCTGGCACCTGTCTGGTGTTGATCCTCTCCCTATGCAACCCAGGGACTGCATGCCCACCACCTCAGGATCATCAGCAAGTTGTCAGGGTCTTTAAGAGAGCTCTGCTGTCTTCAAATGAAATGAAAAGATTATTTAATTAGGCACATCTCTGAAGACATGGGGACTTTGAGGGTGAGCTGCTAGATCTGGTTTCTGAGTGATGCTTTACTGGCCTCTGAGCTCCTCAGCGGCTCAAGGTGGGCTCATGGTGAGCAGCTACAGCAGCACCCAGAGCTGCCCCATTGCTGAGCTGACCTGTGCCTTACTCCTCCTGGCAGTTGTAAAGCTTTCTTCCTCTTATGGGATAAAAAATTGCCTTTTAGGTGTTCTTTCCCTTGGGGAATTCATGGGGCACAAAGACCTGCCTCACCTCTCCATGCTCCTCATGCTTTAGGGACATAACCTAGCTGCTACAAGGGCCAGCCACATCCGTGTAGCTCGTGCTGTGCTTTTGTAGGGCTGACAGGAACCTCGTGTCACCCTGCTGCCACTCCTCTCTGGAGGAGCACTTTGTAGGCATCATGCTCTATGCTGAAATGATTTTTTAAACCATATTTGAGAAAGCTGTTAGGAATCAAGGAGGATGCCTTTCCTGTAGTAGTGACAATCACCCTGAGGGAGGAAGCACTACAGGAGTGGCTCCAAGGAGCAGCACAGCCAGTCTCATTTCAGGAGACAAGGTACTTTGGTGGCAGGACATCTTGTGAGTTGTGTAGATTTCCTGGTCCTGGCATCCCCAGAGAGGTTTAAAACTTTTAGTGCCCGCTTGCTTGGATGTACTTAGCAACAAAGAGATTTCAATTATTTACAGGTACAGGAAGACATGAAAGCCATTAGGAAGGGACCTGGTGCCCTCAGGAGATGTTGCTGGCTTCTCCTCCAGCTCGCAGGACTGGCTGCAAACCCCAGCACTGAATCAGGGGACGAAGTGAAGAACAGATGAAAACCACCTTGGAAAAAAGCTGGAGTTGGGTTTGGGTTGGAATCATTGGCTGGGTGCAATGGGGACCCAAAAGGAGAACAGCAAAGCCTGTGCAAGGAGGGGGTGAAACAAAGAGATCAGGCAGCAGGGTGTGAAAGGTCAAGATTTGGTGTCACTTGTGTTCATTGTGCCTTGAGCAGAGATGGGACTCGATGTCCAAGAGTGGTGATGTGAATGGATGTGTATGGATGAGTAGGTGGGATGGAATCCTTTCTGCCCCTCTGTGGGTCTAAGGGTGGCTTGGGGCACAAGGAAAGTCTCACTCTGATGCCCAGGGAGTCTGAGGCAGGCTCTCTTCCAGCCCTGCTGCCCTTTGGGTCTCTCCAAGCTGTCAGTAGCTCAGTCACAGAGCTGGGATTTAAACTGGACATTAATGTGTGTTCTCCCCAGAACAGGGTGGGTTTGTTGTCCTCATGACAGCTCACCCCACTGCAAGGAGGTAAACCCAAAGTATTGAATGCAGAGGGGTTTATTTCTGCTGGTAAGGGCAATACTTTTAGTGTCCTCCAGACTTCACCATTGTTTCTTTCCAAATTCTTCCTTAGTGGTTTTCTGTGCCTGTCTGGAATTGCCACTCAGGTGGCATCAGGTTGTTAAACTCTGAGATTTCCACCCCAAATTTGGCTGCATAAACTCTGAGATTTCCACCCCAAACGTGGCTGCATTTCACTGCTGAGTGAAGCAACTCATTAATTACCTCATGTTACTGGATCCATCACGACGGAAGGCAATGCACAAATAGCAAATGGATTTAATTACAATTTTAACCAAAATTAAACCATTGTGGTCAGAGATACAGACCAGGGAATCTGGGCTGAGGACATGTAAAGTGGGTACAGTGGGTGATCAGCAGGCCTTCTCCAACTGCAGAAACTCCTCTTCACGCAGAGCAAGTACATTTGATTTATTACAACTGGAAGTGGAAATAGTACTGAAGCAGTACGAGAATTAAAAACATGCGTGACACGGATATGATACAGAATAACTAATCTTTGCTGACATTTACTGTCAGTCATGGCTAAGGAGAAGATAACTAACTCTGCCTCTCATGTTCTGTGGTCTGCCGTCTTCAGTCATGAAGATAAATGTCAGGCATCAGCTGTCCTTGTGTACAGCCATATTCTGCTTTCAACAAATTCTTATGCTGGAATGGGAATGTTTGTGGACCCCAGATCCACAGTCCTGGAGGCTTTGTGGGGAAAGTTGTGGTCCCAAAAGAGGAACCCAAAGTGTCCCCTGCACTGTGACCTGCCACGGTGGCCTTGGTGGTGATATCCCCATGAGCCACATGGAGCTTGGAGGAAGCCCTTGTGCTGCTCTGATTTTCCTGAAGTGTTTATATCCCACATGGATCTGCCTTTACAGTCAGTCAGAGATGGGACTGCTTTTCCCATGGCAGCTGGACCAAATTCCACATGCATTTTTCCTGTAGAAATAATAATGCCTTTTTAGCCATCTGAAATAATTTCCCCATTCATACAAGGGCTCTCAAGTTGTCCGGGGGAAAGGGAAAGCATGGAAAAATAAGCCAAAAATGACTCTTTATTTTCGAGTGTGTCATTTGAAATCAGGGGGGCCAAACACTCAGCTCTTGTTGCTTTAATTTGAACTGCTCGACTCGGGGTTATTTTGGAAGGCGTGTGAAGTGGAGGAGGTTCAAGTTCAGTCACAAGGTGGGAAAATGTATTTTGGGCCTTGTGCGAGGAGATAGAGTTTTCTTTTGTGTGGGGGTGAGAGAAGCACTTATCCAGCTTATATCCTCCTTGGGAAAAAAAGATGGAGAAAGTCACGAAGTCCAGAAAAGACAAACAGGGATGTGCCCCTGTTGTTGGCACGGGGAGGGAGCACAGCAATCCATAGGGAATCTGTCTATGGACACTTGCAAATACTATTTCCCTCCTAGAGGTGCCTACAAGGGCAGAGTTAGCAGTATATTATTAATAATAAATAACGATAGGACGGTACAATGTTTACTTAAATACCCTGTGTCATTCAGTGCATCTCTCTGTGCCGAACAAGGGAAAATTGTAAGCACGTGTGAGAAGCGTAAATATGAGACTGGGAGGGAGATATGGTGGAGATCAGGAGCTTTTCCCTCTTCTTGATTTTTTGGGGTTTTTTTTTGGCTTATATATTATAATGATCCAATTCCCAATTACCAGGTGCTCTTTAGGGCTAGCAGGCCATTTCTGCATGCAGGATGAATCCAGGCCGGGTGAAAAAGTGGAAGGAAAGGTCGCGTAACTTTCCTGTCATACAAAATCTGCTGGTGATGGGGGAGGGCGAGGGGCTATCGCTGTGTGAGCTGCAAATAGAGCTGTTAGTGTGCCATCAGATAGCTGCCGGCCATCGATAGCGCCGTATCAATGGAATAAAGATAAATGCGAAGATAAGAGAGTCGGGTTTGCCTTGAAATCCACTTGTGGTTACCAAAAGGCTTTGTCTTCACGTTGATTTCTTCATCCCGCTCCTGTGGTAAATGCCAAGGCTTGAAATCTTATTTATGGTGACGCTAATGAAAAAATGTCCAACAGAGCCAGCGCTTCACCCAAAGGATATGAAGATCTTCTGTGCTGTCTTAATTAAGTGAGGTAACGGGGAGACTTCTGAAGCTACCCGGCAGGGCTTGAATGGCTAATTCTCTCCAGCATAGCATTAAAAATTAGGAACATTTAATAAGCGGGGTTAGGTGCCCCCTGAGTTACGGTTTCAGCAAGATGCAGTTAAGCCCAGTCTTTTTGCCGGTTTTTGAAAGTCTGACTCATCTTTCCCAGCACTTCTCTGGCAGCTGTGAGGGCATGAAACTTTTAGATCAGAGATAAGATTCATGTCGTAATCACATGATTGGGGAGCTGGCGCTTTAAGGGAAAGAGTGCTAAAAATAACCAGAATTGGTGACAAGATAGTAGCAATTTTGGCTTTTTCTACCGCAAAGGGCTGGTTGCCAGCTCTAGGGAAAGAGTCAAGGGCTTCATTCTGCAGTGAGGTTCCAAAATGTCATTGCTCCCCTGATAATGGGGGGTAATGAAAAAAAAGAGGAAATTATAGGAAGACAAAAAAGATGGAATGGAAGTGAGAGTAAGTAATGGGGAGATTTGGAAGGGGTAAATATTGCAAAATAAATAAAAGCAGGGGTTGGGAAGCAGGGCACACCTTGGACTAGTCCTGCATGGGCTCAGATGGCGATGGAGGAAGACAAGAAGAGTGAGACAGAGCGAGAAGCACAATGACTTTAATTTGTAGGCAGAGACTGTTAAGAGAGAGAAAAAAAAAGGTGATTTGAGTTCTTTTATTCATTACTAACCATAAAAGGCCCAGACTGTGTTGCCAGTGGCTTTAAAATCCAGGATCCTATTAAACCTTCCTTGATAGTAACTCAGCACTTGGAAACGGAGTTAAAGAAGGAGCAGGCGGGAGGGAGGAGGGATGGGGGAGCTGGCTGGATCCAGGAGAGGCTTAGGGCGAAGGTCTCACCTTTTTCCTGGCAGTGTTTTTTGGGATCAAGTGCCTGTTTTCTTGGAGAGCCACGACAGGACTGGCAGCATCCCGATGCCCCTTGCAAAGGGATGGCCCCAGCTGCTACTCCCTAGAAAAGGGCACTGCTCCCCATTCCCAGGTATTAAATCAGGCTTTATGCTGCTGCTCACAAACCAGCTGCAGCTCCGGGGAGGCTGCACGGAATGCGAGATGAGATGGGAGAGATCAGCAGATAAATGCGATGGATAAAGCCAGCAGCAAAAGGTTCTTTGGATTAAGTCCCTGTATGATAAATAGCAGCGTGTGTCTGTCTGTCTGGAGTTTGAGGTGAGGCTGGGCTGGATCAGGACAGTGCCAAGGCGGGACTGGGAATGTACTGGGAGAAATGGTTAATTCCCCCTCTTCACCTCCAGCATGCCCAATGGTCCCTGCACACCCCCAGGGACTGCCCTTCCCGGTTTTCCATCGTGCTGCCAACCTGCAGAGCCTGCGCCCAGCTCAGGGGAGAGCTGTAATTAAAAGAGCTGTTCCCTGAGACCCAACGACTTATTGATTTTGTGTGTGTGTGGGGAGCGCTCGCTCCTCTCTCCTCGGGGAAATAGCAGAAACCATTCATTTCTAAGCCAGACTCGGAGCTGACATGCGGGTCTGCACCACACCACGTCCCCAGCTCCCTGTGACACGTGCACAGCAGTGCAGCCAGGCAAGGAAATAGCTCCCACGGGAGGTACTCGAGGGGATCTCATCTCCTCCAGGATTTTCCTTCCCTGCTGGAGTTCTGGTAGCGGCTGGAATGCAGAGGTGCTGCATTTCACAAGGCTCCACACCTTGCATTGAGGATCTCCAGGCAGCCAGCAACAGGTCTGGGGAGCCTTCACAGCTCTGATAGAGATGTCACTTGGCTGGGAAACAGGGAGAAGGAAATGGGACTGAGCATTCCTTGTCTGAGCCAACACTGAGAATCCGGAGCTGCTGCTCCGGTCGGTGAAGTGGGTAATCAGCCCTTTTTATGAAGTCTGACTCCAACCTCTTTGAATTTCACCCCGTGCTCTTCCTGTTGTGGAATAGAATTGACTGATAAAGGTCTTATCTGGTCACTGTGCTTCAGGGAACCGGTGCAGCTGGCTGAGCATGGCTGTGACCAGAGCCTTGTTGGGAATGCTGAGCTTGGCTGGGGGATGGAGGGCAGAGCAGGGCAGAGGGGCACTGAGTGACCCCAACAGCTGTGCTGAAACAGCCAAGAGGGACGGTGCAAGGAAATGGAGTTTGGGGTGCCTCCCTTTCTGTGTGGAATTTGGGAATTGCCTGCTGTAGCTACTTTTGCCTTTCCCAGAGGGGTGTGGTGTGTTTGCAGATAGTTCCTTTGTTTGCTTCGTAAGAAAAGTGACAAATTGCAAAATTAACCACAAGTATAGGCTCCTGTCATCACTTTCCTTTCCTAATGGAAATCCAGAGGATCCTGCGTAGTAACTAATCAGTCAAGCGGAGGAGTGAGATGGTTAATGCAGGAAAAATACTCCTCTCTGTGCCTTGTCTGGGAGAGACTTGACAGCTTCATGCTCAGTTATCAATCTGAGCAGTGGAAGGAGACACTGGCAGCTCTGTGTGTCTGTGCTGAGGAGAACATCAGGGTGGGTGGATTTGGGCATTTGAATACCTGAAATAAACCCTGTAAAAGAATAAGGAGATCTTCAGCACCTTTTCCCTCCTTAGAATTATAAGGAGAACAAAAAAAATTCCTCCAGTCCATGAGGTCTCCCCCTAAATCAGGCATTTCTGAAGGGGCTGAAAGGAGAGGAAGGAATCTCATTAGCCGCCCTTTGGAAGCTTAATTTCAGACAAGCCTGCCAAAGTTCCATGGCCCCTCAGACAGGAAGTGTTGGAGAGCTCCAACAGCAGCTCTCCATGTCCAGACCAGCCTCAGAGAATATCTTTAAGTATTATTTAAGGATTTGGCCAACTGGAGCTGGGCAAGCTACAAAATCCAGATATTGTTGTACTTGGCAAGAGCGTCTTCCCCCTTGTAGGGTGCAAGGCTTTGCCCTTTGCTAAAGCCTGAACAAACTTCCATTAGGAACTAAGCAGAATTCTCTTCATTTCAGCAGTCTGGGATGGCTTCCTTCGTGTTTGCCCTGCTTAGCTTGTGGAATTCTGCAGAGCATCCATTTTCCTAGAAAGCTTTGCGCCCATCTGCTCTGCCGACTTTAGTAATGGAGTTAAGACCTCCCCTCCCGAGCCAGGGTGAGGAGATTATCCCTCTAATATAATTCAAGGAAACCCCTCAGCTCCCAGCTGGCTCAGGCAGTTGCTGGGTGATAGAATTCACTCCAGAAACAAAAAACCTGGTCAATGTGGCTCCAGGTGGAGCGCCTGCAGTTGGAGATGACTCTGGAACAGGGGGTTAAACAGCTCCACCAAAGTTTTTCTCATTTTCTCTCAATTTTGAGGTTAAATGAGCTTGTTCATTGAGGACACTGGTGTTTTGTGGACAGATTTAGGGAGCTAAAGTGTCTTTTTTCAGTTTGTGGACTTGATGCTCCAACTGGATCAATGTATGGGGGCCCTGTGCATTTCTTGGGCACAAATTGTCTGCTTTTCCATTGCCTGTCTTGTGGGTTTAGACACCATGGGAATGAGATTTGGGGAAAACTGCACGTATTGAGTGTTGAGGAGGGGGGTAGCAATTCACAGCATCCCTTTTCCAAAGGGTGTCCTGCAGCCCTCAGCAATGCTAGCTGAAAGCTTCCCATCATGCATTTGCCATAGAAACATTCCATGTGGTATTTTGCTGTGTAAAAAACCCACCCTCCTAACAGCAAAACCAAAAAAGAAATACAAACCCATAGAGAGTAAAGGAAAAGATATTGATTTTTAGTTTGGATCCTTCCAGAGGAGTCTGTGCAATCATCGGTCCCTGTCTGTCTGCCTTACCCACTCCTACCCCTCTGTAGTTTCTGAGCCCTTTGGCCAATTCCTGGCCAATTTCTACCCAATTTGACAGAAGGAAAGAGGTCTCAGAGATATTAAATTTCTATAAATTTCATTAAAAGAGGTGGCTGGGTAAAGGAGCCCAGCTATTACAGCAGCCCCATGAGACTGGAGTACCAGCATATGCAGAGCCTTTGTTACACAGCAGACAGTGGCTGAGGAGAAAGACTTTTCTATACAAGCAATTTCAGGGAGGGGAAAAAACCACCTTTGACCAGCCCTTGCACCCCCAGAGCTGCCGGGGAGCGTGGCTGGAGAGGCTGGAAGGCCGTGTTACATTTGTTCCGCTGCCTGTGGATGGTTGTTCATTCAGAAATGAACTTGTAAGTCCTCGAAATAGGTCACGAGCAGGATGGAGGCAGCGTTCCGGCCCCGCTCGGGCGTCTCCACACCAGAATAAATCCCAGCCGTGGAGATCTGGCTGATTTCTTCCCCCACCCCAGCACTTTCTGCTGGTTTTATTTGTGTTTTTTTTTTAAATTTTTTTTATTTCCACGGCTGAAAATGCTGAGCTCCAAATTGGGAATTGGTTCCGAGTGGAGCCGCGTGCACCCGGCGGGGAGAGGATGCGGAGGGGTGGAAGGAGGCAGCAGCCGAGGCCAACGGAAAGCTCGGTGTTATTAAGATTTTTAAGATATACAGTTTTGATAAAAGCTTGCAAGTAGCAAATTTGCTATCAAGCCTAATGTAGCATGGCAGATTTTGTCTGAGCTAGCAAAGGATCACATTTGCAGCTCCTCTGAGGCGGGGAAGTGGGCTCAATAGGCTATTTTCCACATCCATGCTCTGTTCCTAAAAAAAAACCCAAAAAGAACAGGGAGGGGGAATAGGGGAGGTGGAAAGGAAAATAAAGACAGTTTCTCTTTTTTAGCTTTGCCCTGATTTTGCATGTGTTTGCTCTGAATGTTAATTGCAATAACCTGAGTGCTCCACACCGCCTTTACCGTGGGATTTGTGTTTTGCTGGGTCTGCAAAGTTGCTCAGGAACACTTCCAGATGGGTTGCAGAATTTTGGCAAGTCTGGCATGTTACCCATCCTCTGGCATTTTTGTTTTGCCCCTTGTTTTGTGGAATTAACACCTCACTGCGCCATACTGAAGCTGTAAGGCTGCTGAAGGGATGGGGAGGTGGAGACAACATAAAATATCCATCAAAAATTGGATTGGTTGGATTAGTTGATATTAATCAGGACCTGGTTTCTGCCATCTGAACTTGGGTTATATTAAAAAATGAGCGTTTTGGGAGAAAAATGGTTAATTCAGCTGTCCCACCATCACCCAGTGGGGATCCTGATACAGAGTGAAACTATTTACAAGGGCTTGGAGGGACAGGACAAGGAGGAATGGCTTCAAAGTGATAGAGAATAGGGTAAAATGAGATGTTAGGAGCCAAATCTTCCCTGTGAGGGTGAGGAGACCCCAGCACAGGCTGCCCCATCCCTGGCAGTGTCCAAGGCCAGGTTGGACAGGGCTGAATTTGTGACCAGCCAGCAATGGGATTCCTCACTCACCCTCTCAGTGAAATAAAACAGATATTTGGATGTGGCCTGGAGGAGACTGGGTGTTTTCCTGCGCTGATATACTCACATTTTTCTCATGCATGAAGCAACTCTTCTTGTTTGAAGAGACTGTGGCGTATTTTCCTGCTCAGGAGAGCATGGGGAGATGGCTTATTTTTTTATGGGATCAGGCATGTGTTTTGTTAATGCCCTCAGTGATGTGCTACTGGTTTTATTTGCATCATTTACTGTCATTCTGTGGCTTAGTGACCCAATGTGATTCTGCCCTGGCTCCCAGCACCAATCCTGAGCATCCTGCAAGCTCTGGCCACATTCCTGGATCTTGTATTATCCTTTTGCCGTTCTTTCCCCTATTTCTGCTTGGCATTTGGTACCTCGTGCAGTTTATTAATGCTTCTTTGTCATTGTCTGCCTGATGGGTTTTCTTTCTGCCTCCCTGCCGCATCCCTAATCTTCCAGTCTTGCCTTCATTTAAGGGGGGGAATCAAAACCCTGCTGCTTCTGCTAAATCAAGTGGTGTTTGTGTTGGGAAATGAGAGAGTGTGATGCCATCAAACTCACTTATTCCAGAGCTCCGCTAGGATCGCAATCCGGCTGCTTGCAAATCACGTTATGTGGAGCCAGGGAGCTCGTGGCTTGGCGGAACAACTCCCATGGCTGTGCCCTGTCCTGACAGGAGGGAAACTGCTTATTTTCCCCCTATGCTTTAAGAAAAATATGGGATTTGTGTTTTTAGGGGTGGTGATGATGCTCTGGTGCTGCCCCTCGTGCCGTGTCCTCCCCTGCAGCAGAGCTGAGCCTGGGTGACGTCCCCCAGGGCTTCCCTGCATCCAGCCAGCAGATCTTGTAAATGTACAGGACCATTTAGGCTTTTAAGACATCTGAGGTCACTTTTCATGGCAGGCTGGGCCGCTGCACAGTTTTACAGGGTCATAAAAGCCCTGACAGGAGTCATAAAAGCCTCCAATTGCACTGCACAAACCCGCGGAGTATATTTTAAGGGCCCCTGAGTTTTCATTTTGCTGCTTTTATGGGAACTCATAAAAGCCTCGATGAGCACAAGCCCTGATTGGCTCCTCAGCACGGAGGTAGTTAAAATTACAGCCGACGACAAATTGTTCCAGTCTAAATAAATCAGGGGTTTGCATGGAATGTGGGGGAGAGGAGCCCTGCTCCCCCTTCCTGCGTGCTCCTGGTGTCTGTGTGGGCACCATCCCCTGTTACCTGTGTGGTCTGCTGTCCTTAGGGACACATCTCGGCTGTCCTGTTGGAGAACACAGTGTGTTCTGCTGAGCCTTGTGCTGTTCTGGCCTCCCCATGGCACACAGCTCTGCTGCATCACTCACCCTGCACAATCACACCACCAAACACTGCCCCATAATCCTTCTGCTCCCTTCCAACCCAAACTCTCCTATCCACGGTGATTCATGCCCCACACTCAACCCCCAGTGGCACTGCAGGGCTGTCCCTGCTCTTTGTGCACAAACAGATGCTCAGCTGGCTGTCACCGAGGCAGGGACAGCCCCCTGTGCATGGCAGTGGTTGTGACTGGAGGGGCTTGGCAGCGTTTTTGGGCTGCATTGTATTTCTAGTGAGCAATGTCACTTTGTCAAGAGGGAAATATTTCATGGAAATAGCTTGTTGTGGTGTTTATTTTTAACATTACCTAGCTAGACGGAAATAAATAAGAGTGGTTGAAATTCAAATGTGATGCTTGGAAACTACAGAATCAGACCTCTGGGTGTGGTGTGACCTGAAAACGGGAATGCTTGGGATGATTCCCTGTCTTCCTGGGGCAGGGGTGTATTTCTTGGTCCTGGCAGTCCCACCTGGGCTGCTGTTGTGAGGATGAGAGGGATGTGGTGAAGGACAGGGCATGGGAGGAAGGAGGCAAAGCAGGTGTTGTGGAATGCTTGCAGCAGCAAATTGAGTGTCTGGGTTTGTCATGGAAATTTCCTTGGTTGTTGTCCTGCTTTCTGCACCGAGCTGGGAACGGTGAGGGCAGGTTTTGGTGGTTGGGTGTGCTGTGGTTTTTGGGTTTTGTGCAGGTTTTGGTGGTTGGGTGTGCTGTGGTTTCTGCAGGCTTTTGTGCAGGTTTTGGTGGTTGGGTGTGCTGTGGTTTTTGCAGGTTTTTGAATTTTGTTCAGATTTTGGTGGTTGGGTGTGCTGTGGTTTTTGCAGGTTTTTGGGTTCAGGTTTTGGTTGTTGGGTATGCTGTGGTTTTTGCAGGGTTTTGGGTTTTATGCAGGTTTTAGTGGTTGGATGTGCTGTGGTTTTGTGCAGGTTTTGGTGATTGGGTGTGCTGTGGTTTTTGCAGGGTTTTGGGTTTTATGCAGGTTTTGGTGGTTGGATGTGCTGTGGTTTTTGTGCAGGTTTTGGTGATTGGGTGTGCTGTGGTTTTTGCAGGGTTTTGGTTTTTGTGCAGGTTTTGGTGGTTGGGTGTGCTGTGGTTTTTGTGCAGGTTTTGGTGATTGGGTGTGCTGTGGTTTTTGCAGGGTTTTGGTTTTTGTGCAGGTTTTGGTGGTTGGGTGTGCTGTGGTTTTTGCAGGGTTTTGGTTTTTGTGCAGGTTTTGGTGGTTGGGTGTGCCCTGTGCCGCTCTCCCTGAGCCCTTCCCTACCTCTCACTCCCATGGGCATCTCCTTTTCCCCTGGGCTATTTCTAGCCTTCCCCTGAGCCAGTCCTCACCACAGGGAGCAAAACTCCCCATCAGTGGCTTTCTCTATCGCTGTGACCTCCCCTTTTCCCTGGTTCTGTGCCCAGGTCGCTGCCCATGGTGTGAGGCCATTGCTTGGTGTGCGACCTGCAGGATCTGTGCTGGCTCCCAGGGCTCAGACTGGCAAAGCCAAGCCCAAGGGACCAGGCTCAGGTCCCACAGCTCCTCAGAAAGGGACTGGCCAAGTCTCAGCTGTGTGACCTTCCAGCCTGGAATCTGCTTGTCACAGCTTGGGAAAGAAAGGAAGCGATCAGAAAGGTTCTCTTTGCTCTGTGAAGATAAATGTGTCTTATTTCTGTCTTGCTGTAGCTTTATATAGTAATTATATCAACTACAGCTGATCAAAGCATTTGTTAAAGAGAAAACTATCTCTCCTTTGCTTTTGTTACTGTTTGCAGCCAATTTGACAGGCTTTATATCTCTGACTACATTTTCTCTTATTTTCCACGCTTGATTTCTCTTTTTCTCTTCCTTCCCCCTTGTTGGCACCTGGCACATAGATGTATCGCCCTCCCCTCCTCCCCTTTCCCTTCCCCCTCTCTCCATCTGGCTTAATAAAAAGGTTTTTTAAGCCATCCCAGAGACTCTGGAGCAGCAGCAGTCGTGCAAGTGCTCAATCTACCTGGGCCTCGTGTTGAGGCAGAGGTGGGGGTGAGGTGGTTCAGCCCAGCACGAGAGTGCCCGGAGCAGCTCCCCTCGCTCCTCACCTCTCCTGGTTTTCTATTTTCTGACATTATTGTTTCTTCAGGTGTTTGTGAGGGTTTAACCTCTCATCTCAGAGTTTTTCATGAGGCTGGCACAAATGGGCTGACCTTTTGTCCGAGCCATATCCACAAATCCCAGAAAGCACATCCTTGCTGCTGCTTTAATATTCTTTTTTTTTCTTTTTTAGAATTCCTTCTTTTCTTGTTGACTTTCCATCTTTCTTTAATCTCATTTAAAACCTCCCTCTCCTCCAGTGTCTGTACTCCTTTCTCTCTCTCTCTGTTATTGGCTTCATGGCCAAATGCTTTAATTTATTTGCCACACAATATCTCTTTACCACCGTTCTGGGGATACAAATTGTTTGAAAGACGTTCCAATAATATCCAGGCTTGGCACATCTGTTTGTCAGTGCAGAGCTTTTCCAGCTCAGCCGCTCAGGGATGGGTAGGAGGAGGGTATTTTCCTCTGCTTGAGCAACTGGGGAGATTAGATGTAATTACCTGGGCTAAAACTTAGCTGGGATTGGAATTCCTTAGACAAACTGTCCTGGGAAGCTGCTCCTCCCCCAATATCAGTGCTGTGGTATTGACATCAGCCAAAATGATTTGTACCCTGGTGCTGGTTAATGACAAATTCACTCCTTGCGCAAGAAAAGGCTTAAATTGATAACTGGGGGAAGAGTTCTTCATCAAAATAGGGCTCAGAGTGGGGCATTTGTGTTCATACTGCTGGGGCTGATTGGGAATTTGTGCGTGGGGTGGAGTCTGGCTCCGTCCCTGCTGACAGAGGTATGGGTGCTCCACAGCAGCAGCAGGGACAGGATCTGTCCTTATTCTCAGTCCCAGCAGGGAATGGAGCTGCAGAGGGGGCAATGGCATGGTTGGATTTGCAGAGGGTCTCCAGCAGCCTCAAAGGTGATTTTATTCCTGCTGATGCCTTTTAGCTGTGAGGACCTCAGTGATATTAGCACCATGCTCTAACCAATTCTAGCCCAGTTGCCTTGGGCTGGGCTGGGGGTAGTGCTGTTAAATCCCCTCTGTGCTTCAGGCAGGCAGCAATTGCCTCCCCCATGGTGTTTTTAGCTCTCCTTATCAACGTGCTTCATAACTCCTAATGTACATTGATTGCTGTCTATTCCTCTTTTATTTTTGTGTTATGCTTGATTGCTGCTTTAGCAATAAGAATAGGGCTTTTAGCCAAAATTGTCTTTTTTGGATTGTGGAGTCCTGACTTTTTGGCTCTCTAATAAGTTTTGTGTTACGAGCCCACATTTCTCTGTTGACACTTTTCCTTCCAGCCAATTTCTCCCATAATTTTCCCCCGTGTTGGAAATGAGTCCTTTTGAAGCCCTGAGTATATATATTACTGATTGGGGCAAGCCTTTATTATCCATTGTGAATGTAATCAGGTCCTCATCACTAGTTTCTTGATAATCACTGAGCACCAGTTCAGTCATTAATTTCATCTTTATCCATCATGTCTTCTTTCCACGTTATTTGCTAAATAGCTCGGACGTGATTACGCCACTTGGCATCTGAGCTTGTAACTCTTTGCTTTCTTAATGTGTTTACATTGTCAGGGTAATGCTGTCCCTGCTGCTCAGGTCTGGGGGATTTTGCTGTGAAGGATGTTGAAGCAGCTCCAGCAGGGAGGAGATGAATACTCCTTTGTTGGATCATCACCATCGACGGTCTTTAGACCCTGAGGTTTCAATACTGCCTTGCCTGCGAGCTCTAATTTATTATCTCCCCAAATCAAGCTCCTCAGAGGTGTTTGTCTTCCCCCTTGTTAGCAGCATGGTGTAGAAATTCATCCTGGTGTGTGGTTGTGGTTTCCCTCTCTGAGGTCTGTGCTGCTCAGGTTGATCCATATGTATCCAATAGGGCGAAGAGATCAAAAGCTCTAAAAGTAGGAAAATAAATGGATTATAGGAAAGGTGGCCCAGTCATTCTGATCGCTTGGTAATGCCAATAATATCTCCTCACTTCTTGTCAAAGAGATTTTCCAGTTCTTGCTGCCTCTGGGGAACTCCTGTGACATGGATGGATGCAAGGAGGGATTGAGGGAGGGAGGAGTGGATGGAGAAGCAGAGGGTGAACGGCTGCTTTGGGTAGTAATTCATAGAATCTCAGAATGGTTGGTGTTAAGAGGGACCTTGAGGTTCAGTCCCACCTCCTGCCAAGTGCAAAGACACCTTGCACTAGACCAGGGTGCCCCAGGCCCTGTCCAACCTGGCCTTGGACACTTCCAGGGATGGGGCAGCCACGATTGGTTTGCTCACTGACCAGTCTTGGCATTTGTGCCCTGCTCATCTTTTTTAGGGTACCCTCATTAAACTACCACCCTCTACTGACTGCAGGGGTTAATTAGCCAGGACAGGGCTTAGTCCTGCCATGCTTGTAACTGCTGGTGCCCAAACCAGCTTCTCACACTTGCCCTGAGCCTCTCTCTGTTCCTTCTGCATGGTGGGACCCCTTCAGCGCCTTTTGAGAAGGTTTTCAGACTCCTCTGGCCTCTGCCAGGGGGAAGCTGAGGCTGCAGGCATTAAAAACCTAAACTTCCAGCTGCTGCTGATCCCTGTACTGGTGTAAAACGAGCTGAGGGATGACAGGGGCCTCAGGGGGGAAGACACGGTGACTTGCAGGATTGAGCTGAGCCCTGCAGACACCTCTGCTGCCCTCCTCCTCCTCCTTCCCCAGCCAAGTGCTCTGCTAACACTTTTCCCTGACAAGCTGCCATGCTCCCTCCTGGCTGCTCTGTCTCCTGCCTTCCCTCGGTCTGCAGGGATTGGGCATTTAGCATAGGGAATGAGACTCTCTGTGATTACATTAGGCTCATAAAAATTGGAAAAACAAATGCAAAAGGACTCTGAAATCTGTTTAAAGCCACAGGCTAGTTTTTCAGCCATGAGGGTTTGTAACAAACGTCCCCAAAAGTGATTGTTTGATATTTCTGACTGTGCCCTGCCTGGGCAGCAATGGCTGTGACAATCACTCGGTTTTAGGGTGGCCAGCTTTGGGTCCCCACATTCTTGTTTGGGGTGTTGGAATGGGGCATCAGGGCAGATATCTGAGCATATTTTAGACAGCACACAAGGTACTGTATAAAAAACCAGCTCTGGTTTTGTTGCTTGGAGCAATGGAGTCAGCAGGATGCCCTGAAAATTTTCACAGAATCCTACAATAGGGATGGAAAGGACCTTGTGGATGGATCATTTATCTCCAACCCCCATGCCATGAGCAGGCATCCACCTGCTAGATAAGTCTGCATGTCCAACCTGGCTTGGAGTTTTGAACAATGTTGTTGCATTGCCACTTGGATCAAATTTCAATTTATTCAAATTAATTTAACCAAAGTGTGGAGCTGTAAGTGGTGGGTACAGAGATCCTCAACCCCATCAGGGATCAGCAGAGAGAATCTCCAAGAGGAATTTATCCCAGCCTGTGCCTGATGCTCAGGAGAATTAGAACTCATGCTGCAGGGTGACCTTAAAATGAGATTTTCTTTTGTCTTTCCCATTGGAAAGACAAATTCAGGAGGCAATGGATGCCACTGGATGGTGGCTGCAGGATAGGTGAAAAGCTCAGTGCCCTGCCTCCTAAAGGAGCAGCCTGGGAGCTCTCAGTGCATGGAAAACTAAGCAGCAAATGGATTTTAAAATTCTTGATTGTGTCCTTCTTGATAGTGTCCTCCTTCCTTCTAATGCACATCTCGTCCATCGTCACCTCTCCTCGTTCTCACTCACAGCTTCAACTTTCCTTTCTCCAGAGGCATCAGCCCCTCTGGATAATGTGCCCTGACAGCTCCTCTTAGCAGAGCTTTCAGCCTCGCTGTGCAGGGCTCTGTGGAAATGGAAGAAAATCCACCTGGTAAATGCTTCTATGGGCTGAAAACAAACTGCACTGAACACCCAGCCCAGGCAACTTCTGCAATTCCCAAAGTCAAGCAAAACCTTGAGGGGCTTAAAAATGAGCAGTGGCTGAGCTTTGGGATTTTCCTCCTATTTTGCTCCGCAGTTGTGGAAAATGAAGGATATTGGGAAAGATTTTACCAAGAGGAAATCAGGTAGCAGGGAAGTGCAAAGACATCCACTGGGGCTCATTCCTCAGTCCATCCTCACCTCCCTCGGCCCTTCCAGAGCAGGGAAGGGGGTGGGAGATCTGGAGCCCCTCGTGCTCTTGTCACAGGCACGGATGCTGTGCCAGGACAAG
This sequence comes from Melozone crissalis, assembly GCF_028551555.1. Classification (NCBI taxonomy): domain Eukaryota; kingdom Metazoa; phylum Chordata; class Aves; order Passeriformes; family Passerellidae; genus Melozone; species Melozone crissalis. The sequence continues at coordinate 1,449,350 of NW_026535896.1, read as the reverse complement.
GCACTCGTGTTCAATTCCAGCTGTGCCTCCAGGATTCCTGGTGTGCATCTCAGATTTACCAAATCCCCATCATTTCTGAAAAGATTAAAGCTGGGCTTTTCAAAATCCTATTTTTTGATAGTTTCTTTGCTTCCGCCCCCCACCTCCCTTTCTATTTTCTCTCCCCTCCATCCCCCCACTCACCCACCGCTCCTTGCTGTCATCCATCTCTTGTACACACATGGAGAGGGTCCTTTCTGTTGGCCAAGCCTTTGGAGCTTCTTTTTATTTTAATTAGGAATGAGTGAAGGCAACACAGGGATTTGTAAGGGGCAGCATCCGGCTGTAGGATGCTGGGTCCTGCTGGAGAAGGAGCTGGATATGTTCCACTTCTTTGTGTGCTTTACAATTTCTTCTATTGTTTTAGGGTAATATAATTTACTTTGTTTTAAATACAAGGGCTGCATAAACCTCCATCTGTATTATTTTGTGGACCCTGACATAAATTTCCATTATGGTGCTTATTAAAATGTCTCTTTAATGCCCAGAACATTGACAGCGCTTTGCAAATGTGTGGTTTTTTCCCCACTGCCTTGTGAATTGACTGGATTTATCCCTGCCAGGAGTCTTTTGGAGGGTGATGCTCAGGGGGAGGGAGAATCTTTTTTATCTCATCCTGTTCAGTGAAGCTTGTGCCCCTCACAGGGGCTCCCAGGCCACCTCAGCGTGAGTAAGTAGAGGGCAACAAGTCCTGCTGGGACAATGCAGCCATGAAATGCACCAGGATTAAAAACTGGAAAAGCTTTTATGAAATATATGTGTCTCTTTCTTTTCACCCTGCCCCCAAAATCCAAATATTTCCTGCAAGTGCTGCTGTTTTATCAGAGCAGGGCTTTTCCTAGAAGAGATCTTTTTATTCTGCTCAGTGTTTGTGCAGTGTCTAGCCAGGCAAAGATCCCGTTCTCCATGTGTTCCTAGGCATCTTTCTAATAACCGTGGTTAATAATGAATGACAACCATTAAATCACTTTAAATATGTACGAGCAGCACGATGGAGACCCTTGTTTCCCGGCACTGGTAATGCCAGTCAGGTGTGGATAAGCATGTTGCTCTCTTGTGCCACGGCCACAAAAGGGGGGGACCCTGTAGAGAGCCGGGGTAATTTGCCTGCTTGTTGCTTTATTTAGCAGGAAAAATGCCTGGAAATGGAATCAGGAGAGACATTCCCACGTGGGGGTCGGGGGGGCATCAGTTCATGGTGGCGCGGTGGAGATTATGTGAGGCGGCAGCTGCTCTGCCTCCGTGGGCTCCACCAGGGTAAAGCTCGTTTTGTGGCAGCTTGATTCCTGCAGGCAGGAATAATCCAGATTAGAGGGACCTGCTGTGCTTGTGGAAGCTGGTGAGCAGCCAGCCAGGAAAGCCTCTGTGCCCATAAACTTGGTGTGTGATCAGGGGCTGTGCTACATCTGTCTGGAGATGTAGAGATAGAGGGATACAGAGCGTGTTCCTTCCATAGTTATCAATGCAGGGCACCCCTGATGTGGGGAATAATGTGCTCTGACTCCATGATTCAGAAGGCTGAGCAAATGCTTTATTAAGCTAGGTTTTATTACACTGATACTATATTAAAGCTATACTAAAGAGATACTACACTAAAGAGATACTATACTAAAATATACTAAAGAGAAACCCATGACTCTTTCCAGACAGTCACGACACAGCTTTGGCCCAATTGGTCAATCAGTCCAAACAACCATCACCAGTCCAATTAATGGAGATTGTCCAATTAACAGTCTCCATAACACATTCCACATGTGCCAAACAACAGGAGCAGCAAGTAGAGATAAGAATTGTTTTCCTTCTCTCTCTGAGCTTTCTCACTGCCTTCCCCAGGAAAAATCCTGGGAGAAAGAATTATGTCTCTGTCTGTTCAGAGAATGTGAATACCGCACATAGTCCCCACCCTCTGCCCTGATGTTGGACCATCTCCTCTGGCAGGATCCAAGGGATGCTTTAACTCTGTCTCTTTAAGTCTGTGTTGCCTCTGCTCCAACAAAATGGGTCTCTGCCTTTATCTGGTATTCTGCCTTCATCCCACAAATCTGCCAGTGTTGATGGCAACAGGATGAGGGACAGATTTTGGCAGAGCTGTCAAGACCCCTCCAAGGTTCAAGGAGCTGAGGGCGACACGTGTCCTGTTCCTTCCCACCCAGGATGGTTTGCCTGCCATCCCCATCAGGTGCCTCCAGACCCTCTCCAAGCTCCCTGTACCCCTCACAGAAGGCAGTCCAAAAGGAACCAAACACTCCCTGTTGTGCCCACACCAGCACAAACAAGAGAAGAATTTGTTCCTCTCTGCTGCTCCTCGCGTGGCTGAAGCAAGCTCTGGGATTTTGGGATTTTCCATTGCCCTGCACCTCGTCTGTCCTTCTCCTCTCTTGTCATCACCCTCACTTGGTCCCAACATCCTGCTGCAGCTCAAAGAAGCCTTTGGAGTGCAGGGATGGTGCCCAGATGCTTAACTCAGGCGCCTTTGGAGGTGTCACACACTCCTGGGGAATTGTGGAATGACTGCACGGGGCTGGAGGTGGCAACAAGAAGCTGTTTCTGGCTGCTCAGTGGAGCAGAATGACATGAAAAGCCTGTCCTGCTGTGACAAATTCCCCTGGTCATCATTCCTGACCTGCTGAGGTGGGGCAGGAGGAGGAATGCTGAAGCATGTCTGGGAAATGGGGAGGAAAGAGCATGAGTGTGGAAGAGGAGTAGATAAATTATTTAAGATACGATCATTAGAGCCACGGGAGGAAGGAAAAAGTAAATTTTATTGCCTTTTGCTTTGCTTGCAGTATTGAAAATGGGGGAAAAAAATCATTTGGGAGCAAGCTGGAATTCAACCTTAGTAACTGACGGCTGAAGGGAAATAAGGGAATTGATGCTGGGTTTGACTGTTCTTCATTCAGTGAGAGTGCAGAAAAGCTTTGCTCAATCTTTTCCTAGTGAGACAGGCCAGGAGGCCAAGGGAGCAGCAGAATCCTTTGGGAGAGGTCTGCTCCTGCTGCTGCTCTTGGTCGGGAAAATCAGAGAGAAGAGAAGGGCCAACTCTGCTTTGGATGGCACCTCAGGCTGTGCATGGACAAATCCCACAGGTTTTGGGCAGCATCCTGAGGCATCCCCCTCCCCTGGGATGTGGTTTGGCAGGCACTGCTTTCATCCCTGATCTGTTGCTGGTGGGATTCTCTTCCCTGAGTCATGTAGCTGGGATGGATTTCTCCTTCCCTCTCCCAAGCCATTGTGGCGATGTCCTAGTGAAACCTGTCTCCCTTTGCTGGGATGAAGCTGCTCCAGTCTCCCAAATAGGACATGATGCTTCTTCCCAAGCCCTGGCAGAGGTGATGCTGTAGGCTCTGGACAAGTGCTTTTATAGTCTTTTAAGATTTCCAGAGCCACTCTTGGAGGGCCGTTAAGACCTTCGGCTGGTGATAATTGGATTTGTAAGACAGTGCAACATGTGATAAAGTGCTCTTGTTGGACAGGATCCCAGTTTTCTTCTATCATTCCTATTAATGTGATAAATGTCGCTGTCTCAGCTGATAGGACCGTGTTGGATAATAAGATTGGAATCAGCTTTGATTTCTCCAGCTCAGTTCTGCATCACGGCTCGGCAAGAGCAGGCAGGAGAGACCTGGCTGAGGTGGGGGTTTGTGTCCCTTCACTCCACACTGATCCCTGGCTGGCAGGATGAGACAAGGAGATGGATCCAAGGCAGTGGCTGCAAGCCTTCAGACCCCTCAGCATGGAGTGGGTAAGGAAGGTGGCCTTGGAGGAACTGGAGCCGAGGCTTGGATGTGTCAGGTGGTGAAACTTCTCCTAATTAAAGCTGATGGCAAACAAATGCGGGAGTGGGAGGACAGCTGGGAAGCACAAGTCCAATTTGGAACTGAGCAGCTGTGAAATTGGACCCACTGACCACAGCTGGGGCTGGAGGAGGAGGGAATTGGGACTGGGAGAAAACCATTATGGCTATAGGTGATCTTACTGCTCCCTGCATGTCTTGATGTACCACAGCCTGTAGGACATCCTACTTTGCTCCTTGGGAGTTTGTGGAGCTGTCCAGGTCCTGGATTGTGGATATGTAGAGGGAAAAGTGGTACTTTGGTGGCTCAGTGTGCTCCTTTTCCTCTACCATGGTGGTGCCAGCCAGAATGGACAAAATATTTCCTCCAGGGCATTGAACTGAGGCAGAAAGAGGGGGAAGAGTGAGATTTTTCCGTGTCTGACCTCCAATATGTTGGAGAATTAATGGCTACCCTTTGTGTGCCTAGATAAGAAAGGTCTTTTACAATCAGTCTCCTGAGCTGGAGATGTTTTTCCCCCTGTCCTTCACTTTGTGTCTGTCCATTTCACTCCTCTGAAGATGTGCTGTGCTTCACTGGTTCCTCAGGAACGGGATGTGTGTGCTGGGGAGGATAATGCTGCAGCAGCACTCCAGTGTGGGTGAGCAGTAAATAGTTATGACATCCTGCTCATGGCTTTTCACAGGACTTGTGCTTTTTCTTGCTAAACAAATGCCAAATGAAGCTGCCTTCCTCTTGGAGGGTGGTTTGAAGAGGCAGCTGGAGGCACCAGCCTTTGAAATTAGGTGGCAAACTGAGCTGCTGTCTCTTTCTGCTTGGTATTTTGTGCAAGATGAGGGCAGCAGGAGAAGGGCTCTGTGTCCAGCCTCCTGCCTGCTCCTTGCAGAGCTTGGCCCTGCTTGCAGCTGTGGCTGGGCACAGGGAGCTGCTCCCAAGCCTTAAAACCTCACTGGGCTTTGGTGTGGAGGGAGGCAGTGGCCAGAGAAAGTCATTAAACACCCCCTGTGTTTAAAGCTGGGCTTTGCCAGCCGTGCAAGCAGAAATCCCAGCGCTGTGAGGCTGCTGCTGCTGCAGGGATCATCCCAGGGTTGTTATCCTCAGGTTCCCTTTCTCAGGGAGCAGCTGCACTCAAAGGGAAAGAGGAGCACACACTGTTCAAAGAGCCAGGCAAAGTACCCTGGGCCTGCTGAGCCCTGCATTGGTAAATGTTATTTCCCATCTTCATTGACTTCCCGGCGTGTCCTTTCCACTGGCTCTGATTGCTGCCTCTCCCACCCTGAAAGCTGGGTTTTGTTCTTTTCTGTGATTGCTTTGATCTATACAACACAGAAAATAAAAATGGGGGGAGGCCAGCAGGCAGCAATGAAGAAAATCAAAATTAAAGAGAAAAAGTGTTCATAAATAAATATTTCCAGGCTCTGAATGATCTGCCCTGTTTGTGCCAGTGAAGTATTTGAGAGCTTGATCTGAAGCTGAGCAGGGTCAGGAAGGATGCAAAGAGCAAGAATTGCAGCAAACTTCTCCTCGCATTTGGGAGGTGAATTGTGCCCAGAGGATTTGTTTTAGTTGTTGGGAGAGATCTGTTGAGTCTTGCAAAGGCCCCAAGAGCTGCAAGGGAGAACAGGGATGGGGACTTGGCAGCATCAGCGTGGTCTGATGGGTGTTTGTGGTAGGAGCTAAAAGACTGAGAGAGGAAATTTTACCTCTTCCTCCTTATCTGGTGGAAGGTGGGTACACATCTCAGACATCCAGCTGCTTCCCATGGTCCTGTTCCATCACAGTAGGGCAGCCAGAAGGATTTGGAGCTTGGATGTGTGGGGCATTTTACTTGGTTGTGGTTTTGCATTGTCCAAGGGGATCAGGGAAAGGTTCTTCCCCCTGAGTGTAGGATTGTCGGGGGGTAGCACGGTTGGGGTGGATGGAAATGAGAGATCTCTGCAGCCAGGTCATGGAACTTGTGGGTTATTGCAAAGGGCCTGGGTGCAGGGCCCGGCTGGGAGCTGCCAGCCACAGCTCAGAGCAGGCCCGAGAGAAGAGAGGGGGAGAGAGGATGAGAGGGTAAGAGAGTAAAAGGGGTAAGAGGGTAAAAGCCAAGAGCTAAGGGGCAAGAGAGCGAGGTTCCCATTACAATACCATAAATCTTCTTCTGTGTTTAATATTCTGATTCTCACTAACCAATCTAGTACAAGATACAAATCCTACAGCATTTCCATACACCCTATAAGAATCATTACATTACCATCCTGTGTTATATTTTAAACCCTAAAAACTCCTCTTTGGGCCCTTCTGCCAAGCTGGCAGGGTCTGCTCTGACCCTTGGGCCTGTCTGCAAGCAGAGGGTGTTGTTCCATCAATAGGGGATCACCTTCAGTCCAGCCACACCATTGTTTTCCAGTTGTTCAGTAACTGAGGGATCTCAAAGCTTGCTTTCATTTCAATCTAGCTTACAGTTTCCATATTCTCAAAATCTTTTACCAGACACTCACATTTATAAGGCTCTTCTGTTTCATCTTCCCCAACACTGAAGGTGCTGGCACTGCCCAGGGAATGGGCACGGGGCTGCCAGAGCTCCAGAAGTGTTCAGACAATGCTCTCAGAGACAGGGTGGGGTTGTTGGGGTGTCTGTGCAGGGCCAGGAGTTGGATGTAGTAATCCCTGTGAGTCCTTCCAGCTTCAATTCTGTGATTTGTGTTTGGACCAGGGACAGCCTCATTCTGTGGCCAAGCAAAACCAGCCCGGGGTCTCACCATGCCAGGGTCTTATCTCTGCCCTGCCTGCTCACTGCTGTCAGCTGCGGGTGCTTGTTTATGAGGAAGGAATGTCAAATATACCCCCAAAATGTGTTCTGCAAGGGTGAGAGATCCCAGAGCAGAACCCAAAAGCAGCTACTGCCTTATCACACCTGGCTGGTACCTGGTGAGTCCGTCATCACCCTGTCAGGACGGTGACATCTGAAATCCTGCTGGGTACAGCCCGTGTCACACAGGCAGGGGAGGCTGCCCTGCTCTGCCCAGAGATGGGATCAGCAGAGATGGCTCAGGGCAGCGTTTCCAGCTGCTCCAGAAAGGCCAGGCAGAGGGGGGATGCTCAGGGGCTGAGAGCCCCCTCTGCCAGATGGTCACCCTTCCAATTCTCTCACTGAATTCCCTACATCCTCTCACTGTGTTTTCAATGCCCAGCTGCCTGTGCATCACCAGCTTGGCGGCCTGACCCTCAGTTATCCCCTATTTTAACTTTTCTGGGCTCTGGTGTGTTTTATTGAAGCCCTGGAGCAAAGGAGTGCTCCTGCATGCAGCACTTTATGTGCCACAGTGCAGTCTTTATTACTATTATTATTATTAAACGTTGTGTTTTTTTAGTTTCTTTTTTTTTTTTTTTTTTTTTTTTTAAATCTGGAGAGAACGGATATTTATAATTTACCACCCAGGGCTTGGTAATTAATATTTGTGTAGAGCTCTCAGCGATGTCTTGGATGTGAAATGTATTATATAAATAAAGACTGTCTTACAAGCAGCAGGGGAAGAGGGGAATTAAATAAATACCAGGTTTCTGCGATGTTCATGGGAAAAGGTGAATCTGGGAAGGGATTCACAATGCCCAACCCCAAAAGGGCTGTGGGAGTTGTCACCTGGGGAGGTCAGAGGTCCTGGTGATCTGAGGCTGCTGAGCACACTTGGAATGAATTTGTGTTCTCACACAGAGCAGGAAATGCAATGAATTTGCAGGAGCTTTGCGAAATATTGGAAATATCTGTATGGAAATAATAGTGGGGGTTAGATGGGCTGTGGGGACGGAGCTGCGGCAGAATGCTGCTGCAAGGGGACTGTCACCACATGGGTGACAATCAAGGGGTCCCTTGTCCCCATCCCCTCATCCCCCTGAGCTGCAGAGGGGCAGGAGAGGGTCTGTGGAGGAGCCAACACCCCTCAGAATCTGTCACAGGGATGTGAATCCTGCTGGCCCTAGGAAACCTGCCCATTTCAGATTGCCCTGATGGCACCAGAAGTGAGGATGAGGGAGAAAATCCCACTGCCCCTTGTGGGGTCACCAGCCCCGGGGGCTCTTTTGTATCAGAATCCCACAATGGTTTGGGTTGGAATGGATTTAAAGCCCACCTTGTTCCATTTTCTTCCATTGGACCCTCCCACTGACCAGGTTTGTCCAAGCCCCATCCAATCTGGCCTTGATGACCCTTTTGGGAGGCATTTGGGGTCATTGATGTCTACAGGGGGTTAAAATCCTCCCCAGCAAACTCTGCCTGTTCACAATTTGACTTTAAAAGAAACCCATGAAAAAAAAAATCTGAAAAAAAAGGGAAACATTTGCAAAGCCCTCCCCAATACCTTGCCTGTCTCACAGTTGTGCTTCAAAAATTCCATCTGCTGCATCCCATCACAGCTTTTCATGGTCAGAATAATTTCCCTGGAAAAGGCAGGTGTGGGTTGTCTAGAATTATTACTGAACACAGCTCAAACCACCAATTTTGGGTCAGGGAAAGATTAAAAAAAAATCTAGAAAACTTGTTTCACTTTCCAGAAAAATATTTGGATTTTTGTTTCAATTACTGCTTTGGGGTTTGTTTTGTTTTTTGTTAAATGTAACCAACTGTGGTTATGAAGGTCAGAGAAACCTGCTACCTAAACCAGAGAACACCTGACAATGAAACAAAACCTTTATTTTCTGGTTGAACAAAATATTTAATTTGACTCAAACAATTTTTCACCTGATTTTTCACTTTGTCATAAAATCAATTTCCTGCATAGCTCTGTTCTCCCACGCTGCCGGCATTGTGGAGTCAGGGAATCTTTTTCCTTTCTTTGTATTATTTTCTCCTTTTTCTCCCTTTCTTCTCTCTTTTTTTCTTTTCCTTTTCTATTTTTCCTTTTCGTTTGAATTTTTCTCTTCTCCTTTTGTCTGATGTTTTCTTTCATCCTCCTTTTCCTTGCTCCTCCTTTCTTTCTCTTTCCCCCATTCTTTTCCTTTCCCCAGCTTTTTTCCCCTTCCCCACCTTTCCTCTTTCCTTCCCCCTCTTTCTTTTCCCTTGTCCCCCTTTTCCCTTCCCCACCCTTTCCTCTTCCCCTTTTCCTTCTCCCCTTCTTCCCCTTCCCTGCCCTTTCTCATCCTCTTCCCCCTTCTTTCCCTTCCCCCTTCTTTTTCCTCCCTTTCCTTATCCTCTTTCTTTTCTTTCTTCCTTTTCTTCCTTTTTCCTTTCCTTCCCTGTCCTTCTCTTTCTCCCTTCTTTCTCTTCCCCTTTCCTCCCGTTCCCCTTTTCTTCTTCCCTCCCTCCCTTTCCTTTCCCCTTCTTTCCATTCCCTCCTTTTTCTCTTCACCCCTTTTACCCTTTTACCATTCATCCCTCTTTCCCTTTCCCTCCTTCTTTCCCTCTCCTCCCTTTTTCCCTTCCCCCTTTCCCTTTCTCCCCAATCTTTCCCTCTCCCCCTTCTCCTTCTCATCCTTTTCCTTTTCCCCCTCTTTCCTTTCACCTTTTCTTCCCTTCCCTCCTTCTTTCTTTTCCCCCTTCTTTCCTTTTCCCTCCCTTTCTTTTCTTTCCCCCCTTTTCTCCTCTCCCTTCCTCCTCTTTTACCCTTTCCTCACTCTTTTTCTTCCCCCTTCTTTCCCTTTCCTCCCTATTTCTCTTCCCCATCTTTCCTTCCCCCATAGTTCCTTTTCCCCTTTCTTCCCCTTCCTTCCTTGCTTTCCCTTCCCCCTTCTTTTCTTCCCTCTCTTTCTTTCCTTTTCCCTTTCTTTCTCCTTTCCTCATTCTCCCCCTCCCCCTTTTCCTCCCCTTCCCCCCTTTCTTTTCCCTTCCCCTCTTTCCCTTCTCTTCCATTTTTCTCTTTCCCTCCTTTGCCTTTGCCCCAACTTTTTCCTCCTCTTTCCTCCTCTCTTTCTCTCTCCCCCTTTTCCCTTCCCCCTTTCTCCCTTTCCCCTCATTTTCCCTTCTCCCCCCTTTCCCCCTCCTTTTCCATCCCTTTTCTCCCCTTTCACTCCTTTTTACCCCTTCTCCCTTTCTTCCCCTTCCCCCTTTTTTCCCCCTTCTCTCCTCTTCCCCCCTTTCCCTTCTCTCCCCTTTTTATCTTTCCCTCCTTCTTTCCCTTTCCCCCCACTTTCTCCTTCTCTTTCACTTTCCTCTTGTTCTCTCTCCCCCTTTCCCTTCCCCTCCTTCTCCCTTCTCCCCTTTTTCCCTTCTCCCCCCCTTTCCCCATTCTTTTCCATCCCCTTTCCCCCTTCTCCCCTTTTAATCCCTTCCCCCTTTTCTTCCCCTTCTCCCCTCTCTTTGCTCTTTCCCCTTTTTCTCCTTCCCTCCTTCTTTCCCTTTGCCCCTCCTTTTCTCCTCCTCTTTCACTTTCCTTCTCTCTTTCTCTTTTCCCTTCCCCCCTTCTCCCTTCCCCCTCTTTTTCCCTTCTCCCCTCCTTTCCTCCTTCTTTTCCATCCTTTCCCCCCCTTTTTTCCCTTCCCCTTTTTCCCCCCTTCTCTCTTTCCTCTTCCCTTCCCCTCTCCCCCCTTTTCTCTTTCCCTCCTTCTTTCCGTTCCCCCATTTCTCCCTTCCCCCTCTTTTTCCCTCCTCCCCACCTTTCCCTCTTCTTTTCTATCCCCTTTCCTCCCATTTTTTTCCCCTTCCCCTCTTTCTTCCCCTTTTCTCCCTCTTTTTCCCCTTCCCTCTTTTCCCTTCCCCCTCTTTTTCCCTCCTCCCTCTCTTTCCCCCTTCTTTCCCACCCCTTTTCCCCCCTTTTTTTCCCTCCAATCTCCTTGCCCTGCCCTGCTCTGGCAGCCCTTATGTAACTAATCTGCAGGTAATATTGTGATTATATATCGGGAGCCATATGGTCCTGTGCAGTCACTTCCCGTGTTGTTAAACTGCTGAAGCGGATAAACTCCATGTCCATGCACAAAGTAATTGCACAAAACTAATTTGTGTTTGCAAACAGAACTGAAATTAAGTATGTAAATAAGCAGAGCTGCAGACTAAATATTATAGTAGGGAAGGAGGGAGCGGGGAGGGGGGAGGAGAAAGTGGAAACAACTTCATAACTGCAAAGTGCAATCCATGCAGGAGATGGGAATGGGAAGTGTTTCTAATGTGCAGGGAGCTGATGCTGTGAACAACTGTTGGAGGGTTTGTGGTTATAAATCCTCTCTGTCTCCAGTGCAGGCCCTGCCTCCAGCTGCAGCACCAGCTCCCTCATCCAGGGGGGAATAGAGATACGTTATAATTTAATGGGGATTTTTAGCTGGGAAATAGATCTAGTTTAACCCCGTGTGTCATTTGGTTAGAGGCTCTATTTTATTTGAAAACTTTTCAGGATGAATGTTTTATAGCCCGGGGTGAGCAGCGTGAATAATGGATGCGGGATTTGCTTTGGATCCATTCGGGGTTGAGCAGCAGCTCCCACTCCCCTAAGGGGCAGAGACCCCCCTGTCTATGGGGTGTGAGCTTCTCCCTGAGCCAGGGAGAGGCTGAATTTGATTTTGGGGGCTTTTGGGGGCTTTTGGGGCATCTGGATGCCAGTTCCTGCTGAGCAATAGGTGGGAATCTGCAGGGATGTGTCCCAGGGAGATGCAAATGGATTTTCGCAATGGTGAGATTTGGGAATGGGGGGTGGATTTGTCACCAGTGCCCATCCCAGATAATTGAATATTTGCACACTCTGCACCCACTCGAAATGCACTGGAGTGTCTGAGAAGGTCACAAGTGCTCTGTGTGTGCTGGGGTCCCAAAGCTGGGCGAAGCAGAGCGATGTTGGCTGCTGCAGAGAAGCTCTGAAGGGTCCCTGCGTCTCCCAGCCAGCAATGGGAAGGTTCCCTCTGCTGGCAAATGCCAGACTGACCCTGGAAAAGCTCTCGGTGATTACACCGAGCCAGCGCTGAGGCAGAGAAAGGCTTTAATTGCGAGATGCTTGGGAAAATGTCACCGCGTGTACACACATGTGACATCCTGTATTTATCGGGAGAAAAGGTGCTGGCAACGCTGCCTCCTATTTATAACCCTGCTAAAGCCTTGTCTTGGGACTGGAAGAAGAGCTCAGCTTCTCTCTGCAAGTTTTTACTCCTAAAATTAGCCCCGTGTTTGGCTCCTCTGCTGGGCGCTCGCAGGTGACTCTGAAATGGGTTGAAATCTGCCAGAGGAGGCACGAGGCAAGTGCAGTGTCATTATTCCTGCTATCATCATTAATGGTGATGTCCTGGTCATGGAATTGTGGATTTCAGCTCTGTTAGAAACTGAAAAGCTTAAAAAAAAAAAAAAAAAAGCCAGGGAAATAAAAGAGAATGGCTGTTTACCAGATGGATAAGTGGCAGAATTGCTGGAGGGATATTATGACTCCTTGTTTTCAAGATGGCGCAAAAGCACAAGGTAAAATAGATACATTAATTGATAAATAAATAAATACTCCTGAAAAACAGATGGGTCCTCTTGAGCCCAAAGCCATCTCTCTTTGTTTCTTTTCCAAGCTGGTACTTCAGAGCAGTGTTGGAGCGTGCCTGGCACACTGAGCTCTCCCCTGCCTCAATGTTCTCAGGGCAGGATCTGCACCAGGTGGGTTTGTCCCAGGTAAAACATCTGAACTGGCTCCAAGGCTCCCATTTCTCTTTGTCTTGCAGGGACAATCCCCCCTCATCCATCTCCATACCTGTTTCTGCTTGGGCTTCCTTGCCCTGCAGCCAAACTCTGCCCCTCCCCACAAATAATGAGGCTCAGCAGCCTGGGGTGCCCACGGAACTGTTTCCCAAAGCTGTAACAGGAGGAATGGGGTTTGCAGTGGGATGTGCTCCTCGGAGTAGTGGTTGGATGGGTCATGGTTAGGATGGATGGCTGCTCACTCTGATGACCTGTCCAGCTCCCATCTCCTTGTGGGGAATCAGCAGGGAAGGCTGGGAGCAGCTTGCAGAGCTGTCTCTCCAAAGCATCCCTGATGTTTCCCAGTGTCGCAGACATCTTTTATGGAAAATCCTTTCCTTAGGATTTTTCCTCCTGAGAAGCTGAGAAGCCTCAGGCACAAAATGTACACATTGGTTATCCGCTGCTGTGGAATGCAACAGGTGCATCTGTGATTGGTCTCATGTGGTTGTTTGTAATTAATGGCCAATCACAGCCCAGCTGGCTTGGACAGAGAGCCAAGCCACAAACCTTTGTTATCATTCTTTCTTATTCTATTCTTAGCTAGCCTTCCGATGAAATCTTTTCTTCTATTCTTTTAGTATAGTTTTAATGTAATATATATCATAAAATAATAAATCAAGCCTTCTGAAACACAGAGTCAGATCCTTGTCTCTTCCCCAATCCGAAAACCCCTGTGAACACCATCACACCCCAGCAGCAAATATCAGGGATCATCCTAACCCTGGGCACCCTTTGGCTTAGGAAAATTCATCCTTCAACAGATGTGAAGCTGAGTGGTTGAAACCAGGGGATGGTTTGGTCCTGGAGAAACTCGGGGAGCATCCTTTAGCTGTTGGGAGAGATGTTCCCTCTTGTTTGTGCTGTACGGACAAAGTTCCCACCCGACCTTTGCTGTCACTCTGAATCCCTGCACATTGCCCAGGCTGAAATCTGGCTGAATTCAGGACTCTCAGTGCAGATTTGCAGCTGTAGGATGGGGATTGGACTCTTTGCCTTGACCTGAGCTCAACCCCAGCCTGCAGCAGGCAGGGCTTTGGCTCAGGGAGATGGGAAGGTAAAATTTCCAGAGCTGGGAGAGGCTGATTCCTACCCTTAGCCATGATCATTAGGTTCTGTTGTTGTGCAAATGTTTTAAAAATAACTAGGGAGGAAAAAAAATGCAAGTGCAGGGGGAAAGCACTGATAAACACAGCCTGAAATGCTGTTACAGGCAGACTTTAGAGCCTGAAATCACCTCAAATGTATTCTGAATTACCTTGAGCATATTTAGACAGATCTATTTTTCATTGCAGGACATTAATGTACTGACTTGGGGGATTTTTTTTCTCTGCACAAACATTTCTGTCGCATGCTGGGAGGAAGGAGTAATAACCCTCCTTAGCACCAGGGCAGGAAGAAAGACTTTGTGAGGGAATGGCTGGGGAGATGGCTGGGGGCATGGCTGCGAATTTGGACTCTGGGGAGCTGTTTTTTGCAGTGCAATCCAAGGAAAACTGGAGCTTTGGAGCTGGCTTGGGCTCTGGAGTCTTTTCTGGTGAGGCTGAGAGTTGATTTTACCTATTGAGAGTTGATTTTCTTATCATGCACAGTTTGTGAGGCTCTCATGCTCCGTGCAATATTTGTATCCCTAAAGGTTTGTGAATTCCCAAGGTATCCTTTCCATAGGTTAGGATTTGAGGAGCAGGTTGTATGAATTAATACAAATAGCAGTAAATGAGTGTTTTCTCCCAGGATCTGGGATATTAGGGCACCATCCCTCTGCCAGGCAGGGACTTTGTGCAGATCTCAGGATGAATTAAATTGGAGTTTAAGCATCCTGAACCCCAGATCTTGAGTTTACAGCTGGATGAGAGGGTTGGGGTTGTTTCAGTGCCTCTTGCTGTGTCCTGCAGCAGGAGGATGTGGGGATGGAGATGCTCTGCAGGGCTGGAGGGAGGAGGAGGAGGAGGCACTGGAAAAATCCAGCACAGCTGGCGGCCTGAGCCGGGTGGGAATGTCTGTGTGAACAGCAGGTGAGGGGCAGCAGGAGCAGCATGGCAGATGTTGAGGAAAGGTTTTGGAGAGGGGGATGTGAAGGCACAACGGGCTCCTCCCCATGCAGCCTGCTGCCAGGCGGGGGGGAGCTTTGCAGGGATGAAGAACGGAGGAAGATTTCTCCCATTTCTGGCTTGGTACCTGCAGTTCCTGCGTTTGTTAGGGCAGTTCAAGAGTCTGGGGTGGAGTCAAAGACTTCTCCTGGCTTCTGGCATTTCCAGGATTATCCCTGAAGGCAAGACGGGTCTCATGTTTCCCTCCTCCTCCTCCTCCATCCCTGGCTGGCTGCCTGCTTGGAGGATCTCTAACCCTTCCCTGTGTGCTTCTCATTAATGAGAGAGGCAAAGAGACACCAGGGCTGCTGCTCAGCTCCTGTGGGCAGCATCCTCCACCCAAGCTGTGCCTGACCCTGGGGAGGGCAATTTCTGCTTGGATGGGAGACCTGGGTTTATCACATCCTTGGGAACTCAGCAGCATCCCTTGGCTGAGTTGGAATGAGGTGGAATTCCATTGGAATGAGGTGTTGCCCTTTCCAGCAGGGATTTAGGTGATTTAGTAAATCCTGCAGATGCTGTCGGGGCAAAGGCACCAATGGGGTCGAATGCCTTGGAAAATTCCTTGGAGCTTCCATGCTGTCCCCAGTACTGGGCAGGTGTCCAAGGAGGTAAAATGGGATGGAAACAAGGTGAAATCTCTCCTATTTTCCCTTCTCCTGATGCTGAGGTTGTATTCCATTTCCACAATCCATCACCTATGGCATGGCTGTGTCCTGTTGTCCTTCATGGAAATGCTTGGTTGCTGCTTGTGGACAGTTAGGAAGAACATATCAGTGTAAAAGTGTGTGAACTTCCCCTTATCTGGATATTTTTCTTATCAGGAGGGCAGATGGAGATGTAGAGCAATAGGTGGATTTAGAATTCCGCTATTAAAATTCCTAAAAGTTGAGTTTTCCTGCAAATATAATGTAAAGAGAAGATTCTAAGAGGATTTCCTCTGTTTTCATCAGTCATAATGTACATTTGCCAGGGTTTTTTTTTTTTGTCCTTGCACTGCCGTTATCTCCAGCATTTCCAAGCATGATCTTCCAAGGCTGGGGCTGTTGAGCTCAGCCCCATTGTCATCTCCATGGAGCCCCATCCATGGCAAGGCTGTGGTGTCCTCTGAACATGACAGTGATTAACTACCAGAGATATTGGATGGGGATCCACCTTGCTGGCTTTAGGACGGTTGGTCTGAAATGGGCTGCCAAGAAGTTTGTGGATAAACTAGAAACCAAAAAAAACCAAAAAAAAACCCCCCAAAAATCACAAAAAAAACCCCCAAAAAAACCAAAAAGAAAAAGAGAGATATATTTTATTTTTTAAATTAAGTCAATAAAGCCTGGGTTGTCAGAGCAGAGCATGCCCTTGGCTGGTGACCTTGGTGTTATCAGTGCTGTCAGAGATCTTTATTGCTTCCATCTCACTCTCCAGGGATGGAGTTTTCTTTGTGTAGGTGGTGTGACTGTGGGGATGTGACTTGTCTGGAGAGGGGACAAAGCACCCAGCAGGGATTTTGGGGCGAGGTTTGCAGCTCTTCCACACAGCTGCATCCCCCTGAATCCCCCAGGGCAATCCCCTGTCTGGCAGAGCTTTTCCCTTCATCCCTGATGGAAGGGGACAAGTTGAGGTCAGCTGGGCCAGTCTCCCCTTTAAGGACTTAGGAAGGGCAGAAAGAGGGGACTGATACCAAAGGAATTTGTCTCAGCATCAGATTTTTCCCAGCTCCCCAGTTTTCCTTGTGGGAACTGGCCCCTGAAATTCCTGCCTAAAGAAGGCAACGATTTGTCAAGTAAAAGGCAAAGAAAACGGGCAGTGATGGGAAGACAAAAGGGAACATTAAAAACCCCTCTGCTATTCCAGAAGAAAGCAATGTGGGCTAAAGAAGGGTCCCTGAAAAATATAAGGCATGAGTCTGAAGGAAGGGAAAGGGGAGATGCCAAATTCCCCTCTAATCCCCTCGACAACAGCCAGATTTAATGGGTTGCCAGACTTTCCCCTGAGCTTGTTTTGCTCTGGGCCGGAGATTTTTACAAACTCTGGCATGCTGGGAATTTTAATCAGGGCCAGAGCCTTGTTTGTGGTGATGTTTATAAATGGGAGTGGAGGAGAAAGTCCAGATTTTGCCCTTAAAAAAACCCACTAAGGAAACAACAACAACAAAAAAAAAGCAAACCAGAAAAAAAAAATAAAAGGGAAGCTTACAAGCTGTTCCCATCCTCATTCTGTCCTGGCTGATGGAAAATCACCAGCACTTGCCTCATGTAAATGGCACTTTATCCACTGGAAATGTGAATGCTGTCACCAATGGCCAGGTCTGTCAAGCTTATCAGCTGAGCTGGTGAGACAGAGAGATGCACCCAGTCCTGTTCATGCCAGGAGAGTGTGAGATAATAATACTTGGAGGGGAGAAAAGGCAGCCAGGCTGACGGACAGGAATTAAGGTGCCCTGTGGAAGTCCATCACTTATTCACTCCTGGATTTATATTCAGGAGAATGGTGTTTGTTCTTCTCTTAGTTTTCTTTCTTCCTTTTATGCTTTTGAAGAGTCAACCCGGCAGGATTAATTCCCTTCTCCCCTGCTCCTATCTCTGCACAGGTCATTCCTCATTTGCACCTGGAATAGGCTCTGGTGGAGTTACTCTGGGGGGTTTGGGTGCTGAGAAAAAGAGAGATTTGGGGATTTTGGGGCAAAACAAGGAGTGGTGTGGGAGCAAGGAATACCCACTCAAGGAGGCACTGCCATGGGTGATGTGAATCCTCCTCCAGAAGTGCTGCTCAGGCAGAGGTATTTGTGCTGGGTATTTGGGAATGGGGGATTGCAGCCAGGAATCTGCTGATGGAGAGGGCTGTGCCATGGAAGAGTGTGACCGTGTTCACAGGGGTCTCAAGTTGAGGGAAGAGACGAGGATCTGGCTCCATGTTTCAGAAGGCTTGATTTATTATTTTATGATATATATTACATTAAAACTTTACTAAAGGAATAGAAGAAAGGATTTCATCAGAAGGCTAGATATGAATAGAATAATAAGGAATGATAACAAAGGTTTGTGGCTTGGCTCTCTGTCCGAGCCAGCTGGGCTGTGATTGGCCATTAATTACAAACAACCACATGAGACCAATCACAGATGCACCTGTTGCATTCCACAGCAGGAGATAACCATTGTTTACATTTTATTCCTGAGGCCTCCCAGCTTCTCAGGAGGAAAAATCCTAAGGAAAGGATTTTCCATAAAAGATGTCTGTGACAGAAGAGGGATAGAAAGAGACTCCAGCAATGGTTTTGGAGATGTTTTGGGTTAGGGAGATGTTTTTCCATCCCTAAAAGAGGGTATGAGGGAAGAAAGGGAGTCTGGAGATGGCTCCTTCTAAAACAGGGCAGCTGGGCAATGAAGCTGAAAATAAAAGTGCAGAAGTTGGTTTTGTGGGAGCTAATCATCAACTGGGCGTCAATGCATATAGAGAAAGGCTTCCACTCTCCTGGGAAATGAACCTCCAGGAGGAAGGGGCTGTCCCTGAGCAGCACTCACAGAGAGCTGTGGGATCTCTCCTTAGCCAGCCCCAGCCTCGCAGGGACTGTTAATGCAGATCAGAGCCGTGTTCCATATGTATGATCCTGGAATCTCTGCTTCCAGAGCGAACCCCAGGCACGAGGGCTCTAATGTAATGAGTTAAACTGCTTGTTCACAGCTCCACTAAAAGCAAATGGACTGGGAATTTGTTTTAAAAAACTGGACGGAGCTTTATCGGCCAATTAATCAGGATGTATAATGGATAAATTAAAGGGCAGAGTCAAGCGAGGCTGCCAAATAAAAACCAATAAAGTGCAATCTGCAAATGGACATGACATTATGGGATGCTGAACAACAGCAGCACAGGGGATCAGCACACGGCCTTAGGCTCCCCAGGTTCCCCTTGGCTTCCCAGTGCATGTCTTGGAGGAAAACCCATCCTGTGCAGATTGTTGTGGTTCACAGCAGGAGAAATGTTGCTGCTGGAGGGGTAACACCATTCCTCTTTGAAACTGGAAGCTGAACAAGCCACAGGCTGGATTGAAGGTGGTTGGAGAGTTGGGAGCTTCAGAAATTCAGATGAATTATGTGCAGCCCCAAGGGGAGAATTTTGCAGCACTCACGGGAGCATCTTTTTTCCCCTTTTTTATTGACATTGCTGGAAATAGCAACATTCAGGATCCCTGGGTATTACAAGAACTGCTCCAGTGCCTTTATGGGCAGAGGTTTTCCAAGGAGCACAGGCAGGGGGCTAAAAGGAAGAGCTGGCAATGGCAGGGATGGGTTGGAGGAGCTCATTTCCTCCCAAGCTGTGCAAACTCTGCGCAGTTGATCAGGCACTGAGGAGCTGCGTGCGGCTCCCTGGGCAGCACCGACCCCTCTGCCTGTGAGCAGCCCCGAGGAAGCTTTGGGAGCAGCAGCCTGGCAGATTGATCGCCCTGCTCCCTACATGCCTCCACGGATGGGGAATTTCCTCCCCAACAAATAAACCTGAGTGCTAAATTGACTTTGCAGGTAGGGTTGGGGGGCTCAGCCCCAGGCTGAGCTCCCAGCAGTGCTCACACTCCACACCCAAGTTGTCCTAGGCTAAAAAAAAAATAATTTCATTTCCTTGGTGTCAGGATCTCTAGCTGCTCAGAGTGACCCTGAGGAAAGTCTGAAAGTTTTTTTTCCCAGCCTGGCGTTTGAAGAAGGAGTCAGGGCTCTTCATTTCTCGATCTCAAAGTTGTTTATTGTATCTTATCTATCTTATCTATAAAATTCTTTCTCCTGCCCTGCTGAGGTCCGTCCAGGCACTCTCCATCCAGGCACTCAGGGTGATGTTATTTCTTTATACTAAAAACTACCTGTACAATATTTACAATTACTTTCCAATACCTATCACCTATGCTAGACAGTGAGCTTCTACTCTAAACCAATCCAAAAGTGCCACCATCACAGCAGAAGATGGAGGCCAAGAAGGAGAAAGGCAGGACACGCCTAGATCCCTCCATCTTGCCCCCGAACCCCCATACCAAAAACCCTAAAATCTACTTTTCCACCCCATAATAACTTCACTAATATTCTACTTAAACTGTCGTGGCTTGCTGGTCTTCATATAAGGTTGATGACTTGCTCCATGGGTCATAATCGAACCCACAGGGGCATGTTGGGCTCTGTGCCAGGGTCTCTGAGACCCCTGGCAGGAGTCTTGGCTGCTCAGGACAGCCAGAGGGATGTCCTGGGTTCTGACACTTGGTGCCAGCCATGACCATTCTGCTTCTCAGGTTTTGTGTCATAGCAGTTATAAAATCACTGGGAGTTCTCTCCAGGTGACTGAGGCTCCGTTGGGCTTTCTGGGAAAATGAGGTGGCATCTGCTTCTCCACCACTGGGTATCATGTCACAGCTCCAGCTGGGGCCTCTTCCAGGTCACTTGGCACATCACAAGTGTTTGATGCATCCTCTGAAGGGACAGCAGAGGTGTGAACCTGTCAGGAAGAAAAGCCACAAACAACTAGAAATAGATTTTTAGTTTATTTTAAAAGTTTTTTTGGTAAGTGAAAGTGTGAAAAAAAAACAAGGAAACTTTTTTGGGTCCTTGCTAGAACAAAAACAGCAGGGTAACAGCTCCAGAGCACTACAGGCAAGGAGGGAATTATATTGATTGATATTTTAATGATATTAAGCAATATTTAGTTAATGAGAGATCTGATGGAGAGGAGGTGTTTGGAACACTGTCCAGGCCTTTTCCTTGAGAGCTTTGGATGCCAGACCGATCCAGCCACGCGTGTTCTGTAGCGTTGCTGCCTGTGGAGAAACTTCCATAAGGAAATGTTCGAGTTGAGAGACGAGGACAGATCCTGACGAGCATATTGTTTGTGAGCAAACACCAACAGCTCTCTCCTCAGCTGCTGCAGACACGGCCATGTGGCAGCTTCCCCCCAGCTCTGCAAATCCCTGCTCCTCTCTGTAATCAGCTATAGGAGCGTGCTGCTCCCGATGATGCTGTTATGGATGAGGCAGGGCTGTGTTTGTGGGGTGCTGGTAGAGCTGAGGGTCAGCTCCAGAAAGATTTTCCCCTCTCCTCTGACTCCCATGTTTTTGAAAATCCCACTGGGTGCCTGCTGCTTCTCCAGGGCCTTAAATCTCTGTCTCCTTTCTTGGTCTTGCCCCCAAAAACCGCAGGCACTTTAAGTTGAGCAGGGATTTCATTGTGTGTGCAGGACCCAGATTTCCCATCAGCAGCATGGGTGAACACTCCTTGTTCTTTAGCTGGGGATCAGGGGCTGAGTGTTATCTCAGCAAGGAGATTGGAATTAGATTTGGGGGCTGTTTTGAGCAGCAGAGAGTCTTGGAGCTGAGCAGAGATGGAGGGCAGGGCACTGTCCTCTGTTCCCCTGTCCTTCTGAGGTTGTGGCGTCATCTATTTGTCCAAAAGAAGACAACATCAGCTTTTGGGGTGTTGCAGGGTGAGGAGGGAGCTGAGCTGCCTTTGGCATTGCAGCAGGAAAATGGAGCTGGAATCCCTTGCAGAAACACGGGATGTTGGTCCTTCCTGGGCTGAGTGGCAGCGCTTTGTGTCACCCGGGTTTTTTAAGATTTTCTAAGCCTTCTGATGCTGACATTCTTGTAGTGAACTTCCTCACACACTTCCTGTAAATAACTCATTGTTTTGCATTCCTTTATGGAGGAGGAGAAAGATGATGGACTGCTGGTCTGTCCAGTGTCATTGGAGAGGTGGCACTGTCACCCTCCAATCCACTGTCACTCTTGGAAAACTATAAATGTTGGAGTCAGAAATTAAACTTCCCTTTTCCTTCACCTTGAGAACAGCGGTGTGAGATTGTGTGGTTTTTTTGTGTCCTATAGCGACAGCTTTGTCTCCCTTTTCCTGCTGTGGGCTGTAAAGAGGTTTTTAAGTGTCCTTAAAAAGCCTCTCCCAGCCCTCCTGGAGGTGCTCAGGGTGCATCCTGATGGATGAGAACCCACATCTCCTGGGCATCCCCCACAGGCTGACTCAGTGCTGAGCTTGCTGAACTGGGGCTCTCAGGATTAATTTCCTCCACTGGCTCCGCTTCCCGAGGCTCAGACTCAAAGAGGATTTGACCGGCGAGAGAGCAAATCTCACCCAGCACATTTGTTTACTTGCAAATCGCGACTGTTCCCGTGCACCCAGGCCAAGCTTTGCATCCTGTTTGTGGGCAGCAGAGACCACAAGAACTTGCTCAGCATTGGGTGCAAATATCCCTCCTCATTCCCACAGTGAGAAGGAAAGCACAGGGAGGCTTTGGGTGCTGTTGGGTCATCCACTGAAGATGCTCAATGTAAGGGATGGGCCTTGCAGGGGATGCTCCTGGCCAGGGATGCTCCTGCATCCCTCTGCTGAGGAGGGAACCACTCCTCACCTCCCCAAGGAGCCTCTGCTGCAGGGTGGGAGAGCTGCAGTGGCAGCGTGGGAGAGGGTTGGAACCTAGAAAATCTGGGCATGTTGTCTTCTTTTTGGACAAATAGCTTATTCTCTGAAAAATTCAGTTGTGGGTCGGCCAGCACCATCTGTGAAGCCCTGCCAAACGTGGTGAAGAGTTTCAGCCAAGAGTGAAAGAAAAGGAAAAATTAAAAAACCTGGAAAACGTCCATTTCCAAAAGCACTTTGCAAAACAAACATTTCAGGTCTTTCTGTCCAAATTATGTTCCCTGTTGACATGTGTCTGGTTAATAATATATACATTTTTCTAAGGCTTGGAGGAGATGACCTCAAGTACTCTGGTTATTTGATTTGTGGCTTCTGTGTGGGAAATGTTTTCACTCCCTGAACACAAAGCTATGGGAAGAGTAGATGCAGTCAGCTCAAGGACCTGTTTTGTGCTTGTACAGTGATTAATGCAGCCTGGCCTTATTCATGTGTACAAGTCTGTAGGGTGGGATTGGCTTTTCTGGGGAAGGGTGGCAGGTTTGGGGTCCAAACAGCTCAGCATCTTCTCTGGCTGTTAAAGATTGAATGTGGGAGCCATGGGGTGTAAAAGTGACCGGGTTTGCTATTTCAAAGAGAGTTGGCTTTTCTGGAAGAACAGCACTACACCTACTTGTGTTTCCACTTTCCCTTTCATATCTCTCTTCTCTGGTAGTTTCTCAACACTCTTGGTTTCCCATCTGTGCTTATCCAAGAGCTGTGACCCAAGATCAGTGTCACCAATCCCTTCTCATGATCAGAATTTCACAGAAAAGAGGAAATAACTGTGGGTGGTTGCCAGCATGGACAGATTCATGTAATAATTTAAGCCTGATGAAACTTCTAGGACATCACCTGGTTGAACCTTCTGCTGATGTGGAAATCACGTTCAGAGCACCGATGTTTGTCGCGGATATCTTTTATGAAAAATCCTTTCTTTAGGATTTTTCCTCTTGAGAAGCTGAGAAGCCTCAAGAACAAAATGTAAACATTGATTATCTCCAGCTGTGTAATGCAACAGGTAGATCTGTAATTGGTCTATGTTAAATGTTTCTAATTAATGGCCAATCACAGCCCAGCTAGCTTGGACAGAGTGTCCGAGCCACAAACATTTGTTATCATTCCTTCCTATTCTATTCTTAGCCAGCCTTCTGATAAAATCCTTTCTTCTATTCCTTTAGTATAGTTTTAATGTAATATATATCATAAAATAATAAATCAAGCCTTCTGAAACATGGAGTCAGATCCTCGTCTCTTCCCTCAACCTGAGACCCCTGTGAACGCCATCACAGATGTTATCTATTACAGAATCCCAGACTGGTTTGGGATGGAAAGGACCTTAAATCTCATCTCATCCACCCCCTGCCTTGGGCAGGGACATTTTCCACTGTCCCAGGGTGCTCCCAGCCCCATCCAACCTGGCCTTGGACACTTCCAAGGATGAGGCAGCCACAGCTGCTCTGGGCACCCTGTGCCAGGGCCTGCCCACCCTCACAGGGAAAAATTTTTTCCCTATATCTAATCTAAACCTGCTCTCTTTGAGCATCACACCATTCCCCCTTGTCTGTCACTACATTCCTTGGCTTCATCCTTTTAAAACCACTCCAGCTGCAAACCACCAGGCATTCCAGTAAAATATCCTCCGGACCAGTGGAGGTCTGGAGTCATCAGCTTGCTAGAGCAGTTTATTTGGCTAAATATGCCATTGATTTGTTTGGGCTGCATTCCAACCGTGTGGGCTCTGTAAGTCAATACAGCTCCTGTCCTCCTCTCCACGCTCAGTAATTGCAGGGTAGTAGATTCTGTTTAAAAAGGACAATGCTCTGTGTGTGCTCGAACAACAGGGGATGGGAGAGTCAGCACCCAGAGAAGAGCAGGGTCAGGACTTGGTGGGGTGCTGGAGAAGGAAGCAAGTGAGAGTACCACATTTCCAGGTTGCCAAAGGAAGAGATGAGACACGTGGTTGTGTCCCCTTTGCTCCTGCTGTGGATGTCTGGGATTTTCTGCTTCTGGATGTCCCAGAACTGCTCAGGTTGGGAGGAATCAGTCACTCCAGCCTGCCAGGGTCATCTCAGCACAGTGGCACAGCACTGGGGATGGTTCTGGGATATCTCAGTGATGGAGATCCCCACTCCTCTCTGTTCCAGGGTGCGGTCACCTGCAGAGTAAGGAAGCTCTTTCCCACATTACAGGTTTCCATCAGCCCAGGTCTGTTGCCCCTTGTTGTGCCCATGAAGGTTTCATCTGTCCCTCTCTTAATTTCCAGTGCTGACTGGGGAGGCACAGAGTGTCTGGTGGAGGAGACTGCCTGGAAATGAAGAGATGCAGACTCCACCCCCACTTGCTGTCCCTTCCCTCCCCTCATCATGCTGTCATGAGGTTCAGTCCCTGATCTGGGTATTGTCCTGCTTCCCAGAACAGATCCAGTCCCAGATTGGTGGTTACCAGCATGAAAGTCACTGTGATATGTGATTATAACACTTATTAGTGACCATAACGCTTATTAAGGGGCTCTGTTACCCCAGAGTAAAATACTCTGGGTGGCAAAGGGGTTAAACAGCACCTGCTGAGGCCAAGGGCATGGTCGAGTGGGCTTGACTTTTCTTTTCCCTTTCTCTCTGAAAGCAGGCAATTTTAAATACCCAATCTCCCCTTAGAAATGAGGCTTTATCATCAGATACTGCAAATGTGGGTTTGCCAATCAGATTCTGCAAATGTGGGGTTATCATCAGATACTGCAAATGTGGGTTTACCATCAGATTCTGCAAATGTGGGGTTACCATCAGATACTGCAAATGTGGGTTTACCATCAGATTCTGCAAATGTGGGTTTATCATCAGATACTGCAATCCCACCTCCCCATCACAACATCCAGCTCCCCAAACTGGTTCAGAACTGAGGCAGAAGGATTGAAGAGTGGTCAATTTCTCATCCACAAATCAAGTCTTGCTCCCAAAACCCCTTTGCATGAAGACCAGGCACACAGGCAGCTGCAAGTGCTCCCCTCCCTGCACTGATGTTTTTTCCGAGCTAATCAGCAGTGTAACCTCAGCATCCCTGATTGCAGGTGAGGTCCGTGCTGATTTCCCAGGGAGCCTCAAGACACTTTAATCCTGAGCCTGGTGGTCCCAGGGAGCCCCCCCAAAGCCAGCCCATGTCCCCATCAGCAAACACACCACCCTTGTTAGGACAGAGTGCAGCCCAGCCTGCCATGCCAATCGAGGCACATTCATTCAGCAGGGTCTTCTTGCTCTCTCCAGCAATATGTAATTACTGAATATTTAGAATAACAAATTCCTGGCTTGCAGGTGGGGTGTATCAGGGTCAATTCTGCCCCTCGTTGGAAGGAGGGGGTTGCATGGATGCCTTTTCCTGGGAAAAAGGACACCTGAGTTGGGAGGTCATTCCTTTTGTGCTCCTTCAAGTGGATTTGCACATTGAACTGCTGCTCTGGGAGCTTTACCTGTGCCCTCAACACACAGGGCTTGTAAAAGCAGTGGGAATCTTTGGATTTTATGTGTCTTTCCTGCTCTATTAACACTGTACATGGAGAGCTTTGCCTGGTATGTTGTTCAGTGCAGCTCTTGTCCAGCACAAATGCCACTTTACAGTGCCTGCACCCACACATGGGTTTGTTTTTAATGCTGCTATTTATTATCTGCCTTCCATCTAATGTCACTGTCACTTCCACGTCTGCCACCAATTGCCAAGGAATAAATACAATTAAATCAGCATCTCCTCAGGACAGAGAGAAGGAAAAAGCAATGTGTGTGCTGCTTCCTACCAGTGTTGCTGGGCTTGCTGCAGCGCATCTCCATCCCAGCAGCTTTCAGCTTGTCTTGGCTGGGGCTGGAGCACAAAGAAAGCAGGGAACAAGATTTTTCCAGGTCCCTTGGAAACACAGAGGGAAGGAGGTGATGGCAGTCAAAGGGTGGAACTGTCAGACTTGAAGAAAAGCCATTTCCAGGCAGGGAGGAGGTGCTAATTAAATTAAATTTGAGATTTCTGCCACTCAATCCTGAGCAAGTCTGAAAAACACCAAACAACCTTTACAAATAATTAAAAGTTAAACCAAAAAAAAGAGAAAAACAACCAGGTGGGGAGGGTTTGCTGACTACAGGGTTTGCTGCTGTTATCCACCTCCTGGTGCCTCTCTCTGAGTGCGTGCAGCTCTGCTGGAGCCCTTTGGAGCTGCCTTCCCTTTGATGCTGTGATTGATTTCCCCCAGGGATGGGAGAACACTACTTGGGGAAGAAATTGATGATTATTTTTAGCTTTGTGAGCACCGAAGGGGATTCCGCAGCAAGGCTGAGCTCTGCGTGCCTGAACCTCTCCCAGCCCATCCCATCCCTGCTCCCGTGGCTTTGGTGAGAGGATGTCAAAGCTGAGAAAGCAGAATTATTGCTGTAAAATTATGGAATCCTTACACCTCGAGCTCCTCATGCACTGGCACAGAGAAATTGTGGCTGCCCCATCATCCCTGCAAGTGTCCAAAGCCAGGCTGGACACAGCTTGGAGCCACCTGCTCTAGTGGGAAGTGTCCCTGCCCATGGCAGAGGATGGAATGAGATGAATTTTAAGGTCCCTTCCAGCTCCAAATACTCTGGGATTCAAGGCTAAGCAGCCTTGAATCCAAAAGGAGTCGCCCCAAGAGAGCACTTGGAGGCAGCAATTGAGAGCGGGAGGAGAGATGGAGGAACACTGCTCTTGTAGAGGGCAGAGCAAGTAGCTTGGAAAAGGCAGTTGAGGTTGGAAGTGGTGCTTGGATTGGTGGTATAAATAAAACAACATTCGGGCTCGGCTCATGAACGAAACGTTTCAAAATGTCAGTGGATTTAAAATCTGGGAAAATATTCTGACTGGATTTCACTCTTTTGCCTCAGCAAAACCCAAGAAGTCTGGTGTTTGCTCTTGAGCTTTCAGATTTGTGGCTGATATAAAGCAAATGTAAAGGAAAGGTTGTAGGGAAAGACTTTTAAACACAAGAGTTTGGAGTTAAAATCCAGAACAAAAAGTGTGTGAATTGGCGGTTCTATGGTGCTTCTCCCTTTGCAAACCCTGATTGAGTGACAAAAATAGCACTTTCCACACAGCATCTCATCCATCCCTAATGATGAGATGGAGGGAGGGAGCCAGAGCTCCTGGGTGCTCCTCCAAACTGTGGGAAGGGCTTGGGCTGGGATTTTGGATGGGTTTTTGGGCTCTGGGCAAGCAGGGGGAATGATTCCCACACCTGGTGTGATACAGGAGCAGAACCATGGGTCCATGGACCAGGCTGGAAGGGGAGAGACCCAGCTCCAGCCCTCCTGCACTTCTCTGTCCTCTCTCCAGATGGATTTTTCCATCCTCTGGGCTTGGCCTTTGTGGTGGTGAGGCTGCTGACGGGGAGAGCCAGGGTGCTCTAATTGGCAGGGAATCGGTGCTGAAATGTCACAGAGATTTATATCTCTGTGCAGCCTCACCAGGTGCTAATTGTGCCACAGGCTCCTGGATAATGGCTCCAGGAGAAAATCATCCCAGGCTCTCCTGCTATCCAGCCTCTTTTTTCCGATTTTATTCACCTAAAGGCTGGAAGGGGTGAGTTCTTGCATTGTCCCCCAGCTGCCCTGCAGGGAGAGGGAATTCTGTCCCCAGCAAAAGTGGGAGCAGGTTTAGTAGGAATGGGGAATAACAGAAAATGTCACTGCAGATGGCACTTGGGTGGAATGCAGCTCTTCAATGCTGCTGACACAGGAAAATTTCTGGCCGGATTGCAATTGTGGCTGCTGGGAGACTTCCCAGCAAGGTCCTGCTGTGGGATATGGAACTTCACAGCCCTGGCAAGGAGAGAACCCCAAATTTTATCTTTCTAAGAGAGGAAAAATCTCACTCAGGGTTTTTCCACCCAGGGTGGTAGTAGGGGATAAGCCATCAGTGATGGTTTTTCCTCTCCAGACCAACCCAGCTAGCCTGGTTTGGGCAGTCCTGAGCAAGGTGCAGGTTGCTGCAGGCAGGTAATGATGTGTTTTTGTCAGACAGGACAAATTTTTTCCTTCCCCGACTGAAACAACAATATTGATCTATCGTCTTGGTCAGTTACATAAAGACCATCTGCATTAATCTGATTTAATGGGGATTTAGCTGGCACGGGAGGGAACCTGTTACTGTTCTAATCTCATTTCAGCAACACACCGCTGCTTTTTTTAATACTGTTTTCCTTTCCCCCCATCTCTGCTGTTCCAGTCTATTTGGATCAGACTGTTCCTGGCTGGTTCTTTACTTGTTTTGCAGCATTTCCATGATTTCTTTTGCCATGCTCTGTGTTCTCCCTGGTGTCCCAGCCATCCCAGCAGCCCCAAACTCTTCTGGGTTTGAGTTTGCACCCCAAAATTTGGACTATGTTGATCTATTTCTCCACAAGGGCTGGGTGTTCCTGCACAAAGAGGAGGTGCTGTTAATTGCTGTGGTCATGGGATCCTGTGATTGTGTTCACAGGTTGAGGGAAGGGACAAGGATCTGACTCCATGTTTCAGAAGGCTTGATTTATTATTTTATGATATATATTACATTAAAACTATACTAAAAGAATAGAAGAAAAGATTTTATCAGAGGGCTAGCTAAGAATAGAATAAGAAGGAATGATAACAAAGGTTTGTGGCTCGGCTCTCTGTCCGAGCCAGCTGGGCTGTGATTGGCCATTAAATAGAAACAACCACATGAGACCAATCACAGATGCACCTGTTGCATTCCACAGCAGCAGATAACCATTGTTTACATTTTATTCCTGAGGCCTCCCAGCTTCTCAGGAGGAAAAATCCTAAGGAAAGGATTTTCCATAAAAGATGTTGGTGACAGGATCCCTCCATGATGACCTCTCCTTATCCCAGTCCTTTCCCAGAAGCTGCTGGACCATGTGTTGATGTCCACAAACTGAGTCTCTGCTGCTGCACCTCCAGAGGTGGGACTGAGCTGGGGTTTGCAGCACCAGGCCTCCTGATTATCAGTCCTGCAGCAGAGCAGCAAGCCCTGATGGGTTTTCCCACCTCCAGATGGTGAATAGGATGAGAAGTACACGAGTACCAGGGGAGGGAAGATCAAACATCATCTTCCTGGCGCTTGTGCTGGAGGCTGGGGAGTTGCTAGGACCGAGCAGCGAGAGGCAAATTAAAACCTTGCATTAATTCCATTAACTATGATCATCTTCTCACCAGGGATGAATTTAACTGCTCACCATTAGTATTTTTATAGACAAAAAGTTGCATCGAGAGGCCCACGCGCCATTAACCCGACCCCAGGGCGGGGAGGGTGTGATCCATCCTGGATGTTCACATTCCCTGGGTGCTCCATGATCCCTCCATCCCTTCTCCTGCTGCCTCCCCGGGAGGGAGAGTGGGGAAGGTGTTAAAGGCAACACGAGGCACCAGTTTAATTTGCCAAGTGACTGGCTCAGTCCAGCTGCGCCATTAGTGCCTGCACAGCTGGACTGCTGTGCTGGTGGCAGCCAGGGCTGCCCGCTGAGATCTCGCTGTAGAACCAAGAGCAAATACATCATAAATGCTCAGCTGCCTTTTGTAGCTCGAGGTTCTGTCTTGAGGTCAGAGCTTTGGGGGTTTGGTGTTTGCTGAGCTCAGTTTCTGGCATGGGGAGGTGGGAACAGTCCCAGTGTGGTGGCTGCAGATTCCTGCTGTGCTCTCAGCTCTTTGTTCCATTCTTGTCTTCTGGAGCAAGGGTCAGGACAAATGGTTATGTCCAAATTCATCCATAAGGCAGAGCCAGGCTTTTCCCACCTTGCCAAGACAGCAAGGAGTGCACCCAACACATGGCTGAGAGGTTCTCAGAGCTGCTCTGGGTATCTTGCACCATGAGATCTTCCCAGAGCCAGGAGGCACCATGTAGTTGGGATTTCTGACTCCAGAAGCAGAGATCCATCCTCAAAGCATCCTGCAGTGCTGTGCCTGGTGCTCACTTGCTCTCTGGCACTGATCTGAGCTCCCTTGGCAGGTGTTTGGACTGAGTACATCCCTCTCTTCAGCTGGGAGGGGGTAGGTTTGGCATCTTCTACATTTTTGGGTCCGATTTTGTTTAAATCCTTGTTTTCCCTGTTGCCCTGGAAACACTGCAGTGGAGAGGGATGGGAGAAGAGAGTGCACAAGGGGCAATGGGAGCATCTTATGCTGTGCCATGGGGACAAGTTGTGGACACCTGAGTGAGTGGTTCTTTGTGACTTTTAGCAATTAGGGAATTTCTGTTAGGACAGCTCCAGCTGAGGGGTGGAGGAGGAAGGGACAGAGAGGTGCAAAACCAACTGAAGAAGTGCTAGCAAAGGAGGAATGGCTCAGAAAGAGCTTCCTTTTGGGAAATTGACTTTCCCTCAATGTCTTGTCTGCACACCTTGTCCAAGTCCTGTGGGCAATGAGGGCTGCATTTCTTGCTGCAGGGCTGGGGCTGGCGGAGCAGGTTTCTGGTCCATGCCACCCTAGGTTGGACATAAACCTCCTCAGATCCACCTGAGGTCTTCCCTGTCCCCTCTGGGATATCCTGGAGCCATCATCAGTCTCTGCACAATTTGTGAAAATCTCTCAGCTCCATTGGTTGTGTCCTCAGTGTCAGGATGGTCAAAACCTTGACTGTTGCAGGGTGAAATGCTTCAGGGCCAAGCTGGGACATGTCCAGCCCTGTTGTGTTATGTTTGTCCCATTTTTTTGGCTTTACATCCCTCCTTCTGTACCTGCCCACAGCTCAGGGTCTGCAGTTCAAGCCCAGGGCTGAGATGGGACAGGCAACAGGAGAGGAATGGGATGTGGCTGGTGGCACAAAGAAGCTTTTTTTGCTCCATGCCCCATGGCTTTGGGGTCAGATGGGGCTCTGCAGAGGGCACACAACTTGTCGGGAAGCACTGGAGAGTTCCTTGGCAGCGGGTGATTTTTTCCTCCTCTTTTGCATGGATTACACTTGTTCTCTGCTTGCCCTTTTCAGCAGGGAGAGCAGTTTGGATACACATTACCTACATGGCAAAGTGTGCTCTAATTGGCCAAGAATTGGTCCTAAAATGTCAGGAAAAGATTTATTTCCCAGTGCAGCCTCTCCAGGTACTAATTTTTCTATGGGCCGCCAGATAATGGCTCCAGTGCACAATAGCTCAGTTCCTAATCAGGATACAGAGCTGTAATTGGGTTGAAGGGATTTAAAATCATTAAAGCCACATTCAAGGGGAATAAAAAGGAATCCCCCCACCTCCTTTCCCCCCCAAGACTGAGTGACTGTGTTTAATGAGCAACTCCTGGCATGTCACTCGTAATAGGCAGCAATGAAGTTGCAGCAAGAAGTCCAAGGGCAATCAAGAGAGACTTTGTGGCCTTGGGAAGACTGGTTAAGGAATCAGGAGCACCAGCAGAGCTCTCCTGTGTTCTTCCAGCCAGAGGGAATGCTGAGGGAAGAAATGGAACGAGCCAGCAGATCAATACCTGGCTCTGAGCCTGGCATCATGGGCAGAATTTGGGGTTTTTTGGTCTCCACAATGGGATACCCCTGCCTCAAAGAATCTGTGTGCAGGAGTCAGCAGAGCTTTAAATGAGATTTGAAGGGGTAAAGGAATGAAACCAGACTCCAAGATAAATCTGCAGGCAGCACATCAGTATTGACAACAGCCAGACCTAGAGGAGGTCACTGAGCCTCCAGAAGTAAAAAAGTCTCAGGTTGTGCCATTTTGATGATTTTTCTGCTCTGGCATCCAGCCCTGCCTTGGCAGTGGCAGCCAGGATCCAGCTCTGTGCATCTCCAGGTCCCTCCTTACTGCTGCACCTCAGGGTCCTCCAGCCTTGGGTGCAGAGGGATCTCAAGGTGATTGTTCCCATTTTATGGTTCTGGGTCCATACTGGCATTCTGGTTTGTCCTATTGCCAAAATCAGTGCAAAGTGGTAAAAATCACTGGTTCTGTAGTGGGCAAAGAGTGGATCTCAAGGTGATTGTTCCCATTTTATGGTTCTGGGTTCATACTGGCGTTCTGGTGTTGTCCTATTGCCAAAATCAGTCCGAAATGGTAAAAATCACTTCTGTTCTGTAGTGGGCGAAGAATGGCAGGTAAACAGCTGAGCAAAAATCTCCCACTCTGAGCAGAGCAAAATTGTTTGGTCTTGCTTAAATTTGCTGAGCCTTTTCTTTTTCTATTCACTGAATTTTCTCTTTTTCATGTGAGACCATATCTGAAAGTGTGTTGAGACCTTCCAAATTCCACACCTGCCCCTCCACACCCCTTGCAAACCCATCAGCTCGGTGTCACCCACCCACCAAGGCCACATTAGCACAACTCTGCAGGAACTGCAGTGGCTTTTGTCCTTCAAGCCGTGCCCTGTGCTGAATTCACGCTGTTATCTGGCCTATTACAACCTCAGGTATTAATTTCCCCCAAGTCTCACTTTACAGCACTGCACCCTCACTCCTCTGCAAGGATCATGGGGAAAGGTGACGTCAAGAGATGGGGAAAATACGATGTCCAGGTTTAATTGGCAATGATTGTTTTGTCTCCTGTACAAAAGCAGCAAATCCCCAGAAGCTGGAGAGGAGCACAGCTGTTTATGGGGAACAGAAGCCGCTGCTTATCTCCTTGTAGCAACCTGTCTCCAGGAGATCACGGCTTAATTAACTCGCGTGTTATCGAGAGCGAAATTGTACAGACATTGTTAAAAAAAATAATATTAGAAAATAAAAAACTAAGAGGAGATAAAGTGGGAAGGAAGGAGGTGACCTGGGAGCTGAGTGGAGTGAGCTGTGTAGGGAGCCAAAGAGCTGGAGCTGCTGGAGGCAATGGGTGAATTTGCATGTGGTGGATGAGGTGGGGAGGGGAGAGCGATACCCTGGCCACGCGGAATGTGATTCTCAAAGCAAGGTGTGGGATGGACTTGGCCAAAAATGCATACCCGGGTTTGCACTGGTGGGGTTTGTCATTAAGAAGGGATCACTGTGCACAGCTGGAGCTGGAGCCTCCTGGGCACCCTGCACATCAGCACGGGGTTCCACCTCCTCCAGGCTGCTGGAAGGGTCAGTGCAGTGCTGCTGCCCTGGTCTCTCCACCCCTCAGCCTCTGATTTCCTAATCACAGAATGGTTTGGGTTGGGAGGGATCTTAAAGATCATGCCATTCCACCCCCTGCCATGGACAAGGACACTTTCCACTACCCCAGGGTGCTCCAAGCCCTGTCCAACCTAGCCTTGGACACTTTCAGGGATGTGGCAGCCACAGTTTCGCTGGGCACCCTGTGCTGGAGCCTCACTAATCTCACAGGAAAGAATTTCTTTGTAATGTCCAATCTAAACCTATTTTCTTTCCATTTTAAGCCATTTCCCCCTTGCCCTATTGACAAGGACAAGTAGATCCCAAATGACTGAATGGGGCCGTTATTTTCCACCAGACTGGAGGGCATAGACCAAGCAGCCACTTGCAGTTGAAGGGAGGGGAGAGCTGAGTCCCTCCCAAAGATACTTTCCTCTGGGCAAATCTCATTCCTGGCTCTTAGATCCCAAGTTTGTCAGCAGCCTGATCCCTGACTTCAGCAAGATTTCCATCCATCCCATGTATCGTCCCCATCCAGGTGCTGCTGCTTTCTCCCAAACGGTTCACCCCAGAACAAGGGGCCTTGCTGGTACAGATCTTCCTGAGGATGTAAGGAATGATATTGCTGGAGGAAATTATAAAGCAACCTCTCAGCAAGGGCTGTGGAGTCACTTGGAGAGTGGTGCAGAGGGAAATTTGACAACCTCTCCCATTCATCGCTCAAAGTGCTCTGCAGATCAAAGCCAGAGAGACAATAATACATTTTGAACTAAGAACATTAATTTGTATCCAGAGCATTTTAATAAATAATTTTTTAAAATCCAGTTCAGCCCTGTCATCTCAAGCCAGTTCCATTTAATATCCAGACCTTCGACTGACAGATTTTTAACACCATAATTAGCATGTAGGGCTCTTAAAAGCCTTTGCTGGTATTCTCAGGCCTTCTCTACATTACAGCATCTCTTCTGCTGTGCTCCCAGCCCCCTTTTCCGATATTGTTATGCCATTTGTAGTTGTTTATTGTGCCTGCTGAGGCAGATTAAAGACAGGAAGGAGCCAGAGAGTTGTTCTTAGGGGCTCCCGTGCAGTGCAGAGTAAGCATGGCAGAGCTTAAGGATTCCAAATCCGGAGTCTTGCTTTTCAAACCATGTGCCTGGTGACTGGAGGTGGTTTTTGAAGCATTTCATTGTTGCTTTGTTGGGTCGCTTTTTGTTTGATTTGGTTGTTTTTTTTTTTTTTTTCCTGTGGATTTATATTTTCTATATTTTTTTGAATGGGAAGAGGAGCACCAAGGGTTTCTTATATAACGATATATGAGTGAGAGCTGAGGTTATTGAATACTTGATCATATTGTAAAGTTTGGCAGCACCAGGAAATATCCTCATGTGTTATTGCATAGAACAAACCTCCTCAGGTTCCATCCAAGCATGAAAGCAGGTCCAGCAGAAGCCAAACACAGCCCAGTCCCTCAGTTCCCTCCTCAGAGCTTTTAAGTGGGATGTAAATTGTCTGCAGCCCAGACACACTTAGATCTGGGTCCCCTTCCTGCAGCAGAAATGGCTGGTGAGAGCTGGAGCCCTTTGCCAGTTGCCATTTTCATGTGGGATCTGGCACACAGAAGGAGCAGGATTTTGTTTTCCAAAGGCACCGGAGTGTGCGAGGTGGGGAACCAGACCTTGTCCAGAGAAACAGAGACACCAAATGCTTTCTTGTAGTGATTTTGTTCCGCTTCACTCTTGGCTGAGGGTGGGCCCAAAGCAAAATCCCAGCTCTGAGCAAAAGCCTGAAAGCTGAACCTGCTCCCAGCCTGCAGCTGCTGCTTATCTCAGTGATAGGAATCAAACCTGGAAACCTGGGGCTCTGCTCTGTGGCTGCACCTGCCCTTTGGAGCTTGTCCTGTCCCACAGAGGTGTGTAAGCACCGGGGGCATCCGTCTGTCTCTAAATCTGAGCATTTCTGGGCTGCAAGAATTCATGCTCTGCAGTGAGCGCTGTGTAACCCCCAGTCCCTGCAGTCCCCTGTGAGCCAGGCAGGTGTTATCCTTTCTGTTTTGCCATGGCATGGAAATCAAAGCAAGGCTCTGAGGCAAAGCAGTGCCAAGCCTTGTTTTGCCATTCAAGACGTGCTGGTGTTATCCCCATTGTGTGAGGAGCTGGTGGGGAGAGCTTTGGCTCCAGGATGGGTCCGGGATGCTCCCCAGCACTCAGCAGAGAGCATGCAGGATTACAGAATCACGGAATCTGCTCAGCTGGAAGGGGCCCATGAGGATCACTGTGTCCAACTCCTGTATCTGCTCAGGACCATCCCCAAGAGTCACACCCTATGTTATCCAAACTCCTCCTGAGCTCTGTCAGGCTTGGGGCTGTGACTACATCCCTGGGGAGCCTGTTCGGTGTCTGACCACCCTCAGGGTGTCAGACTGCCCAGCCCTGGCAGACACCCACCCCCCAGCACAGTGTGGCCCGTGCACTGGAGCACAGCAGAGCCAATTTGGGCTGCACAGCCCCGTCCCTCCTCCCGGCTCTGGGATGCCCAGAGCTCATGCAATGCAAATCTGCAGAAAGCAGCAGCAAAGCCCTTGCTCTGACTCATTATTCTGACCACAGCAGATGCTTTGCAGAGGGACACTGCCTGTCCCCTGGCCGTGGCATGGGGCCACCAACCCCGGCGTGCCACAGCAGCCCTGCCAGCTGACAGCTCTGACAGGATGATGGGCTTTGGCATCTTCCATCACCAGCTTGGAGCTGGCCCACGGTGCCCTCCTGGGTCCACGGAGGCTTGCAGTAAACTTTAGGGCTTGCGCCTGGCTTATTGTTGGCACTTGATGCTTCTCCTCGCTGCTCTGGTGATATTTCTTGTCCCTGGCTCATGGCTGGCTTGCAGCTGCAGTGTGCTCGCCCTCATGCTGAGGGGAGAAATTACTCTACAAGCCCCCAAATTGATGTGGAGTTAATTCCTTGCTGCAATTTGCTAAAATCCTCCCTCCTCTGTGCTTTCCCTGTTAAAGATCACATGGAGTGGCTGGGTTTGGTGCCTGCTCTGTGGGAGCCAGCTGCAGTCCCTCACAGCCTTTTGTTTTCAGATTGCCTTTTTGGAGAGATACGAAAATCCACTGAGGAATGATGGGTGAGCTCTGCTTTGTAAAGCTTCGCTCTCCTTTCTTTCTGGAGTCCCTGCAAAATGTCAAATGCTCTTTTCCTGCCTCCTAAGTGCACACATTTACCCAGGTTCCTGGTATTTTGGGAACAATCCCATTTGCTCACAGGCTGTGTAGGAGGCACTGGCAGAGGCTGTCCAGAGGAGCTGTGGCTGCACCATTCCTGGAATTGCTCAAGGCCAGGCTGGACAGGGTTTGGAGCAAACCAGGAAGGTCTTGAGGGGGTTGAAATGAGATGAGTTTTCTGGTCCCTTCCAACCCAAACCATTCTGGGTTTCTGTGATTCTATGCCACATTCTCAGTTCTGCTCTGGAGCACTTTGAAAACTGGAGCCTTAGATGTAGAAATTGCAAAAACTGGTGATTTTTGGTGCAGTAGCCAAGCTGAGCCAGCGTGGTCATCTCCATCCCCTTGCCTTTTACCCTCTGCTCTATTTTCTGTTACTGGGAGCTCTCAATAGGAGATTTGGGCACTTTCACTGCAGGTTGTTGCCTGGTGCGGATTCCATCCGCAGTCTCCTACTCCCGGTGTCACTCGTGGGTCGTGTCCCTGCAGCAATGAGCCACACAGGGTGAAGGTGACACTTCCCCTTAATCCCCAGCCCCAGAGGCTGAGCTTGACACGGGTCAGCTTTTGTGCAAAACAAGGGAGAAAAAACAAACAAGCAGCTGAAAGTTGAGCAGAACAAGGAAAGTTCAGGCTGCTCTGTAATGTCAAGGTGAGCAAGGCGATGGCATTTACGTGTGAGATATCCGGGACTCAGGATCTGGGATTAGTGTCAGCTCTTCTGTGGCAAGCTAAATTAGGAATGCAGAGGCTGTCTCTGTTTATGATACAGGGTTGTTAGGTGCTTCAGGTACTGTCATTCTTATTTAAGGATATATTTAAGGATTAACAGTAAGAAGTCCAGCATTAGCAGGAGAGAAATGAATGTTAGTGAGCTTAGGCTTGGAGGGCTTATTTTTGATCATCATCATGTGAGCTGCTTTAGGAGAGATGAGCTCCAAGATGGGGAGGGCGGGGGGAGATTCTTGTATTTTTGCAGGAAAAGAAAACGTTTTGCAAGTTTGAATAGAGCTCAGAACTTAGCAACAATGACGGCTGCACGGGTAAAACTGCATAACTCCCTGGAGCCGGTGCCTTTGCTGGGCTGGGGAGCTGGCTCACAGCACCCAGCCTATTTTTAGCCTCTATTTTTTTGCTGTTTCTTTCTTCTCGTGCAGAATATGTGTGATCAAACAATGTCCACGGATTTCTTTGTTGTTTGAAATCATTCTGTGTTTTTAATTGGCAGCTTTTCTGTTTCGCCTTGATCGTGGTTGACTGCAAGTAGGTTACGTTTGCTCTGAGCTGTCTCAGGCACCTTGGGCTGGTCTGGAGAAGTTTCCTCCTGATCCTGCTCCCTCCAACCGGGTGTAGCACAAAGATTTTTCTTGCTGCCAAACATTTTCTTATGTGTAAACGCCACGTTTTTCATTCCCAGGCTTTGGCTTTGATATTTGCTGCCCACAAGCACCTGGTGCTGGGGAAAAGCTGCTGAGGATTCATAGCTCTTGACATCCCAAGATTTTTTTTTTTATTTTCAGGGCTTTTCTTAAAGCAGAAATGGGTGAAAAGATTGGTTCATTTGTGCAGTGGGTTAAGTCAGTTCTGATGGCTGAGATGCAGGAAGGGGAAGGTCTCACTATCCCCCCACCTCTGTTTGAAGGAGTAGCAGAAAATGTACATCCCAAACTCCTGGTTTTGACGTTCCCATTTAAATAATTTAAATTCTTATCATTAAATATTGCAATTATCAGGTCCTGCTCATCCTTTGAGGTGAGTTGGGTGTGCTGTAGGCTGTGTTTCACCCCTCTGCACTGAAGCCTCTGCAAACCCTTGCTGGATGATGGAGTGGGCACCCCATGGCTCCAGTCCAGCACTCCAGAGAAGAGGGTAGCCAGGCTGAAGTAAAAAAGGTGCCCAATTTTGTGTTAAAAGTTCTTAACCAAACTGGACAACTCCTGAGTATCCATTACTTCTGTGCTTCCTGAAGCTGAAACAATTGCTATTATCCCCCATCACATTGCATGACCTACATTTGACTTGAAAGCCTCCTGCTAATAATTAGTTTGAATTTCGATTTAAAAATAAACACATTCATATTCTAGGTTTCAAAACTTGAAGAAATCAAGCCCCTGGATAGATGAAATCCCACACCTTTCCCTCCTGGTCCCTCCTTTCCCTGATTTCTACACAGGCAGTGAGGAAGGAGTGAATTAGCTGGGCTCAGTGGAGGAGGAGAATTTGGATATAATGAGACCGCTGGGCATTTTCCTGGAAAACTGCAGGAGCCTC
The DNA here is from genome assembly GCF_028551555.1 of Melozone crissalis. Lineage (NCBI taxonomy): Eukaryota > Metazoa > Chordata > Aves > Passeriformes > Passerellidae > Melozone > Melozone crissalis. Next base: position 1,410,861 of record NW_026535896.1, on the reverse strand, counting down.
AGTGCTTGGAAGATTTGGGCCATCTGGATAAAGAGGGTCAAACTCAGCGTTGGCAGGGATGAGGCAGCGGGGGCAGAGGGACAGCTTGGTCTCGCCAGAGGAGCTGTGGAGAGCACAGAGCAATGCTCAGCACCTCCAGCAGAAGGCTCAACCCTTCCCTTCCCTTCCCTTCCCTGGCTGCCCAATCCATCAGCATTGTGCTGCTTCTCCTGCTCCTCACTATCAATCTGCCTGCCTTGTGCTCCACAAGGAGCATCTCAAGGTGTGGAGGCAGCGCCTGGCACTTGGCAGGGAATGGTCAGTCACCCACAGGTTGGGGGTTAATTAACAGTTCTGGGGAGGACAGGCCTTGTAGCAGGCCATGGGCTTGCTAGGGCCCCGTGGAGAGGCCTAAAGATAGGGTTAGGGCACTTTCACTGCAGGTTGTTGCCTGGTGCAGAATGCACCCTTGCTAGGGCCCCGTGGAGAGGCCTAAAGATAGGGTTAGGGCACTTTCACTGCAGGTTGTTGCCTGGTGCAGAATGCACCCTTGCTAGGGCCCCGTGGAGAGGCCTAAAGAGAGGCCTAAAGAAATGCCAAGTCATTGCAAGCCCCTCTCTTCTGCCTTTCGGACCCCAGCTTATCTCTCTGTGACCCCATAGGTCACTTTTCCTTAACCCCTGCTATTAGACAATTTTGGATCCCCCTATACCCTACATAATGGGCTGTTTTAGCCCATTCTGGTTAGAAGAGCCATCACTGGAACCCTTCACAGACCCCCACTAAAACCATCACTGTGCAAATCCAGGATGAATCTTCTCTCTCACATCTGCCTCGCAGCCAGCCTGGGCACCTCAGCAAGCAAAGAGCTGAAATTATAAGAGCTGATATTCACTAAAGAGCTGATATCCCTTAAGCTTGCTAAGGTTGCCTGCAGCTAAGAGCAGCCTGAGTACTTGGACACTCTGTCCCCAAAGGACTGAGCCATCTGCCCATGCTGCCTGCTTGGGGGCAAACCTGCCCAGCAGGGAACCGGGACAGGACCTGTGCCTGGTGGAGATGGGATCTCTCACAGAGAGGAGAGGTGCAGCTGGGCAGTGTCCTGCTGTCACTCTGGGAGATGGATGCATATTCTTATTAGGGCTTAGATCCCATCCGATGGGATGCAGCAATAAGGTCTGTGGTGATTGTGGCAACACCTCATCCTCTGCCCTTCTCCAGGCACCTCAGGGCTTTCTGTTGCTGGAGAGAGAAAATGCAGAGAGCTGTCATGATCATAATGCTTCTCCAAAATCCCTGTGTCCTCATTCAGTCATTCCATGTCCAGGCTTTCCCCTGTGTTTCTTGGCGTCCGGTCTCCTTTTGTCATGGTGTGCTGCCGTGTGCTCGTGGGTGGTTTTTGTGCTCTCAAGAGAAAATGTAGAAGGTAGAACAGCCAGAGAATGTGTTTTTGGAGATGCATCCTTGCCTGGATGTGATGGTCCCTTCCCACCAGGTAGCTGTCCACACCCACCCCTCTTGCTCTTTGTTCTGCAGCCATAGCCCAGTGGGTTGGAATTTTGGATTGTGCTTTTGTAGATAAATCTCACAGCACAAGTGGCTGCACCTGGGAGAAAAACCTGGCTCTCTGCTTAATCCAGAAAACCCCTAAAACACCGGATGGCACTGTGGGGTCGTTCTCATTCCGAGCTGATGATGTGTCCATGCCTTGAAGCATGACAATTCCTGCTCCTGGTAATTCCTTTATAGCAAAAAAAAGTCTAATCAAACTTAATAGCGACAAAACCGAGAGGATTCTGTGGAAATTAGTGTGAAATCCCATAGAAAAAGGGGAAACAATGAAGCATCCCTGCTGGGATCCCACAGGTGAATTTTTCCACCCATGGGAAGGGTTTTATACTCCGGCTGCTTCGGCAGCACTTGCCCATAAGGTGTAATCCTAAATGATGCCACTTCAGGTGCTATTTTTATTCAGGAAAATGTCAAATCCTTTCTCAGAACTTAGTGACTTGTTGTCTTGGTAATTTCTTGCAGAAACAGGATCTATAAAAATCCCTTATTTTCTTGGCACTAGGCTTTTCTTGTCTATTTTGGATGTAAATATTTTTTACAATCGGGGAGAAAAAAAAAGGGGGGGCTGCTTTAATTCTACAAGTGGTGCAATTTTTCCCTAGAATGTCTCTTGGAGGGCTGTGCAGTCAGATTTATGGTCCTGGCCCGGTGTCCTTTGAAGTGAAGTCCTTGTACACGCAGATTGTATCTGCCCCATTCTCTCTTCATGCACTGGTTCCTAATCTGAATCCCAGCCCTTGGGAAGCTGGAAATCCAGCACTGAGCAGGGTTATATCCATTTGGAGTTGAGTGTGGCAGCATGGAGGGCAAACTATGCTGTTTAGTGGGAATTTAGAAGAAAATTTCCAACCAAAATGACATTTTCAACAACAAATAATCACTTTGACGATGACTCACTTCCAAATTTTGGCAACTACAAGTAATTTGCAAATTAAAAGAACATAATCAAAGAGTGTTTCTGATAACACCAAGATGTTCTGCACTCAGGGGCTTGGGGCTGGTTCTTCATTGCTTCAGTCAGAAATCTTCTCCCCAGAGAGGCTCCTGCCTGGTGGCTTTCCAGTGAGGCTCTGCCATGTCCTGGTGGGATTGGGAGCTCTGGGCAGGCCTGGTGGACACTTTCACAGGATCAGAAAGGTTGGAAAAGACCTCTAAGGCCATTGTGTGCAAGGATTAAGCCAGCACTGCCAGATCCACCACCAAACCCTGTCCCTGAGTCCATAAGGTGGTGATGGAGGAGGAAGAGCAGAGCCTTTGCTCCCACTGTGATCAGCACTGACATCTTGGGGTTTCTGCAAGATGCAAAAGGAATCTTTGAGGAGGGCAGGGGGTCATTTTGGGATATTCCTGCCACCATCCAGGCTCCTGGGGTGCAATGCACTTTGAGTGAGATCGGAGGGAAAAGCAAGGCAGGAGCTGCACAGCCCTTCCTGGGAGAGAGGGAGATGATGAACAGTGTCTTCCCAATCACAACAAGATCCCCAGAGTCCAAAAGGAGCAAGGCTTGGGCATAAAAGCCAGAGCTGCCCTAATAAAACATTTACTGGGGTTTGGAGACCTGTGTGCTCCGACACGGTGCATACATATTAAATGATCAAAGTTTCCATGCCTTCGGAGGAGCTGGCTGCTAATCTAATGCAACCCTTGGGCTTTGCTCACCACTGACTCAGCATGAAAGCAAATGCCGGCTCTGTTTTCCTATTTAAAAGATTTCTGAGCTAAGCCAGGCGGGTCACAGTTCAGGAAGCAATAGGATCTGGCCTCTTCAGGGCTTCGGCAAGGCTTGTTAGGGTTGGAAAAGGAAAAACGTCAGTCACTTGTTTTTAAAATTTTCAAAGTTTAATGATAATAAAAATAGTAATATAATTAGAGTAATAATAATTTGGACAACTTGAATTAGGACAATACGAGACAACAAGAACAAAGAGTTATGGACAGTCTGGGTACCTTTTTCTGGACAGCATAAGCCAAAAAAGGACCCATGTTAACAGAAGATTAACCCTTAAAAACAACAGCCTGTTGCATATTCATACATCTCATCCATGATGCATAAATTCCATTCAAACACAGGATTCTGTCTGGGCAGTGTCAGCTTCTTCCTCTGAATCCTAACGGTGTCTTCAGGGCTGAGTGAGGCAGGAAGAAGTTTGTTTCTCCTGATAAGAGAACAACAAATTATCTTTTTCTAAAAGATTCAGGTGTCCTGGGACTGCTATCTCGCTGCAAGTCCTTTCTTTAAAAAAAAGTATCTTACACAGCATAGTTTCTATTTTAACATTATGTTATAACCTAAAACTATATTTAACACACTACTTAAAAAAATTAATACAGCATCACTTTCTAACACAACACATACAATATTCATTTGAATATTTGCGAAAAGACAATCATAAAATAGGCATTTTTCACAGGATGGATCCGGCTCCTTCTCTCAAGCCCTCTCTGCCTCTGACTCCTGCAGGCCAGCTTGGTGCTGCCATGGCCTCACCCCCTCCTCCTCCTCCTCCTCCTCTTCTTGTCCCTCCCTTCCCTAAATTCCTCTGTCCACATCCCATTGCCCGGCTCTGCCGGCTTCTCAGCTCCCAGCCTGAGCGTTCAAGTGCTGCCGTTGGATTAAAACCAAAGCAAAGGGAGGAAAAAACCCAACCCAAACAATCCCACTCCCTTCGAATTTATAAAGCAAGCGCACTCGAGCTGGAATGTGCCGAGGAGGAAAAGCAAAACACAGAGCCCCCGGGGTGCTGTTTTTCAGAGTGATGCAGCCCTTTATTTGCCTGCCTCCACTTGTTTTAGCCGTGCAGAGAGGCAGGCAGGTAAAACCCTGGCTGGGTGCTGGTTCCTGGCACTGGGGCCGGCTCAGAGCTCTGCAAACCTCCAGCTCTGCCATCATCTGTGCTGCTGCACAGCAAACACTTCACCTGCTGCTCATCACTGCTCCAGTGCTTTGGGACAGATGGGTTTGGTTTTCCACTTGGTTGCAGCATTTCTTCTGTTTCTCAAGTGTCTCCTGTGTCTTTCATGTAATTCCTTAACTAGTTTCCATTTACCGGCGGTCGCTTTCTTTTAAAGTACTTGAATCTGTTTGATCATCAACAAATTTCCCTTTCTGTTCCTCTGATAAAAAAATTAAATCTGGGCACTTTTTGAAGGCTTCCTCCCCACCCCCTTTTCTCTTCCTCCATCCCTGCTCAGTGGGGAATCAGTCCTTTTCTAGTGAAATGAAAATAAATAAAAATTAGAGTTCAAAGTGGGATATCTCCTCTTAAGAAGAAGAGGGGAAGAAGAAGGAAAAAAAGCCCCGCCATATATTCTTACAGATGTGACATCAAAATGGAAAACTATAAAGGACATGTTTTCAAAGCCTTGTACAGGGACTGAGTTGGATCAGTAGGAAACAGGCAAAGTCTCTCTGGGTGCTTTGAAATCCTATCCCCAAGCCACCAAAGCTGTTGTTTTAGCTGGAGTGCTGGTGCTTCTCCACCTGCCAAAGCAGCTGGATGGGGAGCAGAGGCTGCTGCGGGCCCCATGTCACCACAGAGGTGTGGGGGTGTGCATGGGACAGGAGAGTGACACTGTTGGGTGCTGGCATCCCCTGTGTCCTTGTGTCACCTTGGCATCTGCATCCACATCTGCCAGCAGAGCCATCTCCTTCCTTCCTTGCTCACTGCAGAGGAGCTTTTGGGTGTGATGGGAGATGGAGCAGGGGAAAAGCATGGCCAGTCCCTTGGGAAGGGATGGTACCCAGGGAAGAACAGAACTGTGGGACATCAGCTCCTTCTGTGTCTTGGGGATGGCCACCATCATTAGGGCTGTGAGGATGGGCAGCGAGGATGCTGGCTCTGCTGAGAGCTGCTGTGTCTGGGGAGGGGCTGCATCAGGGCAGGGCTGAGTGTGGGGTCACCTCTGGTTTCCCACCCAGCCTGGAATTGGGTTGGGATAACCCCCGTGAGGCCGTGGAGCTGCAGTGTGGGCTGGGGGCTCCCCGGCAGTGGAGGAGCAGCTGGGCAGTCCTGCGGGGTGGCAGATGGATTAGCAGCTCTCTGTTGCCCAGGTAACTGCCTTTCCTCCCCTGAATCCTGATTATTTGGTTTCTCACCACTCGCCGTGGGGCCCTGCGACTCGTTCCATCCTTCCCAAACCCACTGGTGCCGTGGCAGAGCAGCTCCCAGCTCTGCTTCCTCCCTCCCCAAAGGGCTTTTTACCCTGTGGACACAGTGGAGGCTGAGCCATCGTGTCCTGGGACCCTCTGAATGAGCCACAGTGGGGCTTGGAGCAGCCAGGACATTCCCCAGGGGTCTCATCCAGCCCAGTGGTTCTGCATAAAGGGTCCAGTGTGCTGGTGGTTGTTTCCTGCAGGCAAAGGCTCAGCAGCAGTTTGCTTGCATTAATAGAAATTATAGGAGTTTCCAAATGCATGTGGAACCCCTTGGCTGCCCCAGGACGGAGGGAGCAGTATTGGGATGAAGTGGGTTGGTGCAAACCCAGCTCAGCTCCAGGTTTGGGTGTATCCAAGGTCAGCAGAGCATCTCTGCTGCAGGCAGAGTGGGAACAGGGACCAGCCCTGAGCTATCCAAGCCTGGATTGTGTATCTCTGTTGTCTAGGGAAGCTCATAACAGCCAGGAAAATGTCCCACGGCTCCCAGCAAGCAAAAGCTCCCCCCTGCTCCGGGTAGGTGACTTGCACAGGCACAGGAGGCTTTAGGAGGTTGAGTGATGTTTCAAACAGCAATTTTTCATCTGTCACTTCATCTCCTCCTGCACCTTCCCTGGGTTATCCTGAGCCCAAACTCCTTTTCCAAAGATTTTCTCCAACAAAACTCTCTCACCCCATCAGTCCCCTCAGTGCTCATGGAGCATCCTGGCTGTCTGATATGGAATACAAATGTCTGGAGCCCGTGGCTGTGACATCCACGTGCTTTCAGGGACAGCACAAGCACCTGCCTGATGCAATCGATTATTTCTTTTGGGGAGGAGGAGCTGCAATTAATCTCTGCTTGTCTTTAGTGCTTTTTGTTGTCTTTCTGGCTGTTAAACTGCTTGTGTGGAAGGGAAGATGTACATGTAATGGTGAAAACCTTGTCTGGGGAGGAGGCACTAGGAAACCTTTGGCTTCTGGGGTGTTCTTGTTGTCCAATGTGTCTCTGGTGAGTGAAGAGGGAGATTTCTTGGTTTGGGCCACAGGGTGGGCTCGAGCCCGATGATGTGCTGAAGTTTTGAGGCTGATTGTCTCACTGTGAATCCCTGGCTCCTGCTCCATCACCTTGGATTAATTACAGTACAATGCAATATACATTTATATGGTGTCTGCACAAGTGTCTCAGGGCTTCTGCAATCTGAAAAATCTAATTAAGGTGCAGCCTCCAACATGAATGCTTATCACCGGGATGCGTGCAGCCAGCCGGGGGCAGCTGCCTCCCCGCCTCACCCAGAGCAGGATCCACACTCTCCTGGCATTATTAATTACTCAAAGCTTGGTGTCCGAGACACGATCGATACTGCAGCTCTGCAGAGATAGAAGAGACTGAGTGAGTGTGAGGGAGCTGGAGATAACCATCGGCCAGAAACATGGTGGTGGAGCCTGTTCCTGCCTGGGGGGAGGAGGAGGAGGAGGAGGAGGAGGAAGAGGAGGAGTCTCTTTGCTGAGATGAGCACCTGTTTCCCTCTGATTTTGATGCTGGGATGTTACTCACTGATGGAGAAGAACATGGTTGATGTTCAGTCTTGGTTTGGAGAAGGTGCTGCCTTGGGGGTTGCACTGGTGATGGACACAGCATTACTGCAACACTTATTGGGCATTTTTATTTTCTCTCAGCAGCTGCTGGGAACGCCCCGAAGGGAGGGAGGGAGCACCACAAGTGTGATGAGAACGTAAATAACCAGGGGAAAAGGGAAAGGAAATGTGAAGTGGCCCTTTAAATATGAGCCTCCAGAGCCCAGAGCCCAACTAGCTTTCCCTCAAGTATTCAAATGAGATTGCAGCATCAGATTGGTATGCATTAGGCTGGTCTCAATGAAAATTAACATGTAATTGCTTCAAATGAAGTAAGTGAGGAGGTAATCTGTTCTTAAATTGGATTCTCAGGATTTTGTGGTACCATAATGCAGCTGTGAAATGAAATATATTTTAAGGATGATGTCCTCAAGGGGAGAAGGAAGGATGGGGGGTGTCTTTACTGGGAAGGGTCCTTTCCCTCCTTCCCTCTTTTGTTTCTGGTCTCATTAGCGCTATTTTATAAATGAGGAGAGGGCTTTGGTGACATGGCATGGCTGGAGAATGTCCCATTGCTTTGGCTCCATCGTGTTTCCTTCCTCAACATCCCTCCTTCTCCTCCCTTCCATTCCCTCTGGTTCCCCACTTGCTTTGCTGTGCCAATGCCTCTCCAGCCTCTTCTGTCAGGCACAAGTCCCCACCCCATTGTGATGAGTCACAGGGGAGTCATGAGAGGAGCACCTGAACTTTGTTTATGTAGCAAACCACCTCCTGGTTAGGCAGTGGGAGAAGATCTGGCTCTGTGGTGGAGTTTATGTGTCTGTGAGAAGGGTGCAGGTTCTTGCTAGGGACCTGCGTTCTCTGAGGAGGGATGTCAGGGCAAGAGGCACAGTTTAACTTTTTCTCTCAGCTATTTGTGCTCTTCTGCCAAAGAAGAATCACCCTGTGATGCAGCAGAGCACTGCAAGGCTTCAGGATTCATCTCCAAAGGCTTGGGATGCCCCACTCCTCCTACTCAGCCTTGAGTTGCCGGGACCACCTCTCTATTTTAATTTTAAGGATTTGCTGCTTGTCCTTGTTCTATCTCTCCCCATCTCTCCCCACCTGGCAGCAGAAGCATGACGAGCTCGTAGTGAAGATGCAATTAGGGGTGTGAGGGAGAGCTGGTGTAGGAAGGTGGTGTGGTAACCTGCAATTATTCCCAGGCTAGAATTATAGAGATGGCATGGCATATATAGATAGAGAATATATAGATAGAGAATAGATAGATGGATATATATAGATATGGTGTATATATGTACAATAGCAGAGTATTTTTGCCACATGAAGTCGTGGCTTCCCCATCCCTGGAAGTGTCCAAGGCCAGAATTATAGAGATGGCATGGTATATATAGATATAGCATGTATGGGTAGAGAATATATAGATAGAGAATAGATAGATGGATATATATAGATAAGGTATATATATGTACAATGGCAGCATATTTTTGCTACATGAAGTTGTGGAAATGCCCAAGGCCAGGTTGGATGGGGCTTGGAGCAGCCTGCTCGAGTGGAAGGTGTCCCAGCCCATGGCAGGGGATAAAACAGGATGATCTTTAAGGTTCTGTCCAGCTCAAACCATTCCATGATCCTACATAGACCGAGCTGGTCGGCAGAAGGCAGTGACAGTGCAAGCTCCCCCAGCTCCCCAGAGCAGCTCTGCCAGTGCCTTGAAAACCTGATTCCTGATCCTGTGCCCTTCCCTGGGCAGGTTTCCCGTGTTATCCCCATCAGTGCCTTGCAGCCCTCTGTTTGCAGCTCCTCTCGCCCCCTGCTCCTCCTGACAGAGCCCCCGGACTCGCAGCATCCTTCAGCAGCCTCCCATTCCCTCCTCCATCCCTCTCTGCAGCCCTGGCAGAAAGCGTTCACCCCTCACCGCTCCTGTTTTGTGCCTCAACTTCTAAGGAAAAGCCACTTCAGTGATAATTTCCCACTTGTGATAAGTTAAGTGCATCGCTTCCTTTGGAATGCATTTTCAGTGCAGTTAAGCTCAGCAGTGCCTTGCCTGCCTGCGCAGTTAAACGCGCTCCTTTGCAGCTCGTTGGAGTGGATGGCATCGCTTTATTCCAGGGCCATTAGTGTCACTTGGCAAAGCAGAACCGGGATTTATTACGGGGCACAGCTTGTAATTGGGCGAGTTCAGCGCTGTTCAGGCAGTGCAGAGTGCAGGAGGAGAGCTGGAGCTGCTGGGGGGGCTGGAGGATGGGGAGTTGGGGTGAGTTGAGGGACTCAGCCCGGGACTAGTAGGTGATAAAGAGCGTTTTTTCCTAGAGAGAAGGCCAGAGCAAGGAGAGAGATCCCTGTTTCTTTTGGAGGCAGAGAGAGAAAACAACTTCTCTGCACTGGCTGCTGACAATGCAGCCTGCAGGAGGAGAGCAGGAGCTGGAGCTGCTGGGGGGGCTGAAGGATGGGGAGTTGGGGTGATTTGAGTGGCTTAGCCCGGGACTAGTAGGTGGTAAAGAGCATTTTTTCTAGACAGAAGCCCAGAGCAAGGAGAGAGATCCCTGTTCTTTTGGAGGCTGAGAGAGAAAATAACTTCTCTGCACCTCCTCAGATGAGGAGACCTTGTTTGCAAGGGTTTACACTGCTCTGTAATGTTTGAGAGGAGAGGATGAGATCATCAGGGAGTTATTTTCTTCCCGTGGCATTTTCCACACCTCTTTTTGAAGCTGCCAGAGCCTGGTCCTGGGCTGGGCTGATGGAGTGAGGATCCTTCTGTAGGCAACCCTGGAAGACTGCCAGGGGAGGGGTGGCTTTGCCTGCTGGCGTCCAGGAGCCTCCTGCTCATTACTTGGGCTATGGGAATGCAGAAAAAGGAGAAAATCCTGAGGAATAACTGTCCCACAGCTCAGCACAGGATCCCTCCTGTAGGTTCTCTGGTAGTACCCTGTCAGGATCTCTAGCTGGTCAGAGTGATCCCAAGAAAGGTTAGAAAGTCTCTTTTCCCAGCCCAGCACTTGAAGGAGGAGTCAGGGCTCTTCATTTCTCGGTCTCAAGGTTGTTTATTGTTTCTTATCTATAAAAATTTTTCTCCTGTCCTGCCAAGGTCCATCCAGCAGGACAGTTCCAGGCACTCTGCCTGCCCCCAGGGTACTGTTATGTCTTTATACTAAAAACTACGTGTACAATGTTTACAATTACTTTCCAATACCCATCACCTATGTTAGACAGTGAGCTTCTACTCCAAACCAATCCAAAAGTGCTACCATCACAGCAGAAGATGGAGGCCAAGAAGAAGAAGGAGAAAGGCTTGACACACCCAGTTCCCTCCATCTTGCCCCCTGAATCCACATTCCAAAAACCCCAAAATCTACTTTTCCACCCCGTGATAACTTCACTATTATTCTACCTAAACTGTTGTGGCTTGCTGATCTTCATATAAGGTTGGTAATTTGCTCCATGGGTCGTAATTGAAACCACAGGGGCATTTTGGGCTCTGTGCCAGGGTCTCTGAGACCCCTGGCAGGGGTCCTGGCTATCCTGAGCAGCCAGAGGGATGTCCTGGGTCCTGCCAGTGCCCATGTCATTTGTGCCCCCACACAGCTGCCCACAGGCATTTTGGTGCTGGTGTCACCCTGTGTCTGGCGCTATTAGCACTTCTGGAGGGCACCCAGGCAGGTGGGCCAGGAACACACTCCAGTGGTGCCCCAGGGAGCCAGCCCCAGCCAGGGTTAGGGACTTCCTGCCCTGCTTGCTGCCCTCATTGATGTTTTGTGGCACGCTCTGAGATGCTGAGATGGAAGATGCTATAGATGTGCAGAGCCCTGTTGTTAGCAGAGACAATAGGAGGATAAATAGAAAGGCTGGATGAGCCGAGCACGGGACTTGGAAAGGTGCTGGTGCACTGCTGCATTGCAGAGAGATAAAGACTCTTCCAGACGAGCCATTCCTGCCGGCTGCATCGCGATCTGCCTGCTCTGCAGCAGCCCTGGGGCCGGCACAGGGCTCTCCCAGCACTGCAGGATGCACACAGAGGTGCTCACAGAGGTGCTCACAGGGTGCACACAGAGGTGCTCATAGAGTCCCAGCACTGCAGGATGCACACAGAGGTGTTCACAAGATGCACACAGAGGTGTTCACAGGATCTCAGCACTGCAGGATGCACACAGAGGGGCTCACAGAATCCCAGCACTGCAGGATGCACACAGAGGTGTTCACAAGATGCACACAGAGGGGCTCACAGAATCCCAGCACTGCAGGATGCACACAGAGGTGCTCACAGAGGTGTTCACAGGGTGCACACAGAGGTGTTCATAGGATGCACACAGAGGTGCTCACAGGATCCGTGCCTGCTCCCCACCCTGCCTGATGCTCAGTCAGCAGGAGCTCCAGCTCTTTTTGCAGCTCTTCTTCCCTTCCCAGTCCGGTTTCCTCCTGTTTCCTTGGCATGTGCCAATAGCCGTGTCTAAGGCAGCGCACTGGGAGTTGTTTGCAGCTCTGCAAATCCCGGGCAGTGAACCAAGGCGGATCTTTTTGAGCCCAGTATTATTATTAATGTAATTAGTGTGAATCATTTGCATGTATAAACTTTCAATTGAGGAGATCAGGTACTTTATAAACATGAGTTAACTCACACTCCCTGGCAAGGAGGTGCCAGATATCTTTAAAGCCTTGCAGAGGGCAGGAATGAAGGGTAGGAACTTGCATGGGTCACTGGGAAATGCAGGACCTCACAGTCTAGGGCCCTGCCCTCTGCAACAACCAACATGGAGCTGTCTGGGCAGGGAAGAGAGGGGGAAGAACAAAGGGGTTTTATTTTCCACTTCTGAGTATTCCTTTTGACAGCTCAGTGTTAATTTGAAGAGGCACTGGGGTGGCAGCTGATCCAAGGGTACCTCCTCACCCTGCAGCCTTTGGAAAGCTTTGACTGCTGCAGGGGGGACAGAAGGAAGGCGCCAGCCCCAGCAGGGACCCCCCTTTCCTGGCAGACCCCACTGCTGAGTTAATCATTGGGTCAGCTCCTGCCTGGCAGGAACCAGGCTGCCCATGCAGGGAAGAGCACCGTGAGCCACTCTGTGCTGTGAAAAGCTCCTCGGGCTGTGTCGTTGGTGGTGTCACATCAGTGGGAGCTCCAGGGATGCCCTCCAGCCAAACTCACAGTGAGGGCCAGGATGACTGGGCTGGTCCTGGGGAGCAGGTGAGGACAGGAATGCCAAGAACCTGATCACAGCCACTCACCCCAGCAGGGCTGAGCCTCCAGCCCCCATTAGAGTCCCTGACTGAGCACTGGGGGCTTTCAGCAGTACCAAACCTACGGATATTTTAATCCAACAGTTCACTGTGAATGTCTCCTGCTCCTTGCCTGTGACCAGCACATCCAGTCTTGCCATCCGAACTCCATGGCCTGAGCTGGGTGTCCCTATTTCAGCAGAATGGGATCATTGCTGGGGGAGCACACGCTGTTCCCCACGTGTGCTATGTGGGGCTGGTGTGCAGGGCAGCACTGGCCAGCCCTGTGGATGTGAGCAGACAGCATTGCAGGGAGGGTGTGTGAGCAAACACAGGCTGGGTGTGCACAGAAAGGGAGCAGATGCTGTAAATCCTGCTGGAGAAGGGCTGGACTGGGAGAAATTGCTGGTGCGTGACTTAGCCCAATGCAGCAGAGAGAGCGAAACCAGACTGGGTTGTAACGATGAGAGATTTGGCTCGATATTTATTAGTTAAAAAGCTTCCAGGCCATGTTCTGTGTGATAGCCACACCTCATGCTGTCCATGGCATGGGCATGCCAGCCTTACAGGATTGTGGGCAGTGCCTGTCCCAGGGAGCATGGCACAATCTGGCCTCAGCTTTCCCTGTGCCCAGGAATTGGTGGCCAAAATTCTCTCCTAAACATCATAGGAAAGTCTGTGAGACTGTGCCTGACTGGGATTGAGTTGTTCACAGCCCGGCCTTTAATTAATCCTAATAAATAACAATAAAATGTGATAATCACAGAAATAAATCTGAAGATGTGGAGCTCTGCCTCGGGCAGCGGGCTGGTTTAGTTGATCATTTATAGCTTGGCTGACTGTGCAGAGGCTGGAAGGTGATGTCTGGGATATGAGAAGCTGGGGACAAGGCAGGCCCAGAGCATCCTGTCATCTTACCCAGCCTCAGTGGGAGGATTTGCACCCAATTTTAAGATAAACCCCAAATTTATTCCCAATCTCCAGCTCGGTTTAGCTCATAGCAGACAAAACAATGCTGGTGTGGGATTGATTAAAAATCTGGAAGTGTGTGGGAATGGCTGAGTTGGACTGGGAAGAAAATGAAAAGACATCTGGGGATGCTTGATGATGGATGTGGCACGTGGGGACATGGTTTAGGGGTGTGTTTGGCAGTGCTGGGTTAATGCTTGGACTCAATGATCTTAAAGTTTCTTTCCAACCTAAAGAATTTGGGTCAATGTCGTTGTGAAATTCCACCAAGTGGGCAGGGTTTAGGAAGGTGGTTTCTCTAGGGTGGGCATGCCATGAAAATTAGGGGGTGATGGAAGGAGAATTGAGCCTGGGGAGGGGCAGTTTGGTCACAGCCCAGGCTGGGCCTCCACATGTGATGGGGTGAGCCAGGCTTAGCCCTGTTCTGCCTCCCCATGATGGAGCTTGTACCTTGATAATTGCAATGAAAGCAGCAATCAGGTTGGTAATTTTGCTGAGCTCTTTTCAGTTCTAATTAACATTATTCATTTCTTGTGTGTCCTGCTGGGTTGAGACAATCTGTGCTCTCCAGCCCAGCCCTCTGGAACACCAGCAATCTGCATAAGAGGCAACAAAAAAAGTGTTGTGTGCCAATTACTACACTTCAGTAATTAAAAACCTCCTTCCCCCCACTGCCTGCCCACCTCCTCTCATGTAATTTTTTTGTGTGCAAACTGGAGAAAGCAAAGAGAGAAATTCAGGAGGGCACGTCACTGCTGGTGTGTGCCATCTGTGGCTGCTCTGGAGTCGCAGGGAGGTGCTGGGGACGCAGCACGGGTGGGATCAGTGGTCAGGGAACTCAGCCTCAGCACCCTGCTGCTTGTTTATTCCTGGTACTTGTTTACGAGGCTGTTTTGTCCCCACTGATGGCTTTGTTGGCATTTTCAGCCCTGCTTGTCTTTGTGATCGCTGGCAGAATCCTTGTGTTGTTGCTTTCCCTCTTCTAATTTGCCTTTGAGTGCTGTCCCTGCAGCCAGGTGGGCTCTTGGCTGCACCTGTGGGGCCCTGTGGATGCATGAGCTCAACCCTCATGCTGTGGAAATCTTTGGGAATACCAGTTTGGGAGAGAGTGGCCAGTCCCTAATGGACCAACTTGATAGAACAGGGTGGATAACAAAACCTGGGAATTTTGGCTGTGGGAGATGTTGACAGATCTGGAAAGGGCAGCTCCACCCTGTATCCTGTCACTATAGGACACCAAAGGACACAAGCACACACCGCTGTTCTCAAGGTGAAGAAAAAGGGAAGTTTATTTTCTGACTCCAACATTTATAGTTTTCCAAGAGTGACAGTGGATTGGAGGGTGACAGTGTCACCTCTCCAATGGCACTGGACAGACCAACAGTCCGTCAACTCTCTCCTCCTCCATAAAGGAATGCAAAACAACGAGTTATTTACAGAAAGTGTGTGAGAAAGTTCGCTACAAGAATGTCAACATCAGAAGGCTTAGAAAATCTTAAAAAAACAGGGTGACATCATCCCTTTGCACACACCACACGTCAATAATTGGGGAGTGCAGGTGGGTTGAGACAGGTGGGGAGGACGGAGATTCACAGGTTTCACCTTTACTCAGTGCATGTAAATGTCTAAAATGCCCCAATTTGTGGTCATTTTGAGGTGGCCTCAGAGGCCTCAGGGAGCAGAGGGGCTGGTGCAGCATCAGGAGCTTCATCTCCCTATAAACCATGCTTTCCTACCCCAGGATGATGTAGGAGTGAGTTAGGGAGTGCTCTCCTCTCCCAGAGGAGAAACCCCAAGGCTTGGGACTCTGGGTTTATTGGGAAGGAAACAGCAGAGAGAGGCAGCAGTATCCAGAGCAGCATCATCTCCACCTTGTGCTGGCGCACAGCAGTTTTTCATCTTCCTGCAGGAGAAGTCCTTGCTGTCTGAGCAGGAGTGCAACAAGGATTAAGGATCTTGAGAGAGAGAAAATTACCTCATCTGTGCTTAATTGTTTTTAGATCATCTTTTTGGAGGCAAGCACTGCTTTCCGGCACCCCGAGGACCTCTCCCTCCCCTCCTTCCCTGGCACATCCTGGGCTGAGAGGGAAAGTGAGAGCTTCCAGCGAGGTGGAGGAGGCATCCCAGGGCTTTGCACTTTGCCAGGAGCAGGGTGGAAGGATGGGAGGCTGCGGGCTCGGCGGTGGCTTTGCTCTCCCCCTGTGCCTGGAGTGTGGCTTGCTGGCCAAAGCCAAACGGTTTCTGCTCGGCTGCCCATGTGTGGGAGAGGAGGCTTCCCAGCCCTGCACCAGGATGCTGGAGACGGGAGCTGCTGGAGGAGGGAAGAAGCAGCAGATGTAGGGGCTGGAAGAGCACTGTGATGAGCCTCGGCCATGGCGACCCTGACCGGTGCTTGTGCGAGGAGGAGCAGGAGGGGCTGGAGGGTCAGGAGGGGCTGGAGGGGATGGAGGGGATGGAGGGGATGGAAGGGCAGGAGGGCTGGAGGAGCAGGAGGGGCTGGAGGGTCAGGAGGGGCTGGAGGGGATGGAGGGGCTGGAGGGGCTGGAGGGAATGGAGGGGATGGAGGAGCTGGAGGAGCAGGAGGGGCTGGAGGGGATGGAGGAGCAGGAGGGGCTGGAGGAGCTGGAGGAGCAGGAAGGATTGGAGGAACAGGAGGGGCTGGAGGAACTGGAGGAGCAGGAAGGGTTGGAGGAACAGGAGGGGCTGGAGGAGCTGGAGGGGCTGGAGGAGCAGGAGGGGCTGGAGGGGATGGAGGAGCAGGAGGGGCTGGAGGAGCTGGAGGAGCAGGAAGGATTGGAGGAACAGGAGGGGCTGGAGGAGCAGGAGGGGCAGGAAGGATTGGAGGAACAGGAGGGGCTGGAGGAGCTGGAGGGGCTCGAGGAGCAGGAGGGGCTGGAGGGGCAAGAGGGGCTGGAGGAGCTGGAGGGGCAAGAAGGGTAGGAGGAACAGTAGGAACAGGAGGGGCTGGAGGAGCAGGAAGGGCAGGAAGAGCAGGAGGGGCAGGAGGGGCTGGAGGAGCAGGAGGGGCAGGAGGGGCAGGAGGGGCTGGAGGAGCAGAGTGCTTGGAAGCAGTTCAGGAAGGAGCACAACTGCCAATCCCTAAATAGCCCAGTGCATCCAGAGGTCAAAGCACCTCTTTCCCAGGAGCCATGCTGTGCTCTATTATATATATATATATTTATATATATATGTAGGCTCAGGAGCTTTAAGAGGCAGGGAAGAATACAAAGTACCAGCTTGAAGCTTGCCGATCCTAGGGACAGGGAAGCGTGTCTGGATGATAAGGAGAGATTGTGCCCGGGTGCTGTGAAGGGCGACAGCACTTATTTCACTGTTGCCTCATGCGTTACCTGAGCCCCGTTGCTTTTCAAAAGCACTTAAATGCCCATGTGATAGAGGGAATGCTTGGATTGCACACTGTCTGGCTCCATTATTATCCAAGGATCTCCAAGCTGATGCATTTCATAAAGGATACTGGCGTGGAGGAGGAGAGGGGAAATATACATTTTTAGTTCTGCCTGCTTACAGTTCCTCAAGGTAACGTCTGCAGAGGGGATTGGGTGAGAAATTCAAGTCATGTCTGGTTTCTCATCACCCAGCCCTGGACACCCCTGTGTTTGTGCAGAACCACCACCACAGGAGCCTATTTCATGGTACCAGAGCCAAACACCAAATAACCACTTCATTTTATTCGTGCCCCATAGGTCTGAGCTACCAGCAGAGCTGAGATTTGGAGTTCAATATACTAAACCCATCCTCTGGGAAGAAATCTCCAGTTTAATTCAACTTGTGCAGCTAAACTCTCAGGCCTTTCACTCAAGCTGTAATGCAGCTGAGAGCAAGAGCCAAGTTCTTGGTGTTCAGCCCAGACTGAATCTATTGCTTTTTTTAATGTAGATCATAAAAATCTGTTCACATTTAATTTATTATTATCGTAATATCATTATGGAACAGTAGTAAAATGGTTTAATTTATTGGCTGTTTTTCACACCAGGGAGGGAGGATGGAGCAGGAGTTGGGTACTGGCAACTCAGGGGTGTCCTGTGCTGCAGACAACACATCTTATGCGTGTATCCTCTGTCACCCCCAATCCCCAAAATTTGTGTGTTGAGGCTGGGTGGGTTATTTTGGCTTCTCCTGTAATCGCTGGGGCCAAAGAGGTTCCAAAAAGAGGCTGAATGAGATGAGACATCTTGTCCCTAGGTGGGTACCTGTGTCTTCCCTGGCATCAGTAATGGACACAGGAAGAGAAGTCTTCCATCGCAGGGTCATTAAGGTTGGAAAAGCCTCTAAGATCAGTCCAACCATTCCCCTGTACTGCCAGATCCTCCACGAATCCATGTCCCCAAGTGCCACATCTATGGGACTTCTAGATCCCTCCAGTGACTCCAGCACTGCCCTGGGCTTGAGCACCCTTTCAGTGAAGAAATATTCCCTAATATTCAATCTAAACCTTCCCTGGTGCAACTTGAGGCCATTTCCTCTTGTCCCATCACTTGTTACTGTGCAGAAAATGTAAATCCCCACCCAAAGGGGGCTATAAGGATCTCCAGTAAGGAGACAGCTCACCCAGAGAAAGGACACACTCCCTAAAGTGTTCAGGACAAGTCCATGTGCCACAGATACACCATCTTTGCCATCAGCTCCCCTGTCAGTGCAGTCTGGCACGTGGAGCCCATTAAGTCCCTTACATTCCTTGAAGTCACACTGAGTGAGACATCCCAGAGGCTGCTGGGCTCCCTCTCGGTGCCTCTGAAGTTAATTTGCATCCCAGCCACTGCACAAGTAATGAAGTAGTTTGGGGGAGAATATAAACAGTGGATCTTAGGCTGAGTGGTTTTATGCAGGGACATTATGTTATGGAGCCAGCATCCAGCAAAGTGTGGCCAAATCCCAATGGCTCCGTAATCCCAAAATTTCTCAGGCAGAAGCAGGGGTTTAGCTGGCTGTCGGGGCTGCAGGTTTCTGCTGTTTAGAGAACTTCTTGATGCTTTGAGGACTCAAACCCGGCTTGGGGACATGAGGATGGGAGGTTACAGGGCTGGCAGAAACCTTTGGGAGGAGCAGGACTGATCCCAGCTAATGTTGACAGGAAAGTAATCTCCTTCAGGATCAAAATAATTTCTAGGTTTGCACTGTGTTGTCTCCAGGGGGAACTCAGGTGCTTATTGAGGCTGAATATAGAGGATTTCTACTTCCAAAACATCCCTGGATAAGTGAAATGCTCGGCTCACAAGTGAGGGAGGTGCAGTGGAGCAGGTGATGGGTACTGAAGGAAAAGTTGACAGAGGGGACAAATGGTCAGATGTACAAGGTTTCTCTTTAGAGGTGTGTGTCAGAGCTGGCTTTCTCCAAAGATAAATTTTCCTTGCTCCTTTGTCAAGCAGCACAAGTTTTCCCAGCATCAGTTTGCATCTCTTTGTGTGACTGCAGGGATGTGAAGGTCTGCAGAGAGAATGACAGGTGATGGATTTGGGCAGGAAGTAACAACCTGCACCCCTACAAAAAGTGTGGACTTCGGATGGAGGCTTGGGCTCAGCTCTGTTTGTCTGAGAGTTTGCAAAAGAATAAATTGGAATGGAGGAGTGAAAGGCTGGTACTGGATGGTTTTGACTTCCCTGCATCTGAAAACTCTGTGAAGCTGTTGGGCAAATCTCTGGAGCTGCTGGTTTAGATGGATATTTGTGCCCTGAGCACCGCAGGAAAAGCTCTGACCTTGTCCTCTTTGGACACTGAAAGCTCTTGGTCTCTGAAAGTGCTGCTGACAGCAAAGCTAAAAATAGTGCCAGGAGGGCTGGAGGGGAGGGAGGGAGAGCGCCCAGGAGCAGCACACTGATGGGTCACCTCTGTGCCTCTCCCCAGGTGCTCCGTGGACAACCGGGTGACCCGGGTGGCCTGGCTGAACCGCAGCAGCATCCTCTATGCCGGCAATGACAAGTGGTGCTTGGACCCTCGGGTGGTGCTCCTGGCCAACACCAAAACCCAGTACAGCATCCTGATCCAGGATGTGGACGTGTACGATGAGGGCCCCTACACCTGCTCCGTGCAGACAGACAATCACCCCAAGACATCGCGTGTCCATCTCATCGTGCAAGGTAAGAAAAGGGAGTTTGTGGAGGGCTTGGGACTTTGCTTTCTGTTCCTTTTGCCTTGGTGTTTTCTCATCCCATTGCTCCTATGTTGAGCATTTGACACAGCTTGGTGCAGAAGTAGAGTCTGATCCACAAGCTTGGATTGTCCCGAGCTGGGTAATGACTTTCACAGAATCAGAGAACCTGCTGAGTTCTCTGGACCCACAAGGATCCACAAGGATCATGGAGTCCACTCCTGGCCCTGCACAGCACTATACCCAAGAGTCACACCATGTCTCTGAGGGTGTTCTCCAAATGCTTCTTGAATTCTGTCAGGCTTGGTTTTATCCATCTTTGCTGACATAATCCCAGGGCTCTGCTACAGGCTACAGATATATCCATCCTTGCCATTAGCTCCCCTGTCAGTGCAGTCTGGCACGTGGACCCCATTAAGTCCCTTACTCCTATGTTGAGCATTTGACACAGCTTGGTGCAGAAGTAAAGGCTGCTCCACGAGCTTGGATTGTCCCAAGCTGGGCAACGACTTTCACAGATTCAGAGAACTTGCTGAGTTGGAAGGGACCCACAAGGATCCCCCAGGATCATGGAGTCCAGCTCCTGGCCCGTGCTTCTTGAACTCTGTCGGGCTTGGTTTTATCCATCTTTGCTGACATAATCCCAGGGCTCTGCTACAGGCAGCTCTTCCTCCCAACACAGTCACTGGCAGACCCGCAGTGCTGTTTGTTGTTGTTGTTGGTTTTTGATGTTTTTTTGTTTTCCAAGCTGGAGGCAGTGCTTGAAGTAAAACTTGTGTTGGGTGAAAAGAGAGAGCTGACAGATTTGTGTGCTTTGTGGGAGTGTGTGTATGCCTAGCAACAACATGTGTTTGTGTGTTGAAATTCCATACTTCTGGAGGAGGAAGAGGAGGAGAAAGACCAGCACAGGGTGCTGGAGTACTTTTGGTGGCTCAGTGGATGCCTACATGTGCTCTTCAGCAAGTGTGTGAGCACACACAGCTTCTTGAGAGGGGACAGACAGGTGTGGCCACATGAGATGGTCAAGCAGATGGACATTCAAGGAGGAAGATTGATCCTGTGCCCATGTGGCAGGGCAAGAGCTGGACAAGGGGGAGCCTCATGGAGGGACACACAGGAGCCTGATGAGCTCTTAGCCTGGGGGAAGATTAATGGAAAATTCCTAATCCCTTGCTAGCAACCGTTTTTTTTCATGCTGCTTCTTCTGTGATTTGGCCGGGAGCCCTCTTAACATGACACACCGGCTTGAGTATTGGAATCTCGTCTCGGGCTAATTTTCGAATGCTGATGGGTGTATTGATTTGGAAACAAGCTGGGTTAAAAAGGCATTGGTCTTGTACACAGAGTAGGGTTGAGCTAATCCACCGTCGATATTCCAGGCCTGAGCACTATTGACAGCCTAATGAATAGAAGTGGGGAAAAAACCCAGACTCAGGGCCTTTATTTTTCTTCTTCCCTCCCTTTTCATTTTCCTTTTCCTCTTCAAGCAATCAAGCTGACTAACCAGAGCCGGACTTTCTCCATCTCCATTAAGCACAGAGGGAAAGAGGATGCATTGCCAGCCCTGGTTCTGGCTGTTTATCTTGCAATCTCTTATTACCTGCTTGAATTTCTTAAGCCAAAGTCGATCACCAGCAAGTTCTGAAGTCGCTATCAGATGCTGGGGTGCTGCAGGACAATTTCTATCTGTTCTCTTCTGATTCCCGTTTCCTGACCTAAATTTCCTGTATCACCAGACATCCAGACCCAGCCCTCCCGTGTCTTGCTGTATCATTAGGAAGAGATATTTGGGCACTGCAGGAAAAGGTCAGAGCTTAACTCCTTGCAGCAGTTAAGTATGGGATGATTCAGTGATGGGCTCAGTCCTGTAATGTGCTGAAGATCCTCAGAAATTCCAGCTCTGGAGAGCAAGCCCCCTAATTTGAAAAGCTGTTCTTTGGCTCACCCAGCCCTTTCTCAGAGCAGGACATGAAAGTGAATTATCATGTCCAATTAAAGGGAAACCTGCCTTAATGACCTCGATGAAAATTGGGCTGTGGTGCCAGGATTAACTCTCCTGCCTTGGAAAATGGGCCCTATAAATATGTATTCTGGAATAATCCTGTCCAAAACAACACTCAGCTTGTGGGAAATGGTGCTTATTCCCCCTCCTAGGAAAGCAGAGTCACTCAGCACCAGATTTCAGGGGTGTGCCAAGTTCAGCGCACAGCCCTGGGATATTTTGCCCCTTCCTGCAGCTTGATAAGAAAGGAGAGGTGATTCAAGGAGGTGGGAAAGGGGGTGTCTCCCTTTAAAGAGATTTAACCAGGTAGAGGAAGGAGTGCAGGTTGCTCTAAGCAGGTCCTGAGCTTCTCCTTGCTGCACCAGGAAAGGGCCTGGGGGCAGGAGCGCTCCAGCCTCTCAGGATGCAATTAAATCGTGCCCCGGGGCAGGCTGTGCTCTCCAAAGGGACTGAATGCTGGGGGGCAAGGAGCTCTCCCCGTTCCAGCCAGGATGGCTCAGCCTGCTGCTCCCCCAGGATGGGTGCATATCAGCCATGCCCAGACACTGAGCCCATGCCTGCATCCCTCCTCCTCCTCAGGTTTAGGGGATATCTCTGGGAAACAGCCATGGATGGAGGGCATCTGTGGGTTTGGCCAAGGGCTGATGGAGGGAAGCAGAGCTGTGGGAGGGGGGAGAGCAAAAAACAGCAGAGGGATAGGGGCGGGAGAAGGATATTCCATCAGGGTACGAGGGTCAGGAATGATCCCCAAGGAGAAAATGAGGTAGAAACACCCAGAGCTGAGGATGCCCACACTGCAGCAAGGGGTGAGCTGCACATTTATTTCTAGGCTGGCTTATTGGATGGCCAAGATCCCAAAATAGGTGGGGAAAAGGCACCTCAAGAGCTAATTTATCCCGTCCCCCTGCAACCAGGCAGAGACCTCGCTGCCAAGCACATGTGAAAGCTATTCTTGAAAATCTTTAACAAAGCAGGTTCTTCAGTCTCCCCAGACAATCTATTCTACTGCTTTGCTACCTTTTTAATTAGAAAATGTATAGCTAATATCTAACTTAAACCTTCTTTGTTGCAAATGAAGTGGAGTTTTTCTCAGCCTATTCCCAGTGGATGTGGGGAACAATTGATCAGTGTCCTCTGTAATAACCTTTTGCTTTTGGGAAGGTTGTTATCCTGGTGCCCCTTAGCTGCCTTCTTTCTGAAACCATCCCAGCTCTGTTTTTCCCACTTTTCCTCATTGGCCAGGCTTTCAGAAACACTTGTCAGTCTTGAAATCCTGGTACAAAAGGGAAAAGGTGATTGCTGCTGATCCAGGAATAGCAGGTCGGTGCCTCTGTGCTAATGTGGGACAAATGAGCTCAGGAATGAGACAGCAGACCCTTGGCACTGAATGCACCAAAGTTCAGACCTGCTATTTTGGGGACTGCTCTAAATGGGGTCAGGCTGGTGGTGCCAAGCTGATGTCAGCCAACAACAGAGCTGCCAAAGGCACAGGGAGGTTCTCAGCACCTGGATCTCTCCTGGACAAAATACACCCAGATCACAAACAGAGCTAAAACGAGGAGCTCAGGGAGCATCCCTGTCATCTGCAGGGTCTGGAAGGTGCTCCCACTCCTTCAGTGCTCATTCCTTCTTAGGAGGAGTTGCCATAAGACCAGACAAAGTGTCAGAACTCTGGCATCCCTCTGGGTGTCCAGAGTTGCCAGGACCCCTGCCAGGGGGCTCAGAGACCCTGGCACACAGCCCAGAACACCTGTGGGTTTGATTATGACCCCTGGAGCAAATTACCAGCTTTGTATGAAGGCCTGAAAGCCACAGAAGTTTAAGTAGTGTAATAATAAAATTATCACAGGGTGGAAAAGTAGATTTTGGGATTTTTAGAATAGGGGTTTTGGGGACAAGATGGAGGGACTTGGGCGTGTCCAACCTTTCTTCTTCTTCTTCTTGGCCTCCATCTTCTGCTGTGATGGTGGCACTTTTGGATTGGTTTAGAGTAGAAGTTCACTGTCTAACATGGGTGATGGGTATTGAAAAGTAATTGTAAACGTGTTATACATAGTTTGTAGTTTATAGTATAAAGAGATAACACCGCCCTAGGGGCAGGCAGAGTGCCTCTGTCTGTCCTGCTGAGCAGACCTAGGCTGGACAGGAGGAAAATTTTTATAGATAAGATATAATAAACAACTCTGAGACCGAAAACTGAGGAACTCCAAATCATTCTTCGAATGCACGGGCTGAAACAGAGACTGTTCATGTGTCAGACAGGACATGCAGTGTCTGAGCTTGGAGGCTTGAATGGTGATTTCCCAAATTCCTCTTCTATTGGACCTCCCCTCCTTTTCCCACATCCTTTTCTCTCCCTTCATTTCCCCACATCCTTCTCTCTCCTTTCCCCCCATCCTTCTTTCTCTTGTCCTTTCCCCCATCTTTCTCTCTCTCCTCCTTTCCCCAAATCCTCCTCTCCTCTCCTCTCCTCTCCTCTCCTCTCCTCTCCTCTCCTCTCCTCTCCTCTCCTCTCCTCTCCTCTCCTCTCCTCTCCTCTCCTCTCCTCTCCTCTCCTCTCCTCTGGCACAGCCTCCCCTTTCTCCCTGCAGGACATTTCAGCTATTTAAGCCATTTTCTGGGTTCCAGGGTTTAAAGGAGAGAGGCGAGGTAGGAGGAGAAGGAGCTATCTGGAAAGCTGTTATTTGTATTGATAATAAGCCGTCTCCAATGCGTGCCTGCAAAACACTCCCACTGCCTTGTAAGATGCATTAAGGGAAGTTGGCCTTATCTCAGTGCGGGAAATGGACTTGGGGAAGGAGGCTCAGAGCCTGCCAGAGTTTAATCTCACTTAGGCACACGAATTTGCATGATAGAAAATGGTGGAATTTTAGTGCTTAAAAAGAAAGAAAGAAGAAGAAGAAAAAAAGGCAAAAGCAGGCAACTGGGGGGATATTAGCGCTTTCCCTGCTTCTTTATCACTTTTCCTGGCCCTATCTGGCTCTTGCTGTTGTCACTGGAGAAACTAATCACCCCTCCCCCTTTGTTTGGTGTAAATGAGTTTTCCCCACTCCTTCCCGAGCTCAGGTTAATCTTCAAATCCCTGCCTTTGTCTGGGAGTTAATTACCTGCTCGGCAGAGTCGGGGGGCTGTGGACACAGGTGCAGGGGGTGGCAGGGGGCAGAGGTGGCAGTGCTGGTGGCACCTGTCCCCGTGCAGGGAGCAGCACTGCCAAGGTCTGTGCTGGCGAGATAAAGCCTCCAGTGGGGCTGCAGCGCCCCAGCCGGCTTTGTTTCAACCATCAAACTCTGGCCAATTAATTTTCCTTTGATGCCACAAGTCCCTTTCACTCTTGGGACATCAAGGAGAACTTTTTGTTGCTGCTTTGCTGCCTGGGTGCCTGGGAAATGCCTTTGCTGGGAGGAAGGCTCAGTCGCTGTAGTCATCATCACCTTACCTGTGAGGCAGAGCTTGTGCCACCAATGCCTGCATTGCACATACCTGGTTTGGGAGCAAGGAGGGTGTGACCGTGTTCACAGGGGTCTGAGGATGAGGGAAGAGATGAGGATCTGACTCTGAGTTTCAGAAGGCCTGATTTATTATTTTATAATATATGCTAGATTAAAACTATACTAAAAGAATAGAAGAAAAGGTTTCATCAGAAGGCTAGCTAAGAATAGAATAGCAAAGAATGATAGCAAAGGTTTGTGGCTCGGGCTCTGTGTCCAAGCCAGGTGGGCTATGATTGGCCATTAATTATAAACATTCAACATGGGCCAATCACAGATGCACCTGTTGCATTTCACAGCAGCAGATAGTCAATGTTTACATTTTGTCCCTGAGGCCTCTCAGCTTCTCAAGAGGAAAAATCCTAAGGAAAGGATTTTCCATAAAAGATGTCTGTGACAGAAGGGAAAAGGGATTTGCCCAGACACTGGTCATATTTGAGGCCATGGGCTGGAGTTTCACACTGGGTAAGATGCTCCCCCTGCTCCTGGCATGGATTTACTGGAGTGTCCACACATTTCCCCCTGTAGGAGCAGCTATTCCTTCTAGAAGCAAAAGCAGGTTTAGATAATAACTCCTAAAAGGCATGGGGGAGCTGGAGAACCTCCCCAAAGCAGTGGAGGGGAGGAAACCAGTGGCAGGAAATGGAAGTCCTCCCTCGCTTTGCCTGTGCTCTCGGCTCCTTTGACTGATGTGCTCCTTCCCCGGCTCTCTTTTGTCGCTAATCACCGGCCCTCTGTCAAAGCATCCTTGCCTTTTGTACCAGGGCTGTTGTGGAGGACTGAAGGTCTCCCACACGCTCTCACGCACTGGCCTAGTTTTTGGCTCTTTATCCTCGTTTTGCTCTGCCCTTGGAGAGCATCTCTGCAAGTCCCACATCCATTACTGCCCCTGCATCTCTCCATCTCCCTCACACCCTCGGATCTCAGCCCTTGCTTCTCTGGGGTGTGCTTGTCCATGTTCCCCTGTGGAGTGGCCTCGTACCAGGCCAGGCTCCCTCCAGCCTCCCCAAAGTCACTTGACCTCTTTGCAAATCAGTTTAACATCTGTGAGGCAGAGATAATAGTTGTCACCTACTTCACAGGGGGGTTGATGAGGATTAATTCATTAATGTCGACAGAGGTCTTTGAAGATGGAGCGCGCTATCTGAGAGCTAAACGTTATTATTAATTAGCAATTATATCGTGGGGTGGGAGCAGGGAGGGAACAGAGACTCCAGAGTCTGTACTGTGGAAGAGTTTGCTCTGGGCTCACTTTCTGCCCTTGCTGCAGCTTCAGGCTGCCCCAGTTTCATGTCTCTGCTGCTGCTGGAGGGAGCCAGGCACGCTGCATCCCACTGGGGGTGTGTCCCAGCATGCTGCTCCTTCCTGGAGCTTGTGGATGAGCCCACTGGTGTAAAGAGAGGGAGGGATGGAGAGGTGAACAGTGGTTGAGTGAGTTCACATTATTAGGAGGGCAAATTGGTAATAGGGAATTTGGGATGAAGTCATAGAATCCCAGAATGGTTTGGGTAGGAAAGGACTTTAAAGATCCCCTAGTTCCATCCCCTGCCATGGCAGGGATACCTTTCACTATCCCAGGCTGCTCCAAGCCCTGTCCAGCCTGGTCTTGGACATTTCCAGGGATGGGGCAGCCACAGCTTCTCTGGGCAACCTTGGCCAGGACCCCACCACCCTCATTTTAAAAAACGTCTTCCTTATATCTACTCTACATCAAACTTTTCAATTTCAAGCCATTCCCCTCCAGGCTTGCCTGGCACCCCAGTGATGAAGTGGGGCCAGGCACTGCCAGAGTCATGGCAGGATGTATCCTGTTCCCAAGGAGAAATAATTGGCAGGAGACTGGAGCAGAGGAGAAGGAAGATCCAGTGATTCACAGGACACACAGATCAGTTTAATTCCCTTCCTGTTTTTCTTTCTCGCATACACCCAGGCTGTGGCTAATTCCTGTTTGTGTCCCCAGTGAAGAGCTAATGCTGTCGTCCTGTTTGTCACTGGGTTCCTGACAGAGTCCTTTGTGGTCCCCTCCAGATATCAGAGGGGCATTCCCACCTCTGGCATCCCCACGGCTCCACTGTTTCCATCCTCCCTGGCTCAGCTGTGTGCACTGCTGTGGCAGCGAGGAGTGCTCAGTGGAACTCTCTCTGCTACTCCCTCAGAGCTGCGGAGGTCACCCTCGCATCACCCCTCTTCTTGAAAACAAGAGTCTGCTCCTCTTTGAGCCTTTCTGAGCACGCGAGCTCCCAGCAGCCCCGTTCACCCAGCCTCTCCAATGGCTTTCAGGAGGAGGTCACCCGCCTCACCCAGAGCCATTCAAGAGTGACTCTGCTAATCCCTTCTGCGGAGCGGGTGAATCCGGGAGGCCAGCGGCGCCGGCAGCTCTCCAGGCAGGGAGGACTGCGGCTGGGGAAGATGAAACAGAAGAGCCTTATAAATATGAGTGCCTGGCAAAAGATTTTGAGAATATTGAAACTATAAGCAATATTGAAATGAAAGCAAGCTTTGAGATACCTTATTTACTGAACAACTGGAAAACAATGGTGTGGCTGGCTGAAGGTAATCCCCTTTTGATGAAACAACACCCTCTGCTTGCAGACAGCTCCGAGGGTCAGAGCAGACCCTGCCAGCTTGGCAGAAGGGGCCCAAAGAGTAGTTTTTAGGGTTTAAAATGTAACACAGTATGGTAATATAGTGATTCTTATAGGCTGTATGTAAATGCTATGGGATTTGTATATTGTACTAGATTGGTTAGTGAGAATTAGAATATTCAACACAGAAGAAGATTTATTGTATTGTAACGGGAACCTCGCTCTCTTACGCTCTTGCTGTCTTTCCCTTTTACTCTCTCACCCTCTCATCCTCTCTCCCCCTCTCTTCTCTCGGGCCTGCTCTGAGCTGTGGCTGGCAGCTCCCAGCCGGGCCCTGCACCCAGGCCCTTTGCAATAAACCCCAAATTCCTAGACCTGGCTTCAGAGATCTCTCATCTCTGTCCATCCCGACTGTCCTACCCCCTACCGCTCCTACAGACTGCAGCTGTGTGTGTCTCTCCAGATGTGCAGCACATCCCCTTCCTTCCCCATGGATTTACCAGCCAAAGGGGTGGCACAGCAGCACCCAGGATGCGCGTGGGGTACTCCCACTGCCGCCTGCGGTTTCCAGAGGAGCGCTGTGATAAAGCCGGTGGGGGTTTAATGAGGTCACTGCAGTTTAATGTTACTGCAGTAATCTCTTTTGTTTTACTACATTAAAATATTTGTGGTGGAACGGTTGGACCACTGTAATGCGATATCGCTACCTTAATGTTATTGTTGCCATGGCGACACTAATGGCAGCTCAATAACATTATTGCAATTTAATCTTACGACAATAAAATTAAGGGTAGAACAGTGAGACCCTGGCTCTGTAATGTTACTACAGTAACAGCATTGTTATCGTAGCCGCGGGAGCGGAGTCAGCCCGCTGTAGTGCAACGCTGGTGCCGGCGCTTTGTTGTTACTACAGGAGCAGGAGCATCCACGGAAAATCGCAGCAGGGGATGAATGGGAGGAGACGTCACCGGTGTGCCGGTGCTACTGCTACCCTGGGGCTGTCAACATGGGGAGGTCATGCTGTAATCCCGTCATTTATTCATCTAATTCCTCAATTGTGGTGTTTTTATCGGGGTCTGTCCTCTTCTCCCTCCGTTGCTGGAGCTCTTTGGAGCGGGTCTGTTGTTTTAGCGGCAGTAACTCTGCAGGGAAGGATTTAAAGCACTGCCTCCGTCTAGTTCCAGATCCTTCTGCCTGGCGTTTTATAGCATGTGGCTGTTATGGAGTGATAACGTTTTATATTTATATGTCATCTTTCAATGTGAAGGATCCTAGCACAAGCTACAAATTACTGCCGTGCTGCAGGGCCAGGCAGACAACCCGACACACACAGTGTGCCAGAGGAGGAGTTTCATCCAAGGGCACTGATTCCTGTGCAAGTGAGAGTCTCCTTTGCCTAGAGGATTTATCCAGAGTCCCCAGACTTTGTGAGGTGGGGCACAGATCTTTGTGCACCCTAAACCATGTACCCCAAGAAGCATCTTCCATCACTGGCATGAGTATGGGCAAAATTCCTCCTTTCCTGGCTGGCAGCATTGTATCAGGGCTGGAAAGGCATGGGGGGACAAGGCGCAGGTGACATCTCTGTGCCATGCAGGGGCTCGCTGCAGTTTTCTCCAGCCTCCAGGGGAGGGAGGCAGAGCTGCTGATCAGTCCCGAGCATCGCAGAGCTCCCTTCATCCTGCCCAGACCCAGCACTCCTGGGGATGCACACTTGCCATGCCCAGGGCTGTGTGCTTTTGGCTGAGCGATGTGCCCACGGATTTATGCTTGTCATGCCCAGGGAAACACACTTTCTGTGTCCAGTGATTCGTGATTGTTTTGCCTGGGTATGAGCTCTTGCTGTGCTCAGAGATGGGCACTTTGTGTCAGGAGATGCAGGTTTCTTGTGCCCAGGGATGCACTGTTGATGTGCCCATGGATGCAGGCTTGCCATGGTCAGGGATGCACTCTTGCTGCCCCCAGGGATGTCAGCTTGCTGTGCCAACGGATGCACAGTTGTAGTGCCCAGAGATGCACTCCTGCCATGCTCAGTGATTCAGGTTTCCCAGGGATGTATGGTTTGTACCCAGGGATGCAGGTTTGCCATTCCTAGGGATGTGTGGTTTGTGCCCAGGGATGCAGGTTTGCCTTGCCCAGGGATGTGTGGTTTGTGCCCAGGGATGTGTGGTTTGTGCTTAGGGTTGCAGGTTTGCTTTGCCCAGGGATGTGTGGTTGGTGCCCAGGGATGCACGGTTTGTGCCCAGGGATGCAGGTTTGGTTTGCCCAGGGATGTGTGGTTGGTGCCCAGGGATGCGGGTTAGCTTTTCCCAGGGATGTGTGGTTTGTGCTCAGGGATGTGTGGTTTGTGCCCAGGGATGTGTGGTTTGTGCCCAGGGATGCAGGTTTGCCATTCCCAGGGATGCAGTTTGCCATTCACAGGGATGTGTGGTTTGTGCCCAGGGATGTGTGGTTTGTGCCCGGGGATGTGTGGTTTGTGCTCAGAGATGCAGGTTTGCCATTCCCAGGAATGTGTGCTTTGTGCTCAGGGATGCAGTTTGCCATTCCCAGGGATGCACTCCTGCCATGCCCAGCATGTGTGCTTGCCGTGCTCAGGGATGCACATTTGCTGTGCCGCCCCACCTGTCAGCCATGTGCCCCAATTGCCCATCTGAACTATCCACCTCCTCTCCTGCTCAGCAGGCAGGAGTTTCCCTCTGCTTTTAGCCCCTGTGCTCCCTCCCAGCTCCTCAGATCTCCATCTCCAGACGGCTCTTTGGCACCTGAACCTGGGGGTGTTACAGCTGCCCGTGTTCCTCCAGCCCAGCCCAGTCTGGGCCTGCTCAGTGCAGCA
This sequence comes from Melozone crissalis, assembly GCF_028551555.1. Taxonomy (NCBI): domain Eukaryota; kingdom Metazoa; phylum Chordata; class Aves; order Passeriformes; family Passerellidae; genus Melozone; species Melozone crissalis. The sequence goes on along the minus strand of NW_026535896.1, from coordinate 1,380,406 downwards.
GCTGCTCCGCTCCCCTGGTGCCTCAGCATTTGTTCTCTCTCCATGAGTGTTTGGATTCTGACCACCGCAGTAATTCCTTGTTTGTCCTTTAATAAAAGACCCGTGAGCTCCCCTTGACACGGGAGCTGGAATCGCTGGGGCCTGGGGCGTCCTGTGTGCCAGCTCTTTGTGGCAATCTGGTTCCACATCCATCCTGCCAACCCTGCTCCTCTGGGGGTTACTTGTTTGAAAACATGAGCAGCAGCTCATCTCCCATTCACTGTTTTTCTCCATCATTTGCTTTATTAAATATTGATTTTCTGTTGCACTATTAAACCTTAAGTCCTGAGCATAAATTCAGAGTTGATACTTTAATCTGGCTCTTCTTTTTGGCCTTTAAAACTGATTTTTCTGGCCAGTCTCTCTGGAGGAGAGTCCAGAAGCAAAAACCTGTTGCAGAGGCTTGGGGAGTCAGAGGATGAAGCAAAGGGCTCTTCCCAAGATATTTTTGTCTGTTTCGTGTAGTCTTTGCCATGAAGGTGGCATCCATGGGGATCCTGGCCTGCAATCCTGCACAGACCTTGAGTGAAAGGAGGTTGGGGAGGAATCAGCCAAGTTTTTTCAGGGAATTTTGTACATTACTGTCAGCCGGAAGGATATAGCCCTCTCTTTTTTTGGTAGCACAGAGAGATTGCAATCTGGAATGGGAATTTAGCCTGGAGCCACTGCGTGGGCAGGGTGGCAGTGAGGCATCCAGCCTTCCACGTGCCTGGCTCTGCTCCCTGGGGTTTGCTGCCTTGCTCTGCCAAAATTGCCCTGCTTGGGAGCAGGACTCTGCTGAGGACAGGAGCCACAGATGGCAATGCCTTGTCCTAAATGCGTTCCCAGCTCCTGAGTGGTGCTGCACAAATCTGTGTTATTTTACCCTACAAATCCTCAGCAAAAAACAATAAATGTCCTTGGCCAAAGCTGCAGGCAAAGCTAGATGAATGTGCATGGTAGAAAGCCACCAGCAAGGCGGGAGCAGTGCAAGTGGGCACTAGCACATCCTTGATGGCCACGGTGGGTAGCTCTGACCCCTGTGAGATCCCCGCTCTCCTCCCATTCCCTATCAGAGAGCTGCACGCTGCCAGCTGCTGCCAAACCCCATGCTGCCAGCAACCAGGTGTCTGAACATACTTCCAGAGCCAAGAGAGCTCCTCAGCCAAAAGGGAGGAGGGGAAAGCAGTGTGGCAGCACCGGCAGGTTCAGGAGGATAAAAAAAAAATTAAAAAAAAATAAGAAAATTAGAGAAGAAAAAAGGCAGAGGGAGGTTTGCAAACGGCTTTTGGATCCCCCATCCAAACGGGGCACAGAACCTGTGCCTGGCAGCTGCTGTGCTGAACAGTGATTTAAAAGCAGACTCCCAGCAGCAGGGAAAGAGGCAGAGGGGGAAGCAGATGTGAACACAATGCTGGAGATAAAGGAGAGGCCAAGGGAACAGCTGCCAAAAAGCTGCTGGGCCCTGCCACCTCCGAGGGCTAGAGAACCTCCAGCAAATATCCCCAGGCTTGAGGGCAGGCTGGGGGGAGGTCACTGGGACAATAAAGGGGGAAACTGGGTGGAAAATGTGGGGTTTTTCACACTGTTCTTGCTCGGGTTTTGAAGGAGAGGGTAAAATGGGTAGAAGGAGCTGCAGTGACACATGGGGAGAGATGTGATTTTGTTTCTTTCTATTCTGGTGATGCAATGGAGAAGGAGATTTAGAAAAACAAGGAGAAGCAGGAAGTGGAAAACAAAAAGGCATCTTTGTAAAAGATGTGGAAATGTGGTTGTTCAAATAAGATATTGAAATGTGGTCTTGATTTGTTTTGGTCTTGATGGGTTTTCCATGCCTGCTGTGAGACAGCATTGAAACACCTTTGTCCTCCAGAAAGGAGGTGAATTTGTACCTTAGTCTGTGACTGGATCCCTGGAAGGGATCAGCATGCAGGGGACAGGGTGGGGAGGTCTTCTTGTTTTAGGTGGATCCATACCCTCATACAGAAGGAATTGGGCCCTGTGAGGGTGCTGAGGCCCTGGAACAGGGTGCCCAGAGAAACTGCCCCATCCCTGGAAGTGTCCAAGGCCAGGCTGGACAGGGCTTGGAGCACCCTGGGACAGTGGAAGGTGTCCCTGCCCATGGCAGGGGGTGGGAATGAGATGATCTTCAAGGCTCCTTTGAACACAAACCACTCTGGGATCCTGTGATTTTTCATTTCTGGCTTACTGGTCCTAGTAGTAGAGATGCCCAAAAGATTTCAGCTGTCCTTTTTGGTAGCATTTTGTATAATTTCCTGGGTAGGATTTGGGACAAGGCAGGAGAGGCCACAGACCCTGTGCTGGTTTGCTGTCCTGTGTGAGATAAGATGAACAGGTCTCAATCCACCCTCCTCTCTGCCCAAGTCTCTGCCCACTGGGCCCCCCCAGCCAACAGACTCTTCAGTTTGTGCCCCAGGCTCTGCTTGCCTGGCCCAGCATTGACACAAGGCATCAACAGAGATGTCTCCTCCATGGTTTGCTGTCCTTGTAATCCCTCCTCCCCGCAGCCAGCCCGAGAGCTTCAGTCTTTGATCCTCTTCCTCTTTTGCAAACACTTCTCCCTGCTTGTGAAATTAAATCTCTCTCACAGTGATTTCCTTCCCTATCTTTTCTTTTTTGGCCGAGTCTGTCTGAAATACTCTCTTTTTTTTTTGCTCCTTCAGCAGCAGGGCTATATAATTGATGGCCTCGCCAAGCTTTCTGCACTGAGCATTAAACCCTTCCTGCCTTGGCTCCGACCGGAGTTCATTACTTTCTGAAAAGCTCTGTTGTCTGTTTGTGCTCAGATGATTGTTGTTGTGGAGGGGAGGATGTCGTCGGCACAGAGAGAGGAGGAGGGGTTGGATTTGGCCAGGGCTGCTTTGTAATCAAATCTCTCTCCCTTTAGCAAATTTTTGAGTGGAAAAGGTCTCTTTTAGTAAAATTGAAATATGGTACCCTCCTGAAGCAGAAGCACAAAACTCAGGGTCTGAATTAGTGCAGTAAAATGTTGTCTGGCTCTTGGGCTGGTGGGAGAACACTGCTTTGCAATATACCCCTGCTCAGCACTGGGCAGGAAGGAGCAGAGGCTGCTACCATCATGTCAAGCTGATTTCCTGGAATAGGCATTTCCCAGGAACCTGCTGTGGTCATTCCTTCCAAGCTTCTGTATCCCAGGAGCTTCCCTGGGAAGGATGAGCCCCACACAGTCCCTCCAGCACCGTGCTGTCCTCATCCTGGAGCTGGGGGTCACTCTGTGTGTGTGTATGCATGTTTTTAAATGATGCAAATCCTTTCTGCACATTTTGGCCCTTCCTGGCAAGACCAAGTGGTGCTTTCTGTGCTTTGCCCTACGCCAACAACGCTCCTGGCTCCCCGTCTACCTCCGTGGGCTTTCCGAGCTTAAAACACAGCAAGGCTGAGGTGATTACAAGGATTGGAGATGCAGTGACACTTCCCTGCCAACAAGTAATTGATTTATTAAAGACATTACAATGCATTCATGGTTGAGCGTGAGAGTTTCCTTTGAACTGGCTCAGAAATCTGAGGGGATTGTGCCTGGTTTGCGAGGGACCGCGGGCAGAATAAATCTGGGCTCCCCCATCACCTCCCCCCCGCGCCGCCACAATTTCATTTCCCTTTGACTGGCGCGAGTAAATATCACAGCTCGACAACTCCAGTCCAGTGACTGGTGTGATCCAATTTAATAGCATTTAAAAATTCAAAGTGATTGTTAGCCAAATGGAAATGTAAGATTTCATACCCAGCCTGCCTTGGGGAGGAAAGGGAGAATTAGGGAGGGTGCGGGGGATGTAGACAAATGGACTAGATAAAAAATAATGGAAAGTAACTTAATTAAGAGGCTCGAGTCAAGTTAAAAACAGTAATGATTTTGAATCGGAGAACCACAGGTATTAAAAATGAAAGGGAAAGAGGAAAGAAAGGAAAGGAAAGTGTGGATAAAAAGCCTCCAAAATGATTAAATGGGAGGAAAAAGAGGCATAGGAAGAATGGGGTAAAAATAGTCCATCCATGTAAAGTAGGAGCACATGGGGAATAGATGGTGCTGGTGATGAGGCTGGGCATTAGGAAGACAAATAGGGGAATTAAAGATGCTCTGGTGGGGATAATTCCCTGTGGCTTTTCTGGCATTCTCGGAGGCACGAGTGTGGCCGAGAAGAAGGCTCGAGGGCTTTGTTTAGGAGGAACAGGAAATGAAGGAGCAGTCCTAATGGGAAAGGAGAGCAGCCCCCGCGTTCTCCAGGCACATCAATATCCTTCCCTTGTGGGACCATCGCTCCCTGCTTCTCCTCTGCTTTTAGCTCACTCAAATGTTGCTTGGTTGGGTTGAAATTGGCGATTGGAATTTTAATTGCCCCTTTATGTACAGGGATACACAGCTGTGTCTCGGCGGCCTGATGACTGATTCTTAACTGTGGAGCTCTCATTCCGTGCAGCCCAATGGAAATACCTGCCCTGACAGCCACCCTCGCTCTCCCTGTGCCTTTTTAACGTGGTTTTCCAAGCTCCACAGAGCCTGAGAGGCAGGTGCTGCAGAGCGTTGATCTGAACAGGCACTTCTGGCCCATTTGATCTTTGGGTCTCATTTCTCCATCCATGAAGGGGGAGTAATAACGCTCCCTTATCTCCCAGACTTTGGATGATAGGGATAAACCACATTTGAAGGTTTGGGAAGGACAGTGAGCCCACTGTCCATCATCCCACAGACTCTGGATTGTTGGTATTTGCACTCCTGCTTGTTCCTGGCACCTTTGGCCAAGATTTGGGTTGGTGCCCTGGGCTTGGGGAAGCTGTGAGTTGGCCTGGAAATGTGCCTTGGGATAGGATGAGGAACCAGAAATATTCTATGGGAGGGATGAGCAAGGCTGGGAGGGCTCTTGGAGCCAAAGAGGGAGAGACTGAAAAAGCAGGGATGTAAAGAAATGGCTAAGAGGAGTAAGGAATGCATCAGGGCATCTTTGGGAAGGTAGGCCTGCCTCTGTTGGAGTGATGCATTAGTCACAAAAGTTGTGTTCCCATGGGGATAGGAGGAGTGGCAGCACATGGAGGCATGGATCACCTCACCTGTGGTTCATTTTGAACTGCTGGACCTTGCTGACCTCCCACTTCACTAGCTTTGTTCTCCCACTTCACAAGCTTTGTTCTCCCACTCTGTTCTCCCAGACAAACAGTCTGGGCATAAGTAGCAGCCTCCAGACCACCTAATCAGACAATAACAGGGCTGTGCTCCCTGCCTGATCCATTAATTTTTAGCTGTTGTCAAAGGCAAAGACGGGAAGAAGCCTAAGCAGAAGTAAAAGCCCTGTCTGGAGCACGAGGGCACCTGGAAGAGCTGGAGCTCAGGAAGGATGGGAGGAAAGGAGCTGTCTGGAGACAGGCAGTGCTGGCAATGGAGGGATGTAAATAGATAAATGAGACAAAAAGGGCATGCATAGACTCAGAAGGTCCAAATAAACTCAATCAAAACTTGGGACTTCCGCATGGTTCCACATTAACACCACGAATCTCAGTGGTTTATGAAATAAAGGCACCGGGTCCGGCAAGGCATTTGGGGAAGCACAGCTCATCCTCCTGCGGGGGTGGGAGAGCTGTGTGCTCCGCCTGGGCACGGGCTGGCAGCTCCTCGAATTAGCTGAGTGTCAGGGTGGAAGTGTAATCACAAACACTTTGTGCTCCAGCCCTGGGAGAGGAGGGAGCACAAGAGCGAGAGCGCCGAGATAAGAACAAATATGCAAGAGCATAGTGTGTTTTTAATGGAAGGGAGATTTATTTCTCTCTGTGTCTTTTTAAGCCTCTAGATAGATCATAAAAAAACCCAGCCCAACCCACACACAACCTGTCTGCCTGAAATAGCCGAAATGTAATTTAAAGAGCATCATTTTAACTAATACTTCACTTCAGAGACACCTGCCCTATATTCATTGGAGATGCAGGCTGCATTAGAGCAACTGATTTATCTTTGGAAAGGATGTTTGAGCTCCTTTGTTCCTGTCACGTCCTTTTTGAGGAGGAAAGTGGTACAGGGCAGTTTGGCTAGCTCAGCCCTTGGCGTGATGCCCACTCTGCATGGACAGGGGAGACAGGGAGAGCCCCCCCTGCTCTCCAGCAGCAGAGTGGGGAGCAGGAGGGTGGGGCACGGCCTCTCTGGCTGGTTGTGGGGAGGGGAGCTGGGGGTTTGTGCAGGATTTAGCAGGACAGTGTGTGTTGATGGATCAGATGAGCAATATCATGGATAATTGCTGTCCATTGGAGATTCCAGGTTGGCTGGGAACAGCTGTTTGCAGGTACATCCACTTGAGACATGTCCTAAACTAGATCTGTGCGTCTGTCCCCATGGAGAAATGCCCCCACATCCAGTTCCTGTGGCCATAGGTTCTGGGTATCTTATAATTTCTTATGTTGTTGTCTTTTTCATGAGCCTGCAAGGATGAGAAATTCTTGTCATTACATTGATGGAGAGATGAGACCAAACGAGACCAAGGGTTTTGCCAGGAGCACTCTGGCAGAGCCAGCATCCATCCATCCTTCTCTGCACTTATTGACCCACAGCAAGGATGCTTTTCTATGATTAAAAATAAAGGAAATTCCACAAATCATGCTTTTCTCTCGGGGTGGAGGAAAGGATCCTCTGTTGGCCTGCATCCCCCAGCTCCCAGGCTGGTCCTAATCATCTCCAAGCTGGGGTCACCTATGGAGGATGAGGGAGTGTAGGGATGAGTGTGAGGAAAGATGGGGAGAGGAGAGCTGCTGTGAAATCCCTCGCTCGCCCTTTCTGATCTGAAGTTCACTTGTAATATTTTCCCCGGCTCGGGTTGCTAATGCGTTTTGTTCTCCAGAGTGTGCGTGGCCCGGCTTCCTGCGCAGCCTTTAATTAGTTTCTGGATGATGACATCTCCGCCGAGAATCATCTCGTCGTGTCCCTCCGATCTTGGGGGGAGATAAAGGAATCTAATAAAGACATTCAGCATTTCGAGGTGATGGGTTTGACAAGCTTTGTATTAGCCACGAGTCGCGTTCAAACTTTCTGGGGTGCTGTCAGCACGCTCTGGCTCGTCCCCACACAGGGATTTTCCCAAGGGTCTGATGGAGATTTCACTGGTACCCAGTGGAATGAGAGGAGCTGGGGACCCTGCGTCCCCTGTTTAGGGTGTGACAGAGTCACTGTCACTTTGATGGTCACCGTGGAGGCAGTTGTGAGAGAGGCTGTCGTGCCTTGAGCAGAGGTGTCAATAATGCTGGAAAAATGATGCAGGTGTCTTAAGGATTCGAGATCCTTCAATTTTCTGCCTTTCATGAGGCGTTGCTTGGCTTACAGGGGGAATCCCAGGTGGCTCGGGGTGCAAAAACTGGAAACTAGATCCGTGCAGCGTGTGTGGAGTTGAAAATGAGATCTGTCTAGACAGGGAGCTGAACTGCCAAACACTCCTTGTTTGGCTGCATTTCTTCATGGATAATAATGGAAAAACTTTGCTTTCATATCTTTCTTCTTGTTTTCTTTTCACTCAGCATCATTAGACTCATTTTAAAGGAGGCAGCGAAGTCCAGAGCTGTGCCACATCTTCCTTCAGGCATTGTAACATGAACACAGAACTCTCCCAAACCTGACAGAGGGATTCTGCCTCCTCTTAAAGCTGCTCATTAATAGCCACACAAAGAAACTCTGGTTTGATTCCCCACAGGTGTGGGGCTTGGTGTTAGGTTTTTTTCTTCATTTTTTTTGCTAGGAAAAATGATGCAGATCCCTTCAAAATCTTGTAAACAGGGGAGTGAATCTAGTGAGGCAACACCCTGACTCCTTAGGGAGCTGCTCTTTATCCAGGCCCGTGACCTGGACCCATCCAGAAATCAGGGAAAAATCCTTGTGCTCCAGCCCTGACTCTCCTATTGTGCCACGTTTATTGTGGTGTATCCCTTGTTGACTGCAGTAGTAGTGCTGATTTATGCTGTCGTAAGTGGAATCAGATTGGGCTCCCTTTTGGCACTTAGCTGTAAAGTTTGTCTGCAGAAACCCTGCTGTTTATGCGGTGAATTATACCCACGTTCACAAATACTTTACTAATGAATGATTGGGAACGTCTTGTTTCCCCCTCCTCCTCTGAGTTATTATGATGCTGTGCTGTATAACCTGCTGCAGAGACGGGCGTAAAAAATCTCGTGTCCTCCAAGCTTCCCTGCAACAGGAGCTGCTACCTGACTGGGAAATCATTTAGACACATTTCGGTGCCGTATGACACATCTCATTACGCCTCGCTTTAGAACGAGCAATTGTCATTAGTTATTTATTAATTGCTTATTAAGGTCGTTATGTATGTCCTCTTTGTTTCCAGCCTTCTTTTTTCATGGCTTGGGCTGCTGCCAGGTTTGTGAAGAGAGGGATCAGTCCCTTGGTGAAGCTGTGCTGAACATGGGAAGGAGGTGGTGGTGCCAACCCAGGGTCCAGGCAACCCTGGGAAGCAGGATAGGCACCCATAAGGGTTTCGTGTGCAAACCTTTGTGACTGAGCAGGCTCTGAGGCTGTGTCTGCCCTTCCTCACACGTTTGGACAGGCTCAAAACAGCTCCTGATATGATGGAAGGACGATATGAAGGAAGGATGAAGTGATGAAAGTATGATATGACAGAAAGACAAAGCCCTCTCTGCTTTTCTCTTAACTATAATTGTGTTAGAGCAGCACAAACTGATTTAAAAGCCCATTATAATACACCTGTAATTGAAGGCACAGGGCTCTCAATTTGCTCCCTGAAGGCAGAAAGCTTTGAAACACAAAGGAGGGAGGAGGCACCATGGAGGTGGCAGCCAGCACTGCACCTTCTCCTGAGCTGGCAGCTGCAAAGTGCTCTGGTTACACCTTGGAGGAGTCCTGGAGCTGGACATTGGGTCCCCACCTTTGGCAGACCCTCAATTGCCTGAGAGTGGGTTTGGCTTGACTCAGCATTGCTGTCTGCAGGGATAGGACACCCAGGACTCCCCCTCACCCAATCCCAGTGGCAGCACCCATGGCAGCAAACTCTGTAAAACACATGGAAATCTGAGTGTGACAGCAGCAAGAAGCTGTTATGAGCAGCAGGAGAAGCATCAGAAAGCTGCCAGTGCACATCACAGATCACCTGCAGAACGCAAGTCTGACTCTCCCTCTTTTTCTTTCTTCCAGACACTTTTATAGTTGTTCTTTGTTGTTTCCTTTGATCTGGAGCAGATGTTGCTCGTGCTGGAAGATGGAAGTTTGCATGTTTTATGAAAGGGAAGCAGGACTGGGCTTAGCAGGACAGCCACTCTCTCCCAGACCGTGCCATGGGCTGAGACCCCTTGGCTGGGGCAAACACCTGCTCTGCCTCACTCCTACACCAGAAGGGGTCTGCTGGTCTGGAAAGGTCCCATCTGTATTTCTGCACTATTGCTTGGCTCCCAAAAATGTGTAGAAAGGGGGTAGTTAAGGTAAAAAATTGCAATTGCTCCTTGAAGAAGGAGTAGTCAACTTGGTGAGGCTCATTTGAAGTCCTCTTGCCAATCTGAGGTGGAGAGGTTGTTCCAGATGCACCCTCCACACAAACTGCTGTGTGGCTGAAATTTGGGGTGCTGGGGTGTCAGGAGACAGAGGTGGAGACAGGGGGTTAGGGAGAGGACAGCCTGGGCAAGCAGCACAGTCAGTACATGCCAGGAGGGTGGGTGGGGAGCTGATGATGATGGAAATGGAAGTGGCAGGGCCCAAGCAAGGAGGCAGAGCTGGTGATGGTTATACAGTTTGGGATGAGGTATAAAAGGCGTCTGGAGGAGTAATCAGGGAAGGCCTCAGTGCTGCAGTGGGTGCTGTGGGAGAGGAAGCAGAGGAGGTGGCAGAAATGCCCGGGGAGCCCCAACACATTCCCAGGACGTGAAGATCTGTGTGCAGCACTGCTGTGGGATGCAGGCACGGGATCTGTGAGCTGCACACCTGTGCTGGCAGGAGCGGGTGTTTGGAGGTGAAAGCAGAGCAGGGATATGTCTGTGCCAGTGGCAGGAGGGTGTCTGTGCGCCAGGGAATAGATGTGTGTCGGCAGGCACATATGCTTGGATCCAGAAAGACATCTATCACCTGCCTGAGCACCCTCGAACGTGCAGCTCACCATATGCTTTGGTTAAATATTTAAGCAAGCTGCTTTCTGTCCTGGGGACTCCTTGTGTGCACCACATTGGGGCGAGCTGGGGGCATGCCCAGGGCACCTGGTGGGGGCTGAGAGAACCCAGAGACCTTCCCCAGAACCCGTGGTGAAGATGGAGGGGGGAAAAAGAAAGAGTTTGATCAATAAAGCACCAGCCTGCCTGTGGGGAAATCTGTGCAGTGTCACCGGAGCAGCTTGGCCAACACTGCCATGTTTAATCACTCCCGAGCAAGAGAGATGCTGAACACAAAAGGACTGCCTGCAAGGAGAGGGTTCCCACCTGGGAAGCCTGCATTTACTTAGCTTTATTTATTTATTCATTCCCAAAGGGGCACAGCTCCATCTGCGTCCTGCTTTCGGCACAGGAAATGTCTCCTCTGCCCCACTGCTGCAGAAATGCCAAGTGCTGGTGAAAGTCCTTTAATGCAGAGGGAATGGAAGCGCCAGTGACTGTTAAATAATATTCAATATATACTTGGATCATTTATTTATTAAGATTTCCCTCCCTACTCTGGCAAAAGCCTTACAAACACCTGTTGTGTCTCTAGAAAGGCATTTGGAATAGTTTGTGCAGTAAAATATTCAAATATTTAATTAGCATACAATAACCACCGTGTTAAATCCTACCACTGCATAGACAATTCCAGACTTAGTTAACAGCTTCAGTGACGTTTCTCTGGTTTTCTTCCCAGATGTTCTTGCCTCTTCTCACTCCAGATGGGCCACAGTAAATTGCATCTCCCTCAAAGTGTCCTGGGCTTGCCGGAGTATGGTGAACTTTTGCCCTGTTGCACGAGCAGTTTGAGCTGCTTTTTATAGAATTATGGAAAGGTTAGAGTTGAAAGGGACCTTAAAGACCCTCTAGTTCCATCCCCTGCTGTGGGCAGGGACACCTTCCACTATCCCAGCCTGCTCCAAGCCCTTTCCATCTTGGCCTTGAACAGTTCCAGGGATGGGACAGCCACAGCTTCTCTGGGCAACCTGTGCCAAAACCTCACCACACTCATTGTAAAAAACTTATACCTGTTCTAAATCAACCCTCCTCAGGTTAAAGGCATTCCCCCTTGTCCCATCAATCAAAGCCAAGTTTAAATTGTTTTAATTATGTTTTATAACCTGGTCAGTTGATTTTTGTCTCTCGCCTGGGTAGGTAAAAGTGGGTCTGTGCAGTCCCAGAGTTGCAGTGTAAAGTCTGACTTGCCTTTTTTAAAGCCTCTGCAAAACAAGCTGAATTGGGTCGATGTGGATTCAGCAGTTAAAAACATCAGAAAGGTTCCTCTGTGATGCAGCAAACAGCACATTAAAGATGATGGATATTGCTTTTGTTTTTTTGGGACTTAGAGCTGGAAGCTCTTGCTGCTTCCCAGGCAAAGGTGGGTGATCACTGCGCCTCTGCTTGGCTCTTCCCACCTCTCTCTCCAAAATGACCATGGTAATACCCCCTTGGCCTGTTTTTGTTGTGGAGACCACACACTCTGTGTTTTTAGAGCCTTCTTGGATTTCCTGGCTGGCAGTCCCAGCCTCACCAGGAACACAGTGGGGCAGTCATAACGACGTTGTAATTAAGTGCATCTCCTCAATGGACCTGGCCATGGGCAGAGCATTCCCAGCTCTGAGTGGTCTCATGAGGAATGTGCTGCCCCCTTAGTGACACTGAAGCATATTAATATTTTTTAGGTGTTGTCTTTGTGCCCTCCAATGTCCTGCCCCAGGGCCCCCTCTCTTTGGGATCAGCTGATCCAGGGCTGTTCTCCAGTGCATGATTAGCAGATTAGCCATCATGCCCAGAGCAGCAAAAAAATGAACTCCCAGAAGCCCTTCAAAACAGAGAATAATTCATTACCCACCTTGATTTCCACTTAAAATGTACTTTAACTACACTTCCAACTACAAACCCTAAATCACCATCATGTTCACAAAAAATCCATCATTTTTTATTTTATTGCACGGCACTGGCATGACATAATCCCTTCCAGAGCGTCTTGGAGTGCTTTACGGATCAATAAATTACTTACCTGCACAGCAGAGGCATTGCGTGCAAGGCCATTGCAGTCATTCCGCCTTGGCGCAGCCCAGGAGGGTGTGGGAGGTGGGGAGAGGCAGGGGAGGGAGCCCCAGGAGTGGGGTCCAAGCCAGGATTTGGGATTTGGGCCCCAGGAGTGGGGTCCAAGCCAGGATTTGGGATTTGAGCCCCTGGAGTGGGGTCCAAGCCAGGATTTGGGGTGTTGGGCTGCAGCCCCACGTGGGGTGATGAATCTGGGTCTCCCAACCAAGGGTGGAAGGTGTGTGTGATTTGTGGCTCTCCTGCAAAGTGCTGCAGGAGGGTGCCAGTGCCTGCTAGGCTCTGGAGAAAGTCTGGAAATAAACCTGAGAAGGTGACAGTCTTTATTATGTTCTGCAGGTGCAGGCTGATTACAGCAGGTGATGTTTTTCCCTCCTACATCCCCACCAGAAGATCTCCCAGCCCTCCCCAGCAGCCACATCGTGTCCTCTGTTCATGCAGCAGCAGGAGCTGAGTGATCCCTGCTTGCTCCTCATCCCTTCCCACCCCCCTCCTCATCACCCCATCCTGTACCTGTGTCCCCTCCTGTATCTGACTCACTCCTGCATGCTCTCGATGGCAGTGCCAATGCAGGGGGATGTTCTTCATCCCCACAGAATTTCCCTCCCTTTGCAGGGTGGTCAACCTTAGAGGCTCCTAAGCAGATTCTCTCTTCATGCCCAGCTCCTCTTGGTGCTCCTGTGCTTACGAGGGCCTGGCAGAGAGGAAAAGCTGCAGGAGTTTGAAGGAAACAATCATATTTCCTCAGGATGATGCAGCTCTGCTGGGAAGGATTTGTCATGGCTAGGAGGACACAAGGAATGCTGGAAGTGGGGTAGGAAGAAGTACTGTCTCACACCACGGAGGAGTTTCTCGAGCCTCCCCAAAATGACTGAATCCCCTCTGGCTACAGTTTCTTCCCACTTCAGCTGTGTCTTCTCTGCCCCCTCTTTTCCCTGTTTGTTCCTGCCAAGTCAGATGAGACTGATGGGCTACTGCAAAAATTGTCAAAGCTGAGGGAGGATGGAAATTCAGCCTCCTTCACCCACAGCCTAAGATTTGAGTTGAAGCAGAACCAATTTTCCTTCTCCTCTTTGCATCATTGCAGTGTCTCCAAAAATCACCGAGATCTCTTCTGACATCTCCATCAACGAGGGCGGCAACGTCAGCCTCACCTGCATAGCCACGGGCAGGCCAGACCCAACAATCACCTGGAGACACATCTCACCCAAAGGTAAGAACCAAACATTGCCTGAAATATTTTGGGAAGGGCACAGCACTCTTTGTGAGCGGCTGGGGAGGGGTCGGTGGCTTGTTCTGTTGCCAGGAGAAGGTGAAATGCACCAAAAAGATGTGATTCAACACAGGACTTAGTGACTTTGGTGGAGGAACTTCCATCCTGGTGGTCTGGAAGAGGAGTTTTTGTCCTGTGGAGGACTGGCTGTAGGTGCCAGGTTGGGGTTGTTGTGCTTAGAGATTTATAGAATCAGGGAATACTCTCTGTTGGAAGGGAGACACAAGAATCGTGGAGTTTCTGCATGGGCCCCTCGCATTGCACATTGAATGTGCTTGTCTGGCCATGTTTTGAAAATTTTTCAGGCAATTCGTACAGGTTGCTTCAAAGGGGGATTGTAAATAGTGCAAATGAGCAGGAAAACACATGAAGCATTAATTGGTGGCCTTGTTAATTGGTAAGCAAACCCTCAGCAGAACTGTGTGGGTGTGACTGCTGGGAGGCAAATTCCCAGGCGTGCAGGACCGTATAATTTCACCCTCCTTTCCCAGCTGCTTTTTGGCACTTGTTTTGCGTTCTGCTGCCCTGTTATTCCCAGGCGGGTGCGGGGCTCTCGTGGGTGAGCCGGGGGTGAGATCCGGAGGCTCCGGCTGGGATGAGCCGTGCGGCCAAGCGGCAACGCCTGCCTCTGATCCTCTGATCCTTTCTAAGCGCTTCAGTTCCGCCTCAGAGTCCTGTTTCCCCTGGGGTTTTACCAACGTGGGCTGTTGTTCCAGACATCTGCCTCAAGCTCTCCTTGGGGATGCCCAGCCTGGCTGTCCGGCAGCCGAAGGAGCCGGCGCAGGGGCGGCAGTGGCGGATGGCGCCATGGCTGCTCTGCCTGCCCAGCTCCTGACAAGGGCTGCGGTGTCTCGCTGCAGCTCCATTGATTTTTTGCTATTTGTCTGTGCTGGAGCAAACGGCTGGGCCAGATCCATCACTCTGCAAAGCCCAGGCTGAGCAAGCTGAGTTGGCGGCATCTCAGCCCCTTCCCTTGTCAGGAGCATCTACAAACCATTCCCCTAGAGCACATTTTGGCTTATTCACTGTAGGTGGTCTTGCTTCTGAGCTGGGGGCTTTGGTCAGGGTCTTTGCATGGATCCATGTGCTCCTCCCCATCCCTGAGCATCTCTCTATGGAATCAAAGTTGCTGTCACATTTATGGTCGAGGCAGTCTCCATGTGTTCCCACCTTGAAGCTTCTTCCTACTCTTCTCTTTGTCTACCCTGACAACATATTTTTGTTTTGCTCAGCCTCCTCAGTACCTGTTTTTCACAAGCATCTTGTTTTCCCACAGCCCCGCTCTCCTTCCTACATCCCCTCCTGCTCCCCAGAACCCTTGTCTCCCACTCATGTGCCCCTTGCTGCCTTCTCCCACATGCCATCCATCCTGTCCTAAACAGGCTCCCAGCTCCTGATGCCTCTGTCTTTCACCAGGGCTATTTTCTGTGTTTGCTGCCATCCAGCAGGTTTTTTTCCCCAGGGAATCTTTACATGCGCTTGAACCAGATGTTTCCATTTTACTTAGGACTTAGCTGCTATGGAAACTGAGGATGCACCAGGAGAGGAAGAGTGAGCTAATCAGAAATTACCTGTGGCGCTGTGTAATTTGCAGCAGCAGCTCTTTCCTGATTTTGGCCATGATTAGGCATTCTGCTTTCAAAACTCAAAGGGAACAAATGATCACAGAGATTTACCAGAGCCTGGTCTCCTGCTGATGGAGGGTGATGAGCCCAGAGGTGGCCCAGGACAACTTCCATGGCTGCCCATCTCCGTGGGCAGCTCCTCTGTTTCTAGGTCTGCCAAGCCACCAAGGGGAACCTCTACTTCTCCATTTTGCATTCACCACACACAGCAAAGATGAAGATCAGGAGTGTGAGGACTGAAATGAGAGCCAGAGAAAATGCATAGAGGTGCTATAGCAGATCTGGGATGTAGGATACATTCTAATTCAGAGTGCCAGGGCCAAGCAATACCCAAACCTTGCTGCTGGCCCCTCTTGGTTGTTGTTCTTCTACTCATCCCATGGGAAGTTTTGAGCAAGCTGCCTCCTGTTCCTTCTCACCATCTTCCTCCATTTCTCATGAAGTGGTGGAGAAAAGGGACAAGGGAGAATTGTTTGAGAGAATGCTGGTGCATAATTTAAGGGTTCACACAGCGAGTGGGGAAGTGGCTCTCAGCAGTGCTGCTTGGCACAGGCTGTGCCAGCCCTGTGTGTGCCAGGCACGGCCCCACCAGGAGCTGTCCCCGAGCTGACACTGGTGAGTGCTGCTCTGTGCAAAGGCACTGCACAGGTTTTATTATTTCCTTGGTACTTGTGAGCACACAGTGCACCTCTTGGTGGGAAATGGAGCAAATAAGAGTGTTTGCTCACCAGGGAGTGCATGGGAAGGCCTTTCAGAGGATATACACCAAGAGCAGCCCAGCTCCCTGGTGACTGATCTCACTTGAGACCCTTTGCCAGCCACTCCAGGCTCCTGTGACTGCTTGCCTCTTCTGTCTCTGCTCCAATGAATTTGCATTCAGTGGCTTGGGCTGGTAAACTCTGCTGAATTTGCCTGCCTGCAGCTGTTGCCATGTTCTAGGAGTTGTCAAACCCATTTTGGAAGCTCTCTTTGGTTTGGGGGCTGGAGGAGTTCCTGCAGCTGGCATGAGGAGATCAAATTCATGGTATAACTCAAGAGCTCAGTGGACCTGAGCAAGAGAGTTTTTTGCTTCTGATTTTGAGAAATGCAGGTGTGTTGGCCTTGTTGGTGCCTCCATTAGTTCTCAACCTTGGTCCTACCTGTGCCCATCCTCATCCTCCTGCATGAACAAAAGCAGGCTGATAGCTCTGGAGAAGTGTTTTGTGAGCCTGTGGCCAGTCCAAATAAGGTGTGATGCAGCCTGTCTTCTGTCCCTCTGTCTCAGGTCTCTCTGTCTTATTTTATTTCCCCTCCCAGTAATGCTGTATTAACTCACAGCAACTCCTGTTAATGCAGCTGAACAGATTGAGGTGGAAAAAGAAGTGAAGCTGCTGGAGTCACAGCTTCTTCTGCCTCAGCA
This sequence comes from Melozone crissalis, assembly GCF_028551555.1. Classification (NCBI taxonomy): domain Eukaryota; kingdom Metazoa; phylum Chordata; class Aves; order Passeriformes; family Passerellidae; genus Melozone; species Melozone crissalis. Next base: position 1,363,869 of record NW_026535896.1, on the reverse strand, counting down.
GAGGAGGCTTAACAGCTTAGAGGCTCTGTCCTGGGCTTGGATGCTCCAGCTGGCATCACAAGTACCAGCAGAGCTGCCAGGCACTGGGGCTTCAAAACTCAGCTCTGTGAAACTGCTGTGAAGAGCCAAGATCTGGCATGGGATGGGGCAGCTCCATCCCTTCTTGGCACCCCTGTGGGACCCAGACCCTTGGGATGGCAATTGAGAGAGGCATCTTGGGGGCAAAAGGGGGGAGAAAAAGAGGCAAAGAGGGAGAGAATTATGTACAGAACAGTGGTCTGGATGTAACACCTGGCATGAAGGCAGCAGCATATGCCCAGAGGAGGGAGAAGTTGCATAGGCTTGGACTCAGGGGTCTATGTGTGCCCATAAACATCCATTTTGCACCCTTAGGTGCAGAGCACGTCTGTGTTTCTGAGTCTTTGGCTGGATTACAGTCCCCAGCCTCGTGTGCTGATGCTGTCTGTAAACTGCAGTGAGGTCTTCCAGTTAATAGCCTGGTTTTGGTCACTCAGGTGTTTCCATAGTTACTGGGCTTTTTATTTATTTTTGGGGGGTAACTGATGTTGTCATGGCGATTGTCATATTGTCAGGCCAGTTTTCATCTCTCGGTGGATGAAGGCTGAGGTTTCCTGGCTGGGATAAAGCACAGCACGCCGGGCCACCGGGCTCAGGGTGACGCCAAGGCACTGGCAGAGAGAGTGGCACCACGTTGAGCTATCCAGGGGATATTTATCTGTGCTGCAGACACAAAACCAGTCATGCCTCCCATTAAGCTTGGGAAATGTGCCAAGGAATTAAAGTGAGGGATCTTCCAGGAGGAATGAAGGCTCAGCAGCCTCTGTCCCAGGAGGAGCAGGCACAGTTTAGCAGTAATGATGAGGAGGGCTGTGTGGGCAGACAAGTGGGGTTATCGTACCATGGCAGGGCCAGAGGAACAAGGAAAGGGTGTAAAACTGGGTGTGTGCATGCAGATCCCTCCACTGGCTCATCCAGCACTGCTCTGCCACACACAGACATCCCGAGCCAGAGGCTGCATCCAAGTCGTCATCCTTAATGACCCTTGATGGACTTTTCTGCCATGGTTTTATCTAATTGCTTTTTGATTATTGCTGTAGTATGATGGATTCTGGTGTGAGGCTTAAGACAGTGGCTGCCAGGGTAGGAAAACATTATGGTTTGGCTGATGGTGTATTTACTTGTAAGAGGTCTGATCGAGAGGTCTGTGTGGTGGGAATCCCTCATTAATCTCAGGATTAAGCTGGGTGCTGAAAGCTGGATCCCGTGCAGAGCTGGAGTCCTGAGCTGTCATTTGTGGGGCAGGTGATGCCTCAGGGCTACCAGGCAAACACTGGGGATATGCCTGGAGGATCCTGATGTGGCCACATCCAGGATATCCCCCATGATCAGCCCGTTTAACCTCCGTGGCCTCCCTGGAAGAGGAACAATTGCAGTCCCTTGTCTCAGAGAGCTGCAGGAGGATAAACACATTCCAGACGTGAGGCACTCAGAGGCAGCAGTAATCACAGCTCGTATACACACTTAAGATAGATGAGACATGGTGGCCTGATGTGGCAGAGGTCTCATGAGATCATCTGTCTATACATCAGCAGCAAACCAGCAAAGGGACTCTGGGAGAAGTCTGGTATATTTGGGTATATTGATTCTCCCTGGCTCTTGGCAAGGCTTAAAACAAGAGGACAAACATCTGCAAAAATTATCCACCTTGAAGAGGTGCTTGTACCTGGGAAGGGGAGACATCCTCCTGTCTCAGAGGTTTGTCCATTAAGCACATTGCCTGCCATCTTCATCCTCCCTGGAGAGGAGGCAGAGGATATTTATAGGTTGGACACCAGATCTGGAGCCCAGCTGGGAGGCACAGGGAGAAGGGGGATCCTCTTGGGTGGGAAAATCTCTGCCTGCTTTTGTGCTGCCTTGTTCCTCCCCTGATCAGCTGCACGTGCTGTGAGATTGCTCCCGTTAGCCTGTCCTCATGTCACCTCATTAATGGAGGACCAGAGAGCCGTGTCCTCTGCTGGCCCCTTTAGCAGGGAAATACCTCTCAGAGGGAGCAGATGGTTTGTGTAAGGCTCCTTCTGTGTTCATTCTGGGTCTTGTGTCTCCGCTCTGCCTCTTTTCTGCTTTGGAGGTTTGCTTTGAGCCAACATGAGCGGTGTGTCAAAGGAGGCAAGCGAGTGCTCCTGCTGTGTGATGGAGCTCAGAGCCCAGCCTGAACTGCTGGCTCTGGTTGGGATGGGATGGGATAATGGAATCGGATGGGATGGGATGAGATGGGTTGGGTTGGGATAGGATAGGATAGGATAGGATAGGATAGGATAGGATAGGATGGGTTTGGATGAGTTGGGTTGGGATGGCCAACATGTTGTACATGCTGTTCCAGCTCACTTTACTGCATGTGTCCGTCCTATCTTTTGGTGTCTGGGTGACTCAACAAAGGTCCAACTGACACACTTGATGTCCAAGCACCTTGTCCTAGAGGCAGTTGCAGGCCTGGGCTCCACTGTATTAACTGGAGCATTTCAACTGGCTCCAATCCTGTCGGCAGCTCAACCATCCCCTTGTTTACTGTTGAAATAATTACTGCTTTGCCATAATATTAGCTCTGAGCCGTGACTCCATTACCATTATCGCCGGAATATTACCCATTTATTATCTCCCAGCAACCCTGGAAGATGAACACTAGGCTTCAGAGACCAATTGTTTTACAACAGACAGGATCTTGGTGTGCATTGTTTAATGAGGTAAACTACATTATAGCCAGCATTAATTTGGCTCCGGTGCTCTCCACTAAATCATTGTTAACCTGTAAATCTGCCACCACTTTTGATACTCCTTTAATCAATGTTTGCCAGACAGAGCAGCTGGGCAAATGGTCAGCAGTGGTCCAACTCTGCTTGTATCATGTAGGGTATACAAACAGGAGAAATAAATAGGATAAAGTGGCCATGGAGAAGCAGGACTTTTGGATGGACCCTGTTTTTTTGTGTGGTTGTGGTGATGGAGGCAACTGGCATTGCCATGGGTTGCTTGAGAAGAGTGTGGACCCATATGACCACCAGCAATATCCTGACAGGGGGATCAGAGGGAATATTCAGTTTGTTGAGTGCCAGCAGCTTCTCCATCATCTCCCATGGGAGAGGGATGTGGCCCAGCAGGGGACAGAATCTGGTGGAATAATTTCATGAGCTCCAGGTTGTTCTTTCGCCAAGGAATGACTAAAAATTGGTGTTAGCATGACATGTGGGAAGCTTCTTTTAGCATTTCCCTTCCTGATGCACCCTAGTTCCTCCTGCTTGCTCAAAGCAATGGGAGATTATGTACTTTTATGTGTATAAAAGTAATATTTTTGGCTCCCTGCATGGTAGAAATGAACTCTTGGAGCTGATTTCGCATATTTGGCATAGATACCTCTAAAATACGCATCTTGGTACAAAAATAACAAGACCCCTTCCAGCTACAAATGAGGCAATGTCTTTCCCTTAAAAAAGGAGGGGAAAAAAACACTCTTGGTTTCAGATATTCCCTAAATGCAGCTTTGCAATGTCACACTTTCCCAGTCTGCCAGAGGCAGAGAGGGGTCTGCTCCTCATCACAGTTTGGGGAAGCAGCTGCCTGCTGGCCTAATAGGGGGCAAAACCAGGAAGCTCTGCCTGCACCCCCAAATTTTGTCCTGTGTCTTATCCCCTTGGTCCCTGACCACCTTTCCCACAAAGGTGAGACCACTGAGGAGTTGCAAATGCCCTGATCTGTGCTCTGCCTGGCATCTCCCTGCAGGAAGAATGGGATGTGTTAATGGCGTGGTGGGACAAAGAGGACAAAGCCCAACACACCAGCAATGTCAGCTTTTTGTTGGATTTTCCATCTCTTCTTTCTTGCTGAACAAAACTCCCTGTTTCCCTGATAAATGCGTGGCTTTGTGTCGCTCCCTGCCTGGGACTCTCCTTTCATTCAGCTGGCCTGGGGAAGAGCAAGGGACAGGAGTGCCTGAGATTCAAGAGATCTCCACGCAAATTAAAACCTTTTATCAGCCCCTAATAGCTGTGCAAACTAATTATATTTGGGCCAAACTTTGCCAGCGACTCCCTTGAGGTATTATTATAAAAATCTGAGCTGTGGAAATGCGTCCCCATTCTGTCAACACCAGGTCTCTCCAGCTATAGAAAACTCTGCTCTGGCTCTTTTTAGCTCCCGTGATGTGCTTTGCATAAGCTGCTGCTGTTGTTTTCAGCAAGGAGAGAGCCTGGCTGGGCTGTGTCACAAGTGGCCTAGGTCTGCTGAGCCAAGGACAGGGCTGTGTGCTGGATAATAGCACTGAAATATTTATTTGCACAAGTCCTGTGGGCTTGGCTCAGTTTGTGGCCATCAGTGTGGCTTTGGGGCTGTGGATGCACGAGTGCTTCCACCCCTGGAGAAATGGGATGTGGTGATGAGGGGTGGGAAGGATGCTGGAGAGGTGAGGATGCTCAAACACAGCAGGCAGGAGATGGGAATGAGCAGCCCAAAGAGAAAGCACATACGGCTCTCTATGGATGGCTTTCCCAGTGCCAGTTCCTTGCTGGGGTCTCCTTGTGGTGTTGGAACTAATTTCCACCCAAATTTGTTCTTTATTTTTCCTGGCATCATCATTTGCTCCATTCCTTGCCTTATAACCTGGTTCCCAAGCTTGCACGGGGCAGGGCATCAAAGATAACCCCCGTGTTCACCCACACCCACTGTCCATAGATGGAGGCAGCACAAGGAAATGCTTTGAACCAAACTTCCTAGAAGGAAGGAGGATTTTGCCCAGTGCCACCATTCCCCCACCATCCCTGTGCTCTTCCCGGGGCACAGATTGCCAGCTAATGGGGTGGAGCTACTGCGAGCACTCTCCATTAATGGAGCAGAATATAAACAGAATAAAGCCTTCATTTCCCGGGCTGTGATTTCATTATTAATATACTTTACAGTTCACAGGTTGTTCATTTGCTTCCATGTTTTCTCAGCTGGTGTAATCTGCTGCGCGGAGTGAGAAGAGTCATAAAATTTCCATTTCCAGTTGAATGTGCGTCCAATTCGCCATGAAATGTTTCTCTCTGTCGTGAATATTAAGTGCCCAAGGAGTCAGTGGCCCTGGGATTAAGCAGGGCAGGTTGCCAGCCCCTCTCTGTGTCCCAGGGGTGCAGGACAGAATGGGTGTAGAGAAGGAAAGGTGACAAAGCAAAGTGGGGGGACTGAGGGAAAAACCACGTGGCAGAGAGATGAAGAGGGAAAAGAGGAGGAGAGAAAGTGAGGATAGAGGGAAAGGGAGGAAATTGAGTGGCAAAGAGGCTTTAAGGAGGGATGTGGTGGGTGAAGGATGTTCTGACAGGACTGACCTGCACTCACCTCCTCGTTTCCCTGTCCCATCACCTTGACACTCGTCAGGGAAGATGCTGCACCAGTGTTTGCCCCAGTTTGTAAATCAGTTGTTGATGTCTGTGCTTGGTCACTGCCATGGGCCTCAGGGCTGTGCCCTTCCCCTGGCCTGAATATGGGTAGAAAAAGAGTCTCCTTGTCTCTGAGGAGACTGAGAAATGCTGCTGGGCTTGTAAGGGCAAGGAGAGCCAGAGTGGCTCAACTGCCTTACACCAAGTTGGAGAATAACAGTGAAGCTACAGCCAGAGAGCTGTAGCATCACTGCAGACACAGAAAAATGGTTTTTCACATGAATTTGGGGAGAAAAAAAAAAATCATGTTCTGTTCATGTTAAACAGCCAGCAGGAAATTTGCTGTGTATTTAGGATATTTAATGGCTTGTAGCCAAGCAATGGGTTTCTGGGACAAGGAAGCAGAAATTTGGGCAGTTGTGGCAGGTGGTCATGCCCCGAGGCTGGGAAGGTGGTGGGACCAGCAGTGCCATGGAGGGGTGCCCACAGCTGCAGCGCCACTGGCAGTGGGCACATCTGGCAGGACATCTGGCATGTTGCTGCAGCTGGAGGTGGTGGGAAATGTGTGCCCTGGTTACCCCTCCCTGGCCTTGCAATAGAAGCACGGGATGTGCTGTCACTGCTGGGAAAGGGGACAAAAAGGCAAATCATGGTGGCATGCCCAGGCTGTGGGGGTAACTTGGGTGCTACCCCGAGCTGATGGCATCGTTTCCTTCCGGCTCTTTGCTGAAATTACTTCAGCCACAGCATTCCTCACTGCAGGGAAAAAAAATGCCTCTTCCTTTCCCATCTTCTCTCGGTCGAGTCAAGATAATAATAGTCTTTTTCTGATCCCCTGAACTTTCCCATCTGCTTGGTAAAACAATGGCAATTCTTTTTCCTCCTGGCCTCTCTCTCTGTCTTCCTCTCTTTTATTTTTATTCTCCTATGGTATAATTTAAAGCCAGAGCAATGCTGTAGCCCATGGGTTTTTCCCCTTCCTGTGACACATTGCTGTTATTTAAAATGGCATTTCCCTTGCAGAGCAATGCCTCTCGCTGCCCTCCCAGCTCCTGTAGCAGGGCCAATACCTACACAGAGGCCTGAGGAGGGGATGATGGGCTCCAAGGAAGGGGCTCAGCCTGCAGTTCCCCAATCTCAGTCACCCAGCATCACAGATCCCTGAAATTCCTGTCACAATCACCCCTTCCCCAGACCCAGGGCATCCTCACCAGCCCCCCAGAGCCCCAAACCCATCCAACTCATCGCCCCTGCATTTCCCTGGCTTCTCTCAATAAGCCACAACATTGTGAGTGATCCTGCAGAAATGGAGACATCAGTGCCATAAAACACAAGGGACAGAGCAAGGCCACTGGGCTGGAAAATAGCGTGTCTGAAAAAATAAAGACGGGATAAAGATGATGGAGAGGCGACAGCGAGTGTCACCCTGCCATGATTCAGATGACTCTGGGGGGTGAAGAGTGGTCAGGGGGTCCCAGGGGAAAAAAGAGGGATGGAAAATATCCCCCATTTGCAGAAAGTTGTGGCAGCCACAGAGTCCGGGCTTGCCATGAGCAGCCTGCTGGGATATACATGGAGAAGGGAAAGTTTCCCAGATCCCCGTGACTTCTTGCCAGCTCTGGGGATGGATTTAGCCGGCACTTGATGCTTATTTTTTTACTCTAATGCCATTATGCCACTTGCTTCCATTCTGAGGGATATTTCCCTAATGCGGCTGAAATACGGCTTAGCCGAGGTTACAGCCATTTAACGCTTTGCATTGCAATTGCTTCTTAAGAGCTTGTCCTGTGGAGAAAGCCTTGGGGTTTAAATTTCCAGCCAGAGGGACCCTTCGGTCCTGGCTGCCAGCAGCTCTTTTTCACACAAATCGAGAGGAAAGCAGGGTGCCTCGAGTTTGGCAGGGGTTGGGAATGTTTTCTCCTGCACTGCAACGTGGTCGCATGGAGTTGATGGGAAGGGGTGTGGTGGACCTCCCATGGAATTTTTTCGGGTTCTTTGCAAAGCACTTGCAGGTAAAGGACTTTTAAGGTAAAAACTCTTCACAATGGTGCTATAATGGATGGCTCAGGCGACTTGGCAGCTCTGCATAACATTGGTGGGTGAGCAGAGTGGGCAGATCTCCCCGGAGCAGGCTGGAGCAACCTTGGTTCTTGCTCTCCTCGCCAAGCCCTGTGCACCACAGCTTCTCCCAGAGCCAGCGAGGAAACTGCCAGAAATGGGATGAGCTCCAGAGGAGCCAAGTTGCGACAGGATTTAATGGAGGAGCAGCGTTCCCACAAACAGGATGCGTGTTTGAGCGGTTTTCTCCAGCGGCATCTGTCGCTCTCCAACATCCTGGTAGCATTGCAACAAATTATTTAACCACTACCCACTGTACCCCATCTGTTAGGCAGCCCCTCCACATGGATGGGGCCCTACTTCCCACCTTTCCAGAGGAACTCACCGGCGAAGGCTGAGCGCCAAACAACAGGACAAATTAAATCAAAAGCACAGCTTCGGCACCCAGGGGGAAAATGCACATCAGCTTTGACTTATTGCATGGCGCACGCTTACAAGAGAGAAGCAGCGGCTTTTGTCACTGCAAGGGGCCATGAAAAATGAATTAGGGCCGCTGCTGGGAGAGGGCATGCCGGAGAATCTTTCATTCCAGCAACGCTGTCCTCTCTCACCTTGGAAGCAGCTATGGGGAAAAAAAAAACACAGGGAGGAAGGAGGGGTAAGGAAAGGAAGGGGAGAGGACTTTGTGTTGGGCACCTGATTGGATGCTCTGGGCTGTGGAAGAGACCATGGGAGGAAGAGTGGTGCCAGGAGCAGTGTTGGTGCTCAGGCAGGAGCTGCTGGGAGATGCTGTCTCCTCAGGAGCTCTCTGGAGAAGGCTTGGCTCTGTGGGAGCCTCGACATTGATTTTCATGTACCTTTTGCATTTGTTTTTGCAAGGAGGCAGAAAAGCTCCGTGGGAAGTGGCTCCATGCCAGTCACAGCTTCTGCCGAGCATCAGTCCCTCCCAGTGTCACCACAAGGGTCACCCTTGCCTTTCCAGGGCCAAGGAGAAAGGGATCCAGCTCATGCTGGTAATAATGGGTGGGTGTCATTTACAGCTGCCCTCTAATGAGCCCTGCACCCATCTTTGCTGCAAATCTGATGCTATTTAAGCTCTTTGTGAACCGTAGCCATTGTTAATTTGCTCTAACATGATGACACATGCCCTCTGGACCTTTTCCTGGGGTCCAGTGTCCTTACCAGCACCCCAGGAGGAGGCAGAGGCTGGGAGAGGCTGAAGACAGTCGCTGCCACTTTGCTGAGCCTTGAGCTGCCTCTGAGCTCTCCCTCTCACCGAAATAAAAGAGCTCATTCTTTATTCGACTCATTTACTCCTGAGTTAGAGCCTCGTTCAAGGGTGGTTGGTCCCTGAGTTGTTTTGTTTTGTTTCTTTAAATATTAATTTCCATAATCCATTTATTTCCCAAGGAACTACTTCTTGCAAACAAAAGGTTTAATGCTCCTCTTTTATTCCTGGTAACAAATAAGTTGTCTGAGACGTGCAAAAACCTCGGCAGCAGCCAGCCATGCGCCGTGCTGATGCCACAACCCACACTAAGGATGGAGAGATGCATCCCTGAGGGATCACAGGTGCCACAGCAGCATCTCCCTGGAGGTGCTCGCCCAGAGAGGGAGGGCAGCAAGCCAGGCCAACGCTGGGAAGCCCCCACAACCCGGGATTCCAATCTTTTGCATGGAGGCGTCTCTGACATGCCTTTTTGAGATGGAAGATTTGAGAGCCGAAGGCCAGGAAGCACAATAGAAGATAGACTGCTTGTACCTCATTGTCTGGAGAATAGATGGGCTGCAGGCTCCCGGAGAATAGGAGCTGCCACTCAGGTGGCTTTAATAGAACAGGCGGCAGATAGATTTCAATAAAAGAAATGAGTATAAATATTGTTAGCGGAGAATAGAGGGAAAGTGAAAAAGATCTTGTTTAACGAGTCACAGTGGGAAACTTTCAAGGACTTTTAAGCTAAAAACTCTTCACAATGGTGCTATAATGGATGGCTCAGGCGACTTGGCAGCTCTGCGTAGCATCGGTGGGGTGAGCAGAGTGGGCAGGTGTCCCTAGAACACTGCGGGGAAGGGCATGGCCGGGAGTCAGGGACTGGTTTGAGTTGGAAGGGACGTGGGAGATCATCTCATTCCAACACCCTGACATGGACAGGGTCACCTTCCACTAGACCAGGTTGCTCAGGGCCCCAGTGCCTTGCTTTAACTGTCACTGGAGTTCATGCCAATATATTGACTATGTGTGACCACAGGCTGAGTGACCAGGAGATGTGGTGGCATCAGGAAGGTCTCTGCAGGTCACCTGTCCCTGTGACTGGTGAGATGTGTGCCATGTACCCACCTAATAGCAAATATCAGAGTAGCTGTGTGAGATATGAGCCCCAAGGGTGATCTCAGGGATGCACTGAGCAAACAGAGCCACAAATGTGGGTCCTGACTTAGCTCTAGCTCTGCATTGAGGAAGAAGTTGAAGAATGTGTCTTTCCTGCCTTTGTGATGGCTCTGTGTTGGAATGTGTCTGTCAAAATCCCCGTGTCCCGACCCTTTGGTCATGGGCAGCCAGAGATGGCCCTTCAGAAATAGTCACCTGTGCTCATGTCAGCACAAAATCAGGTCTGGGTGGGTCGTCCATTTTATTTTGGAGCAAAATTCAAGGTACCCTCAGCTCACCTATGCCCCAAAAAGTTGGAAGGGGAGGAAAAGCCACAGCACTACATAGCCACAGGCAAGGAGAGGCTCCCACAGCCCCAGGGAGGAGGGGACACTGATGCCAGTGGAGGAGAAGGACTTTATTTCAAGGATTTTATGGCCACCCCTCTCCTTCAAAGCCTGTGCTGCCGTGCACAAGGAGCAAAACTGGCTGAGAGAGTTCCCCAAATCCAAGGTAATAAAGGGTCTGAGTAAGGAAAACATGATGTTTTCTCTCTGTTTGGTGACGCCAGACACAACAAATCCTCCTGGGGTGTGAGGATGAGGAGGGAGCTCAGACTGCAGCAGTGTAGTGAGCTCCTGCCAAGCTCCCACATCCCCGAGCACCGTGCAGTGCCAGGCAGCGAGCGCAGCATCCCCTGGGGCTTTGCACAACATCAGGCCATGGAAACATGCTAATTAACATGGAAAAGCATGTCAGAGGAGAGATTCCCTTCCTTGTCATCGGGAAACTTCAAAAGCAGTGGCCTGGCCCCGTGTAAGCACAACAGAGACTCTGATGTGCTGCGTGCCCGTTTCTGGGGAGACGGCCCCGCTTCTGAAGGCTTGTGAACATGAGGAACAGGAGGTGTGTACCCTGTACCTCATGTAGGTGTGCTTCCTAAATGGATTGCTCAGCTAAGGGGGGGTCACAGACAGAAATGGGCTTGAGCCTGCGGTTCAGGGATGCAATATTCACAAGAGGAGCAGAGGAGTTTGTCTGTGTCGATAGGGTAATCTTAAAAAAAAATCATTTTTTGAATGATTGCGCTGGATGGTTTCCAGCAGGTTAATTATCCCTAATCTTTGTCCACTGGAGCATGGCAGCTTCAAGCTGGCACAGAGGGGCTGAAAAGAGGGGATGCACGGAGGAGAAGCTGCCCTAGCTGGGGTCATTCACCTGATCAAACAAAAATGGGGAAGGGAATTTCAGAAATGCCTGAACTTTGTTCCTTATGCGTTAATGAGCCATCAGAAGAGGGTAATAGTGGCTAATGAGAGGTGAAGCAGGTGCCTTCCCCAGTTTGGCTGGGGAATGTAATGGTGGCAGCCTTAGCTCTTGTTTACCCACCCACCTGGGGCTGTGTCCTGCCTCCTTTGAGAGGAATTTGGGGTGATTTGGGGTGGTTCTTTTCTGCACCTATTTCCCCATCTGCTCTGACTCTACTAAATCTCCCTTCCCGCTCCCATCCCAGCTGCACTTTTCCTCTTGCTGCTGCATGTAGGAGAGGTGAAGCGGGTCTCAGGTGCCAGCAATTCTCTTATTGCCTTTGTGTGTTTTATTTATTTACCATAAACTGTTATAGGATGGCCATCAGCATCGCATCGGGGTGACGTTTGAAATATATGGCTCTCGGGCTTAGTGCGTCACTTGGAGCCGGGAGTCTGCACGATGTTAATTTTTATTGCCAGAAGTAGCCATAAATTGATAGTTGAGAATTGCTGTAGGGACTGTAATTAACTAGTTACTATTTCACCTCCAAAAGGAGCAATGTTTCACGCTCTTACTTTTACTTATCTGGAATCAGCTGCTGTCAACATCCGCTGAAGCCTGTATAAAGATTTATAGACCTTGGAGGTAAATATTGACTAATGGGCAGCTTGGCTTAATGTTCACCTTGAAGGACAATAAATTGTGCTATTGATTGAAGCGAGATGTCAATATCTGCATTGTTGTAAACATTTTAATAAAATTATCTCCATAAAATATTCTCTTTCTTTGGCTCATCCTGGCCACTGGGATCAGTGCCTGGAAAATGCAGCAGCACAGTGTAGAGGGCAGGGCAGTGCTTTGGGATCACTGGTGGGACTTTGAGCACCCAGGGACCAAACCTGTTGTGGGATCACTGTTGAAGTTGTGCCTTTGGGCTTTAGAGATGAAAAATCTTGCAGCCCTGGCTGGCTCAGCTTGATCTGAGGTCAGGGAGTTGGTATGGACACAGTGAAGATCTCCAAGGAAGATTTTTCAGTGGCATCACAGGCAGTCTTCAGCCAGGGAAAGCTGTGAGCAGTGTCCTAGAGACCTGAACATGGCTGCAACAGTGAGCCAGGGGACAGTGGCATGTAATTAATTTGGGAACATGTGTTCACTTTCTGGTGAGTTATTATCTTGTCAGAGGCTCAATGGAAGCAAATGGGGAGGAGGAGTCAGAAGGGAGATGAGTCAGGATGGGAAAACGAGGAGAAGCAAGGAAAGAAGAAGGACATGTAGGGAGGAATATGGATGCAGGAGGCATCTGCCCACACCTCATTGCATCCATGCAGTGTGGGACCCCAAGCACAGCTTGGCCATCTGTTGGGTTTGCCTTGGTGCTCTGTGGCAGACCAGGACCTCGCCTCTGTGGCTCCTCCACTGCCATGATGGTCAAACTCCTCCTTTCCTGAGGCTTTTAACAGAGATCTGCAGAGCAGGTTCCAAATTGTGTGGTGGTCTGTGGGCAGCCTCCTGCTCACTGAGCACAAGGACTCAGGCTCTGCTTTTCCATCTCCCCTGCTCACAGTGGGTTAGTTCATCATCCTTGGCTGATGAGCAAGGATTACACTTGTGTGTCGTCCATGGCCATTCCATTTCTAGCCTGCATTATATTATTAGTATTAATAATAATAATGATGGGTGCTGGCTGTGCTAGTTTTCTACCTCCTGAGGAGATGAGAGAGCTCTCCATTAATTCCTGCAATATTTCAGCTCCTAATTGTGCTCAAGCTGAGACAGCCTTGAAAGTTCCCATCTTCAGTTCAGGCAGAGAAGGATTGGTACCTCTGGCAGAGCTCCTGGAGCTGTAGGGCTCTGGTCAAGCCTTGCCCTGGGCATTCCCAATTTCCAGGTGCTTCCAGGATGTGGTCCCACAGAGTGAAGAGACTTAACAGATATGATTTTCCTTCAAAGACACTTGTATAGGAGAGGACGCGGGAATGTTGTCTTAGTCACCTGGTGTCACCAGGGGGCAGGGACTCTTTATGTCACCTAAATATTCGAGATGCTGTATCTGTCACTAAGGAGGCATCCCTGGGCCAGAGCCTCTTGCAGGGATGGTATCCCCAATGCTATTGTCATCTGAGCATGACTTATATCACGTTGTGCACAGGACAGAAACAGGAGTCATCTCCAGCTCAGAGCATCCTGTCTCAGTCAGGGATAGGCTCTGTTTGGCTCTAGCCAAATTCCCAGGATGCCAGACCCTGAGTTCCTGAACTTCAAGCTCTGCCTCTCCATCAGCTGATTACTGTGCACATATCTCAGACTTCAATGCAACGCAGGCACAGGGGAAACCTTCATCCCCCAATTTCCTGTGCTTTTGCAAGTGGAAATCTGACCCTTGCAGTTACTTTAATGAAGTCTTTTGCTGGGGAACAAAATGCACTCGAGCTGCTTTGCTCCCTGATCAAACCAGGCACACAAATTATGGCTTGACTATGGCAAGAGCTAATTCTTGCCGTGTGTGAGCCGAGTCTGGAACTTAGGAAAGGGCCTTTGGTGAGTTGGGAAGCAGTGTTATCTGAGCCTTTGCACAACCCAGAGTCACATTTGTGCACGGAGCCTCTGAAGGCCACCGGCTGTGTCCTTACTTTATCAGCAGGCAGCGCTGTGCTACAGAGAAGCTGATTCTAGGTCAGCCACAAAAAGGAATTTTTTTTTTCCCTCTCTCCTTTTTTTTTTTTTGCAGTGCTGCAGGGCCGCTGGATGTAAAGCTGTAATTTTTGTGTCTCTAAAGGATATTGATTTTGGGGTAACGCCTTCATATCTCACCCTTCAGTTGCACTAAGTACTGATGAGCTCAGCGGTTTGCACCACCAGCCACTCGGGTGGGAATTTCAGCACAGGGCTGAGGACACTGGTGCGTGTCAGCAATTCATCAACAGGAAAACTCACTTCACTCCTTTGCAAAGCTCACAGGGCTGCCTTCCCAGTTAGGTCAGCCTGGAAAGGTGGGATGTATGTGTGCATGCATGGCATCCTCAGTTCAGGGAGCAGTGGACATGCAGGGTTCCAGGGATGCTGTGTGGAGGTGGCAGCTGTGAGTGCTGGTGCAGGGAGAGAGAGCCAAGGTGGGATTTCGTCACGGCTGAGCATATTTGCACTAGTTTGAGTTGACAATAGCGGCACCTGGGATTGCAGCAGGATCTTGGCAGATGCCTGGGGTGCTCAGTGTTGAGCTGTTCCAGGGCATTACAGGAACACCATCAGTGCTGCTCTGGTCTTTCCACGGTGGATGGTGGATTCTGACCACACCACTCCTGCAGCATGGGAAGAGATGACACAAAAGCATCAGCCGGTGGGATGCAGCGGTGTGTGCCCTGCTGGGAGCCTCCCACATGTGGATGTTGCATGCATTTGTTAGGAGCAGGATGCACACGGTTGACCGGCCAAGCGCGGCGAGCTGTGGCCCATCAGGTCACGCCAGCACAGACAGCAGTGCCCGGGTGGGAAGCCAGGGCTGGCCGAGCTCACGGCATCCCCCTGGGGACCAGGGACCTGTGCTTGGCCTCTCTGCCATTGGCACTCGCTCCCAGAAACAGCTGTCCAGAGCTAATTTATTTCCTAATGCTGCAGCAATGTTAATTTATAAATTACACTGGTAATTCGAGCTATTATTAATTTCAGATGGTGTAGGGCAAGCCTAATTAAAATATGACACCAATTGCCACACATACGTACCAAGGACTACCGTTTAAAATTTATAGGAATATTAAGTGTGACACAGGGCTTGGAGATGTTCCGTGCAGTAATTACAGCATCCTGGCTGCAGGAGATCCAGTGGGGAGATGTAAACAACAGGAAAGGGAGAAGTTGTGCCTGGTTTGGGACTGCAAAAAGTAATTTTTGCTGCTTGTTTGGGGAGGAACCTGGGGAATCTCGTGCCCCAACTTGCTCCCGGACAGCCAAGCACTGGATGTTTTTCCGGGAGTGTGTCAAAGCAAAGAGACCTCTTGCAAGGAATGGGGGCTGAAAGATGCCAGAGCAAAGAAAATGCCAGTTATTGCATCTTTCTGGCTTTGAGTGAAACAAGAAGCTGCACGGCAGCCTGGATGGGGGAGAGGAGGACAAGAAATGAGCCTGGGGTGGGACAGGGATGAGGTGATTCAGCTAAAGGGAGATGCTGGCACCACCACTAATGTGAATAGATTTGCTGTGAATTAATTGAAGCTGAAAAATTAGAGAAGGGTGTTTATGTGAGCTGAGTTAGCCTGGAGGAATCTCCCAGCAGAGGGGATGTGCAGAGGTGAGCTCAGGTCATTTTGCAGGGTGCAGGTTTGCCTACCCTGAGCACATCAAGGACATTATCTCCAGCAGGTGATGCTGGAGCAGCCCAATGTTTGCAGAAACCTTTCTGGCAATGATGTTATTGGAATGGAGGGGCACAGGCACAAGGGCATTCCGGGCTGTGACCTGCAGGCTGGGTGTCCTAGTGCAGAGTGACACGCTCACAGATGGTGAGCAGCCAGTGGGCACAGGTTTGTTGTGCCTCCCCATCACTCAGGGCTCTCTGTCTCTGCCTCCACAGCCGTGGGCTTCATCAGCGAGGATGAGTACCTGGAGATCACGGGAATCACGCGGGAGCAGTCGGGAGAGTACGAGTGCAGCGCCTCCAACGATGTCTCAGCGCCCGTCGTCCAGCGAGTCAAAGTCACCGTCAACTGTGAGTCCCTGTGGCCCTCAGGGGACAGGGGTGGGGCTGCAGAGGGTCACTGTGCTGCCCCACAAGGCAGTGAGGCACACAATGGCTCCAGAGCGAGACAGGCAGCAGCAGTTTTTATGAGCAGGTGGTGTTTTGCCCTATTTTCCCCTTCTTTTCAAGCTCCATTTTTTCCCACCACCTCCTCCTCAGCTGTCTCCATCAACCTGGGTTTTCTGCCCATGGAGAGATGCTGTGCTGATAACCCCAGAGGAGAGGAGAGAAGTGAGCAGTAAATAGAATTTTTTTTTTTCTGTTAGAAAAAATGAGAGGAGGAAAGCAGCCTATTTCATGTTTAGACATACACAAAGACCCTCCTAATCCCCTTTCTGGTCACTCCATTAGCTGAACATGTAACAACCATCAGTTGGGGGTCTGTTGTTTTTGGAAGAGAACCCCCATGAACCTGAAAACCTCCGTACAGCAGCACCAGAGTGGCAGAAGCTGAGAATGGGCTCAGAGATTATTTTGGCTCCTGCTCACGTGCAGGGAGAGAAAGGAAATATTGAGGAGCAAGGGGCAGGGATAGAGCTGTAGTTGTTTGTTTGCTTTGTTATACATAGTAGTAAAGAACTGCTATTCCTATTTTCATATCTTTGCCTGAGAGCCCCTTGATTTCACAATTCTAATAATTCAGAGGGAGGGAGGGAGGGAGGGGGTTTACAAGGGAGGGAAAAAGAAAAAACCTCCTCCTTTCCAAGGGAGGCTTTTTCTGCCTTCCCTAGCAGACACCTGTGTTGTAAACCATGACAATAGGAGTCCCAAAGGCTGCTGGATGTTCACCCCAGGCTTTCCCTCTCCCCACAGACCCTCCGTACATCTCGGATGCAAAGAGCACCGGGGTGCCCGTGGGGCAGAAGGGCATCCTGCTGTGTGAGGCCTCTGCTGTCCCCTCTGCTGAATTCCAGTGGTACAAAGATGACAAGCGGTAAGAGTTTTTATTTAACTAATCAAATTTGTGGAAGGGGATTTTCCCAGGAACCTCTTTCAGCCCCTACTGGGGGAGGATTGTTGCTGCTCGTGCCTCTGTGTGAAGGTGTTGTGGTAAATCCCTGCCTGGGTGAAGCATAATGTCCAAAATGGATATTGGCAGCACAAATCCAGGCACTTAAGAGTGGATGAAATCTCTGTCATCTCTCTAAATGCTTTGGCCAGAAGGCAGCTCTTGGAAAAGCGAAAGGAATGTGGTGTCAGTCAAGAAACAGGGTTTGCTTTGCCTCAGAGACAGCCTGCCTTGCTTTGGGGTGAAAATGGACCTTTTAGATCAACCTGCAAATTCTGTGTCCTGCCAAAGCACAAGGACATGGTTGTGGTGCAGCACAGCCTAGGGTAGGTCCCACTCTGGAGAAATTGTCTCTCTCTGACCCCAAGCAAAGTGGTTTTAACAAATTTTTTTGTTGATTAGCCCAGATGGGCTGTGGTGTGGCCAACCACAGGACAAGGGCACACCGGTCACTGATAAGGAGGGATGATTTGGCCAAAAAAGATGCTCCAGAAGGTAGAGGGAAGTCTGGCTCTGCCTGCCTCACCCGGTTGGAGAGGAGAGGAGCATCGGAGTGTACAAAGCTGCGGATGTTTGTGTGGCAGATGAAAGGCTCTGCTCAGAACTAGGTCAGATCATGAGGGCCTGCGGAGCAGCGGCAGGAGCGGGCTCAGCCCATCTGATCAGCACCCAGCGTGGCTCATAATGGGAATCCAGCGCTTCCCCTGAGGAATTAGCAAGCTAGAGCAGCAGGAGCTAAGCAGGATGGGGACACCAGTTCAGGGAAGCCCAAGCACTTGGTTAATGCTTCAGCATTTGTGCTGCTGAGAAGCCTCTGTGCTGTGGTGGGTGCCTATTGCAGCACTCATTGGGGACACGCAGGGATGAGAGAAGAGGAAGGTCACAGAAGGCATTCTGCAGAACAGAGAGGACTGAGGACATAGGAGGGAAGCCAGGCTCTTCTGTAGGGTGGGAATGAGCCTTTCCCAGGCACGGGAGCATCCCTCTCTCTGCACAGCATTTGGCAAGTCCCAGCACCTCCCATGACCCTGCAGCAGTGAGGATGCCTCTGGTCAGCATGGGCTGGCAGCTGGAGACCCAGCAGAGCAGCAGCCATCTCCCTTATCTTTCCCAATACCTTCCCTTCTCCCTTGTCTCCCAAGCTACATGACCCCATTCAGGCACAGCCAGAGGATAACTGGGCATGGAACTCAGTGAGCACTTCCCTTCCTGATGTCACCCCCATGACCTCCCATTCCTCTTTTCTCCCAGACTGGCTGAAGGACAGAAAGGGCTGAAAGTGGAGAACAAAGCCTTCTTCTCCAGACTGACCTTCTTCAACGTCTCCGAGCAGGACTATGGCAACTACACCTGCGTAGCCTCCAACCAGCTAGGGAACACCAACGCCAGCATGATCCTCTACGGTGAGTGCGGCTGAGGGAATCAGCCAGGAAGGGGGAATGGCTTCACAGTGAGAGACATGGGAAGGGTCTCCCATGTCTTTTGGGGGAGATGTGTGTTTGCTGCTGGTCCTTTCTGCCATTGGCACGTGGGCTGGAGGTTGTGGTGAGTCCTTGGGAAGGGCAGAACTTCCAGAGCTGCCTCCTGATTCAGATCCAGTGTCTCCCACCATTCAGAGGTGTTTGGCACTGTGTTTGGGACATGCCATGAATGCAAAGTTAGGAGCTGGCTGCAGGTTTCCATCTTCTTGCTTTGATGAGTACCTGAGAGAGACTCTTTGTGAAGGCATCCCCCTGTGTTGATGGGTGGGAGGAGAGATGCTGCTCAGTGTCACTGCTGCCCCATTCCCACGTGAGAACAAACAGGGTCCCTGCTCCACCGCCTTCCAGGCCATGTTTTCTGCTCCTGACAAGCAGATATATCCTTATCAGAGGTGCCAAGGGAGATGGGAAGGTGTGGAGGGCAGGAAGGAGGAGAAGGTTTGTAGCCTTGTCCCAGGACTGTTTTCCCTGCATGCTGGAGCTGGGATCAGAGCAATACTGACACTGCCCATGGATGGGAAGGGCTGTGATTGATGGACATATTTGTCAAACCTCTTCAGGTGGCAGAAAAACAAGAGCAGGGGCTCCCTCTCCACTCCTGCCCTCCAGGAGTCAGGAATGGATGACAGATCTCATCCCTGGGCACTGCTTGGGGATATTTCCCTGCTGGGGTGTGGGGTGTGTGGTTCTTGCAGCTGAACCACGCAGGACAAGTGAGGACTGGGGACCTCCAAACTCTCCCCAACATTGTCCTCCTCCTTGCCACCTGGTTGTTGTGCCTGATCACCTCCTTGTCTCTTGTTGTTGTACAGTCAGAGGGAGCAGAGCAGAGGGACAGATAAGCCTCCCTCCCCCCCAGGTCCCTCAGGGCAGTCTATATCCTGGCCATACAAAGTGTCTTGGCATAGGGAGCGGTCCCACACTATGTTCTGGGTTCTGGAGTGTGCCAGGTTAGTGGGAGGCATCTGGAGACCCTGGGAAGTGCTGTCCATGTCCTGGGGAGGGGCTGGATGGATTCCAAGGGTGCAGGTTAAGGATGGTAGGAGATGTCAGGCTTTTCCAGGGGCCACACCACAGCTGTGATGTCAGGATGGCATCACAGGACAGGCTTATCCTCCCTGCCACTGGTACTGGCAGCCGTGCCAGGTTCCCCTGACCCGTGACAGAGGAGTTCATCCCATATTGCGTGCTCAGACCCATTTGTCCCCCAGTAAAGTCCAAGCTGCCTGTGATGAAGGTTCACCTGTGCTAAACCATCATTGCTGTTACTTAGGAACTATCTCAGTTCTGTGCCCCACCAGCCTTCCTGGCAATCCAATAACCCCATGTTTTAGGGATGCCAACACCTCTGGCACTGCAAAGCCACCCAGGCCTGGCTCCACCTGTTTTGCAGGCATAGGGTGGCCGTGCCAAGTGCTCAGCATAGCCTGAGGCACATTCTTAGCTGTGATATTCCATCTTTCCAATGTGTTTATGAGGCTAAAATCTTGATTAGTGGGAGCCTTCAGTTGGGCATCTGCAGATCCAGGCTGGATGAACAGCCTAAAAGTAAAGATGGCATCTCCCTGCTGAAGAGCTCATGGTTCCTTGGGTTCTAACCTGCCTGTGGGACTCATGCTATGATGGCAGTGTCAGGTGGGAGGCTGGGAAGCATCCCACAAAAGCCTAAGCTTATTTTATGGTCTCCCCTTAGCTTTGAGGTCTGACTGTGAATCCCATCAGGGAGCAAAATCAGAGTCCTTTGACCACCCATAATTTCCATAAAGACTCCATTGATTGAATGATCTGTTCAGTCTTTGATAATTGAGTCCCCTTGGGGGGTGACAGTTCCCTGAGGAGACTGTGACATGTGGGTGTCCCCATCTCCTGGTACAGGGCTCCCCAGCACCCCCAGGAACAATCCCTCCCTAATTACCAGGGTTCTGATGGCCCTAAGCATCATAGGGCCAAGCTCACCTGTCCCTAAGCAACCAGTGTCTTCAGTCTGGGGATTAATGTGTCTTTATTTATCAACATATTTATTTATTTAATGCAAGATAAGAGGGAAGTGGATGCGGTGGCTGCACTACCTGTGCATGAGAAATGTCTCTTCTGTGAGGTTTTGGGGGACAATTTTGTAAATGGCCTTTTTCCCCTGAAGCTGAGTGTTTTGGAGTTTCCCCCCCACAAACGGAGGTTTCATCTGTGCAGGTAGCATGACGTGAGCCTTTTTGGGGTTGTGAGAGAGGCTAATGTAGCATTCATCTTTTAATCCTTTTTTTAATCTAATTTTTCATGGAGGTCAACTAGTGCTTTATTTAACATGTAGCACTCGTTATTCCAGACCTGCCGTCTCATTCAGCGGCTCATTTGGTGCTGTCTGGGATGTGATAGAGTGCTCAGGGAAACCACATCATTCTGTGGAGTTGGGGAAAAAAACCAACCCTCTGCTTCTCACCCATCACACAGTCTATGTTGCTCCCAGAGGCAGCTGTCAGGCCATAAATCTTTTTGGGATGTTGCAGGATTAGCAAGAGGGATGGGCCCTGAACTCACAGGGGATAGCTGAACCCCGTGCATCCCACATCCCAGCCCCTGTGCTTTGCCTTTTGCACAGGGTGCAGTACAGGCTTTGCCAGGTCTGAGCTCCCATATTCATCTCACTTAGAGGCGAGGGGACCATGGCCCCACAGCAATGGGGTGTGATTTGGGCAATCAGATCCCATTTCTACCCCATCCACTGGTTTTCCCACCCCAGGTCGAGGGCAGGCTGAGGGAGGTATCTCGAGCCTGCGCTTTCCATTGCCCTTTTGCCTTAACTTTCCCTTGTTCTTTAATTTTTAGAAGAGACAACTACCGCTCTGACACCCTGGAAAGGTCAGTAATTTGGGGGTTCCCTACAATGCCAGTGCTTCCCTTGCTGTTCCCCTTGGGTCCCTCTGACTCCCACCACAGCTCACCTCAGTGGGAGCTGCAGCACCCACCAGCTGGATCTCCTGCCCCACAGCCCCACTGCTTTCACTGGTGTAGGGATGAATCAGGGCTTCCTTAGCCTCCCTCCCATCCTGCCCCCTCCCTGCCAGCCTGCTGTGCCTGTCTAGTGGTGGTCTGTGCCCTCTGCATGCCTGTCCCCATCCCATGGTGTCCCGCTCCCTCCCCATTGCCAGGGCACAGCAGGGATGTCTTTGGGCTGCTTTCCCAGTGTTACTGTGTAAGTGGGCCTTGTGGCAGGTCCTTCCTCCTCTGGGATGCTTCTAGTGCCTTTTTTATGGGATGAGATAGGTGTGGACAGGCATTTGGTCCCCCTCCTGGTGTTATTCCTGGGCCACGACAGCCAGCTCTCTGCTGTGCAATCTTACTGTCTGGCCAACTGGCTTGGTGTCATCTTGATTTTGGGGTGGCTTCATTTTTGATGAATTGAGTGGTCAGTCATTGGGATGACTTGTAAATGTCTGTAGAGGCAGCGTGTGAGACCTGGATCTGTGAGGTGTGAGGTGTCTGAGTGTACTGGAGAGTGTTACTGGTGGGAAACCAGATGGTTACTGATGCTCAGTGCGCCAGTCAGGTTTTGAAGTCAGGGGACATGTCCTGGGGTTTCAAAAGCAGTTGTGAATCAGACCTTGTGGTCAGCCCTGTGTCCACAAGACATGAGCGTGGATGCCTTCCTGAGGTCTTTTTCCAACTTAGTCGTCTCCTGGGCCAACTATTTTGTGAAAAGATGGGTGTTTTGGTGAAAGCCATTGTCTAAGACACCCTCCACATCCTTTCCCACAGTGAGCTTTGAACTCCTCGCTTCCTGTGGTCCCCATAGACGGGTGGGCTTGGCTCTTCTTGACCCTCCTCATCCCATCTCCTTGAGGTGGTCTGGGCCCATACTGAGCCCCACAGAGACTCTGCAGAGTTGCAAAATGCCAAGTCCTCAATATAGTGCTGCTGGTGGTGTCTCTGCAGGGTGGGCAAGTGGTTACTGTCCCTCCCAAGGGACACTGGAGGGCAACAGGGTGGTCACCCTGGGGTGGGCGGAATGTGCTGGGCAGCAACTGTCATCTCCCCTACAAGTGTGGCTGGAAAACTGGGACCAGTTTGGAGGAGGGTGAAGGGGGCTAAGGGAGGTTGGGCAGTGGTGATGCACAGGAAGTGAGCTTGAAATGGGGACTTCAGGCTGAAAAGGGACCAGAGAGGATCTTGTCCCAAAAATCAGCATTTGTGGGGACAGGGATGGCCGTTCCCAAGTTCCTGAGACAGCACAAATGGAGGAGGACACCCAGAGACCTCTCAGAGCAACCCCACCACGTGCAACACCACCGGGGGCCCCAAATAGCGTGATTTTGTTTTTATTGTTTCAATCTTTATTTCATGGTTTCTGCTATTTGCTGACTTCATGACCAACCACACGGGCGTTCCTGTCCCTTCCCACAGGCCCTGGAGCAGTGCACGACGGGAACAACGGCGCGTGGCGGCGAAGCGGCTGCGCGTGGCTGCTGCTCCTTCCGCTCGCCCACCTCGCCCGCCAGTTTTGACCCGAGAGCCGGCCCGCAGAGTAGCGGCAGCGACGACCATGGCCAGCGAGCGCAAGCAGAAAGGAGAGGGAGAAAAGAAGAAGAAGAAGAAGAAGAAGAAGAAGAAGTGTTCACCGTTTCCGAAAATAATCATAAGAATTGAGAGAGTATCCGGGCAGGCCACCTGGGGGAGGGGGAGAGAGGAAAAACACGCAAAAAAAAAGAAAAAGAAACCACAACGGGAATTTGGAATGGAGAGAAAAGGGAAAAAATTAATAATCCAAGGCTTCCTGCTGAAGATGCAATGCGACTGAGTCTTTTTTTTTCACCCTATTTTTTTTTTTCGTCCCCTACCACTTTTTCCCCCCGTTTTCGTTGTTCCCTGCCACGGGCCAGCATGGAGGATGGATGGGGCCATCGGAGTGTGGCACTTGTCCCCTGCCCTGTCCTCTTCACTGCCGCCACCCGCCTGCTCCCTCCCGTGGGACCCTCCATCCAGACACACGGGTTTTCTCCTTTACCAAGATTTCCCTGTCTTCTCATGGACTGTGCCGCCATTTGTGTTTCTGAATATATATACATATATATATATATCTCCACGTATACATATGTATATGTATAGATATATAGATCTTCAACAGTTACCACACCACCACGAAAGGAAAGGGAGGAAGGAGACCGGTGTCGAGACACGCTTTCATCGTACCATCCGCGGACATCGTGAATGATAAGGGATTCTGAGTCATGGTTAATTTTATTAATTGTATTTTCTGATACGAGCCTAGAACTCTTAGTTCCAAAAAAACAGAAATGCAAAAAAAAGAGGGGGAAAAAAAGAAAAAAAAAAGAGGAAAAAAAACAATCCAGGAGAAGGGGAGCAAGCGGAGAGAAGTTTGTTTGCCGAGGAGGCGACCAGCCAAGGAGGTTTGTGAGCCCGGCGAGGAGGATGAGGAGGAGTCCTGTGCTGAAACACCCCTGAAACCGGCCCAAAAGCGGTCGTCTGGACAGTTCCTGCCGAGGGCACAGACGACACTCGCCGCGCGTTGAGGTGGAGGGAGATACTGAATCTTTTTATGGGATATATATATACAGTATATATAAATATACATATATATATATATATAATTTTCTTTTTTGTTAGAGTTCTAGCCACAGTTCCCAGCAGGGTCCTTCCGCTGCCATTACTGCATGCTGTATATGGAGTTAGGTGTGTATCAGTTCTCAACGAGGCGAGCGTCTCAGTCACACATCCCTGAACCCCCTCGCCTTTCCACCCTCGGGTCACCGGGGACAAAGGGTCACAGGGGACCAGGGCCCCTCTCTGTCGCTTTTTGCCGCATGGCCCTGGCCTTTTCGCGGTGGAATAAAGCGAGCTGAGGGACAGAGGGAGATCTATATAGCTCAGTTTTATATATTTTTATATATATATATATATATGTGTATGTATATGTGTGTGTGTGCGCGTGCGTGTGTGTGTATATGTATATATATATATATATAAAAAAAAAAACAAACAATACAAAATAAATGAGAAAAAGAAGACGAAGCAACCGGCCCCTGCCGAGGCACAGGACCTGTTGCCTTGCTGTCCATTTCAGCGGGGGTTTCTCCTGCAATTGGTTTTCCTCCTTCAATTTCCTTTCCTTCCCTGTGGCCGGCGGCGGGGGGCACGCGGGGGGCCCGGGCGCGGGCAGGCAGGCGGCGAGGGGGCTCTCTCTGCCTATCCATTAAAACGATTGTTCCATGTGGCCGCTCCGTCTGCTTGTGGTGCTCATTGCCGCGGGGGCCAGGGCCACTCCGCGTTCTCCCCTTGCGCCACCAGGAATGGGGACCGGGATGCGGGAGGGATGCTGGAGGGGGAGGGCAGATGGGAGCACCAAGTCATCACAATGGGCCAGGAGAGCATTGGAAAGATGGCCCCTGGACCTCACTGATGAGCCCAGCAGGAATGCTGTCCCAGGTAAGGCTTGGGTGAGTAGATGGAGACAGTGTGGGGCACAGCTGTGCCAAATTTCCCAGCTCAGGACCCCACTCAGTGCCCCTAAGCTCAAGTGTGGCTCTCTAGCCCAGCTGCAAAGCATTGCTGGGGATGCTTGTGGAGCAGCTGAAGTGAATCCTGCGTGGGAAGGAGGGACAGAGTGATGTGAGGTGGGTGCAGGGAACAAGGTCCCTCATGCAGTGCTCCATACAGGCAAAGCACTGCAGGATTGTTTGGGTGTAGGTGCATTTTGCTGTCCATGGAGCCTTGTCTTGGTCAGTGTCTTGGTTTTTGGTGATGCTGGAAGGTTGCTTAGTGAGTTTGGTCCTCATCCTCAACTGTTGCCTCCAGGGTGCTGGTTTCTTCAGGTCACCTGACACATTTGCAGGATCAGAAGTTGGGTGCTGTTGATGGTGTGACAGTTTTGTGTGAGCTTTTTTTATTTTTTGACCCTATGATGTAACCCAAAAAATGAGCATGGAGAAGGAGGATGGGAAGATGTTGCTTTGAGGTGTGACATGCAATGTCCAGGTGATACTGGGTAAGGGAAGAACCATGCTCAGGCTTTGTGGCATATCCCAAGGAAGGGACAGGGCACTGACAGTGTGGGGACAGGACAGCTGGGCACAGGTAGCAGGCTCAGGATGGCAGAGATTATGGTGTTGGGTCTTTACGCAGCTCCTGCAACTCCCAGGTTGGACCAGCCAGCCACAGTAGAGCAAACCTGGTAGGAGGGGCAATGCCCAGATGCTTGGGGGTAATGGGGAGGGATCCAGGGATAGGTATGGAGGTAACAGGGCTCTCTCCCTCACCTCCTCTCTGTAATTGTAACTTTTTTGGTGTTCTAGGTGAGAGATCAAGGAGTGCCAGAGTAGCAGACAAAGAGGAAGTTAAAGAGAGAGAGGCGGCTCGATGGATGCATTTATGTAATAATTTATTGACATAGGTAAGGGTGTCTCTTGGTGCTGGGAAGGGATGGAGGTCATGGTCTGACATATGCCCTCCCTCCCCCTGGATGTAGCAGCAGAGGTCCATGTCCTTAGGCACAGGTTGGGCATTGCTGAGGGCCATGGAGAAACATCCCTCTCAAGCCAGGAAAGGGAGATGGAGGATATCACATGGGCAGAGAGGGGCTACATCGCCTCCCCATGCTCTGTGCTGGGGGCAATGCAGATGAGGCATCAGGATGTGCCATGAGCAGGAGCATTTGGGCATCTGCAGGTATTCACTCCAGTGAAGGCAGGTCCAGCACTGGGCATCAGGCAGAACTGGCATGGGAAGATGGGAAGCATTAGGGAAGCTGTGATTGTGGTGGGATACCCAGATGACACATGCAAGGGGTGAGTGTTGCTTTGTGACCTGTAGTTACATCAAATCAGTCCTGGCCCCCTGATGGGGTGGGGTTTTTGGAAGAGGCTCAAAGCAGAGAGTCTCCTATGGAAGTCACCAACGCTTGATTCACTGCAGGTGACATTGAGGAAAGTGGGCAAGGTGACACATCCCTCCCAGATCCCTTCCCTCAGGAGGTTGTTGAGTTTTGGGAAGAACTTACCTGTCTGCTGGGGTCACTTGAGGAAGACAGCAGAGGTGTTCCTGATGTGCAAGGTCACAGCAGCTCATAGCAGTGCTGGGACGGAGCTTTTTGCTTGCTGTGGTGTTCAGGGAAAAACTCTTGGGACTGGGCTTTTCATTCCCATGTTGGGAAGACGAAGGGAGGTCTCAAAGTGAGCAAGACTCTGATGGGTCTGCCACAGTACCACTACCCCCAGTCTCCTGGCAGCAGGTCTCACACTAGAAGAGCTTGTTGAATGTTTTGTCCTGGTTGATGGTGTGGAAAGGTGAGGCATCCCCTGGGAGTGGTGGGCACAGCCTGCTGTGAGATTGCAGCCATGTCAGGCAGACGCTGAGGGTCACAGGTCTTCTGTTCCTGGTCCTCAAGGTTTTTGTCCTTTGACAAAGATGTTTGGTCTGTGTCACACACTGCCAGATCAAGACAGGAGCAAACCTTGGGAGTGCATTTTCTGCAGACGCATCCCTTCATGGGGGCAAGTTTAGTTGTCAGAGTGAGCATTGTTGCAAGATGATGGAGGAGACGCTGGGAATGTCTCAGTCGTGGAAAAGAGGCCCCCAGTCATGCTGCTTCCATGGAATGTAGGTGAGTGATGAGAACCAAGACAGTCCTTACCCTTCAGGGCCTCCATCAACAGGTGTGTGCTCATTACTCATCAGCAGACAGAGGTGGGCAGGAGCCGAGACTCACTGGTGGATTCCCAGGAGAGATGCATGGATGGGGTGAAGGGTGGCCCAAAGAGCAGCAGGCCCCCAGCTGTGGGGCTTCAAGCATCACTGTCACAGGAGACGATCAAAAGAGGGTCCAGCCAAGTGCTGGGTGGGACCCCAGAAGTGGCAGAGGTCCCAGGCACTCAGGAGCCCTCCCAGCTCAGCTCAGCAGGTGCCCAGCACGGCATCCCTTCCCTGGGCTGCGCGGGACCCTTGAAGCAAAGCCCCGAAGGTACAAAGTTCGTCAAACTTTATTGATACACTGCACAATCACAACCATCTCTTATTCTTGCCGAATTAGAAAAGGTTACAACTACAATGTAACATGCACAATTCTCAGGTAGTATAGCCACCCTTGGAATACAATGATCGACAGAAACTCAAGACCGGCCATCACGGCCGTCAGCAGGAGAGACCCAAGAGCCACACTGCCCCTGCCCTGGGCACCCAGCCACCCCCTGGGCATCCAAACATGGGGAGCAGTGGTCACAAATGGGTCTGGCACCCAGCAGAGCCGCGGTGGGGCCGGCCTCAGACAGCCAACACGTTCCTCACAATGGCACGTTACATGGCACGAGAAAGTCGAATGCCGTCCCGGCAGGGTACAGGGGAGCCCACCCGAGCCAGGGACAAGGATGGGATGGGGGCAGCCCTGGCACCAGGCCCGCCAGCCTCAGTGTGCGTTGTGGCATCTCATCGCCGCCGCTCTCCAATTCGCCGTGGCCTCTTGCCCCGTGACTCTGCAGCATTTCTGCTGTGGGGACGGAGAAATTTGGGGCTGACCAAGGAAAGGGCACGAGGTGGCAGCGGGGGGTGGATGTGGGGCAGTGCGGACCAGTAAAGGCATCAGGGCAAGGTGTCTCCTGCACCCACGGTATTTTGGAGCGGGCATGTGGAGAAGGATGTGCGTGTTGCCATGCTGGCTGAAGACAGTGCCATCCCCACGTGATAAACATGCCTGGGGCTGTGGGACAGGACCCAGATCTCTGACAGTGCCACCTTCCTTGGATGCCAGCGGAGAAGCAGAGCAGCACTGCAGGGACCGCAGGACGCGGACTCACCCAGTCAACACCAGATCCCCCTCCACCAGGTAAGCCAGAGCCTCAGGCCAGCACTGGGGCAGCCCCTGCCCTGTTTTTTGTCAATCAGCCATGGGACATGTTGAACATCCAGGATGGGCAGGCAGGAGCATCCACTGAGATTTTGTAGCAGGTCCTGGGCAGCCCATTGAGAACAGGGATGAGGAGGGGCACAGCTGCATAGAGGACACTGTGGTGGCCCATCATGGCCTCTGGCTCAGGGTGGTTTTTCCATCTTGTGTGCTGAGGGCTGGCACCCCAGCTTCCTTGCAGCCACAGAAAGCAGGTTTGGGCAGCAGCAGAGTTTGCAGGGGGAAGACAGCGTGTGCGTGGCTGTTGTTTTAAGTCATCTCAATTATGGAGGGAGAAAGAAGGGACAAGGCACGGGGAGGTGCTGGGTCAGGACAGGGGACACTCTGTGTGCTTGCTCAGTGCCTTGCTGTGGTCGAGTCTCCCTGTCAGAGCAATAGGGTGCAGTGCCAGGTGTGACTTTTCAGGAGCAGGATGGGAGCATCCATCCCCACACTGTGGCACCAAAGCATTCCTGGGTGGCCGTGGAGTGACAAGAAGGCTCAGGGCTGCCACAATGTACCAGGCAAGGGGGTCCATGGTGCACGAGGCTATCAGGAGCACAATTCCATATGTGGGGAGAGGACATGGCCACCGCCACCACGGGTGGCAGCTCCCAGGGTGGCTAGAAGAAGCAGAGAGAGCAGAGTCTGGGTGTGTCTATTTTGGTGTCACAGGCAGGTTCCAGCAGGGAGCATTGGAGCCATCCTTATCCCTGCTGTGCCAGCACAGCAAATTGACAGAGCCCAGGCCTCCTCCACAGGGTCAGACACATCAGACTTTCCTCAGGCAGGGACACGTGATGGACATGAGACAAGGCAGAGTGAGGACATTGCAGCTCAGGGCCCCACAAGGGGCAGAGATACAGACGGTCATGAACCTCAGAGCTGTAGCAAAAGGGCCTTGTCAGCTGGTGTTTCGATCTGCTGTTCAGTGCCTCTGCCCCATGCTGGTGATGCTGTGCTTTTGATGTGCAGGTTGGAAAGTGCTTGGAAAACAAGCCCAGAGAAACCTCCCTAAAAAGTGCTGGCAGAGCATCAAGGTGAGAGCCATGGGGCAGCCCCTGCCATCAGGGGGGCAGCAGCAGAGTGGGCAGGGATCTGGAGCAAGGAGTGACGGCCTGGCTGTCCGATGCAGCAAGAAGGCTTTAGTCTCTGGGAGGGCTGGTGGCAGTCCCCAGGGCTCACATTCCTGGGAGAGCAGCCTCGTGTCCTCAGGAAGGTGAGGGGGTTTTAGTGGGAAGCACAGGGGTACGATGTCAGCTGGAATAAAGAGTAGTGGGAAGTGTGTGACCCTTGAAGGACAACTGGTTGGATTGGGTGACCCTCTCCCAAAGGGCCAGAGAGCATCCTGTCAGGAGCAGAGGCAGGTGATGGGGGGCTGGCGACATCGGGGTGCTTAGGGAGGAGCTTTGGCGACAAGAACTGACATTCAGGACCGAGAGGGCTGAAGGCAGAGCCAGGAGGCTTCAACCTTGGGGTCTTTTTGGGCATAGGCGGCTTAGTGAGACGACGAGACGGACATCCCGGTGAAGGCTCTGGGCGGCACCCGCCCCGACGGCTCCGTGCCCCCGGCATTGGAGATGAGGCAGCCACGGGGGGCACCGTCCGTGCCGGGCCACATCCCCGGGGCGACGGTGGCGGGTGACAGTCTGGTGGCACGTGGTGGGGTCTGTACAGCGTAACCGGCGGCGAGGACGAGCCCGGCACGTGGGAGACGGGGCCATCCTCGGACGCTCGGCACCGCCGCCCGTCCTCCGGTGCACCCATCGCCCGTCCGGTGGAGAGGAGTCCCCGGGCGGCGCGGCGGCCGAGCCCGCGGCGGGGGAGAGGTGCGGCGAGGCCTCCCGGGACCCTCCGCTCCCTTATCAAAAGTCGAGAAGGAGGCGAGCGAGGAGGGTGGCCCAGAGGCAGAGGCCGGCAGCCACCCGGGACGCTGCGTTGCCGCCATCGTGCACTGCTCCGGGCCCTGTGTGGAGGAGAGAGGAGAAAGACAAAGGACAGCGTTAGGGACTGTGCTGGGATGATGTGACAGTGCTGAGTGTAAAAGCGTTAGGCTGTAGTCCTTTTTACAGAGGTTCAATTCCTCTTCTTATCGGTTCTCTAGTGAAGTTGTAAGCTCATTGATGTGCATTAGTTACGTACCGGAGCCTTAGGCAGAGGCCTGTTGGTTAGGGTTAGCTGTTAACTATAGTATCATGGGATCAAAGCCCTTCTGTCTAGTAAATTGGAAGGTCCTAGCTTAATTAAAGCACCTGAGTTGCATTTGAGGGATGCAGGGTAACCCACCTCCCCATTGTCCCTGCAGTTCCCACCCCTAAGCTGACCACGGTGTTGTGTTCCCCCTTGGAGGGGTGGTGGATTTGTCCATCATTTGGAGAGCATTGTCAGTGCTGAGGAGGAGGTGAGGAGGTTTGCAAAGAGCTTGAGGAACATTTAAGGCAGACACAGTCCTTGTATGAGGAGGAGGGGGAGGATGCTCTGGGCAGGTATCAGTCCAGCCCCACCATGTTTAAAGTTGCTGTCCTTGGGGAGTCCTGATGCAGACAATCATGTGAGAGCCACCAGGACCAGAGGCCTTGGTGCTCTGGAGTGGCACAGCTCATGACTGGCGACAAAGGATCATTGGCTTTGTCTAGATGTGGATTCTGAGGTAAGCAGGAGCATTTTGGGGTCGCTGGGAGGTTCTTGGCAGGCAGGTCAGGCAGGGAGGAGGCTGGTCATCTGATTACACCGCTGGAGTGGAGATTTGTTGGTTGTTTTGTTTGTTTGGTTTTTGTTAGGGCTTTTATTTGGGCTGCAGGTCACACAGGGGGCCAGTCAGGATGGGA
The DNA here is from genome assembly GCF_028551555.1 of Melozone crissalis. Classification (NCBI taxonomy): domain Eukaryota; kingdom Metazoa; phylum Chordata; class Aves; order Passeriformes; family Passerellidae; genus Melozone; species Melozone crissalis. The sequence continues at coordinate 1,332,827 of NW_026535896.1, read as the reverse complement.
TTAGACAGCTGAACAGAGTGAGGGAAGCAGAGGCAGCCACCACACACTCTGCCACAGGGCCATGGGTCTGTCCATACTCTCTATGGCCATGGAGAGATATTTGAGGAAGTCGCAGGTCTGAGTTCCAAGTACTGGCATTCTGAAAAGGAAGAAATAGAAAAATAAGTGCTCAGCTGTCTTAGCATCGAAACTCAGCGCATGGATGAAGTGTGAAGTTAATGGGATTCTTATGCACTTGTAAATATGCTCTCAGGCCTCCAGTCACCTGGAATGGGTTCATCATAGAATCCCAGAATGGTTTGAGTTGGAAGGGATCTTAAAAACCATCTTGTCCCACCCCCTGCCATGGGCCAGGAACACTTCCATTATCTCAGGTTGCTTCAAGACCTGTCCAACCTGGCTTTGGACACTTCCAGGGACGGAGCAGCCCCAGCTTCTCTGGGCAACCTGTGCCAGGGCCTCACCACTCTCAAAGTGAAGAATTTTTTCCCCAGTATCTAATCTAAACTCATTCTCTTTCAGTTTAAATCCATTCCCCCTTGTCCATGCCCTTATCAAAAGTGCTTCCCCAGCTCTTCTGTAGCCCCTTCCAACCCAAATCATTCTGTGATTCTATGAAATCATACCCAGTTACAATAATTTCCTCAGGATGGTGTTATTCCTTGTCTTTTTATCTACTGATTTTTTGTGAGCATTTATCTTAATTCAGGAAGAGGCAAAGGAGAGTCTGAGATGTTAAATCCAAGCACTGCCAGAAGGTGAAGGAAATGATGGGAAGATTGAGTGATGAGCAAGAAGCTGTGTCATGCCCATGCTCAAACAAAATTGATTATAAGAGCACATGATCATCCAGGAGGGGTTAAACTATGCCATAATCAGACATTTCCTTGCTGAACAGACCTTGTGATATGACAAGTGGAAACCCACATTTGTTAGGGGCAGGTAGACCCTTTGCAGGTAGAATAGAAAGGGATTCTTAGCTTGGTTTTCTCAGACCTGTCACTGCTCCTTCCTCTTTGGTTTTCACCCCTCAAACCAATGGCAGCAGCTCAGCACATCATCCAAAATCATAAAAATAGTGAACATTTCTGCAGATTTAATACTAAATGCTGATCAGCCTTTAAGTTTTATGTATTTACACCTGCCCAAACACTGCTAAATTGGTGCCTTTCTCTAGTATCTATAGATGTGGATTTTAATGTGTGACTAATTCTTATCACTATTTTCTAGTTCACAGTTCTGCACTGGTTATTGGCTTTGATTTAATGACACTTTCAGAAATTTCATAATCTATCCTAAAGCAATTGCATTGTGGTTGAGTTGGAGAGCTCCCAAATAGATAAGTCACCTAATACAGGGAGGAAATAAAACTAAAAATGCTGGGTCATTACTAGGAAAAAAAAAAAGAAAACAAACATTTTCTCTTCAATTTATTCTTTACTGTGGAAGAATGTATTCTGGTATCAGACAGCTTGGCCTTGTAAAGATTGTAAAGATACTCTACAGAAGAGACAAGAATAAAGATACAGAGACAAAATAAAGTAGTAATTAGATACAATCACAAAATCAGGGCAGATGGCACATTTCATCACAGGCTGCCTCTGACTCCTGTGTTCTCTGAACTGTCACTCTCTATGGGAAAGGGACAACTCCCACTAGGACAGGCAGAGAATTCAGCTGAGGCTCCCTAGCCCTGCCATCCCAGCAAATATTTTGGCTCTGTTTGCTCAAACCCCAGCGCCTGGGCATTGAGGTGTGAGTGTACCTGGACTCTGGCTGTCCCAACTCAGCTTATTTATTATTGCAGTTATTTATTATTGCTTGCTTTTAGTTTTTTTCCTCTTGATTTATTTTTTGTCTACTTTTCTGGCTATTTTCTTCCTTTCCTGGCTATTTCCTTCCTTCTCCTTGAGGCAACCTTAGATTTTCTGAGACCCTGATTTGAGTACAGATGGCAAGGTTGGGATTTTGTTTCTCTCCTAAGATCTTGAATGCAAAGGTCAGAAGGAATCAGTGGGTCTGTGGTGAATGGATTTTCTCAGCCTGTGTTGGAGGCTCTCTCAACTCCATTGTGAGCCATGGGAATAGCACAAATGCTTACAGAGCTTACATGCCTTCACATGCACCAAAAAATAGCTTTTACTTTCTTTTCCTGCCTTCTTTCTGTGCAGGACAGGAGTCCCATGACTTCCACTTCAATCCTCCCAATTTTTTGCAACATTTACCGTTCTCCAAGGGAGAAACAGACACATGGAGATTAATTTAGAGTGTGTCTCTTGCTGCTTTTCATTTTCAGGACTCAGGAGAAATGGGAAGGGAACATTCCCAAGCTCAAGGTGCTGCTGGAGCCTCTCTTTCCTAGAGGGCTCAGGAAAAGACAACAGTTTCTCTCTGCTTCTCATGGTCTGCTAATGGGGGAAAGCCTGACCTATTCTTCATATATGAGGACAGCAATAACTGAAGGAAATCTGGGGGAAGCCTGTCCATAACCCATGTCTGAGAGCAGAGGCACCTGGAGTAAGTCTTGGCAACCTCCCCAGGATGAGATTTTTCCTGATATTTTCCCTCAGGTAACTGCATGGTCCATCAAGGCCTGCGCCTGCTCATTGAAGGGGGGTTGGACTAAATGTCCTTTAAAAGGTCCCTTCCAACTCAAATTTTGATTCTAAGAAGGCTCCAACAGGGATGTTCACCCCTGTGACTGAACAGCCACCCAGCGCAGAGCGAGGAACAAAAAGTGGCGGCTTCTTGCACACAGAGATGAGACACAAGTTGAGCAAAATCTAAGGCTTGCCACAAACACAGACCCTGGAACTCTATGGTAATGTGAGCAGTGACTGTAGGTAAGCATTTTATAGGACTATAATATAATATATAGATTATATATTATTACATATAATATTTATGCTATATATTATACTATAGGACTATAGTATAATATATAGCATTTTATAGCATTATAGTATAATATATAGATTATTTACAGCATCTAATAGCAAAGTTGGCAATTGGCATTTCATGAAATAGGTAAGAGAAAACACAGACTAAGTACCAAACACAGGAAGACAACTGTGAAATATAGGGACCAAGTGGAAATAAAAGTGTGAAAAAGAAAAAAAAAATACATGCATAAGAGGCAAAGATAATAGGTGGAGTCAAACAGGGATAACAGGGAATGTGCTGCAAAAAAATCCTACAAAATAAAACATCTCAGCGAAGAAGAAGGAGTTGTCCCTCATCCCTTCACAGGAAGATAGAAGAGAACACTGATAAATACTGAGGAAAAAGAAGATATCCCACTTCAGCTCTGGCTTAATTCACCAAGACATGAAGGGAGCTTTTGCCCCTCACCTCCCAAGCTGCCCAAACCACAGTGCCATGGCACAACCTCTGCCCCACTATGAGACTGCTCTTGTTTGAGATTCTAATTTACAGCTAATTTAGGCCAAGTTCATTAAAGACTAATTATTTACCTGTGTGTGGATGATGAGCTTTAGCTTAACCCTGGGTGATGTGCCATGTTAATGATTGTCTAATAAAGCCTGATTTAAGGTTTTAAGCTGTGTTGGTGTCTTTGAAATGCCTCAGCAGATCTGCAGCTGCACAAGGTAAAGAATGGTATGGACAGAGGGACACAGAGATCCAGGGGTACCAGCCAGAAGAGATGGAGCTGGAGAGCTTCACTCTGCTCCAGATCCTCAGGATCTACATCTTCTCCCAAAAAAACTGAATGCAGGAGGATCTTATGTGCAAACAGGCCAAGAGGGGCAGGTGCTCACAGGACATGGGTGGGATGGAATCTGGAGGCACAGCTGGGGCCAGGGGACAGAGGGAAGGGCCAGGGAGCCTGGCATGAGCAACTCATGGTGCCTAGAGAACTCAAAGTCACCAGGGTGAGGGTGGGACTGACACAACATTGGCACCATGGAGGGCAGTGTGACCCAGCAACAGCACACGGGGGTTCCTTGGTGTGAAATGGAACAGAAGGAGTTGTGACAGGGACACAAAGTCAGGTCGAAGCTCTGCTGTCACTGCTGGAGCTGGTGACCTCAAATACTGGAACAAGAAAAATGGCTGAACTCAGCAAAGCCCAGCATGGTCCCCAGAGATGGAATGCGACCTCAAATAATGCCATGTTAATTGGCTGACCTCAAGTAACCCCAATGACCTAAAGTAACCCCAAAGTGCTCTGTAGAGAGTGAGTTTGACCTCTAGTAACCCCAATGACCTATAGTAACCCCAAACAGTAACTGGATGACCTCAAGTAACCCCCAGTGACCTCAAATAACCCCCCCAATGACCTATAGTAACCTTAAAGTTCTCAGCACAGAACAAGTTTGACCTCTAGTAAACCCAACGACCTAAAGTAACCCCGAATATTACCTGGTTGACCTCAAGTAACCCCCCAATGACCTCAAGTAACCTCAAATTGCTCTGGACAGAGCAAGTCTGACCTCAGGTAACCCCAAATACGAACTAGGTGACCTCAAGTAACCCCCCAATGACCTCTAGTAACCCAAATGACCTATAGTAACCCCAAATATTAACTGGTTGACCTCAAATAATGACCTCAAGTAACCTCAAAGTGCTCTGCACAGAACAAATTTGACCTCTAGTAACCCCAATGACCTTTAGTAACCCAAATGACCTCTAGTAACCTCAAATATTAACTGGTTGACCTCAGGTAACCTCAAAGTGCTCTGACCAGAACAAGTTTGACCTCAATTATCCTCAATGATCTACAGTAACCCCAAATGTTCATTGATTGAGCCAAAGTAACCCAATGATCTAAAGTAACCCCAAAGTACTCTACAGAAAGTGAGTCTGTCCCAGGTAACCTCAAATCCCAATTAGTTGACAAATAACCCAAATTAACCCCATGAGTTAGCCCTTTCCAGCTCTCCTGGAGCTCCTTTAGGCACTGGAAAGACTCTAAAGTCTCCCCAGGGCCTTCTCTCCTCCATGTGAACGCTCCCAGCTCTCCCAGCCTGGCTTCAGAGAAGAGTTGCCATTTCCTGAGGAGTGTCTGGAGCAGAAGATGCTGAGGGGATGGATGGCTCAGCCCAGAGTCATGAGGCCCCAGCACAGCCATGCCCAGCACCAGGGACCCGATGGACATCTGCCCTGATCCCACCCAGAACATCCACACAGCATAATCCACTCAATTAACAGGAAAAAAAAAAAATTATTGTTGACCAGAGAGAATTGAAGCATTTATAACTCCCCACCCAACAGTGCTCTGTTCCCTCCACTGCTTGCAGCCAGGCTGGCTGTGGCACCATGGCACAGCAATGTGTCACCACCAATCCCTGAGCTGTCCACCAGCACATTCCTGAAGCAAAATGAAGCTGGGGATTGCAATTCCCAGACTCTTTTGCAGCATGTATGGAGCTTACATATCTCAGCCTTTTTGTGGGCTATTAATAATGGCGGGTGGCAACTTGAAGAATGATGAAATGAGGTGTGAGCTGCTCCCTTGACCCGAAAAAGCATTGCTGGTGGCAGACACAAAAGAGCAGTTGGACAGATTCACCTGCCCTTCGAAGTTCCTGTAATGCACAACAGTAGATGTGGGGTAATTACTTTCTCTCCTGTACAAAAGACCTGCTTCAGATATTATACTGCCTGAATACAGCACTGCCTCCTTCTCCTCTCCTTACTAATTTCCACTCCTAATATCTCTTAGTTTTGTCAGATTACTGGTTTGTGTGCACAAATAAACACAGAAAATCACTGCAATCACAGACACTCCACAGCTATAGGAAAACAGGGCAAAGATGCTATTTCTTGCCTTTTTTTTTTTTTTTTTTTGCATATGTTTTGTATTGATTCTCTTTTCGCAAAATTCAAATATTTGCAGTGAGGCTCTGGCACAGGGTGCCCAGAGAAGCTGTGGCTGCCCCTGGATCCCTGGAAGTGTCCAAGGCCAGGTTGGATGGGGCTTGGAGCAGCCTGGGGTAGTACAAAGTGTCCCTGTCCATGGCAGGGGGTGAAACTGGATGAGCTTTAAGGTCCCTTCCAGCCCAAACCATTCTGTGATTCTATAACTTGTGTTTTAAGTGTTTTAAGTCAAGCAGTCTTTAAATATTGAATCAGGGCTCTTATTCTTAAAGACATAATTGCTTTCCCTTGCTTTTATGTATTTAGTCTGAAGCTGCTGATTCTTAAGAGAGTGCACAATAAAGCATGAAAAGATTTTATCTCTCCATAGAATAATTGGTTTAAATCACATCTAACACTTGGTATTTTAGCTTATTTTCAGTTAACTCACCCAATCATCAATCAAAAAGATTACATACTAGAAATGAGACCCTGAACATTGGAAAAATGCAGATGGCATCTTTTATAAAACAACTACACCTCTCTTTATTCCAATAGCTCTTCAATGGAAAGGGACAATAAAAGGTCCCAGAGCTCCCAGTTTGGAGTGGGGGCTTGGGGGAATTTCCTTGGGTGACTGAGGGACACACTGCACTTAAAAGAGATGTAAAGATCCAGGTTTGGGTGATCTTTTCCCCCCCCTATCTCCATATATAAATAGCAAGTACAAAATGCAATGTGCTCATCAAAAAGTGAACCCAGACATGAAATCTTTAAATAAAAGAAATAGCAGATTTCCAACCACTTGTGCTCCTCTCCCCTTTGGCAAAGGCTGGTAGAGACTGTCCAAGAAACACCACGCACATACCCAAATAGCTCTCCACAGAGCCCATCTTTTCCACTCTCCTCTGTGTTTCCAAGAAGCTGCAGTTTTGACAGACAAGCTGTTGAATTTCACAACATGTTCACGAAACGAAAAAAGCGCAATCCTTGAGGAGGGATGGAATCCCACCTGCTTAAATTCCTTTTTGAGCTCACTCCATGGCCTGCTTGCTCCTCACTGCTCCAGTGTGCTTCACTCAATACACTCTTGAAAGAAGGGGGGGGGGGGAAATAGAATATGAATATTTGCTTTTTTCTCTATTAAAAGTTATGAAATTAAAATAGCTTTAGGTAACCTGAGTGTTCACACAGCAATATCCAAAGGATGTGCCAATATCCTTTCAAAGACAAATTTAGGCTTCAGTGTTGGTGCAGCTAAATACTCACATGAAAACAAATGGAACATTTTAAGTTTTAACTTTTCCTTCCTAATGCTTTTTCTTGCTGTCTCACTAGTAAATATTTTCCTAATCTTCTTTTTATAAAACAAGGATTAGAGTAATATTAGCATTCCATTGAACAGACCATTACTAACAGGAGATGCTACAAGGCAGGGAGAGCCATAGGATTGGGCTCCTACATCTCACTTTTTATGGATGATTTTTAATATCCCTGTTTTGCCATCTATGCAATCACCTCTAATGTACTTCACTTCAGCCTGCTGGACGTGTTTGTGGGATTAATTTATTAAAACAAGGTGAAATTTTGTTTTCTCTGCATGTTGGCATCAATTAATAACCGTTGTGAGAGGATTGCTGTGCTGTCACAGGAGGAGTGTGTAAAGAGCAACACTATCTGCTGAGAGAAGGAAAAATGCCTGAAAACAGATGTTGTCAAATAAAAGATATCCACATAATAGCTTGGAACAAAACCAAAAATTCCTAATCCTGTCCCCTTCTGAGTACAGGGAGTTACCTCCACTGCAACGTTTTCTTTAGTATGGTTTCAAGCCATGAGAAAAAGAGACTTAGGTGATGTTATTTTGTCTCACATCAGAGAAAGAGCAAGTGTAAGAGTGCCAGCAGGAGAGGGAAACAGAAAAACAAAAGGATATTGGGAAAACTGGATTGGAATCTTAATGTACTTATTTATGTATTAAATATCATAAATACAATATTTACTATATACAGTCATAGAATCATCAAGGTTGGAAGAAACCTTTAAGACCATCAAAACCAACCATCAATTCAGAATTGCCACTGTAACTCCTATACCCCTAAAACATAGATATATACAAAATACCTCATATACATTGTAAGTTATATATTGTATTATTCAAAAACTAATAATGTACACTAGAGATTCTATAATTTATATACTGTGAGTATAATACATAATATATAATGGAGAATAATATGCTTATATATTATATGTCAACATGACACTATTATTAAATATATGAATAAAAGTTGCTTTCATATCTATATATATTTATTATTGAGATATTAGTATTATTAATAATATGTACTACATTGTTTTTGTATCATATTGTATTATATATAGTCTATTATAGCATACTGCACTATACTGGATATTGGGAAAATTTCTTCACCAAAAAGGTAAAAGAGAAAAGGAAGAGAAGAGAAGAGAAGAGAAGAGAAGAGAAGAGAAGAGAAGAGAAGAGAAGAGAAGAGAAGAGAAGAGAGAAGAGGAGTAGTGGAGACGAAACAGAACCCAGAGTTTGGACCCAAAGAGAAGAAATCAGGCCAGGGCAGAGGAGAACTGGTTAGAATACAAAGGCCTGGACCACCCCTACTCAAACACAACCCTACAGAACACAACAGAACAGAATGGAGCAGAAAACACCTGAAGGAGCCATCCAGCCCCACAACCAAAGGCAAAGATCTGTCCCTCCCACCACCCCAAAACACCAAAAACCCCCCAAGCTCCCCTCACAGTGTCCATCCATCCATCCAAACTCCAAACTGGTGTGGAAACATCCCTGTCAACATCTCCTTAAGCCTGCTACCTGACTTCCATCCTCTCCCACCTGCTGGGGGAAGGCAGGCTCCTGCTGTCCACCCTTGGATCGTGACAGCTCTCTTGGCTTGTCAGAATGCCAAAGGGACATGCCACAGGTGCACGCCACCTTCCTCAGTGACAGGCTGTCCTTGATGACACCATTCCTCAAACACCTTCCTGCCCTGGCCACCTGAATCACGCAGGCTGATGTCACCCATCCTGCTATTGCCAGTACAACGTGAGCACTGCTTTAGCAAACAAGGGAAACCCCACACCATGCACCCAGAGCGTGTTCTTACCTGTCCCAGGCTCCCTCCTCACCCCTGTGCTCCAGCAACACCAGGGCTGAGCTGACTGTGGTCAACTGCGCTGTGCACCCAGTGTTGGGCTGATACAGATCTCATCCTCTGAGCATCCTCTGGCAGGACCTCACTGCTTGGGGTTTGTGCTGTTCGGCACCTCGATGCACCAGGAACACCAAATACAGCCAGCTCTGCTCCATCACTCCACCACTGGTCATCTGCCAGCCTCCTTCTCTTAATCCTCCTCATCATGCTCTTCAAATTCCTCTTCATCCTTCTCTTCCTCTTCATCCTCCTCCTCCTCTTCCTCTTCTTCCTCTTCTTCATCCTCCTTCTCTCCAAATGCCTCCTCTTCACTCTCCTCCTCTTACTCCTCCTAGTCACCTCACCTTACTGCAGAAAACCGGCACCTACCGTAGAGGATGATGCTGGCGTTGGTGTTGCCCAGCTGGTTCGTGGCCACGCACGTGTAGTTGCCGTAATCCTTCTCCGAGACGTTGAAGAAGGTCAGCGTGGACAGGCGGCCCTTGCTCTCGATCCGCACTCCCTCCAGCCCGTTTGCTAACCTGCAGAGAAACACAAGAGCAGTGCTGGGAGAACGGGGCTGGGGTGGATCTTACCCTTTCCTGGGCTTAGCACCAGCCAACACCGCTATACATGTTCCCCCACTGGGCTTGCGCATCCCAGTTTTGAAGACCAACTCTCCATTCCACTCTCCATCCTATAACCCTGCCTGTCCCACAGCCACCATCCCTGGGAGAAACAGCTCTGGGGTTTCCTCAGCTCTTAGCTCAGCACCCACCAAAACGAGTTGATCCCAGCCTTTTTGTGTCACCACATTTCTCTTCACAGAGAAAAGCAAGGCACAATTCTTACCAAGAATATTTCTGGGTTTCACATTCTCTGAACATCAGAGAAAGAAAACACAATTCTTATCTCATTTCCTGTGCCTGTGTTGTGCCAAAGCAGAATGCAGTATGAAGATTGTTTACCCAGAGTGATGGTGTTTTGTTTCCTTGCCCTATCAGGGCCAAGCATGTGTGTGTGTGTGTGTCAGGATTGTCGGCTGACAGTCATGAGATGACTGCAGTTTTGTGCAGTGTTGAGTGCTTGTCAGATTCAGTTTAGATGTAATGTAATATAGTCTAATATAGTGTAAAAATGTAATAATGTAATATTGAATAATATAGAATAATGTAATATAGAATAATATAGTATAATAAAGGAATTAATTAGCCTTCTGATAAGACGGAGTCCTCCTCATCATTCCTCCTTTGTCAGGGATCCCTGCAAATACTATATTTTTCCACATAATGGCCTCAGATACTGTCATCCCCCTCCACCTCCTCGCCTTGTCACCCCAAGGCTGTGGCTACCCTCTGCAGCCCCTCCTCACCTGGTGTCCTCCTTGAACCACTGGAACTCCGCCACGGGGACGGCCGAAGCCTCGCACTGCAGGATGCCCTTCTGGCCCACCGAGGCACCCGTGTTCTTGGCGTTGGAGATGTATGGCGGGTCTGCAGAGAGATCTTGCTGTGTCACATTGGCCCAAGTGCACCCACCCCCCTCACCATTCTTTCCCCTGTGCCCTGCACTCACAGTTGACAGTAACTTTGACTTTCCGCACATCTGGGACGGCCACGTCGTTGACGGCGCTGCATTCGTACTCCCCGGACTGCTCCCGTGTGATGCCCGTGATCTCCAGGTATTCATCCTCACTCACAAAGGTCTGCCCTGGGGGATGTACTGAACGTGTGGCACCATCACCCATGGACACCAACATCAGGAATTTCTCTCTGCCCCTGCCCCGACACCCCCTGCCCAGGCATCTGGCATCCCCTTCACCCAGGAAGCACTTGACAAGTGCCCTCAGCCCATCCCAGGTCAGCACCTCTGACTGTGAGTCACCTTAATGCCACCCTGACCACCTCTACAGGGACAACCATGCATCCCACACCAGGCAGGATGGTCCTTCCTCAGACCCAGGCAGTTCTTCCCCCAAGCAAGGGCTCACCTTTCCCAGAGAGGTGTCGCCACGTGACGGTGGGCTCCGGTCTCCCAAAGGCCAGGCACATGAGGGTAACGCTGCTGCCTTCGTTCACCGTGATGTCTGACGAGATGTTGACAATCTGGGGGGGCACTGCAAGACATAAAGGCCACCAAAGGCACCATCAACACACCAGCTTGACAGGTGCAAGTGGGAGGCCCCAGCTGTGAGACCTGTCCCATTGTGTGATGCTGTGTCCCCTCTGTTGCCCTGTCCAGTCAGCAATTCCAGATCTCCAAACCAGCAATTCCAGGTCTCCAAACCAGGTCTCCAAACCAGTATCTTGGACTGAAGCCAAGCATGGATCTGGGGTGTGGAGGGGTCCACTCACTGTGCCAGCTCCCCTACTCCATGGCTGAGACCATAACCAGCTCTCGTTATGGCCTGAGACAAGGCTCATATTTTAGCATATTTATTAAAGCTGTTTAAATTACTGAGCGTCTGCTCCTTCAATACCGGCCAGGGTGATTTATATTACTCTATCCCCAGATACTCCATCTAATAAATAACTTGGCAATCACCGTGCCCATAAATATCCCTGGCCATGGCAAAAAGCAATTAAAGCTCACTTGCCGATGCTGCTTCCTGGCACTCTGGGCTGTCAGACACAACCCCCCAAAGGGTCTGCACCCCAGGGAGTAAATGAGGCCATATTTAACAACCCTCCCCAAATGAAACACCATACCTACAATGCCAGAAAGGATGCCCTGTGCCCCCTCCCCAACATACTGAAAGCCCAGGTCAAGTGGCATTAGATGCCCAACCCTTGCACCCAGGGCTCTCCCACAGCGCTGGGATTCCAGGATAATCACCTGAAAACCACTGTGGCCAGCACCAGCAGTGCCTGAAGGGAAAGTGGGGCTGTCTGGCTGTCCTTGCACCCCCATGGAAGCTCTCCTCCCACTCCCAGGGAGATTCTCCTCTCTCTTGGTGTGGGAGAGGCGGCACAGCAGGATGAGCCACGGCAAAGACGTGGTGCGGTCTCTGCAGCCCTATGGGTTCTGCAAAGCAGTAAATTTCCCAGCAACTTGACACATTAATATAGAAGTACAGTCTGTTATAGCAGAGGGAGATTGTCTGAGTCCTTCAGGGGAAAGCAGCAATCCAAAAATGAAAAGTGTGTGCCGGCAACTGCTGGAAAACGTAGTTAACGCTCGGAGCAGAACCGGCCAACTCCGACAGTGCAGCCACAATGAGCTGCAGGAAGGCTGTAAATGGCCCTTCCTCACTCAGACAAGATAACACTAATCCATATTACCAGCATCCTTGCACCTCTCCCCTCCAGTAACAGCTCCTCAAACTGGTACCAGGAATATCTGAAAACTACAAGAACATCCAGGACAAAGGTTCCCACAACTGGGGCATTTTTCATCTGCTCCCGAGCCCTGCAAACCAGCCCTCCTCGTGAGCAGTTTTGGTCCGAGATGACATCACCATCATTAGTGGATGCTGAGACCTTGGGAAGCCACCCCTGTTCCAGATGGCAGCCTGTCTCTTCCTTGTGTGATTTTGCCTGCAGATGCTGGACTAGAGCGATGATGTGTGATGCAGGGCATCAGCAAAATCAGTCATGGTTCTATCCTTGCCCTCCCAGAAACTTCCAGCTCAAGGCTGACATCCCTTCCCTGTTCCCTGAGTCCCAAACCACAAGTACAAAATGAGATGCAGAAACTGGTGCTCTGGGCACAGATGTGAGCCTGTCCCCCTCCAGGGCACAGAAACACTTTCACTCCTGTGGAAAATATTACCACTACCCATCACCACTACAGTCCCAGTGCTCTTATTTGGAAAACCCCAAGCCATACAAACCCACGTATCAGCCTGAAAGCCCTTCCCTTAGCAGAGGATGCTGACACAGACATGCCAGCAGGTCTCACAGTGGGGAATTGCATTTCCTGAGCATCCAGAGGCAAGGGAAGCACGGCCTGCCCCAATCCAATCGGAAATGTCCCTGCGAGCCAGCAGGGACACTCAGTGGAGGGACACCCATGGACAGCACGGGGACCCCACAGGGCAGCTCAATACCTGTGACTGCAATCGTTGCCTACGAGGTTACCAGGACTTGGAGAAGGACATCAGAGGACCTTGATTACATTTTTATAGATCCCACTGACTGGACTGTCAAGGATGGTGTCTCAAGGACACTCTGGTTTGCCATGGGAGGAGCGGGTGGAAACTAGGGCCACTTAGGGATGCAGGCAGGGCGAATTTGATGGCAAATATGACATGTGGATAAAACTAGCCCTCAGCCACACCCCGTCAATACCATGAGATAGGGATGACCAAGGCATGGCTGCCCTGACAAGCACATCCCACCAAAGCTGCCTTGTCTCAAAGTGGTGACAGCTTGGGATTGGTGCTGGTTGTGGAGTCCAAAGGCTCTCCCAAACTCCATAGGTTTCTCTTGGTCCCCTCAGAGGTCAGGCAGCCCTGATAATTCCTTGCAGCCCTCCAGCATGACTCTGGGTGCTATTCCTTGTCCTCTACCTGCTGACAGCATCTTTCCCTGAATTACCTTTGGTTCTCTACATTTCCCTCCCTCTGCTCTATACAGCTGCAGTGAGAAAAACAGGGCAGAACACCATCTCAATCCCCTTTTATCCATAGTCCTTCCTCACAGAAGTCTACAACTATAAGCAAATTGAATAAAGAATAAATCCTGAGGAAGCGACGAGCGGCATGGTCTCACCGGAGCGACGAGCGGCGCGCAGAGGGTTTCGTCAGCCCTGCGTAGTATTAATCACAGGGAAGTTAATGCATAAGGTTTGGTAAGCCAAAAAATACATTTGCTCTGTAATTTCTTGTTTGTTCCGAAAGCCGGCGAGAGAAATTGAATGTGAAAGCGATGCCACTAAATTCAATAACAATAAGCCTGTGATTTATCTCCATCCTTTACCACTCGAGACCTGCACTGCCTGATGCGCCAATCCACGCTCTCTGTGGGACCTAGGCATGTGCCAGTGTCTGCCACCATCTCTGGGGACTGTGAGGTGCCATCCCTCCCCTCACCTCACAGACTGGGCCCTATGGGGCTGGCCATGGGATCACACCTTGGTGACACCGCCATGTCCTGTGCAATAGTCGGGATATCTGTGGGACTCTCCCCAGTATGTTCCATACCACACGTGCTCTGGACACCAGTGGTGGCTTTGCACTCATTGTCCCATCTGGGGACAAAAGCAACAGGAAAGCTCAGACCTGGAGAGCCACTACCAGCTGTTGGAACTCAGTACATGCCTCTGGGTGTCCAGAGTTGCTGGGATCCCTGTTGGGGGGCTCAGAGACCCTGGCACACAGCCCAGAACACCTGTGCTTTGATTATGAACTCTGGAGCAAATTACCAGCTTTGTATGAAGACCTGAAAACCATAGAAATTTAAATAGTATAATAATAAAATTATCACAGGGTGGAAATGTAGATTTTAGGATTTTTGGAATGGGGGTTTTGGGGACAAGATGGAGGAACTTGGGCGTGTCCAGCCTTTCTTCTTTTTCTTGGTCTCCATCTTCTGCTGTGATGGTGGCACTTTGAGATTGGTTTAGAGTAGAAGTTCACTGTCTAACATAGGTGATAGGTATTGGAAAGTAATTGTAAACATTGTACATGTAGTTTTTAGTATAAAGACATAACACTTCCCCGGGGGCAGGGAGAATGCCTTGGACTGTGTTGCTGAGCTGACCTCGGCAGGGCAGAAGAAAATTTTTTATAGATAAGATACAATAAACAACCTTGAGACCAAGAAATGAAGAGCCCTAACTCCTTCTTCAACCACCAGGCTAGGAAAAGAGACTTTCAGACTTTTCTCAGGGTCACTCTGAGCAGCGAGAGACCCCAACCACCAGACACCCAAGGGTGAGGGGGGACGGGGTGTCCATAGGGACGCCTCATCCCCGCTAAAGCACGCGGGGAGCAAACAGCACCTCGGGAATGGCTGCGTGCTCGGGGGGCTGCACATGACGGTGACGCACACGGCCGTGCGCAGGCTGACTCATCCCCGGAGTGCCCATCCCTACCCCAGCCACTCGCCGCCGTGGCCCTGGATTATTTTTAGCTGCCAGATCATTACTGCTGCACGCCTCAGAGCGGAGAGCCTGCATGAGCACAGTGGCTGACACATGCAACTGATGTCCCTCCTCCACATCATTAGCTCCTAATCCATTAAAAGAGATGTCTTCCTAAGCTGCTGATAAGGGGAGATGATGGATAACTATGGGTTCTTCACACTGCCAGGCAACAGCCACTTGTCCACCCCTACCTGGGGGACAGGTCCCCATGGGGACAGCAGAGAGGGACATCTCATCTTCAGAGCTCTGAAGCCTCCATGGACACTGTCACACCTGCAGCACATTGTGTTTCTGGCCTGGCACCTCCCTTTCCACCCCCTCACACATCTCCTATTTCGGCGAGATGCAGCCTTCATGCAGCTCCCTCACCTCTGCAGCTGCAGCGTCCAGCTGTGTCCTGTGACAGGTGATACTGCCACCAGCAGGGAGAGGGACTGTCACCCTAGCAGGGGTCGGATGCCTGCAGGAGATGACACTGCCTGCCTTCCCAGCACCCCAGCTGCCTATAGCCCCAGGCATCTCCAGCTCTGCACAAGCCTCCCCGGTGCAGGCAGGATGGGGCTGTCAGAGGTGTCACTGTGCAAGGTCTCATTAGCGTACAGAAAGTCAGCACAAAGGAGGCAAATGTGCTGAAAACTCACATTTTGCCTGCGCCTTCCATCTCCCTCACTGATGAGCACAGCAGGGTGGCACCAGGGCCTCCTCCAGTCCCTGTGTGTCTGCTGAAGGCACCAGCAATACGAGACCTTCCCTAGAACAGCTCCTGTCTGGGTCTGATGGCCTTAAATGGGGCACCTGAGAGCCAGCTCCTGGCTGGCAGATGGAAATTGATGTTTTCACTCTCTCCAGCTCATTGCTTTAGGGGTTCAGGAGATACCTGCAAGGACACACAGGGTAACCCTGTGAAAATACAACTCAATGTTCCCACAGGGGAACTGACTGGGGCAAGGAGGTGACATCAAGAGTTTTAACAACATGTTGCTGCTCAGCAGCGATGATGATCATCTCTGATCGAACCATTCTGGTGACAGCTCGGTCTGAGAGGCTCATCAGAGCTGATTTTATTGAGATAATGGATTGAGCACTTATAAAAGCTACAGTTTGGTCAACAAAATGATTTTTGTCAAATTTCCCTGCCAAGCGAGCTGCGTGTCATGGCCTCACATTTTCTACAGGCATTCAATTTTGGTAATATTGTCCTTTTCCCTTTGCTTGAGGTCTTGAACACCGTCTTTTCACAGCATTCCCCCAGTAAAACACCCTCTGTGGGATCTCTGTTGCATTTACAGGAAGGAACATGGCAAAAATTAAATACAGGCACTGAACACCCTTTTCCAGGTGGAGCCACCTGACTGCTCGCACTGCATCCTTTTTCTCCAAGTTTTCATGTTGAGACAGGGAAAGCAATAAAACCGAAACTCACAGTGTTATACCTACTGTGTAACCACCTGTCAGTAAATTTATGAACAATTAGGAAGTGAGAGTGCTTCCCAGGGAGCTATTTGTGCACGAGCTAAAACGTTCTTTCTGTTCGGAAATATAATGGGGAAACAACTTCACCAGTTCTCCCTCCTCTCCTCCAGTTTTGTTTTTTTGCAGTAATTAATCATCTGTTGCTGCTGGTCCCTGTGGCACATCCCGATGGCTCCTTTTCACCAGTTTCAGGCAGCTTTGAGACTGGGAGCCCAAGGATGCTGTCAGGTGGATCCCATCCTGCCCCTTTCCCATTCTCCCATCTGGATTTTGGGTTGGTATGTCATGGGGCAGTGGCTGTTCCTGTCTGGCCAGTGTGTGCTGTTTTCTGCCTGCCAGTCTGACTCTTCCTCCTTCCAGACCTTCCCCCTCTCCCTGCCCTCACTCTTTCATTTCTCCCCTTTGCTGCCTCCTGTCCTTTTGATGCTCTGGTGCTTTTCTGTGTGCTCACATTTCCTTCTCTCTTTCCTTTGTTCTAGGAACTCTGGGCTTTTCTTCTCATCCTTTTTTTCTTTTGTTTTTTTTTCCCCCCTCTAGTTGCTTCCTTCTTCAAACTTTGCTATTCCTTCCAGATTTTCTTTGGGCTGCTTTGTCTTTGAATTCACTATTGCATTGCTCCTGCATCACCTTCATTTGGCCGTTTTCACTCTCTTGCCCATCCTCTGCCTCTTCAGGGAGGAAGGAAGGTTGAGATAGGGGTTTGGCTGCAACTTTTCATCCAACCTTTTCTCTTTGGAGAAAAAGCTCTCCGTGGGGATGGCTTGGTGGGAGGTGGGGATGGCCCTTTGAGAGCCCCAAGGAGCCCCAAGGAGTTGTTATCAGAAGGGAAAAATAAAAGTCTCAGTTTGGTTTTGAAACACTCAAGGAGAAGCTACATCTGCACTGGTGCTGCTTTGCGAGGTGGTGAGTGAGACACAGGAACAGCTCCAGGAGAGCATCCCTAGGTGCATTTGGATACTACACCCTGTAAACGAAGGCCATGGCCCTTCAAAACCTGTCCTGGTTCCCAGGGCGAGGAAAGCAGCAAACAGCAAGACAGAAAATGAATTGTGCCAACCAGAAACAAGAGAAACAATGCCAACAGCTGGGAGAGGCTTCAGTATGGCGAGTAGGAACAACACAGTACAGGAAAGGGCTCTTTAAATAATCAGGAACAGAGGAAATACCAAAGATCACTGTTAGGTAGGGATGGCCAGTACCAATGCTCACCACCAAAATCTCCACTAGAAGGGATCCAAAGCTCACAGCCTCTACCAAAACAGTGACCCTGAGCTCTACATTTTGGACTGAAGTACAACCTGAAGCAGCCCAAGCCATGAAGACAGGGCTGTGCCTGCCCACCACACTCCTCACTCCAAAAACTATCCTGCAGCATGATGCCATTAAGGTCTCCCAGCTCCTCCTTGCAAGCCTGCACCTCCCAGGAGCTCTCCTTCTCCCCCTTTTTGAGAGGTGGCCTCCACACTGCTCATCCCAGAAGCAGGAGAGCTCACCAAGGTCCACCCCACTTCAGCTCCACTCCAGCCTTTATGACAAGAGAAGGATGGGGTGGCTCATCTTCTGCCTATATGAGCTTAAATGCCTGTTCTCTCTCCATCCCAAACTCTCCCCAGAACACACCAGCGTGCCATAAACGCCACATCTATCTCTGAAAGCATCCATCCCTTCATCACGAGGCAGCTCCTGACAAAAAGAGGAAAAGGGAGACAAAAAAAAAACCCCTCTGGCTTCCTGCCATCTACGCTGTTAACGGCTGTTGCAATGAAGCAATGCAAGAGACATATTAATAGTGCTACTAAGAGACACATTTACTGTTGACGGCGATTCCCTGGCAGATTTATTGCTGGGTTGCTGGGAGGGAAGGCTGGGCCCCTCAGTAGCACAATTAAAACCCAATTGAACACGGGCACAAAGAATCAATACTCTCTCTGGCCAACTTATAGTTTTGCAAAATACAAATAGAAATTAATTGACCTGAATATAGTTGCTAACTGGTCATTACTGCGTGTTTGGCATCCTGCTGGCACAGTGAGGGCAAGAAAGAGAGGACAGACCTAAACCTCAATTTTGAAGCCAGAAACAGGGCTTTGCTCTCATCCCTGTAAAGGGTGTGCTCTGCTTACAGAAACAGCCAGGACTAAATCCATCTTTGGAAAATCATTCCTTTTGTCTCAGCACTGAGCAAAGGACTGAGTGTTGCTCCCCCGCACAAAAATCACAATTTAGCCACGAAGGAACTGCAGTGGAGTTGAATGATAGAATGGCTTGTGTCAGAAGTGACCTTAAAGATCATCTTGCTCCCATCCCCTGCCATGGGCAGGGACACCTTCCACTAGACCAGGTTGCTCCAACCTGACCTTGAACACTTTCAGGGATGGGGCAGACACAGCTTCTCTGGGAAACCTGTGCCAGGATCTCACCACTCTCACAGGAAGGAATTTCTTCTTTACATCAAGCCTAATTTTCCTCTCTTTCAGCTTGTACCCATTATTCCTTTCAACTACAATTCCTGATGAAGAGCCCCTCTTGACTTCTTTGTAGGCTCCTCCAGATCCTGGATGGCTGCTATGGCATCTCCATGCAAGCTTTTCTTCCTCAAGTTGAACCAAGAACAGAGCACAGGAGGATTTGCCTCTCTCATCACCACCTTCAAAGGCGCCTACAGATGGATTTTCTCAGCTGGGCAAACCATGTGGTTTGAGCTTAACCCATTGAAAGGGAAGTACAGACACTGCTCAGCATGGACCACTTGACCTGTGCCTGCATCCCCAGTTCCTCTCATGCTTCCCTCCAGCTGTGCAGGAGTGACACTGCTGAGAACCACAGTCATCGCTGCGGTGGGAGCAATTCATCAGGACTTGCTCACACCAGGAAAAAAACCTTCTCCAGCACAGTTAGGAATGCCTCACCACCAGACCACCACTCTGGACACAAACCCTCCCTCTCACCTTCACCTGGCTGTGCCTGGCAGGTGCCTGCATCACCCTGAGAAAGGAGTGAGGGCAGCGGGTGCTGAGCGCCGCAGCCAGTTCACCTGATTTCATTAGGTGCAAAGCACTCGGATACTTCACCGCTGTTGACTGGATGGATTAGCACGATTAGAGAGCAGACAGGATAAACAGATTAAACCTCACAGATGGACAGCTCGCACACAGCTCGAAAAGGAGGAGAGGGACAGCTCCGAACAAGGAGATGGAGGGATGCTTCCAGTGGATGTCCTCTCCCCTCTCCCTTAGGTGAGCACTCCTCTTCTTCACCACAGCCTGGTGCACACAATCTGGGGTTTCCCAACACACTCCCACAGCCACCAGGCAGGAAAACCTGTTGGATAGGTGACTGCAATCAACCCCTGCCTCTAGGCAATGAGGAGGGTACATAAATACATACATAACTCTGTTGGGGGCTTCTCAGAGACGTGTCGAGGCTGAGAAAGTTTTCAGATTTGCTCATTGCAAAATCAATACCTATCAGCTGTTTGAAATTAAAGGAAAGATTAGGTCCTGGTTTTATACACGCTTTATTGTATTCCGAGAGCTTTCTACTCAGCCAAATAAATCTTCTTTAAGAGGATTAGGAAACTTTCATTATCTTTATCTAACCTGAACTAACACTAACTCTGAAAAATTAATCTAGAGACCGGACAAAAGCCAGTAGCTGGTGCAAAGCCACAAGAATCCAGAGGCAGCATCCATCAGAGAGCTACTGGTCCCTCTGATCTGCCAGCACCTGGATCCCCTCATCAGAACAGCCTCAGAACACTGCTTTGCAACCCAACAGCATCTGCTATATTAATAGACTTGCCTGTGAGGCCCTGTGCCAAGAGCCCTTCATGGCCCCACAGAGATTTCGACCTCTCTCCCAAAAGCACAGAGCCTTGTGCTGCTGGGATCTGCTTCTCCTCTGTGCCTGGCAGCACATTGCTTTTGGCTCTCCTGAAGCACTTCAAACACCTGCTTGAGCACCTTACTAACAAATCCCTGATGGAGCAAGCTGAGCAACACGGTTCCAAGCAGTGGAGACAAGTCAAATTCACAGCACGGACAGGCAAAGGGGGAATAAAGAAGAGCTCAGCAGCCCCACTGCCAGTTCTCAGGTGTCCTCTGCCCCGTGTGACAACTGCACAACACAGCAAGGCTGAGACAATGCACGCTCATCTCCTCCCTGGCATGGTGGGCACTTGTCCACACCACTGCTCCCATGCCATGCAATCTCTGAAACAGCTCCAACTCAATCATCAAGAGGGCCTCCAAACCCTTCCCAAGTCCAGGCAGCCTTCCAGACCAAACCACCCAGCAACAGCACGAGGCACGTTCAGACCTACCTTGCACGATGAGGTGGACGCGTGAAGTCTTGGGGTGATTGTCTGTCTGCACAGAGCAGGTGTAGGGGCCCTCATCGTAAATGTCCACATTGTGTATCTTGATGCTGTACTGGGTCTTGGTGTTGGACAGGATGACCACACGGTTGTCTATAGACCACTTGTCATTGCCGGCATACAGGATGGTGCTGCGGTTCAGCCACGCTACCCGCGTGACCCGCTCATCCACAGTACACCTGCAGGGGACACACAGAGGGTCACACACCTGGAACGGGACACACACAGAGCATCCCAGGTCCCAAAAAGGGATAGGAGCAGGATGGGAGGGTGGTTACTCAGCTCTGCCATGCTGCGGCCATGCTCCCTGTTTCCACATCCCCCATCACGTGAGATTTCACATAAACAGCAGGTTTGCCAGAAATAAAACCTCCCTTTTTCTTTTACACACAACTGGGGAACCACAGACAAAATTTCTATTGTTTGACCTCTGCAAGCCAGGCAGACCATCTCTTCTCACCCACCTCCACAGCCCCCCTTGCCTTTGCTGTGCACTGAGAATTCCAGATGAAGCTGTAAAATGTGCTGACAGTTCAGCTTGTCGGCACAGCCCTCGAGCCATCCCCGGGGTGATAAACACCCCCACTGCTGGGGACAGGGGCCACAGCACACGCACAGGGAGAGGGGAAGAAGAGAAACAGCCGGAGATGGCCAAGCCAGCACATGGGGAAGGGAAGGGAACATTTGGATAAGCAGCTGTAAATCCTACAAGTGCCTTGAAAACACAACTCGGTCGTTTCCATTATTTATTTCCTGCCTGGCTCCCACCCTCCCTGCTCTGAGACGTGCAGGAGCTCAGCAGCTCCGGTCCACGGTGCTGAGTTACACTTGGCAAGGAATGGGATGGGGGGGAAGGGAATTTAAATGTTCCTGGAAAACATGGCTTTTTCATGCTTTTTTGATAGATTCTTCCCCATCTATCTACTTGCAGCCTTCTCTGCTGCTGCCATGGTATCTGCAGCAAAAGCTCTGAGAGTTTGGTTAAATTAAGAGCCCAGCATCCCTTGGGAGCTTCACCTTTACCACCTGAGGACCTGGCTAGGGAAGCTTTCTCTTGGCATAAAAAGAAAAAAAAGGGAAATCAAGCTACACATGAGCTAGTGCCAGAAGTGGCAGGCCTGCCGCAGCCCAAGACTGTAGGAAAAGGCACCTACAGTCAATCACGGAACTCGTGCGAGTCCCTCTCCACATGCCTGTAAATTCAGAGAGCAGCTGGGAGGCTGTTCCTGTCCTCATCCCCACTGCAGTGCCTCTCCTGCCCAGGCTCTGGGGGTGTTATATGCCTCCCTTGCTGAGATCACAGAGCATCACCTCGATCGAGATTATTAATCGGGCGCAGGGAAGGGGCGATACTTGGCATGCTTGAGGGTCCCCCCGGGTGCTCGGTTCAGAGGAATGAGCCATATATTCTCCTGCAAACAAGTAATTTTCCCCTTGCAGGAGCTGTACGTCTCTGCCAGCCACATCACGTATGGGCTCAGGGAAAGACGGATGGTGCTCCATGCCTGCCACGGCACCATCAGCACAAGGGGACCCTGCCTGGTGTCAGACCTGCCCTGGTGCCAGCTCGGCTTTGCCAGGCCAGGGCAGCCTTGTGCCAGCAGATAGCATTGTCCTTGTCAGGAAACCGAGCCCTCTCTTCCTTCAAATTAACTGGGGGAGAGCTAAGCACAGCCGAGTAAAGTTCGGCCCTGGGGGATTCCAGTCTAGTGGACTATTACTGCTGTCTCACTTCATTATAATGAATAATAAAGAGATACTTACACACGGCTTCTGTAAATTATTCATTGCGTGCACTGAAAAATCAGGGCAGCAATATGTAAAACAGACAACTCGCATGTCTGCGCTCATATAAATATCCAGACTACAGCCCTGCGAGGTACTCTCGGGTCCCCTCATTAGGGGTGAAGCACAAGGACTCGGTTTGAAGTGACAGGGATGAGACGCTCGTGCCGGCGCTGAGTACGTTTCAGTGTTGCAGCCCAGCTTCGGCTGGTGCATATGGGATGTACTTCCTGAGGAGATCTGGGGTGGTCCAGGACACCTGAGAGCTGGGGTGGTTCATTCTGCATTTACATCTCACACTACATCTCAGAGCTGCACTGCATGAGCACCCAGGGATGCCCCGGGTGGACACTCACAGGAGGGAGGGCAAGGACAGCATCACCCTGCCTTGTCTGCGGTGCTGGTGACTGGTACTGCCCTCAAAACCACTTGGAATGAGCAGGAAGCAGCAACTTGGAGACCTCTGTGACAAGCCCATGCCAAGAGCAAGGAGGCAAAGGCTCCTTCTTCCCATCCCTCACTGCCACTCAACACCAAATTTAGGACCAAGTCTCTTCAGCTTTGTGCAGCATCATGTTCCTCTCTACTGGAACCCAGACTGTCCCCTGCAGCTACAGACAGCCAGACAAAAAACAGACCTCCTGGGAACGTGTCAGAACCACCACCAGCAGAAAAGCCCCATCCATCAGCTGGCACAGAGCACATGGCATTCCTGCAGGCACCTTCTCAGCTAACCTCACTCTCCCACCGCCAGTTTTCCCGTACCCTGGCAATTGGCACTACAAAGAGAATACTGATGGATACCCTGGCACAAGGATCACCTCATCAGCCTCTTTACCTGTCTGGGAAAGTGATCTCCATTAGCTGCTAAGCTGACGGCACTCGCTTGTCTGCTGAGCTGTCTTTGCTCCTCATTTCCAATTGACCAGGATTATGATAATGTCTCCAGTAAGCAAACAGGTAAAGAGACTTCTGCAAAGTGTTTAGATAAAGCAGACAAGCTCTGACAAAGCTGGATAATAAAGCAGGCCAGGAGGTTTTCCCTTGAAGGGATCTAATTAAAACCAAAGACAAACCCCCATTAACAGCTTCCTGAAGGCACCGTATCCATCTCTAGAAACTGCCTTACCAGTCCAGAAGGGACAAAAGACAATAAAGCACCTGTCACATGGGAGGGAAATAAACTTATCCTGGCTCTGCAGTTCACCTGGAGAAAGCCCATCAGCAAGGCAGGGGGAATATCTTGGGAATGATATCATCAGCCCCCAGCATACGCTGCATCCCAGTTCCCCCACACATCCCTTCTTTGCACAATGTGACCAGTGTCATCAGCTCCTCCATCTCTGCATCCCACTTACACCCTCATTGCCTCTGAGCAGAGACTTTTCACCATCTGTAACCCTTCAGCTGCCTCCAGCCACTGCTGCTCTCCTCCAGAGTGGCTGGGGAGCTCTGGATGCCAGGCTTTGCTGGAGCTCCCCACAGCATTCACAATGATACATGTGGGCTCTCTAAAGCTCCATCTCCTGAGACCCATACTGATCCCCTCACTCTGCAGGAGGACGAGAGCTGATGCAGGGATCCCAGTGCTCCACCAGAGATGAGGGTGATGAACCTGAACGCAGCAGCGTGAGAAGATGCATGAGGGTGGGAGCTGGGGGCACCGGCGCTGTGCTGCTTCCCCTCTAATTGCCCCTATTCCTCATTCTTAAATGCTAATTTTGAAGTTTGCCATGGGATTATTTCACTTAGTGTCAACAATACAGATAGCTCTGCTGACGTGCTCTTTGTGTGTGGTGGCACACAGTGCCCGTCTCCCTCCTCCTGCACCTATTAGGAGAGACCCCACATAGCTCCCACAGCAGGCTCCTTCCCAGCCCCATCAATGAGCACTGACAGCGCCTCTCCTACGTGTGGGTTGAGCCATAACACCCTCCACCTTCTCCTGCCTTCTCTGACCATGTCACAGACCTTTCCTGCACTGCTGACTCGGCTGAACACGAGGGAGAAGCCTGGGGCTGCCCTCAATGCCTCCCCCATGGTGAGGGAAATACTGCATCCAGGGTCAGCACAAGTTTTCTGGCAGTAATTTAGAGGGATAAACAGCAAAAAAAAGAGTTGGAGCCATGCAGGAAGTCTTGCAAAATCCTCTCCATGGGTGCAAAATATTCTGAGGAATGGGATACGAGGGACTCCAAAATGTTGATGCACATCCTAAGAAACCCAGGGGACACGTTTGTACCTGAAGAGCCAACACCACAAATCCCTGTCCATGCCAAGAGGCTGGGGGGATGGATCAACCCAAATTTCTTGCCCATTTGTTTGGACACATGGTGGGACTTTTGGAGTTGTCCAGCACAGAGCCAGGACGTGGGCTTAATGATCCTTGTGTGTCCTTTCCAGCTGAGGATATTTGATGATTCTAGGATTCAAACCTCTCCTGTTTCCTTGTTCAAACCAACAACGCTCTACTTTTAAACTCCTCTATGGCCCTTCAACCCCAAACTGCTTCTCTCTCCTGTAGGTAACATGTCTCGTCAGGATGACAAATGGAGATGCCAAAACCAGTTGCAAACTTGCCGGCTGACCCAGTTTTCAGCAGCTAAAATAGCTCACCCAGATCGGGAGTGAAGCCCCTCGACAGCGACCAGGTGATGCTTCACCCTGGGAAACCTCCAACCAAAAATACCTGTCACAGGGGCAGAACAAACACCCTTGTCTTTCAGAAGAAATTGTTAATTACATTTGCCAGGGACTCCTAATGGGATTTCTCCTGCACTTCCAATATTCGCCCTGGCTACACAGTTAAGGGGCACCGGATACTTTTTATTCTGGGCGGCTGGAGAAAAGGCAGAGGAGATTTATTTGTAATCATCGTAAATAAACACATTTCCTCAGAAGTAAACACAAAAGAACAGAACCTGGCTGGGCTCCCACTTCGTTCAAGATGCAAATGAGAAGCAGGCCATCAAAACATTGCAGCTCCTCTAATCCTCTCCCAACAATGCAACCGCCACATTATCTGCAGGGACAATGGCATCTGCGCCATGTGACAGCAGGTCTCACATGGCAGCTCCCAAGGGCAGGACTGCGCCACCTGAGCTTCCCCCACTGCCAGCCATGCTGTTTATTCATGGGTGGAGGGCTCAAGGCACTTATTTTTTCATCATGCTCCTGTCCACTCTATCTCCGAGGCACCCACAGTGTCCCTTCTCCCCTCTCTCCCATCCTTCTCAGTGCCTGGATGTGGAGTGCACACCTCCATGCCATCCCAGCACCCCAAGGACAGACACCACAGCTCCATGCCATCCCAGCACTCTGAGAACAGAAAGCATAGCTCCATGCCATCCCCACACCACCCCAGCACTCTGAGAACAGAAAGCACAGCTCCATCCATCCCCATGCCATCCCAGCACTCTGAGAACAGAAAGCATAGCTCCACACCATCCCTACGCCATCCCAGCACCCCGAGAACAGAGGGCACATCTCCACACTGACCCCATGTCACCCCAGCATCCCAAGGACAGAGGGCACTTGGGATGCACTCTATGGCATCACCCAGCACTACTACCACCCATCCAGCCTTCACCAACCACTCAGCAAGTCCTGATCCATCACCACACCCATACCCACTGTGGGAAAACAAGGAGCATGGGGTGTGCCAGAGCTTGGCCAGCCCAAAGTTCTCCTTTTCTCCATAACATTCCTCCCTCCCCACCGTACACCACTCAGCTGCTGCCTCCTGCAAAGCCACACACAACTGCAAGTTTAATTAATTGCCTGGCCCCACTGCTACTGCTCCAATTCCCCAAGAGCTCCCAGTGCTGTTCAAACACAATCCAGGCCACTGGAAAACCTGTTTCCTCCCAACAACCCCCTGCCCAAAGCCCTCCAAGGGCCATGGGACGCTTCTGCCCTCTCCAGAGGCTCAGGGCTTCACAGGGAGGGTTTGTCCCTGGTGGTTCCCCTGCAGTGGCAGTTTGCCCACCAGCAGGCATCAGAATAGGAGCTGCTCCCTGTGAAAAATCAAAGCCCAAATTGATACATTAGCTACTGCTAAATATAAAATATCCATCTGCAAAGATAATAAGCCTGTGAGGGCAGAGGCTGTCGAGTTGCTCCATTTCAGATAGTTTAATGGTGTTTTGGTCCATGACTGCAGCTCCCAGACATTAGAATGATAACAAGATGATGAGGAGGGCGGGAGCCGTCTGCGCGAGGCATCAGAAGTCAAGACAATGCTCACTACGCAGTCCCTGAGGGGTCCATGTCACACAAAACACTGGCTGCTCTGTGCCCAGCATCCACAGGGCTTTGGGTGGCCTCTGTAACAACCTAGCACATGCAAAGGCTGCCAAGGGGTTGCTGCCAAGCTTGAGCTGACATTAATTCAGGGAGGGGGGTCTGAGTCCCCTGGAGTCAGGGGTGGACCTGGGTACCACTGCAGGTGGCACAGAGTGATGCTAAAGCTGATGCAGGCATAGCTGTGCTGCAGATGGCTTAAAAAGCAATCCCAGTTTGAAGAGGGAAGGGATGCCCAGTGAGGTGAGCTGCTGCATGGTGCCCCCTCTGACAGATCACATCTTCTCCCCAAAGCCATTCACGGGATTTTCTGAATTAATGCTCCGCATCGAGCAAATCCAGAAACAGTCAGCTCTGTTAAAGCGAGCCAGGCTTTGCCTCCAGTTTGTAAAGCCCTTCTTTCACTCCTCATTGCTTCTACTTCAGCTTGCAGGGACACACCTCACGCTGACAACATCATTGGCAAGGGAAAGGGGGGCTGGGCAAAGTCAGGTACTCCTTCCAACCTGATTTTCCCTTGTTTCTGACACAGCACTGCATCAATATCCATGCTCACGTGCCGGGATGCTCCCCCTGTGTCGTAGGGAAGGTCAGAAGGCATTAGCCTAAGCCCCAACAGCCAACAGCTGTTATTAGCTCAGGAGAAATCTTCATAAGGAAATATGAGGTGGCAGCAAAAGAAATAAAGCGGAAGGCCTTTGGATGGAGCAAATCAATGGGAATGTTTATAGAGCAGGTGGCACGTAAATGCTTCCATCAGAGGCAGTCGATGCTGGCGGCCACACCTCATCTCACAAAGACAGAGATGAAAATGAAGGCACTGAGCAGGGGCAGCCAGGCCAGCAAAACCACAGAAATTGGAAGAAGTACAGAAAAGCATCTTTACTTGCCCAAAATGATTGCACTTTCTCCCTAGCACAGCCAGGTGTTTATTTCACACTTCTCCGTGGTCACTTGGCCATGCTGTGGTTTGAAGAAGGCTGGGACATCTTCCCAGCTCTTCTCCAAAAAGACAGTCACCATCCAGCAGCGTTTACCATCAAGGCATCAGTACCTATCCTAAGAAACATGGGCAGAGAGCTGTTTTCTCACCAGGAAAAGCAAATTGCCCTATCCCTACACCAAGCCCTGCCCTACATCCTTGCAGGGAAAAACCCACCAATGCTCTCAGCAACTGGAAGGGTGCAATCTGGAGATTCCCCTGCTCTCTGCCAGTGTAGGCAGAGCGCCCTGCTCAATCAGCACCTGCACCTTGCCTAAATCAGTGCTAATCTCACACAATACAGCACCTGCAACCGCCTGATTTCCAGTGTTCTTCAATCAAAAGCAGCAAAGAAAACACTGAGTTCATCGCTAGCAGAGCTGAGCAGTTGAGAAACTCAACTCCTCCACGCCCGTGCTGGGGTTGTAGGGTTGTAATTTTCCTTGCTATTTCTTTTTTGACAGGTTTTTTCATTCATCTGCCCAGGCAGGGAGAGAGAGGAATAACTTTGGCTGTCACAGCTGGACACGCAGTTAAGTGCGATAATTAGCATGTGGCAACGTGAGGCTCTGACCGCTCTGATTCAGCCATCCTGATGGGACTGGGGACCGTCTCCATCTCAGCTGGATGAGGGGGACACTTGCAACCCAGGGGGATGTGGCCGTGGCACTGGCAGCAACCCACAGCTGCAAAAGAAGAAAGGATGCTGGCAGGCTGACTAAAACCTGGATCAAGGCACATCCACGAGAGAAGGAGCTGGAGCAAAACCATCGGACACTTGTCCCTGCATTGCAAGGAGGGGAAATTGGCCTGAAGCCACCCCAGTGCAGGACACAGTGGCAATGCAGCAAGGGAGTGGTGCTGTCACCCCAAAAGGGGTTCCTGGGGGAAACAAAAGCATGTAGAGCCCTTTAATAGGAAAGCCATCCATGTCTTCATCACATGTGGGCCTCTCGGTCGGTCTATCTGGCCACACCACCTTCCCCAAGAGCCAGGCAAAAAGCAAACCTCTTCTCACATCCTGTTGTTGATTACCACCAAAAATATATTTGTCATGAGATGCCCACTGCTATCTCTGTGGCTCTTAAGGGTAATGGAGAGGTTTCAGTCTTTGGAGGATAAGTCTCAAGCTCTTGGCTGCTTGCCCGGGAGGATTATTTTACATCAGGTTGAGTTCTGTAGTAATTATCTTCAAAACAGCTGGACTGCTGGATAAACTCACTGTATCTTAATGCACAATACGGGAGCAAACGCAGGGAATTAAACTGCAATTCCAGGCAGATCGACGGAAAAACCTCTCGCCGGTGTTTCAGAGGCCGAGGCTCAGGGCTTCTCACACGTTAGGGGTGGGGAGGCATTTGCTCATTTGAAATCAATTCCAACTTCCCCAGAGACAGAACGGAGGGAGAAAGAGATGCTGGATGAAGATGTTTTACCCTCAAGCTTTCAGCAAAGAAAAAAATCTGTGTTTTTCTGACCCTCATGGTTGGAAAATGAAGCAGTGTTTGATCCAGGCTGGACAGCTTGATGCTCCACACAACCCTGAGACTTCCGTAAAAGCTCCAACATTACAAGGTCTTGGCTCCATGCTGCACCGTTCACTGCAGTGACAGCGGGAAGGGAAAGCTGAGGGGCAAATCAGCTCACTCCATCCATACCCCTCACACCTCAAAGTCACTCCCTGTGAGTATCTCACCCCAAGAGGATGAAGGGGCTGACAGATGGACAAACTGACTCCCAGACTGGTCCACCAGCATGAATTAAAAGGAAAAAAAATCAGGTACCTTCACGGTTGTGCTGCCACAAGATTTAGGTGCAAAATCCTTGCAGACGGAATTAATAACCTCTAAAAAGAGGGAAATTCTGCCGCTGGAGAACGAAGCTGTATTTCATGGCGAACACCATAAAGCGCTCCTGCCAAACGCGAGATCTGTAAACGACCTGGGTGAGCCATCAGCTCAGGAATATAATTGCCAATTTTCAGGAATTTCACCAGCAATTAGGCAAAATAAAATAACCCACCAGAGGAAATCCTCTGCTCGCTGCTCCCACGCCTCCCTGACCCATCTGATTTCTACCCACCACTGCTCTGCAGGGATGAGGGTTGATGCTTCAGGCACTGAGGAGCCAGGTGACAGCTCCGTGAAGATGAAGAAGTCATCTCCAGTGCCAGATAAAGAAGTCGTCATCATTGTGAGGTGACAACAGACACTCCTGGGCACCAGCCAGATGAAGACCTTTCCTGCTGGTATCCCCTCTCCGAGCATCCCTGAGAACCAGGAGTCTCATCTAGGTAACCCCAGGGGCTGAACAACTGCATGCAATTACGGGGTTTATTTGTTTGAGTTGCACGTGAATATCCCAAATTACATTATCAGATCATAGTCCTGCTTCTGATTTATTCCTTCTTTGTTCTTCAAGTCTTCGTACATCTAAGCAATTAACCTCTCAAAGAGCTGGAGAACACATAATTATCCTCATTTGTCTAAACGTCACCAAGATGGCTGCCTTTCAATTAACCTTCTGGGAATGGAGGGAAGTTGGAGTGATACAGTGATCATTTCCAACTTCAGCCTAGGCTGCAGCTTTTTTTTTCCCCTTAAAGTAATTTAATTGAAATATTCAGATGATAAAATATAGCCAGATAACTGTTACTGCAGGTAACGGGATCAAGAGGGGGCTTGCAATCGAAAAAGAAGTCAAACGAGGTACAGTAATATTATATCAATACGTGGCACTTCCATCTAAAAATATCAAAGCACTTAATGAAGGGAGCATTTCACACTCCCTTGCCAGGCTGAGACTTACATCACTTCAATATGTCACTGCTATCAATAGGGAAACTGAGGCAGAGGATGTGCTCTGCCACTCGGAATTTACAGAGTCAATCCCTATGCAGTCAGGAACTTCCCAACTCTCATGAACCCCTTTCCTACCCTAGCAGAAGTTGGCTCCTTCATGAGGACAGCAGGGGAGACACTCTGGGGACCGAGCTGCTTTTGTTTTTATTTATTTCAATAATAATAACCCCCGATCTGCTGAGCCAATGTCTGCCACACCAGGGAGTGAGGGAGCCGTTCCCACCCATTGCCTCACTAATAAATATGCATCGTTCCCGCCAGGAAGTGTCAGGTCAAGCTTTGCACCCGCACGAAGCGCGACACCAGCATCGTCTGGCACGGGCGAGCAATATTTATACACACCCCCGCTCATAAATACACAGGCAAAATAAACAAGGCGGCTCTGAAGTTCAGCGCATCTCCTCCCTGACAAGCGTGGCTCCTCAATTCCCCGCGGTGCCACGGCTCCACTCCCGGCGTGAAATTGAGCTCTCCAAAAAGCAATTTGGGCTTTGCTCCAAGCCCTGCTCGGTGCCTCCTGCCCCGGCAGCACCAAGGTGGCTGTGGCAGGACCAGCTCTCACACTCCCTGCACACAGAGTGGGTTGGGGGAGGCTGGACAGAGCTCCCACATAAAGGGAAACTGAGGCACGGTGATTCACAGGACTCATTCCCTGCATCCTTCCCTCCCAACCTCACGTGTGCATCAGTGTTTGAGCACTAGGCAGCCACTTTGCTTATCCATGCAGGCAAGAGGGGAGGAAAGGAGGTGTGAATACAAGAGGGTTCCCACTGGGGACACCACAAACCCGGAGCATTCATCCGGAGATGAGAAGCGAGGGTAACACAATAGCCACTGAGTTTATTCTCGGCGCAGGCTGGCGGCAACACAATTAAAATGCAGGTCGGAGTTAAGGAACCTTCCTATAAATCTTTGCTTTTGACTCTTGGGCTTGACAGGAAGCCTATACCTGGCGCGGGGAGTACAGACCGAGGGGGAGGCATGGATAAAGGCTCTGCTTTATGGACGGCCATTTTAATGTTTCGTTTGAGTAATGGGCCTTGCAAATTAGCACCCCGGCAGCCTGAAATACATATTTTTCCAAGGACATGCAGGCTTCCTGATCCGACAGGTGATGTGGGCAAACAAGCCCCGAGGGCAGCTGCAATCTCAGCTCTTTGTGGCTGCAGTCATATTCTATCCCAGCCGGCATGATGAAGAAGAAAACAGAGAGCTTGGAGGGGGAATCCGGAGGCTGAGGGAGGAAATGGAGCAGAAAACGACCCTGTGTGAGACCAGCAAGGGGCTGATGAGCGGCAGCAGTGGCAGGGAGTGCCTGCCAGCCTCTGGAGGGAACTGATGCTGCACTGGCACAGCACGGCTCCTCTCTCCCTCAAGGGAACCCGGCGAGACACTCCGGGGCACGTCTGTGCCTCTGAGAGGCACGTGCCTCTCCTTGCACAATCAAAACCATGGATC
Source organism: Melozone crissalis (assembly GCF_028551555.1). Taxonomy (NCBI): domain Eukaryota; kingdom Metazoa; phylum Chordata; class Aves; order Passeriformes; family Passerellidae; genus Melozone; species Melozone crissalis. The sequence goes on along the minus strand of NW_026535896.1, from coordinate 1,300,514 downwards.
TCCAGCTCTTCATGCAGCTTGTCTGAGCATCTGGCTCTGGGCTGAATATTCAGAAAGGCTGGAGGTGCTGCAATCACACTGGGGAGAAGGGCGATGCCTTGGTTGTGGGGAAATTAAGCTGACAGCGAGTGGACTGCCCAGTGGGGCTCCAGCTTCTCCAATGCAAACATGGCCAGGAAGATGGGAGTCAGGAGAGCAACGGAGAAATATGTGTGGCTGAACACGAGGGGGAGCTCAGGCCAGAGTGTACAGGGGAGCACAGAGCAAAAAGCAGAGCCTACAGCTCACCCTCTCTCTCCATCCCTCCTTTTCTGCATCCTCTCCTTCTTCTCCGTTTATCCATCCCACCCCACCACGTACATAATCTGCCTGGCTGTCACCTTCCCACACCAGCACTAGACGTGCTGGAGCTCCACCAAACTGCAGAGGAAGAAGGTGGTTGGGCACCCAGGGTATGTGTCTGAGCTGCCCCATTTGGATGTAACTCTGCACAGCAAGGGGGAAACCCCTTGCATGGAGCTGGACGTGTAGCTGGGCATGCACCCAAATCAGAGCTGAAAATGTGCCTGCAAATTGTTCTGAACCTCAAATGAGGAGATGGATGTCTGTAATTCTCCTCCTTGTCCACACAGCCTCCTGCAAGAGGCACGGGGTGACACCTCCCTGTCAGCACACATCCGTCTGCCTCTGGATTTCACTGCACAGACCATAAAGGATGGGTGGACAGAATGAAAGCAAGATCAGAACCTGGAGCGGCAGTTTGCACTGTACTTTCAGGGTCATTATCTTAGATTTAAAGTGTCCAGAAAGGACTTGGGAGCAAACTGAGCTGATGACCAAGACATGAACTTTGCATCACGGCGTGTCACAGAACTGGAGATGGACTCCTTCCTGACCCACTCCATGCACAGGGCACAACTTTCTGCGTCTCTCAGATTACTCCAGCACAGGGAAGTTGCACTTTGCGAGCACGCAGCTCTGCCTGCCTCTCCCACTCGCCCTGCCAAGTTTCAGTCATCCAGGATGTGATTTGGAGAGACAGCTCTGAACTCGGTGGGAGCGGCAGGAGTTTCAGCAGTGTATCCCGCACTCCTGAGGCGCTCTGGAGCTGCGGCACGGAGCCTGCGTGCCAGCCACTGGTGCGTGCTTGTCCAGCCAGGGAGATGCTCCAGGGCAAAGGGGAAGGAGCAGCCTTTCAGAGGTACCACGCAACCCAAGATGCTGGTTTTTATATACCAGCAACTCCCTCCAGGAGGTCTGACTGCAGCTAACCAGGGCGAGTGCAACAACATCCACCTTTCTCTGAAGGTGTAGGTGTGGGAATCCACAAAATTGGAGGGTTTAGGGAAAGCTGCAAAAGGCAGGCCTCAGAGACAGCAGAACTGTGATTAGAGCTAAGCAGTAGCCATGAGATAGGTCAGCAGAAAAATTATTTAAAAAGTAGAAAAGCAAAGACAAATAGAGCAATGGTCTGTGTATTAACGCTTGTCTAGAATAACTCCCTAAGCTGCAGAAAAGTTTATCTAGCAAGATATTAGGAAGTTCTAAGCTTAATAATGGAGCTCTGTGCATTGTGTTTTAAGGCTTACAAGTAGGTATTATATTTGAAATAAGCAAGCATTGTTTTAACCAAAGGTATGTGTGCTTATAGTGGTTGGATAGAACTACTGTCAATGTGCTTTTGGTTTGTGTGATTGGTCAAAAAACATATAGAGTGAGTTATAACATTAAGTTCTTGGTCTGCTGCCTGGGATGTGAGCTGATTGCATCTTCCCATTGTCAAAACCATGGAATTAGGCTGATGCTGGAAAATAAAACAGCTCAAGGCACATTCCACAGCAGCCCCGTCCTGTTTGTGATTTGTACATAGACCCCTGGCCGGTGATAGGGTTGAGCTCTCAGGAATTCCAGCCACCCAGAGCCCATACATTTCATTTATAGCCACAAAGAGTGCCCAGAGCCACCATCAGTAAATCCATGGTCTTGTTGCCACCCTAAGGACATGCTGAGAGCTGTTCCGAGAAATCCCTGCAGCTTTAATACCCGGAATGCCAAAAAAGGGACATGGTGATTCCAGGTTTTTCTGCCACCCATTTGTGTGCACCTACAGAGCAGAGAGACAGAGGATTGGGCCAAGGCACATGGAAATAATTTTCTGCTGGCAAAGCTGCCGACTCAAGGAGAAACATAAAACCCTCGATGAAGGGCTTGTCTAGTTTATTATAACATCGCCTTTAATTTATGCGCCTGCCTTTTATGATTGTTCTCTATCGCTGTTCCTGGGGCTTATTTATGGAGGGCCATTAGCACAGAGAGCAGGCCCTGATGAGGGAGCATTTGCAGTCTGCCGGGGGACCAGGATATAAACTGAGCTGAGGAGGAGGAGGCAGTGAGCTCTCGCATGGGGCTGCCCGAGTCCTCTCCCCGAAAGCTGAGAAGGATAATTTGATCTCGGAGAGTGATACAACTTCATTTCACGTGGCTGTCTCTGGGCAGGCTGCAGCCTCCTTCACATGCACTTTGCTGAATTCCCTGGTCCCAAACAAACTCTGCAGTGAGCAGAGGGGATGTAGAGAGCTTTGGATCAAACTGTCCACACCAAACACAAAGACAGGGAAAAGCCTCTCAGGGGTGTGAAAGAGATGCCAGGGTGAGGAGAGGGAATCACAGAGTGGTTTGTGTTGGAAGGGGTTTAAAGATTGTCTCATTCCAACCCCATGCCACAGGCAGGGACACCTTCCGCTATCCCAGGTTGCTCCAAGCCTGATCCAACCTGGCCTTGGACACTTCCAGAGATCCAGAGGCAGCCACATCTTCTGTGGGCACCCTGCACCAGGCCCTCCTCATCCTCACAGGCAGGAATTCCTCCCCATATCCCATCTAATCCTGTCATCTTAAAGCCGTCCACTCTTGATCTGTCTCTACAATACCCTTATAAAAAGCCTCTCTCCAACAGAGAGGGGTCCCCCCAGAACTGCACAATGTCCAGGCAGTGCATCCCAGGATGCTGACACTGGCACTCATCCCTGCCCGGGCATCCCACCCCTGTGCCCATCTCATCTCCTTCCACTAAAAGCAAAACACTTTGAAGGCTGTGCGAACACCCCACAGTACACAAACAAACTTCACTAATTATTCCTATTTACAAACATCACTCTCCAATCTTCAACACAACTCAGACAGGCAATCCTATGCTGGTAATTAAAACCACAGGCACCAAAATGATGGGTTAATTAAAGGTCCAACCCACCCCCAAAACGCATCGAGGTGCAGGGAAAAATGCATTGGTTCAAACCCAAAGGAAGCGGGTAGGTGGGTCTGTTGGCAGAGAGAGGCGATGTAAAATGAATTTGTATGATCAAAACCTTCCCGTACAGTTCGCAGGTAATTTGCGACGAGAACAAAAGCTTTAAATTCATCCACTAAATTATTCACTACAAATCGTCCTCCCGGCTCCTGCGCCCGTGTCCTTCAAGCTGTTCTAGGTGGTGATTATGTCCCCTCGGTGCACACGGAGGCCTCGGGGAAGCAGCTGCAGGAAAGACGGAGCCGCCGATCCGACACTGGCAGTTTGATTTACAGAGAGAACTGGGGAGAGGAGACAGCAGCCCTCAGGAAAAAAGAAACTTCAAGCTCTAACCATCCCATCAAGGGGCTTTCTGCCTTCTTTATGTGGCGGGGTTTTTTTTTTTTTTTTGCTCCCTTTCGTTTTCCGCAACAAGCTCCCGCTGCAGGCACAATAGATGATGCTAAATTATTTTGGAATATGCTGAGAATGCCCTGCTTGGCCAAGCGTAGCCTCATAAATCATTCCTCTTCTTCCACTCCCTTTCCTATTCCTGATCTCTCTTTCAGGCAGGATAATGCCAGGTTGCTGGGGAGCCCATTGCCCTGGCACCCTGGGCACTGCTGAGAATGACCAGAGCCATTCCTGCTGTCAAGGGAATGAGGCCATGTGACTGGGACAGACTGGAGCCACTCGAGCTGCTCAGGTCTCTTCACACCAGGAATCAGTTCTGGAGCTCACCTGGGTGCAAGGCAGCCTCACAGCAGCTCATGGTGGTCACAGTTCCATGTATTGCTGGGAAGGGATGGGAAAAGCAGCTCACGTTGCATTTATGTGTCAGATTTTTAAACATCACCCCTGATGAAGATGGTGATTAGGACTGAGCTCCTCTACGGGCAATAGCACAGGTCCCCTCCAAAGCAGGGGAGATGCTGGTGACGGACCTGGCAGAGCAGTGTGCCACCAGTGGTCTGGAGAAGAGGGAGAAAAGGAAAGCTGGGGAGAGGAAACCCCTGCACAGAGGAGATGTGGAACTCTTTCACATTTGTGCTGTGGAACTCATTCAGCATGTGTGCTGCAGCTGGAGTGGCTGCATGGCCCAGGGCTGTCAGCCTGGCTCCTTGCACCATGACTAAAATCACACTTTTCACTAAAAACCCCAGAGCAGAGATACCTCAGTCAAAGGCAGAGGCCCCTCCAGCTGGAACTGATGGGAGAAAAAGCACTTTGGACCAGGAACCACAGTGTGGCAAAAGCACAGTCATTTTCTAATACCTGAAGTGACATTTACCGAGTCCCTCACACTCAGCTGTGACACTGAAAATGTCATAATAGGGATATGAGTGCTGTGCATCTCTGTGCTGGCCTGGTACCCATCACTCAGGAATGATGGAGAGGCAGCAGGCTTGGGGAGCTGCTGACAAGAAGGAGCAGTGAGCAGCTCTGTTTGCAGCCCTGGGCAAGGACTACACTCTGTTCCCTCCTCAGCTCAGAATAAGGTGGATTCCCATCTTCCATGGCTTGGCTATGAGCTGGCCTGGGAGGACCCAGCCAGGTATTTTGGAGGGATGGACAGGATGAGGCAGAGTCCCCTGAGGTCACCCCAGGGAGGACAGAGCCCCGTTATCCATCAGTGTTTGATGAAGGATGAGGCTCAGGGTACCAGAGCAGAGCTGGGGTCCCCCAGCCCTCTCAGCATTACTTCCACCTCCCCATCCACAGACACAAGTAGGGTTTATCTTGGGTTTTTTAATAACTGCCCTTCTGCCCTCCCCAGGAAAACAAACCCCAAATGCAATAAGAGCCTCAGCAGTCACCCCTGCCTCTCCAGAGCCTGAGCTTTACGACTCTGTAGCCATTTCTCACTCGCTGCGTTTTGCACAGACCAGATGTGACACTCATCCTGAACAGCCAAATTTCAGGCCCCTTGGTTATTCCTTAGATGGAGCTGCTATTTTAGACAAGACAGACGCAAAACAAAAACAAAACCTAAAGCAGAAGCGGAGGGAAAAAGCCCTCTGAGCATCACAATGGTGACAAAAATCCACAGTGAGGCATTTGTCTTTGGTTTTTAACCCGGAGGAAGGTGAAAAAGCCAAGTAGGGCTGCAAACATGCCAGGGCCATGTGCCCCAGCAGCCCTGTGGGGCTGGATGGGAGCTGCTGGTGAGCAGGGAGATACCAAGGACTCTGCCAACACCGGGACCAGGGTTGGGGATGACCCTGTGTACTCACTGGATGTCTGCATCACCACCTCTCCCATGCCAGCCCCTTTTCTGGGAAAACCAGACTGCCACAAACACGTGGCTTCCCTCCAGTGCTTCTCCCAGCATGTTTGGATCACCCAGCTGCAATTCCCACCTTTGCCATCAGCACCTCTGCTGGAGTCCAAGTCCCTTCAAGTCAGCCCACCCACACCAACGAGGCCCCAGGTACCCAATATTTCATGCCCAGTATCCCAGAAGGGCTGAGGAACATGCGGACGCGCTCCATAAAGCCACCATTAGAGATCCCCTGATGGAGATGGATTATAATTTGCAAATGATTAAAACACAATTAATGGTGGTAGGGAGGTACTCGAGGCTCTGCAAAGGAGCTGTACAAATGAGGAGTTATCAGGACCTTCGGTGTCCTAAGCACCTGTCAATTCTTGGTTGAAACAAGTGCATTAGCCTCGTCCAATATCCATCTAACCTTTCCACTCTCCCTTGCTCTGTTTCCCTGGCAACCAGTTAAAAGTGCTGGAAAAAGGCACAGCTGCTTTCAGAAAAAAAGAAAAGGAAGAGGAAAAAAAAGGCAGTGTGTTCTTTTAAAGCACGTGTGCTCATCACTCTTTCCCCCCTCTCTCTCTGTCTCTCCTTTAAGTGTCTGTGTTTTCCCTGCCCAGCTCGGCTCCAACTCCCAGACCTCAGCACAAGCTGCCACGCTCAGAGGGCAACGAGCAGGGTGGGGATGGCTCTGCCATCCTGCCCTCCCTGGGGATGGCCAAATGAGCCACGAGACACTGCAGAAAACCACTTGGGACTGCTGAGGAACGGAGGGGAACAAACCCAGGAGTGGGCTCACCATGGGAAGCAGCAGAAAGGGGAGATGCTCTCCCAAACCAGCCTGTTCCTGGGGCAGGAGAGCTCAGTGTTCCCCCATGGTGTGCTCCCTGCCAGGCACGTCACAGCAGAGCCACACACAACCTGCACAGCTCTCAGGAGTGGTACAAGCTGAACACTCTGTATTTCATGGTGCTCCCTGTCAGTCTCTGAGCAAAACAGCAGTTTAACAAAGATCAAGACTTGAGGCTGTCACTAAACCCTGCTCTGCTGCCTGCTAAACAGGGTGATTTTTCCTTTCTTGCCTTTCCTCCCCGCTCCTGCCTGCCTGGGCAGAGCAACACTGATGAGTGTGGCATTTGTCCTGACACCTTTGGGGACTCAGCTCCGAAGGGTGGAAGGAAAATAGCAATGAGAGGGAGAGCAGCCATCACAAAAGATGGATGGGGAGAATGGTGCTCACTGTCACTGCCATGTCTCCTGTCTCCACAAGCAAATGCCAGAGAGGGGCTGGAAACACAGATCCCCTTCCCCAGGGACGACCCAGCACCCAGAGCAGCCTGCTGTGGGTGAGGCGGATGGGGTGGAAGAGGAAAAGGTTCTCCAGGTGCTTCAGAAGCTGTCACAAAGGATGGAGCTGGGGATGCAGTGAGGGAAAGAGCAGTGAAGGTGGGATGGGGGTCACTCAGCACCCTCTGATGAACCTGGTGGTTCTTGCCAGCACTGTTCCATCAGGGAAGGTGCAACACCAAAGCTGCTCCATCCTGGAAAGGGGAAACTCTAGGGAAGGAGCCTCATGGTGCCACATTTGCAGGACTGACCATGAATTTTCCCCCAGACCAGAGAGGCTCCAGGGGAACAAAGCCCCTGGGATGGCTCCAGAGGCAACCAAGCCTCATTACTCTGCTGCTCAGTGAACAGCTCCATCCACACATGGATTTGCTGCTCCATGTCCCAGCCTGGCTACTGGCGCACACAGGGATTGCTGATAGCTCTCTTCCCTTTATCCTGTCCCTCCCCAGCATCCCCAGGAGCAGGGGCTGAGGACCACCCCCACAGCAGCATCCTTCTTACATGGGGGCCAAGGAGCAGAAAGGGGTGGCAGCAGCGTGGGGAAGAGCTTGATTGTGTTAATTAATTGCCTGGTTTGAAGAGCCACTGCCACTTTGCACTCAGCATCTTAAACAGAGGGAGGGGGGAAAGAAACAACCCATTAAACAACGCACATGGGGGAAAGAAACCAAAACAAAGGAAAAAAATCACCCTAATCTAATGTTTTGCAAACACTGGGCACCCAAACAGCTGATCTTTGTCAGGAACCTTAGTTCCAAGAACCACTTAGAGGCTTTCATCAACACATTATAATATTAATCAAGACTCATAATGCAGAGTGATTTGCATGCCAACAAATATATTTACACTGTAAATTGTTTGTTGAGAAGCCTCCGAGAAATATGCAATTCACTGCTATTGAACTTGGGTAGCAGGGAAAAAAAAATGAAAGTATCAAATCCCTGTAGAGTTGGTTCCTTCTGGTTTTGGCAACACGACTCATTAGCATGCACTCGCACTTCCACGTGGGTTTTTGCTCCCAGCTGTTTAGCTGGATCACAGCAGTTGGAGGTGGAAAAGCTTAGCAAGGTCCTCACAGTTAAATCCAGGTCACTGTCTTCCCCACAGAGGACACACAGCCTCTGGTAAACTGGCGCAGCAAGAGCCAAGGAGTCAAAGCACAACAACTTTCACCCATGGGTGACTGTCTGACACTCAGAGTCACCCCAGGCTATTTATGCAGCTCTGTTGTGAAAGCCAAAGTGACCCCAGAGAAGTCCAGCTCCCACGGAGGGGAGGATGGGCAAGCACAGGGAGCTGGAGTGGCAGTGGCAGAGCTCCCACAGCCCCCAGCTCGTCAGCCAAAAAGCCTGAGGATGGTTGGACTTGATCTTAGAGATCTTTTCCAACCACAAAGACTCCATGATTCCATGATGTCCTGCTGCAGAGGACCATGGCAGCATGCGGGATGTGACTGCTCACTCCTGGGACCTCCAGCATGTCCCTGCCAGCAGGGAACACTGCTCAGAGAGACAGCTCAGTCCAGATCCCAGGCTTCAGGGGTTTGGCCCACCCTGACAAGCCCTTACAGACTCCAGAGCACTGTGTGGAGAGGCCAGGAGGAGCAGTTACCCTTATTAACTGCACAGGTTCACAGCACAACCTGTACTTACAGCACAGAGGGAGAGGACAAGATGGGAAACAACACCACTGTGAGATGTTTTCCTCCCTAAATGATTCTGTGACTCCAAGAGCATTCAAACAGTTTGCACGCTGATGCCATGCTTCCCATCCCAAGGGGTCTTCCCCTCCTGTCCCTCCCACTGCTTTTCCCCCCTGCATCCCTGCTCTTTCCCCTGTGTTTCTGTGTAAATGAGCACCTGCTGTGCTTCCCATCCAGACCCTCCCCTCCCTGCCTGCCCGGGGCTCTGGGGCTGGGAGGGATGATTAGCAAAGGTGTTAGAGGAGAATTAAAGGGAGTATTCTGTGGTGCTTCTCTAAGCTGCTGAAGAGCGGATTAGCCGGAGACATTGATCTCCTGGTTCAGAGACCTTCTAAAGAGCGAGGCAGGAAAATAATGGGAGGGAGGAGGGGGGAAGCTAATTAACACTTCCAGGGTAGCAAGCCCTCCATGTGGAGCTGGTATTAATAGACTGGATAGAGGATGCCCTGGTCAGAGTAAGCAGCGTTTGTTCATCCACTGGGTTTCCTTGTGTGGTGACTGGGAAGGAGCTGGGAGACAGCACCAGCAGTGAGGAAGGGGAGATCACAGAATCACAGAAAACACAGAAATCACAGAATCCCAGAATGGTTCGGGTTAGAAATGACCTTAAAGCTCATCTCATTCCAACCTCCCTGCTGTGGGCAGGGACACCTTTCACTAGACCAGGTTGCTCAGAGCTCAGTGCAACTCAGCTCAGAACAACTGGGTATGGGGCATCCAGAACTTCCCTGGGCAACTTGGTGACACAGAGCAGCAGAGAGCCCTCTCTCAGGTCACTGCTGTCCCCATGGAGTTGGGACAGGACCAAAGGCTGCTCTCACACAGGTACCTCAGGCCACAGCTGGTGTCTTTGCTCCAGCTTTTTATGGGAACTCTGAAGCTGAAGATGCACTCCTGCATCCTGGCTAGTTATCCTACCCCCAGTTATTTTGGAACACCACATTGCTGCTTTCAAACCTGCCATGCCACCCCCATGATGAGCAGGGAAATGATCTGAAAGCCCAGGAAGCATTGCAGCAGAGCAGTGAAAATCCCAGGAATAAACTTTGCAGGTCCGTCAGGTGGCTTGATCTGTTTGCATTTAATACTCAGTTTCTCTACGTGCGCGCAGTGCAAGTCCCTAATCCCTGCTCAGTAATTACCAACATTAGAGGACCAGAGCTCAGTCCTGCCCATCCGTGCTCGCTAATTCCTGCACAAGCATCTCCCTAACCCTCGCCCTGCCATGACATTAAGGACAAGCAGATGCCTTCAAGCTCTCCATTGACAATGATTGCCCTACAAAAACATCAGGGAAGGAGAAAGAGCTTGGTTGGGGGCGAAGGGGCATTTTATTTGATAAAATCATAAAGAGCAGTGCATTCTGCAGAGGAAGAATCTCCGAGACATAAATGTCAGGTTTATGAACAATTGAGCTGCTCTGTGCTTGCCCGAAATTGCTCTTTAAGGTCAGAGCTGTAAGTGTTCCCTCGGGAAATGGACTGCGGGACCAGAGCTGAGCAGGGAATGTGGCTGTCCTGTCATCAAAGTGGGGTAGGGACCAGCCCCAAGGTGTGGCTGCCCACATGATCCCAGACACCCAAGCACGCTGCTGCTTTGGGAACAGCCTCAGGAACAGGAGCATCGCTGCCTCCAGCCTGCTGCAGGCCAAGCCCTGTGCTGACACTCCAAGGAAGCACTGGCTCCCTCTCAGAAATGCAGATTTATCTGTGCAGCCACAGCACTTGGATTGGTTGTGCCAGGATGCTGCACTTCACCTTGGAATTAAAGTGATGGGATGCAGACAGACAGACCAGACCTCTTCCAACTGAGGGCAGGGGTCCCTCCTGCTCTGAGAGTGCTCCCTCCATGGAAATGAGTGTTATTTTAGCAGAATTTGGTAAAGGAAGGCTGTGAGTCCGCAGGGGAACCAAGGGAAAGCCCCAGACTATTTGAGAAGACAATAAGCTGAGCTTGCTCCAGATTCATCTGAATCTCAAGGAAAGACCAACCAGATGTGGCTTATCCAGCTTAGCAGCTGGGCTGGCTGAGGACCGAGGGGGATGGAGGCAGTGGAGATATGAGCCACCAATGACACCAAGAGGCCACTTCACCCCAATCCAGGGATGAGAAATGCTGGCAGGAGCAGTAAATGCTCCAGCACACCCTCGGGTGCCAAAAGGGCTCACACATGACACCCAATTTCACAGCTGCACACACAGAGTCTCCCAGCCTTCCCTAAATCAGGCAGAGTGACAGAAGACTGAGCCTGGAGCCACAGATCCTGAGATGCCTCTGCTCCTCCTGCTTGCCCAGTCACCCCATGAGGGGACCCACAGGGCTCTGAAAAGCAGCTCAGGGCATAAATCAGAGCAGGGTGGAGCTGGGGAACCGCTCTCACAAAGGTGACAGCAAACAGCCTTGAGAGGAGGCAGGAAGGGTGAACTAACACAAGGTGTTTTATATGCCTCCGGGTTGTTACGACGGGACCTTGATGGGCCATATGGTCTTGTCTTGACCCTTAAATCATCTTATACCCTTCTAACAGCAGCCATCGCTGTTGCTGGCTTCCAATCCTTGTTATTCTTGGCACTGGGAGGCCAGGAATGGGAGGCAGCTGAAGCCCATAATGAGATGCATCAGATGGAGACCATCTGGAAGGAGCATCAAACTTTAACCTTGAGGGCTACTTAGAAAAGGACCTTCAGCCAGCAAAAGTTGCCTTCCCACCGACTAACAGCCGCCTCTCGGCTGCTTCTCCCAACATTCTGGGGTTTGGGAGCCGTCAGCCTCCAAAGAGCCCAGCACTGAGCCTCCTGCTCTTGATGCCCACAAGATGGGCTGTCCATCTGCTCCCTGCCAAGGCTTCGTGTCCTCGTGTGGTGGGAGAGCACTGGAGCGGGGCAGGAAAGCGGCTGCAGGCACTCGGGGGAAGTGGGACAGCCGACAGCCAGGTGGGGCATGGCCGGAATAAATCAATTATCCAACGTTTATCATCTGGAAAGGCAGGAGGAAGCTCCAGCTCTGATTGGGAAGCTGCAGGGGACGGCTCTGTCCGCTGGCGTTTTGGACTTTCCTCGCCATTCCCCTCACCCTGTGCTCCCAATCTCCTTTCACTAACAGCCAATCCTTTGCATTTTCAGATTCACATCTACTTAAGGGCCACTGACAGATAATGCTGACAAATCTTGCCTGGCCATCCGGAAGGAGATCAACTTTGCCATTAGCAGAAAAAAAAAAAAAAAAAATTTTCTAAACAACTCAGAGGTTTCTGCCTTTGTTTCCGTCTCAATTAGAAAAGAAACCCACAAAAAATGGGGGAAAAACCCTTTATAATTCCAGTTGGTGTGAGGAGAACATGATCCAGAACATAGATCATAACATTTCCCATCAATGTGGACTTGTTTCTTGGGGAAAAAAGCTGGGGGGATTTGCACCAGTAGCCTTAGGACCCCAATTTCATGCAGCAAAGTCCCAAAACACCTCTAAGCCTGCACTGAAAGCCAGGAAAATCTGTTACTTCAACCATTTGTTGAAGAGCTTCGCTCAATTGTGCCTTTGTTCTTCCCATTTTTTTTAATTAAGATTGAAAGGCCGAGGCTGTAAAAAGAGGCATTGGGAAGCTGCACGAAAGGGAACAGGGAAAGTTCATTTGAATGGAAATTGAGAAGCCAAATCCTTGGAAAGGCTTTCAAAAGCCACCTTAAACGACTTTCTTTGTTGTCTGGCAGGTTAAACAACTCATTGGAACTGGGATATCTGTCTTGAAATGCCTCTGCACATCTCCCCAAAGGCTGCTCTCCATAGCCTGGCTGCACATGGATGGGTTTTTTTAGGAAAGAGCTTGTGCCAGGGCCAAACAGGAGCAAGCGGAGAGAGGAAGAGATATGTGCTGTGCTGCCTTTTTAAGATCCAGGGCTTCTCTGACAAAGAACCCTCTAACAGCCCAAGTACATCCCCACAGCCTGACCCAGACGCCGCTTGAGATTATTTGAGAAGGATCAGGCAAATCGTTTCATATCAAACATCCCCCTGGGACACACTGAGGAAAAAGATTCATTAATAAAAAAAAACCAAACGAGCAGCACTTAGGCAGAGAGAGGCTGGGATGGAAATAGCAACCCCAGAGGGCTTCAGGAGGGCAAGCTTTCCTTCACACCGAGGGTGACCGGAGGGGACAGCTGAGCTGTGCCAGCTGCACAGGCAGCTCTGCCCATGGCAAACGTTATCAGCTCCACGCTGAAGGATTTATTCCCAGCCACAGACTTCTGCTGTCCAGCCAGGCTGGCTGGCATGAATCATCCACACACCCAGCCTTAATTTAGCATCCATCCATCCATCTCAGCCAAGTGGATGCCAAAGGATGGAGGCCCTAGGGCAGGATCAGGCTCACAGGATGCACATCTCTAGGAGAAACCCAGCAGAGAAGATCCTGAGAGGTCACACTCTGCAGATGCTTCTCACAACATCTACAAACTTCAATTCTCCAGTCAGGGTTGGGCAGCAAACACCACCAGGGTGCTCTCAGATGACTTTGCTCCCACCCCTGGGGCTCACACAATTTTCATTTCCTATTTCTCCCTATATAAATCTCTTAGATGCTGTGCCCAATGACCCAAGCTGACTTCTTGGGGAAGGAAAAGCCTCTCCCTGTACAACCATCCATCTCATGTTTGTCCACTAAAGATGATTTAAACCTTCCTCCAACGTGCCTGGTGCTGGTCTGGACCTCAGAAGAGGCACAGCACCAGCCACCATGGACAGGTGAGAGAGAAGCAATTTTGGCAAGACAGGCCAAAATTCGTTCGCAAGACAGACACCACTCATTAAGAGAAGGGCTAATTAGTGGGGTGAAGGGATGAGCCAGTATGATAGAGACAACTTAGGAGCAAACCCCCAACTCCAGATCCAGCATCTGACAAAGCCACCTCTTGGTGTTCTTCAGGCCGAGAATGCTTGTGAAGCTCCTCACACCCGCTCCCTCACCCAACAAAGACTCCTGAAGCAGCACAAAAAGAGCTGGGATCCCTCAGCCTTTTTCCATTTGTCTTTCCCCTCTCGCTGTCAGCATCCTCATCCCTTCAGCAGGATGAAGGTGCCTCTGCTGGGCGCGGGATGAGGTGCTGATAACAGGGAGCCACACAGGGAGCGTGCGAGCCACCCCGCTGTGTTATTAATACATGAACTTTGCCACCGCCCTCCCACGCTGCCTGCTGATTTTTATACCATATTGCATAATTAATCTGTCAACATTCTGTGACGAGGTATAAATATTAATAATACGATCACACAGTTGGCTGTTCCTTTTAAAATTCAAACTTGGCGAAGATAAATCGCGCACTTAATCTTAGCAAGCTTTGAAGAGTGTATTAAAAAGGGAGAAAAAAATAATAAGGGGGGAAAAAAAAAAGGATACATTTGATTTTGCAACAGGATTGCCTGATTTTACCTGGGTTTATCTTTCTCTCTGCCTCTCCCCTTTCTGCACATGTGTGGGTGATAGCAGCATTTTCTCAAATATTTGGGTGCAAGTACCAAAATGGGGTGGCAAAGGGAACACAAACACAAGCTGTGCCCAGGTCACTAGGTTAGGTCTTCCTGCACATACTCAGCTGGGAAAAAAACCATAGGAATGGCTTTAAAAATGCCATCAAGCACTGTTTGAAGGGTAAGCAATAGGGGAAGAGTGCATCCTCACAGAGTTCTGAATTGCTTTTAGTGCCAACCCAAAGAGATGGACGCAAAGGCACTGGTTTCCAGTTGAGCCAACAGGAACGGGAAGCTTAAAGCACCACCAACTTCACAAATGCCTTTAAAAACACAACTCAAGAGGCCCAGCACTGCTGAGAAAGTGCAGTGCTTGCAGGTATGTGCAGTGCCTTGCAGATAGGAGTTGTCCAAGGTAGCATGCAGAGTTTCTGAGCTCTTTGCCACTTGTACAATCCTCTCAGGCCCTTCCCTCAACAGAGGACGCTTGGGCTGAGGAAAGCCTGTGGCACAGCTTGCAGCTGTGATCGCTGAGCATCCACCTTCATGAACAGCACCTCTGTGACTCCCCAGACCTGTCTCTGATAAACTCCACTAAGAGCTTTTGCAGAAACAACTTCCCTGCTTGTTCTGGGTTCCAAGACCCCAGTAATGCTCTCTGCCTTCCCTGCTCCAGCCTCGCTATCCCAAGACGTCAACACCCCATAATTTCCACATATTGCTCATCTCCAGTTCAGATGTTGCCTCCTCTTGTGCTTGCTCTGCCTCCCAAGATAAAAAAAGCCTCTCTGCTCATGATGCAACACCTCGTGAACCATGGGAATTCAGCCTTTTCCATGCCCATTGAGTCCCAGCTCATGTGCTCTCTCTAACCCTGCTTTTGTTTCCAAAAGAGGAAGACAGGGAGGGGAAAAAAAATCACACCACCCGCCTCCCTAGTACAAATAAAGCACAGTGATGGCAAACTCTTCCCTCAATACTCCAGTCACTTTGTTTTACAGAGTACTGAAATGAAAGGGATACTTTAGAATAAAAGATTTGTTTAATGGTCTGATTAATTCATTCCAAACAGACAGAGACTATTCTGAGGATCTCTGTTAGCTCTTAACCTTTCCAGCTTGGGGTTTTTTCGTGTATAAGCGAGGATGTGTTTTAATTTAATATTCAGCGCCTGCTGCGCTCTCTCTGGGCTGGATCACATGGCTTTTCTTCTGCACACGGAGAAGGGACCAAATGCTTCTTAAAATAAACAGAGAGGAGCTGGTAAACAAGGAGGGCAAAAGCAGGAGGGCTCACCTGGCGGCCTGCACACGCCACGGGCAATTACCCCATTCACCCTGGTTCAGTTCACAAAATTAATTAGCACTGAATGCTGCTGGTCCATATTATTTATGAGCTAATGAGCAGGAGAAGCTGCAAATCCAAAGGCAAGCACACCAGGTGGCCAGAGGCAAGTTTCCAGCCCTCAGGAAGGGAGAGAATCCTAACCCCATGATCCCAACAAGAAGCTTTGCAAAGCTGGGATTGGAGCTGGGAATTTGACTGTGGAGGTTTTGGGGAGGAGAGCTCACCTGCGGGACAGCAAGGCATGAGGGGAAACTGATGCTGTTCCTTGGTTTTTGAAGAGCTGGACCAAAGAGCAAGGGAGCTGGGCAGTGCCCTGTGCCCCATAGAACATGGCTCCATAGAGCAGCTACACCTGCACCTGCAGGTCACCAGGTCCTGGTCACCTCAGTGCCTGTGTGCCCTCAGTGCGTGCAGGGAAACACAACCATGACCATTCTTCACACAGGCACAGTGTTCTGGGCCTTCTAATGCCCCTGTGCCTTCTGCTCCTCCAAGGAGACGTGAGGAATGGACAGCATCAGGCATGGGCACATCCTGTGACAGGACAGATGGGTTGCAGGATTGCCACATGGGTTAGAGGTGACAGAGCTTCAGCTCCTGACTGGCAAAGGCCATCTCTCTAATGGGCATCACTGTCATGCTGGAATTCAGGAGGCCTATCATGCTATACCTGCTTCCTGCAGGATTGAGCTGTTTCCCTTTCCCTCTGTCCTCTCTAGCTGTGAAGACAGATTCATCCTCCGATGGAAACACAGCATCACTTTGCCAAGGGGAGAAGGGACAGTGACAAACAGGTGCAGGAAGCGCTCCCACCAAACCCCAGATCAAACACCATGCTTTGTCCTCACTGCCACAACCACTCTTGTCCCTGGCTCATCAACCCTGAGGAAAGACGAGCTCAGCAAGGCGAGGGGGAGCCGATGCCCAGGCATAGCTCAGGTGTCAGCCTGGGAGAAGTGGAAGCAGCGTTTCCCCTCTGCCTGACGCGCTATCGCTTACGCAGGATCACAGCTCCGCTCCTGCCTTTGCTCAGCCCCCTCCTCTACAGCCGAGGAGAAATAACACCGCTCGCTTCAAGTGAGGCAGAAAGTTCAGCGCTGGCATCTGCTAAGAGTACTCCAGTCTAGTGCTCATCTCTCACGCGAGCCTCCAAGCACAGGCTGCTCCCCGATCATCCCCTCCTCCCAGGGGGCTGGAGCGGGTTAGGAGAGGCTCCATTAGCATAAATGGGATGATTTTGGGTTGCATGGACAACCTCCAAGCCAGCAGGTCACTGGTGCCACCCCTCTTTCAGCCCAAGCTCAGAGCTCCCATGAACGCAATGTTATTTCCATGTTCAGCCTCCTGTGTGCTCAGCCTCACAATTAATTTCATCTGACTGATCTCTGTTTGCCTCTTTTACTGACAACACATCCCCCTACAATACCAATTCCAACATCCACAAATGAAACAAAACTGAAAAAAATCAGCTGCCCAGCCAGAACATCATTTTACTTTATTCGCCTGTTTATTATTTTTCACCCCATATGCTCACAATTATTCTTGTTTCCATTTTGCTGCTTAACAAGCAGAGGGGAGGGGGAAATCACATTCTCGAGTTTTTCCCTCTATCCGCCTTTCCCCCTTTTTTTAGCACAGAACAGATGTTTCCCACGTCAGTGTCTCTCTTGACAAAGGCAGTCTTTTTCTGGTGGGAAAAAGATACTCGAAAGGAAATTTTCCTCCAAGCTCTACTCCCAAATTTTTTTTTTCAGGTTTCCAAGGGCTCTTCCTGTGTCTCTAGATAGAGCTCAAGATTGAACAGGTCCTCTGGGTTATCCCAGCACACAGGACTGCCTGGAGCAGCCACCCAACCTTGCTCATGACCTTCAGGGCAGTTTGTACAAAAATAACACAATATCAGAAACTGCCATTAATGGGAATAAATAACTTCCATTAACGTCAACTACAACTGTCCCATGAGGGAAAAGGAGTCCAGGATTAAAGGTATTTAATTAAAGACGTTTCAGAAATTTAGGTTTGATAGATGGAAAAAATTCTTTACAGTGAGGGTGGTGAGGCCCTGGCACAGAGCACCCAGAGAAGCTGTGGCTGCCCCATCCCTGGAAGGGTCCAAGGACAGGCTGGATGGGGCTGGGAGCAACCTGGGATAGTGGAAGGTGTTCCTGCCCATGGAAGGGGGTGGAACGAGATGTGCTTTAGAGTCCCTTCCAACCCAAACCATTCTGATTCCATAATGTGGTGTTAGCACTATAGGAGGAACTCACTGACCTAAAACCAGATGGATAAAACCACATCTAAACTGCAGTGAAGGCACAAACCAGCGCCAACAGCCTTGACACAGGACAAAGAGAAAGGAGGTCCCCTCAGATGCCTTCAAAGGCATCACAGTCAAAACAGTTCAATCCCAGGGCTTGGTGCCAGGACCTCTGGCTATTTTTTGGCTCCTTGTTATCTACTGTTCTTATGTTCTGACTGTGCCTGAATCTGCCTGAATTGATTTGTATGAAAAATGGGGGTGATAATGGCCAGCTAACAGTGGCAGTCTTTGAAATACTGGCTCTGCTAAAACAGATGAGCTGTCTCAGCTTACAGAAGCAACCCTGTGAGCAAACACCAGAGATGGAGTTCTCTTTTCCTAGCGTGAACCATAAATCACCAGCTCATCTCTGCCCTGGGATAGTCAGGGAATCGGGGTAGTGGCCAACAAGGCGTGCTTTGTCAAATTCCCCCTCAAGTATCAGCTACTGAATATTGCAGCACTGGCAGAGAGAGGAGAGGACTGGGGCTCACTCTGACTTTTCCTCCAGCTTCCCTCTGCATGAAGAGAACCATGTGCTTGAAGAGAAAAGCAAATAAACCTCTTGCTACAGAAAAAGGCCAAAGAAGTACAACCTGTGTCTATCTGGGGCCTTCAAAACTATCATCTGTTCTTGCTTGAGCCAGTGGCACAAACTGGAAATATGGCCAGGACTGAAGGGGTTCTACAAGAAAGGTGGAGAGGGACTTTTACAAGAGCACAGAGTGACAGGACAAAGGGAAACAGCTTCACACTGACAGAGAGTAGTTTTATATAAGATATAGGGAAAAAAATTCTTCCCTGGGAGGGTGGTGAGACCCTGGCACATGTTGCCCAGAGAAATTATGGATGTGCCATCCCTGGAAGCATTCAAGGCTAGGCTGGAGACAGCTTGCAGCAGCCTGGGATGCAGGAAGATTTCCCTTCCCATTGCAGGGGGTTGGAACTTGATCGTTAGTATAATTTCCAATCCAGGCTATTCTATGATTTTATGACTCCATGTTTGGCCAAGAGTCCCAGCCGTGACACTCCAGGATCATTCTCATGCATGGAGCAAACCCCACGCCCACACTCCCCAGCACATTCCCACCCCATGCCCAAATCCCAGCGCTTTGGAGCTGCATCTCCTCCGGAGCTGCCGTGATCGCTGCTAGCACCAGCCCCTTCCCCAGGATGAGAAATTGTGCATTATTTGCTAAAATAAGTTTGACATTAATGAGCAGGAGTCTCGCTGGCAAAGGCTCTCACTGTGCAGCAGATGTGATGCGGGCTCACAGCTCCTTCCCTCCCTGCCGGGTGGATGGGAGGAAGAGCTGGAGTCACGGAGCCGGTGTAACGCGGCCAAGAAGAATGCGTCAAGAGGGACTGTCACCACCGGTGCCAAGGCAAGACGTCCTCCCAGCAGCAGCCTGGATGCTTTTTAAAGAGGGAAGGAGACAGATGTCACCCCTGATAGACAGGGGAAAGGCAGGGGAGGGTTGGCACCGGGGCTCTGCTCCCCCAGAAATGCCGACATGGGACACGGAAACTTCCTCTGGAAAGTGGGCAGTGAGTGATTGAAGCATTCGTCTGAAAGCACTTGTTCCCTCCAGAACATCAGCTTCAGATTCAAGCCAGGCAGCTCAATTCCTCATCCTCTGTGCTCAATAAACCCTGGTCCATAAAATTTATTGCCTGCTTCTAGATGACAACTGCAGGAAAAAAAAAACCACCATGCTGTAGTTGTGTCTCGTGTAGACAGCCTTTACAGATGGCATCGCCACGGCTGATTTACGTGAGACAAGAGGCAGGCCAGACCTGAGTCCTGGGAAAAATCCCATACCTGGTCATCAACAAACACCTTCTCCTTGGCCCCATTCTCTCTGAGCAATGCCCCACTCCACAGGTCAGCCAGAGGATCCTGGAGAAAGTTGCAGAGCATCCAGGGACCTGGGAGAACCAGAGCTCGCTCACAGCCACCTGCACCAGTGTCTGCATCACTATGGAACCCACATCCTCCTGTCCCTGAGTGGGAAACATACAGAACAGGCAGACAGAAGGCACAAGGAGGACAGCCATGGCAGGAAAGCTCTCTCTGAGCCCAGGAATGGTGCAGTAGGACCTGCTGCTCTCATTCTTACACTGACTGTGACAAGGAGTTCAGTCCTCCTGAATTACACACTTCAAAATTCAAGAGTGGCTGGTCAGCCCCAGGGAAGTGCATGCTCATTCCACAGCTCAGGAAGGGCAGGTACGAGACAGAATAAAACCAAGCATCCACTGACCCTGAGAAAAGGGCAAGGACTTGAATTAACTGGAGTATCTGGGGTGCAGAATGAGGCTCAGACAGGTCTGGAGTGCCTGGGAAAGGAGCAAAACCATAAAGGTTGGGGAAGGTCAGCACTGAAGGAAGCAGCACTGATATCCTGGGAGACACAGTCCCTTCACTCTCATCCCCACCAAACTCACTGCAGCCATGGAAGTGAGGGCTGTGTAGCAGAGCAATGTGTCTGCCACACTCTGCCCCCCTGTGAAAGCTTCATTGACAACTGGGGAGAGAAGCTGCAACAGCAAAGTTCAGAGCAGGTGAGGACCCAAACCACACAGCATCCGCGTGTGAGCACAAGGCAGTCTCCGTGAGGCTGGGTGCAAGTCAGGGTGGGAGTGACCTCCTGAATCTTCCTCCATGGCACAGGGGCTAAGGGGCTGGGAGAGCGGGGAGGGAGCAGGAGGAGGGGGGATAAAAAAAAGCCATGGTGAATGGAGTGGAAAGATTTCTGAAGGAGCCACGTTTGTCACATTAAAGTGAGTGAAAGGCAGAGCAGGCGCTTCCCTGCCTGTCAAGTGTGTTTGTCTCTGGTCCTGGGAATTTTCATTATTCATTATTTGCCTGGCATGGATAGCAACAGGAGCATGAGGTTCTGCCTAATCCCCACCTGATAATGCATTTCTGATAAGCGTGACGGAGCCGACGCCACTGACCGGATTCACATTTCCAGCGGATAAAATGCCATTTACAGTTGGCAGGCGCTGAAAATTCAGATTGGGGAGATAAGGGAAGGTATGGGCAATGGGTCCCAAGGGCATCAGGGATGAGCAGTGATGTGTGCCTGGGGACAGAGGTGACATCCACACTGCTGCCTTGCCATCTGTGGCAAAGATGAATGGATGCAAATGTTTAATATTATAGATAACCCAAGTGAGGACAAATCAGCACAGGAAGAGTTCTGGGTAGAGTTGTCCCATCCAACCTGAATTTTCCCTCTATTATACAGAATGTGAGAAAACAGAGGCCAAAATTAACCCCTGAGGACACAGTCAGAGCTCCAGAAGTGCATAGTGCTTGGAGAGACAGCTAATTCAGAGCTGCCTGGGGTCCGTGTCCAGCAGCAATTATCATGCCTTGGATCAACCTCATTGACTCCAATCCTACCACAGTACAAAGCTACAGCAATGGGCCATTAATATTTATCAGACTTCATACCAGGAAAAATGGCTTGTATGATATGTTCTGTGTAATTTATGTCATGTATTTTAACAGTGGGTCATGGCAGAAGCCAGATAACAATAACCTTGTCAACAAGCAGGATTTATAGCCTGGTTAAAACACATATAAAGGCACCTGTATTATTGCAACTATAGGTATT
The DNA here is from genome assembly GCF_028551555.1 of Melozone crissalis. Classification (NCBI taxonomy): domain Eukaryota; kingdom Metazoa; phylum Chordata; class Aves; order Passeriformes; family Passerellidae; genus Melozone; species Melozone crissalis. Next base: position 1,279,172 of record NW_026535896.1, on the reverse strand, counting down.
TCAAGTGTGAACACTCTAAAGAAGTGGGGATATTGGGAGAAGGGATATGGCCACAGGGCAAAAACTCTGGCTATTTCCAAGAAAGAGAGAATTTAGGTCAAGTACATAAATGAAAGAAGTTCTTGACGCCAAGATCTACAGGGCAATGCAGCCATCTCCCAGGAGGAAGGAGGAGATGCTCCGTTGTTTTTAACAACTGAAAGTAGACTGAATGGAGAACTAAATATTACATATGATGGAGAGGAGCTCACATGCTAGCATGGGGAGAGACTAAAATACAACCCGCTGTGAAAAGTGGCCATGGGGAGATGGCACAGCCTATCCATCCTATTCCACAAACCAGCTCCCCACACATATCCAGGGCTGGAGCTGCTGATTTTGGGTGACACACACAAGCTTGTAATGCTTTCTGTTCCTGGCAGGCAAGTGGAGTGAGCCCAGAAGGAGGGAGCTGAGCCTCCCCCGACTGCTGTGTGATGAGCAGAGTTATTGCCATCCAAGTACTGGATCTGCTGCCCCACAAGAGACAAGGAGGCAGCATGGATATGACCAAGGACAGTATTTCACCTGGAAAAGCCCAGCTTGACTTTTAGATCCCAGCCTGAGCCAGTAGAAAATCTTTTACTCCTCATTAGGAGTCAAGAAGCAAATCTTCTAAGGCTCTGAGAAGATGGCTCATGGATACTGGACTCAATGTCCCTGGCAGATGGGGAACACGCCCAGAGAGCCCCAGACTGAATTGCTGCTGTTGGTCACAACACCATGGCATGTCCAAACAGCTCAGCCCAGAGCCAAGAGATGCACATGGATTTACCCTCACCCAGGCTCTAGCCTTCCTGTGCCTATCCCCTAACGACCCCTCAGGATCCAATGCCAAGGAGCAGCTCCTCCAGGAAAAGGGGAGATGGAGACCAGCTGGTCCCAGAAGACAAGAGCATCCCCACAGTCTTGGCAGCAGGAGAGGCACAGCATAACTCCCTCCACACAGAGATCATAACTTTGCAACAGCAGCTCTTTAACAGCTTCCCTCGCTAACAAGCTGCTCTTGTTTTCATGTTTTGGAATGGCTTAATCCTGTATATGATAACATCCCCAACAAGCGAGTGCATTAAACTGTGACAGCTTTTCACTGACCTAAGCAATTGCATTGTGAAAACGCCATTAGTGTCTCTCTCTTCTTCATCTAATCCCCCCTTCCCTCCCTCCCTCTGCCTCTTCCCTGGCCAGTAAGAGCTATGCTCAACACCACTATTAAATTACCCTTAGAAATACGCTCCTCAAAGAAAATCAATGCACATGTGTTTTAACACTTGTCACAAATAGATCAACCGGGCAATCAAACATACATCATTCCACCCAAGGTTTAAATAAGTACCAGCACCACGTGTTGATGGTGCATTCCCACGGCTGGAGCACCTCTGTGCTGCTGCCATACCTGACACTGGGCTCTGCTCCACCTGTATCTCCTCTAACAGGGGTGCTGCCCACGCTACTGAAAAGGCAGAAGGTAGAAGAATCAAGCCCCATCACACCAAAACTCATTGCATCTGGCTTTCCAGCAATCCTCATCCACATCCAGTGAAATTTGGGAGAGTGGAACAGGCAGCACTGCCTGTGGCAGCATCAGGCTGTGCAGGAGCTGCTGCACAGGCTCACTTGGCTTGTTTTTCAAACCTTTCTGCTCATTCCCTTCCTGCCACTATTATTTACTGCTCCGGGTGCCAGTGGGACAATTGTCCTCACGTCTGTCTGTAAAGAGCCATGGCTGATGGTTTGTATGGGGAGCATGCACACAGGTCTAAAGTGCCTGATAAATAGATTGTGAGCCTTGAAATCTGTTCCTACTGTGAAGATGTTTGCTGCAACTATTTTTACTTCAACATCATTTTCTCTCCCTACTTTTTTTCTTTTAAAAACCATCCTTCCTCTTTTTTCCTTGGTCAAATCGGGACAGAGTGGGATTTCTTGCCAACTAATTAAAGCCCCACATGTTAATGAACTCCCAACACTTTACTGCCTCAGAGTGTCTGCAGCCCCACAGGAAATTAATAAGAGCTTTAATCACAAAGAGACTTGAAAGGTCAGTGCCTGCTATGGGTCTCTAAACACAGAAGGCAAAGGAATCATATCATATTTTTAAAACACCCCGCTGAGAAGCCACGGGGCTGAGGCCAGAGGCAAAATAACAGGCAGAAAATGAGTGTACAGCTGCCGTCACAGGGCTGGAGAAAAGCAGGACAGGAGAGGCTGTAATCACACACTCTCCCTTTGTCTTCTATTTAATCTGCCCTACCTTTGTTATTCCTTTTTCTCTCAGAGCAAGGCCAAATTACACGTGATCGATCTGCTTGAGAGTAACCCTTTACCAGCCTACTTGACAGCTCATCTCCTGACCTTCCCCTCCATCCTCTTGCTAAACGAGCTCTTCCTCATCTTCCTTTCCTTGTTAGGAGTGTGCATCTTCCTAAAGCTCTTTTCAAGATATTAAGAGGTACATGGAAAAATTGATATTGTAAGTAGATGCTCCATATGGACCAATTACTGAATTAATCCATAATACCCACCTGGCTCCAGCAGCCAGTTATTTACAGCAGGCACCAAGGCACGCACAATCTATTCACTCCACAGCGCAGTATCTAAGTGCAGCAACATGAGCACCAGCTTCACAAGCTATTTTTAGCCCAACCCCAGTGAAATTTCAGTCTTGAAGGACTCCAGCTCGAGGAGCATCTCCAAGTGGAGGAATGAACTCAGAAGGATTGCTTGAAGCAGGTGTTTCTGGTGCCAGAGAGCACAGCCCCATCAGCAAGAGGAGTGGGGTGATGGTTACACGTGGCTGTTCCTGGGACAAACCTCAGCCTTTCATGGTTTTTAACATCCAGTCCAGCAGCATCTCTAGGACCAATGGGAGAAACCATCCTGAGGTCACAGCTGTGACTTCAGACTTGGTCTGGCCACAAAACAAAAACCACCAGACCAATACTCAGTGCCCAAGTCAGGAAAGTCTCACTTGTCACAACCAGGGCTGTCAAACCAAGCTGAAGACCCTTGGCTGTTTTGAGGACCCTCAAACTTTGCATCCACACATCCTCCTTGCCTTTCCAAGCCCCTCATGAGGCTCTGTCAGCTTTTCCCTCTCCTCACTCTCTCCCCGATTTCTCTGACCTCTGAACCCACAATGATGTGATTTCCTACCTGATGGACCATAAAAGCTTCAGCTCCTCTAATCACAGATCAATGACCTGTTCTGTGGAGAGAAAATCATCCTCGGTGGTGTTTATCATCCCTGCAAAGTACTTCTCTCCTCCTCCTTCCTCCTCTCACTCCTCTGCCTCTTTAACCCTTTGCCACCCACAGTCTCCTGCTGGATGCCCTTGGCACAGACTGAGGAAGGAAGTAATTCCCTCATGATGTACAAGCAGCCGCTCCCAGAACTCTCAGCACAGCATTTTCTCCAGAAATCTCTGGCCCTGCCTTTAAATGAAACCTTTTATCCCTCATCTCCCCCAGCCACCTCAACATCGTTGTAATCCCACTAGCAAGAAGGAAAAAGGCCAGAAGTAAGTCCAAGCAGAAACCAAACTTCCCTGCAAGCTGGAAGGAGGTGCAAGAGGAGCAGGAAGTTTGGCCACCAAAAGCAATCATCCAGACACAAGAGGCAAGCCTGGCTCAGCCACAAAGTGAGCTCCTGCAGGGTTCATACCCGAAAGTGAGGGATCAGACCTAACACATCACTGCTCCAGCTCAGCTCCAGAGAGCATTCAAAGACTTCTACACCCCAGAGGCCTTTCAGTTTTTAGGTTTACAAGCTAAATCCCAAGCGGGAAGGAGCCCCGAGCACTACCATTGAGGCTCAAATAGAGACTTGGCAAGGCACAGCCCAGGAGAAAACCCAACAATCCAATGGCATCAGAGACATTTCAGACACCCTCCTGCTCGCAGGCTCACAGCAAGCGCTTCTTCCCTCGAGTTCAAAGCCTTTTCCCTTCAGGCAGGTTATAATTGAGCGCCGTGACGTTCCCCACACGGCCGCTCCCGGACCCATCATCGCTCCGGTTTCTCTCCGGCAATTCCTCGATCTCATTTTGACTTAGAGTTCCTCATCCCCTCTAGGGATTTGGCCCCATCTACAGAGATAATTGGAAACACACCCTCTGCGTTCTCCTCCTGTCAGGAGCCAGCTGTCTGAGGCTTTAAAGGCAATCTCCCTCTTTTCCTTTCCTCGCTCCCCAGGAAAGCATCTGCGGAGATCCTGGGGAGCGGAAGGAGACAGCCCCTCTCCCTCTCCAAATATCTCATCCTCTGCAGGCCAGCCACAGCTTCTCCCTTAATTTCCAGCCAGATTTCATCTGACAGCACTTTAGGATGCGATAGGAGAAATCACCATCGGAGCAATAATATGATTACAGTCCCTCTACAGCCATAGCTGAGGCTGCAATAACTGCAGAGGCTTTGGCCCCACCTCAATCCATCCTGCTCCAAGCACCCCAATCCCCACTCCCACCATTATTTTATTTCCCCACTACCACCATTATTTTGTTATATTTGATTATCTGGCTGCATCAGAGAGAGGGAAAAGCACGCAAACCCATGAGAGATGCAGAAAGCAAACTTTCCTGGTGATAGCCAGTCCTCCCACCACATCCTCCCTGAGACAGGGAATGTCTTCCCTTTCCTGTTATACTGACGTTGGCCTTCTGAACAACTGGGATATATATACATGTATACACACACAGAGAGACACATACATACAGATATATATATACATTGTGTATATATATATATATATAAAAGAACAACCCACTTAATGAGCTCTGATACCCTCCTTGTAAAGAGTGGGAAATTATCTGCAAGTCTAGGAATATCTTCATTAAAAATGCATTTAGCTGTGAAGCGCTCCAAAAAGAGAGACCTGTAATACATGAAAGATTAGCCCCAGATTGCTGATTGGGCTCTTTCACATCGTTATGGTAATTAGACTCACACAGCCTGTTGTGCTGACTCCGACACTTTGGCGGGTTTGCCTTTGTCTGGGATTTAAGGTGGATTTTTCCCCATTCCCCACCCCTTCTCCCTCCTCTCCAATTCCTCTGGCCAAAGAACGGGCGCTGCCTCCGTTCATCAATGCCCCGAAGTGCTGGAATCCCACTCACCCCGCTCCTGCTGCCTGTGCCAACCCCAGCCCTGCCTCGCAAGAGGAGGGAAAAAATTAAGGGTAATTATGAGGTGTGAGTGGATATTACAGCTCTCAATCTGATTGCCACTGAAACCAAATAAAAATGCAACTTAATCAGCCGATTATTAAAGCAAGGGATAAACAAAAGGCGACGCACCCTCGTCCCTCCCAACTCCCTTCCCTGCCTGCACACCCTCGCTCCAGCTGGTTGGGGGTGTTTTTGCCCCATCTGTATGATTTGAAAGGGAAATCCATCTCAGCCCACCCAGCCTGTGGAACTGGAGCAAAGAGCTGTACTTCAGACGAGGAGTGAGAGGAAGGAAAACGCTCAGAAGGTTTCCGAGGAGGAGCACATCTAATGATTGCAGTTTCCAACAAGTCTCCCGGCTCACCCCTTGTTGTGAAGTACTGCTTCTCTTTCCTGAGCTGCTGAACTCCCTCCGTGGATCACAGGGCTGCAGGCCCCCTCTGAGCCACATGGGCTAGGCATGAAGCTGCCAGTGAGACACTTGTTTAACCCTGACAAGGAGAAGGGGCCATTCCATGGCACAGAACCTGCACACAGGGAAGCTGGGAATGTGCGGCTATTACTGCTTGGGTACCGCTGCAGCTTCTGCCCCTGAGCCACAGCAAACAGCAAAACAACCTCTCCTGGGGGTCTGAAAGCAGGATCCACACCCTACAAAGTCCTTTACTGCTCCCCACCTCCTGAGAATTAGCCAAGACCTGTAAAAATCCCAAACAGGAGGTCAGCAGCCACTGGGCAGCAAAGATTTCCAAAACCCCTACTTGCCACCAGGTGCTGAAGCATCTCTGGGATGGGGAGGGGTTTGAGATGCAATGGCCAAACCCAGCCAGCCCAGGAAGCAGGGAGTACAACCAACTACAAGCCCCCCTCATCCCATCCCACAAACCACTAGGCACTACTTCCTCCCTCCTAAAATAAGTCTGCGTGTCTGTTCTGCCAATATCCCGGATGATAACGCTCCTCTGGTGACCCTGAGCTGGTGCCAGCCGGTATCATCACTCACTAATCCCAGCCACGAAGCCCTCTAACCCCTCTGCTCACCCTCTTATTTCTTGCTCCCCTATCTGCCCACCTTAGGTTTCAGCTGGAGTTTGTCTAATCCGGCCCCGAGCCCAGGGGATCTCACTGAGCCATTGGCCTTGTATTAACCTTATGGCACCAGGGCAGGTTTGGAGACTTTCCAAATGTGATCTGAGTGTCTGACTCAGAATAATAATAGACAGGAACGACCGTAAATTAATCTTGTCCATCTCTCCCTTCCTCATACATGTATTAATGTGTTTCTATAGCCCCTCTGCATCCTTCCTCCACTCCATTCATCCATCTATCCTGGCATGTCCTTTAATTACCTACCCATTAGGCTTCCTCTTCCCTGGCTCCACATTTGATCCCCTCTCTGACTGCACTGGGGAATATGTTTTAACCCTGCAATAGACTGTAGGGGAAGATTTGGGGCAAGTTTCTTGCTACAGGGGGATGCTGAGCTCTATGATTCCCAGGAGGGTCTCAAGAAATTCCTTCCTGGAAGCAAAAGAGCTTTTGGCTCAGTGGAGGAAGCTGTAAGCTGGACACCTACCCCAGGGGACACAGCTGGGGTGCCAATGTGTTCTAAACCACCACTGGGAGAAAGTCAAGCCACATCTCCCATAAGGATTTCAGCTTTAGAAACCCACCCTGTTCCTCCTCATCCCATCCCCTTCAATTCCTTCTGCCAAGGTCCCATTTCTCCAAGTCCTTGCAAAAAAGTGAACAGGGAGGATGCAATGAAGGCTTCTGCCTTTGCTTACAGAGAGGGGCCAATGCAACACCAGAGGGGTTAACTTAGATATGATAAAATATTTCTTTACCAAAAGGGATGCCAAGCCCTGGCACAGGCTGCCCAGGGCAGCTGTGGAGTCACCATCCCCATAAGGACTTAAAAGATGCAGAGATGCAGCATTTAGGGATATGGGTCAGTGATGGACTTAGCAGTCCTGGGCTAACAGTTGGACTCAATAGCCTTAAAAGGTTATTTCCATCCTAAATCAATTCTCTGACTGCATCCCTGCATGGTTTCAGGAACCGTGGTGGGTGCTGACACAGCCTTTGCCTTTGGAGCAAGCAGATGGGAGTTCTTGCAGCTCCCAGCCCCCGGAGCTAGTGTTCATGTCCAAAAAGCACAGCAGAGGCTCTCTGTGAGCAACACCACCACCACCACCACAAATAAACCCAAGCACCAGCAGGATGACAGCTGTAATGAACCAGTGCATACGTCCCACTCAGAGGTTTCGGAGAGGCTGTTCAGCTGCTGATGACGGATGACATTTGGATTTCAGCGAGACAGTTTGCACAGGAAAGCTGCAGAGCAGCCAGTTTGGAGACACCTCTCTGCTTCCCCCAGTAATTGCTCAATAAGCATTGTATCCCTGCAGCCTCCATCACTGTGCCCACATCTGGCAGGGAGGGACAACATCATACTGGGAAGCCACCACTTACAGATTGTCCCAGAGCCCTCCACGGAGCAGCACCAGCTGTCCCCATCCCATCCCCAGCATCAGTTTGTTCATAGAGCCCCCAGTCATGAGACACACTGATCTCCCTGTCCCCTCCCAGCAGTTTCCAGTGCTTGCCCCAGACTGCTGTTCCCACATATCTAACCTTGATCTTCCCTACTGCAAATTAATCTGATTCCTTCCTGTTCTGTCTAGCAGTGGAAACGGAAAGCAATCGATCGGTCTCTTTTCTGTAACAATTTCTGACATATTGGAAAAAACGAGATCGCATCTCCCTCTCTTCCTTCGGGTCCCACAACGCTCAGAGGTTTTCCAGGAGCTTTTTGGGCTCCACAAACACCCAGCCCTGCTGCACAGGGAGAGGGGCTGATCTGCAGATCTGCCCCTTCTCTCTCCTGCTACTCTGAGAGTTACACAAGTGGCTCAAGCCTGAAGGATAGGGGGTAGGGAAAAATATAGGAATAGTGGCTTTAAACAGAAAGAGGGAAGGTTTAGATTAGTTACTAAGAAGAAATTTTTCCCTGTGAAGGTGGTGAGGCTGTGGCACAGGTTTTTCTGTCTCTGGAAACACTCAAGGCCAGGTTAGATTGAGCTTGGAGCAGCCTGGGATAGCAGAAGGTGTCCCTGCCTATGACACGGGGTGGAAGGAAATCCACAGAGTCCCATCCAACACCAACCATTCTATACTTCTGTAACATCCAAGAGACCAAGCAGTCATTTCTAGCTTGGGCAATAGAAAAACTCCAAAAAAGCAGCACTGAGCCTGTCTCCCTGCATGTACACACAGCTGCATGTCCTTCCAGCATGCATTTCTCCCATGGACTGCGCTGTGAGTGGGTGCCCAAGCACCATGCTCCCAGGAGGGTCTGTGGCAGAGCTGGTTCCCTGGTGTGTGCCATGCCATGGTCTGTGTGACCACACTGAGCACCACCACAGCATTTGAGACATCAAAACAACAGAGAGCGGCTTCGTCAAAAGCTCTGCTATTTATACCTGAGGGCCTGATGAGCGCCAGCAACAAGGGAGACACAAAGGCGAGCGGCAGGAGCTTGATTGCCAGTGGGTATTTTTAGAGCATGCTGGGGGTGCAGGAGAATTCTCCGCTCCCAGTGCTGAGGGTTTTCAATCCCCCTTTTGATCCCAAATGGCTCCCCAGCATTCGACCCCTGCCTGCCAACTCACTTGTGCTCCCAACCTGCAAATGGGTAAATCGCTGCAATTACACTCAAAATTCACATCCCTGTCCTTCCTTTCTCCCGCTTCCCTGCACACCTGCCCCACTCCCACAAAACAAAGTAATGAGTGGCAACTGAAATGCTTACACTGTTAGTGGAGCCCAGTCTCTCCCTGGTGGGTGTTCTCCTTTGCAGCCAGAGCTGGGTGCGTGCGTGGGAGCCCAGCAAGGAGCCATCTCCAGCCAAAGGGCAGGCAGCAGCTTTTCTACCTCCCAGGTGAGGCCAGGCCCCACCGAGGCTGACTCACAGGCAGGCAGGGGCTGCTGTGTGCCAGCACATTAACACAGCTGTGTCAGCTTCCAGGTGAATCAGCTTTGCTTCATCAGACACATCAACAGACTCGGCACTGCCATCCCCTCTCTCCTGTTCGGATTTATTTTAATTGCAAGATGCAAATAGCATTCCCCTTTCATTTTCCTACCCACGTCCATCTAGAAATATCTCTCAGATCATCTACTTTTGCGTTCATGACTTTTTTAGCAATCCACTCTTCCCTTTCCCACTTTGCCCTGATCCAAGTTTGTAGCAGGGACCAGGGAATCTGGAATGGGAAGGGTCTGGGTCTCTGCAGCCACTTTCCCAAAGACCAGAGGGCCTAAAAGATGCACCCTTACTGACCAAGACCTCAAAAACTGCTTCTCCATTCCATCTTCATTATATGCATGACCCACAGGCTGTGTGCCAGCATTCCTGGAGTTTCAGAACTTTCCTTGAATATTCTCACATTAAATATGCTGGACACCCAGCAGTTTCTACCCGTATGGAAAAATACCAGCACAGCACCTCTGGAAACCAGGCTGTGTCTCCAGAGACCTGTGGTGGGTACAGGCACAGAGCAGCTAAGGAGAGAACAACTTCACAGAAACTAACCAGCCACTTCAAAACCTTCCCAAAGGGGTTCCTGTTCCTCAGCCACTCTGGGGAGGGTATCTGCCAGCACACAGCTCCCCTTGAAGCCATCAGCTCTTCCCGACTCCCCTTGGATACACAAGAGCCATTTCAGCCTTGTCCTTGGACGCCTCTTACACGCAGCAAATTAATACCAGCAATCAATCATTAATCAGAGCTCTCCTCCAGCTACCAGGGAAGGGAGCTGCAGCAGGCCAGGCTCTGCTCCCATTTATGTCAGACAAATGCAAGCCCGTGGAGCGACTCCAGATCTACACAGCGCAACAGACAGCAGAACAGGGCTGGGCACTCAATCACTGGCACCGGGAGCCAAGCAGAGCAGTCAGTGGCCCGGCAGCTGGGCCAGGCTTCAGCAGCTCTAGCAAGGCTATTAGTGAAAAGGGAAGAAAAAGTACCCCGGTGGTTATTCACCCGCCCGGCCTCGCTAAGAGAATGCAATCATTAGATACGGCTTTTCCCATTATGGCTGGTTAATGACTTGCCATTGTCCTCCAACATGTGAGGAGGGAAGCATGGAGGACAGGATCGGCCTGATTGCTGAGGTGTCCTGCTACAGCCACAATTGTAATTAAAAGATGCTATTGCCCATTTCTTATTAAGGCAGGCTGGCGATTAAACCTGCCCTGCCAAGAATTGTGTCTTCCCTTATATATGCACACACATACATATAGAGATATAGGTAAATTTTAAATGCAATTATTTGCAAAATAAGAAATGACCTCGTTCTGCAGGCGTTTCAAAAGAACTCCCGTCATTCCAGACTGCATAAATGTTTTTTAATATCCTTAGCACGGCCATCCAGCCTGTCCAACTGCTGCAAGGCTATTTCTTCCATGCTTCAAGCCACCCATGCCCACCCTGAAATACGGGAGCTGTAATCCACGCGCCCAAGAGAGGCTCCTAACCTGCTTATTTTAATTATCTGTGACACCAGCTCTAGATATGTGTTGTGAAACTCATGATCTTGTGATTTCCAGCAGCTCTCTTCAGGGACCACCCCACACAATACTGCCACAGCCCTGCTCATAAACAGCTCTGCCTGTGCTGAGGGGACAGTGGTGGCTTTTTTATTTGTAGCTGCTGTAAAAACCATGCAGCAACCACCTGGAGAAGGGCAGAAAAGCAACTTGGGGGAGATCTGGGAGCCAACAGGTCTCCTAGAAGGATGCAACCTGCTGGGGAGTGCAGCAGGAATGACCAGCAAGGTTCTGCTCTGACTCCAGGTAGGTGATGCACATGGGCACTCACCTGGTTGAGCCTTGCAGCTCCCCAGCGAGTCAGCAGGGTTTTTCCTGTTTTACCATGGCATGAAAAGCTCCAGCAGCACCAACACAGCGTGTACTCCCCCTGCCTTAGGTCCCTGCAGACTTCTGGAAGCAGCCTGCCATGGCTGCCTTTAATAACTTTGCAATCAGGTTTAAATTGCCACTGCAAAGGTTTATAAAAGTTTGTGTTGCCTGCTAATTAAATCCATACAAATGCCGGCTTGGCATTAATTTACTGTAAAATTAGTGTGAGGCTACAGTGGGTTATTTTCAAGAAACTTGTCCACGCTGAACTACCACTGAGGAGCAGCTGACCTTGGGAATTATCTCCCCAAAGCCTCCCTGCCACAGATCAGAGGCAGCTTTTCTTCCAGGCACCACATGCAAATATTGTTGCTTTTCAATTATTTGCTGACTGATCCAGTGGCTGGGAGACAGCAGCTAATTAAAATCTAATTGAAATAAAATAATTTCCAATTCTGCTGCCTTTCATCGCCTCTTGGAGCAAAGGTTCCTTGTCACACGGACTGGCTGCTCTCGGTCCCGTTTGCCCCTTAGCTCTGCACTCAGCCTGTTCTCTCTGGGGTGTTTCCAGATGTGGGGCCAAGATACATCCCCATGGGGCAAAGCAGGGACATGGCGGGACAAGGGAAATCTTGAAATAAATAGGGAGCAAAGCAAGGAAAAAGAAGAGGATGGCAAGGGGAGGTATGGAGAAGGAAGGGGAGGGGGGACAGAGGGCACAGGCAGGGAAGAAGAGAGCAAGCTCTGGCCAAATGGATGTCCAAGGCCAGGCTGGATGGGAATTGGAGCAACCTGGTGTCCCTGCTCACAGCAGGGGGGTCAGAACAAGATGAATTTTAAGACCCTTTCCAAGCTGAACCCCTCTGGAATTCCATGATCAATGAGAATCTCTTCTCCCAGAGCAGCACCCAGCCAGCACCTCGACCAAGCCACATCTGAGCACAGAGGATAAATACACCCTCAGTCCACTCTGGAGGCACAGCCCCACTGGATTCCCTTGATCTGATTCCATGGGGAGGATGGAACAGAAACGAGCATGACAGCAATGCCAAAACAGCCTCACTCAACAAGGCTGAGCTGAGGGATCTCCTCCAGCCACACAGCAGCGGGGGCAAGGAGCAGACTGGCTGCACAACCACCTCTATTTCACCCTTAAAAATGAGGGAAAAAAATCCTCTGCATAATTCAAGCAGAGGTGGCAGAAATGGCTTCCTGATATAGCTGCACCTCAGCCACTGAATATAGAACTGGACACACTGTATAAAACCCAATTACTACTGTGAAAACCTCTCCCAGACATACACACTTGAGACTGTATTAACTCCAGAAACACACTATATCTTGTCATGCCAATACAGTTCTTGACACCGAAATTGAGAGGAGGGAGAGCATCTATATGTACATGGGGACTATGGGGAGAGAGCCACGGAAAGCCAAGGATACAGCAGCAGCAGTTGATTATAACAAACCAGTTCAATTTGCCTGATACGGCTGCCCTAGTATTTTTTTTTCCCTTTTTTCCTCACCGCCTTTACAGCTCAGCAGGAGCAATCATAGTAATAATTAAAAAAATCCAACCAGAGTTATAAATAAAATGAGACAAAGGAAGAAAGGAAGAGGCACACGCGGTGTTTTGAGGCAGCGGAGCTGCCACGCCGAGGGCTTTGGAGAGAATTCCTCCTGCGTGCCCTCCCAGCTGTGCTGCTTTATCCCTTTGTGACCAGATTGGATGTTGTACCCCCAGCTGGTCACTCAGCACTACAGCCACGACCAGCAGCACAAGAGCATCCCGTGGTGATGCTGAAAGTGCAGGGATGGGGAGGTGCCATGGCCAGTCCCCCATTTTTGGGGTGATGAGCAGGCTCTGTGCCCAAGTGGAAGGAAAGCTGCCAGCCTTGCCCTCCCTCCCACTGCATTGTGGTGGGAGGTGTCCAAGGCATCTACACTGGAGCACGGATTCTTGCATGTATATACCTAGCAAAAACTAACAGTAAGGTTAGGACTAAGTCTTTTGTCCTTGGGTGTGTATGGCAGCCATCTTGACATCTTCAGTGTCATGCTTTTTATAAGCTACAAAAACGTAAAACTTAGTGGGTGATTGGTTGATGATTTATCGTCATGGTTTGTATTTTTGTTTGGTTTTTTGGGGGAGGTTTGTGACCATCGTCACAGGGGTTTCAGGATGAGGCAAGAGACGAGAATGTTGACTCCATGTTCAGAAGGCTTGATTTATTATTTTATGATATATATATTACATTATAACTGTACTAAAAAGGAAAGGAAAAGGTTTCCTCAGAACCTAGCTAAGCTAAGAAGAGAATAGAAAAGAATGATAACAAAAAGCAGCTCTCTTGGACTCTGTTCGAGATAGGTCAGTCCTTGATTGGCCAATAATTATAAACATTCCAGATGGACCAA